>NC_065886.2:8970000-10365000 GCF_932274485.2 Patella vulgata | reverse complement strand
TCTCTGTCTCTCCCCCCCTCTCTCTCTCTCTCTCTCTCTCTCTCTCTCTTGTATTTGTTCTTTAAAATCCAGCATGTATATTAATACCCAGATTAATTCACTGCTACAAAAATGAATACAGATTGGATGACATTTAAAAAGTATCGTGAAAATATTTACTAAGCACCTGAGAGAAGCAGAAGCAGTGCATTATCCGAGAGAATGGATCAACCAACCTGTATAAGCCCGTATTGAGTATTTAATAGGCTAGTTTCTATGCCATTGTTTAATTTATAATTAAAACCGTGAGAATAAAATATAATTATAAAATTGATGATTTTAATGAAGACGGGACAATACGGGTATTATATATAATTTGTATTAACTTACAATCCTAGGTCAGTAGAATTTGTGTTGAATATACTGCAAGAACGTCAAATTAATTTGGCATACCCTATGTGAACGCAGGTGCTTGTCCAGAGGGAGAGAGGGCGGGGGAGAAGTGCATCCGATGCTCCCGCATGTTCCTGAAGCAAGGACTGCGAGTTTCACAACATCTGCCTGTTGCTTGTTTACTTCACAATTCCCGAACTTATAGCTATGTTATCTGCAGACATGTGAGCAGTTGCGTCCAATCAGAGGTTGTAACATCGCGACCTCTACGGAAACCTTGACATTGAATGAACCTTGAACTTTGGTTGTAACATCGCGACCTCTACGGAAACCTTGACATTGAATGAACCTTGAACTTTGCAACTCGATTATTACAGGTAGACATTTTAGCTTGAAAGCGCGAGACTTGGAATCTGATAGGCTCACAAGTTGGACTTGTACCCAATCGAAATTAGTCCCGAAATATGCAGGGTATCACGTGAAGGCCTTGAAAGGAATGGGATTTAACGTCCTACTCTTCTGCACCTAACCTGGGCTAATTGAAGACGGGCATACGCCATACAGTGTGCTATGAGGGAAATTTTGCCCGGGCAGCGGCGCTACGGCCTACTCTTATATCGAATTCCAACTGCCAAGGGATCTTTTACGTGCACGCCAATGTGTACACGGGACCTCGGTTTTTCGTCCCATCCGAACGACTAGGCAGCTGTCCATGTCAGGCCCTCCTTTCTGCATCACTGACAAGGGGAAACCACGCCGGAAAATCGAGATGAACTTTCTCGGCCAATGCAGGGATCGAACACTCGACCTCCAGGCTAGCGAGCCAGCGCCTTACCCACTTAGCCACGCGAAATTTTGAACGGCACATTATAAGAAAATGTGAAAAATCACGTGTTCCCAATTGAGTATTCACTGGTACTGATAAGTATCTCTATTTAGTTTGAGTCATTTTTTTGTATCTATGACTATAGTCTCTGTCTACGGTTTCATATATATTTAGCCAGGTGTGCCGCTATTTTGTCATGTGTTCCTGGGTTGAGAACCACTGTTATACAGTACACGGGCCTCACGTCATACTTGTGACGCTGTCTCCACCTTGGACCCCGGCTGCTCAAATTCCTGGACACGCCCGTAGATTGAATGACATAAGTAGCCTAACCTTAATACTTCAAATCTTATAATGTATAATTAAATATTGACGAGATTATTATATACAGTTCGTGTTAATTTACAATCTCAGGTAAGAATGATTTGAGCTTAATACATGTTTAAGAAGGTTTAATTAATTTGGTAATGGAATGTTTAACGACCTACTGGTTATTAATTTGACATCATCCGTGTGGATGAATGACATAATACCTCAGAATTATCTTCTTTCATAAAGCGTTGACAGATATTTTTTTTTTTTAAATCATAAATCACACTGACCTTTACTGGAGTGCATGTTAAGTTAAAGGAGCTAAATCGTTAATATCTGGGACCTAGAAATTGAAACAAATGGGTCGCAATGCATATAATAAAATAATATGAATGTATATAAACTGATTTACATTCAATTGTTTCCATTTTTACTCTAATTTCAAACCATTTATGTTCGGCAAAATACGCCAGAATTCTCAATCGAATGGCAATCTCTAGTGTCTGGTTATTCCGATAGTACTTATTGAGCGTGTTCTCCAGGTAAGAATATGACGTCACCGTTTGACATGACTTGTGGAATATGTCTAGCCTCGTTCTTCGAGTCCCTTGTTACAAATGGGCGAATGGCACTGAAACGCATTATGGTACACGATTCTTGTACCAATGGCAAAATGTTTATTTTGTCTTAAATATTGGATACCAGAAGCCCATCTTTTTCCGGTAAGATCACAACATCAGTGTTGATTTAAATTGACAAATAATTGGGGGGGGGGGGGTCAATGTCGAAGACTTTGGATGATACTCAGTTAGAGACTTAGCTACTTCAAGATTCAATTGCTAGCAGAAGTCGTCAATCAGGACGTATATCATCTTCAATAGAAGGCTTGATCCCGCTCTAACTCTATACGTCTGATCAAGGTAGATATTGTATAACTCGCACTCGTTGTTTCAGGAACATGGAAGTAAATAGGCTAATTCTATAGAAGGTAACCATCGTATTCTTTATTTAGCGACGTGAAGTTATTAGCTTGTGGTTCGTTGTTCAGTATTCGTGAATAACGAACAATGAGCTAGTTTTTTGTTTGGTATTCGCGAATAACGAACAACAAGCTTTTTTGTTGTTCGTTATTCACCAAATATGGAATTAGTAATACATGTATAATAAAGGCACATACATAGGGAATACGCCGGGAGTGTATTTTTATGAGGTTAATTGGTTCATAACACTTCAAAGTCTTGAGGAATAGATTCTAACAAGCTGTCTTTCTACCCGAACGAGCTATAAAGATGATCGATATTAAGCAGATGTATTCTTTCATATCCATTTTTAAAGTTGTCTAATTTTCTCTTGGATAATACCACTGTTGACAGGGACCCTTTTAAGTCTTGAATATACGTCGTTTTTGTGCACAAGCTAGAAATATGAGGGTATATATACATGTATACATGTATATATATACTCTAGAAAGCGGCATTTACTGTCAGGTTTCCAAAAGATTTTTAAAATCGGTGACCTCACGGCGCGTTCTTGAATCTTAGTTGAATAAACTGAGCCAACTTATAAATAAACTTACTAACAGTTAATATTTACGTTTGTGAATAACAGTCGTAAGAGTTTTCATATGTTAAATAAACACTTCTACACACGGAGATGAAGGAATCATAACTCTTAAATCTTAAAGATACATTCTCACGAAAGTATTTATAAGGTAGTTATTTCCAATAAAAGTATGGCAAATTTGGTATAAATTGAAAATAAGACACCCAATCTTCTAGAAAAATACCGGATTTCCTAAAAAAAATAAAAATAAAAAAAACACCCATGAGGCAAACACTTGGCAAAAATGTCAGGGTATCACTAACCGGCAACCCGATGACTTATTGTCTGCCAGCATGACTTAAGGAGCGCTGGTTATTTCTTGATCGAAAAGTTTGGTGGTTTTGGGAACACTGAAGAGTTTAAACGTACACCGTAAAAAATAGGTTTCAATTTTATATCAATAATTCGCTAGCGCGTACGTGTCTTTAGCAGTGGGAAGAAAACAGAGTACCCGGAGAAAACACACGAGGTTGGACAGGCGCGACCCAACTCCTTGTCACGTACAAACGGCGGGAGTCAAAACCACGCCTCTAAAAGTGACTCTGTGATCAGACGCGTACGCCTAACCACCCCACTATTAATAAGATTTTATTGTATCAATACGCCAATTAAGAGCAGCATACATATTATTAAAAACATTAAAACTAGTACACTTGCACTAGATAAAAAAAAAGTTTATGTAGTAAAAGAGAAATACAGCCTTTACTGGTAGGAGAGGGATGTACATGAATTGAAATGGGTTTAACGTCCGACAGATCTGCTCGAACCGTTCATAACCGTAGACGAAGAAAAGCATACGCCTTACAGTGTGCTAAGAGGGGAATTTTGCCCGGGCAGCGACGCAATGGCCTACTTTTACATCGAATTCCAACTGCCAAGGTTCTTTTACGATTAAGCCAATGTCTACACTGAAACTCGGTTGTTTTATTTTTGTCCAATCAGACCTGCATCACTGACAAGGGGGTGGAGGGGATGCCGGAAAATCCAGATTATATATTTTCTCGGCCAACACCGGGATCGAACACATGGTTTCGGGGATGGGCAGTGGATTAATAAGTAAAATCGAGAAAAAAGGCTACTAAATTGTCGAGTTTTTTAAGGTTTGATAGAGCTGAGGTGCCTTAGAGAATACACCACTGACAAAGTAACCAGGATGTACCGGCCGTGTTCGATCCAAGTTAATAATAAATACGAATAATATTAATCATCTAAGCAGAAGACGGAATAAACTGTCAAGAATTCCAGACAAAAGCATCGGTATTTAAAATCAGCTTTGAAACAGGTATGAAACAGTGTTTTTTAATTAACATCTGTTTCCTTTTCCTTACCGGTAATTAGTCTGCTCTTGTTTCATAAGCAATCGGTCATCAGTAGGCCAATATTTTTATTTCATTGTTTATGGGTCTGGATAGCTTCAGCCCTGATTGTCCTCGCTCCAGGAGTCCAATTGGGGATATTTTTGTCGGATCCACGTTCACAGTCAGAATCAGTTTTAGTAAAATATTTTATTATAAATGGCAAGAAATGACAACCTTTTCTGTTTTAATAAAAAAAAGAGCACTTTCGTACTCATGATATACGTCCGAAGGCCGCTTCCTAAGGGTAGAGACCGAGCTGAAAATTTTACTATGGATAGAGAGAGGGGGGGGGGGAGAGAGAGAGAGAGATAGTTTAGCGCCCACTCGACACAAATTAGATCATTTCGGGACTAACACATGGTACAATTTCATTTCAATAATCCGCTTTAGCAGTGGGGGAAACCGGAGGACCCGGGTTGGACAAGCGACCCTACTCCTTGTCACGTACAACCGGGGAATCGAAACCACTCCAGTTGACCCAATGACACACGATGGTTCAGAGAGTCGCGCGCTGATGCATTAGCCCGAGAGATCCCGTGTTCGATCCGGGTGTTGACCGAGAAGGTACATGTGCTGTAAGATAGAGAGCCTAGTCGTTTTGATGGGACGAAGAGCTGGATTCCCCTTACACCACCGGAAGCACGTGAAAATGGGAAGTACCATGTTCCATCCCGGTGTTTGCCGAAAAAGTTCATCGAGTATTTCCGGCGTGGTTCACCCTTGTCAGCGGTGCACGATGGAGTGGATATCTAGAACAATTCGCAAGAGAATTTGTCTCTGAGAAAAATATATCTCATCACGTGTCAGGCATCTATTATGGTGGCCATATTAATATCAAATTTCAAAATGAGTAGGTACATTTAATTTTATTTTCGTCAAGTTGCGGTTATGAACGGTTGATCCCGGTCATCCACGGTTATGAACGGTTGATCCAGGGTTGTTCCGGTAACAAAGGAACTGCCCACAAGAAAAGAATAGGAAGAGAAAATGGCCTTTTTTCCTATCTTTTCTCATATTCCTGAAGCAATGGCCCGAGAAATCCTCTCTAGCCATTGCTGGATTGACTTTTGGTACTTGAACTTTTGAGAGAATGTGTCTATTCTTTCCGTTCAAGTATCGCAACATGACAGCCCTCCGTTTAAGCTGGGGTCATCCCTAAAACATTGGACAGTGATTTAAGGTATTAAAAACGGTGAAAATATTGTTAGTCACCAAACAGTTTTCTACAATATCCTGTCATGCACTGGTTATTTGGGCGTAATAAATTTCGTGAATCATGCCGTAACGTTATGTAAACGTATTTGGAGCCCTGTTTAAACCCGAATGATATTGTTACGCAGTTAGGTATTGGTGGGATTAGGTCTAATCAAATGAAACACCGTGAGGAGGAGGATCTATTCTGCGTGTCTTGTTACCGTGTTGTTGTGTTACGATCTGATATTTTATATTTCAGATGGCTTTGTAAAACACGAGTTTAATAGGGTACTGGAATCTGCTGAGGTTTGCCGAGTGGATCTGATATGTTATATTTTAGATGGCTTTGTAAAACACGTGTTTAATAACCCCGGGATTTTGTGTCATGTATACTCTCATTATTACATTCCAGACTATGTATATAGAGAAAATCAATATTGGAGCCTGTAAAACTCTATAATATCATATATCATTTTAATAAAATCTATCTAAAATCGTTGTAAAATGATATTATCGAAGTGATGTTTATCATTTTATAAATCATTGAACGTGTTAGCGTGTTTAATAAACTTGTTGAAAGAGAATTAGACGAAGGCAGAGGGGAATGAGCATAAATCATGGAATATCTTTATAAGTTGAAATATATCTATTAGTCGAGGTCTGTCCATGAATACAAATTCGTTTTAATGATACCCCCCTTTAGACAAGAATTAAAGACTCATTAAAAAGGGCCATAGATAGATTATTGTTGTTATTTCTCTCATTAGGGTAATCTGAAATAATCCGTAATGAGGGCCGGATAAAGGAAGTGTTGACTGTTGTGCAACCAGGGGCCCCTACACTAAATGGTCAAAATAAATAGGTCATATGTTACGATAGAGTTTAACAAGGGGACCATAACATGTTGGCAGCTGAGGTAAGGCAACCAGAGGATGTGCATCGTTATAGCCGCACATGTCCGGTTGAGAGCAAGGGACCCAGTGACATTTTTAGCCAAGGGCCCCATGGAAACTTAATTCCGCCCTCCCCGTAAATCATAATATACTTTCTATCAGTACTAGACACATGATACCATGGTGTAATATACTTTCTATCAGTACTAGACACATGATACCATGGTGTAATATACTTTCTATCAGTAATAGACGCATGATAGCCGGGCTCACATTGGCTTTCAATTTTATAATTATAATTATAATTATAATTTTTATCTAAAAAATGTTCATATTTTTTGTCTGTCGACTGGAATATTTTATCTGCCAATAATGTGTGATGCTACTACGTACAGTTGGCTAGCAACGAATAGAATACGAGAGGCGCATATTGTGATCTGTATTTTATATAACTTGAGACCACTGTTTCACTTTATGTATTCCATCACTACTTTTGTTGTATAATGACAGAATGAATTATTCATTTGCGACTGGGAATAAAGACAATTTATCACGGAATAAAACTGTATATGTATACTATGGGGCGAGAGAGAGAGAGAGAGAGAGAGAGAGAGAGGGGATCTGTACCATTTATAATTATTGCCAAAAATACATTACCAGATACCGCCCGATCAACTATGGAGCTAGAGATAGAGAGAGAGGGCTGTATCATTTATAATTATTGCCCTAAGATACATCACCAGATACCGCCCGATCAAACAATGCAGCTCCTACGTCTATGCATATATGACAAAGCTCGGAATTCAAAACATTAATCTAAAAAGTCTCACATAAAGCAGTAGTGTGCATGGCGAGATAGAGGTGTGAGGGGAGACGGGGTGGGTGGGGGATAAAGGGTGATGACCCCGGGCATCTATTTCGGGAGGGGTGGAGGAACATCCAATCATCGCTGTTAACTTTGTTGTACTAGCTTCCCTCTTTAATTAGCTAAAAATGTTCTTTCTTCTGTTTTGGCATGACGTATAAAACGTCTTCTTGATAGAGTACAATAGGAACTATACTTGAATCTCTGGGACAGAGAAGGATTATCTCGAATTCCAAATGACAGACGAACTTTAATATGTTGCCAATGATATACGAGGGAACTCAGATGTTATGAACCACCCTAACGACTATACACCTTTGCTTGCAATCTCTCGTTCTCCAAAGAAAGTGGCGTGGTTTCGAATCGCCGCTCGAACGTGACAAGGAGTTCGGTCGCTGATTTTTCTCCGGATCTCCCGATTTCCTCCCATAGCTAAATACTCTCGTGCAAAATTAAAGATATATTATAAGAGATTAGATAAAGAGCTGGCAGTTCTCACTATAATAGTCAAAAACTAGATACTGTAAAGGGAATTTGCTGAAAATTTCAGTCGAATTGATCTACTATGAACTGAGATTTTTTGCCATTGAATTTTCGGCCTAGCTTCGATCATCATTACTGAAGTCGGTAGGATAAAAATCATAGTCTCGATTAATGGAAGTCGAACTTAATCCAATAAACATCGCAGCCTAGCGATGTCATCGAGGGCTGATTATGGACTGTATAAGTTAATTAATGTCTAATTAATAATTTAGATACCATTTCAGGCCTAAAGAAAGACCTGGAATAGGCAGATTTAGCTGTTGCATAATGTATGTTTAAGTGAATTATTGAAATACAATTGAACCATATTAAATATACATTATGCAAGAGCTAAATCTGCCTATTACAGGTCTTTCTTTAGGCCTGAAATGTTATATAAACTATTACTGTATACATTTATTAACATGAAAAGACCATAATCAACTTTCGATGTCATCTTATGTGTTGGATGTTCACTGGATTTGAATCCGATCTGCTGCTCAACGCTCATTGATGATTAAATCCAAACACGGATAATCGAGACTATCTTTTTTATCGTACCGACTTTAGTAATGATGATCGAGTCTAGGTTTAACATTCAATCGCTAATATCTCGGTTTAGAGTGGAGTCATCTGACTGAAATGTTCAGCACATTCCCTTTACATTATCTAGTTTTTAACTATTATTGTGATAATCTTAAAATATTGCCCCTTTAAGTTAGTGTCGAAATGAATTAGTTTGTGTCGAGTGGGCGTTAAACCCCGTTTCATGTCATTTGAGACTGTATATTTAATTTTTGTTTTTAAATATTGCAAGTGAAGGACGAAAACTACAATCTAATTAAAATATAGATCTATATTTCGTTTCTATTTTTATACTTTCGATGGCCTACACTACATGTAGATCTAACAAGTTATACACGTTCTATGACGTCAGGTACCAAGCAAGCGACATTTGACCCGATAACGTCAGTCATTCGATTAACCAATTAGCGACCGCCATGCTTTTTAAAATCTACTTTTGCTTTGTTTTGATTTCTATCGCTGGTAATGTCTACCCACAGTTCCGCGCAAAAAAAGTCAAACGCTCGATTCGACAGACCATTTGATTGGCTGATCCCTCATTTCAAGCAGAACACGAGTTAAATAACAAGTCTTCCAGATCCAAGGGTATTAAAGACAAGTAAAAACGAAATTTTGAACTATAAAAAACGAAACAGTTTAAATATCAATAGTTTTCACCAATCTGATTAAAACACAGATCCAATTTCGTTTCGTTTTTATAGTTCAAAATTTCGATTTTACTTGTCTTTACATGTAGTGCAGGCCATCGAAAGTATAAAAAACGAAACGAAATATAGATCTGTGTTTTAATCAGATTGATGAAAACTATTGATATTTAAACTGTGAGATGATCAATATCCTGTACCAGATTAATCTTCATTATATTACAATTTTAAAAATACCAAATATGTCACTTTATACTGATAAATAATATTTGTTTGACGTGATTTACCGACCTATGATAGCAGTCTTCAAAGGGAATGGGATAATTCATTCTATTTTAAATATACATTATGGGAGATTAAATAAAGAGCTGAAAGTTCTCACTATAATAGTTAAAAACTAGATAATGTTTATAGAAATTTGCTGAATGTTTCAGTCAAATTTATCCACCCGCAACCGAGAATTTAGCGATTGAATTTTGTGCCTAACCTTGATCATCATTACTAAAGTCGGTACGATAAAAAACATAGTTTCGATTATCCAGTGTTTTTTTTATTTAATCATCAGCAGCAGACCGGGTTCTAATCCAGTAAATATCGCAGGCTAGTGATGACATCGAGACTTAATTATGGTCTGGATAAGTTAATTAATGCCTAAAGAAAGACCTGCAATTGGAAGATTTAGCTCTTGCATAATGTATGTTTAATATATATACTAATATATATACAACACAATTCTATGGATAACAAGCACTATATTATATACACTCGGGGATCACGGTGGCTAAGTGGGTAAGGCGCTGGCTCGCTAGCCTGGAGGTCGGGTGTTCGATCCCTGCATTGGCCGAGAAAGTTCATCCCGATTTTCCGGCGTGATTCCCCCTTGTCAGTGATGCAGGACGGAGGGCCTGACAAGGACAGCTGTCTAGTCATTCGGATGAGACAAAAAACCGAGGTCCCGTGTACACATTGGCGTGCACGTAAAAGATCCCTTGACAGTTGGAATTCGATATAAGAGTAGGCCGTAGTGCCGCTGACCGGGCAAAATTTCCCTCATAGCACACTGTATGGCGTATGCCCGTCTTCATTAGCCCAGTTAGGAGCAAAACAGTAGTACGTTAAACCCCATTTCATTTCATTTCATTTATATACACTCGACTTTCAACAAGGTTTTACAGGATGTTATCGAGCATACAAATTTACAAATGAGGGAAAATACATAATAATAGTTCACTTTTTACTGATAAACAATATTTGTTTGACGTGATATATGATAGCAGTCTTCAAAGGAAACTGAGATAATTCATTCTATTTTAATATATATAGAGAATCTCCTACCAGTCTTTTTTGATATAAAAAAATATCAACACAAGTTGATAAAGTAACAAAAAACGAGGCTCTACCGAGTTTTTTTTTTACTTTATCAACGAGTGTTGATATTTTTTGATATCAAAAAAGACGAGTAGGAGATTTTATTTATCACCCAACCAGGGGATCACGTGGCTAAGTGGGTAAGACGCTAGCTCGCTAGCCTGGAGGTCGGGTGTTCGATCCCTGCATTGGCCGAGAAAGTTCATCCAGATTTTCCGGCGTGGTTCTCCCTTGTCAGTGATGCAGGACGGAGGGGCTGACAAGGAAAGCTGTCTAGTCGTTCGGATGAGACGAAAAACCGAGGTCCCGTGTACACATTGGCGTGCACGTAAAAGATCCCTTGGCAGTTGGAATTCGATATAAGAGTAGGCCGTAGTGCCGCTGTCCGGGCAAAATTTCCCTCATAGCACACTGTATGGCGTATGCCCGTATTCATTAGCCCCGGTTAGGAGCAGAAAAGTAGGACGTTAAACTCCATTTCATTTCATTTTATCACCCAATCCCTTCTTACATGCACAAATAGATAAATATAATTCTTTGCTGTAGATTTAACTTTACTGAACATTATGGCGTAGTGATACATCATTTATTGACAGCAATTCAACCATTGCAAAGTCCTTTATATTGACCCAGTGTTTCCATCAAGGTCAATTGAATAACAATAGTTCATTTTTAATAAAAAAAAAGTTACTTTAAATAAGAAATGAACTGTTCTTTGAAAATAAAAAAAAAAGTAGTTCCTTTCAACTGACCAATCAAATATGAAATATATCACACAAGCGATATCTACTGTAGAATGTATTATTGGGTGATAAAATCTTTATATAGCATTTAGCGATTGAACACCCAAGACCAATAACAGAAATCATAAATTAACCATCACGAAGCCATAGCTTAAATGCCCAATCTCGATTATATTTTGGAGAATAAAACTGCTTAATTTTGTGTAGGAAACCCTTAAAATCCTCTACCTTAGGGCCGAGCAACTAGCTCAATATACGTGATACGTTTTCAAACAACTTCTGTCAGTCTTCATCTGGAAATGAAGACCTGTGTTCCAAACTGTATTATAAAACCAGATTTTTATTTTTATAATAATAAGATGTAAGTGAAATTTACCTCTTGTTATCAAGTAGAGAAAATGGGTCATTAAATGCCAGCTCAAAATATTGAATCGATGGACTTAAACGTCAAAACCGGTTATCCGGACACGTAACCCTTTTAAGATTTCGGTTCAATGTTTTCGTTGGGTGATCTGATAATCAAGCTATCGCCCAAACTGCACGCAGCGATCCATCTACGTCATACTTCGAGATTATGATCACTGTCCTAGTTAGCCCCCATTTAAAACGCTCACGTGATCATTTTGGGGCGGGACTTATCGACTGGACTACTGCTTTGTGTACACAACAGAGTAAAAATAACCCGATCAAGCACATGTATTATGTAAACACATGTCATAGGCAAAATGTCAACTTCTGCCACTACGTTAAAAGCGGTATATAATATGTGCCAGTAGTGGGTAATATTGCAATACATTCTTTCCCATTGTAAACTGTCTTTAGAGTTTCAATCTGTTTATCTTTCAAAACAAGGTTAGATACTCCTAAATTTGTCTTCGCAAACAAAACCGCCTCTGTGAAATTAGCTTAGGGGCTGTTCTCGGGCGGAGCTAGCTGTAGACGGGCAGCCTAAGTTTGGGATGTCTATCGCCCTTCCTTTAGAGGTCTATACAGTACATGGCCCACGTGCTGTAGTTGATAACGAAAGTTAAATTCCCCCCACACGTCATTTTTATCCAGACACCGTATAATACAGCTTGGGATACCGGTCTCCATTTCCTGATGAAGAATGACGGGTTTAACTTGTTTGAAACCGTATCACGTATATCGAGTTAGTTAGTTGAGTTAGATGATTTTAAGTGCTTTTCACACAAAATTCAGTAGTTATATTCTCCAAAATATATTCGAGATTGACCCCTTAAGCAAAATAATCTCATGCTTTGGGCATCGTGAGAATGGTCACACAACAGAATATCTGCTTAGTTAAATGCCAATCTAATTAAAATATAGATCTATATTTCGTTTCGTTTTTTATACTTTCGATGGCCTACACTACATGTAAAGACAAGTAAAATCGAAATTTTGAACTATAAAAACGAAACGAAATTGGATCTGTGTTTTAACCAGATTGGTTAAATGCCAAATTTAAATATGAAATTTAAAAATTAATTAAGAACTTTTAATTCAGTTTTTCATTGGAGTTTTTGTCTTTGCTTACTTTTAATAATGATGTGTATTATAGAAAACCACAGAAAACATTATTGACGTTTGTGTTTATGCTTTAATATAGTTTGTATGTTATAAAATACAAAATTGAGCACTTTGTCACAGTTGTTCGGATGGGACAAAAAACCGAGGTCCCATGTACATACTGACGTGCACGTAAAATATCCTTGACAGATGGAATTCAATATAAGAGTAGGCCGTAGTGCGTGGTATATGCCCGTCTTAATTATCCCAGTTGGAGCAGAACAGTAGGACGCTATAATCCATTTCATTTCATTTCCATCGGTCTGACAAGGACAGCTGTCTAGTCGTTCGGATGGAACGAAAAACCGAAGTACCGTGTATACATTGGCGTGCACGTAAAAGATCCCTTGGCAGTTGGAATTCGATATAAGAGTAGGCCACAGTGCCGCTGCCCGGGCACACTGTATGGCATATGCCTGTCTTCATTAGCCCAGTCGGAGTAGATTAGTAGGACGTTAAACCCCATTCCGTTTTATTTCCATTTCCACCGGAATGACTAGACGCATTTCACTGGTAATGATTATTTAACGTACACGCCAACGATTGCACGTGCTTGCATCGGGTTTTCGTACCACCGGAATAACTAGATGCATTTCATTGCCAGACCCCTGGCGAGGGGAAACGAGACTGAGAAATCATTAAAGGCTCAATACCACTCTTGTTGTAACTGAATAATATGTCCAAATCTTTATTCTGATCAACAAATTGTACTATTTTTCAATGTTCCAATAAATTGTCAAGCAGGCAAGAGTGTTATTGTCCCTTTAACGAACACGGGTTGACGGAGCGAGATCCATACCTACCAAGCCGACGCAGCTCCTTTAAAGTTTAGTCGCCCCCATAAAACATATTCCTTGTGTTTTCATTCAGAAGTTTTATCTTTCATTTTAGAAAATTAATTCCAAGCATTATCCTTGAAGTAATGGAACGTTCTAGCTTTGATGTGATGTGTTTCAAATCGTAAGAGACTGTAAATGGCACTATAAATAATTCTTATGTTACAATGTTGGATTACAGGCCATTATTTCACAAAGTTTAAAATAATTAGAATCGTAGCTGTCTATATATATTTAATGGAGAAGTCTGTGATGTTCAAATTGTTGTCGTAGACAGTAGATAATTATAGAGGTCAAGACAAGACAGATGTTAACATCCACTTTTACATTACCATGGCGTGGGCAGCTGAGAGGGAGAGGGGAGAGAGACGGAGGGGGGCGGGCTCCTCTCAACACAAACCAGGATATTAATAGTAAAATTTCAATTATTCGCTTGCTCGTATTGTTCTTCAGCAGTGGGACTCGGAGAAACCCACGAGGTTAAGCACGTGCATGTGTGGGATCGTAGCCACGCCACTTTACTCAATGACAATGATTAGACAACCAATCAAATGTCTTGATTATCAAAACCTACCAATTGGATGACATTGGGTGTCTTTCTTCCCCAGCACAACCGAAGTCGAGGACTTTATCTTGCTTATAAACCGTCTGTGTTTACATGTACGCAAAATGAGAATATACTAGAATTCCCATAAGAAAAAACTTAGATGTTTTCTTATGGAAAAAAGCCCTACCCTGGAAGAATAGAAAAACTTTCAGAAGAATAATACTACATTCCCCTGTATATATTATCCAAAGCCGCCCCGACTTTCAGACCTCAAGTTATTCCAAGCATAGAATATATCGCAAAGATCAAAGAGATTTACCGTTAAAGGTTGATGAATGACTGTAACATCACAGGCTGTAGCTTTTTGCTCAACATTCCGTTGGTTCCAAACTTTATAGGCACAATGGGGACCACATTTGGCAATCTCCTCATCATAATTTTGTAGGGGGTTGACCGTTTAGATTTTTTGCTACGGGGATTTGATGTTGACTGGGGTGAAATTCTCATTTCCGACAGAATGACTGCTCAGCAGAAAGACACTTTACACTACGTTGCACTACATGAAATAAGGGGAAAAAATTACTGGTCTTAGTCCACTTGACGCGAGGGTGGGGTGGGGGTATCCCCTTGCAACTGACCTTGTATCCATCTATTACAATATGAGTTTAAGACATATCATACATTTATAATGTAATAATGTGTTTGTGTAATTCTGCTTCCCACGCGTCTCGATTGACGTCAATGTCTTCGTTTATTCACATTTATTTAAACAGAAAGATGGGTTAATGACACTAACACAACTTGAAAATACATCTTTTTCCAGACGTTAGATCAGATATTCCCACCTACTCATCGTCGGATGGGGGGGGGGGCACGGTGGCTAAGTGGGTAAGCCGCTGGCTCGCTAGCCTAGATGTTGCGTGTTCGATCCCTGCATTGGCCGAGAAAGTTCATCCTCATTTTCCGATGTGGTTTCCCCCCTTGTCAGTTGTACAGAACGGAGGGCCTGGCAAAGACAGCTGTTTAGTCGTTCGGATGGGACGGAAAGCCGAGGTCCCGTGTATACATTGGCGTGCACGTAAAAAATCCCATGAGAGTTGGAATTCGATATAAGGGTAGGCCATAGTGCTTGCTGCCCGGGCAAAATTTCCCTCATAGCACACTGTCTTTATTAGCCCAGTTTATATTAGGAGCAGAACAGTAGGACGTTAAACTCCATTTCATTTCATTTCATTTTATTTCTCACAAAAAATAGTCATGCAAATCGTGGGAATATGACAGTAGCTTATCAGACAGGATGTTGACTATCAGGTACAATTAACGAAACCTTCAAGAAATTTCATCTCTACGGAAGACAATTAGATCCAATCAAATGAAAAAAGAATATCCTGATTACGTCGTAATTACGAGATAATTATGTCGTAATTACGAGATAATGTTAATATTTTAACGGCCGCCACCTGTCTCAATGAAAGCTTGAAATGAAAGACTGATATTAATCTAAGCCTGGAATTACTAAATAAAATTAATCAATAAAATCAATGAGAGAATGGTATTAATGAATAATATTAAAATTTACCGAACGTTATATTAGGTACTCTTATCATATTGTGAAAGTTCGATCTCTCGAGGACGTTTTGACCAAATGTTGAGGTCGTTTCGTTTATATCCGCTTAAACAAACAGTCGTCATCTTTAAGTTTCGCTGAACCTCTTGGGAAATGAAATGAAATGAAATGGGGGTTTAACGTCCTACTGTTCTGCTCCGAACTGGGCTAATGAAGACGGGCATACGCCATACAGTGTGCTATGAGGGAAATTTTGCCTGGACAGCGGCACTACGGCCTATCGAATTCCAACTGCGAATTCTAAATGTCAAGGGATCTTTTACGTGCACGCCAATGTGTACACGGGACCTCAGTCTTTTTGTCACATTCGAACGAGTAGACAGTTGTCCTTGTCAGGCCCTCCGTCCTGCATCACTGACAAAGGGGAACTACGCCGGAAAATCTGGATGAACTTTCTCTGCAAATGCAGGGATCGGACACCCGACCTCCAGTCTAGCGAGCCAGCGTCTTACCCACTTAGCCACCGTGTTCCCCCGGACCCCTTTGGTGGACGTCATTCTAATCCGATTGAATCCAAGCAGGAAGATTATCTACCGCTGATAGTTTGATTTGATTTTCTTAAAGTGCACATAAGATGGTCCCAGAAACTTCGAGATACGTGTAGCCAATGGTTACTATATCCACTTTACGGCAAGTTCACGCCAATCTGGTTGAAAATAATTCAGTTATCTTCACTCAAAGTCGTAAAAATAGACCTTCCGTAAAAACGGCTTTGCCAATTATCGAAAACACTCTTAATCCCCTCAGAGGCCAGTGACGTCACAGTGACCGAATGCATATTCGGAATGTTTATTCCTTAATTACCTATATACAGCCGGCGTGTGTATTCTTTAACGCCTGATGGATTCCTTAATCCCCTTAATTAAATAAAACAATTGACTACGGAATAATTTGTTTTGTAATTCATTTTAATTTAAGATCCAATTTAGAGTGCCTACAACTTTTAAACTTTGAAGTCCTGAACTCTTAATTAATTTTTTACAATATGGAACTTATTGGACGAACACTTTTAATATGTAAGTAATATACGGGTCCAGCGATGTGTTTTTTACTGCGAGCACTTCGCTTTTCCACATAAAGTGTAGTGTCTTTAATATCTGTCATTAATTAATCAATCCGACTATAAAAGTTATACAGGCATGGGTCATAAATTAATTTCAAGTTGGTGTTAACAGTGAGTGTTAGTGGGATTAAGAATGTTGATTAGGTAATTATCTTTTTTTACGGCGGCCAGATCAAAGACATCACTCTAAGTGGAACGTGTGCGTAATACCTCACGAACGAACTAATGGTAGAATCATACACACACACATTAATTGTATAAAATAATTAAGTTTTACTAATAAGTTGTTTAAAATTACTATATACCCAATAATTATTGCTCAACGGTGTTTTTGTAATCAAGTAGCCTCGTATTATTTGTTGATTGGCGTTTAAACAACATTTAAGTGATGGATGGATTAACGTTTTTGATACGATTAGGTTATAATGTCGAACATCGCTTATCTTCTTTATAATAAAAGTATTTTACAATTGCATCTCCTATTTTAACTTTCATTATGACAAAGTGAGAAGATGACCCGCCCTCTCTTCCCACGACAACGATTTTAAAACCATTTTTAAAACTGTGTTTTAAAGTGATTTTTAGATATACAAGAACTTTTAATTATTTTAAATCTGTTTTAAAGTGACGTTTAGATATACAATAACTTTTTATTATTTAGTGTTTTACCTAACTTCTATTTTTTATTTTTAAAGTAAATAACTTAATTAAATCAACCTGTCCATAATATCATGCATTTTGTATTGGACGTTAAATTTGTAATAAACAACAACAACAACATTGACAGTTTAATCACTCACCAAACGGCACCAGGAACTCCACGAATGATCCCATGCAATTTTCGCGGCGAAGTTTAACCTCATTTACTACACCCGTAGTACATGGAACGGTACATGATAATAAGATACCAAGCGTTGATTGGCAGAGAAATGAGTGCGATCTATTGTACATGTTATGCATAGTCATCGGAAAATTTCATATTCACTGTAGTTGTTCTTTATGTATAGAAATGGTTATTATTATTATATATAGCTAATAATGAATATATCGACAAATGACTGGCACCATTTGTATTTCTGTACTTAAGTTTGGGATATCAAGTATTACGGGGTTATCCAAATTACCGGTAAATGCGCTAATTTCTTGAGTCATCTTCATTTGACACGTGGCCTATTTAAACAAAGGCAGCTTAAATTAAGTTAGTTAGTGTTAGTTGTATTTTACGTCCGCTTCCACCGAGGTGATATCGCAGACAAACAGCTTAAATTGATCTACGGCATTTTAAATTCACTCTAAAATATTCCAATCACAAATGTCTAATCTATACCAATGAAAGACGATAATTCGGTGATTATGATTAGACCAGTCACGTGGTAATTGGACCGTCAATAGACGCTTGTCCAGTTGCCGTGTGTATTGATAGTGCTATATTGTACATACGGTGAGATATTGTATAGATAATGTATATCCTATGTGTAGTGCCTGTGACGTCACCAGCCAATCAACCGGATTAAGGTCGTAATTGAAAAATTGAAAAGCGTTTTGGCGTGTCGGATACTTAAACGTTAACAGCGGACTTAATTTTAATCAGATTGGTGTGAACTTGCCGTAAAGTTGATATAGTAACCATGGGCTATACATACATGCAATTCAGATTTTTTTATCTTACGTGGTCTTTAAAAGGTAATAAGAACGGTGATAGGGGAAGACCTAAAGCAGCTTTGGCATCAAAATCTGCTTGATCATTCCCCCTTATATCAACATGACTGGGGAGCCAGCAAAAGACGATGTCTTTGCTGTTAAACTTGTAAGATAGTAACAGACGATAAACATCTGCCACCAATGGGTGTTCAAGCTTTTTATTGTTAATTGAATGAAGCGAGGACAAATAATCAGTAAAGATGGTGTATTTTAAAGCTGATGAGGATTGGATGAACTCCAAGGCTTGGAGAATAGTCTAGAGCTCAGCTGTAAAAATAGAAGCAGCAGGTGGAAGTCTTACAGAAATGGTCTCAGATGGTGTCACGGTAGCCGAAGCTACCCGATGATCATCTTTCGAACCATCTGTTTATATTGGAGCATAATCACCATATTTAGACCTTCGCTCTCGAAAGAGAGACTGAAAAACAGTGGAGCTAGTATATCTCTTTCTATGTTGTGTAAGATCGAAATCGATCTTTGGGGGAGATATAGCCCACGGTGGAGTCCTAAAGAAAGGGGTATTCGCAATACTGTCAAGACTGATACCAGCCTCCGACAAAGGGTTGTATGCGAATACCGAATGGTGGAGTAACTTTAGTCTTGAGCAGATATAAATGCTCATGATAGGGTCTAAATATAGTGTTAAATGAAATATGATTTGGTAAAGATGCTATTTTCGTAGCATACTGCGGGGCCAGTTTATCACGTCTGTTGCGCAATGAGGACTCGTGCGACTCGACGTATAAACTCTCCACTGGAGATGTACGAAATGCTCCTTAACTGATTCTAAGTCCCTTGTTCTTTGAGATAAGACTCGCGGGCAGACCAATACACAATACACCCATAATCGAGTTTTGATCTTACTAATGCTCGATATAATCGGAGCAAGACCTTACGGTATGCTCCCCAGTCAGTATTTGATAAGACTCTCAATATGTTGAGGGCTTTCGGAAATTTCTTTTTTAGGTTTTTAATGTGGGGCATAAATGATAATTTCTTATCAAATATCAGACCCAGAAATTTGGTTTCATCCACAACCGGAAGGCGAGTGCCATCCAAGTAAAGACGTGCCTTTGAAGTTAGAAATTCGTAATTGTCGCCGTTTACCTCCATGCCATACGTTGAATGTGCTGTTAAGTTTTTCACACAGCTAAAGATATGTAAACTACAGCCTTTGAATACCGATTCAAGGTAACACACTTGGTTAAGTGTTTCCTTTAAGAAAGCTCTTGGATAGCCCTATACGGGCCCAGGTCGAAGGAATTGTAGACTGTGGCGTCATTTTAGTAGGCGATTCCCAAAGTTGTTGACTGGTTTCTTCTCGCCTCAGATCATAAATATTCACTTGAACTTGGCAGAACATATCAATTTAAACTATTTCCATTTTTCGATTCTAGACCAACAATTCAACAGGAATTAACATACAATGAATTAACATGCAAAATTAATTAAAAAAAACGGCACAAGCTGTGTCGGGCGATTTTGACCAAACTTTGCAGATTTGGTCATTGGGTACCCCGTATACCCCACATGAAATATGAGGGTCACCAACCTTGTAGTTACGGAGAACCAGCTATGGATATTTTAGAGCAAAATAAAACGTCATTTTAAGAAAATAATCCCTAAATTCAAATATTTCCCATAAATTGCCTATTAAGTATTTATTGTTTTAAATTATTTTTTTATGAATGATCTTGTTTACTACTTCAATATATATAACTATTAAATTTTTCGGATACCATTTGAGGCTATGAAGAATTTATTTTCAGGCGTAGTTTTTTCTATATGCTAAAACATATAAATTTCATGATGCTATGTCTCACCCACTGCGGGACTGAGGACAATTCTATTAATAATGGAAGTCGAGGACTACTAATACTAATATTTGGTTTTGACAAAATGACTGGCACGGATTTCTTCAAAATGACTTCATTTCTGACATCATTTTTCCAATAAAATCATTCATTGCCTAGATTATTAGGTCTGATAATGCTCCACGCAACCGCCTTCCAGCAAACCCTGTGTAGGGCCGGTACAGCTGATTCAGGAATTCCACAAGGATCAGTCCTTGGACCTGTCCTTTCTGTAATGTGCACTAAGAATTTAGGAGAACTAATCGATAATCATGGTTTCTAGGACAACATTCTTATACAGATGATATACAGCTGATTACAAATTACTCCCTTTCAAAAACTGTTCCACCCACTAATTATTCTAACATCAAATTGTGTACACATGACATTAAAGAAATATGTTGAAATTATATGTAATTAAGTATATGTATTTTATTTGGTACAAATTATATGTAATTAAGTATATGTATTTTATTTGGTACAAATACACATCTGAAAAATATAAGTTCAAATGATGTGGTTGTACGAGATGCAATATTACCATGCGACACTGTGAAGAACTTGGGTGTCCTCTTAGTGTCCAATTGAAGCATGAACAGTCACATTAGTGAAATTTGTCGAAAGTGTTATCTTCAGTCCAGGAACATTAGCCATATAAGACATTTAATTAGTCAGGAAGCAGCTGCTAAAATAGTATGGTCTCTGGTATTCTCAGGGATTGACTACTGTAACAGTTTGTAAGTGGAAATAACATCTAGTGCCAATATTTTAAAAGAAATGTACAAAATATCGCAGCTCGAATTGTTACCAGAACATCAAAATACTCCCATATTAATCCGGTTCTGAAATCACTCCATTGCCTGCCAATAAATGAAAGAATCATCTTCAAAAGTCTGTCTTTGAAGTATCAGTGTGTGAATGGCTTATCTCAAATATACTTATCTACTCTTATGCAAATACAAGTTTCCTAACCTCTAAGTATTGTTGTGTACATGTATATATTTTCCTGTCATATTTTCATTTTTTATCATAGCTTGATAATGACTAGAGAAGCCTAGTCGAAACGTCGCTC
Organism: Patella vulgata; assembly: GCF_932274485.2. Classification (NCBI taxonomy): domain Eukaryota; kingdom Metazoa; phylum Mollusca; class Gastropoda; family Patellidae; genus Patella; species Patella vulgata. The sequence continues at coordinate 10,343,448 of NC_065886.2, read as the reverse complement.
AGTAGTAAGCAGTAATGGTATTCCATAGAATTGTGACCTGAAAAATCAACTGGCGAGGTTTCGATTCTCTGGTTGTACGTGACAAGGATCGATCGACTATCCTACCTCGTGGGTTTTCTCCGGTTCCTACTGCTAAAGACCCCTACGCGCAAGCGCATTAGTGAAATACAATTGAATCATATGTTAGTTCCGAAATAAACTAGTTTGTGTCGAGTAGACGTTAAACACCATCTCTCTCTCTCTCTCTCTCTCGTATTATAATTAGGATAATGGAAATTCGGCGTTGGTACATTTTTGGGCTATCAAATACTAGATTTGAGAAACTGAAAGTAAAGTACCTTTGGTTTGTGAGAAGGTTTGGTAGTGCAGTTACGAACGTTCTCGATATATTTTCTGATAACGGTAGGGTTCACGAGAAAGTTGGAGAGGTTATTTTCACACGCTGGACATTTCGGATAGTCTGCAGTTTTTTGCGCTTTACTAACCAAAAAATAAACCACCACGTCAACGGTTTGCCATGAGCGTTATCATATGTCTGCTATTAATAGCCAAGGGTATAATATGAGTATTTAAACTGCTGAAGTAAAGTTATTGATGATCAAGATTTTATTTAGATAATTCTATGATCGGTTCATTAATCTACTTATACCTTGAGGTATTTCAACGTGTTGATTTGCAATATATATTAAAATTTTGATTTAGACAATATTTCTTCATTACATAAATAAATAAATAAGATTTGCACATAATTTTTTAATACCACATAAAACAAGTATACACTCACAACAAACACATGGAAATTGAATATAATTATTATTTATGCAATAAGTTAATCCCCATTCCCAAAAAAGGTGGAAGGGTCGTTGCCAGTTGGAAATATGAAGTTAAAAAAAATTAAATAAATTGAGGTAAATAAAGAAAAACAAATTTAATAAATTGAGGTAAATAAAGAAAAACAGACTTGCAACTGACAAGTAAGGCTTGATGTGAAAAGTGCAAATAATATGACAACTTAAACAATTGGCAAAGATGCGGCAAATCTTTGAGCAACTGACAATCGCTGTGACAGATTGTCATGCATGTAGCGTTTGAAACAATCACTAGACCAATATCCAAGCATTTGAATATCAGTGGCTGGAAAACCAAGTAAGTGAAGCCTATTTGCCCCTCCCTGCAAAAGGAATGGACCCTTATTTTTGCATTTAGGCAACTCCATATTAACCAATAATTCTTTAACTTTGCAAATAAAACAAAGGTACATGTATGTCAAAGGTTGGCCATTTGATAATGCAAGAAGAGGGCCAAGAGGATCATGATTGGGGCTTAACGCGAGAAAAGACTCCAAAGCAGGACACAGAGTGTGTCCACTTATTCTAGCTAGAATTGTTATTACCCTATGCTCGTGATATTGAAGAGTTTTTTTTATGCCGTATATTAACTACAAACCCCCTAGTGTGTGAAACAGCATCCATGCGCTGCAGATCCTTGGTAGGGTCAAATGCAGACTTTGGCAAAACATTATTTGGTCTTAGCAGTCCAAAAAAGGCAATCAGGCAAGCAACCCAAAAGGCATGGTCAAACTGATTTACAAAATTAAGCAATGTTCTAAATTTGAGCAACATTTCCAGTGTTATAGTGTCAACATGAGACTGAGCAACAAGATCTCTTTTAATAACTAACAATAATTGTCTAAGATTCGATTATCACATAGAGGGTCAGGCAAATCCTCAGCTTTATGTAAATGCGAAATGACATTAAGATATTGTCTTATAGTAGCATAACGATAGTGTTTGAGATGGTAAAGGTAGGCCACATACATCTGAACACAGTCTGTAGTAGCTGGGATCGGTAAAAAAGCAATAAGTTGTGAGGCATATGTAGCTTTTGTTGTCTTTGACCGAGCCTTCTGTTTCAATTCGTTGGCAGTCAGTAAAAGGGCCCCTCCCGATACAGAACCACCTGAAATACACAAATATAATTGACATGTGGCATAATAGTTCTGATATGGAAATGTCTATAAAGTTTATCCAACATATTAGGCTGATGAAGGCGAGAACAAGTATCAGCACCGTGTTGTCAATTCCTGGTATATATAAAGAGCATGTAAACTAAAGTTATTGCAAGTGGGCAACCAGAAAATATTTCGCTACATTCACATAATAGTTTTATTCCTAGATGTCCCTTTATTTAAGGCTGTTTTGGCAATTATATTATCTGTATTAATAATAACTTGTTTGTCTCTCCAGAAGGAGGACCAGCTTAATATGGAAATAAAAATTGCTGCTACCTCCTTTACATTCGTGTTCAGAATCGAACATCTAATATCAATTAGTATAAAAAATAATCGCCTCCATAGTAACAGCCTGCACCTGCAGAGGTGGCATCAGTTTGTAGAGAGTTTATTGGCCGAATATCATGAATTTTAAGACTTCCATTGAATTGACGGAGGAAATCTTTCCACCAGTCTAAGTCGAGAACAAATTTGTGAAGCCCAGCTGAGTTTGACACATAACAGCTTAAGTTTACGTTTACTAGCCCTCCTCCTGCCTTCAAAAGAACATATTAGCGAAAAAAAATTAGACAATTTCTGAACCGGAAAAGAAAAAGTCATGTTCTCAGAATCAATCAACTAGGAAAACAAGAGAGGTACTAGGGCTCTCAACTTTAGACGAGTTTTTTCGAAATACAAGAGTATGCAAAACATTCATTAATTGCTCTAGAGCATAAACACACTGATAAAAAGTTGAACTGATGGTGAGAAAGTCAGCCAAGTAAGCAATCACTGTAATGTTATACTGTTTTAACATTATTCAACATACGGCACTGGTAGTGTCTGAAATATCTTGGGACTTTTGGATCCACCAAAGGGCAATTTTGTATCAACAACGTAAGTTGGATGGATATCTCCTTCGAAAGTCCACTGAGACCAGTGACAAAATAATTGGATTTGTGGATACTAACAGATCGATAAGCACTGTGTAGGTCCACCTTAGTTAAATAGCAACCTTGTGTGGTGTAGTTTTTGGCAACTGTCAAATCCATACATGAGCAAATCGTGTCACTCGCATAATTATTCATAGCTCTGAGTAAGCTTTGGCTCAGACCACATTCATAAACATCTAAAACATAAATTTACAATAAATTATTACTTTAATGGAATTTTTTTTTTTAATTTTGCAAGGCTGATTGTGTACGTTAGTTGTCCATTAATTCATTGTCCACGTTTGTAACGCTCCTTCCGGTCTAAAATGGACAGACCTTGGTAATGTATGTGAAATAGAAAAGAACATGTATGATGTATGTTGCTCTAACAATGGTCGAGACCAAACACGGCGGTTGCACAAAAGCTACACTGTACGAAAATGTAAAATTACAGCGAAAAATATGTAATGTTTAATATTACTGTAAAAGATGGGTAAATTCACCATAAAAGTGTAGTTTTACAAGTTAGAATTTGAACCTTTACATTTAACCTGTATTGATACAACTATATTTGTTAAACGGTCAAACGGAGTTGAACTTGGTTCAACCTCTTCGCGTCGCTCAAACTATGGCACTCTTCGCGTCGCTCAAACTATGGCAGCCAACAAGCCAATCAGTAACACGACTACGCCTGGTTCGCTTAGTTTAGCATTGCTCATTAGAATCGCCAGCTTTTGATTTTTATACGCCCACATTTTTATGTGGACGTATATTGTCGTCACCCCTGCCCGTCCGTCCACAATTGTTTGTGAACACTCTACAGGTCACAATTTTTATCCTGGAAATATAGGTTTATCACCCTCAGATCTCGGTTCCTTTCGATATTGGCATGTATCGGACTGTAACTTCATGGATTATGGCCCTTGATTGTACGAAAAATCAAGTTTTTAGCTTGTGAACACTGTAGAGGTCACAATTTTTATCCAATTTGGGTTAAACTAGAAATGTATGTTTATAACCCACAGATCTCGGTTCCTTTCGATATTCGAGCATATCGGACCATAACTTCCTGAATTATGGCTCCTGATTGTACGACAAATCGCGTTTTTAGCTTGTGGACCCCGGAGAGGATGATTGAGTTTGAATTTCAACGCAACATTTGTCATCATAGTTTCGCAGTTCACAAATAAAAAACGAATGAGAGAGAAAACCCTTTTCCAATCTAAATAACGCAGTAACTATATCGACATTTTTTTGTGGAGATTACGACCTCACAATTATGAAATTTTGCATAGAGAAAAGTCTCGTTTAAGAAAAAGGTACAGGTATTCGGATTAGGGAGCGGCGCTTATTGTTGTTTACAACTGTTTTGGGGAAATTGTACTAAATTATAAAATGTAATTAATAGCCTGAAGTAAAGTCTCGTTTAAGAAAGAAATTTAAAGAGTAAACTACTAAGATAAAAATACAAATTTCAATCAGATTTTTTCAAATTGTCGAGACACTTGAAGACATGTCTCGCGGATAGTTGGTGAACTTTTTGCAGAAAAATATATAAATACTCGACAACAAGTAACATTTCACAGACGGTCTAGCTGACAGTAACAGCGTTTCCATAAACTTGGTTTAGTGACAGACGTTTCTTGTAAAGTTGCCAGGGTAAGTTTGAATTGTTTCTTGACTCATATTTTTGTTGTTTCCAGACTTGAGAACCGCTGTGGTTCAGTGAGTAAGACATTGGCTTGCTAGCTTGGCGGTGCACGACAGACGGTCTTGTATTGGACAACTGTGTACACTTTGGCGTACACGTACAAGATCCCTTGATAGTTTGTATTCGGTAAAAGGGTAGACCGTAGCGGAGCTATCCGGGTAAAATATCCCTCATAGAATGCTCATCGTCATTAGTCTAGTCATAGCAGAACATTAGGACGCTGAAACTCATTTCATTTTATATATCCAGCTTAACAGACCAGAGCCCAACACGACTTGAAAGAGCTATTGGTGCTTTAGGACCTTTTCACCCGTCAGTAGAGAGAGAGAGAAATTGGGTTTAACATCCACTCGACACAAACTAGGTCATTTCGGGACTAACACATGGTTCATTTTTATTTCAATAATTCTCTTGCACGCATTGGTCATTGACAGTGGGAGTAAACCGAAGGGCCTCCAGAATAACGAGCCAACGTTTTAGCCTCCGTGGCTCCAATCCATATGGTACAAAATGTATCACAGGTTGAATTAGAAAACGGTCCTTGATTTAGTTTCAGCGCTATTCGTCAACACAGAAATAAAATCACAAGCCTGGTATTTATTGTTAACTGTTGTATTTTATGGGTCTTTCTTTCTTTTCTCCAATCTAGTAGAATGAATACGTTATTATTCATAATGTTGACTGGTGCGGCAATTATTGCTGGTAAGTAACATGTTGTTGTTCTTCAAATTTATATATTTGTACCAGCATAGCCTTTCATCTTTTTATCGTTTACCGTGCAATTAAGCAGTGCAACTTTACGGTTGTGCTAATACATTTTGATATATATATATATATAATTTAATCATCGAGTGCGAGACGTTAAGTAATATATTGATTTTGAACGAGTGCGATAGGATGAGTTCAATATTTTTATATTACACAATGTCTTGCACCAGACCATTAAACAACTTAAAATACAGACACTATCCAGCACGTGAATTTCTATGAAATACGTCCCGTGAGTCCAATATTGCGACTAGTATAATAATGGTACACCAATATCAGAGGATGACGTCACATCTGTATTTTAAAAAACGATAATGATACTACACATATTATGCGAATTAGTTTAAATTGTGTGGAACACAAAATTGGTTATAAATCAAACTGGATTTATCTTTAGACATAATGCAAGTCGGATTGTCACCCGACATTTTTATTTTGGGTCAAAATTATGGAGGTCCAGCTGTTTTAAATCCTTTAGCTCGGATATTGATGCGATGTGAATTAAGCTTTAATGCAGCCGTTAAGACTACACCATGTGAAAAATTCTCACATTAAAGGGCCAATCCCGATAAGTTTTTGGAGAATAAAACTGCTTAATTTTGTGTTAAAATCCCTTAAAATCCTCTACCTAAGGGCAGCGCAACTAACTCAATATTTGTGGTACGTTTTCAATCAATTTAAAGCCATCAGTCTTCATCTGGAAATGGAGACCAGTGTCCCAAGCTGTATTATGCAGTGTCTTGATAAAACCAGACTTTTTTTATAAAAATAATGTGTAGGTGAAATTTACTTTTCGTTATCAAGTACAGCACATGAGTCATTCACTGTATAGACCTCTCAAGGAACGGGAATCGATTATCAGGTCACCCAACGAAAAACTTGACCCAAAATCTTAAAAGGGTTACATGTCCGGATAAGCAGTTTGGGCATTCATGTCCAAACGACTCAATACTTTGAGCGGGAATTTTGAGACAAGGTAAATACAGCATTCCTCTATATTTTGGCGCTTAAATTTCTTACGTATTCTGACTTTATTTTTGAGACTCTGTTCAAATCGGGATAGTCCCTTTAAGCAGTTCGGTAAGAAATTATTAAAACTAAACTTTAGGCGAATTACTTACTATTGATCTCACATCGCCTTAAAGTAACAGTCCATCCTGTAGAAACTTTGTAAGATATATGAAGGTACTTCCTTCAACTAACAGTACATCACATGATCCAATAGATACCGTGTAAGATATGTGAAGCATATGGCATGTTGTGCATTTAACTACCAGTACATACTGTATATAATGTGTGAAGCATGTAGGAAGGTTTAGGTTTAACCATTTCGGGGTCCCTCAATAAATAGTACATCCTGTAGCCTTGATACTGATCAGTTGACCAGGTACATGCATTATATGGTTTTATCTTTTCCAGTCACTGTACAAGGTCTAGAATTCGATCCTACTCCTGTAGACCCCCCTGTTGCACTCCCTTTTGCCGAGAAGGATCGGGATTCAGAGGATTACCCCATAACTATGGATGAACATGCTAGAGCAGAGAAACGTGATAGATATTATGATAGATATTATGATAGATATTATTCGGGAAACAGAAACTGTGAAGAAACCAAACAAAAATTGAGGTTTCTGGCCTATGATCTAGCTGACTTGTCTGAGGCTATATCTGCTTTAGCTGAAAAAAGGTGAGTTGTCAGTCATTACTTTATCTTTTCACGTGCTAAATCAGAAGACTAATAAGGTAATACTATCAGTATCACAAATCCACAACATAAATCAATAGTTTTGAAATTTGACATGTGAAACTCATAAAACTCACTTAATCCACGCTAAGATATACATCATTGTAGATCAAGAGGCCCATCAAAAAGGCATTTATGAACTAATATCTTGACGAAAAACAAATAATTCCACTTTTCTAATGTCGCTCAAAGATTTCTCTTTTTGTTTTAATTATCTTGCAGAGAAGGCAGACGTTATCCCTTTACTAAGCCTTATTACCATGGTAACACCGAAGAGAGGCCTTATCCCTTTTTATCTCAAAACGAGAGGCCTTATCCCTTTGGATCTCAAAACGAGAGGCCTTATCCCTTTGGATCTCAAAACGAGAGGCCTTATCCCTTTGTATCTCAAAACGAGAGGCCTTATCCCTTTGGATCTCAAAACGAGAGGCCTTATCCCTTTGTATCTCAAAACGAGAGGCCTTATCCCTTTGGATCTCAAAACGAGAGGCCTTATCCCTTTGTATCTCAAAACGAGAGGCCTTATCCCTTTGGATCTCAAAACGAGAGGCCTTATCTCTTTGAAAATCAAAACTCATACCCAAAATGGTGGTAGTTAACTTCTCAACAAAAGACGACATATTTGAAAACATTTCAGAAATACGATAGAAAATTTATATCAAATAAATATAAATAAAGAATCGTGAAATGCATTGACTTATTGTATATTTTGTTTTATGTGCTTCTGTGCTCGGTAGCTAAATCAGCGTGGTTCGCTGGTTGTCGTACACAAGACGGGGTGTGCTTACACAAGCATAATAACATATTATAATAAGCGTCCTAAAGTGCAACATTTTCGGAAGATTGGCACGCGTTGTTTGGTCTAACTATGCAAGTATATTTTTTTATTGCCCCCCCCCCCTCATCAACCCTACCCCACCCACCAACTTGTATCGAGGCTATGTTGCTGGTAAGGTATTACAACAATCAGTAATGAATTGGTGACTAGGGAGCTCGGGGTATGAGAGGTGGGACTCGGTGTGAGGAGGGTGGCTTAGTGGTAGATCCCCCTCTTACAGAACGACCCGATGAATTTATCTATTATATTTATTTTAATTAGGGGGATCACGTGGCTAAGTGGGTAAGACGCTGGCTCGCTAGCCTGGAGGTCGGGTGTTCGGTCCCTGCATTGGCCGCGAAAGTTCATCCAGATTTTCCGGCGTGGTTTCCCCTTGTCAGTGATGCAGGACGGCGGGCCTGTCTAGTCGTTCGAATAGGACGAAAAACCGAGGTCCCGTGTACATATTGGCGTGCACGTAAAAGATCCCTTGGCAGTTGGAATTCGATATAAGAGTAGGCCGTAGTGCCGCTGCACGGGCAAAATTTCCCTCATAGTACAGTGTATGGCATATGCCCGTCTTCATTGGCCCAGTTTAGGAGCAGAACAGTAGGACGTTAAACCCCATTTCATTTCATTTCATTAATATCAATTTACTGTGACGTGGATAAGATCTTGCCACTACAATGATGCGTACATTATTAATTCCTTTTACCCCAGGCAGTATTTTCCGTCTTTTGATATCCACTTTAGAACCACCTTTCTAGCTAGGTATAATTACAGGTGTCATTTTATGCTGGCATGGACATCTGATACCACTTCTTATTTGAAGAGCGTATAGCTAACAAAGTACGGTTGTACTTTTGGGTTCATTTTATAGCTTCCTAAATTCAACACTTTTTTCTTGGGGGGGGGGGGGGGGATACACGTTTGGTGCTAATTTACAAGGGGGTAATTAGCTGATAGTTTATAGCAATTCTGGCTAGCAGGCCTTATATCGGTAACATTTTACAGCAATGGTCGTAAAAGTTGTTTTCGGATTGTGATTAGCGCTAGCCCCGTTTACATCTTATGAAATAGATCTAAAATGAAATGAAATGGGGTTTAACATCCTATTGTTCTGCTCCTAACCTGGGCTAATGAAGACAGGCATACACCATACAGTGTGCTATGAGGGAAATTTTGCCCGGGCAGCGGCACTATCGCCTAATCTTATATCGAATTCCAACTGCCAAGGGATCATTTACGTGCATTCCAATTTATACACGGGACCTCGGTTTTTCGTCTCATCCGAAGGACTAGACAGCTGTCCTTGTCAGGCCCTCCGTCCTGCATCACTGACAAGGGGGAACCACGCCGGAAAATCTGGATGAACTTTCTCGGCCAATGCAGGGATCGAACACCCGACCTCCAGGCTAGTGAGCCAGCGTCTTACCCACTTGGAATTCGATTTAAGAGTAGGCGATAGTGCCGCTGCCCGGGCAAAATTTCCCTCATAGCACCCTGTATGGCGTATGCCCGTCTTCATTAGCCCAGTATAGGAGCAGAACAGTAGGACGTTAAACCCCATTTCATTTCATTTCATTTGTTACATACTATGTAATACAGCTGTGTTGATATCCCAATGTTGAAATTACACACATCAGCTATGTCTGTAATACAGTGGTGTGCAAACTACGCCTGTTGCCCAAATCCGGTCCGCAAAGCCTTGTCATCCGGCCCTCCGGAGCATTTTACTACATTTGAAAATGAATGAGTAATTTTATCTCTAAATGAAATAAAAAATCGAATTTGATTATTGCTGGGCCCAAACTTTACACAGGCGTTGCATAATGTCCACGAAAAAAAATAATCGCCATCCAAAATTATGTCCATCATAAATAACAACAAGATGGCGACCTTTCTTGACTATTTTGAAGTGAAAACATACCTATTTGATGGAGAGAAGAACAGTTTTATTGCTGGACTGGATACATTTGCAATACTAGGCTTTATGATGCAGAAAATAATTTGGTGTTTCAACGTTGTTGTCCAAAAAATTACACCAAATAAAAAGAATTGAGTGGCATAGTTTTTCTCTTATTGTTTAGATTAGAGCAAAAGTAATCTTGGTTGGATTAGGATTAGTAAAATAATATGTACCTGATAAGACGTTATACTTGTGTAGCAATAATATTTTCAGTAAGCTGACAGTGGAAGTGAAAAAAAAAAGGCTATCAGTTAGGAGGTAATTAGTAATTGACTAGCTTACCGAATGTGCCAACTTTGCTTGACACGGCATATACTGGATGTGGGCGTGGCCTGAGCCGCCTTCGGCTCGTCCAATTTCAACATTGGTTCAACTAGGTCTCGACCATGCGCATCGGACCATGAAATAGTTAGATTGAAGTCGCGACCATGGTTAACCCACCTTTCGAGGTCGGTTGAGGCTGGTCAAGTCAGATTAAAATTGGCGGCCCGGGACAAAACATATGATGTGTTGGAATTGTTATTTGAAGATAGAACGTATACCACCAATGTTGCGATGGCCATGTTGGTCTACCAATTGAAAACAAGTATAGCGGTTATTTACGACGTTATTATTTTTTTTTATTTATTCAATTATTTCTGTAATTTTGGAACCGGAGTTGAGCTTTAAATCACGTTACCGACGTTACCTGTTCTTGTACCCAATGTACATTAGGCCCGTCCTATGTTTAACTCGGCCGAGTGGTTTAACGTATACCCGTTCCCGTTCTCTAATTAAGGCCAATGATGCAAGTATGCTGTCGTTATAGGCAATTGCCGATCGCTCCCTTCTCAAAGTTGTGGTTAGCTGAATACATTATTAGACTGTGTCATCGGTATTACTACGCACTGATTGCAGCCATCTAATTTACTACAAACAACTTGGAACAAAGAACAACAAAGGAACCTTAATGATACCGAACAGTAATCACATAAACTAATAAAAAACAAACCTGCAGGGTACTCAATGACGAGATTAATTACAAAATGTGCAGTATGATTCAGAATATAAAACAATGAAAAGATTAACGACAAAGATTGCAGCATGAATTAAATATATAAAAAAGTTTACTAAATTATATACAATAATTTATTACTAACGGCGGTCTTAATATCAACTAAGTTATGGATGTCGTGGCAGTTTTGCTTATCCTCAAGGGATTGAACTCGTTATAAAAATGTTTTTTATCTAAATACGTGGCAATTCAACAGAAGTAGAATCTTCAAAAACTATCAATACCCAGGTTTTGTGAGGATTTATTTGACGATAAATTGCACCCCATGTTCGATTTGCTCTTGAAATGTGTATACAAGTTGTTATATAATGAAAATTAGACAACAATTGTATTTATGTGGTTTTGTACTGCATTGTAATTTTAACTATGTTCGGCTAGAAATAATCTTGGTTTCGCGAGTATAAATTTCATTGCATATTATTACCAGAATTACAGAATGTACTTGTTCAATTATCTCCAGTACTATTGAAATATGTTCCAATGCCTTTGTTGCACTTTTTAAAAAACAATATTCGTTATATTTAGCACTACATACAATCTGATTAAAACACAAATCCTATTTGATTTCGTTTTTCATAGTTCAAATTTCGTTTTACTAAATAATAATATATTATATTAACGTGTCACCATTTTACTTGCCTGCACTACACTAGGATCTGGAAGAATTGTTACATAACGGAACTGTGTTTTTGCCACAACTTTATTATTTGTATATGTGTATTGGCCTAGTCAACCGATGCAGTGCAGGATATTTCAATTGTCATAGTTTATGGGGGTTTTTTTATATAGAAATGGACATATTGATACCACGCCGATTCTGAAATTGCATTGGAGTTAAACTATTATGGCTAACTCGGAATCTGAACTTTCGCCAAAAAATAGGCCTACATTTCGTTATTAGCGTGGATTTAAATTCATTTTAAGTAACATATTTAAAGATTTTGCTCAGATATCGACTTTAGATACTTCAATAACAGCCAGAGGTCCTAAATGAATTGATGACAAACAGTTTTCTTAAAGTGCACATAAGATGGTCCCGGAAACTTCGAGATACGTGTAGCCAATGGTTACTATATCCACTTTACGGCAAGTTCACGCCAATCTGGTTGAAATTAATTCAGTTATCTTCACTCAAAGTCGTAAAAATAGACCTTCCGTAAAAACGGCTTTGCCAATTATCGAAAACACTCTTAATCCCCTCAGACGCCAGTGACGTCACAGTGACCGAATGCATATTCGGAATGTTTATTCCTTAATTACCTATATACAGCCGGCGTGTGTATTCTTTAACGCCTGAAGGATTCCTTAATCCCCCTAATTTAATAAAACAATTGACTACGGAATAATTTGTTTTGTAATTCATTTTAATTTAAGATCCAATTTAGAGTGCCTACAACTTTTAAACTTTGAAGTCCTGAACTCTTAATTAATTTTTTACAATATGGAACTTATTGGACGAACACTTTTAATATGTAAGTAATATACGGGTCCAGCGATGTGGTTTTTACTGCGAGCACTTCGCTTTTCCACATAAAGTGTAGTGTCGTTAATATCTGTCATTAATTAATCAATCCGACTATAAAAGTTATACAGGCATGGGCCATAAATTAATTTCAAGTTGGTGTTAACAGTGAGTGTTAGTGGGATTAAATGGCCGCCAGTACCAGCCAGGAATAAAATAGCTCTGGAGAAATTGTGCTGTACTTCAAAAATACTAACGAACAAAGTGCCATTCCTTCTTGTAATGTTAAGATAAGATTATTATACATGTTTATTTGGATTTTCGTGAAATTCTGTGGATTACCTTAATCTTAATTTTAGAATTTTGGATTCAAAAATATAGTGACAATTCTTAAATAGAGCCGTGAATACTTAATACTATATGGATAATAAAATACGGTAAGCTATTGCTTCGTTTATATGGATATTACAATCTGCTAATTTATGTGAATAATATACAAAATATACTTAAAATATACGAAGATGGAAGTAAATTCATTTGAAAACCAATCCTCTCAAGTAAGTTCAAATTGTGAACCAACACCAATTGATGTCAATAACAATGAGTATTTCACACTTAGTGACTACACAGATAAATGCTGCAGTGTTACAGTACAATTTATTCAACACTCATATTTTAACATAATGGAAAAACTGTTGCATTTACACTATTCGAAAGACAGTTTTCCAAAATCTCATCATGGTTTTGTTCTAACTACTGAAATGGGTGGCAAAAAACTCAAGATTTATCTATACCCAACAACGGATATGGTACATATTCAAGGAGGGGCCTGCATAGCATGGATTACATCTGTTTTTCCAAATCTTCTGGATAAATTCGCAGGAGATGTGAACAGTATTGAAAATACCTCAAAGGAAGATATAGTAGATTTATTTGATGTTAATTCTGAATACAGCCATAGTACATCTAGAAATGTAATCATACCACTCCCTGTGGAAAATAGTTCACTTGATTTCATTCCTCCAATTTATTCTACACCTTATCAATCACAAAATGTACATATAACGAACTCTGACCTAGACTGCCTGTTTGAGAAAATAAGAGATCTTGATAGCCAAGTGTTTCAACTTCAAGAGGCCCTCAACCATAAAATCAGTTACGTTGACAGTGCAACTCAAACAGACCCGGTAATGCTAACCAGTCAGGAAATCAACACAGACACTAGTTGTTCTTTATGTATAGAAATGGTTATTATTATTATATATAGCTAATAATGAATATATCGACAAATGACTGGCACCATTTGTATTTCTGTACTTAAGTTTGGGATATCAAGTATTACGGGGTTATCCAAATTACCGGTAAATGCGCTAATTTCTTGTGTCATCTTCATTTGACACGTGGCCTATTTAAACAAAGGCAGCTTAAATTGATCTACGGCATGATACGGCATTTTAAATTCACTCTAAAATATTCCAATCACAAATGTCTAATCTATACCAATGAAAGACGATAATTCGGTGATTATGATTAGACCAGTCACGTGGTAATTGGACCGTCAATAGACGCTTGTCCAGTTGACGGATTAAGGTCGTAATTGAAAAATTGAAAAGCGTTTTGGCGTGTCGGATACTTAAACGTTAACAGCGGACTTAATTTTAATCAGATTGGTGTGAACTTGCCGTAAAGTTGATAGAGTAACCATGGGCTATACATACATGAAATTTAGATTTTTGATCTTACGTGGTCTTTAAAGTCAATGGGGAAATAATTAGTGATCTGTGGCCAACTACTGACAATGTATAAAATTCTTGCTAGACAATTATGAACCAGTTCCCAACAAATGTTAAAGGATGAAGTCGTGAGGTCACGAATACCCCCTGTATCCGCACAAGCTATATTTCAGCGTGGATTAAGTCGTGAGAGATCATATTGTCCGAGAAAAATGCATATCAGATGGGATCATGATAAATGAATGATGTTAATGACACCAAGACATTAATGCGAGTGTAGAAAATAACGATGTTCATGAGGGCATGAAAATATTGAATTCTATTAATGAGGGTTTGGAATTAATCCTTGATTTTAATGGAACGATGTTAATGAGAGAATGAAATGAAATGGGATTTAACGTTTTACTGTTCTGCTCCGAACTAGGCTAATGAAGACGGGCATACGATATACAGTGTGCTATGAGGGAAAGTAGGCCGGGACAGCGGCGCTACGGCCTACCCTTATATCGAATTCCAACTGTCAAGGGATCTTTTACGTGCAGAACGACTAGACTGTTGTCCTTGCCAGACCCCCCCCCCCCGTGCTGCACCACTGACAAGGGGAAACCACGCCGGAAAATTCCGATGAACTTTCTCGGCCAACAGCAGGGGAGAACCCGCGACCTCCAGGCTAGCGAACCAGGGTCCTACCCACTTTGCCACCGTGAACCCCGAAATAAATGAGCTGTAAATCAGCGTGATGTATCGTACGGCGACCTTAAAATTATGTCGCCATTACGAGATTGCTATGTTGTAATTAAGAGATAACTGTGTCGTAATTATGAGATAATTGTGTCGTAATTACGAGATAATTATGTCGTCATTACGAGATAATCGGGAATATTCAAGATAATCAGAATGCCTTTTTTCATTTGATTGGCCCAAGGTTCATAAGTCAATGTTGTCAGACCGAAGCTATTCGAAAAACGGAGCATAACTCTCGTAAAGAAGGGAGCGCAATGCTGAATATAGTACCGACTCGACCTCTCATGACCCCAATGTTTCAGACCAAATTTAAAATAGATTTGTTAAAAAAAACAGTAGCCGCTATCACGTTCACAGGGTTATCGGAAAGGTTCTTCGAAAGGAATAGGGATCTTCGTCATATTATAATATAATTTTCTTGAAAGTTTAAAAAAAAAACATCCAAATTCTGGCCTCTTATTGTGTTGACAGTATTATGGACAGGTTTCGGCAAAAACGGTCAAAATTCTAAAAACAAAACCCGATTTTGACGAAAAGAAATAGGGATCCTTATTTTATCATACTACAAATTTCTTGGACGTTCCGGCAAAATCTGATGAAAACCGTAGCCTCGGGTGTGCTGACAAGAAGTGTGGACAGTTCGGCAAAAAAAAAGCGGCAGAACTCTAAAAATATTACTCCGATTTTTCCGAAAAGAAATAGTGATCCTCGTCTTGGCACAATACAAGTATCCTGATAAAACTGTAGCTTCTAGAGCGCCGACAAGAAACTGTGGACGGATCGACGGACGGACATGGTGTTTACAATTATTCGACCATATTAACACGTGGGCGTATAGAAAACAGATCCGTTTAAATATATAGCCTCTATCGCGTACACAAGGTTTTCGAATAGGCGGCATAACTCTGGACAGGAAGGTCGTGGTGCGCTGAATATTGATAGGGTTTACGCCTAATTTGAAAAGAATGGTTGTTATTGCCAAAATTGTTTGATAGACATAATCTTTTAGTGGCATTTAGCGATCGGGGAACACATTAACAGAACACAGCTTTTATGGGGTACAATTACTAGTTTATTCTAAAAGCACGACGTTTCGACAAGTATCCTCTGATCGTTATCAAGCACAAATGACGATGTAGTAAACAATTTACTAAATTGTCATTTGTGCTTGATAACGATAAGAGGATGCCTGTCGAAACGTCATGCTTTTAGAATAAACTAGTGATTGTACCTCATAAAAACTGTGTTCTGTTAATGGTTGATAGACGTCTTTCTTGTCTTGCAATTGTTAGTTGAGGCGGAGACTGATAGACTGGGGCTATAGACTGGAGCTATATAGAAACACAGACCCAATGAAATGAAAACATTGGCCTTCTGTCCGATTACCCTTTAAATACGAGCAGACTAATTACCCGGTAAGGCCAAGAAAACAATGAAATGAAAACATTGGCCTTTATGTCCGATTATCCTTTGAATAAGAGCAGGCTAATTATAAACCCGGTAACGTCAACAAAGCAGACACTATTTCATACATGTAAAAAGCACAAATCTTTTTCATAGTCTATTTAAAACTGATTTAAAATATTTATGTCTGCCATTCTTGACAGGTTATTCCAGTTGATTAATCTTCTTTTGTAATGACTAATATCATTTCTATTTGTCATCATATTAATCTCAACAAAGCTAAAGATAAAGATAAAAAAAACATTTTCCAATATCTGAATTTACAAAATCAATCATACTACAACGAAGTTTATCTGATGTTGATCATATCATGTGTTTCAGTCTCACGCTTAAAGGACAGGGGTGAGGGTTGCTTGACCATGGTTGCGACATTGTTTTCAAATTTAAAGACAATGATTAGAGAAAAATGATGGCATTATATTCTATTAATTAATGTCTTTGGCAAGTTGTGGGATTCAAATCAAAATGAGCGAATGAGTGACGGATTGTTACATAAAAAAGAGTCATAATGTGGTAAACATTCAATTCTAGGTTGATAACAGGTATATTGTGGGAAATTTCTCCGGTAAGTTTCCACTGTCCATATAAGGGTAGGTTTCGACGTCATTAGGATAATTGGCCAATCCCTCTAATTATTGCCACCATATTGGACCAGTTAGATAATTGAACGTCAAAATCCAAAGCTACAAAACTATCATATTTGTGAGAATTCGTCAGACAGCAGCTTAATTCTAGAAGGGATAAGATGTAGCAATTTCTATCAGCAGACTCACCCCAGCGAGTCTAGCTGGATGGGGTTTGAGAGAATGACTTGACTGTCATTGTACTATGCTTGTATCTATGTATGATATATAAAATGTAAAAACGTCTTAAACTACAGAGATAGATAAGAAGAGAATACACAATTGTGATGTGGAAGAAAAGACGACAGGTGAAAATACTAGACGATCACAAGGCCACTAATATATGTGGTAAGAAAAGATGCATGGGTCATACGTAGGAGGTGGCGACAGAAAGACCCATGCATGGTACTATTGTGAAAATCCACGAGGTTGGACAGGCGATCCTACCGCTAGTCACGTACAAATGGGGAATCGAAACTACGCCACTTGACTCAATGACAGGCCTTCTTATCCAATGCGCACGCGTCACCACCTCCCCTGCTACGATTGATACAGAACAATATGAAGGATTGGGACGTGACGCAAATAAAGGAAAGCAGTTATTGTTACGGACTGAAGCGGAGGGGTTAATAGCTAGATTTATAACCCTATAACGGTAAATCTCTTTGATTTTTCGGGGGTATATTCCATGTCCGGAATAACTTGCGGTCTCAAAGACGGGGGCGGAATTGAATAATATATACAGGGAAATTTGGGGTTATTCTTCTGAAAGTTTTTCTTTAAACCTGTAACGGGTTATTCTTCCAGGGTAGGTTTTTTTCCATAAGAAAACATGATATAAGGGGGTTTTTTTTACTGGAAATCTCGGATATTCTCATTTTAGTACATGTAAACATAGACGGTTCATAAGCAAGATCAATTCCTCAACCTCGGTTATGCTTGGTAAGAAAGACATCAGAAAAACCCCGAAAGAAAAACCTCGGACTGCCGACCCCGGTTTTTCTTTTTCCCTGGTTATTTTCTTCAGTCCTTCTTTCCCTAACATAACCTCGGTCTTGTGCTTTATCCTACACGCACACACGCGATTATAAGCTCACTTATAATACCTGTCAAGACGAAGAGTTATATGAAATCATGAGAGGATATACGAAAGGCTGGCTGACAAGTTCTGATCCTATTTGTGAAAGATCTGTACAAAGTCAATGGTTTCCATGTATTTTTCTACATAGTCCCCTTCGTGTGTCGGGGGCCTTTAAACGAAAGTAATATGAGGGTCTCTTGTCAATTTTTTTAATGTTTTATAACAATGCACAAACTGTTGTCCATTCGGGCATTTGAGACATTATCTAAGGAGAAATCCAAAATTCTAAAGCGTCCAGTATGGTGTTCTTCAAAGGTAACTCTTGCTTAAAACTCGACGAAAACACCACAATTCAGAAATAAAATAATTGCTAACACAAGAACTGTAGAGTTTTAGAAGCGAAATGCCTAATTCTTCGTCTGATAGCTGTAGGAAATTCGCTGGATATAAAACATTAAACTCGCCTAGTCAACCTACCCTCTTTTGTCTTCCAAATCTTTTTTTTAAATTTGTGTCATTGCAGTATCAACAATTGGATAAAATACATGAACTAGGAACCCCCTTTCTGGATCCTGAATTCGTTGGTCAGTAGTTAGTTCTCCACAGAATTTTATTCGTTTTTATCTTTTATCCCGAAACGAACGTGGTATTATCTTCTACTCAGAAGCTAAAGCGTTTTCCGTTAAAAGTTATATTGGACCATGACTTTCCTAGATATTTTAGTTCCCTATAACCCATGGATATTAAAGTGGTCGAAGACGACAAATCAATCCCTACCTTTTGTAATCGAAAATATGATTTACGAACGGTGATTAAAAGTTGTTCCCAAATTATAATTAACACCAAATATTTATAGATTGAGACACTTTACTTTCAATTTATTCTTGTAAGAGGTAGTGCATCTTTAAATATATCTTCAGCTTATTGTTCACTTGCTTGATTAAACAGTATTTAGTGATTGTACCGACCACCGAATTAATGTTTAGGTTTTTTGGGGGATTTTTTTGTTGTAAATTCCGTAGAGGCTCTTTGGAGGTCCGGAGCCTTGGCATTTTCCATCCTTCACCCAATGGGTGTGACACCACTGCCTCGACTATTAGTATATATTATAATGTCGCAAGAATTATTTAATTTGATTGACAGGTCGTACGAGCAGTGTTAGGAATAGAGAGAGAAATGGGATTTAACGTCCACTCAATATAAACTAGGTTATTTCGGGACTAACATATGGTTCAATTATTATTTCAATAATTCGCTTGCACGTAGGGGTCTTTAGTAGTGGGAGGAAACCGGATGACCCGGAGAAAACCCAGTTAGGAACTGCTCATCTGACTGGAATAAGTGAACTGCGTAAAAAGACAATTTTATTCTAGATGATTAATTAACTGTCTAGATTTTTATCTGGCTTCTTTTTATCATCTTGCATGCATAAAGTCTTTAACATTTGTGGTATAAACACGACAAACAAATTTAACAGATTTACTTTCAACTTCGCTGTTTCCAAGTTTGGCAATGCAATTGTCGCTTTCCGAAGATGCACCTCTCCTTTTCTAAAGAGGCACCTTCTCATTTCTTATTCCACTTCTTTCATAAGCATACCAACAAGTAATGTGTGGATCTCAGTTTTCCGTCCTTTCCACACGATGATATACTTAACATTAAATGCCCCCAATCCCCGCCTATCCTGGCAATGGGGAAACAAGACTAGAAAAAAAGAGCAACATCAGGATCGAGTCTGGGACCTCCTGTTTGCACGCCAAATTCACCATGTTGTGGCTGTTCTATTCTCTTGAAGGAGTTGTAGCAGACATAGAGACAGGGGCAATAACTCTTTCAACAGTCACAAAATGTGCCAATTTCCAACAGTGTTCATACTTGTGATCTTGTGATAAGTCCCTGAAATTTTAATTTTCTTGAAAAAAGGGGGGATGAAATGGTCTCTTCACCATATATAGGTAGCCAGGCAGGATGTCGCATAAAATTGTTTTCTTTTGTCAGTAATGAAAACATTTCAAACACATAAAAATCGGATTACGAGTAACAACCCATTAAGTAGTTATCAGAAATCATTAGCAGTGACCACAGGACCATAACTCTGGCAGTAATTATCGGAAATTTATGAAAATCGATAGGATTTTTCTTCTCACGACGTGTATAAATTTAAAGTCAATCGAATGTTAAATTTAGCCTACACAAGACTTTTCAAAGTGATCAAGAGTCATAACTCTGGCAGTAATTATCGGAAATTGATGATAATCAACAGGCCTCATCACCTTAACCACTGTGTATAAATTTAAAGTCAATCGAATTGTACCTTTAGCCTCTAGAGCGCCAACACTGTGTATAAATTTAAAGTCAATCGAATGTTAAATTTAGCCTACACAAGACTTTTCAAAGTGATCAAGAGTCATAACTCTTGCAGTAATTATCGGAAATTGATGATAATCAACAGGCCTCATCACCTTAACCACTGTGTATAAATTTCAAGTCAATCGAATTGTACCTTTAGCCTCTAGAGTGCCAACACTGTGTATAAATTTAAAGTCAATCGAATGTTAAATTTAGCCTACACAAGACTTTTCAAAGTGATCAAGAGTCATAACTCTGGCAGTAATTATTGGAAATTGATGATAATCAACAGGCCTCATCACCTTAACCACTGTGTATAAATTTAAAGTCAATCGAATTGTACCTTTAGCCTCTAGAGCGCCAACACTGTGTATAAATTTAAAGTTTATTGAATGTTAAATTTAGCCTACACAAGACTTTTCAAAGTGATCAAGAGTCATAACTCTGGCAGTAATTATCGGAAATTGATGATAATCAACAGGCCTCATCACCTTAACCACTGTGTATAAATTTAAAGTCAATTGAATAGTACCTTTAGCCTCTAGAGCGCCAACACTGTGTATAAATTTAAAGCCAATCGAATAGTACCTTTAGCCTCTAGAGTGCCAACACTGTGTATAAATTTAAAGCCAATCGAATAGTACCTTTAGCCTCTAGAGTGCCAACACTGTGTATAAATTTAAAGCCAATCGAATAGTACCTTTAGCCTCTAGAGCGCCAACACAACAGTGAACACTGGACCGACGCGGAGGTGGCGACAATATACGGCCGCATTTCAATGTGGGCTCATAACAGCAATTTATGTATAATGCTTTCACAAGAAATTGTGAATGAACCATCAGACATGGGTGGTGATAATGAGAGAGAGAGAGAGAGAGAGAGAGAGAGAGAGGGAGGGGGGGTTAAGGTCCACTCAACACAAACTAGGTCATTTCGGGACTAACACATGGTTCAATTTTATTTCAATAATTCGCTTACGCGTAGGGGTCTTTAGTGGTGGGAGGAAACCGGAGCACCCGGAGAAAACCCACGAGGTTGGACAGGCGACCCTATTCCTTGTCACGTACTTACCGGGGAATCGAAACCACGCCAGTTGACTCAATGGCAGACCTTATGATAAGAGCGCTCACACGCTAACCATTCGGCCATCCAACCCCCAGCGGTGATAATTATACAACCCCATATAAAAGAAAGAAATAAACAAACTATTATTTAATGTGCAGTTTTAATTCCAATAACAGAAGAGAAAAGAAAACATTTAATGAGCAAATTCTCTGTGGAGCATCACATACCAGAACATTGATAATCATTATACATGTATGTACACATATATATATATATTACCATTCATTCACTAATTGAACAACTATAAACATGTATTCATGTATTCATTGAACATTAATTTGTTAACAAATATATTCACAGGTAACAGTATTGGAACAATTCAACATATTCATTCATGAAACAATGACAGTGGTTAGAAATCGCTTAAAGAAGAACTGATAAAAATATTTACTAGCTGTACAATAATTGATGGATAATATGGAACGTGATTAAGTGTGGCACAATGATTGATAAACATGGTTACTTGTGGCACAATGATTGCTAACTATGGTAACTTGTGGTACAATGATTGATAACCATATTTACATGTGGCACAATGATTAATAACCATTGTAACGTGTGGCACAATGATTGATAACCATGGTAACGCGTGGCACACTGATTGATAACCGTAGTAACTCGTGGCACACTGATTGATAACCATGATTACTTGTGGCACACATTGATTTCCAAACATGATTACTTATGGCACAATGATTGATAACCATGGTAACGTGTGGCACACTGATTGATAACCATGATTCCTAAACATGATTACTTATGACACAATGATTGATATATGATAACCCCGGTTACTTGTGGCACGTGGTTAATCCTGGAATAATGATTGACGACTGATTAATTATGGGCAAACCTCCCCTACCTCGCATTCTTCACTGTATATAAAGATAATTGGATATTAACTTTAACCTCTAGAGCTTCCACAAATTTTTCGAAGTGATCAAGGGCCATAACTCTGGCATTAATTTTCAGAAATCGTTGAAAATCAATAGGATTCCTCGTCTCATGACCTTAAACACTGTGTTTAAATTTATAGTCAATCGGCTATTAACTTTTGCCTCTAGTGCGTCCACAAGCTATAAAAAAAATTGTTCTCGTTTTAATGCCCAAGGTGCAATGACGCTTGTAGAATTTAATGTTTTGGGGGTTTTTTTTCACATCAAGTTTGACAATCAAGTCTATTTGTAGAATTTATTATGCGTTTTTACAATAAAACCCATTTAGACTTGAGAGTTAAAGTTAAGCAAAGTTTAATTAAAGAAACAAAAAAAATATATTTACGTCTGGGCCTGACATTTAAAATTGGTATTTACAGACTTGGCAAGAACGTGACAACCTGATGACAATAAGAATAGGCTTTGATTATGCTGCGCTTGAAATCCTATCAACATATTTACAATAGTGACAATCCGATTAAAATATTTATCTACCCATTCGTTACAAGGTTTATATTTCAATGGTTTTTATGTGCAGACAAATAAAATCAAATCTGAACCATTAAACAACGAAATAAGATAATGTGCTTGTATCAGGTTGTAAGAAATAAAAATTACAAAAAAAAGAAAAGATCACTAATGAAACCTTAAATATGCATTATGTAAGATTGAGATAAACAGCTGGTCTCGAGTTCACAAAGCATTCTCAGACTTAAGTATGTACTAAAAAAATATAGCCCTTTACAAAACTTTTGTTTTAATTTATCAAATACATCAATAAGAAACTATGTGCAAAGTTTTGTGTTTCTGGATCAAAGATATTTCCCATAAACAGTGCTTGAAAGTGGAGTTAATTCTTAACTTAAGTCTGAGAATGCTTTGTGAACTAGGCGCCAGGTCGTTTTTGCTATAATAGTTCAAACTGCCAAAATAGTCCTTTTTTATAATCAACTCATTAGACATTAGAAACATGAATTTTACATACATATACACATATATAAGCTGCTGGGGTTTTTTTTATAACAAATAATAATGTGATTTCACAGGTATTATATTAGATGCCAACCGGACTAAAACACAATCATATTAAAATTAAATATCATTAAACATTTCATTATTTTAGCACTATCATAAAATCACATAATCCTGGATAAACATATCAATTTTAAAAGACTCCCAACAAAAAAGATATTTTATCAAAAATAACGAATTAAATAAAAACAATAATATAAGTTTATTTACATTTATAAATTAATATTATTTTTTTTAGAAGAATATTAATTAAAGGGGGATTGTACTGGGCTAGCTTTAATTAAGAATTTCATCTGATATAGCACAGAGTTTTCATTCTTACTGGCATACCATTTGGTAATGAGAACATTTTGGGGGTATAATACTTCATCCTAATAAATGACTGGAAAAATTTCTAGGCCAACATCAGGATCGATTTGTTGGGTAGTGAACCAGTGCCTTACTCACCCGGCCATAATTGCTCCACTGGACCCCTCTCAACCATCCCAAAACTGTGTCGAGTAAAATAACTTAATAGCATAATAACAGACAGCTTTATTATGGATAACATTCACTAGATTTATTAACTGCAATGAGGATAATCTCACTGTTATCAAGCAATGGGCTAAGTATATTAACTGCAACGTTTCAATGAGGACACTCTCACCGTGTGCAGTGAGTGTCCTATTGGAACGTTGCAGTTAATAAACCTAGTCCATTGCTTTATATTGGTAAGAATGTTAATAAACCGAGTGAATGTTATCCATCAAGCTATCTGTTATTATGTTATTAAGTTATATATCATTATATTTCGCTATCACTAAATGCCTTTTAAAGAACATAATAGCACTCTAGTGAATGTTATCCATAAAGCTATCTGTTATTATGTTATTAAGTTATATATCATTATATATCGCTATCACTAAATGCCTTTTAAAGAACATAATAGCACTCTATAAATGTAGTTAATTAAAACATGACATCCCAAAAATAAAAGTAAAAATAAAATACTGTAACACTTATATCTAGTATAACTGACCATAACAATTTAACTAAAAACTGCAATTTCCACACTATAAAATATAGAGTTGGGAATATTTACAAAATTTAATAAAGGCCTGTTTATATAAATTGAAAGAAATTCATGTTTAGTTCTTTGTGATCTTGTCTTCATTAGCCCGATTGTTGGAGAAAAGTAGGTCATTTAAACCCAATTTCATTTCAATTCTTAATAAATAAATATCAAATTAAGTCTAATAAAGGATGTTTTGTTTAAAATCTTTTAACATAAAAATTTGGAACTGTTTGTATTTAATTGTTTTCTTTTCCCAGAATAAATAGGAATCAGGATTTTTAATGTATTCATAAAGAACATAAATTTAAATTGATAACATACATTATTCACAAGCTAAATCTGCCTATTCAAATTTCTCTATTGCGAGCGAAGATATTAACCTTTGAAGGTTTGACAAGATGTGTCCAATAATTTCAACCACCGCACTGGTTGTTCGAAGCTAAGTCTCGCTCCTCCATTTTTAGATTCAATCAAAATATGGCTGAACTGTTCTAATCTATTTAATATTGGAGAAATCCGACGTCATCGAGAGTTGATTATGGTCTGGATAAGTTAATTAATGTCTAATTAATAATTTATATAACATTTCTGGCCTAAAGAAAGACCTGCAATAGGCAGATTTAGCTCTTGCATATTGTATGTTTAAATTTTAAAACTTAAAACATAATGTATGTTTAAGTTAGACCTGCTATATTTATGTAACTCACATAATTTATGACACAGACTGGGGGTTTTCTTTACCTTGGATCAAAAGGATAATATTTCCCAAGAATAAGACAATATGTGGCATTATCACGATTATGTTTATGTATTGTTTAATGGTCGAGGGCGAGACATTGCGTAATATATTGAAACCACAGCTCGGGACTTCGTCCCTTGTGTTGTTTCAATATATTATTACGCAATGTCTTAAGCTCAAGACCATTAAACAACTTAGAATACAGACACTATCCCGCACGTGCTTTTCAATGAAATACGTCACACAAGTCCAATATTTCATCTAGTATAGATAATGTACGATTGAGTGTAATGAGACCTACGTTCGGAGCTGAACTACATCAAAGGGTGACGTCACATCTGTATTTTAAGTAGGTCCTACTTTTAATTGTATTTTGAGATTAAATTCTGCCTGTCAATTTCACTGCCAGTAAGTCGATCAAGACTGGCAAGTAGCATCGAAATGAGAGCCCAGATATAAAACATGAAAATATATCGTTTACTCTGGTTTCCTCAGACTGCTAAAGATCCCTACATGCAAGTGAATTATTGAAATAAAATTAACACATATGTTAGTCTAAAAATGACCTAGTTTTGTTGAGTGGATCTCTCTCTCTCTCTTTCTCTCTCTAACAGCTAATTATAAACAAGTGGATGATGAAAACAGGTTAATTACATGATGAAAGCTGTATCCATTCAAATAATGATATTAGTGGTATACCACTGTACTTTCAGCTCTACGAATTCCAACTTAAAATAATTATATTGTTAACACCAAGTGATCTTATCAAGTAGACGAGTGAACACCATTAACTATTTGTCAACATTAAGTGAAAATAAAAATAGGCAGAATAAAATGAAGGCAAGATGTGTTGGCTGATTATCGGTAATTATTTATGTACAATATTGATCCTATAAGCCCAAACACAACTCCCAGGCCAAGCTACCAATCTGATTAAAACTCAGATCCTATTTGTTCGTATTTTTATAGTACAATACTTCGTTTTACTTGTCTTCACTACGTAGGCCATTGAAAGTATAAAAAAACAAAATGAAATATAGATCTGTATTTTATACAGATTGGCCAAACTACTGTATTGTGTAGGTATAAATTATACAGAACTGGCCTTTCACATCACATTTGGATGTAGGCTATTTTGTTCACCTCGGAAAAGCAATATATATATTTTTTTTGTGTAGAAAATAACAATTATCAGCATTATCACAATTTCTATATGCTGTACAGTTAAGTGCTTAAATATCTAGCTATACTAATATTTGTGACTGCCATTTGCTGTCTAGGGTATATATTGATATAAGACCCGGGGGGGGGGGGGGGGGCGTGGATATGGTCTAGAGTGTCACGCTTCGACCTCTAGCTATCTGGTCACCTCTGGCTTTCGATCCCTGATGTGAGCGTATGTGGCTTGAAGATAGGAGCACCTTTTCAACCTCGTCCCACAGAAAAGACCCCTGCGCGTGCGCCAAGATAATAAAAATAAAAATAAGACAAGTTATTAAACACTAAGTACAACAACAATGGTCAAATTCGTTTAAAATTTTAATCTTATGGCACAAATCGACTAACAAAAGTTCTTCAGCTGGTCGAGACTGGTTAATATGACTCGTATAAAGAACCATTGTCAATGAAACGTGACGGCTACATTTTCCCCGACAAGAATTGGCCATTAGTGACAAAGAAGCAGTAATAATACCACATCACTGAGTGGATTAACACGGATGTACTTTATGCATAAATGCACAAATATTTCATCTTTTTGCATTGCACTTAAATTTTGCATCCATAAACTAATGATAAGCTTGCATGATACATTTTATAACTCAATGCAGATGCGTCAATTTAGTCTTTCATTCTGAAAAAGTGCACAAGTAATTTGCATATCATGGGATATGATGTAGGCCTGCAGCTCCTCCCCACACACCCATGATGCAAGGGCTAAATCTTTTTGTTAAGGCCAGGTCGTTGAGATGTAAATAAGTTTAGGGCACCTAATTTTTAGCAAGATTGTAGGTTAGGGTTAGGGTTAGCATTGGGGCTAGGTCCAGGTATAAGGTTAAGGTTGGGATTAGCGCTAGCCCCGTTTACATCTCGTGACCTATGACAAATAAATGAGATGGCCTTATCATTTAGCACTAATCATGACGCAAGTCAAATTGTTTTACAATTATCCAAATTTGCCATGTTCATATTTTTTTCTGGCTTTGAATGTGATATAAATTAGTATTTATATATTTATCAACTCTCAAGAACATTGGATGGTTGAGATTTAATTGGTTAAACATACATTGGGTCAATTCAAGTCCCAGGGGTCTGAGGTTGAGTTAGCACAGCGTTACACCAGTGCTACACTGATCTAACTGGTGTTACACACTACACCACCATAACCCAGGACTTGAATTGACCCATTGTGCAAGAGCTAAATCTGCCTATTGCAATTCTATAAACTATTAATTAGACATTAATTAACTTATCCAAACCATAATCAACTCTCGATGTCATCTTATGTGTCGGATTTTCACTGGATTTGAATCCGATCTGCTGCTCAACACCCATTGATGATTAAATCAAAAAATTCAAAAGCTAATACAGTACTTTGGTTCAGGGTGGAGCAATTTGACTGACATTTTCAACATATTCTATTTACATTATCTGTTTTTGAACTACTACATGTATATCTAACTCTTTATCTAACTTCCCATAATGCCTCTTTAATGTTGAAAAGGTCTGATAAAATCTTGTCAAAACTATAAACTTCGCTCAGAATAGAGTAATTTGACAGAAATTTTCAATAGCTTCAATCGCTTTATCTAAATCATACATCTTTGATCCACGCTTTAAATAGAATCGTACATCAAAGTTAACTGAATGTTGAGATATTACAAAAACATCTCTTGTTCAAGGACACAGCAACAAAGAGAACAGCAAAAAAAAGATACAGTAAAGGGAAATGAAGCAACATGTTTTCAAGAACTATGATAATTAAATTCGACCCAAAAATAATCTTAAGTAATTGAAAAAGAGATTCATTTTTTCTTATCGAAATTCAAACAAATTAGGGTTTCTGACGTCAATAAAAGGTAAGTTTGTTTTGAAGATTTCCAATCGGATTAAAATACAGATTTATATTTCGGTTTTTTATACATGAAGATCTGACTGGTTGTAGTAATAGGTCGCGTCTGAGGTTGTACAAACGACTTTTGATCCTATGACATCAGACATTGATTAAGCAATCACCATTGGCGTTTCTAGTGGTTTACCTACAGTTCCGTGCATTTGCATGCCAAGAAGTTGCCGTAACAGACTGTTTTATTGGCTTATCCCTCACTTCAACCAAAACGCCAGTAATATAGCAACTCTTCCAGATCCTAGTGTAGTAAAGGCAAATAAACGAAATTTTGAACTATAAAAAACGAAACGAAATAGGATCTGTGTTTTAATCCGATTGGAATCGAAGAGATCTATAGTAGAGAGAGAGAGAGAGAGAAATTGGGTTTTACGTCCACTTGACACAAACTAGGTCATTTCGGGACTAACATATGGTTTAATTTTATTTAAATAATTCGCTTGCGCATAGGGGTCTTTAGCAGTGGGAGGAAACCGGAGGACCCAGAGAAAACCCACGAGGTTAGAGAGATCTATAGACATTGTTTAAGATGTATTATGTTAGATTTAGATAAAAGAGCCGGATGTTTTTTCTATAGTAATATAATGGTGTGATAATCTGCCAATCGCTAATTAAGATAATTAAAGTGTCTTAAAGTTACAATTTCATATTTTCTAAGAAAGTAAAAACATAATTATTTCTATGTCTTTTGCTCAATAGGTTGTCAACTCACTATTATACGATCATAGGTGTCATTCTCACACTTAAAATTCATTTACACCGGAAATAATAACACAATTACCTCCCTTGTTTTTTATTCTCTACCATGGAGTAGCTATCTTCAAACGTTTGAATTTGAAGAGGAAAATGATATTTTTGCCAATTTCTCAACTTGCAATAGTGAATTATAGGATTAATAGGATTATTCTTTAACAAGGTAGGACTGTTTATAGATAACATCTATTTTAAGGTTTTATTTTATACATTTTAAAAATATAACGTAAAAATATGAAATTGCAACTTGAAATTAACCACTTTAAGATCAACTGCTAGTTAAGTCGTTAACTTTTCATCACTTTTCAAGCCGTCATTAGGTAACGACGTTAATCCCATCTATTATTTTTGTTTTTTTCAATCCTTTATGCATTGTTCATCTATTGACATATCTGATTTAATTACAACATTTACTTTTATTCTATTATCTGATTTTCCTTAAATATAACAAATTTGTACATTGATAAGAGTCACTAATTAGGCTACCTTACAAAGTGCAGTAACCATGGCCTGTCAGTACTGTATGAAGATA
Organism: Patella vulgata; assembly: GCF_932274485.2. Lineage (NCBI taxonomy): Eukaryota > Metazoa > Mollusca > Gastropoda > Patellidae > Patella > Patella vulgata. The sequence goes on along the minus strand of NC_065886.2, from coordinate 10,313,713 downwards.
TACATATATGTATATTTATGTTACGGTATATTAAAGAATCATTCAAAGTCAGTTATATCCGAAGAGAGAAATTACCCCTCTAACGTAGTCCAAAAAAGTTTACTATTTTGAAAATTTTATTCAAATTTCTTTAGTCTGAGCGAAGTTATGACTGTTTGGACATATAGCATAGATCGTTCATTAAAATCTAGCGAAAAATTGATTATGGGCTTGCCAAGTAAATAAATATCTAATAGTAAGTGAAGGGGGATACCATCACACACAAATATACATGGAAATCCTACAGAAAATGAAATGGGGTTTAAGGTAAACCACAAAACGTATTTGAATCTACTTAATATCGGAGCAATCCGATGGCTTCAAGAGTTGGTTATGGTCTTGGTAACATTTAAGACCTAAAGAAACACCTGCAATCGGCAGTTTAGCTCTTGCATAATGCATATTTCATAAACCTTTTTATTTTACGATCAGTAGTGGAATACCGCGTTTTATCAGTGAAATAAAAGTGTTATTTCACTGGCTAGTTATTTTTACCTAAAATGATTGTAAAATCATAAAATAAATAGAACATTTGTCGTTTTGTCGTGAATAACATATTTTATTTCATCTCTAAGCAAGAAAACTTTTATATTTTCACTCATGCTACGCATTCGTGAAAAGATAAGTTTTCTTGCTTCTCGATGAAATAAAATATGTTATTCACTCTAAAACGACAAATATCCTCTATCTATTCTGTAACATAACGAAATAAACATAACACCCCTCAAAACAATCAACTATAAAAATATGGTGACTGTTGAATATTCATTTTTTTTATATGAGAAATCTGTTAATAAATAATAGTCTCATTTATTCTCCTACACTTTTCTATTCTGTAACATGACGAAATATACTCCACCCCGGTCATTTTTTGCTTTAGATTGATGTTATTATGCATGAAATGTGAAACACGATAAAAATAAATAATGATATATCAAGATTTAAACATTTCACAAGTATCGTAAAAATATGGCCACTTGAGAGGTTTAAATGATTTACCGGTCAATAAAATGATGGCGTTAAATTCCGTACAAAAATGACAAATAAAATATCAACGACAATAAACTTCATGGGTAATATTCATCACTAACAATATCTCCAGCCAGATCTTATAGTCCGTTTTAGTGGTCAGCAGGGGAATTGTCTTTTTTTGAATCGTTATACGTTTGGGGTTACTTTTCCCTTTAAAGGAGCTATGTTTTAAATTTTTGGCATCTAGAAATAGACATAAATGGGTCGCAATGTAATATGAATGTATATAAACTGATTAACAATCAATTGTTTATGTTTTTACTGTAAATTCTAATCAGTTATATTCGGCGAAATACGCAGAGAATGTAAATTGAGTAGCATTCTTTGACGTCTGGTCTACACCGGTAGTATTCTCCCTGGGATATGTTTAGCCTCTTTTATTGAGTCGCATCATAACAAATGGCACTCAAAAGCATTCTGGCAATCGATTTGTGTGCCAATATTAAAATGTTCACTGTGTCTTAAATATTGAATATCAGGAGACCATCTTTTAACGGTAAGATAAAAACATCAATGTTGATTTAAATTGACCAATAAGTCGTGTTTGCAATGTCAAAGGCTGTGAATGATATTGAGTTAAAGACGTCGTAACAAAGTTACTTTAAGCTACATGTACTTCCTAACAAAGCAATCAGTTCAGTAATTCATTATATACATCAGGCCTGCAGATTTTCAAATACCGGGACAGCTAAACAAAAAAAGATAATATATATATATATAAAAATAGCCAACAGTAACTTGGGAGAGAGAGAGAGAAATGGGGTTTAACGTCCACTCGACACAAACTAGGTCATTTCGGGACTAACATATGGTTTAACTTTATTTCAATAATTCGCTTGCGCGTAGGGGTCTTTAGCAGTGGGAGGAAACTGGAGGACCCGGAGAAAATCCACGAGGTTGGACAGGCGACCCTACTCCTTGTCACGTACAACCGGGGATTCGAAACCATGCCAGTAGACTCAATGACAGGCTTTATGATACAGCGCGCACGTGCTAACCATTCGGCCATCCAACCCCCCCAACTTGGGTCGAGTCTCCCAATCACCAATCTGACTAAATTACAGATTTATATTTCGTTTCGTTTTTTTTATACTTTCGATGGCCTACACTACATCAAGATCTGACTCATTGTACTGGAAGGTCGTATCAGGGGTCGTACGAGCGGCTTTTGACATTGATTAATTAATCAGCGTTGACGTCAAGAACTCACTGTAACAGACCATTTCATTGGCTGATTCCTCACATCAAGCAGAACGCGGGTTATATAACAACTCTTCCAGATCCTAGGTGTAGTAATGACAAGTAAAACGAAATTTTGAACTATAAAAAACGAAACGAAATAGGATCTGTGTTTTAATCATATTGCAAAATCACTTTCCCAAAAAAACTGGATGTTGCGGCTGTTTGACATATTTTGATGATTTTCGATGTAATTTAGATTGACTATTAATCATGGAAACATCTGAAATATGTCCCTGACTTGATTGTATCTTTTCGGTTTTTCAAGGGAGTGATTAAAACCTCACCAGTAATTGTGTGTATCTGGGTTAAAGTGAGCCAATGCAATCATTCCTCCAATGAGAACGCCTAATAAGTGGTGTCCAACGATTGACTACCCTTGTGCTTTCAATATTTCGACCGGTTCCGGGATACTGTTGGCTAAATTTAAATAAATATGCATTATAACTAAAAAGTGTGCATTACAAAATCAAGTGTGATTTTCAGACAAGCAATAATTTTATGGTTTACACACGACAGAATATGTATAGATAACACTAGCTCCCCTTCTATAGATTGGGAATACACAGATTATATGTTAATGATTAACTACATACACTAAGCATTTCTCTACTTTCACTTTGTGTGCACAAGCAGACCTATGGCCGAACATCTGTATGAGATTTTAACAAGTGCCATTTTAAAAATATACACACAGGTGATGTTTAATTAATTACAGTCCAACACAGAATATGGTAAATTATCAACAAATCAGCACTGATTAATGAAACACAGAATTGTCAACAAATTCGCACTAATTTATAATGAAACACAACATCCAGAGAATTGTGAACAGATTAGCACTAATTAATAAAATACAAAATTAGGTAAATTGTCAACAAACTAATTAATGAAACACAAAATGTAGAAAAATAAAAATAAAATCAGCAATATTTTAAATAAAATTCGGTCGATATTCCACTAATTATAGACAGACTGGTATATACACATCCTGGGGAGAACATTGCGGATATTCCACTATTACTACAGTCAAACTCGTATTCATCCAGGATAACATGGAAGGGGGAAGATATTCAAAACCACATTCAACAATATCTTCAAATTATAATATACGATTTAACAACTTTGTTTGTCTTAAAAATTAGTGATGCTGTAAAATAAATCCACTCTTCAGATATGAAAGGGCCCACAGCAGATTTGATCTCCCTTTTATCTCCATCTTCATTATCCCAGTTGGAACAGAAAAGTAGGACGTTAAACCTCATTTCATTTATTCATTAAATTCTATTGGCTATCGTGTTGCGCTTTGAGACAGTTTGTTGACAGATGATCTGGTCACGGAATATCGAACCATAAACCGTTCGTTCGTTAGAATCGGTTAATGTCCACTTCCACTGACGCGATATCGCAGACAACAACCGAAACCACATCCAATGTAAAGACAGATTGAACGAAAAAAAATAAATCACCCTAGACCAACATGTTCATTACGATCATCACATGATATGGTTGCCATTTGTTTTCAAAATATAATGCACACCCGCTCTCAAGAATTCTCCTAGTCAAAAAATCTCTTTATGGTAAATATAAATGGCACTCTACTTCTATAATAATAAGGCAGCTACTATTACACCAGGCATCGTGTTTCGATCTCCCCATGGCAATGGGGATGACAGGCATTGTGAAGTGTTCGCACAATATCGTAAAGTTAGTTCTATGTACATTTACCAATTATATACACAAATATATATAGTACAACCGTGATACACTTTAATCCACTTGTGATTTATCCAGTTAACAATTAACATAGTAAACATTATAGTTATCTCCCCATGAAGAGATCCCACAATAGTTATCTCCCTTTCCTAATAATAACACGCACCTAAAATATATATAGATATATAAAGGTATAGATATGTTTTAAAATATCCCATAATAATAATAATAATAATAATTATATTTTCAACACAGGATAATTTGTCAATAAAAACAAGAACAAATATATTCCAAGCTGCACACTTTTTAACGAGGTTTCCAGTAGTTAAGATCACAAAGAGGTAAAGGTCATAGAGAGGTCATGAAGGGAGGTCAAATATTTCCAAAAGCAGAGGTTCAATATCGTCTAATTTCATTTTGAGCAACATTTTTGTGTGAACTTCATTGATATTCCTAAGATCCGTCAATTTCATGACAACCCTCGCGAACAGCGTTTTATCTTCTGGAAACCGAAACAATGTGTAATTTTGTAAGATTTCAGCGTATTCCTCCTGAATTTCGTGTACCATGTGCCTATTCACAAGCTCTCCTCGGTCAGCAGAGTACAAAGACATCATAATCAGGACTTTAAGAATGAGCAAATCTCCGTGAATCGTCGTCATGAGTGATTTAATAAACTTGGAATAAGTCATGAACAGATGCTGAGTTTCAGCATTTCCGGATTTTAAAATACTAGCACTGATCCTGCTGGACTCTGCTGTTGTATTTGAAGTTGATGGACTGGCAGCGCCAGTGACATCAGGCTTAATACAATTCACAGTACTTAAACTCCAACTTTCCGTTTGAGGGTCGTAGTTCACCGCAGAACGTAACATCATGACGTCAACAACGGCACCTTTTAACAAGCATATTTGATCATCTTTTACGAGTTTCTTGAAGCTTTCGATATTTTTTGCCACCTTGATAATTCTACGAACGAAACCTTCCGCAATATTGACAAACTCTTCTGGATTTGACGGGTTCATTTTGAGGGAAGTTGAGGTTCCTGTGAGGAAGCAACTGACCTCATGGGCATGAAGTAGTTCTTCTAGAACCAACCTATGTCGATCGTTAAGCGACTCGATGGCTGCCTTAACCACATTCTGAGATTCAGCCCATGCGGGATATTTGATCGGTTCGGGGGATGTTGGGAAACTACATGAGGATGGTGAATTAGAGTTCTCCTGCTTCACCGAAATTAATTGGCTATCTGGTTGTGATTTTGACCATAGCGGCAAGTCTCCTGGTCCCACAGAATAAGTGTCTTCGGGTGGCATGTGTCCTTGACGACGTAATTTATTGATGATAATTTTCTGTTTTCGAGCTTTTTTCTGATGATCATCTAAAAATATACAAAAATATACTTCAATTTAATATCAAACACAGAAATACTGTAAAGACTTGTAATATTATAGTCTTGAGTTAATATATAGTAACTATTTTACTGTAAAGACTTGTTATATTAGAGTTTTGAGTTAATATATAGTAACTATTTTACTGTAAAGACTTGTTATATTAGAGTCTGGGTTAATATATAGTAACCATTTTACTGTAAAGACATGTTATATCAGAGTCTTGAGTTAATATATAGTAACTATTTTACTGTAAAGACTTGTTCTATTAGAGTCTTGTTTAATATATAGTAACTATTTTACTGTAAAGACTTGTATTAACTCAGTCTATAGCTATTTATATGTATTTATTTAGGGCAAGGGTCACCAGACCTTTTTTTTTTCATGGTGGGCCAGATATAACTGAATGAATGCCGAGCACAGGCCAGATAAATATTTTGTTCAATACAATACAGTGAATACAGAATACACTGAATGTACACAAAAAATAAGGTTAATGATCATTCTATTTATTTATCAATACATGAAATACACAAAATAATAAAAACAATATGTGTTATGTAAGAAGCTAAATCATGTTTTCTTTTTCAGCGGGCCGTAGTTTGGTGACCCCTGATTTAGGGCTTCCTTTTTCCATTATAATTCCTTAAGGTTTATTATTATAAGTACCAATCAGCTGATTACATCGTTTTGATCAAGTACATAGTAACTATTTGGATCAAGTACTTGTTATTATATATATATATATATATATATATATATATATATATAAATATAAGACTGACTTCTTTTTACTATTTATATATACTTAGGGTTTTACTGTACGTTTTGTCACTGATATCACTTTTGGACATTAAATAAACCTATTTCACACCCACACTTATATGTTATCATTTTGGGGCGTTGGATAGCCGAATGGTTAGCATGTGCGTGCTGTATCATAAGTCCTGTCGTTGAGTCAGCTGGCGTGGTTTCGAATCCCCGGTTGTACGTGACAAGGAGTAGGGTCGCCTGTCCAGCCTCGTGGGTTTTCTCCGGGTCCTCCGGTTTCCTCCAAATGCTAAAGACCCCTACGCGCAAGCGATTTATTGAAATAAAATAAAACCATATGTTAGTCCCAAAATGACCTAGTTTGAGTCGAGTGGGCGTTAAACCCCATTCTTCTCTCTCTCTCTATGTTATTATGTACTTGATTAAGACGAGAATATCATCGTGGAAATGTTGCATGGTTATAAACCAGTATTTGTTATTCCATAAAATGTCTTGAGAAGAACTAATTTAGAAATACACACAGAAATGTGTAAACATTTAAAAAAACGAGTGAATTATATGATTGATAATTCTAAAATCCAATCAAAGTGTGGCAATTTTGGTATATATGGAAAGTAAAAAACATTCAGTCTTACTAGAAAAATACTGAATAGCGTGAAAAACAGCCATGGAGCGCATACAGGATAAAAATGTGAGTGTTTCCCTAACCAGCAATCTTTACAATGTACTGTATTAATATCAATATATTTAAACTCAGCCTGAGTCGCCAATATTAATATCAATATTTACTTCTTATTATTAGTAGTTATTATGTGCTATTTGTGATTTATTGGACCTAATGACTCTTCAATATTCAATAACATAATAACTGTATTTCCTGCAAACCCAGAAGGGAATCAATCACAGGTCATTACTCTCTGGATGTTTATTTATATTTTGACATGATTTCTTTTTTTTTACAAAATAGACTGATGCTTAAGGAGAATTCTATGATAAATTTACATTGCATATTTAAATATAAGAGCTAAATCTGCCTATTGTAGGTCTTATTTCTGGCTTAAAGATGGGTTCCCAGAAAAGTATTTATCGGGTGGTTATTTCCAATAAAAGTATGGCAATTTTGGTATATATGGAAAGTAGAGATATCCAATCTTACTAGAAAAGTACTGGATTCCCCGAAAAACACTCATGGAGCGTATACAGGACAAAAATGTAAGGGTTCCCCTAATCAACAGCCCGACGATTAGGAACTTCTGCACGCATAATGTCAAGGGTCACAAGCAAATATTGAGCGCTTGATACAAGTTGATAAACTTTATGAAGAGTTAGACGTACAATTCTTTCTGAGATAACAAAATGACGGAAAAAGACGCGGGTAGTGGATAATCCGAGAAATGAATTAGGATTCGATATTTGTAATAAATAGTAAGCGATTAAAGACAACATCGTCTTATGTATGCAATGAATTTTGCAGGGCATTCCTTCGCAATTACAATGTTTGAGAAGGATTTGAAACATAATTATGACAAATTAATTAGTTTGAATATATTTTTGGTCCATATATACCATTAAATCACCGAGTTTGTACTTGGGAACCCATCTTTAAACAATCCAACAGTGAGATTGATGTCCCCCGCTGAAATACCAAAATAAATAGATGAAACATATTATTTAATCTCACATTTATTTTTTTCAAATGTATTGAGCAATCAAACTGATTATCAACTATACACTAAGTTACATCACTCTCTATCAGATAGAATCAAAGTTATCTTGCCCCAAAGCAACGATCAATGAAATTGTTTACCTCTGCTTAGCTTTAGCTCGAAATGTTAATCATTGAACTCAGTCAAGACATCCACCTAATGAACATCTACATCAAGTTTAAACATTCTACCTCAGTTAAAAGCAGAGAGTTGTTATGTTTCAAAGTCTTGACCAATCAAATTGCTTATTGCTCCTTAGCTATAGCCTAAGCAGAAAATTTTCATCATTGAACATAGCTAGTCAAGGTAATGATATAATGAATCTATACTCAGAATTTCATCGCTCTCACTTAATCATAACCAAAGTTATAGTGTCCCAAAGCATCAAACAATCAGATTGCTTATCTCTGCTTACCGTAAGCAGACAATGTTCATAATCGAACTCCATCAACCAATCCAATTGCTTATCTCTGCTTACCGTTAGAAATTCTACCTCAATTAGAAGGAGTGTTGTGTCCCAAAGCATCAACCAATCAAATTGCTTATCGCTCTGCTTACCCTGAGCAGAAAATGCTCATTATCGAACTTAGTCATGGTATTGATGTAATGAAATTATACACCAAGTTTCATCACTCTCACTTAATTAGAACTAAAGATATCGTGTCCCAAAGGATCAACCAATCAAATTGCTTATCTCTGCTTACCCTAAGCAGAAAATGCTCATCTTCGAACTCCATCAAGGCATTTACCTAATAAACACCTACACCAAGTTTGAACATTGTAGCTTAATTAGAAAAGGAGAGTGCAGAATTATTAGAGGTATAGCTATATTGTTCCTTGCAAATACAAATAGAGAGAGAGAGAAAAAAATGGGGTTTAACATCCATTCAACACAAATTAGGTTATTTCGGGACTAACATCTGGTTCAATTTTATTTCAATAATTCGTGTGCGCATAGGGGGCTTTAGCAGTGGGAGTAAACTGGAGAACCCGGAAAAAAACCACGACGGACCTTGTGATCTAAAGCTCAAGTGTTAGACCACTAAAAAGTCAGGTATTGTTAATCCATTAGTTGAGGTAAATAAAAGAGACTAAACTTAGATAAACCTAGTCGGACAAAAAATATCTGAATTTGATTAGATAACATGGTGAATTAATTCACCACATAATTATTCTGCACCAATGAAACAGAGGGAAATCAAGCGATGAATAGTTTCAATGAACCTTAAATGTACTTCAATCTCAATATCCTATCTTTATTAGCCCACTCGGAGCAGAATAGTACGTCATTTCATTTCATTTCTAAATCAACATAGCACAAATGTAATGAAACAGCTTGTCAAAACTTATACTTTGTTGGGGGTTTTTAAAACATACTTGGCTCCACAAACGTAATATATTGATTAATGGTTTTGGTTTTAACATTTCCTCAACACAATTCTTTGGTCATTTTGAGACAGAACTGAAACAGGGTTTAACGTCCTACTGTTCTGCTTCGATTGGGCTAATGAAGACAGGCATAAGCCATAGAGTGTGCTATGAGAAAATTCTTACCCGGACAGCAGCACTACAGCCTACTTTTATATCGAATTCTAACTGCCAAGGGATCTTTTACGTTCATGCCAATGTGTACACAGGGCCTAGGTTTTTCATCCCAATCGAACAACGACATTCTGAGACTAACATTTGGTTATTTTTCATATAGACTTGCCATGAGGGAAATTTTCCTCGGACAGCAGCCCTACAGCCTACTCTTATATCTAATTCTAACTGCCAAGGGATCTTTTACATTTACGCCAATGTGTACACAGGACCTCGGTTTTTCATCCCTTTCAAACAACAACATTTTGAGACGAACATTTGGGTTTTTTTTCAAATAGACTTGGCATGAATTGAATGGTATGGGATTTTACATCTTGTCAACGAAATACTTTGGTCATTTTATGATTAACATAAAGTTATTATTTCTATTGTCACATGGAGGGTCCATTGGGGTACACGACTGGACCTCCTTCTTTGTCCTATTAAAACAAAAGCAATATACTTTACTGTTTCCCTTTTTCCCCCTGACTTTTTGCAAAGCTGTGTAATTTAAAGATATATTATGTAAGATTTAGATAAAGAGCTGACAGGTGTTCTCATTATAATAGACCAGTGGTTCTTGGCCTTTTTTTGTCAACGGCACACCTTGGAACGCATGAAAAATTAGCGGCACACCTGGCTAAATATATAAATGTATATATGAAAAATATTTGAATTTTGCAAAATAAAAATGTGGTAAGTCAGACTGAATACAACTGTAGACAAAAACTAGTCATGACTAAAACTAAGTAAAGAGAGAGAGAGAAATGGGGTTTAACGTCCACTCGAAACAAACTAGGTCATTTCGGGACTAACATATGGTTTAATTTTATTTACATAATTCGCTTGCGCGTAGGGGTCTTTAGCAGTGGGAGGAAACCGGAGGACCCGGAGAAAACCCACGAGGTTGGACAGGCGACCCTACTCCTTGCCACGTACAACCGGGGATTCGAAACCACGCCAGTCGACTCAATGACAGACTTTATGATACAGCGCGCGCACGCTAACCATTCAGCCATCCAACCCCCCCAAACTAAATACGGAAATACACAGCTATGAACTTCTTAGTAGACACCAGTGAATACTCAATTGGGATCACATGGTTTTTCACATTTTCTTAGTGTGCCTTTCAAAATTTCACGGCACACTTAGGAAGACAATGAAAAAGCCAAATATCAGTCCAATTACTTTGTTCAGATCATTTGAAGAATAGCATAGCCTTGATTTTCATTGCTACCATAAACAAAGTCTCGATTATCCATTTTCAAATTGAATTATTAAATTATCGAAGGGTTTCAATCCATTCAAAATCACATTTTCTAGAGAGTTGATTATGGGCCAAAAGAAAGATCTGCAATAGGCATATTTAACTCTTACATACAGTCCCCCTGCACTTACTAATAATGAATCTTTAACCATATATATATACAACATTAGAAACTGGTTATTTTTCATATTTAATTCCTGTACGATATTCAAATTTATGTCAGTAGTTTTCATATTATAACCATGTGCCATTAGAAACTGGGCCGGCATAGTCTCGTATTTATCGGATACGTGTGCGTGAGTATGTCATATTATAACCATGTGCCATTAGAAACTGGGCCGGCATAGTCTCGTATTTACCGGATACGTGTGCGTGAGTATGTCATATTATAACCATGTGCCATTAGAAACTGGGCCGGCATAGTCTCGTATTTATCGGATAGGTGTGCGTGAGTATGAATAGCTTTATTTAACGTCCGCTTCCACCAAAGTAATATCGCAGACCAGTTAAACATACATTATGCAAGATCTAAATATGTCTATTGCAGGTCTTTCTTTAGGCCTGAAATGTTATCTAAATTATTAATTAGACATTAATTAATTAACTTATCCAGACCATAATCAACTCTAGATGGCATCGCTAACCTGCGATCTTTAGTGGATTGTGTGCCGATTTACTGCATAACTTTCCTTCATGATTTAACGATTAAATGGATAATCCAGACTATGCTGTTTATCGTACTGACTTGAGTAATGATGACCGAGGCTAGGCGGAAATTTTAATCGCTTAGTTCTCGGTTCATAGTGGATCAATTTGAATGCAACTTTCAGCAAATTGCCTTTACTTTATCTAGTTTTTAAATATTACAGTGTGAACTGCCAACTCGTTATCAAATCTCCCATAATGTATCTTTAATGGATATATTGATTTGGGGTGTCATATACTATTAGCATGTGTAACATATTATAGCATGTGGATATTACAAATGCTAACACTAACAGCTGGCCATTTTTCTTATTTAAACTATTTAAAATTCATTGATTAGAGATTCAATATTACACACAAATGACAACAATGTCTATATTTTATGTGCAAACTGTTTGATCTGTTAATGTAAATAAAACAACATTGTAATTCCTTTATGATAAACAAAGGGCACAATGGTCACTGACAACCATTATTGAAATTGCTTTATTAAATAAAATTCTGTACCACTATGCCATAGCCTTCAATAATATTGACAATATTTCAAAAATTCAGCCTCTGTCAGCATATGTATAAAATAAATAATCATAACGGTAAAGGCTATTCAAAACTAAATATAGCATCACTGCTTTATTGACCTAATTTCAACCGATGCATTCACATGTCATCGAGAATTGGGATTGGAGATTCTATGAGAAAATATATATTTTTGATGACTGTTTCTATGGATACTCGGTGTTCTATCGGGGGATTATTCAATGACTATTTTAATTTAATTAACAACTGATTACTGAAACCATCAAATGCAGGTTCCAATTATTATTTTAATACCTACTTGGAATTTGTATTGACTTGAGATTCGATTCCCGAGATTCACAATCCATAACAAGATCGTCTTCTTTCGACACATTTTAACAAATGTGACTTAATGGAACTGTTATGAATAATCAGCAAGCTTGGTTTTTTTTTATTATTAAAATTCACGTTAAATGTGCTAATTATTCGGATTATGAACCACATGTCTGATTCTTATGATTGTTATTATAGCTGACAAGCAAGTTGATTGACTTCCTAATAAAGTAATGATTAACTCGTTGTAATTTAGTAGATTGGTTTATGATATCAGAGTGGTCAATTCATTGTTTTAAGATCCCTTATACCTCCCTTTGTGAAATTAATAATGTAATAAGTTTATACTTGTGTTAATAATGTAATAAATTTATACTTGTGTTAATAATGTAATAAATTTATACTTGTGTTAATAATGTAATATGTTTATCCTCGTGTTAATAATATAATAAGTTTTTTTACTTATGTTAAAAATGTAATAAATTTATACTTAATTTTTATGTTAATAATGTAATAAGTTTATACTTTATCTTCATGTTGATATCGACATATAAATAATGTACTAAGTTTATACTTTATCCTCATGTTAATAATATAATAAGTTTTTACTTATGTTAATAATGTAATAAATTTATACTTAAAGTTTATATTTTATCCACATGTTAATAATGAAATAAATTTATACTTAATTTTTATTTTAATAATGTAATAAGTTTTTACTTATGTTAATACTGTAATAAATTTATACTTAAAGTTTATATTTTATCCACATGTTAATAATGAAATAAATTCATACTTAATTTTTATTTTAATAATGTAATAATGTTTTTACTTATGTTAATACTGTAATAATGTTTTTACTTATGTTAATACTGTAATAAGTTTATACTTAAAGTTTATATTTTATCCACATGTTAATAATGAAATAAATTTATACTTAATTTTTATTTTAATAATGTAATAAGTTTATATTTATGTTAATACTGTAATAAGTTTATACTTATGTTGATAATGAAAAAAGTTTATATTTTATCCACATGTTAATAATTAAATAAGTTTATACTTACTAAGGATCATATCTCTCCTCATACCAACTGAGAAACATTTCGCTTGTCGACATCTTTTACAAAAGGAACGAGATTCAATAGTTACTTCACATTTTCCTTCACATCTTCCCCGAATTGTCTGACAAAAATAAATAAAAAATACTAAATCCATCTTTCGTCTCATAAATTAATGTAAAAAGCATTACTAATTTTGAGCAGGAAACTTATAGTCAATCTTACTACCAGCTCATGGGAAATCCTGGTGGTGCTTCTCTGCAGAGACATTTTTTCAAGTATTGGTCCACACACGAAAATCTACAGTAGTGGCTAGTGCACATACATTTAGTCAAGACTGGACATAAGGCAGACATAAATTATTACACAATTTATAGTAAGTTATATAGTATATACATTGTGTGATATTTTTGTGTCGGACAAAATCTGTGACAGGTGCCTTATGTCTAGGTTTGTATATATATATATAGATTTGAAATGAAATGAAATGGGGTTTAACGTCCTACTGTTCTGCTCCTAACCTGGGATAATAAAACCATATTCATCCAAAACATAAAATAATTCAAATCATTAGGCTTCCTGAAAGTCTATAAATAAAAGAGAAAACGTTTTTATTGTTTTGTTTGAAGTAGAATTGTAATGAACGCTTGCAGCAAAGTATTACAAAAAGTATGTTTATTCATAAAAAAAAATGTATCTGAATGGACATAGATATTTAAATCAATATTCTGTAACACAGCCGACAAAGGAAACCAAACAAAGTAACTCTTTTCTATGAATTCTTTTCTCTTAGAAAACCAAAAAATTACATTATAATGTTAGAAAAGGTCATTTTTAAATTAGTCTGTAATATATATATATATATATATATATATATATATATATATATATATCTAATTACTATGTTGTTAGGCAATGGCAATATGCCAACGTTTTTATGTAGGGATTCAAGATAATGGTTTTTCTATATATGATGCAATAATTCCCTTTCAAAATATATAAAATGTGGACATATATAACATTTGCAAAGTTTCATTCCACAAATACCTATTCTTTGAAATCCATAATACAATTCTTAATAAACTTTTATTAGCTAAAAGCCTGACATCTATGTGAACACATTTTTTTTAAAACAAATTTTGTATAAACATGTAATATGTATATATAAAGGATTGACTAATAGTCAATATAACCTCTCTCCTATATATAAAGAATTGACTAACAGTATAAACCTCTTTATTTTTTGAAATCCATAGCACAATTCATGATAAACTTTTATTAGCTAAAAGCGTGACATTTATGTAAACACATTTTTTTAAAACAAATTTTTTATAAACAAGGATTGACTAACAGTGTGTATATAACCTCCCTACTAAGGATTGACTAACCTCTGTATAACCTCCCTACTATATAAAGGATTGACTAACATTTGTATATACTATGGTATATACATTTTTTTTTTTACTTTACCTTATGTGCATTACGCCTAAAGAAGGCTTTACATGATTCACAGGAAATAGCATTAAAGTTATATCCAAGAGCTCGATCACCACAAACTAAACATGTTTTATCTTTTTTACTGGATGTCATGGACGAAACAGTTGAATCAGACATAGTACTTAAACTATCCTGAAATTAAATAAATAAAGAAAAAAATATTAATTAACAAAGTCAATCTGTATAACCTCTCCAACATATAAAGGATTGACTAACAGCCTGTCTAACCTCCCTACTATATAAAGGATGTGTGTATAACCTCTCTACTGTGTAAAGGATTGACTAACAGTGTGTATAACCCCTCTACTATATAAAGGATTGACCAACCTCTGCTTAACCTCCCTACTATAGGATTGACCAACCTCTGCTTAACCTCCCTATTATAGGATTGACTAACTTCTGTATAACCTCCCTACTATATAAAGGATTGACTAAAATTTGCATAACCTCTCTAATATATAAAGTATTGAGGAACAGATTTACAGTCTGCATAACCTCTCAAGAACCCTTCACAGTTGGAATTCAATATATGAGTAGGCCGTAATTAGGTTCTTGCCAATCGAAGCGACGCAAAAAATGTTTGGACCTTTTTCTTATAATTTTTTTTGACATTCTTATTTCCAATTCATATGTTTGCACAATGTCCGTAATTATTTAGCAATTTGTGGAAACACCTATCATTCCCGACAAAGAGATATAAGAAAAGAAAGAACCCCAAGAGGATCCAGCCAAATAAATGTATTCTAGATCTATGAAGGTTCATATACTTCTATGTTTTTATATAATAAACGACATGTTGATTGTGCCTTTTGAGATTTCATAACATTTTATATAAATATAACATAATGATCTGTAGAAAGTTAATTGCATATTTATAATTTATGTGTCCCAAAAGGTCAAGCAACAGGTAATATGAAATGAAATGAAATGAAATGGGGTTTAACGTCCTACTGTTCTGCTCCTATACTGGGCTAATGAAGACGGACATACGCCATACAGTGTGCTATGAGGGAAATTTTGCCCGGGCAGCGGCACTATCGCCTACTCTTATATCGAATTCCAACTGCCAAGGGATCTTTTACGTGCATTCCAATGTATACACGGGACCTCAGTTTTTTGTATCATCCGAAGGACTAGACAGCTGTCCATGTCAGGCCCTCCGTTCTGCACCACTGACAAGGGGAAACCACGTCGGAAAATCCAGATGAACTTTCTCGGCCAATGCAGGGATAAAACACCCGAACTCCAGGTTAGCGAGCCAGCGTCTTAACCACCCAGCCACCGTGGCTCCCCAACAGGTAATATGATAAGCAGTTTAGAATCGCAGTTTGCTAAACAAAAACGACACACGGTAAGTGTGAATCAAATATTAATTTGATTAGCAGAAAGTTATCAAATTTAAGGGAAACAAGTTTCTTGTCCCAAATTAAGCGCGAAAAAATGTTTAACAAACATGATTTACCATTCCACTGTGTACAGTCATTTTAATCCCTTGATGTGGGTCGACAAGATTAAAAGTAGTCAAAGATTAGTCAATAAACTAACTGTAAGCTAACCTTTTAACAGTCATTCAGTTCACGATAAATTTGATAATCCCGTAAATATAGAATCTCAATATTTATTCACAAAACATAATTTTTATCTGTAACCATTTCACTTTGTAAGAATTGACCACGTGTTCCCATCTGGCATCCCATTTGCCATCTCGCAATGTTTAAATCATTTTCTATTCACTGAACAACAAAATATTCCGTAGGCTATAATCATACGAAAAATGTATCCATCCAAAGCCTGCGCTGTTATTAGCTATACACATCAGTTTAATTTTTATTTGTTTAACATTAACAAATTACTTTGCAACTAAATGGCAATTATATTGGCTGGAAAAAAAGGTCACGTAGGCAAATAACAACAACATGGCGACAATACATGCATTGCATACGGTTGTCGATGCTTCGTTTTATAATGAAGACAAGGTTTCGACATCATGAACTTTTCTTATCACAGATATTTTGCTTTCATTTTATGTCGTGTAAATGTAAATGAAGACACATAATTTTGGAGAAATAGTTTACTGGCATGAATTGGAAGCAGATAGGCTAATATCTTCGCTCGCAATAGAGTAATTTGAATGAAATTTTCAAATTATTCATTTTAAATTATCTATTTTTGAACTATTATAGCAAGAATGGCCAGCTCTTTATCTAAATCTTACATAATGTATCTTTAAACTCCTCAAACTCGAAAAAATAAACCCTCACTGTTCGGACAGTCCAAAATAGTTGAGTAAGTGTATAGTATTGCGAGAACCCTAAATAATGATATAATAAATGGGATATTGCAAATTTATAGAGGATGGATGAATAAACTGATGAGGACAATAAATATCCTCTGTATCCACCGCTTGGCCTATACTTATCAACAGCTGTTCCACCTTTTAATTAAAACAAAGTTTGTTTATTACCTTACCTTATGTGCATCACGGCTAATAAAGGCTTTACATGATTCACAGGAAATGGAATTCGAGTTATATCCAAGAGCTCGATCCCCACAGACTATACATGTTTTATCTTTTTTACTGGATGTCATGGACGAAACAGTTGAATCAGACATAGTACTTAAACTATCCTGAAATTAAATAAATAAAAAAAAATATTAATTAACAAACAAAATTTAAAAAAAAACAAACTCAAAGAAATCGTGTCTGAAAAAAAAAAATGTCTCTTTGTACCTGGTCTCTTCCACATTAGATATCGTAAAGATTGGCTTAGTGGCAATGTCATACACATTGATTTATTTTTTTTTCAAATTATTTTCTCAAATAAACGTGATTATTAAAATATCCTGATATTAAAGTCAGCTTTCAGCAACATAAGCTGTAGAACAATGATGACATATGAAACAGAGAAGTTCATACCTCTCCTAGTACTACTAATAATGATGCGGTTTTTTATTAAACAAATTAGAAATATTATCTGCAAATACATCACTTTGAACACTAAAAATACTTGACAGGCAAATCTTGTATTAGCAAAATTAGCATCTTTATAAAAAAAAGAGATATTTCTCCAGGCTTATTAATAGATTTTATATCAGAGACAACCAAACAAACTACCAGGAAAACTCTATTCATTCTTCAACATATAGCATTTATTCTATTATATTAGTAAGTATCGGGAGGGTTGCCCTATAAAACACTCTGTCAGCTTTAAACTGAACACAAGTACAAATTTGAAATTAGATGGTTTTGGGTGATTTTAAACCATTTTTATGAGTTTTTAAACAAAGATTTGGTATTGAATGAATGTGAAAGAAATTAGTGCTAGATACACAAGATTAAATGATACCCGGGTTACAGTGTATATTTCTACACAAACCGGGTTGGATAACTTGAAAGACAACAACTTATATCACCAATAAATTCATCCGACCACTTTCTATCATTGATTCTTGATCCGGTACATAAGTGTCAAGTGTTACAGATGTTAATCCATAAGACCACTTGACTGTTGTAGTGTTAAGGATGTTAATTCAAAGATAACATGATTGGAATTTCCTAACTTGACCTTGACCTTTTTACTGTGCATTTTAAAAGAAAATGAAATGGGGTTTAACTCCTATTGTTCTGCGCCAACTGGGCTAATGAAGATGGGCATACACCATACAGTGTGCTATGGGGGAAATTTTGCCTGGACAGCAGCTAGCGCTATTGCCTACTCTTAAATCCAATTCCAAATGCAAAGGGATCCTTTACATGTACGCCAATGTGTACACAGGACCTCGGTTTTTCATCCCATCCGAATGACTAGATAGCTGTCCTTGTCAGACCTTCAATCCTTCACCATTGACACGGGAAAACCATGCCGGAAAATCCTGATGAACTTTTTCCGGCAACACCGGGATCAAACCCACGACCTCTAGGCGAGCGAGCCAGCATCTTACTCGCTGAGCCACCATGACTCTGTGAACTTCAAAAGACAGCGAAATGAAATGGGGTTTAATGGGAGTGTTGAGATGGCCTAGTGGTCTAGAGTGTCATGCTTCGAGCTCTAGCTGGGCAGTCGTGGTTTTGATCCCTGGTGTGAACGTACGTGGCTTGGAGATAGGGACACCTTCTCAATCTCGTGGGTTTACTCCGGGTACTTCGGTTTCCCTGCACAGGAAAGACCCTTGTGCCAAGACAGTAAAAATTAGACAACTTGACGGTGAAACCATCTTCAATAATTCGCTTGCAGGCTTAAGGGTTTTTAGCAATGGGAGGAAACCGGAGGACCCACAAGGTTGGAAAGACGACCCTACTCCTTGTCACGTACAACCGGGAAATCGAAACCACGCCAGCAGTTGACTCTTTGGCCTACTGTTGACATATCACGGTACTGACAATATTTTAAGAATTGCCACATTTTTTTAATGATATTAATTTTCATATCGTGATATGTCATAATATTGGTATATATCACCTAATCCTACTTATATCATATTGTTATTGATCAAGCACCTGCCATCTGTATATATATTTTATACTGTATAGGAACATGTCATGCTCTAATTCAATCTACCTATAATTACATACAGGTATCTCTTCTTTATCGTTATTCATAATGATTCATCAAAATTTTCTTTATAATAAAAAAAAAAAGTTTCATATTTCTGTGAATATTTCAACAACCTGATTACAGTGCATACACACATTGCTAAGTGACTCTGATGTGAATTCGTGAAGTAAATAACTGGTGTAAATTGTACAGCCTGTATCACTAATGCAAACAAAAGGACCAAGGGACTTAAACGCCCATTGGTTAAGAGTATGTGTGTATGCATAGGCGTACGAGCTGGGGTGGCCCCCCATTTTGGGCACACAATTGTACTTTGTAAAAGTTGTATAAAAAAAATATTGTGTTCTTGAATGTGTCCAATTTAACAGCAAATTTATTATTATTATGTAACATACTAAAAACCTAACTACATTTTTTGGGCACCAACCACCACTGCCCCCCCACCCACCCACCCCCCCGCAGTCAAAAATTTCCCCGTACGCCTATGTGTGTTTGTACTGAAGAGTATCCTGCAACCTAAAATTTCTTTATTCATTTTTTTTCCTAATTAAAAGAAACAAACATTTCCCAAAACAAAATGGAGTTGAACTTTCTATTTTTTTGTTCCATCCGGGATATATCAGCTTTCAACAAGACAAACACCAAGCTTTGTAGAAATTCTGGAAACAATGAAGATCATGGTCAGTTGGGCTGTATATACCCGTCGGGGTCCAATCGTAGCTTAAATCTTGACCACTCCTGATCCCGATTGTGAAAGACATCGCAAAAGAGTGCCCAAGTCAAAATACACTTATTGCCTAAGTCATACTGATTTAGGCATAATCTTTAAGTGGCATTTAGCGATCGGGAAACAAAATTTTTATGGAAAACATAAGAGGATACTTGTCGAAACGTCGTGCTTTTAAAATAAAACCAGTGATTGTTTCCCATAAAAATTGTTTTCTGTTAATCTGATTTAGGCAGTTTCACATTTTCTCCCCAAATCATAATATTTGACAATTTTGGTGTACATTCCTTTAAGAATTCAATGGAGCTGATGGCCATACACATTTTAAGCCACAATTCTAAATTTTGAAAAAAATGGGCTTGACGATATAATGAAAACTTCAGAATTTTTTTTATGCTTTCCATCTTCTTCAAAACGTGTTGGAATCAATAACTCTGTCAAACAGCCTGAAAATTCAATTAAGAAAATTCTACTTTAGATTATTATTATTATCATCATAAGGCTCTTGATTTGAGAGGAACTCATATGGCAAACATGATCTAATTGATCAAGCAGGAATGAGTTTAACTTCTTTATGATCAGGTAGAATTTAAATAATTCATTTAAAGCGGCTATAATTGCACATGTTTAAAAAATATTTAAAATAAAGCTTTAAAATACATGGCAGCTTTACACAGTCCTATCTTTTTACCTCATTATGTACACTTAATTTTCCTGTGAAAAACGATACATTTCCAAATATTGTGGGCGAGTAGAAAATATTTCAAATTTTTATGTGAATGTTTTTTATTTGCTAGAAACCTACGATTGTATAAAAGCGAGTTGACAGCCCATTAAGCTACAGAAATAGAAATGATTATATTTTCACTTTCTTAGAAAAATTGAAATTATCACATGAAGTTATATTACCAGCCATTAAAGTCAATTTAAATATATCTACATGTTAATCAATGTCAACCAAATTGTCTTTCATCAAAATAATTAAAGTAACTGTGCATTATACACATTATATAAAATTTAATCCACACTAACCTGTACTCAGAAGTGTCTATTTAACAGTTAATTAAAGATAAATTATGGGAGATAAGACAAAGAGCTGGCAGTTCTCACTATAATAGTTAAAAACTAGATACGGTAAAGGCAATTTGCAATTGAAATTTCGGCCTAGTCTCGATCATCATTACTAAAGTCTGTACAATAAAAAACATAGTCTCGATCATCCATTTCCTGATTAAATTACGAATGGAATTCGAGCAGCAAATGAAATCATAATCCAGTAAATATCGCAGGCTAGCGATGCCATGGAGAGTTGATTATAGTCTGGATAAGTTAATTAATGTCTAATTAATAATTAAGTTAATATTTCAGGCCTAAAGAAAGACCTGCAATTGGCAGATTTAGCTCTTGTACAATGTATGTTTAAGAAAACATACCGGGTAATCAAAATATTAACGCTGATATAATCTCCTGGGTTGGATTAAGCGACAATAAAAACAGGCCATCAATTTGACTATTTCGGGAAACGTAAAGATGACAATGGACTCATTATATCGAAATATCATGACACGATCCAACAATGGCGGCTGTTCCGTCTTTGAAGAAATGTAGAAGGTTTTGATGAGAGATGCTGTCCAAAAAAAAAAAAAGATTAGAGAAAAATAGAAAAATGAAAGTGTAGAGGGAGCAGAATAATTATTAGATCTCTGTCCTGGTCATATGTTATTTTATTATTTTTTAATTCTGTTTTTAATTTCAAGTCTATATTTTAATATTCATAAGAGGAGTTCATGTTAAGTGCCAATAAAATCCATTTTTTTCTTCCTCTGTATGTTATAAATTATATCTAATAACTACTGAAGATAGCATTTAACAATTGTCTCTTCTTTAGAATGTCATAATTATGGATGATTATATTGAAATAAGATATTCATAAAGAGAGAGAGAGAAATGGGGTTTAACGTCCACTCGACACAAACTAGGTCATTTTGGGACTAACATATGGTTCAATTTTATTTCAATAATTTGCTTGCATGTAGGGGTCTTTAGCAGTGGGAGGAAACCGGAGGACCCAGAGGAAACCCACGAGGTTGCCCTAAAACACATTTCACTGTGTTTGAGAAGTCTGTTTCTTGGCTAACAAAATAACATCTGTTTACACTAGTAAATGCCATTATAGAGAGATAGACAATGGCATTATGCAAGAATATAAATTACTGTTAGAATATGTTGGGCAGTCATATATATTACTATAAATAAAAGCTTTAAAGCAAAAGCAATTACTTTCTGACAATCATAAATCCAAGCATTTCGTTATTTTAGTGTTGAAATATGTAATATGTCTAATTCATGGACATGTAAACATGATTTTAATATCAGTTTATTAGGTGGGTTAATAGAAACAGGACGGCAGTCATTTAACTCTGTTATTACTGTTAGAAAATGTATATTCATAAAAGTTGAGCAGTGGAGTAATATCGGACTTCCATGTTTTGTTTCCTTTGTGAACGTAAATAAAACTATTGATTAGTCCGTTTCTATAACTTTCTTGTTAAACTAGTTGACTTTGAAGGTCCTTTGTTCTCAATAAAGCATAGATGATAGCTGCTCGGAATATCTGGGTGAGCTCTAATGAATTTCGATCAACACCCTCTTAATTTCTGTACGTCATAGACTGACCTTGGCATCAATTTCCTTCCCAAATATGGAATAAACATCCCCACTCTCCAAAGACCGGGGGGAGGGGGGGGGAACATTACTTTATTTGGTCTACCAAACACATGTCATACACAAGATAGTATATTGATGGATATTTTGACAATGGTAAGGATTTTACCAAAATATCACTGTTTTTTATATAAATATATCACTCAATTCATTAAGTACGTGTGATTTGACTCCATAGAAAGTGTGGACCAAATAATTAGTTAAAGATCAATATGGTCGCAAGGATCATAGTATTACAGCAGTCATATATATTACTATAAGGGGACTACCGTGGCTAAGTGGGTAAAGATACAATATGGTCGCAAGGATCATAGTATTACAGCAGTCATATATATTACTATAAGGGGACCACCGTGGCTAAGTGGGTAAAGACGTTGGCTCGCTAGCCTGGAGGTCAGGTGTTCGTTCCCTGCATTGGCCGAGAAAGTTCATCCAGATTTTCCGGTGTGGTTCCCCCTTGTCAGTGATGCAGGACGGAGGGCCCGACAAGGACATCTGTCTAGTCGTTCAGATGGGACAAAAAAAACTCCATTTCATTTCATATTACTATAAAGCTTAAACTTTATGACAAATTCGTTGCTTTTTGCAGAAAAATGTAAATGTCTAATTTTATATCTGATTTTTTAAGAGATACAATTTCAAATATCATATGATTACATGATTAATAACAGTTGATTACCTATAATAAAAACAGCATGACTGTCATTTTTTTAATCTGTTATTTTATAATTCATTGTTTCAAAATGTCGCATATTAAACTGATCGAGTTAAAGAACTTTTATTATTGAATTAAAGGCAATAAGAAATGAAATGAGGTTTAATTAGTGTCCTACTGTTCTGCTCCGATTGGTGTGCTACATTTGTATATGAGGACAATTTTGTCAGAATGGCAGTGCTGAAGTCTACTCTTATATCGAATTCCAACTGCCAAGGGATCTTTTATGTGCATGCCAATGTATGTGTGCACGAGGCCTCTTGTTTTTTTGTCCCATTCGAATGACTGTACATTGTCCCTTAATTGCCAGACCCTCTGTCCTGCACCACTGACAAGGGGGGGGAAACCACGCCGGAAAATCTTGATGAACTTTCTCAGCCAATGGATACTACACAGAACCACACCGAGAGAGAGAGAGAGAGAGAGAGAGAGAGAGAGAGAGAGAGAGAGAGAGATTAATGCCACTGTCACTGGCACAAACTAGGTCATTTCGGGACTAACATATGGTTCAATTTTATTTCAACAATTCGCTCACACGTAGGGGTCTTTAGCAGTGGGAGGAAAGCAGAAAGGTTTTTAAGATTCAATTATTAGCTTTGTATACAGTACATGTATTTTAACTCCACACAAAGACTGAATGTGGTCTGTTTTTACCAATTAACAAAAGGATTGCCACTTCCAATACACTACTTTCCTTTCATATTATCCTTAATTTCAGACCACTAATGATAGACTGGAAATGAAAATCATTAATTTCGACCACCTGCCTTGTGTTCCATCTGGTAAAAAAGAAATAGTTTCAATAATATGTCTGGTATGTTAATATCTTGAAATATGATCAATCAAAAAATCATTTCAATAAAACTGGGAAAGAATTTCACTGGACGATTGGATATCATTTAAATATGTTACATACTAACTTGTCGATCAAAGTTATAAATATTCTAGATTTTTTGGTCAGGTCCTCTTTTGGTAATTTATTAATTTAAGCTGCTGATTACCATTTGCATTTTTCTGACATTATCAGATTTTATGAGGACATGAGGATTATCAGAATTTGTGAGGACATGAGGATTATCAGATTTTATGAGGACAAGAGGATTATCTGATTTTATGAGGATTATCAGATTTTATGAGGACATGAGGATTATCTGATTTTATGAGGACATGAGGTTTATCTGATTTTATGAGGACATGAGGATTATCTGATTTTATGAGGACATGAGGTTTATCTGATTTTATGAGGACATGAGGTTTATCTGATTTTATGAGGACATGAGGATTATCCGATTTTATGAGGACATGAGGTTTATCTGATTTTATGAGGACATGAGGTTTATCTGATTTTATGAGGACATGAGGTTTATCTGATTTTATGAGGACATGAGGATTATCTGATTTTATGAAGACATGAGGTTTATCTGATTTTATGAGGACATGAGGTTTATCTGATTTTATGAGGACATGAGGATTATCTGATTTTATGAGGACATGAGGATTAATTACAGACTGACGTAATTTAAATCATGAGGCTACAAATCACCATAATGGATGTATTTGGATAGCAACATGTGTGTTCCAGCTAATGAGTTATTAATTTGCTAGTGGCTGATATTCCAGATTTCATAGAAATCAAAGAATAGTACATTTTTTTAGATACAACTACCTGTTTATATTACTGTTGGATATAATAATACAAGTTAATTAATAAAAAACAAAAATGAAATGAAATGGGGTTTAACGTCCTACTCTGACCTGGCTAATGAAGACAGACATATATATATGGCCATACAGCGTGCTATGAAGGAAATTTGCCTGGGTAGCTGCACTATGACCTACTCTTATATCGAATACCAACTGCCAACGGATCTTTTATGTGCATGAAAATGTATACAGGGACCTCAGTTTTTCATCCCATCTGAATGACTAGACAGCTGTCCGTGTCAGGCCCTGCTTCCTGCACAAGTTTCTCGGCCAATGGAGGGATTGAACTTAATAAAAACAGACCACATGCAGTCTTTGTGCCCTATGTGTATTTCAACTCCACGCAAAGACTGCATGTTGTCTGTTTTATCAACTAAAATCATCATGCTGTAGTACAACCATTCTATAAAGTACTAGTATAAACCAGAAACTTTCAATTTCTGTCGTCATCAGTGCCATCTTGAAATCATGACATTATATAAAAGCAGAGTTTGTTAATCAATCCACAATTTTCAAACAAATTTTCTCTGAATGAGAGAGAGAGAGAGAAATGGAGTTTAATGTCCACTCGACACAAACTAGGTCATTTCGGGACTAACACATAGCAGTGGGAGAAAACCGGAGGACCCAGAGAAAACCCATGTGGTTGGACAGGCGACCCTACTCCTTGTCACGTACAACCGGGGAATCGATACCACGCCAGTTGACTCAGTGACAGACCTTATGATACAGCGTGCACATGCTAACCATTCGGACATCCAACCCCCACTTTTCTCTGAAAGACAGATATTATGATCTAAAGAGCATATGTTAGGGTTAGACCATGCCATTAGATCATCCTGTCTCACAACGGATATTTTTCTACCATTGATAATAATCTTTATTAGCATTCATACAGTAGATAAATCATTTCATTTATTCACAAGTGTTTCTACTTAAATCATCTAACATAACACACTAACACCCCTTTTATCTCAAGTAGTAGCACAACAACATGATGAACAAATGATAAAATATATTCGCCTAAAAGCTCTGTGAAAACCATCTGTTAATCGGCTTGTCAGTTCACTTTTATAAACCATTATGAGCTAGTGTGAAACACGATTATTTAATGTCCGTTTCAAAATAAACCATAGCAAAAAAATAACCCAACTTATTAAGCCTTTTAGAATATAAACTACATTTATATGTTGGCATTCAACGGGGGATTATATATGATTGGAGAGGCGGTTGCGATCTTATAACATTTGAAAAGAAATAAGACAAATACTAAATGTGAAGTGGTTTCTTTCTGAAATATTAATACGATTTTGAATTCAAGATATTTATGAAGAGTAAAAAAGAAGAGAGATAACAAAAATTGGTAAATTGGTCTTGACATAAATGATTAATCTTCTAGTATGATCATGCGAACGAATATAGAAATGAAATGAAATGGAGTTAAACATCCTACTGTTCTGCTCCTAACCTGGGCTAATGAAGACGGGCATACGCCATACAGTGTGCTATGAGAGAAATTTTGCCCGGACAGCGGCACTACGGCCTACTCTTATATCGAATTCCAACTGCCAAGGGATCTTTTACGTGCACGCCAATGTGTACACGGGACCTCGGTTTTTCGTCCCATCCGAACGACTAGACAGCTTTCCTTGTCAGCCCCTCCGTCCTGCATCACTGACAAGGGAGAACCACGCCGGAAAATCTGGATGAACTTTCTCGGCCAATGCAGGGATCGAACACCCGACCTCCACGATCGAATATAGAATTTATGTATTCATGTAATGTAGTAGATTAAATAATCCCAAGAAGGGGATGATAAAACCACACACTCGAAAGGAAAAGAAGGGCAGAAGAGTCCCTGTAACAGTTCAGGCAAGTTTGGATCTCAGTGATGCATCCGAGGAAAAACAGGAACCATTAATTGTAGATAATAATAATAATATAATAATAATGAAGTTTTATATAGCCTCTTCTCCATGTTGACACATGCTCAAAACGCTTTTTGTAATGGCTCTACTGATAAAACTGTTGAAACAGGAAAGTCTTTAGTGCGGATTTAAATTGATTAAAAGTTTGTTGATTCTTGATCTGTTGTGGAATTTCGTTCCATAATCTAGGACCAGCTGAAATGATAGACCTATATCCATATGACTTTAAATTATATCTTGAAACAACTAGTGACAGTTTATTTTGAGAGCGAAGTGATCTAATAGGGTTGTAGTCATATAAGAGTTCAGATAAGTATTGAGGAGCTGCATTATTAGTAAAAAATCCCCGGGAACAAACTTGACAAGACGGTGTGTGTTTATATAAAAAGGATTTATCCAGGACATGATTAATGTAGTAGATGATATTAACTAATTACCCAAACAGATCTATTAACCCTTTCAATGCTAGACGTAAATCCACTGCCTGTGCTAGACCCTTTTTTGAGGAAAAAAGGGAGGTTGGAACTGAACGCCAAGCAGTACTTATGGAAGCTTTTATGAAAAATCTTTTTGTCTGTTGGGGTGGGCATGAGGTTGGGCTAAGAGGAAAAAATAGAATTTTGGAAATTTGCATAATAATGTAGTCACGTGACGTCATGGCGGCCATTTTGGATTTCTCATTTCTCACTAAAGCTAACACGAAAACGAATTTTTCTCCATGAAATACTTAAAAGATATTGTTTTCTTCACTGGATTTTGATAAAGATATATAAAATGAACAAAAATATCAATAGCAGCCATGAGCAATGCCGTCACGAACACGCGCATCACGTCTCCTGCTGCCATGACCACGTGCGGATTGCAATACCTTGTTTTTACTTTCACTTTCACTTTCATCCCCAAGTCCCATATCATTTTCAAGATAGTCAGTCAATAGATCGACACGTTCGGGACTCAGGAATTGCCTACGTCTTTTACGATCCAGCAGGCCAGCATTATTATCAACATCAGAATTATTGTCAGAATCTACTGCAGACACAGGGCTATCGTGTTCACATTGGGCTTGTTCATCATGCACGAGAGACATAGCTAGCCATGGGCGGAACGTCGCGCAATAAATCACACACTTCATAATACCAATCACTGTCCTGACTACTATCATTATCAAGTAACTGGAAACGAATTATGTGTATCGCCCGCCTCGAAATTGTCCACATGTTGGTCAGCAAGACGTCATTCACGACTTCGTCGAGAGTGCATCGTCTACGTTGTCACAATGCACTCCGCCATTTTACGGTTTGCTGCTTTGAAACACGTGGAAATATGTTCTAGTGTATAGAAAATACAATAGATGGCACTTGCAGTTACGGTACTAATTTTAGCGAGGGCTTTACTGAGTACACGGTAATACCGGGTACGGGCATTTTACCGACATTTTATAATACCCGGTACTACCGGGTATACGCAGTAAAAGGGTTAAGAAGTAGGGGGCGGGGGCAGTCAGAGTGTGGAAGGAGAGAAGAGTGTGAGAGGCTGGTTGTAAAACTTAAGGTGGAAAATGAGAAGTGGGTGAGAGACATTGACCGTAAGAGTGTGTGGATCGCTCTGAGAAGCTGTGAAGGTTGTTACACAATTAGAGATTTTGTCAATAGAAGTATTATATGAAGTTAAAGGGGGAAGCTATAGCTAGGGGCGGTCAGATATTGGAAGGGGAGAAGTGGGTGAGGGACACAGTCAGAGTGTGGATCGCTCTGAGAAGCTGTGAAGGTTGTTACACAATTAGAGATTTTGTCAATATAAGTATCATGTTAATGGGGGAGGCTATAGGTAGGGGCGGTCAGATATTGGAAGGGGAGAAGTGGGCGGGGCGAGAGACACTGACCGTCAGACTGTGGACTGCTCTGAGAAGCTATGGAGGTCCAATAATGGTTCTGCTCCGACTAGGCTAATGAAGACGGCTGATATTATCTAGCTATGTATATAAACACTATATATGCAATGTATATAAAGAATCCAGTTTTCTGCTTTCAAGAAGTTTGACTCCAACCCTGATGGTAAGCTTCAATAAACATCACTGGCATACTTCCAAATAAACCTGATTTTGAAATCAAAGTGAGATTTTTGAAATAATGCCTCCACATCATTCTCAAAGTCTGTAACTAAAAGTATATTAAAAAAAATTGGCAAATTTCTATGATGTCGATGTTTCCCATAAAATAACAATTTTTTAATGCCATCATAACTTAATGTGTTCCTTGAAATATCAAACAATTCTACAGAGACCTGAATTTACTTGCACTTAGAGATCATTAGCAAGTCATTCACTAGTTCAAGCAGTGAAGTTTCGATTCCACACTTGTACATGATCAGGAATAAAGAGAGAGAGAGACACACACACACAAACTAGGTCATTTCTGGACTAACATATGGTACAATTTAATTTCAATAATTCACTTGCGAGTAGGGTTCTTTGGCACTGGGATTAAATCGGAGGGCCCGGAAAAACTCACAAGGTTGGTCAGGCAACCCTACTCCTTGTCTCGTACAACCAGGGAATTTAAACCACGGCAGCTCACCCAATGACAGACCTTATGATGCAGCGTGAACACGCTAACCATTCGGCCATCCCCCCTCCACCTCCAAAGTACATGTATTGATGAAATTGAAACTATATACAAAGTTTCACCACTTTCTCTCAATTAGAACCAAAGTTATTGAGTTCCAAAATCTCAACCAATCAAATTGCTTATTATTATGCGCGAGAGAGAGAGAGAGAAAAATGGGGTTTAACGTCCAGTCGACACAAACCAGGTCATTTTAGGATTAACATATGGTTTAATTTTATTTCAATAATTAAAGGAGCTAAATCGCTAATATTTTGGACCTAGAAATTGGCACAAATGGGTCACAACACATATAATAATGTAATATGAATTTATATAAACTGTTTTACATTCAATCGTGTCCGTTTTACTGTGAATTGTCATCAGTTATGTTCGGTGAAATACGCCAGAAGTCTGAACAGCAAGTCACTTTCTAGCGTCTGGTTATTCCAGTCAACACTGATATTATTTATTGCGCATGCTCTCCAAATAAGAATATGATATCACCGTTTGACATGACTTGTGGAATATGTCTATCCTCATTCTTTGAGCACTTTATTACAAATGGCGCTGAAACGCATTATGGTACACGATTTGTGGACCAATGGTAAAATGTTTATTTTGTCTTAAATATTGGATATCAGAAGCCCATCTTTTTCCAGGTAAGATCACAACACCAATGCTGATTTAAATTGCAAAAAAATTCGTGTTTTCAATGTCGAAGATTTTGGATGATATTGAGTTACGGACTTAGCTACTTCAAGTGGATAGAAGGAGAGCGAGTGGAGAAGTTCGATAGACGAATTTTGAAATGCAGGGGACAAAAATATTCACAGGAAAATGAATACCATATCCCTGGGATGGCACCTTTATAGATAAAAGTTTCCATGATTATGAGGATGATTCAACCAACTGTATAATAGATGTAGATTCATATACAGGTAGGCTATTCATCATGGACACCGGCTACACTATATAGGTAGGCTAGTCATCATAGATAGACCTGTAAGACACAACTGGTAGTCATCATGGACCTGTAAGACACAACTGGTAGTCATCATGGACCTGGGAGACACTATTGGTAGTCATCATGGACACGGGCTACACTATGCAGGCAGGCTAGTCATCATGGACACGGACAACATTATTAACGAAACAGTCCCTTTAATAATTAAAAGTTTCCATGATGAGGAAGTTTCGGACAACTGTATAATAAATTGGTTTACTAGAACAGGAAGTCGATCATGGATACAGGAGACACTATAATGAAACAGTCTCAGAATTCAATATATCTTGTATGGTTCGATCACTTAATAGATAATGTTTTCCACAAGGAGGATGTTCGGCCAACTGTATAATAGATGTGTATAGTTTGACAGACCAGGTAGTAACATTAATATTGATCTTCGATCGACCAGTCCGCATCTTATACAAGGAAGGAAGTCAAATTTAGAAATGAATTAACTCATTTGTCTGTCTCCGACTGACTGAAATCTAAATCACGAGAATTTCATACTAGATTAGATTCTGATCATCCTTATATTAATAATTATTCATAAATAATCTTATCGAAGAAGGTTCTGTAACTTGCAAGTCAATGTGTACAATATCTTGGTTTTGTATCGGGGATCACGATGGTTAAGTAGGCAAGACGCTGGCTCGCTAGCCTGGAGGTTGGGTGTTCGATCCCTGCATTGGCCGAGAAAGTTCATCCAGATTTTCCGGCGTGGTTCCCCCTTGTCAGTGATGGAGGACGGAGAGCCTGACAAGGACAGCTGTCTAGTCATTCGGATGGGACGGAAAACCGAGATCCCGTGTACACGGTGGCGTTCACGTAAAAGATCCCTTGACAGTTGGAATTCGATATAATAATAGGCCGTGGTGCCGCTGTCCAGGCAAAATTTCCCTCATAGTAGCTGTCTAGTCGTTCAGATGGGACCAAAAACGAAGGTCCCGTGTACACAATGGTAGACGAGTCAAGGGTTAACGAAAACGGTACTGAAATATTTTTTGTGAGTTGCATGTTCATGTATATTGCCACTACTGATGATGCATAAACATAAGTTGAGGCACTAATATAATGTTCCATATTGATTATGCAAACAGTCTACTTTTCGGACTCGCCCAAACACTTATATATAAATTACAAAGAATTTAGAACATTGCTGCCAGGATTGTAACAAGAACTTCGAAATATTCATCCATAAATTTGGTGCTAAAGTTTCTTCATTGGTTGCTGATCGAACCCCAGATTCAGTATAAAGTTTTGTCATTGGTGTATCAATGTCAAAATGATCTCGCTCCCTTATATTTGTCTGAACATTTGACAAACTATAGTATAAAGCTATTATAAACATACTCTAAGGTCGATCGCATAACAAAAATATACTTGCTGTTCCTAAAACAAAACTGAAACAATTTGGTGATAAAAGTTCCAAGGCTGCTGCACCTCACCTTTCGAATCAGTTACCAATAAACATTAGAGAATCTCAAACTTTTACAATCTTTAAGTCACAACTGAAAAATCAGTGCTTGTTTTCCATATAAATTTGTGTTTTTATATTACATGTTCAATTACTAAATGCTGTATAAGGATTTCAACTGAAAAGTCATTTGTTTAAATTCTATTATCCAGATTAGAAACAGATTGTTTTATGTGTGTTTTTATTGACGAGAGATTCCTAAAATGTTGTACTTTGAGCATGCATGCATATATGGATTATTAAGCTCATTACAAATATATACATTATTATCATTATTATTACATCACAGTATTAATCTCCATGAAAGATTTTCAATTTATCATGCCTTAATAAACACTGAATGGAATTAAACCATTTTTGGACCGATACTTAAAGGAGCTAAATCGCTAATATTTTGGACCTAGAAATTGTCACAAATGAGTCGCAAACACATATAATGATGTAATATGAATTTATATAAACTGTTTTACATTCAATTGTGTCCGTTTTACTGTGAATTGTCATCAGTTATGTTCGACGAAATACGTCAGAAGTCTCAACTGTAAGTCAGTTTCTAGCGTCTGGTTATTCCAGTCAACACCGATATTATTTATTGCGCATGCTCTCCAAATAAGAATATGATATCACCGTTTGACATGACTTGTGGAATATGTCTAGCCTCATTCTTTGAGCACCTTGTTACAAATGGCGCTAAAACGCATTATGGTACACGTAATGGTAAAATGTTTATTTTGTCTTAAATAATGGATATCAGAAGCCCATCTTTTCCAGGTAAGATCACAACACCAATGCTGATTTAAATTGCAAAAAAATTTGTGTTTTCAATGTCGAAGATTTTGGATGATATTGAGTTACGGACTTAGCTACTTTAAATAAATACTGAATTAGTTATAATTGTTTGAGTAGAAATATAGTCTACCTATTAACGTGCCTTTTCAAAAAGAATAAAAGAACATTATGCAGACATTAGACACAACAGGCTAAAATCGTTCGCAATACATTTCAATTTAAAAGGACATATATGATTAAAATTATAGGGCTTTTTAAGACTGAGACAGATAATGATGCATTAGAAAAACCAATGAAGTCAAATGGATTCACACGTTTAGAACATCAACGCACTGGATGGCATTATATACATGTATAGTCCCAAAGGGTCCCCTACTTTATTCTTTACTCTATACTAAATTGAATTAATATATATCATTTTTGAACTGTCCTTTAAGAGATAGATCCATCATTCAAATATCATGGGGATTCAAATTCCTTCAGAGAGAGAGAGAGAGAGAGGGTTTAAAGTCCACTTGACACAAATTAGGTTATTTCGGGACTAACATATAATTCAATTTTATCTAAATAATTCAATTGCGCGTATGGGTCTTTAGCAGTGCGAAGAAACCCAGAGAAAACCTACTTAGTTGCTTTCAAGTGATGATCAGCAACTTTAAACAAAAATTGTGCAAAACAAAAACCAAATTTAAAGGAGCTAAATCGCTAATATTTGGGACCTACAAATTGACACAAATCGGTCGCAACGTATATAATGTAATATGAATGTAAATAAACTGATTTACATTCAATTTACAAATTGACACAAATCGGTCGCAACGTATATAATGTAATATGAATGTAAATAAACTGATTTACATTCAATCGTTTCCATTTTTACTCTAATTTGAAAGCAGTTATGTTCGGTGAAATATGCCAGAAGTTTCAATCGAATGGTAATCTCTAGCGACTGGTTATTCCAGTCAATACCGATAGTATTTATTGCGCATGCTCTCCAGATAAGAATATGGGGTCACCGTTTGACATGACTTGTGCAATATGTCTAACCTCGTTTTTCGGTTCGCTTGTTTCAAATTGCGCTGAAACGCAAAATGTTTATTTTGTCTTAAATATTGGATATCAGAAGCCCATCTTTTCCCTGTAATATCACAACACCAATGTTGATTAAAATTGACAAATAATTCGTGTTTTCAATGTCGAAGGTTTTGGATGATACTGAGTTAGAGACTTAGCTACTTTAAATGCTGCTTACGGTCACCGGAAGTTCCAATATTTGTGAGAAATACAAGAACAATGAACTATGTGAATATCTTTATTCATGATTACTTTCAGGTTTGTTTTTAAATCTGTGATAAATCTAGTTTTAATTAGACAATGATCATGAAATCCCTTTGGGGTATATAGACTAGATATGTATGTTGTCATGAAATCCCTTTGGGGTATAATACATGTATCATGAAATCCCTGTAGTTAATATACTAGAGTTATCACATCCTTTGATTTTTCTGGTTTTCTGTTTGTCTAGTAATCCTGTGGATTATAGCTAGGATAGCAGCATCGATAAAACCATTTTTTTTCTTAAACGAACGATTTGACAGGATTGGGTGAAATAATTTATATATTGCTGTAAATCCTTCTGTACAGAATAAAGAACTCTTACTCCAGTCATGTTTTACACTCTGGACTGATTTGAAATGAAACTGTCTCTAAAAAATTCAACAGAATCTGTTATTTCAGTTTTAACAGAAATAAACGTTAAAACGTCCAAGGTGAATACAATAAATCCTGTATTTTTTCTGGTGTATAAAGAAATATATCACGTTAAAAACAGAAATATATTTTTTGTCAGTCAGATATTGTTCAGAAATATCTGACTGATGAAAATATGTAAATGTAGAAGGAATGTAAATATGAGGTGTACTATGTGATTGTTCGTAGATCTCTGGGAACGTCTAGATTGCTTCTGTCCTATCAATATGTGATGTGCTGCGTGATTGTTCGTAGATCTCTGGGAACACATAGATTGTCCTGTAAATATGAGGTGTACTATGTGATTGTTCGTAGATCTCTGGGAACGTCTAGATTGCTTCTGTCCTATCAATATGTGATGTGCTGCGTGATTGTTCGTACATCTCTGGGAACGCCTCTATTGTCCTGTCCTGTAAAATATGTGGTGTACTGTGTGTTTGTTTGTAGAGGCTGGCTTGCTAGCCTGGTGTTCGCAGGTTCGCTCCCGGTGTTGGCCGAGAGTTCATCACGATTTTCCGGGGTGGTTTCTCTTTGTCAGTTATGCAGGACAGAGGGCCTG
Source organism: Patella vulgata (assembly GCF_932274485.2). Classification (NCBI taxonomy): domain Eukaryota; kingdom Metazoa; phylum Mollusca; class Gastropoda; family Patellidae; genus Patella; species Patella vulgata. The sequence continues at coordinate 10,278,322 of NC_065886.2, read as the reverse complement.
GTAAGGGAAACGTATAGTCATTCGGATGGGACAAAAAACATTGGCATGCATGTAAAAGATTTCTCGGCAGTTAGAAATTGCCCCCCAAAAATTAATAAAAATATTATGAATTGATTTCTGTTTCTTTGCCTTTAAACTTAATATTGGTAATTGCACGAGGGGAGGTAATTTTTTTTAGTAAGGATTGTCAGGTCTCCTTTTTGCCGCGGCACAGAATTCGGAAGGCTTCGTGGGCATTGCCTGTCCATCTATATACGGTCCACGATATCACATACAAGGGTATGTGTTTGAAGTTTTTGTGTTGATACACTCTAAACATCACATTTCATCAATAATAAATGACATCAGATCACTAAAAGTAACAAATGAAGAGCCCTGAGGAAGAACGATCTAAGTCACTTTTTCAATGAACCTCAGTAAATGCCACCATCTGGTAGCAAATTGTATAAGCTTTCTGTGGAACAATCAATTTCAGGTAAAAACGATCAGAGTCACATCGAACCAAGGCCCTTCTGAATGGCCTCCCGGACAAATACAAGTCCATCGTATTTATTTGACCTTAATTTGGTTGAAAAATGGAAGTCAGTTGTTGTAGTGGTAATTATGATTTGTATTAAACATCATTTTGAAGTTGTAATTAAACCCACTCCTTGTTCTGTTCGCATCAAGCATTCTCGTCCAAAAGTCTGTTTTGCCTTTTATGCGAAAAGACAAAAAGGTGACTTAGATCGTTCTTCCCCTGGACTCTTCAAATACTTAACACCTGACTAATTCCTAATCCACTTGATAATAAAATATAACCGAATGAAAACATCGAGAGGGGTTCAATTTTAGATTCTGTTCAGAATTTGTTATAAATATCCCATATGTGCATAAGTCAATTAGCACTAAAGATATCAAGGGATTAAGATTGTTGGGTTAGGTAATCAAGCTTAGTTTGTAGATCTCTTTAAACCAGCCACCACCTGTGCTTTATCTTCATCACTCGACTGAATTAAAATAAGGCTTATCTGCCTTACAAACCACTATGGGACTAGATATCCAGTGAAAAGAAACCAAGTTTTTTAAATGCCTTCCATCTTTAATTTACTTTATCTGTTATCTGCATTATATGACTGAATTATACCTGACATAACAGAATGTCAGACCAACTAATTCTTCAGTAGATTGAATTAGCTTGCCATATTTGATTCATTCTATATCAACTATTAATCTAAGTTATATGGTACATGTATATGAGCAGTTGGGAATTAGTATATATATATATATATATATAGAGAGAGAGAGTAATGATGTGAATAAACATGGACCAGATGTTGCATGCGCAATGAATAATTTCAATCACATTTGTGTGGAATTGGTTTACAGTCCAGTTTCATGCCTGTGACACATTTGTGGGTTTTTTTAATGTGCCATTTAAAGGGCTAATCTCGATTATATTTTGGAGAATAAAAAAGTTTAAATTTTGTGTTAAAAGCCCTTAAAATCCTCTCTCTACCTTATAGGGCCGAGCAAATAACTCAATATACGTAATATGTTTCAAACAACTTCTGTCAGTCTTCATCTGGAAATGGAGACTGGTGTCCCGAGCTGCAGTATTATACGATGTCTGGTTAAAACCTGACTTTTATTTTATAAAAATAACGTGTAGGTGAAATTTACCTTTCGTTATCAAGTAGACCTCTAAAGGCATGGCAATAGATTATCAGGTCTCATAACAAAAAAACTGACACAAAATCTTAAAAGGGTTATGTGTCCAGAAAAGCGGTTTCAACGTTCATATCCAAATAACTCAATATTTTGGGCTCTAATTTTTAGACAAGGTAAATACACTATTCCTCTATATTTTGGGGCTTAAACTTCATACGTACACAGAGTTTTATTTCTGAAACTGTTAAAATCGGGATGGTCCCTTTAAGGTAAAAATGTAATGGGGTTTAACATTCTATCTTTTCTGTACCCATCAGGCTAATGAATGAAGACACAGTGCTTATGCCATATCTTTTCTGTACCCACCAGGCTAATGAATGAAAACACAGTGCTTATGCCATATCTTTTCTGTACCCATCAGGCTAATGAATGAAGACACAGTGCTTATGCCATATGTACAATTTGATTTTGGGGAAATTATAAAAAAATTGGCTTATAAAAAATTGTAGAGATAAGTAATATCAGAGTTAATACTGGACAGAACAAACTGACAAGACATTACTGAATTATCTGACATTTTGAAGATCCATAAGAAAACCAAAAAACCCCACTAAATACTGCAGGACAAAATGAAAGGCACCAAGGGATTGTAATTCACAATGTCTGTGACAGTTGTCCAATTTCCAGGCTTGAATATAATGAGCATCTAGAAAATTTGTATATGAAAAGTGTAACACTGCTATTTTTACGAAAGTTTTATATGCACTTTAAACTTATTTGTAGTTTAAGTCACTATCCACTTCACGTTAACTGAACTGTGCTGTCCACAAAGAGTGAGCCAGCTGGTTATATATATTAGTTTTAACAATGGATATTGAAAAATGCCATGTGTCAGTTGTCTATCAACTCGAATATCACATATAAATTGAAATCATGTTTAAGATTGTGTGACGAATACTATTCAAATAAATTAAATAAGTTAGTGTGAAATTGGTGCTACATCAATTCAGGTACATATATAACACCTTCATGTATTTATTTCATGTGAACTTTAATCATATATATATTTTGATTTTCCGCGGATTTAAACATGATTGCCAGTTAATAATTGAATTAAACAAGTGGTTGCCAGGCAAGATACACCCACATTTTGCAGGAGATGGACAGAGAACAAGATTTTTCGTACAATCAGGGGCCATAATGCAGGAAGCTACAGTCTGATGTGTGCGAATATCGAAAGGAACCAGAGTCTCTGGAATATATTTTAAGTTTTATCAAAATTGGATAAAACTTGTGACCTCTAGTATTATATACTTTTACACTATTTGAAAACATGATGTAGCAATTTCATAGGCCATAATCCATTTTATTTACTTCAATTTTATTACAATAATTTGTTTGCGCGTAGGGGCCTTTAGTAGTGGGCGGAAACAGGAGTACTTGGAGAAAATCAATGAGGTTGGACAGGCGACCCTACTACTTGTCACGTTCAAGTAAGGAATGGAAACCATGTGACCTGACTCAATGAAAGACGTGATTTCATGCGTTGGTTAAATCCCTAGACCACCCAAACCCCACCTAACAAGGAACAGCTTGGCTTCTATAGACATTCCTGTCTCTTCTATTTGTGCTGCTTTTCGTCAGATCTTGTTAAGACAATATTTAACCTTCAAACTCGCAATGTAACAAAACTGCAACATTGGGGACAGATTGGAATTAACCCAAACCATCTCATAACCAAACAGGAACTCAAACCTATTATATTTGGGTAAAATCGATGTGAACTCCTGCCAATAATGCACAAGCACACTTTCTTTAATTGAATTTATACCTGATTAGCACCATACCTGAACAGAATAAATGTATTTCAAGTACGGTAAATTTCATTTAAAGATACATTATGGGAGATTCAATAACGAGTTGGCAGTTCTCACTATAATAGTTAACAACTATATAACGTAAAGGCAATTTGCTGAAAATTTCATTCAAATTGATACACTATGAACCGAAAACTAAGCGAATGAAATTTCTGCCTAGCCTCGGTCACCATTACTAAAGTCAGTATGATCAACAGCATAGTCTTGATTATCCATTTAATCGTTTAATCGAGAAGGAAAGAGATAGAGAGAAATGGGGTTTAACGTCCACTCGACACAAACTAGGTCATTTCGGGACTAACATTAATGGTTTAATTTTATTTCAATAATTCGCGTAGGGGTCTTTAGCAGTGGGAGGAAACCGGAGGACCCAGAGAAAACCCACGAGGTTGGACAGGCGACCCTACTCCTTGTCACGTACAACCGGGGATTCGAAACCATGCCAGTTGACTCAATGACAGACTTTATGATACAGTGCGCACGCTAACCATTCAGCCATCCCCCCCCCCCCCCCCGAGAAGGAAAGTTATGCAGTAAATCGGCTCACAATCCACTTAAGATCGCAGGCTAGCGATGCCATCTAGAGTTGATCATGGTCTGGATAAGTTAATTAATGTCTAATTAATAATTTAGATAACATTTCAGGCCTAAAGAAAGACCTGCAATAGACAGATTTAGCTCTTGCATAATGTATGTTTAAGTATCCATTTTCATTAGCCCACATGGTGCATTAAAGATGGGTTCCCGCGTACAAACTGGGTGATTTAATGGTATATATGGACTAAAAACATATTCAAACTAATTAATTTGTCATAATTATGCTTCAAATCCTTCTCAAACATTGTAATTGCAAAGGAAAGCCGTACTATTAAAATTCGATCAAACCAGGTCATGTTTACGTCACGTCTTGGAAATCAGAGGAGAATTCATTGCATACAGAAGACGATGTTGTCTTTAATCGCTTACTATTTATTACAAATATCGAATCCTAATTAAATTCTCGGATTATCCACTACCCGCGTCTTTTTTCATCATTTTTATCTCAGAAAGTGTTGTACGTCTAACTCTTCATAAAGTTTATCAACTTGTACATCAAGCGCTCAATGTAGAAATTCTTAATCGTCGGGCTGTTGATTAGGGGAATCCTTACATTTTTGTACTGTATAGGCTCCATGAATGTTTTTCGGGGAATCCAGTATTTTTCTAGTAAGATTGGATATCTCTACTTTCCATATATACCAAAAGTGCCATACTTTTATTGGAAATAACCACCCGATAAATACTTTTCTGGGAACCCATCTTTAAACCCCATTTCATTTCAATTATATAACGTCTTGACAACAAACAAGCCAAAACTGTCTAAACTTGTTGAAATTATGATGTCATATCCACAACTTTGTCGAAGGATCATGTTATCGTTCATGAATTGGTGGAGCTCGAGTTTTTTTTTAAAACAGCTTAACCCCTCTCTCCCTGACCCCAATCCGAGAGAACTGAGGAGAGACATGGGGTTTAACACACTCGACACAAACTAGGTCATTTGGTTCAATTTTATTTCAATCAATCGCTTTGTGCGTATGGGTCTTTAACAGTGGGAGGAAACTGTAGGGCCCAGAGAAAACACACAAGGTTAAACAGGTGACCCTTACTCCTTGTCACATACAAGCAGGGAATCGAAACCATGCCACTTGACTCAATAACGGACCTTATGATGCAACACACACATGCTAACCATTCCCCGTCCTCCAGGAGAGAAAAAGGATAGAGATAAATAGGAGTTAATAGAGCCCATTTCCCAGACCTAAAAGTAAAATGCATTAAAAACAACATATTACCATGTTTCATTACTGTTTCTGGAGCAGTGTTGAGTAATTAATTGGTATGTTAATTACTCAACACCTTTTAGTCCAGGAGCTAATGACAAAATAATACGGTCATCAGTTACAAAAGGTTTAACCTCGCAAATTTGTAGTGGGTGTCCATATGAGTAAAAATCAGTTTGAGAAACTAAACAGTTATAAAAGCCAACACTCATTATCAAATCTAGATAGACCATTTAAACTACACAACAGTAGAAACCCAATGGTTTTCTATGATTCTCAACAGATTTGATCAGTTTTCCAACAATGGTTTGAAACGAAACATTAAATACAGAAACTCCTGCTAAAACAACACAATTACATGATAATATGTGTGTATGTGTATGTGTATGCTTTTATCTATGTACTTGTTTTGAGAGACAGCTGACCTCATGTGCCAAGACTGTCAAAGAGACAGAAAAATGGGGTTTAATGCCACTCGACACAAAGTAGGTCATTTTGGGACTTACAAACTCTGATTAAATTGAGATTGACCCATTTTGCATTTTGACAAGCCGAATTGCCTTTTGTCCGGACATGATTGTCCAACCGAGTTTTTGTCAATAATTAAGTCAAAAATATTAATTTCCATTTGCAAAAGGTATCGACTTGTACACCGAAAAATATGGTATACTGGGTAAATTTTAATAGTCTGTTGGTATAATATATTTCATAATGTAATTATCAGACTGAAAATCAGTTCAGCCTGATCGTCAATATATCAGAATGAACAGCAGTTATTTCAAGGATTGAACCACATAGCAAGTCATGCGTATGTATCAGTTATAACAATCAACAATTCATTCTATGTCATCAAGTTTATAAAATATTTAAACATTTACAAAGGCCACATTGATCTAGGTCTCATGTACTGTAAAAGTTACAATTATTATTTCTATTTGAAATAAAGGCATTTATATAACGCCATTTCAACAAAAGTGCTCAATGATGCATTACAATAAACATAATATGATATTACAAAGTTGACAAGACAAATAAAGGATTAAAACATAAAAAAAAGAAAATTATACATAGGGCTACAATGATATGTTTAACTCACGATACGATACATATCATGGTATAGACTTAACGATACAATACGTATCGCGATATACAAAATTAAGTCTTGTAGAAAATTGGATTGATTTTAAAGGCTTATATAAGAACCAAGTGACCAACTTTCTGACTAAAAGGACCATGAATAAAGTGACTTAATTCCAGACTACATTATCAAGGATTAACCAAGGATTATAAACAAAGAATACTCTTAAGGACTAAATTCATCATGTATCTGGCGAACCGACGAATCTGATATATTTTAGTATTGAGAATTATGCGTTCTGTTGTTATCTCTGTAGCCATCAAATAATAACATTTATTTTATGATCAGTAGTGGAATACCGCATTTTATCAGTGAAATAAAAGTGGTATTCCACTGGCTAGTTGTTTTTACCTAAAATGATTGTAAAATCATAAAATAGAACATTTGTTGTTTTGTCGTGAATAACATATTTTAATTCATCGCTAAGCAAGAAAACGTTTATATTTTCGTGAAAATATAAGTTTTCTTGCTTCTCGATAAGATAAAAAAAGTTATTCACGACAAAACGACAAATATCCTCTATTTATGTAAATGGCGTTCGGTGTCCTGATGTATACGTATGAAATATGAAGTCACGAATGAATGTTATTATTTGATGTCCACAGATATAACAACAGAACGCAAATTTCAAACACATAATTTTCAATACTTAAATATATCAGATTCATTGGTTCGCCAGAAACACAACAAATTCTGATCAATATGAAACATTTAAAGTACTTGAATAATTTACAACATTGTTTTGTATGGTAATAAATGAAGAGCTCCAGGAATGAACGATCGAAGCCACTTTTTCAACAAACCCGATGTGAAAAGACAAAAATGTGACTTAGATTGTTCTTTCCCTGAACTCTTTAAATATCAACCAGGTAGTGCAAATTATTGTCTGTCTTTAAATAAGGTTGTTGCATACTCTGGAAGGTAATTAATCAAGGGTAACAAACATACAATAATGAAAAATAATTAAATTGCTTCAAAAGATATTGTAGATATGGCTTTACAAATCATAAGAAATCGTTCAAAATCAATAGAGGCTTTTTTGTCTCATGAACTTTATGTTTTATAAATTGTAATTCAATTTAGGTTTGTCTAAATGTTCTAGGGCCATATACTGACATTAATTGGCTGAAATCAATAGTTTCTTTGTCTGACGAAAATAGATACTGTGTATAAATTTCAAGTTAAATGAATGTAACTTTATAGCGATAAGATAATCAAGGGCCATTGATTCCTTTTACTGGCATTTGGTTGGAATTTGTTTTTTTGCCCCATCCCAACAACTAGATGATTATATTTTTTTCTTTTTGTCAAGCCGATATTAATGACCGTAAAAACTATGTTGTAAAGTATTATTCATGTATTCAGAATTTAGTCCTTAGGGTATTCCTTGGTTAATCCTTGGATAATGTAGTCAGGAATTAAGCCACTTTATTCATGGTCCTTTGAGTCAGAAAGTTGGTCACTAGTTTCTCCTCCGACAAGGGAGAACCCATATAAAGCATAAATTGTAAAAATTTCAAAATATTAGAAAAGAGAGAGGGACATGGGGTTTAACGTCTACTAGACACAAACTAGGTCATTTTGGGACCAACACATGGTTCAGTTATATTTCAATAATTCGCTTGCGTGTCGGTGTCTTTAGCAGTGGAAGGAAACTGAAGGACGCAGAGAAAACCCACGAGGTTGGACAGGCAAACCTACTCCTTGTCATGTACAACCGAGGATTCGAAACCCCACCAGTTGACTCAATTGACAGACAATAAGATACAGCGCGCACGTGCTAACCATTCGGCCATTCGAACCCCCCCCCCCCAAACCCACAAATAAAAGAGTATATTCAACACTAAGTATAAGCCTTAATTAATGAGGACAAATTATTCTGGTTTGCATAGAATTAGTGTAGCTTTAGTGGAAAGAACAGCCTGTTTTATATAACCTTCAGCACGTGCTAGCCATTCTGCCATCCAACCCACAAATATAAGAATATATTCAACACTAAGTAATGAGGACAAATTATTCTGGTTTGAATAGAATTAGTGTAGCTTTAGTAGAAAGAACAGCCTGTTTTATATTATCATTACAATAGACAAGACAATCCCAGATCAATAGGAATCTGAAGCAGTCAGTTTATCAATCAAATAATCACAGAATAATCAATTATTTACATCACATTGAAACCAATCAATAGAGATCAATCAAAAGACTAGAATAACCAAGTGTTGGGGTTTTTTTTGACTGTGAATTAACAATGTAATCATTTTATGTCATCTATATAAAGATGGTGGTTGATAATATGCATGTTGGCATGTGAATGGTATCTTCTAAACCTGATCAACGTCAGGCGATTTATGGCCATACACAATCTGTTCCATACTTGAAGAATTTTTAGTGTTCTACTTCTTAATATGAAACAAACTTACACTTTCTGGGTTGACTCTTGCATTTGTTTTCGTCTTCGAGCATAAACCCATGGGCCCCTTTTCAATTCAATAGAATTCAATCTGATTAAACCACAGATCATATTTGCTTTCGTTTTTATAGTTCAAAATTTCATTTTACTATAGTCTTCACAACACTAGGATCTGGAAGAGATTAGCTAATGAAACTGTTGGTTATGGCGAGTTGTTGGTGTGAGAGTCACAGAACTGTGGGTAAACGACTAGAAACATCAACGTTGATTAGTTAATTAAATGTCCGACGTGAGATCTTCATGTGGTGGAGACAATTGGAAGTATAAAAAACGAAACGAAATAAAGAGAGAGAGAAATGGGGTTTAACGTCCACTCGACACAAACTAGGTCATTTCGGGACTAACATATGGTTTTTAATTTTTATTTCATTAATTCGCTTGCGCGTAGGGGTCTTTAGCAGTGGGAGGAAACCGGAGGACCCGGAGAAAACCCACAAGGTTGGACAGGCGACCCTACTCCTTGTCACGTACAACCGGAGAATCGAAACCCCGCCAGTTGACTCAATGACAGACCGTATGATACAGTGCGCCCGTGCTAACCATTCAGCCATCACCCCCCCCCCCCAAACGAAATATAGATCTGTATTTCAATCAGATTGGATAGTATTTATCTTTCGTTGATATTTTGATTTTTTTTTTTTTTTTTATTAAATGTTAAACAATTTGAAATAGTTTAGCATGGATTACAAAAATGACAAATGACACACAGACTTAAGGTGCCATTTCATTTCAAATTCAAAGGCTTCAATCGTGTCCACTGTCTCTCCATAACTACAAGCCTTGTAATAAGGCTTTGTCATGGTCTGATTCCTCTGCAGTGCTCATCAAAATTTGTCATGGAACAAAAAATTTCTTTTTTAATTCATTTCTGACACAGTTTAAAATGTCAAGTACCAGTTCATTAGTGGCTGACATTTTGCTATTTACAAGTACAATCATTATTTATAGGCCTGGCTAAAACAATCTACTCTACTCAGAAAGAGAGAGAGAGTGAGGGAGGTCCACTTGACACAGACTACGTAATTTCTGGACTCACAATATGGTTCAATTTTATTTCAAAAATTTGCTTGTGCATAGGGGTCTTTTAGTAGTAGGAGGAAACCAGAGGACCCAGAGAAACCCAGGAGGTTGGACAGGCAACCCTACTCCTTGTCACATACAAGCCTTGAAGAAGGGAATCAAAACCATGCCAGTTGACTCAATGACAGACTTTATGAATCATAAGGTGATAAAACGCGCATGAGCTAACCATTCGGCCATCCAACCTCCCTACTCAATGACAGACCTTAGGATACAACGTGCATGCGCTAACCATTCAGTCGTCCAACAGCTCCTCCCCCCACCCCCCTCTTCTTACAGAACAGATCTCTACCCTAAGAGGTCGCCACATATAACAATTGTATACTAATTTTGTAACCAATTCCTACTCTGGTTGACCCTCCGTTACACACAGAACAAATAATTAAACCTTCTCCATTTTATTAAATAAAAGTAGAATATATTCTTAATAAAATTCTCAAAATATACTAAGCGTTATTGTCAACTAAAATTGTCAATTTACGACTTAAAATGTCAAGTTTAGCTTGTTGGCTAATATGTCAGTCCAGCATCTCATTTTATTATTATACAGTTACATGAAACCAACCTCATGATTTTATTACAAAATATTTTTCAGATTTGTGCACATTCGCTGCATCATAATCAACAGAGGTATACATGTATGGCTGACTAACTCTTTATAAACAAGCAAAACACGTGCAAATATCACAAAAACATCTCCTACACCTCAATGTTTCCAAGTAATTTTCCATTATGTTTTATTTTTTTAAAAAAATAAATATTTAAAAATCTCTTTTGAAACTATATCCTGTTTTTTTTTTTTTTAACATGAATGGATTGTTTTTAAAAGCATATAAGTGCTGCACCATGTGTTTCAATCAACTAGGAGACAGCCTTGTAATAGGAACTGTATGATGAAATAAAAAAAATATGTCCTCTATTTTTTTTTTTAACACGAATGAGTTGTTTTTAAAAGCAACGAGCTGCGCCATCATGCGTTTCAATCAGCTAGGAGACAGCCTTGTTATTGCAACTAGATAGTAAACAAAGAAATTAAAATATGTACTCTTATAGTCTTAAACACAAATGGATTGTTTTTAAAAGTCTACGAGCAGCATGCACGCTGTATTTAATTAGGCTTAATCTGCTTTGAAACAGATGAAGCACAGCTGATGACTATCAGGTTTCAATTCATTAGTAATTGTGACTGCATGATGAAATTAAAAATATTTAGCCGATTATACCGACAATGGCACCTTCGACATTAATATTCTGACATTATAACCAGGTGTAACTAAATGGTATATATATATCATTTAAAATCATATAGCAGACTCGGCAGTGATAGATGTGTAGTTAAGGACACAAGAAACCGACATAGCAGACTCGGCAGGGATAGATGTGTAGTGAAGGACACAACAAACAGACAAATAGCCTGAACACAATATAACATCAAATTTCATTATAAATATCAAAATGAAATGAGGTTAAACGTCCTAATGTTCTGCTCCGATTGAGCTAATGAAGGCGTGCATATGCCAAACACTAAGGTCTATTCTATTGAATTCCAACTGCCAAGGGATCTTTTATGGGCATGCCATTGAGTACATAGGACCTAATGTTTTTTGTCCCATTCGATCATTCTTGTCAGGCCAGGCCCTCTGCTGCACCACTGACAAGGAGAAACCACACTGGACCAACACTGCGATCAAAACCACGATCTCCAAACTAGTGAGCCAGCGTTTTACTCACCGTGACTCCCTATAAATTTCGTTTGTTGTCTGTTTTCAATATGAATGGGGGAAATGAAATGGGGTTTAACGTCCTACTGTTCTGCTCCTATACTGGGCTAATGAAGATGGGCATACAGTGTGCTATGAGGGAAATTTTGCCCAGGCAGCGGCACTATCGCCTACTCTTATATCGAATTCCAACTGCCAGGGGATCTTTTATGTGCATTCCAATATATACACGGGACCTCAGTTTTCCGTCTTATCCAAAGGACTAGACAGCTGTCCTTGTCAGATGAATGGGGGATTCTGTTCAATATATTACATGTATACCTTGAGGAATCTATCTGATATGTCATCCTTAATAAAGCAATGTGAGATTTAGAGAGAAAGAGAGAGAGAGATGGGGTTTAACGTCCACTCAACACAAACTAGGTCATTTCGAGACTAACACATGGTTCAATTTTATTTCAATAATTCGCTAGGTGTCTTTAGCAGTGGGAGGAAACCGGAGGACCCAGAGAAAACCCACGAGGTTGGACAGGCGACCCTACTCCTTGTCACGTACAACCGGGAAATAGAAACCCCACCAGTTGACTCAATGACAGACCATGTGATACAGCGTGCACATGCTAACCATTCGGCCACCCAACCCCCTCATTTAGATAAAAAGCTGATAGTTCTCACTAGAGAATATGAAATACTAGAAGAATGCCGGCTTTGCTTGGGATCATAACCCCAAATTTCAGACTCGGGGCAGACCTAGTGTAGCCGCCAACCCCGAACAGACAGACAGACAGACAAACGACAGTCACAAATATTAGTATAGATAGATATGGATATATTAAAAATTTCAGTCAGATTACACATACTTTATTCTGAGCGATCTCTATTTGGAGCAATGTTATGAATATCTTAAAAGTTTCAACAAGAATAAATATAAATGTTTCTTTAATTAACTAAGTAAGTAAGTAAGAAGTGGTGCTGGGTATTGCAATTGCAGATTGCCATTCAGTGCTATGATTCGTATCACAATTTTTTTACCAAGAAAACAACAGGATGAATGATTATTTTTTAGTCCTGTTGAAGAAAAGACAGCTTGCCAGGAAACAAAACATACGGCCACAATATTAACCAAGAAAAAAAAGAATCATGAAAAATCGATTGAGCGTCTCGCGATTCAATACGCAAATCGTTAGGAGGTGAATCTTGATAGGCCTATGTCGATTCAACGAAATATTGTGCCAGCACAAAGTAAGAATCTGACTTGAAATGTCACTCAGTATTAAACGGTAATTATATTCCAGAGTTGTGACCATTTTATTTCCAGTTCAGTAAAAGACAATACTGTAGGAGAAAGCAAACATGTCTTTTCAAAACGAATAAAGAAACACTATGCAGATATTAGACACAACAGAGCAAAGCCGGTCACACTACACCTCAAGTTAGATAGACATACGAGTACAAATGTTATGATTAAAATTATAGAGCTTTTTAAGACTGACCCAGATAACGGCAAAAATGATGCCGTAAGGAAAGCCAATGAATTCAAATGGATTAAATTCACACTTTAAGAACATTCGCAACCGATGGCATTAACGATAAGATGTAGTCCCGAGGGGTCCCCCACTTTATTGTTTACTCATTTTATTTCCAGTTCAATAATTAAATGGCATTGAAATAATTTGGTGGGGGAATTAAACTTAGTGGATTTCTTGGTTAGGGATTAAGGATGGGGTTAGAATTACCTACCCCTAATCCTTGTGTTTAAATCTACTTGTGGGAATTTTCTGACCTCCCTAAACAGGCTTATTCTGGAAGAGACGAATGACTCCCAATAGACTGTGGAGTAGATGTAAAATAGCCATTTCACTCCGTAAGTAATCTTGAACATGAATTAATGATGAACCATGATCACCTAAAATCCAGTCTTAACCATAATATATAAAACCGCCAACACCCACACCAGAAAATGTAAAGTTTGAAGAAATCTATTGTTTTTATAGTAATTACCATGAAATTCTCTTGAGGTGACATTTACTACTATATTAAGAATTATGTTGTGTTTGTGATGCTATTTCTATTCCCTCATATTGAAGTTCTCTATTTTTTTTAGCACTTCAAACAGTTTTAATTTTCAATCTGACGTCATTGAACAATGTTGTTACTTCAGGCAAGTTTCATGTTCAATTAGTTTATATTCCAAATTTCTATTTCTTGAGAGAGAGAGAGAGAGAGGGGGGGGGGTTAATGTCCACTCGACACAAAGTAGGTCATTTCGGGACTAACATATGGTTCAATTTTATTTCAATAATTCGCTTGCGCGTAAGGGTCTTTAGCAGTGGGAGGAAATCGGAGAAAACCCACGAGGTTGGACAGGCAACCCTACTCCTTGTCGTGCGTACAACTGGGGAATCAAAACCACGCCAGTTGACTCAATGACAGACCTTATGATACAATGCGCACATACTAACCATTCAGCCATCCAACCCTGCCCTAGAATGATACAAACTGAAGGAACGAAATATTTACTATTACTATACATCAACAATCAAAGCGACCAGTGCGACCAGTAATTAGGAGATCAGTGACCCTTTGAATATCTTAATGAAACCATATGCAATGATTAAAATATCTAATAGTTAATAGATAATTGGTGTCTATCAGTGTTTCTATTTCAAAAATTGTTCTTGTCAGATATTTTTACCAAAAATAAAGGGATGTAATTCATCTTATTTTTTAAAGCAGATGGATTCGGACCACAATTAAAAATCCTATGTCAACAAAATATTCAAATTTGTATGTTATGTCAGTAATATTCCTACAAAATTACGTGCTATTGTAATACAATAGAAAGCAAACGTGCCGACTCGTACAAACTTACATGTGTTCGTTTATCGGACAGCAAATGAAAGCAAAACATTGGTAGTTTAATTATGTGTAAAAAGGCACAGCCAATTTCCGTGTATTATCATGTCTGTTACCAGTCGGAACCACAGTGGCTCAGTGGGTAAGACGTTGGCTCGCTAACCTGGAGGTCCGGTATTGGCCGAAAAAGTTAATCAGGATTTTCCGACGTGGTTCCTCCTTGTCAGTGGTACAGGATATTGTATAATCGTTCCGATGTAATGAAAACCTGAGGTCCCATGTACAAATTGGCATACACGTGATTAAAATACAGATCTATATTTCGTTTTGTTTTTTTATACTTTCGATGGCCTACACTTACATGAAGATCTGACCGTATGTAGCAATAGCTTGCATCAGAAGTCATACGAGCGGCTTTTGATCCTATGACGTCTGACATTTGATTAACCAATCAGCATTGATGTTACTAGTGGATTACCCACAGTTCCGTGCAAAACACGCCTAAAGCTCGTTTCATTGGCTAAGCCCTCACACCAGGTCCCTAGTTCACAAAGCATTCTCAGACTTAAGTCAAGAATTTCCTCAAAATTGTTCACCTTATTTTAATTAAAATATAGCATTTTATAACACTTTTGTTGTTTTAATTATCAAATACATCAATAAGAAACTAAGTGCAAAGTTTTGTGTTTCTGGATCAAAGTTATTTCTCATAAACAGTGATTGAAAGTTGAGTAACTTCTAACTTAAGTCTGAGAATGCTTTGTGAACTCAGGGCTTTCAGATCTTAATGTAGTAAAGACAAGTAAAACGAAATTTTGAACTAAAAAAACGAAACGAAATAGGATCTGTGTTTTAACCAGATTGGGTAGGTGTATAGACTTTCTTCACTCAATTATCTAATCAATCCAGCCTATTATCAACGATAATCAAGTTGAGTAGTAGTTATACACTCAGTACAGTCAATTAATTTTGGAATTTTGAATATTATTCACCATATCTTGATGTCTGATTGGGCATAATCCTGGTCGTACGTTTGAAAAATAGCGCAGGACATGTCCGGAACATACAGGCGAAATAGCATAAATGGTGTCTATTCATATACCTTGGGGGCTTGAGGTGATATATGAAGCATATAATAAGTTTTATATGAAAACCTGGGAACAATAAATTGATGTACAATTGAATTGTGAAATGAAATGAAAAGGTGAAATTTGTTTCCATGTAAATACAACAATTTTTTCATCCAAGAAAGCACATTTACTATAATATAATAGGTTTATGAGAAACAAAAGAAGAGATGAAAGAACGGTCAGACTCTATTTCTATATATCCCTTTTTAAACTTTTGTCAAAAGGTATAATAAAGTTATCAGAGAGCTTCCAGTAATACGTGTCCCCAAAAGATGCATTACTGATGGTAGTTTTTTCTTTGTTAGGCAACACAAATAAAATAAGTTGTTTCTCGGGCACCGCCCGCACGCAAAATTGGTTGCGCGTGCGGCCTATTTATTAGTCTTGATGAAAAATAAAAAATATGTAACGCCCGCCCGAACATCGATAAGCAAGTCATAAAAAAAATATGCCGCAACTATCTACATGTCCCATACGTGAATATCCATTCAAATGTATTAAACTGATTCAGATGTAAACGCTCATTTACGGGTCTTTTTTTATTGATATCGAAAGAACCTCCATTTTTGTATCACATGATTTTAATTACCTCCCCTTGTGAACTAGAATTTGATTCGTGTTAAACATCGAAAGTCATTGACAACAATGCAATGTATTTCAATCATTCGATCTTAATCGGCTCATTATTGCCGGCTTCAGTCGGTCCATGTTTGAAAAAATCCTACTTATAAAGGGCCGGTCACACAGGCTTCCGCGAGTTGATCACGAGTGTATCGCGAGGAAGAACTGTCAAACGCGAAGTAAGCGCGGTCACAAGTGAATGACACGTGAATGAAACGTGGTGGACTCGCGAATAACAAGTGTGCACACGCGCGAAAAATTTTACACGCGCACGGAGTCCGATTTTATTTTTGAGCAGCACAAAAATTAGGCGCAACGGCCACCGCGTGTCGCACACGTGGTGTAAACGCTGTACAAACGCGGGCCAAACGCGATAACACGTGGTACACTCGCGGATCACAAGTGGACGACAAGTGGTCACTCGCGGGCAAACGCAAAATTTCTTCGTGTGACTGCGTGTGTAGCACTTGTCATCCACTTGTGATCCGCGTGTCTACAGCGTTCCTACCACCTGTGATAGCGTGTGCTCCACGTGTAAAAGGCTTCCTCAGGGATTGTGTCACGAGTCATCCGCGGGCCATTCGCGTGTTTTCGCGTTGAATCGCGATTGAACCACGACTGATTCGCGTGTCGTCCACGACCCAATCTCGTTTGTACCACTAGTTATTTCTGCCATGATTTTGATCTTTACTCTACGGAATATTGATCGATACTGATCCAGAACACCGGACGCGGCGGCTTTTATACACGCGGGCGGCAAGCGGAGCACAAGTGATCGGCACGTGATTCACACGCGGAGCACATGTGGAGCACAAGTGATACACACGCGCTGCGTGTGACCCCATTTTCTGACCACAAGCGCTCACACACGGAGGACTCGTGGTGGACACGCGATGCACACGCGCGCGTGTGGTCCACTTGTCATTCGCGTGTCCAGCATGTCTGAGACAAATTGGTTGATTTTCACCGCGTGTAGAAAAAATTTGCAAAATTTATAGCAAAATTACACGTGATCAACTCGCGGAAGCCTGTGTGACCGGCCCATAAAACAATGAATCGTAGAACAGGTTAATTATTATAATTTGTGGCTACGAATACGATACGATGATAGTCACCATACCTTAGTCAGAATCTGGGTCATTAGCACATTTAACGGTAGTTTTGATAATCCGGAAAATAATAATTGGATTACACATTTGATGGTTTTACTGACGAGTTGTTAGTTAAATTTAAATAGTCATTCGATATAAACCCCAGATAGAACACCGAATATCCTGAGAAACACACCGAATAACCTGAGAAACAGTCATATCCCGATGACACGTGACATTGGTTGGAATTAGGTCAATCATTATAAACCAGCGATACTAGATTTAGATCGCAGTGTCGTTTACCGTGATGATTATTTTTGATACACATGCTGACAGAGGTTTACTCTTTAAAATATTGTCGTTATTATGGACGGCTATTAATAGTCGTACGGAATTTTATTTTAAACCAATTTCAATTATGGTTGTCACCATTACCATTAGTAAGCTACATTACGTGAATTAAATATGGAAAATTATTTTCCTTTCAGTCAGTGTTCAGTGTTTGAGTAGACTTGATTTTTGGGTTTATGTTCTAAGTATGTATAATATATAATTGAAAGCAAAACCGTAGACAAGTAATGACTTTCTCATTAAAAAAAAAAAAAAAATACAAGGCCGCCCTCCCGCCCAAACAATTTTCAACAATAGGCAAATTTTATTTTGCACCATCCTCTAGCCATAAATGAGATAAAAAAAAAAATAAACCGCCCTCCCCCCCTACAGTTTCAGCTGTCAGTTGCCCGAGAAACAAGACATTTATTTTGTGTAGCCTTATATTCGGTTCATATCAACTGCTGATGACGTAGATGGTCGAAATAATACAAAGAACACAGAAATAAATTTTTATTCTTTTGACAAATAAAATTTTTTATAGTACAGTTTGTAGCATTCAGCACCGCAATAGACGTCATACATATTGGCATATATAGATCGGTTCATGTCTAAAATATCTTTTAGCCCAAGACTTCTTTTGTAAAGTATTTTTGGGTACAGCCCACTTAACACAGTTGGCCAAATCCTTCTCTGAACATACAGAAAACCCTCAGAATTATCGGAAAAGATTGCCTTTTGATCCAAAGTTTCTTCAGCCTTTTGATAGATCCTCGTCAGAACTTCCATTCACATCTATTCCATCGTCAATCTGTTGGCTAAAAAGGATGAATATTCGTCTGATAAGGTATTGCTATCTATTGTGTTTTTGCTTTCCATTCAATTGAACCTATAGTTACTCCAAAATGGCGACGTATAAAAATAGCATGCACGTACATTCACGTGATTACTTCGGTAATTTTTCTTATTTGGCAGAAACTATCGAGCAATTATCCAATCATTGTTGACTTTTAATGGAAGAGTCCATTAAATTTAAGGGTGATTAAAAGTATGACGTTGTATATGTCATGTATAAACCTTCTCTCCCTCGAATTGATATATCAACCTTGGGTAGGTTAATATCCTATGCATAAAGAGAATGTCGTTCAAAAATAGATCATGAAAAATTAATATAAATTGTTCATTTTAGTCAAATGACTTTATTCTAAGCAATCATTCATTTTAAAGTTCTATCATTACAACCTGCCATGTAATAACCTGGAGAGTTGAGTATGGGCTAATATACTTTATATAACATTTGATGAAGTCATAAAAACCACCTGCAATATATATTCAGACTTATAGCTCTTGCATAATGTATCTTTAACTTAATCAAGATAAAATTATATAGGTTACTGATTGTGTGAATTCCCTACACATTATTCATGACAGCTGGTTTATGACCTACGCAAGTCACAAACAGAGACATTTTCTTGTCCTTCAAACTGCAACTTACTACAGTATTTACTGATTACAGTATGTATCCTTATACTATACATAACCCACATGCAAATCAAATAACAGTATCTCAGAAAATGTTTACCCTTTCGAATTTAAAGATGGGTTCCCAGAAAAGTATTTAACGGGTGGTTATTTCCAATAAAAGTCTGGCAATTTTGGTATATATGGAAAGTAGAGACATCCAATCTTACTAGAAAAATACTGGATTCCCCGAAAAAACACTCATGGAGCGTATACAGGTCAAAAATGCAAGGGTTTCCCTAATCGACAGCTCGATGATTAGGAATTTCTGCATTCGTGATGTCAAAGGTCACACGCGAACATTGAGCGCGTGATGTACAAGTTGATAAACTTTATGAAGACTTTGACGTTGAACACTTTCTGAGATAAAAATGACGGAAAAAGAAGCGGGTAGTGGATAATCCGAGAATTTGATTAGGATTCGATATTTGTAATGTAAGCGATTAAAGACAACATCGTCTTATGTATGCAATGAATTCTCCTCTGACTTCCAAGAGAGGTAAGTTACGTGGCGTAAACATGACCTGGTTTGATCGAATTTTTATAGCAGGGCATTCCTTCGCAATTACAATGTTTGAGAAGGATTTGAAGCAAAATTATGACAAATTAATTAGTTTGAATATGTTTTTAGTCCATATATACCATTAAATCACCCAATTTGTATGCGGGAATTTATCTTTAAAGGTCTGCAAAATAAAAAAAAAAATCAAAAAAAATCTTGATACGAAAGCCTGAATTTGCACCTAAATAAAATGTCTGTGACCAATACCAGTATTTTTAAGCTTCGTTATATAATTAAATTTTCTGTCCCCTTTCGATATGAATATTGCAGTTAAACTCATCAATCAAATATGAAAAACAGAGGGTAAATATCACTGTAACATCATTTAAAATACAGATGTGATGTCACCCTTTGATGTTGGCGTACCATTATTTCAAATAATCGTACGGGCAACTTGCCAATCGTACCTTGTCAAATATTAGACTCGAGTGACGTATTTCACTGTAAACGCATGTGCGGAGTGTCTGTATTTTAAGATGTTTAATGGTCTCGAGCTGAGACATTGTGTAATATATTGTAAAAACACTCGGACCTGAAGGTCCTCTTGTTGTTACAATATATTACTTAATGTCTCGCTCTCGACCATTAAACAATACTTAATCTTGTGTATTTAGCACTAATTTTTTTTCAAATTCCATTAATATCAAAATCTTTGTTTAAAAATTTGTAAAAATCATCTGATTTGTACTTGTGTCCAGTTTAAAGCTGACTTATTAATTTTGATAATGAGTGACCAATTCGAGAAATTAAACGCTTGTAAATTGGACACTCATTATCAAAATTAAATGGTCAGCTTTAAACTGGACACAAGTACAAATTAGATGAATTTTGGTGATTTTAAACGATTTGTATCATTTTTTAAACAAAGACTTAAATGAATGTGAAAGAAATCAGTGCTAAATACACAAGATTAAATGATACCCGGATTACAGTGTATGTACATGTATCAATGCGATGCAGAGATGTCTGTATAGTAGCCTACCGAACGGCCTACTTATCAAATCTAATTAAAGGGGCATTAGATAAATAGTTAACAGTTAAAAAATAGATAATGAAAACAAAACACGCTGAAAATTTCAGTCAAATTGCTTCACTCTGAACCGAGATATAAGCGATTCAAATTTAGGCCAGTCTCTATCGACATTACTAACGTTGCTACAGCAAAGTCTTGATTATTCATTTTATGTTAGATTATCCATCACAACAATTCAGAAACCATGCATGACAACAACAAGATCAAAGGAATAAAAACAACATGATCAAAGGCAATATACATATGAAGGATTAGTGAGACCACTGATAGGTAATTATTGGGGTAAATAATTTTAATTAGACAACCAATCATGACAAATGAGAAACCATACATGATGTGATTGGCTAGGTTTCTGAATTGTTGTTATTGCTTGTCTATATATAATTGCTCTACACATTTGTTACTGTACTTGCTTGAAAACGTTGTGAGAATACTCTTCGAAACGTCGCCCAAATAAATCAGTAATTGTTCTTCCATAAGTATGTGTTATAGTTTAAAACTCTGAAATGCGTGAAAACTAGCTGGTATAAATGACAGTTTTCAAAAGAATGTATGTAAAATAGTATGGTATAAAGAGATAAGCCTCGTAACTTTTTATAATGAGTATAAATGTAATTGATGGTTAAGAAATTTCGAGTAGAGTGGGTGAAAAAAGGGAAGGCCCGATATTAAACTACACAGGTAACTTTTTTTTTAAAGGAGATACAGAATACCGCCTGTTTCTTGATTATCACGTTGTACTTTTAAACTCGATAACCGTGACGCTGTTTATTGTTGGGCGTGCCGTTTGTAAACTCGCCGGCTACCCATTCTATATTACGTAGCAAAACTCTGTATACCAGTACATTTATACTTAAAGAAGTACTCCATTTTACAAACTTTTCATGACATAATAAATTCTCAGATGGAATCAAAATATAGCCGGCGCAACGAGCCAAGTAGCCGGGGAAATTCGCCGGCAGCCGACTGTTAATGAAACCCCTGGCTATCATTGCTTGATAATGACTATAGAGAAGCCTAGAGAAAACTTCGCTCAGTACTAAACAGTCATTGTGACCTGTGTTTATATATGAATATTCTTACACTTAAAATCAGTAAAAAATTAACCTTTCTCGTTACTAATAAAGTTGGACTACTTTCAGTTTCAGATTAACCTACTAGTTTTCGTTGACAAGTTCAGTGACATTGAATAAAAACAGGATCTCATAAATTTAAGTATTCTTCAGTTATCTGTCTATTTCAATTCACTGCTCTCCTTTTTTTTTTAGGTTAGTTTCACTTTTAATAATGTATACATGTTGAGTTTAGTTACACTGAATGAAAACATTATAAAAGGGCACCATTTTGTTTGCTTATAAATTCAAGAATAACAAGTTTTCTTCAATATTTATTTAGATTCAAGTTTAATGCTCTCCTTTAACCTATTTTTAACTCTAATAGCTACATTAACAATTATATTGAATGTAAAAATGTCTACAGAACAAAAATTTGATTGTATATATAGATATATACCTTAACTTCAGTCTTCATTTAATGTTTATTTTAGGACAATTAGCCGAGTATTGGAGCAGAACAGTAGGACCTTAAACCCCATTTCATTTCATTTCATTTCCTAACAGACAAATTAGAACCAGTTTTACATCTTAAACCAGCGGCTTGTCAAGTTTTAATGACATTAAATGAAATAATGGCCACCGGACAACAATTAGAGAGAGAGAGATAAATGGGGTTAACGCCCACTCGACACAAACTAGGTAATTTCGGTATTAACACATGGTTCAGTTTTATTTCAATAATTCACCTGCACGTAGGGGTCTTTTACCAGTGGGAGGAAACCGGAGGATCCGGAGAAAAAGCCGAAGTTGGACAGGCGACCCTCCTCCTTTTCACGTACAACCGGGGAATCGAAACACCGTCTGTTGACTTAATGGAAGATATACCTGTAGGTGTCTTTTACCAGTGGGAGGAAACCAGAGGACGCGGAGAAAACCCATGAGATTGAACAGGCGACACTACTCCTTGTCATATACAACCGGGGAATCAAAACCACGCCAGTTAACTCAATGACAGACCTAATGATACAGCAAGCACATGCTAACCATTCGGCCATCCAAACCCCCCAGGACAACAATTAGATAAAGACATATATACATTGTATGCAGAATAATAAATATTAGAAATCTTCAGTGTTTATTTTATCTTTAGGCAGATAATAAAAGAACAAGAATTTCTCTTATATTTAAGTATCTTGAACCCACTCATACAAATTATAATATAAATAACACATAATATAACTTGCCTTACAGCCGATATCTATTCAATTATAACATCCATTAGTTGATACAAGGGTATATTCCGAGGGTACACAGCCTTAGATAACAGATAAAACAAGATATAATGATTCTAATCGGTCGTGTATAGACAGAGAATTATTTCACTTGATCAATCCGATCTTCGCTCCACTAACATAGACTGTGTAGTAAAACCAGGTAGACCATGAATGCTGTTCACAATGTCACTGGCACAGAAATAGGTCAGTATTCTCTCTCTAAGTTATTTATTAAGTAAGGCAACAGCCGGTATATCGATCTGAGATGTATAAAGTAAATATACAGTGAAATTAGATGGAGTACTCAATAAATGACAACAAGTCATAAACCCTTTTTTTTTTTAGGTTAGTTTCACTTTTAATAATGTATACATGTCGAGTTTAGTTACACTGAATGAAAACATTATAAAAGGGCACCATTTTGTTTGCTTATAAATTCAAGAATAATAAGTTTTCTTCAATATTTATTTAGATTCAAGAGAGAGAGATAGAGAGAGAGTAACCCACACAAACTAGGTCATTTTGGGACTAACATATGGTTTCATTTTAATTCAATAATTCGCTGTGGGAGGTAACCAGAGGACCCGGAGAAAACCCATGAGGTCGGACAGGCGACCCTACTCCTTGTCACGTAAACCAGAGAATCGAAACCACGTCAGCTGACTAAATGACAGACCTTATGATACAGCACGCTCAGGCTAACTATTCAGCTATCCAACCCCAACCCTTAGTATACAACTGGTTTATGATATAATTTTATGGCTATGTTCTACATTATTAGAAGCTTTCAGAAAATAAATAAATTTAACAGTTCAATGTGGATCATGGTGGCTAAGTGGGTAAGACGCTGGCTCGCTAACCTGGAGGTTGGGTGTTTGATTTCTGCATTGGCCGAGAAAGTTCATCCAGATTTTTCGGCGTGGTTCTCCCTTGTCAGTGATGCAGGACGGAGGGCCTGACAAGGACAGTTGTCTAGTCGTTCGGATGGGACAAAAAAAACGAGATCCCGTGTACACATTGGCGTGCACATATAAGATCCCTTGACAGTTGGAATTCGATATAAGAGTAGGCTGTAGTTCCGCTGTCCGGACAAAATTTCCCTCGTAGCACACTGTATGGCGTATATGCCCGTCTTCATTAGCCCAGTTCGGAGCAGAACAGAAGGACGTTAAACCCCATTTCATTATTCAATATATGGAAAACATTTATTGTGCTTTTTTGGTAATTGTTTTCCATAGATAGGGTTACCATACGTCCCGGTTTTACCGGGACAGTCCCGTTTTTTTGGTCCTAAATGTCCCGGTTTTTAAATCAGGTGTTTTTCAATTGAAAATAACAACACAAAACACATAAACTAGTGATTAATATTAATGTATAAAACAGTGTTTGCTACAAACACTCTTACTTCAGCACACCACATTCGGCAAACCTAGGCAGGCTCCGGTACTATACATCTAGATTCATAAAATTCACCGAGGTGTGCCAAATGTGCATAATACAGGGCTAAACTGGACGAGCTCCTACAAATATTACTAACGTGTGACAATCGAAATAATGCCCGTCAATGACCCATTCAACAACATATATTTTTAGTTTAACTACCATCACAAAATGGCTGAAAACGCATCTCCCGGCTCAATGTATCGCGCTCATTTTGTCCCGTCCTGGGCGCTCCGTGCTAAATTTAGCTTTAGTCTGCTCAGAATAATAAATGTCCCGGTTTCTTCAATGATTAATCTGGTAAGCCTATCCATAGAGAGAGAGAGAGATGGGGTTTAACGTCCACTCGACACAAACTAGGTCATTTCGGGACTAACAAATGGTTTAATTTTATTTCAATAATTCACTTGCGCGTAGGGGTCTTTAGCAGTTGGACAGGTGGTTTTCCATAGAACTGTTGTGTATATTTCAATAGGTTCAACTACTAAATGACATTTAAACAAGATATAAATATGAAGAATGTATAGCCATTCGTTGCAGAAGTTCCTAAGTGTCAACCCATTTCTATTTAAAATGTTTCAGCCTTATAAATGATGTGATTGACTTTTTTTCCTTTAAACAATATAATTCTATATACCGGTATATCATTTTTAAATGTCTTTTTTTTTAAAAAAAAAAAAACAACAAAAAATAAACCCTATTAAAATAATGCGATACTTCATCAAAAAATACATTAATTGCGATACAAGACATCAAAATGGTATTAAAATACAATGCGATACTTCACAAAAAATATATATTAATTGGATTTAAACAGCTGCAAGATCAAAAAATTTAACGATAAATTGGATAATTGAGGCATAGTCACGGTTGTCAAGTACCATCACTATGATAATAGACAATCTATCCTGAATCTTCAGTCATAACTTCCTCCAGAATAAAGTAATTTGAATGAAATGTTCAATTTATTCATTTTTCATAATAATACCAAGAACGACCAGCTCTTTATCTAAATCTTACATAATGCCTCTATAATGTCTAGATTTTAAGAATGCTGCATCAATTGAAATAGGGTTTCATGTCCTACTGTTCTGCTCATACTTCATGGCTAAGGAATTTCATAAAGAATCAATATCAATCCAGGACAGCATTTTTATCAGCCAACATTTAAATATGATCAATGTTGTCTCTATTGCCAGATCTGTACTTATTTGTTAAGTTACTGTATAAGTGAAGTATGGATTTATTTATAAGTAATAGAATCCGCCAATGACATCCAAGGATTGATCAAATTAACAACCAGTGAAACACAACAACTGATCAAATCAACAACCAGTGAAAAACAATAACTAATAAAATCAACAATCAGTGAAACACAACAATTGATAAAATCAACAACCAGTGAAACACAATAACTAATAAAGTAAACAACCAGTGAAACACAACAACAGATAAAATCAACAACCAGTGAAATACAATAACTGATAAAATCAACAACCAATGAAACACAATAACTGATAAAATCAACAACCAGTGAAACACAATAACTGATAAAACCAATGAAACACAATAACTGATAAAATCAACAACCAGTGAAACACAACAACTGATAAAATCAACAACTGATAAAATTAACAACCAGTGAAATACAACTGATCAAATAAACCACCAGTAAAACATAACTGATACAATCAACAACCAATGAAACAACAACAACTGATTAGGATAATAGGATGTCATCATGGTCTTTCAAGACGGTATGTATAATTACCTTTAAATGATATAATTAACTTTGGGTTACAATAATACTGATATGACAAATAATGACATATAGGAGCATGGATATGGTCCTCTCTATACATGTAAGTAGTCTAATAAGGAATGAAATGAAATAGGGTTTAACATCCTACTGTTCTGCTTCGAGTAGTCTAATAAGAAATGAGACTTAATGGGATATTGTGTGTTATTTGTAATATTTTAATACATGTATAGTATAGTTTAAGCTTATATATAGTCTGTTCTTTATCTCAAACTTAACTTGTGACATTCATATTTATATTCTTGAAAGTGTTACCACAAAATAACAATGTAGACGGGCCTTGATCACCATACAGGCCTGGAAATAATGGATTTTAATGAACGGGTGTTAGACATCTTGGGGGGCGGGGTCTAGTGGAGGTCTGTCATTGAGTAAGGTGGCGTGGTTACAATTCCAGGCTTGTACGAGATAAGGCATAGGGTCATCTGTCCAATCTCTTGGGGTTTTCTCCTGGTCCTAGGGTTTTCTCCCACAGCTGCTTTTAAACACCTCTAGGTACAAGTGAATTAATTGAAATAAAATTTAACCATAAGTTTGTGTCGAGTGGGTGTTAAACCCCATTTCTCTATCTTGAATTTGTGCTGTACATGTAATTATAAAAATCAATATAATTAAGAAGATAAATTTCTTGATAAAAAGACGGGCACCACCAGTGGAGCTTGTTCCATACAAAGCTTGTATTTGTGATTTATTTCAAGACCAGTATATCACAACCAGAAAAAATACGTCTGATTATAAAATCGCTGACGTTAATCATGTATCTGAAACTTCCATAAATAGATGAAAATAAAGTTATATTAATGATTAACAGAAGAAAAAAAGGACATTTGGCTAATTTTACTGCCATTTATCACAACAAAAGTCCTTGTGAAAATAATTAAAGAGTCTTACTTCAGATAATCTATCACTGTCTCTAGTTTCTACCAGACTCCTTCCAACGAAGCAAAATAAAAAAAAATCAATATTCCAAGAAGGCCATGATATATAAGAACTATTTTACATAGACAACTTGGCCTAATGAACATGACTATCCGATAGTCATGACGTTAATATCACATGACTGACCCAAACATTACGTGGTCACAAAATGGCGATGTCAGTCATTTCTGTATCATGTGATCATGAACGAAACACTGATTGGATAGCTATATAAATCTTTTCGCTTTTTGTAGAAATCAAACGCATATACTGGCTAAATTTTGTCGGAAAATATTGTTCGGCTACGAAATGTTAGCCCGTCTGCGGTGATTATTCAATAGTCTTTTAACAATGTGACTATTCAATAGTCTGTCAACAACATGATAACTATGACTATTCATGAATAGTATTTAAACATTGTGACTATTTTTAGTCTGTCAACAACATATGTTAACCAAGACTATTCATGAATAGTATTTAAACAATGTGACTATTTATAGTCTGTCAACAACATGATAACCAAGACTATAATTCATGAATAGTATTTAAACAAAGTGACTATTTATAGTCTGTCAACAACATGATAACCAAGACTATATAGTCTTTAAACGCCGTGAGTATATATATTCTGTCAACAACATGTTAACCAAGACTATTCAATAGTCTTTAAATACTGTGACTATTTAATAGTCTAAAAACCACATGATAACCATGCCTATTCATGATCAATCGTCCTGCAAATTCTATCGATCACTGGAAAACAACAGAAAATAGATAGCCAGGCAATGAAACCAGGCATAATCACAAAAGCTAAATCATGTCAAACTGTTGTCCGACTGTGAATCTATAGACAAATAAAAGGGTCAAATCATTATGCTGTATATACATACTATCAATAATATGTTGACAGGTGTGTAAGGCCCACATCGCTATCTATCACAAATTGTTGAAACATGCTTCTGTGTCTAGCTCATGTTATCATGCATGTGTAAAAAAAAAAACCTGTCCATAGGCAAAAATCCCTGTATGCGTGTCTTGATTATCCTGCTTGGTGCAGAACAGTAGGACACTAAAGGGGCATTAAGGGAGATAATTTCATTTATCCATTTTTATGTTTAATTATTTTTCAAAAAATGTTTTCCAATCTGCTAAATATTGCAGGCTAGCGATGGCATCGTGGGTTGATTATGGTCTGGATAAGTTAATGTCTAATTAATAATTTAGATAACATTTCAGGCCTAAAGAAAGACCTGCAATAGGCAGATTTAGCTCTTGCATTGTATGTTTAATTCTGATTTCATTTCTGAGTTATATATAAGCAGCAGAAAGCACAGGGTGGTTGCTGTAAGTAGGTATATTCAATGAATTCAATGAACGAAATGTGGTTTTATGGCATGTCAAGAGGTACATTCAAAGCAGGCTTGGTTATTCTTAGCTATAGACTGGTATACCCAGGCACAAGGTGATTGCTCTAGCTACGTGTACATCAAGGCACAGGTGGTTATATTCTAAGCTATATTATAGACCAGTATACCCAGGCACAAGGTGCATGATTGCTAGCCAATAATTGATAAGCTCATCACGAACACCACTAGACAACTGGACGTTCACATCTCATGGGTCAAAGGTTAAGATAGTTGCTTTGGACAAGAATAAAGAATTCTAAGAGGCTCTAGGTACAGAATTAACATGTTTAATTCACGGGAATCTATCTGGTATTTCTCCTCAAGGATCATTCAAATGATGGAATCTATACATCAGATCAATATTATATTATAAATAATTGGGTGTTGAGATAAGTATACGAGACTATTATTACCGGTTGATAAACTGATGATAACCAATCTATACCTACGAGCCAGAATTATCGGTTAACAGGTCGAAGCGAAACAAAATACTCAATTAAAAAAAAAACAATTTTCCAATTATTAATGGCAGTAATGGTTACTTTATATAACCATTCTATACCTACAAGCCAGAATTATCGGTTAACAGGTCGAAGCGGAACAAAATACTCAATTTAAAAAAAAATCAATTTTCCATGTAATGGCAGTAATGGTTACTTTAATAATCACTGAGAAAAGAATCCATATGAGTTGTCGATAATTTATACGAATATAATGTAAATTCTATATAATTCTAGCCGTTAACAATTTCCAGATCAATTTCTTTTTGATAATAATATAACTTTTTTAACCCAGACAATAATTAACTGTTACATATGATTAACAGCACATGTGTTAAATCTCACAGTCATACTCCTCTTTTTGCTATGAGAGAGAGAGAGAGAGAGAGAGAAATGGGGTTTAACGTCCACTCGACACAAACTAGGTCATTTCGGGACTAACATATGGTTCAATTTTATTTCAATAATTTGCTTGCTTCGTAGGAGTCTTTAGCAGTGGGAGGAAACCAGAGGAACCGGAGAAAACCTACGAGGTTGGACAGGCGACCCTACTCCTTGTCACGTACAACCAGGGATTCGAATGACAGGCCTTATGATACAGCACGCACGTGCTAACCATTCGGCCATCTAACCCCCCCTTTTTGCTATGAATACGGTGGGTTACAGTGGCTACGTGGGTAAGACGCTGGCTCACTAGCCTGGAGGTCGGGTGTTCGATCCCTGCATTGGCCGAGAAAGTTCATCCAGATTTTCCGGTGTGGTTCCCCCTTGTCAGTAATGCAGGACGGAGGGCCTGACAAGGACAGCTGTCTAGTTATTCGGATGAGACGAAAAACTACACATTGGCGTGCACGTAAAAGATCCCTTGATAGTTGGCATTTGATACAAGAGTAGGCCATAGGGGCGCTGTCCGGGCAAAATTTCCCTCATAGCACACAGTATGGCGTACGCCTGTCTTCATTATCCCAGTTTGGAGCAGCCCAGTTTCATTTCATTTCATTTGCTATGAATACAATCGTTGAATCTGAAATTGCCAAGATGAAAATAATCTACTAGGTAAATTAAATTTGATGCTGATAATGTAGCAGCAGCTTAACGGGACCACTCCCAGAATTTATGTAAAATTGATACAGATCAATGAATGAAACACTTCTGTTAAACATACATTATGGGAGATTAGATAAAGAGCCGATAGTTCTCACTACAATTGTTAAAAACTAGATAATGTAAAGGCTGAAAATTTCAGTCAATTGATCCACCCTGAACTGAGAATTTAGTGGTTGAATTTTGGGCCTAGACTCGATCATCATTACTAAAGTGAGTACGATAAAAAGCATAGTCTCGATTATCCATTTTTTGATTTAATCAGCAGCGCAGACCGGGTTCTAATCCAGTAAATATTGCAGGCTAGCAATGACATCGAGAGTTGATTATGGTCTGGATAAGTTAAATAATGTATAATTAATAATTTAGATAATATTTCAGGCTCTTGCATAATGTATGTTTCATTGAGCAGTCTCATATTTTAAGTAAACTTGACACGGATCAAACTGGGCGGCCCCAGATTTAACCAGGGTACCACCTGTTGACAAAAGCAGGTTTAAAAATTCAAATTAAATACCAAAATATGAAGAATCCATTATCGTGTGTAGACATAGATATCCAGGAATTTAAGGATTAACAATTTAGGGACCTGTCGTACCTGCGGAAAAAGTGTCATAGAGCTTGAGAATTTAAAAAGGATTACATTAAAATTTCCTTTAAAGGGAGAGAAATTGGTGGGGGTTTAAAACGTCCACTGAAGTTACTGAACACAAACCAGGTCATGTCGAGACTAAGTACAACTTTATTTAAATAATTCGCTTACACACGTACATGTAAGGATCTTCAGCGGTGGGAGAAAACGGAGGAAGAATAGAAAATTCCCAAGATTAGGCAGGCTCCCTGCTCCTTGTCACGTACAAATGTGAGATTGTGACCACACCATTTGACTCAATGACAGACCTTAAGAATGATCTAAAGCACACCCAACTGTGCTTAGAATCTCTAATCTTGTTTTTCTCCCTCATCAAAAACATTGCCTCCATTTATCAAGGCTGATTTATTATTTATTGACTCACATGACAATGATGCATAACAAATTCTAATTTTAGTTGTAAAAGGTGTAAAAAAAGACGCAAGGTGTGTCAGTTTCCTTCACGCCAGAATGGTTTATTTAAATATTAATATGGGACAATAAATTATAAGGTCTCTTTTTGTGTATGTGTGAAATGTAATTTGCTCCATTTACATTCATTGTACCCTTTATGTGATATAAATATGTAATTTATGACCAAACCTTGAAATAACTGCTAGGTTCAGCCTGTCATCATTAATATCGTACCCAATAAACTGTTGAAATTTACTATGTTTAATCTTCATTATGGTACCATATTTTTCGGGGTACAAGTCGATACACATTTCCGCGGAAATCAGGCCTTAGTCTTATACTCCACATTGACTTATAGGTGAAGATAAAATTTTACAACCCAAATAAATGTCAAAAAGAAGGGCTGTCATATTATGTTTTGACAAACTGAATAGAAATATGACATGTGCTTTTTTGATAAATAAATAATTCATGAATTTTATTCACAAACATGGATAAATATTATCGAATATTAAAAGGTAGATAGTAATAACAGATACAAATAGACACGTTTATAGAATTTATATTGGAGATTTGAGTCAATGAATTTTCGTTCCAATAGCGAGTTTCAGCGACGGTCAAATTTACCTATGCCTATGCCTACGGTCAAATTTACCTTGCCAAGCCATCCCACACTGATCGCCAGGCCGCTACAATCACTGATAAGAATGACATCGATGCGACTTAATGAGCCACAAATACTTTTTTCCTCCGACGAATTAAATTCTAAAACATTTTGTTTATGTATTAGAAAAATAAATAAAGATGTTTGAAGCATTTGTAGCCTGTAGGTAAAAATTATTTCCTATTTTAGTGTAAATGGGTATTAAAATGAGTAAAAGGCGCCATTCTGCTCGAATCATAACGTCTTATGTAAACAATTATCTTTTACAGAGATATTAGAAGACTTTTGTAATACTCTGTGAAACAGATTGAAGCCATCCATGCTCTACCTGGAAAATCTTGAGCAACTTTCTTGGCTAACATCAAAATCAAATGAAATGAAATGGGGTTTAACGTCCTACTGTTCTGCTCCTATACTGGGCTAATACAGTGTGCTATGATGGAAATTTTGCCAGGGCAGCGGCACTATCGCCTACTCTTATATCGAATTCCAACTGCCAGGGGATCTTTTACGTGCATTCCAATATATACACGGGACCTCGGTTTTTCGTCCCATCCGAACGACTAGACAGCTGTCCTTGTCAGGCCCTCCGTAATGCATCACTGACAAGGGGGAACCACGCCGGAAAATCTGAATGAATTTTATCTGAAACTCTGGATTTTCGGGCTCAAAACGCAAAGCTACAAACCCCTTTCAGAATGCACCCAATATAATCAAGCTCACCAATCGGAGCCAGATGTCTCGTAGATGATGGTCGACTGAACTATTTGACAAACCCCACACTAGGAAACCTCCCTACTCGACCTGAAAACAGACTATTCCAATTAAAATGACAGCATAAATCAGTGTTTCGTTTGGAGAGGAGAAGGAGGAGGGTAGGCTATCATTAGACTAAGCTCCAGTACTAGTTAACCTTATGATATTGTACTAATTGTATAAATGGATCAGTTTTGGACCGAGCGAAAAGACAACACATAGATCAAGGGAGAAGAAAACAAATAGACTGGACAGAGGGTAAAGAAAACAAATAGACTGGACCATGGAAGAAGAAAACAAACATACTCTTCAAAAAAAGTAGGGGATATTGAAATGCAAATACCTATGCAGGATGTGATACAGGGCTGTCGGTAATTTTTCACAGATGATTAGCAGCACTGCTAATCAAAAAGTCCAATTTTTCCAAATTTAATTAGCAAATTTAAAAATTGATTAGCAGTTTTTCAGTTTCAAATCAACATAAAACACCTAAATAACAAGATTATTTTAATTTTAATTGATAGCAAATGATTAGATTTCATTCTTAAGATTTTTTTAGAATGTTAGCACTTCTACAGCTAGCTGTGAACATTTCTGAATGAATGTAGACTTTTGTTAGGCCTTATGTCTGAAGCCAATTCTTGGCAGTGGCTTCTTATTTCTTCGTTAGAAAACAATTTCGTCTGCTTTTTATCGTGTGTTATTATTTTTGTTCAATCGGAAGCACGCGGTATTTTACGAATAATCTCGATTAACTAGACGCACGCGATATAAACAATAATAGTTTACGGGAATTCTTACTTTGATTTCTCACTTTACAATACGTTTACACGTATTTATTTTTTATATTTTATTTACAATACGTGGGGGATACACTGAATTTATTTTTTTTCAAATTGAATACTGATATAATTACTCGAAATTGACATGTCTCGCAACGTGAGTGGTACTACTTGATTCCCTATTTCCGGTTTAATAGTCCCGATTCATAGAGTTATGTCCCTGTATTATATAGTATCATGAATTGAGTCTGGGTAGTTCGAGAAGAAAATGTCACACGGAGAATTCCGTTTTGTTTATAAAATTTATTTGATATTTTATACGCGTTGAAAGTGTTGAGAAATGTGGATAAATCTTTGTGTCAATATCCAAAATGACAGGCTTATTATTGATTTGCAGTTACTGCGAATCAAAAACGTTAGATTTTAATTTTTGATTAGCAACGGACAAAATATGTATCGCAAATTGCGCTGCGATACTGGTTGTCGGCAGCCCTGATGTGATATGATAAATAGTCATGGACACTAGACATGCTTTGAGAGTATGTTCACAGATAAAGAACTTATCGCTCCAACAGAACCACTGAGCTGCACATGCGACACGCAATAGCGCCATACACGTGGGAGGGGTTCATTGTCAAATTTGACACTTCAAGGAAGGATTGATGAAAACTGCCGTTTGCTGGTTTATCCTATCCATGTTTGCTTTCCTATCGGGTCTTGCATAAGATTTACTGTTTAGCGTATCTTTGCTTTAGTGTGTTACGTTTAATTTGATTGGGAGACGTGTTCATCGACGTCAACCGAAAACACTGCAAGAATTGGCCACAGCACTGCAAGAGGAGTGGGTCAGATTGTCCCAAAGCGTGATTGGATGGTTGATTAGGAGGATGCCACGACAAATTGCTGAATGTCTGAGGATTGGTGAAGCAATTACTCATTATTAAGACAAAAATCAAGAACGCCCATTTTCATTTTTGCAAGTGAAATGAAGCCCCCGTCAGATAAACCGCCCATATGAACTGTTTATGTTCATGTGTAGACAATTGGCCTGTTATTAATATACACTGGTTACCTCTACTAAAAACAGCAGCGCATTTCAGAAGTTTTGTATTGTTTCTGAATATCCCCTACTTTTTTTGAAGAGAATAGGATGGACCAAGGGTAAAGAAAACAAATAAGACTTGGCTGAGGGTAAACAAACTAAATAGACTGGACCGAGGGAGAAGAAAACAAATCCAAGGCAGAATTGTCCATAATGACTCACATCTCCAATAAACTGCATGTATAACACATACAATCTGATTAAAACACAGATCATATTTCGTTTCATTTTTATAGTTTAAAATTTCGTTTTACTTGTCTTTACTACACTAGGATCTGGAAGAGTTGTTATATTACCGGCGTTGAAGTGAGGGATTAGCCATTGAAACGATCTGTTATAGCAAGCTCATGGCATGCAATGCACGGAACTGTGGGTAAACCACTAGAAACGTCAAGACTGATTGATTAATCACTGTCTGACGTCATAGGGTCAAAAGCCGCTTGTACGACTGGTCTGATCTTCATGTAGTGTGGGCCATCGAAAGTATAAAAAAAAACCAAAAAAACGAAATATAGATCTGTATTTTAATCACATTGTGATACATACTTAGTGAAGAATTACTTATTTATTTGGACGACATTTCAAAGAGCATTCTCTCAACGTTTTCAAGCATGTCCATCAGAATTTATATTTTTTATTACTCTATTCCATTACTAAATGCCTCAAGGATTACTGACAGTTCCTGCTCATTCAAGCCTGTGAAAAGAAACTACTTTCCTTAGCAACAACATGCGATAGCAACCACTTGCAATTCATGTTGCTATGGAAGGTTGCCTTCGGCCAGTATCTTGACAAGATCGGGATAGGAAAAATCTTCAAAAGTAAGCTCATAAAAGATAAAATGAGATCTTAAAAACTCCCCTAAAATAAATGAAGCATAAAAAAAATTCCCTTAATTTGAAGACAGGAAATTGCGTGTCTAAAAAAGCTTTTATTTCCGCTGGTTTGTCAATTGTTTGCTAATGAGCTAGGAGTTTAATAAAAAAAAGAGCTCCCCAATTTGATTTCAGGTCAGTATATCAAATCCTTGGACAGTTAATCCTTTGGTGCTTTCCTAAACCTACTGACCACCATTTGTGGGATTGCTAATTCCTGGTAAACGACTACAAGTTTTAAAACATCTTAACATTGCTAGATTACTTACAATTCCCGAACTTATCGCTACGTTATCTGCAGACACGTGAACAGTAGCGTTCAGTCAGAGGTTATGACACAGCAACCTCCACAGAAACCTTGAACGAACGAACCTTGAACTTTGCAACCCGATTATCACAGGTACAGACTAGATATTCGAGATGATCAAGGAATCTGATAGGTTCTCAAGCTGGGTGACTACACAATCAACATTTGTGCTGAAATATGAAGGGTATTACGTGAAGGCCTTGATAAGATGTACAGAATTAAAGCGAGATCATGCCTTCTATTGAAGTTGCGATAAGCTGTGAACTTCTCCAAAAGGAATATCAGATCATGAATGGTTCAATTAGCTCAGTATTCATAAAGACAGGATGGACTGATAAATAGTCAGCATTCACCACTCTCTGTGGATGTCGAAAACAAGGTACATGTATCAGCAGCACCTATATAATCTTGGTTAAAATCGTTTAATGGATTTCTCTTCAATATGATTGAATTCAAACCGGAGATCTACAGCTGATATTTTTCTTAATCAAATGTTTAAATAATCAAGAGTGGATTCATTTGTAGAAAATTAATATTATTGATGCATTATGTAAGAGCTAAATCTGTCTCTTGCAGACCTTTCTTTTGACCTCAACTATTATATAATTATTAATTAAAACATTTATTTACATGACAAGCCGATAATCAACTCTCTGGAACACTGGATGATCATGATTTTAAACAGATTGAAACACGACCGCCATTTAGTAATTTAAAGATACATTCCCGGGTACAAAATGGGTGATTTGATGATATATTTGGACTAAAAACATATTCAAACTAATTAATTTGTCATAATTTTGCTTCAAATCCTTCTCAAAACATTGCAATTGCCAGGGAATAATCTGGCTATAAAAAAATTAATCAAACGAGGTCATGTTTGTGTCACGTGACTTAACTCTGTCTCGGAGGAGAATTCATTGCATACACAAGATGATGTCTTTAATCGCAGACTATTTATTACCAATATCGAACCCTAATTAAATTCTCGGATTATCCACTGCCCACATCTTTTTCCGTGATTTTTATCTTAGAAAGTGTTGTACGTCTTACTCTTCATAAAGTTTATCAACATGTACATCAAGCGCTCAATCTCCGCGTGCAACCTTTGACATCACGCATACAGACACTGCTAATCGTCGGGCTGTCGATTAGGGAAACCCTTACATTTTTGTCCTGTATGTGCTCCATGAGTGTTTTTCAGGGAATCCAGTATTTTTCTAGTAAGATTGGATATTTCTACTTTCCATATATACCAAAATTGCCATACT
This sequence comes from Patella vulgata, assembly GCF_932274485.2. Lineage (NCBI taxonomy): Eukaryota > Metazoa > Mollusca > Gastropoda > Patellidae > Patella > Patella vulgata. Next base: position 10,241,101 of record NC_065886.2, on the reverse strand, counting down.
TTTATTGGAAATAACCACCCGATAAATACATTTCTGGGAACCCATCTTTAAATACTATAGTGATAATCGACCTATGTATATTATCGTAACAACGAAAACACTGAAAATTGATACAACGCTATTCACAACTTCTCTCAAAATGAAGTAATTTGACTGAAATTTTCAATATTCCTTTTTGTAGCGAGAACTTTCAGCTCTTTATAATCTAAATGTTACATAATGCATCTTTAAATAGAGACTTTAAGGCAAGGTATATAACGCTTTGTTTTTAGCTTGTTCTCTATCCATCTCTTGCAAAATGTGGGCATATCTTGCCTGGCAACTGCTGGTTTCGTACAATCAGGGGCCATAACTATATTAAGTTAGTGCGTGTTTGAGAAATTTACAGTTAGCACTACAGACATAAACTAATCTTGGGCAGCTGAATTTTGTGGTCAGAATAACCCCATTAAATTCCAGTGAATTCTGGTTTCGCAGCATTTGTTCGTGGATGATCTTACTTATTTTAATGGTTGCACAGAGAGATAAATCAGCTGCTTGCCAAGGAAACAAACCGTCTGCTATAATTGGTACGTATCTACATCGTCCAGCCATAATCAATAATGGTAAGCACTGAACGCGAACCGTGGGTAACATGTGGCGCCGAGTCCCCGTAACAATATTAGTCAGGATAATGAAATGCTTCAATTCTTTATTCTCTATGAAGAACATCCTAATTAATCGATCTTGTAGAAAGAAGTTATATTTGAATTGCCGGAGGTTGCCAGTGTTAATTCCTCATGGGAATTTAAGTCAATCACGCTAAAAGAAAATTCATATATGGTTATATATGAATCAAGAGGTCCAAGGGCCTTATATCTACAGAACTGGAAAGGAAATGAAATGAAATATGGTTTAACCTTTAATGCCCTTACAAATTAAATGAAATGGGGTTTAACATCCTACTGTTCTGCTCCGACTGGGCTAATGAAAATGGGCATACGTCATACAGTGCACTATGAGTTAAAGTTTACCCAGACAGCAGCGCTATTGCCTACTCTTATATCAAATTCCAACTACCAAGGGATTTTTTATGTACACGCCAATGTGTACACTGGACCTTGGTTTTTTGTCCCATCCAAATGACTAGTCAACTCTCTATTAGTCTCCATCCTGCACTACTGACAGGGCGAAACCATGCCAGAAAATCCTGATGAACTTTCCTGGCCACCAATGGGATCGAACCCACAACCTCGTGGCTAGCGAGCCAGCATCTTAATCACTTAGCCACCGTGGCTCAGCTCCTACAGGACTGGAAATAAACATGTTTCTTGTACCCATGACTGCAGAAAACCAGTATCGCAGCGCAATTTGCAATACATTCTTTGTCCGTTGAGAATCAACAATATGCCTGTCATTTTGAATACTGACATGAAAATTTATCCACATTTTGAAGACTCGAATTCTTTCTCAACACTGTCAAATAAAATTTCATAAACAAAACTGAATTCTCCGCGTGCCATTTTCTTCTCTAACTAGTAACTACCCAGACATAATTCATTATACTATATAATACAGAGAGACAACTCTATAAATAGGGACTATTAAACCAGAAATAGGGACTCGTGTATGGCGAAACATGTCAATTTTGAGTAATTATATCAGTATATTCAATTTGAAAAAATTAAATCCTGTGTATCCTCCACGAATTGTAAATAAAATATAAAAAAATAAATACATGTAAACATATTGTAAAATGAGAAATCAAAGTAAGAATTCCCGTAAAATATTATTGTTTATATCGCGTGTGTCTGCTATAGTTGAACTAGTTTATTTGTTAATTATCGTGTATGTCTGATTTAAAAAAAAATAGTAACACACGATAAAAAGCACACAAAATTGTTTTCTAACTTAGATTTATAATGTAACAAAGAAATAATAATTAAAATGAGTGGGGCTTCGGAAGCGACTGTCAAGAATTGGCTTCAGACATTATAGGCACTGATTTTTTTAAATTTGAATTCGATCATGGCCGGTTCTATGTATTATTTGTAAACTTTGTCGGACACATGCCGATGACCTCAAGATCTAGCGTAATTTTTTTGAAGCATTTGTTCATGGTGTCAGAGACAAACAGTTAAAAAAAGATACTCTTGCCAAACACTTAAAATCAGAACAACACAAAAGAGAGTTTTACATATTGAAAATGACCCATTGACTGTAGATGACTTCTCTAAAACTCGCCTGGGAAAATCATTCTCAAATCGTGAATTCCAAACTGTCACAGCTATCTGTAGTAATGCTAAAAAATCTAAGAATGAAATCTAATCGTGAATTAAAGTAATATCTTGTTATAGGTGTTTTATGTTGAAAGTGAAAAACTAATTTTGGAAAAATTGGACTTTTTTTTATCAGCAGTAGTGCTGCTAATCAACTGTGAAAAATTACCGACAGCCCTGATTGTACCAGAATGAATGTGAGGCATTTCATAATGAGCTACATTTAGCAGCTGAGTTTGGTTATAACTTTGTCACTTTGTGTCACACACGTCACACATTAAAACGCAGAAAATAGATAAATCAGTGTTGGACAAAGACATCCTGAAAGTCTGTGATAGGCGCCTTATTTACTATTGTAAATTTCTTGAATGAATCACTGATTGTGTTATCAATCATTTCCTAAAGCTGATGGATGGATGGATGGGGTTCCCTTTTCTACTTGACAGATCAACAAGGCACGCACAAAGAACATGTATCACTCATTAAACTTTTCAATATTTTACAAACTCAGCTTTGTCCATTTCAGGTCTGATCTATATTAATTGATTGGGTTGTAGATACATTCTATATTAATTAACAGTACATCCTCAATCTCATCAATAAATCATAACTTGTTGCCTGTAACACTTAATTTAAAGATGCATGTACATGTAAGAGCTAAATCTGCCTGTTACAAGGGTTTTTTTTTTTATTTTGGCTGAGAAAGAGAGAGAGAGAGAGAGAGAGAGAGAGAGAGAAATGGTGTTTAATGTCCACTCAACACAAACTAGGTCATTTCGCACCTAACATATGGTTCAATTTTATTTCAATAATTTGCTTAGCAGTGGGAGGAAACCAGAGGACCCGGAGAAAACCCACGAGGTTTGACAGGCGACCCTACTCCTTGTCACGTACAACTGGGAAATCGAGTTGACTCAATGACAGACCGTATGATACAGCGCGCACATGCTAACCATTCGGCCATCCAATCCCCCAAAATGTTATATAAACCACTATTAGACATTTATTCACTTGACAAGCCTATAATCAAGTCTCTAGACCATCAGATGACACAGATGTAAACGGATTAAAATATGATCATCATTTAATGATTTAATTTAAAAATGGGGAAGTGGGGCGGAGTCTTGATTACCAAGTAATGTTGCTATACGATAATAAACAATCTACGCCAAAACTTCAAACAGTGATAACTTCACTAAAATTTAACTTCAGTGATAATGAACTCAAATTGATTATTTCATATTTAATAAAGAAAACATAATGTCAACAGTTGATAAGCTCCAGGCTTCGATTCAATCAGATTTAAAAAACAATGCCCATCAAAATATTTTATCACAGATTACAGGTGGCACTGGATTTTGACAATATCCTGTTTGGGATTAGTGCTAAATGATAAGGTCAGCTCAATTCTTTTTTTTCTTCAGAAACAAACATACCAGAATACCAGAAGCACCATCCAAGGAAGACCATCAGCGCCACCAACACCAAAAAACAGTGAAATCGCCTTTGTATATAAATCTAATGTATTGTATGTTTAATAAAACTAGGAAATATCACAAACTAATTTTTCATCATCCTAGGTTGTGCTTATGTGGAGACTTAAACCCCTCCCCCAAATTCTTAAACCTAACCTCGCCAACAATCATGTGTCCTAACCTTATTTACATCTCAGCGACCTTGACAAATAGATTTAGTCCCTGTTTAGTATGGTGACATATTTTCAATTCATCTTAATGAACTTTGTACTGTAAATACTGAATGAAATTAAAACATTTTCTGACTGATATTCATTTAATTTTCAAGTGAAATTTTGCCAGTACATTTTCGTGGAATTCCAACTGCCAATGTTTTGATCTTTTAACTTGTAGCATGCCAACGCGTACGACAAGACCCTGTTCCTTGCTGGGTTCTCTGTGCTGCACCATTGGCAAGATGTAACCAGGCTGGAAAATCCTGAGGAACTTTGTCAAGGCCAACAAAGGGAACAAAGCAGGACCTCCAGGTTATAGCTAATGATGAAAGATTTTAAACACTAGGCAACCAATTATTGTAAGTACTAAACAAACATACATGTATTGTAAGATAAAAAATACATGTATATCGGTAAGTATTTACAAGTAAGACATCATTTACGAGCATAAGATTAAGAATATAGGAAGCGAAAAAAAATAAAATGGGAATTAATATCATACTGGCTTGCTCCTACCGGGTTAAAGGAGACAGGCATACATCATGCAGTGTGCTATGAGGGAAATTTTCCCCGGACAGTGGCCCTATGGCCTACTCGAATTCCGGTTTTATTATCAACTATATGATGTCCCTTGGGAACCACCTTGAAATATCCTGATGAACTTCCTCAGCCACCGCTGGGATCGAACACGGGGCATCCAGGTTAGTAAGCCCATTTCTTACTCACTGAGCCACCGTGGCTCCAAGAGAATAAGAATAGGAAACGAAACTGAACTGTCCAACACCAACTGGACTAATGGAGAGAGAGAGAGTAGAAATGGGGTTTAACCTCCACTCAACACAAACTAGGTCATTTCGGGACTAACATATGGTTTAATTTTATTTCAATAAATCGCTTGCGTATAGGGGTCTTTAGCAGTGTAAGGAAACCGGAGGACCCAGAGAAAACCTACGATGTTGGACAGACGACCATACTCCTTGTCATATATAACCGGGGATACTAAACCACGCCAGTTGACTTAATGACAGGCCTTATGATACAGCTCGCACATGCTAACCATTCGGCCATCCCCCCCCCCCCCCCCACAAGAATAGGAAAACTGAATTCAATCTTATTCTGTTTTTTTTTCATTCGACCAGAAGCTAACCCCCTAGCTCTACTCATCTTTTTATTCTACCATATTAATCTTCTGATCAAAGTAAGCCTATTATACATCAATAATTTTGAGAAGTATTTATTTAATCGTTGTGTGTATGACAGATGTGAAAAGAAGTATTACAAAATAGTACATTTACTAATTTTTGGATATGGCAGGCATTCAGGGCAGATATATATTCCCAAAGTAGATTGTTCTCTGTGTACAGAATGGTTGTTCTACTGGCGGGCGACATGAAACTCCTTGGACAATTGAACATCGATTGACGAACTACGATGTTGTTACGTTATGATACCATGACGGCTGCAATGACGAGCAGGCGTGATGCCCGTGTTCCTGATCCGGGCCACATATAGTAAGCTCTCTCTCTCACTTGTTTTTCAAAAGAAATCTCACACTTTGAGGTTAATAATATGACCAATGTCTAGGTCCTATGTTATTTTATTATTTTTTAGTTCTGTTTTTAATTTCAAATCTATATGTTAATAATTAATTCTTGGTTAGAGGCAGACAGCAATTAACCTGTCAGTTAAATTATGACAGGCTGAAAACTAAAGTGGTTGATCTGTTAAGTTTCTTCGAACTATTGTTTTAAAGATGGGTTCCCAGAAAAGTATTTATCGGGTGGTTATTTCCAATAAAAGTATGGCAATTTTGGTATATATGGAAAGTAGAGATATCCAATCTTACTAGAAAAATACTGGATTCCCCGAAAAACACTCATGGAGCGTATACAGGACAAAAATGTAAGGGTTCCCCTAATCAACAGCCCGACGATTAGGAACTTCTGCACGCATGATGTTAAAGGTCACAAGCGAACATTGAGAGCTTGATGTAAAAGTTGATAAATTTTATGAAGAGTTAGACTTACAATAATTTCTGAGATAAAAATGACGGAAAAAGACACGGGTAGTGGGTAATCCGAGAATTTAATTAGGATTCGATATTTGTAATAAATAGTAAGCGATTAAAGACAACATCGTCTTATGTATGCAATGAATTCTCCTCGGACTCCCAAGGCGTGACGTAAACATGACCTGGTTTGATCAAATTTTAATAGCAGGGCATTCCTTCGCTGTTAGAATGTTTGAGAAGGATTTGAAGCATAATTATGACAAATTAATTAGTTTGAATATGTTTTTGGTCCGTATATACCATTAAATCACCAAGTTTGTACGCGGGAACCCATCTTTAAATGCTCCTTAAATAATTATAAGTTTATGTCAACACTTTCTAAGGAACTAAGTTGTATAAATAGACAAATTTATGTAAGATGATTCATTAGTTGGAGATACCAGCTTAGGGAACATATATACTAGTTGGAGGTCTAATATATAGGAAATTATAAGTTGTTAAATTATTGTTGCTGTTAATTATTTGCTCCTGAAATAAAAGTGTTGAAGATCCATTCCAAGAATCTGTATTCATTTCTGATACTTAGAGAACACATGTCAACGAGCTACATTCCCTGAAAGTCAAACAGTGTTAATACTATCAACATCACTGGAATAGTCAGGTACAAATTCAGGCTTTGAAGTAATCCCTCTCGTCTGGTGTTTTTGTGTATACTATAAATAATATTAAAAAAATAGTACATTATTTTTTCTCTTTCGTGTCTTAAGTGTGTCTGTCATATTCTTTTTTCTCTCTCAGTTATTACTAATCAAATACATTAACAACATCTTGTTATAGCTGCAAATGTCAGGCAGTTCCTGATATTATTTTCACGCAGCAGTCCTTAATGTTTATGAAATCATGAGGGAGCCATTAAAAAGTTCCTGCCAACTTAAAAAATGAGAAAAAAGCTCTGGTAAATAACCCATCTTAATTATATTGCAAGAGTAATTCTACATTTTCTTGAATTAAGGAGAGTCAAATTGTAGGCCTATTCATGCTTTAGTCTTATTAAATATTCTCTTTATATGTTCTTACGGAAGTTAACATGTTTGATAGCACGAACGTATGCAGTTTACACTGAAAGTAGTTTAATAATCTCAATATTTCGGATAGCGATTTGGCTTATAAATGCAGGAGTCTTTAATGACTCCTGCGAAGGAACGTCAAAGTGCGTCGAGAGGAGCAGAAGCGAAAGTGCACCTTAACGTGAAGGACTGAGACAGCAATTATTTTTTAAAATAAAAAATTTATGTCAAGCTGTTTCAGGTTCCCTGTTTGATCATTTCTTTGCCAATAAGCCTTTTAACAGAATTCTATACGCTGGTTAGGATGTTTAGGATTAATATTAGGATATAAATAAATAGGAAAACCCATGAGATTATTTAAATAAAACAAGTGTGATATGAACCAAGAATCACGATGACACCTCGTCGCCACGACAACTACCTTGGAATTGTGACGTAATATCCAAAATCAATGTATGGTAATCAATGCACTGTCAAGGGATCTTTTATGTGCACGCCAATGTGTACATGGGGCCTCAGTTTTTCGTCAAATCTGAACGACTAGACAGCTGTCCTTGTCAGGCCCTTCGTCTTGCATCACTGACAAGGGGGAACCGTGACAGAAAATCTGGATGAACTTTCTCGGCCAATGCAGGGGTCGAACACCCGACCTCCAGGCTACCGAGCCAGTGTCTAATTACCCACTTAGCCACCGTGATCTCCATTTTTTTTTTTTTTTTCGTAAAAGACAAATTACCTGTTATATAACTTGTATGATGTACAATGTACATAAAATTAAGACTTATAAATAACAGTTATGAGGTAGTTGTCAATTTGATAACCTTCTATCTAGGTTTATTTATATTTTCATGGTGGGCCGTATGATGAATAATAAGGTTGCGTAAGCTACATAAATGCAGTATCTGATAGCCCTGGATTATTCCGTCTGCATGTGTAGCCTATTGCATAAAGCTTTTCAATTTGTTTCACAGGGGTATTGCAAAAGCCTTCTTTTAAATCTACATGTGATGTCACATCACACAGCGTTGATCATTGGCTTTGAAAGCATGTGCATTGTTTATATGTACATAGGACGTAGTAATGTAAACTGGTCCAAGCAGAATGGTGCCTTTTACACATCTTATGCCTTCGCGTACATACTATTTCATGTACCCAATTTACACTAAATAGGAAATATTTTTTATCCAGATATACTTCAAACACCTTTATTTTTTTTTCTAATACTTCAAAAAAAAGTTTTAGAATTTAAATTCCAGAAGGAAAAACGTTAATATTGTGAGCTAATTAACTGGCACCAATGTCATCCCTGTCAGTGATTGTTATTGTAGCAGCACCCTAGCAAATATTCACTGGTGTCATATCTATGATAAGTTTAAAAGATTTTGTGTACGTATATATTTATATTTTGTAAAATAGGTCATGTTATGGTTTGGAGTATGTCTATAGAATAGTCATACTTACAATCTCCATTGGGTCTAGGTTTGAAACTGGGGTAATCGATCTGGAACACTCGGCACCCACAGGAGCAGACGAAACTTCTTCTTTTGAGGTGGCACTACTACTACTGGATGTCGATGATGTCGCCATATTGTAAACGATTTGGATATCAAAATATTAAAAGAATCTTAATATACCACGCTTCACTGCCTCTGTTTGTTCAATATGCTGTTGTATGTAGGCTAGCGCAATATTATGTACATACATAACATAAAGGGCAGAGAAATAATTCCACGCAACCAAGTGTGACAGCGAGCACCGAGTGCGGTTAGCCTAGCCGGCAAAGACCTGGGCTCACAGTCCAACAAATAACTGTTTATCCAAATAAACTTCTGGTAAAATTAGCTGATATGTTAATGTTCAAAAATCCAACACAGTCATGGTTTATTTCCATCTTAGAAACCGTATTTCATTACAAAACTACAGAATATAGGACAAACTTATCAGCTTCTCAATAGATAGGCTTTTCTATCTCCTATGTGAAGAGCAATTAGTGACCTTGCTTGATTGACCTTGATGAGAACATTGTCCTCATTTCAACCATAGAACTATAACGTGGAATATACTGTTGCAAAAAAAACCACAAAAACTTAGAATTGGGCAAACTTTAAAAAAAAACCTAATTTATTTTTTTTACATGGTTGGATTCTGGGTTTCGGAGTTATGACCCCCGAGCGAAGTCTGTCTGTTCGGGGTTGGCGGCTACACTAGGTCTGCCCCGAGTCTGAAATTTGGGGTATAGGGGTAGCTCGGACCGGGGAGTAATATAGGCCAGGTGGCGTTAGTCTACCACTTCCGGTTTCGGAGTTATGACCCCCGAGCGAAGCCGGTCTGTTCGGAGTTGGCGGCTACACTAGGTCTGCCCCGAGTCTGAAATTTGGGGTATAGGGTAGCTCGGACTGGGGAGTAACATGGGCCAGGTGGCGTTAGTCTACCACTTCCGGTTTCGGAGTTATGACCCCCGAGCGAAGCCGGTCTGTTCGGGGTTTGCCGGCTACACTAGGTCTGCCCGAGTCTGAAATTTGGGGTATAGGGGTAGCTCGGACCGGGGAGTAACATAGACCTGGTGGCGTTAGTCTACCACTTCCGGTTTCGGGGTTATGACCCCCGAGTGAAGCCGGGTATCCTGCTAGTAAATATATAAAATAAAATAAAATTCCAATCCTAAATGTGCGGGAGCTGCTAAACCCCTAACTCAGAAGAATTTCTTCCTTTTTTTTTCTTTTTTTTTAAAAATTCAGATCTGAATAGGGATTGGGGAACAGGCATAGCCTATATTAACCCCCTCTCCCTATTGTTCCATTTCAATCAATATGGATGTTTCGCCGAGAAACTATGGGCTCCTGATTTAAGACACAATCAACATTTTATAATCAGTCCTATATTTCATGTGCCATTTTGTAATGAACAAGCAAAAACATTTCCTACAATGACGTAACTGACTACAATGAAGTTCACTGAACAGCCTATCTTTATATTCCGTTGTATCTATGACATATTAGGTAATTAAAAAACCCGGCGGGATTGAGTTTTTCTCACACTCTTTCCTTGTGTCCCTTATCAGTCAAATAATTCACTGCTATCAGTCATGGCCAGCTATAACAAGCGGTTGCCATGCAAGATACGCCCGCAATTTGCAAGAAATGGATTGGAAGGAAGTAAAATCAATAGGGCTCTTTTGATCCTTAACATATTTATTGAATGTCAACTGAATGGGACAACAATATTGTAGACCCCCCCCCCCCCACCTACCCACTCACGGAACTACTTCTTACATGCTTGCCAAAGTCGAACTAATCCAAGAATTTTGATCATTAACACACATTAGTGTAGCTTTCATCTTATTTATCGGACAAAAATTGTCGCCTCAAAGAGGGTCCACAAACTTTCTTCATATTTCACATATTTATTCGTAATAGGAAGGTGGCGATGCGCACCAAAATTGAACTCATCTAAGAATAGGGCCCTAGTCAAGGAGGTGCGAGGATCCTCTCAAAGAAAATTTTGAAAATTACATCTGCTCTTCTGCAACAACTGGATTAACAGGGGCGGATCCAGGAATTTTTGCAGGAGGGGGTTTGCCAGGTTCGTGAGAAAATTTACCCCCCTCCCCCAACCCTCGGCTTTAAATTTTTTGAGAAATACATGGTCTATTGTCATTTTGGCAAATATACATACACATTGAGTTTTTTAAACAGAGAAATTTATGTAGCTGACCCTGATTAATGAAGTCGGGCAATTTTGCCCGAACAGCGTCGTTTCCGTCTACTCATCTTCGAGATCCCGATGTTGGGCTTGAATGTTATTCGGATTTTCCGGTGACGTTCCCAGTTGTCAGGAGTGGGGGTGGGGGTGGTGACTGGCGGGGTTTCGATTCCCCGGTTGTATGTGCCATTTCACCCTCTCTCTCTGTTTGGAAGGGACGTAAACCCGAGGCGTGTACGTGGAATTTCCCATATCACATTTTTTATGTATTTTTCATCCTTTTTTCTTAATGTATTTTATCATGCATACCGTAATGTATAATTTACATGCTGCCCGAAAAGGGTGTTTTATGTAATAAAATCTCTTAAGATAGCCTATCTTGTAATTACACACTCCCACCAACTTCATATTAATATCATGATTCATCAATTTTAATGCTCTCCTTAAAGCCACAGAACGCTATTTATATTTTTCGGAAAACTTCTTTAAATTTTGATTTTTGGCTGTTTTTATTGTCTGCAGAAGTTACCGATTTTAGCGATTTTTTCCATTTCAACAGGAAATTAAAAACTGTGCAAAGTCAAAACGAACTAAAACAAAAAACATTTTTACGGTTAATCATCAACGGCCATTGAACTGCAGATATGATTCAAATCTGTTGAAAATCGGAGCTGATTATTGTCTTGTCATGTTAATAAATGTCTAATTAATAGTTTATATAACATTTCAGGCCTAAAGAAAGACCTCCGATAGGCAGATTTAGCTCTTGCATAATGTATGTTTTAAGGAGCTATTTTCCATAATATTTGAAATTAAAAACACGAATTAGAATTCAATATTGATCAATTTCAATCAATATTGATGTTGTTATCTTGCCGTGAAACTAAAGGATCCTAATATCCAATATTTAAGACACAATAAACATTTTATTATTAGTACCCATGGTTTTGGGTGCCATTTTGTAATGAACAAATAAAAACATATCCTACAACATAATGTGGAAGTAATTAGTAAAGGTTGATTCACAAACGACAAAATAATAATTTAAAAAACGTGTAGAATGCACTAAGCAGGCGTAAACGACTGCCGTTCAATTTGAACTGTTCGCGTAATTCACCGAACATAATTGATTAGAAATTGAATAATCACTTTACATTTGTTTTCGTTCGTTTTAACTTTACACGGTCATATAAGTTTTGGTCGTTTTGGATTAGCGCCCTTTCGCCTATATCCCTTTTAAACAAGCCGTTGCCATCTTTACGTTTCACTGAACCCCTTTCATGCGCCTCTATTTAATTCGATTAAATCCAAGCCTGAAAATTAGCTATCGTTGCGATCTTGATTTTGAGTTCTTTAATAATTAATTGGTATACATTCAGGCTTGGATTTTCAAAAGTTTCTGAAAAATGTAAATGGCATTCCATGGCTTTAAAGATAAATTGTGCCGAAGGTATTTATCGGGTGGTTATTTCGAATAAAAGTATAGCAAATTTGGTATATATGGAAGTATGGAAAAATACTGGATTACCCGAAAAACACCAATGGGGCAAGCAATGGGCAAAAAAGTCAGGGTATCACTAACTGGCAACCCGACTGTTGTCTGCCAGCTTATTGTGTGCTAGCTTGACTGGGGGAGCGATTGTTATTCCTTGATCAAATGGTTAGGCAGTTTGGGGAACATTGAGGGGTGTCAACGGAAAAAGTAGTTGACAGAAAATAAGATAGTTATATAAAATGGTTTTCTTGTAATTACAAGATAGGCTATATTAAGCTTTCTTGTAATTACAAGATGTCAGAATATTTTTTTTCATTTGATTGACCCTAATGGTTTTCCGTACAATACCACTCTTGCTGTAACAGAATAATATGTCCCAATCTTTATTCTGGTCAACAAATTGTACTATTTTACAGTATTCCAATTAATTGATGATACAAATTTCATCTTAACACACCTAATTTAAAAAATTGGAAAAATTCAACTCAATGATTTGAAAAGCCTAACGTAAACCTTTTTAAATGTGACTTGGATTTAAAAATATTTTCGAACCCTCTGGACAAGTAAAATAGGTTGTAATGGATAATTTACACAACAGGTATGACACTTAAACATCTAATACTTAGAATAAGGCTAATATTTATTTACTGGAGCTGTTAAGCCAGCAAGAGTGTTATTGTCCCTTTAAGAAGATATTTATCCCGCCACTGCTAAAGACCCCTACGCGCAAGCCAATTTTTGAAATGAAATTAAACCATGTTAGTCCTGAAATGACCTAGTTTGTGTCGAGTGGACGTTACCCCCCCCCCCCCTCTCTCTCTCTCTCTCTCTCTCTCTCTCTCGCTCATATTATGAACTTTGATTTTAAATCTTCTGATGAAAACAATTAGAAAAAACGTGTCTCTTGTTTAACGTGTTTTTTTATATTTACATTTTCAGATCTCATGAAGAGTACCAGTATAATTTTATGGTGCCTTCGTTATAATCTCGGTTGTACGTGACAAGGAGTAGGGTCGCCTGTCCAACCTCGCGTGTTTTCTCCGGGTCCCCCGGTTTCCTCCCACTGCTAAAAGACCACTACGCACAAGCGAATTATTGAAATAAAATAATTGTTACGTCTGGAGGGTCCACAAGCTAGAAATAAGATTGTTCGTACGATCATGGGCCATAATCCAAGAAACGACGGTTCGATATCTGGGTTATAAATATACATTGCCAGATTCATCAAAATCGGATAACAATTGTGGCCACGACCATGGTTTTATTATGCATATATTTGTCCAGGACAGCAACACAGGAACCACCATGGACTGTGTTTTTATGGTAAGGGACTTAAAAAAGAATTAAAACATCACTTCATTGCTGACTAGTTTATCAGCCAGAAATCGATCGGAGTCTCCGACGATCTAAGTTATGACTGATTCACAAAGGGGAAAATAATAATGAAAAAAAATGTGTAGAATGGGCTAAGCCAGCGTAAACGATTCTGTTCACGCCTTTCACCGAACATAATTGATTACAAATTACAACAATTTTTATCTTTAAAAAAAACCCAAAATGAATATAAATCTCTTTATATACATTGATATATTACATTAATATTTCAATCATATATAGCAACTGCAAGATAAGTACGTGAAAACAAATCATACTATATGTCTGATTTATATAATACTTGATATTTAACAGACAGGATTAAAACCCTTTATATATTAAGATATTTGGCATCATATATTAAAGAAGAGGGAGAGAGAGAGAGAGAGAGAGAGGGGAGAGAGAGAGAGGGAGGGAGAGAGAGAGAGAGAGAAAGAGAGAGAGAGAGGGGGGCGGGGGCGGAGAAAACCCACGAAGTTGGACAAGCGACCCTACAACCGGGGAATCAAAACCACGCCAGTTGACTCAATGACAGACCTTATGATGCAGCGCGCACACACTAACCATTCGGCCATCCAACCTCCGGTGAAATATGCTCGTGAAATATTCAGATGACCATCAACAACTTAAACGCAAGAAAGAAATGAAATGGGATCGTCCTACTTTTCTGTACCGGCCGGACTAATGACGATGGATTCATACGTCATTCAGTGTGATTTGAGAAAGATATTTGTCATCGTCGTGGCCTACTTTTATTTTTATTTCCAAACGTCAGGTGACCTTTAAAGGGTTGCAATGATATACACGGGAGTACAGGACCTGGGCCATTATTCACGAAAACTTAAACTAAGATAAAATCGAAATTTTAAGAAATACTGCAATTCGATTGGCTGACTAGTAAAATCAATTTGCATATATCCAATGAAGTTGCAGTATTTCTTAAAATTTCGATTTTATCTTAGTTTAAGTTTTCGTGAATAAGGGCCCTGTATTTTAACCTACTCGTCATCGAATTCCAATTGACAGTTGTTCTTTCACCTGCACGTCAACCTGTGCACGGGACCCCTGGGTTTCGCCCCCCCCACCCCCCCACCCCCACCCCAAATGACAGACATTGTTCCCTGTCAGGCCATCCGCTCTACATCTACAGCACTTAGAAGTGGACACCAACCTGGTTCTCGGTCAACAACGCGATCGAACCCCGGGACAACTGGTTTAGTGAACTAGAGCGTTACACTCTGAGCCCACGGTGACTCCCGAGTTTGCAAGGGTTTGTCAATCCCCTCAATGACGATCAGAGACCAGGAGGATTGGGTCCAGGAATGTTTGCAGGAGGGGGCTTGCCCGGTATCTGAGACAATGAGACATATACACGGTCTCTATCGTCATTTTGGCGTATATACATACACACTGAGCTGTTTAAATAAAAACATCCAACACCCCGCTTGACGTCAATTTTTATTATGAATTAATACGATGAAAAGCATTAATTGTAATATCACATATGCATATATCATTATCTCGCGCTTTGAATGCCCATCTCTATGGAAGACCAAACAGCTCTTTATTCAGTGTTCTTAATTCTTAGTTCTTAATTCATAGTCCTTAATTCTTATTTCGTCCTTTGCTAAGGTATTTCGACATTTGTATAATAAAATTAAATTTTTTATCTTAAAATCAATATTTGTTTCACAAATCAGACATATGTCATATCAGATTTGTAAACTGTATTTTTGTTTAATTTAATTTCAGTTTAATATAAAGATACAATCTATTTTAGAAAATCAAAAAAATAGCCTACATTTACATTTCAAAGAAAAACTAATCTCGAAAAACAAATTTCCCAAAACAAATCTCGCAAAACATTTCTCCAAAACCATTTCTGCAAATTCATCGAATCAACCTCGACCACCCGTCCCATTTAATACAGGTTAGTGCCATTCAAATTTGTTCTTTTTTCAAGATATGTAAATATAAATGTGAATAACTTGAAAAGCTGAACGGTACTAAACTCTATTAAGTGAAGGGGTGGGGGGGTCTTAAATGTCAAAATACGGGCCATACTACGTAATTCCAGATATCACACTTAATACCACTGAAAAGAAATTTCATTTAACTTTTCAAAAATGTAAATTATATTCTGGCACATTTAAATTTACATACCCTGAAAAGGGTATTAAAGTTGGATGACGCTAAATACTATTAAGTTGTATGTGTGTGTGTGTGTGTGTGTGGGAGGGGGGGGGGGGTGCTATTTAAAAGTTAAAATATGGGTTATCGTGTAATACATGACCGGAAAGTTTTTTTTTATCCCCCTTTCAATATTCTTTGGCAAATTCATGATCAACGCTTACATGATTCAGAAGAGATAAGACACTTTTTCGTTTAGCAAAAAAATACAGTATGTTGCTATCAGACAATAACCTAATTTCTGAAAATAGACTACCTTCAATTTATTTTCTTTATCGAAGGCCCTGCCCAATTAGACAACGCACATGGTTTCACCATAGTCATGGTCATCGAGCAATTTTTCTTATTGTATATTTATATGCTTGTTCGATAACCAATTTATCTGATGATAAAGGATAAAGCACACGACCGTGACACTTTTCTTATAAAAAGCGTTGTTTTATATTTTTCTGATGTAGCTGAGCCCCCCCCCCCCTCCCCGTGGATCCGCCCCTGGAGACGTTGAACGATATATAGAAACCGGATTTGAGAAAAGGCAAATAAAAAGCTTGTTATTTCGTTTAATTTAAATACAAATATACATACTGGATGTTTAACAGAATCTGAAAAGTATATAAACTGATTGTCGTGCTACCTCAATTACGTCAAATCACGCAGTTTTTTTTTTATTACCGACATACATGCAGTTTTTTATTTTTTTACATCTGTAGTTAACCGGTAATTTTTTGGTTGAAAGGAAGCGCGCTGCGTGTTTCAGGAAATATTTTTCCTGTTTTGTTTCAAGCTTCATTAATATTACCAAGGACATGTCGGATTCTATTATTGCTTCTCTCTCAAGACTGGTCGTTAATTATAGGAGTCGCTGTCGCTGTGGTCGAATTTCCGGCGTTCACTTTTATCACATCCGCTTTTATCACATCCGGTTCCCACTAATGAGGGGTAGTGCAGTGCCCGAGGGGCTGATAACAGAAGGTAGTGCCTGGTCGTTGGGAATATGGCGAAAGCCGCATTTCAGCGTATGTCAGTATCAATATAACCGCGATATTTTGTTGTGTTCGCGAAACGTCGATGTCCATTACATTCCTTTCCCATGTTAATTGGCCTGACTCAATGGGGGTGCTCGATAGCCAGCCCAGAACGTCCCGATTTCACAGAATTGATGGTGTGAGTAGAATCGTGACGTAAATAAACGCAACAAATATGTTTCGGGTGTCATGATTGGTTGAGATATTTCTGTATGCAGATTACACATGCGTTGTAGCTCGAAATCGGTTAGATCTATTTCATAGGGTCAACTTCAAGTTTTGTTAAAGGTCACGAGATGTAAACAGGGCTAGCGCTAATACCAACCCTAACCCTGGATCTAACCCCAATGCTTACCCAACCCTAACCTCCAATCTCGCCAACAATCTCGTGCCCTAACCTTATTTACATCTCAGCGACCATGACAAAAATTGACCTGGCCTTAACAAATAGATTTAGCCCATTTCTCTCGATTGTCACTATTCATCCCGGAACGTTCAATCGAGTAATCCCCATGTCTCCTTTCTTTTTATTCTACAAACCATGGCGTGCTTACTGCTAGGATTGTTTACCAACAAAACAGGGTGCGCCGCCGCCCCCCCCCCCCTCCTTCCTCCAACTCAATTCATTGTCTTTTGCCTTTTACCACTGCCCCGACAACAAATAAATAGAAACTAGTTTCTAGCATGCATCAGAATCTAAATCCTACTTCCATGAACAAAGATTTGTCTGTTTCTTTCACTAATGCCTTTATTTATCGTGTTGTTGGTTTTAGTTTAACATCGGCCTAATACGATTATTTTCTTTTTTTATCCGATTATTCTGTTGGGCGATGAGTCATAGTGCGAGTCTAGGTACATTTAAGTACAGAAACAGGAATGTTAAAAATGCAATCGGAAAAATACATTATTATAATTAAAAACCAGACCTTTTTTCGTTTCGTTTGTTTGTTGGTTATAATTTCGTTAACCAACAAGTGCGATGGGTACTTTATGACTTTACGAACAAAAGAAACGACCATAGCATCATCGCAGTCAAAAAAAAAAAATATCACGAACTAAGTCTTCTCCATCCTCCTTCAATGCTGCTTATGTGGAGATATTTGAACATTTCTGCCAAATTCTTAAACCTAACCAATTAGCCCCCGTTTAATACCAAGCTGCGCCTCTTGATTCTCGCTGGCCGAATGAAATGAAATGGAGTTTAACGTCCTACTGTTCTGCTAATAACCTGGGCTAATGAAGACGGGCATACGCCGTACAGTGTGCTATAAGGGAAATTTTGCCCGGACAGCGGCACTACGGCCTACTCTTATATCGAATTCCAACTGCCAAGGGATCTTTTACGTGCACGCCAATGTGTACACGGGACCTCGGTATTTCGTCCAATCCGAACGACTAGACAGCTTTCCTTGTCAGCCCCTCCGTCCCGCATCACTGACAAGGGGAAAATCTGGATGAACTTTCTCGGTCAATGCAGGGATCGAACACCCGACCTCCAGGCTAGCGAGCTAGCGTCTTACCCACTTAGCCACGTGAAACCCTCTCGCTGGCCGAAACGTGGGTTTACTGGCGTTACCAACTTTTTTTTTTAATCAAATACGTTTTTGATTGTATCCCATCGCAGTCCGGGCGAACTTTCCCTCATATAAATACACTACATGGCATTATTAGCCCGGGGGGGGGGGCAGACAATAAGGACTTTAATCTATATTTCATTCCATTTTGGCATGTATCGACACTTCTATTGTAACAAAAAAAAAAAAAAAAAAATAAAATAACCAGGTATATTATATTATGAGTTCAGTTCCCGGGAGTCTAGTTGTCTTGTTATATAATTCTCATCTGAATAAATGAATAAAAATATAATCTGCTTCCACGCAAAGAGAAAAAAAAATATTTATGAAAAACTATGGTTAAGACCCAATTTATAGGCTGACTTCTCATGTGCCAGTTTAAGATAAGATGTTGAATGTCGCGAATAATGTTTGAAATAGCCTCACTTTATAATGACGAGTTTGTTTAACCCAAGTGTATAAGTTGATTATCTCAAATATTAACACATATCTGCCTCAAGCTGAAGACCTTTTTTTAATGTTCACTATATATTGGAGTCTGAAGATTTACGCAGGGTCATCAGGTTTGTCGCTAATCAGCAGGTGTTGTCTCTTTGTGTATGGTGCAAGAAGGAGGAGGGCCTGACAGGGAACAACGTCTAGTCGGTTGGATGGGTTTATAAACCTATAACGGTAAATCTCTTTGATCTTTGAGTATATTCTATGCCCGGAATAACTTGCGGTCTGAAAATCAGGGCCACCCTAAATATATTAATTTGAATTTGGGGTTATTCTTCAGAAAGTTTTTCTTTAAACATGTAACGGGTTATTCTTCCAGGGCAGGTTTTTATATTCCATTTGAAAACTCGAAATAAGGTTTTTCTTACTTTCTAGTCGTTCGGATGGGACGAAAAACCGAGGTTCCGTGTATATATTGGCAGTTGGAATTCGATATAAGAGTAGGCCCAGTCGGAGTAGAACAGTGGGACGTTAAACCCGATTTCATTTCATTTCTTCATTAGTCCCCGGATGTTCATTTTGTTTCATGCTCGTATGTTAGTGTCTTTACCCATAGAAATGACACCAGCCACATTATCACAGTGAACACAACCATCAACACCACCCACAACCGACACTATCAGCATCTGGATCGTCTTTATCATCATCGTCTGTCCACGTGAATTGTTTATGGTGTCGCGTGTCGGTGTTTGATCAGGTATCCATTATAGCTGCATCATATCAGCCTTTAAAATATGTGAACTGTCATCATCGTCAACATCATCATCATCATCATCATCATCTATTCCCAGATGCGACATACCTTCAATATGCATTATGTAAGATTTAGAAAAGAGTTGACAGTTCTCGCTATAATCGTTAAAAACTAGATATTGACCGTCAATCAAAAATTGTCAATCATGTTTAAATCTATTGAAAATCAAGAGCATCCGATGGCATAGAGAGTTGATTATGATCTTGGCCAAGTTAATAAATATTAATTAATAATTACATACCATTTAAGGCCTAAATAATGACATACAATAGACAGTTTTAGCTCTTGTATAATGTATCTTTAATGTTAAATATATTATTCACATGATTTTGTCGGGGGGGGGGGGCATACATTGGAGCAAAGGGTATAATCATCAGAGTGCCGCATGCATTAGTGTTTTGGTGTAGTCCCCAGAGTCTTTGTCGCGGCCTCATTAAACAGAAACTAAAATCTGGGAATCCCATCGCTGGCTGCAGGTGCAGGTCTGAACAGTGATGACCAGTCTCACTGGGGGGGGGGGGCACCTGAATTATTTGCTCACCCACAAGTTGGCTTATATATCAAAAAGATATTCTTATTAATAATTATGTATGCTATATTTGTCTTCAATACAATAAAAGTTGTAAAATACTGTCGTATTATTATATATGCATGTGTGGTATACGGTTTCAGTTTCCAATTAATAAAAGATTTCTTTCTTTTTTTTCTTTTTTTAAAAAAATCGTATTATTATTTTATGTATTATGTATATGGTTTCAACATCCAATTAATATTGTCTCATAATTATATATAATATATGACCTGTGTGTGTGGGTGTGTGTGTGTGTGTGTGTGAGAGAGAGAGAGAGAGAGAGAGAGAGAGAGAGAGAGATGCATGTAAGAGCTAAATCTGCCTGTTACAGGTTGTTATTTTTATTTTGGTTTCAAGAGAGAGAGAGAGAGATGGGGTTTAGCGTCCACTCGACACAAACTAGGTCATTTCGGGACTAACACATGGTTTAATTTTATTTACATAATTCGCTTGCGCGTAGGTTTCTTTAGCAGTGGGAGGGAACCGGAGGACCCGGTGAAAACCCACGAGGTTGTATATATGATATATACCCATTCATTATCCAATTAATAAATTATTAAGGACCCGGTGAAAACCCACGAGGTTGTATATATGATATATACTATTTCATTATCCAATTAATAAATTATGTGTCAATATAATGTTTACAACCCGTAATGTAAAATAAAAAAAACCGCACGAAAACACCACCGATTGGTATGCGTAAATGTATTCAGCCCACCTTTACTTTGATATGCGGACATACCCAAGTATTATAATATGTTGACGGGAACCCTTACTTTGATACACGGACAAACGTACTTACTTTAATATGTGGTTGTATTAAAGACACATTTAATTTGATATGCGGACACACGTCCTTACTTTAATATGTGGTTGTATTAAAGACACACTTACTTTGATATGCGGACACACGCCCTTACTTTAATATGTGGATGTAACAAACACGCTATGATATGCGGACGCACGCCCTTTAATATGTGGTTGTAACAAACACGCTATGATATGCGGACTTACGCCCTTACTTTGCCCTTACTTTAATATGTGTTTGCAACAAACACGCTATGATATGCGGATGCACGTTCTTACTTTAATATGCTGACGTGCGCCATTACTTTAATTAATATGTTGACATACGCCCTTACTTTGATATGTTGACGTGTATCCTTACTTTGATATGCGAACACTCGTCCTTACTTTAATAAGCGGACGCACGTCCTTACTTTAATATATAGACACACGTCCTTACCTTAATATGCGGACACAAATCCTTACTTTAGTATGCGGACACAAGTCCTTACTTTAATATGCGGACATAATCTACTGTAATATGCGGACGCACGTCCTTACTTTAATATGCGGACACACGTCCTTACTTTAATATGCGGACGCACATCCTTACTTTAATATGTTGACGTGACCTTTACGCCCTTACTTTGATACGTGGTGGTATTAACCACAATCTGATTAAAATACAGATCTATATTTCGTTTCGTTTTTTTATACTTTCGATGGCCTCTACTACATTTAGACTGGCCGGTTGTAGTGGAAGGTCGGGTCAGGCTTCACACGAGCGGCGTTTGACCTATGACGTCAGACATTGATTAATCAATCAGCGTTGACATTTCTAATGGTTTACCCACAGGTCCGTGCACAGCACGCCAAGAACTCGTTGTAACAGACTGTTCCATTGGCTAATCCCTCACATCAATCAGAACGCGGGTTATATAACAACTCTTCTAGATCCTAGTGTAGTAAAGACAAGTAAAACGAAATTTTGAACTATAAAAAATGAAGCAAAACAGGATCTATATTTAATCAGATTGTATTAAACAAACATTTAATTTGATGTTCGGGCGCACATCCTTCCTTTTAATATACGGATGTATTGAACACTCACTTACTTTCATATGCAGTCGTATTGAACTAACTTATTTTAATATGCGGCGACCGTATTCAACACTCACGTACATGTACTTTGGTATGAGGACGTTTATCCTTATTTGAATATATGCTTGTACTAGAAGAATGCCCGGCTTCGCTCGGGGGTCATAATCCCGAAACCGGAAGTGGTAGACTAACGCCACCTGGCCTATGTTACTCCCCGGTCCGAGCTACCCCTATACCCCAAATTTCAGACTCGGGGCAGACCTAGTGTAGCCGCCAACCCCGAACAGACAGACAAACGACAGTCACAAATATTAGTATAGATTACACGCGCTTTTAGTTTAAAGTAGCTAAGTCTCTAACTCAATATCATCCAAAATCTTCAACATTGAAAAGACGAATTATTTGTCAATTTAAAACAACATTGATGCTGTGATCTTACCGGGAAAAGATGGGCTTCTGATATCCAATATTTAAGACAAAATAAATATTTTACCATCGATACACGAATCGTGTACCATAATGCGTTTCAACCCCAGTTCTAGCAAGAGACTCGAGGAACGAGGCTAGACATATTGCACCAAACCAAACGGCGTATGTAGACTGGAATAACCAGACGCTAGGAACTTGTATTCTATTGAGACTGCTGGCTTATTTCACGGAACATAACTGATTTGGAATTAGAGTAAAAACGGAAACGATTGAATATTAATCAGTTTATATACATTCATATTACAGTATTATGAGTTTCGGTCCACTTGTGTTAATTTCTAGGTCCCAAATGTTAGCGACTTAGCTCCTTTAACGTACTAGCACAAAACTAGCGGCCGTATTCAACACTCACGTACATGTACTTTAGTATGAGGTCGTTTATCCTTATTTTGATATATAGCATGCTTGTATTACACGCGCTTTTAGTTTAACATACTAGCGCAAAACATAGCCTTTAGGCTTATCAATTACGCACGTAATTTGATACAGTATAGACGTATCAAATGAGGCAAAACTTTGATTGTTACTTTGCGTACGTAACTAACGTACGAAAATTAATTGGTGGCTAGCTTTTTTTCCGCACGTATACAGTGAATGGCCATTTTGCTCAGTAATCCCAGCCAGAATTTGGCTATTTTCTAAATTTGCGTTAAAGTTTAAAATATTTGTTTTAGAACTGAAACACGTTAACTATTAGTCAATCCCAACGCTAAAAACATCAACAGAATTGATCGTGTATATCTGAAATAGACCCGACCGACGCACAAAATAGTGCAATATGGCGGCCTCTATGAACAACCCTCGCAGACGCTGTCATTGAAGACAACGTCAATTCTATGAGTTGTAGATGTTATTTTTGTGAAAAAATCATTGGAAGAAGAGAGAACATGTTGGGACTGTACGAATTATATAGTTTTTATGGGTGCAACGGACACAATGCTGAAGATAAACCTATTGTTTAAAATGTTGACCTCATGACCCATTGACGCCAATGTCATGACCTGTGATGTGTCGATCACGTGATATGGATATCATGGCTACTGACTGTGTCTGAGATACTTCTCCGCAGGTAGCGTGTCTCAGATGTTCAGAATGTGTTACTTTGATGTGTGCTCGTTTCAAATTCTCAGTCGGCTCAGCTAAAAGATTCTCTTCTTTGTTGTTTTAAAGGGGCGTGGATACGTTGTGTGCGTATAACCGTATACGGATTGATGTTCTTGGATTTTAGTGCACGTAAAAGATCCCTTGGCAGTTGGAATTCGATATAAGAGTAGGCCGTAGTGCCGCTGCCCGGGCAAAATTTCCCTCATAGCACACTGTATGGCGTATGCCCGTCTTCATTAGCCCAGGTTAGGAGCAGAACAGTAGGACGTTAAACCCCATTTCATTTCATTTCATTTCATTTCTTGGATTTTAAGAAACATATCATGGCCGTCTTCGTTATGAAAAGTGCTCACTGTCCACTGCACAAAACGTTTACCAGGTGAAATGAAATGAAATGAAATGGGGTTTAACGTCCTACTGTTCTGCTCCTATGCTGGGCTAATGAAGACGGGCATACGCCATACAGTGTGCTATGAGGGAAATTTTGCCCGGGCAGCGGCACTATCGTCTACTCTTATATCGATTTCCAACTGCCAAGGGATCTTTTACGTGCATTTCAGTGTATACACGGGACCTCGGTTTTTCGTCTCATCCGAAGGACTAGACAGCTGTCCTTGTCAGGCCCTCCGTCCTGCATCACTGACAAGGGGGAACCACGCCGGAAAATCTGGATGAACTTTCTCGGCCAATGCAGGGATCGAACACTCGACCTCCAGGCTAGCGAGCCAGCGTCTTACCCACTTAGCCACGTGATCCCCTCAAGCCAAGGTCTGTATTGTGTTACATATAGTGCGGTTCAATATACTATCAGCAACAGTCATACTAAACTTACACTGTCAGTCTACAATTTGACCCGCTTGAGAACAGACCAGAGTTGATTATGGTCTTGTGATGTTAATTAATGTCTAATTAATAGTTTAGATAACATTTCAGGCCCAAAGACAGACCTGCAATAGGACGATTTAGCTCTTGCATAATGTATGGTTAAGTCTTAAGTTAGTTACTTAAAGCTGAACTCCGGTTACAAAACTACAGAAATAATTAAATAAAAAAAATTACCGCCCCACATAATCGCCATACCTGTTTTCAATTTGTAGAACAAGCATAGCGATTGTACGCGTACGAAAACAAAAGCATATACTGGATGTGGGCGTGGCCTGCTTCTGTTTTCGTATGCCGTACAATCGCTATGCTTGTTCTACAAATTGAAAACAAGTATGGCGATTATGTTACGCGGTAATTTTTTTTATTTAATTATTTCTGTAGTTTTGTAACCGGTGTTCAGCTTTAACTACTAGATTTCACTTAAATATACATAACTTCCTGTAAGTGGTAAGTGGTATTCAAAGACAATGTTAAGCATTAAACTTTCCCTTAGAGTTAAATTTCCTTATCTATAAGTCTTTATTCTTTTTTGGTTTTCAAAGTCCCGTTTAAGTGAGACCTATGTTAATTCGGCGAAAAATTCGATGTTGTCCTACAAATGCAAATGAATAACTCACTAACTGGTATTCAATGTCCAGAGTTTGTCATCCACATTCTGCGAGTACACGTGAAAGGGTACGCGGAAACGTGGCTATCCGGATAAAATGGCGCGTGTCCGTCTTCATTAACAATGTCGGTTCAGAAAACAGTAGGAACTTTAATAGACGTTTCATTTTACTTCACCAGCCATTAGATTCAAATTTTATTTTTAGAAACTATAGGTTACACCTACTAATATGTGTCACGCGGGAGCAGCTCTAATTAAGACCGGAAGTAGAAATAAATGGCCGAGGGAGGTTTGTCTACAGCTTCGAATTGCCGGTGAATCTACCTTCGTTCAGTGGGTAAGACGTTGACTCGCTAGCCTTGAGGCCACGTATTCGATCCCTGCGTTGGCCGAGTGAGTTCATCTGGACGGAGAGTCTGGCAAGGCCTGTCATTGAGTCAACTGGCGTGGTTTCGAATCCCCGGTAGATTTCCTCCCACTGGTAAAGACCCCTACGCGCAAGCGAATTATTGAAATAAAATTGAGCCATGTGTATCATAAGGTCTGTCATTGAGTCAACTGGCGTGGTTTCGAATCCGAGGATGTACGTGACAAGGAGAAGGGTCGATTGTCCAACCTCGTGGGTTTTCTCCGGGTCCTCCGGTTTTCTCCCACTGCTAAAGACCCCTACGCGCAAGCGAATTATTGAAATAAATTAAACCATATGTTAGTCCCGAAATGACCTTGTTTTTGTCGAGTGGACATTAAACCCCATCTCTCTCTGTTTTACAAAATTTTCTGGGGAAGGTCTCCCATTTGGCGCTCGTGATTGGGCTTTGTCGCGGTTCGCAAGTCCGTTAGTTTCACACTTTACCTCAACGATCAGTGCCTGAAAAACTGTCAGGCTGCATTTCCGGCAGCCTGTTTTTCACAATTGTCTGGAGGAGACCTCCCTACCCCTAGTTGAAGCTTGTGCCTTTGCCCCCTTAACCTTGGACTTTGCCCCAGTTTTGCCCCTCCAACCACCGACGGCTGGCGCCGCCACTGTTTGTCCGCAGGTTTATCTTGTCGGTTTTGTTTTGCGAGTAATGCGGTCCTCCTTCATTTATTATTAGAGTAGAGTTTTAGCCTTCGTACTGCAGATGTGACACTTCTGTGTTGTTAAACAGATGAATTAACTCTGACTTCCACGTTGTGTATATGATCAATTAACTCCGGAACACTGTGTTTTTATAACGATGTTTATATATGAAATACAAGGAACTACAACATCTATGATAGTACATTATGAGTTATTGTAATATCTACAGTCTGAGTTTAACAAGCCTAGAACTCAGACATTACGACTGAAACACTACATTGTCTCTATCCCAGCCTCGAATTTGAGGCTGAGAGTACGTCCTAAGAACCCCGCATGATGTCGGTATCGCGGCCCCTAAGCCGAAGCGGCTAAACGTCCATCTAGGACCGCTCTATGCTGTCTTCCCTAGGAATCCTGAATGATGTCTGAAAATACCTTAGAGTCCTAAAGGGGACAAAAGCCACATACTTCTTGATAGCTCTACATGATGTTCTCGCCCGGTCTGTAAGCCAAGACGGCTAACGGTACGTCTCACTAGGGAGCCCACATGATGTCCGAGGGGACATTTAACCCCACCCTTTCTTATATAGAAAGTATAGATGTGTCAGCTATTAGGGCGGGATAATTACCATTTTGGTGCGTAAGTGTTTCGTATGGGCACCGTTTTACGTCAAGGTTATTCTATTTAATTGTACTAATCTGTGCACGAGATGACTGGACGATGGCACCATACTTTCAGCAACTGATGGTGACAGGAACTGTCTGTGAGTTAGTCTAAGAAAGTTGAATCTTGCAAAAATACCTACTTAGCCCATTTCTCGTTGTCACCCATTTGTTTATCCACTTCAATAATTAAACAGAGCCCCTTTCATATAACTAAAACAACCCCTATTGTATTACATCGAATGTTCTCCTGGCTGGGCTTTGCTCCTGTTTGCTCACTACACTTTATTATTTTAGGGTTTTCCGAGATTCTATCCGAAATATCACCGTTATGGCCATTGAAGAGACGATCACTGTATGCTCCGGACTGTCTTGTCCGCAGGTTTACTATGAGAGGGAGACAGAGACACAGAGAGAGAGGGTGTAGGTCATTTCGGGACTAGCATATGGTTCAATTTTATTTCAATAATCCGCTTGCGCGTAGAGGTATTTAGCTGTGGGAGGAAACCGTAGGACCCAGAGAAAACCCACGAGGTTGGAAGGCAACTCTACTCCTTGTCACGTACAACCGGGGAATCAAACCAATACAGATGACTCAATGACAGACCTTATGATACAACGAACACGCGCTAACCATTTCTCCTGCCTTCCAGTACATAGATACGTGGGCGTTTTATTGTCCCTGTGTGGATAATTAAATCGTGTACTCCGAAGGACCCGGAGAAAACCCACGAGGTTGGACAGACCACCCTACTCCATGCCACGTACACCCGGGGAATCAAAACCATGCCAGTTGACTCAATGACAGACCTTATGATACAACAAACCATTCCCTCCTCCCTTCCAGTACATAGATACGTGGGCGTTTTATTGACCCTGTGTTGATAATTAAATCGTGTACTGTTGTGTTTATTTCCTTACGGTAATCATGGAAACATTAAGTGGGGTAATATCGTGACAAGAACACTAACTTCTGTCTCGGAGGACGTGAATATTTTATACCTCGAGAAATAAATTAATTGATTAATTCCAGTCGACTGCTTGACTGGTGGAATGATTTAAATGTACATCTACCAACATTACCGACTCCCTCTCAATTTATCAAAACCAGCAGGGGGTTGGCTGGGCTAAATCTATTTGTTAAGGCCAGCTCAATTCTTCTCAAGGTCACTGAGATATAAATAAGGCTAGGGCACGTGATTGTAGGTTAGGGTTAGGGTAAGCATTGGGGCTAGGTCCAGGGTTGGGATTAGAGCTAGCCCTGTATACATCCCGTGACCTGTGACGAAAAATTGAGCTGGCCTTATCATTTAGCCCAAACCGTGTTGGCTGAGCGAATGGTTTAAATGCTTGTGTATTAGATCATAAGGTCGGTCATTGAATCAAGTGGTGTGGTTTCAATTCCCTGCTTGTGCGTGACAAGGAGTAGGATCGCTTGTCCTACCTCGTTGGTTTTCTCCGGGTCCCGCAGCTAAAGCCCCCTACACGCAAGCCAATTACTGAAATAAAAGTGAACCGTGTGTTAGTCTCGAAATGAGCTTGTGTTGAATGGACGTTTAACGTGATATCTGTATATTTGTAACGATTTTTTTCCCGTTATTTGACACATTTCACATACAATCGGTAGAATAAAGAGAAAAAAACCCGTCTTCACTAGCCCGGTCGGAGCAGAACGGTAGGACGTTAAGCCCCATTTCATTTCCTTTCAAGGGAAAACACAGCATAATTTATATTTATAATCACTGACACGTGGTCCCTGGTACGTGTACACTTTAACTTGTGGCTCAGTGGGTAAGACGTTGGCTTGCTAAACTAGAGGTCGGGAGATCGATCCCTGCGTTAGCCGAATAAGTTCATCGGGATTTTCCAGTGTGGTTCCTCCTTGTCAGTGGTGCAGGACCATCGAGTGCCTGGCAAGGGACAGCGTATAGTCGTTCAGATGGGGCAAATTGGCGTGCACCTTAAAGACCCCTTGGCAGTTGAAATTCGATATAAGAGAAGGCCGTAGCGCCGCTGTCCGGGCAAAATGTTCCTCATAAAATACGGTATGCCCAATTACATAAGCCCAGTCAGAGCAGAACTGTAGGACGTTAAACCCCATTTTATTTTAGATTTTGGCGTGCAATTAAAAGAACTCTTGACAGTAGGAGTTCGAAACAAGAGTAGGCCGTAGCGCCGCTGTCCGGGCAAAATTGCCTCCATAGCACACTGCGGTCTTCAACAGTATTCGGTGCAGAAACGTGGGACGTTAGCTTCAATTCACGGACGCATTAAAGACTATATATCTATTCTTTAATCAGTGTTTTCCCATAGATTGGGGAGCCACGGTAGCTAGTGGATCATTGTGAAGGCGCGGGCTCGCTGACCAAGAACGAAAATTCTAGGTCTACTGGGCTACACGTCAGCGTATTTCGAAAGAAGGCGAATTTTTGTGGCGTTTTCGAGCGCGATGTCGCCGATGAAAAAGGTGGTCTACAGCAAATGTAATTGCATCGTTACCACGCGCGTACATGGAAAACGGGCTAAAGAGCATGCCATTACATTACATATTACGTATAAACCCAACACTACAGAGCTATATTAAAAATATAGCGATAATATCAATTCGGATAATAGTAAAT
This sequence comes from Patella vulgata, assembly GCF_932274485.2. Lineage (NCBI taxonomy): Eukaryota > Metazoa > Mollusca > Gastropoda > Patellidae > Patella > Patella vulgata. The sequence continues at coordinate 10,211,573 of NC_065886.2, read as the reverse complement.
TGTCACTTTAAATATTAAGTTAATAATTAAATTGTTTATAAATATATAACGACTCTTTGATCATATCAATTATATGCCTTTGTAACAATCCAACAACTTAGCACTATCTTATTAACTAGCCTTGCCTATGGCAACGTAATTCACGCCTGGCTCATACCTACTACATGACAACATAACATTACTCACTCGTTAGTGCAGAAAGGTGATGACCGAATTCTATTTCGGGAAAGCTTGCGGTAAGATTATATTATGGACGACCACAGCAAGCAATATATGATACAGTTGATAACGATTCGTTAAGATTATTCGCCGCTTTGATTTAGGTCAAAATATAAAATTAGGGGCGAGCACAACCAGCAATATATGGTAAAGTTGGTACAGTTTCTCCGCTAAATTTATTTGTTAAGGCCACCTAAATTTTTGTCAAGATCGCTGAGATGTAAATAAGGTTAAGGCACGTGATTGTTGGCGAGATTATAGGTTAGTGTCAGGATAAGGATTGGGGCTAGGTCCAGGGTTAGGGTTGGGATTAGCGCTAGTCCTGTTTAGATCTCGTGACCTATGACGAAAAATTGAGCTGATCTTATCATTTAACATTAACCCAATTTTATGTTTGACCCAAATCAAAGCGGTTTACTCATATTAGTAATTTTTGGCATGCATGTTGCTCCTTAAAGAAAAGTTTGTTAAGCTTCTCTCCAACGCCTACGTATTTTAAGTTGAACAACACGATTAAAAAACCCAATATGGAATAGAAATTACTGTCTTAAAACTTGCAATTACTGTTTTAAAACATGCAATTACTGTCTTAAAACGTGAAATGTTTCGGCAATAATACTCTCGTCTTTAGCAAGCAAGTGTAAAACAATGCGAGTGTCCTCGTCGAAATGAAATGAAATGAAATGGGGTTTAATGTCCTACTGTTCTGCTCCGACTAGGCTAATGAAGACAACCATACGCCATACAGTGAGCTATGGGGGAAATACGGCCTATTCTTATATCTAATTCTAACTGTCGAGGGTTCGTTTACGAATACGCTAAAGTACACACGGGGCCTCGGTTTTCGGCCCATCCGAACGAGTAAACGCTGTCCTTGCCATTCCCCTGGCAAAGGAACACCACGCTGATAAATCCTGGGGAACTTTCTAAATAGGACAAACACCTAGATCGAACCCCTTACCTCCAGGTTAGAAAGCCCGCGCCTTACTCACTGAGCCTCCGCGGCTCCCATATTCCTTTTATACATCAACCTGTAAACGTCAACAATACGGGTGGGTGGGGTGGCCGAATGTTTAGCGCGTGTGCGTTGTATCATAAGGTCAGTCATTGAGTCAACTGGCGTTGTTTCGATTCCACGTTTGTCGCCTGTCCAGACCTCGTGGGTTTTCTCTGGGTCCTCCTGTTCCCTCCCACTGTTAAAGACCCCCACGCGCAAGCGAATTATTGAAATAAAACTGAACCATATGTTAGTCCTGAAATAACCTAGTTTGTGTCGAGTAGACGTTAAACCCCATCTCTCTCTCTCTCTCTCTCTCTCTCACGTCAACAATACGACCACACCTGTTGGTAGTGTATAAAACATGTATATATCTGAGCATAAATCAGTCAATCAATAAATCAATAGACCATTGTAATCAGTCTACTTATTAAAAATTTGATCCCATGTACAACACCAGGCATAAAGCTAAAACAATTGACGTGTGATCTTTTAATATTTCTTTATAGAAATAATGTTCTCAGAAAAGGATTGAGGAACAGGCTAGGTCTATATTACAATTCTCTAAAATATATATCTATAAAAGTTATATAACTGATGTATGAAAAGATAGCTATGAATAATGTAAATATAAAATGAACAAAAAGGTTATGTACATATTTCAGGTTAGCCATAATCATATTTTTAAATAAATTGAACTGAACTTTGATTTTAATTAAATGTTGATTTTAATTGAACCTCCGGTGATGTCTAGAAACCGGTGATGAGAAATCATAAATAGAAACATCGTCTGTGCCCTTTAATGATGTCTGTATTGAAATTAACCGGTTTTCATTAGCTCAGTCGGAGCAGAACAGTAGGACGTTAAACCCCATTTCATTTCATTTCTTTCATTTTGGGATAAACTAAAAATTAAATTTCCCTCATAGCACACTTTATGGCGTTTGGCCCAGTTTGATCAGAACGGTAGGAAATTAAATGAAATGGGGTTTAACGTCCTACTGTTCTAATGAAGATGGGCATACCCATACAGTGTGCTATGAGGGGAATTTTGCCCGGATAAAAGCGCTATGGCCTACTCTTATATCGAATTCCATCTGCAAAGGGATCTTTAATGTGCACGCCAATGTGTACACGGGACCTCGGAATTTCGTCCTATCCGAACGACTATACGTTGTCCGTTGCCTGGCCCTCCTACACCACAGACAAGTAGGACTCACGTCGGAACTGATCAGAACATTAGGACGTTAAACCCCTATTTCATTTCATCTCACCCATCCCTGTTTAAATGCGACAATGAACAATTTTCAGGACATAGACTATAGACATACTGCAGACATAGCTGAAGTTAGTACACTCTAAACTCAGCTGCGAATTATTTTAAGAACATCACAAGTAAAGTTTGGGTTATCTGATTCACGATGGAAAGAGAACAAGCGCAAAAAACATTTAAACGGTTCTGAGCCGTGAATTAACGCAATATAAGTCCGATACACACTGTAGGATTTTCTTCTATTTTATAATTCTAGCGACTAATTCATTCCAGAAAACCCCATACATTACAGCATATATACCAGCTTACAAAAAGATAATTAGATCGAGAAGAGTGTCGTCTGCTTGGGCTATTTTAAACTGTTTCTTGAGAATAATTGCTTAATGAAATTCCACTAGCCGTCAGCAACGTCGTTTCCAATCTCATCAACGGTCACGGAATCTACTCTCGGATTATTGGAGAGAGAGATGGGGCTTAACGTGCATTCGACACAAACTAGGTCATTTCTGATCTAACATATTGTTCAATTTCATTTCAATAATTCGCTGGCGCGTAGGGGTCTTTAGCAATGGGATTAAACCGGAGAAAACCCACGAGGTTGGACAGGCGACCCTACTCCTTGTCTCGTACAACCGGGGAATCAAAAGCATGTCAGTTGAGTCAATGACAGACCTTATGATACAGCGCGCACGCGCTAACCATTTGGTCATCCAACCGCCTTGGAATTTTAAGATACCCTGGAACGGCCATGAGTTTAACATACCACTTTTCTACATCAGCAGAGCTAATGAAGACGGACAAACGCCATGCACTTTGGTATGAGGGAAATTTTGCCCTGATAGCGGCCTTTCCGTCTGCTCGTCATCGATTGTCAACTGTCAAGCGGTCTTTTACGTGCATACCGACGTGAACAGGGGAATTCGGGTTTTCGTCCCATCCAAACGATTTCACTGCATTTTGACGGACAATCAGAGTGTGTGAATTGGGCTTAAAGATAGCAATCAGCAAGCAAGTTAAAACTATTTTCAGCATGATGTAAGACAAGAATTCACCAAGTTATCTAAATGAGTACAACATGTTGTCAGATATATCAACAACTATATATATCAGGGCCGTATGTAGGATTTTAAAAGTGGGGGTGCAGCAGAGTGGTGGGGCGCCATAGCCTCCACGTATGTGATATAAGAAAGTTTGGATCAGGGCTAACGAACCCATTGGCGTGTGTGCGCCCTTAAAACCGATCGACTGATAAGTGCCTTAAGAGCATCACTGTGTGATCGCAATCAAGTGTATTATTTTATAATTGAAATATTGTCAAATAATTTTTGTTTTTTTTGGATGGGGTGGGGGCGCAATTTCACGGGGCGCCTTATTTGTCTGGGGGTGCAATGTACCTCCTGCACCCCCGCTAGATACGGCCCTGATATATATACATATATAAGTATACACACGTCATCACATTGCGGGTTAAAGAGGAAACTCTCTCTCTCTCTCCCCCTCTCTCTCTGTGTCCAAGCCACATATCTCTGTATGTCTCCCTGTCTCTGCCTGCCTGTCTGTCTATGTCTCTGTCTGGCTCTCTGTATCTGTAAAATATATTTGTACTATGTCAATAACCAACTAGGACCGGGGTTCGATCCCGGTGTTGGTCAAGAAATTTCCACGGGGAGGGATTTTCCAGTGGCGTGGGACAGAGGATATGGCAAGGACAGGGTCGTTCGGGTGGGGTGAAAATCAGGGGTCCTGTGTACATGTTGGCGTGCACGGTAAAGAACCATTAACTGAACTTGGAATTCGATATAAGAGTAGCTCCCGGTATGACGTACACCGTTTTTCATTGACGTACATTAGCCCAATCGGAGAGCTAAAATAACCAGTTTAATCGGGCGCACCGCCGTCTATATTCGTACCCGATTGCCCTATCAGTCTTCCTTGGCAGTTGGAATTGGATATAAGAGTAGGCTATATGCCCGTCTTCATTAGCCCGGGTGGTGGTGGTGGTGGTGGTGGTGTGTGGGGGGGGGGAATGGTTAGCACATGCGCACTGTATCATAAGGTCTGTCATGGAGTCAACTGGGGTGATTTCGATTCCCCGGTCGTACCTAGTTTGTGTCGAGTGGACGTTAAACACAATCTCTCTCTCTCTCCCCCCCCCCCTCTCTCTCTCTCTCTCTCTCTCTCTCTTATTAGCTCAGTCGTCAGTCTTAAAGGGACAATAACACTCTTGCTGGCTTGACAGCTCCAGAAAATAAAAAATAGCCTTATTCTACAGTGTAAGTACTAGATGTGTTAGTGTCCTACCTGTTGTGTAAATTATCCATTAAATCCTATTTTACTTGTCCAGAGGGTTCAAAAATATTTTTAAATCCAAGTCACATTTGAAAAGCTTTACGTCAGGCTTTTCAAATCATTTAGTTGAATTTTTCCAATTTTATAAATTAGGTGTGTTAAAATGAAATTCGTATCATCAATTAATTGGAATATTGTAAAATAGTACAATTTGTTGACCAGAATAAAGATTGGGAAATATTATTCAGTTACAACAAGAGTGGTATTGAGCCTTTAAAATAACTTGATAGGCGTATATATACATATTACACTTCGTGCTATGTTAATGATGTTGATAGTTGTATATATATCGCACCTCGTGCTATGTTAATAATGTTGATACAACATGGTGAATAGTTTACTACAACGAATTAATCTCCCATGAAGGGCCGGTCACACAGGCTTCCGCGAGTTGATCACGAGTGTATCGCGAGGAAGAACTGTCAAACGCGAAGTAAGCGCGGTCACAAGTGAATGACACGTGAATGAAACGTGGTGGACTCGCGAATAACAAGTGCGCACACGCGCGAAAAATTTTACACGCGCACGGAGTCCGATTTTATTTTTGAGCAGCACAAAAATTAGGCGCAACGGCCACCGCGTGTCGCACACGTGGTGTAAACGCTGTACAAACGCGGGCCAAACGCGATAACACGTGGTACACTCGCGGATCACAAGTGGACGACAAGTGGTCACTCGCGGGCAAACGCAAAATTTCTTCGTGTGACTGCGTGTGTAGCACTTGTCATCCACTTGTGATCCGCGTGTCTACAGCGTTCCTACCACCTGTGATAGCGTGTGCTCCACGTGTAAAAGGCTTCCTCAGGGATTGTGTCACGAGTCATCCGCGGGCCATTCGCGTGTTTTCGCGTTGAATCGCGATTGAACCACGACTGATTCGCGTGTCGTCCACGACCCAATCTCGTTTGTACCACTAGTTATTTCTGCTATAAAAAGATCGCGTGTGGGCCATTTTTCATCAGTTGTGATCAAGACGTTGAATATTGATCGATACTGATCCAGAACACCGGACGCGGCGGCTTTTATACACGCGGGCGGCAAGCGGAGCACAAGTGATCGGCACGTGATTCACACGCGGAGCACATGTGGAGCACAAGTGATACACACGCGCTGCGTGTGACCCCATTTTCTGACCACAAGCGCTCACACACGGAGGACTCGTGGTGGACACGCGATGCACACGCGCGCGTGTGGTCCACTTGTCATTCGCGTGTCCAGCATGTCTGAGACAAATTGGTTGATTTTCACCGCGTGTAGAAAAAATTTGCAAAATTTATAGCAAAATTACACGTGATCAACTCGCGGAAGCCTGTGTGACCGGCCCATTACTCGTAACTTGCTGCTCCACTTCAAGTCACAAAAAACAAACTTTGTCATGTAAACAACACATAACAGCTGACGTTCCTCACTAGTTAAAGATCTATCGTTAAAACAGCTAATTATGCGAGACGAACCCTTTTTTTGGCTCCTTTCGCAAGGAGGGGGGTTGGGTGGCCGAATGGTTAGCACGTGCGTACTCTATCATAAGGTCTGTCATTGAGTCAACTGGGTTTACTCCGGGTCCTCCGGTGTCCTCCCACTGCTAAAGACCCCTACGCGCAAGCGAATTATAGAAATAAAATTAAACCATCTGTTAGTCCCGAAATGACCTAGTTTGTGTCGAGTGGACGTTAAACCCCATTTCTCTCTCTCTCCCTTTCTCAAGGAAACCATTGTCTCCGATATCCCGTAGGTGGAAGCGGACGTTAAATCCCCATTACCTAGCTGACAACAGCTACGATAAAACAAGTTCGACTTGTCTGAAACAGGGAGCCACGGTGGATAAGTGTGTAAGACGTAGGCTCCGCTAGCCTGGGGGTCCCGTACGTGTTCCGTCTCAGTTTTGGCCAAGAAAGTTCATCGGGATTTCCCGTGGGGGTTCCCCCTTGTCAGTAATGCAGGACAGATGGTCTGGCAAATGACAATGTATAGTCGTTCGAAATGGACGAGAACCCGATGTCCAGTGGACACATCGGCGTGTACGTAAAAGAGCTCTTAGCAGTTCGAATTCGATATACTAGTAGCACCGCAGTCCGGTCAGCATTCTCCACATAGCACACTGTATGACGTATGCCCCGCCTTCGGAGAAGGGCCCGGTTTCTCGAAACCTTAAAGATAAAATCCAAATTTTAGTAGATACTTCCATTTTGATTGGCACTAAAATCAATCTAAAATTATCCAATCAAAATACTAAAATCTGGATTTTATCTTAGTTAAAATTTCGTGAAACGGGCCCTTGAAGAGTAGGAAGTTAAACCCCATTTTATTTCCGCCTGGAGCAACCTGCGGTCGAGCCCGGTCACATACGAAGAGAAGAGAAAAGGGGAGAGGATAACAAACCCATCATGGATTACTTTCTGGTATCACTATGACGTTGGCGCAAACAAATGCTGGTCTCATGCCATTAAAGGTTTCGAATTTAACTAAGAGTGGCATGCTTCATCCAGAACTACTACATCTCTCTATATTACAACTTCAATATCATTGATTTTCAGCAAGAATTGTTTATATAAATATTCCTGCTTCTAAATACGTTTTTATCGCTCAGTAGTGGGTGTTTGTTAACGGACAAATAATGTGGCGATAGCGAGAACGATACAAATGTACGTCTATTTAGACCTGGTCGTGAAGAAAGCTGGTTTTTATTTCCATCAAATTAAAAAGAACCATGTATTTTCAAATCAAATGATATTACAGACTCGTTGTCCGTTTAAGATTCGCTGTAATTTCGTGTATTAAACGGAGAGAGAGAGATGGTAATGGGGTTTAACGTCCACTCGACACAAACTAGGTCATTTCGGGACTAACACATGGTTCAATTATATTTCAATAATTCGCTTGCGCGTAAGGGTCTTTAGCAGTCGGAGGAAACCGGAGGACCTGGAGAAAACCCACGAGGTTGGACAGGTGACCCTACTCCTTGTCACGTACAACCGGGGAATCGAAACCCCGCTAGTTGACTCAATGACAGACCGTATGATACAGCGCGCGCGTGCTAACCATTCGGCCATCCATCCCCCCCCGTGTATTAAAATGAATATGGAACGGACCAATAGGATCTGTGTTTTAATCAGATTTAGGACGGACCAGAACAGTGTCATCACAGTCATTTTAGAATTGTGACGTTATCGCCATTGCCCCAACATTTTTTGGGGGTGGTGGGCGAAATGGTCGAAAATGTCATCTACAGCTGAGAATCTCTATTGTTGTTGCTATTCCAAATGTCAGGGTACAAGGAACCTCGGGGTTTACATCAATATTCGGTCAAATCTGTTTATTATTACCAAAAATAGACTGAGCAACATGAATCGAGGTTATTGCCAACTGAAACGCGGTTGACCTCAATAAAGACGTATGTTCCCCGTGCTGCAGATTTCCTGAAGGTCACGAGATGTAAACAGGGCTAGCACTAAAAAATTCTAACCCTAACCCAAGACTTAGCCCTACGCCTTACCCTAAACCTGACGCCTGATCCACAACCCTCTGAACATGAAGAAATCTACAGATGGCCTTCTAAAAAAGATATGACCCTGCGTAAACGATGTTCGATTCTATATCAACCAAATATGGTAGTGTCGGTTATGTTTAACTTGAAACGCGACTGACGTCATTAAAGCACCGATTACACTACGATACTAGTTTAGTTAATGTGTGTTAACACCCCTAAGGGTAATATATAAAATATGGTTAAATTGGTGCGGATTAGCCTGGTTTTAAGACGTACTACGTGACATTAGCCGCAAACAAGATACACGTCTACTTGCTTTTTAAAGCTGCATCATGCAAGATTTAGATATAGAGCTGGTCTATAATAGTTCAATAATGGATAATGAAAAATGAGTATATTGAAAGTTTTGACATAGATTGTTTATCGAATCAACGGTATCAATCGTTAAATAGCGATCGTAATTTAATCCGTTTACATCTGCTGTTGGGGGGGGGGGCGGATGGTTAGCTCGTGCGTGCTGTATCACAAGGTCTGTCATTGAGTGGATTAGAATCCTCGGTTGTACGTGACAAGGAGTAGGGTCGCCTGTCCAACCTCGTGGGTTTTCTCCGGGTCCTCCGGTTTCCTCCCACTGTTAAAGACCCCTACGCTGTTCCTCCGAAGGGGGGTGGACGGTCAGCTGTCCTGAACCGCTGACAACTTGAAACATCGCTGGAAAATCTTCAGCTTGAATGATTGTTAAATTGTCCGGTTTCCTCCCACTGTTAAAGTCCCGTACGCGCAAGCGAATTATTGAAATAAAATTGAATCATGTGTTAGTCCCGAAATGACCTAGTTTGTGTCGAGTGGATGTTAAACACCATTTCTCTCTCTCTGTGTCTCTGTCTCTCTCTCTCTCTCTCTCTCTCTCTCAATTTGCCAAATATTGTTGGGACAATTAAATGAACAATAACGATACGAATCAACCACATATCTCTCTATGGAAATCTTCCAAACATTTAAATAAACCATGTCGGCCTTTGTAATTTTTTTACGACAAAATGAATCGGTAATAATTTTAAAAAGAAGTGCGGAAAAGATTTATTAGGGCCTTACCCGCGGAAATGATAATTTTAACCCAGACTTATTTATGGGAAACGTCACCATATAACAAAACATTTATCAAAATGTCATATAATTGATCATTATGGCGGGATGCTGATCATATTGTAATGGGGGGTTGGATGGCCGAACGGTTAGCACGTGCGCGCTGTATTGTACGGTCTGTCATTGAATCAACTGGCGGGGTTTCGATTCCCCGGTTGTACGTGACAAGGAGTATGGTCGCCGTGCCCCCCCCCCCTCAGCCCCAGTGAGACTGGTCATCACTGTTCAGACCAGCACCTGCAGCCAGCAATGGGATTCCCAGATTTTAGTTTCTGTTTAGGATCGGTATGATTACCCTTTGCTCCAATGTATGCCCCCCCCCCCCCCCCTCGACGAAATCCTGGATCCGGGCCTGTAAACTGCATACATATTCTATTATGCCTACCCCATAAAACTGTTGTTTAATACTTTCTGGATACCCTGATAACCGGATAATTGTAAATCATGATGTAATTGACAGATTTAAATACTTCCCACACAACCAGTTCAGTTGACAGCAAATTAAAGTTCCATTATCTGAATCAAATATACTAATGTCCAAAAGAAAGTATACACTGCGCATTTCGTCCTGCTTCAAACAAAGTCGTTTTTCCATTGTATACGATATTTGAACGCACGAGGCATGTTCAGTGTAGTTTTATCACATTTTTTTTTTGATTTAAACAAAACTTAGTCATATTTTTAGTGTGTATACTTTTTTTGGGACATTAGTATATATCACGATAAATTTAATGTCTGGATTCTGTAAAGTACAATCTACTTCAGGTTCATTGCCTATGTTAATCTCCAACCCTAACCATAGCCCTTACCCATAATCTCATCAACAATCAAGTGCTATAACTCTATTTACATCCCGCGACTTTGACGAAATCTGTAGTTGGCCTTAAAATTTAGACCACCTAATGTTTTTGTTATGGATTATATATCTTCAAAATCCGAATGATGCTACCCTGGCATCCATGGGGATATTTAAATATTCAAGATGGCCGGAATGAGGCATAACGTCCCCTATATAGTCTAAGTGTACGTTGATATTATTAAAATATTGGTTTTCGGGTCACTTAAAATTCAGAAATAAACACATTTGATGGGAAATTTCAATGTTAGTAATGTGGTGTTGAAACACGTTAAACTATTCGGGGAGCCACGGTGGCTAGTTGGTTAAGACGCTGGCTCGCTAGCCTGGAGGTCAGGTGATCGATCCCTGCATTGGCCGAGAAAGTTCATCTGGATTTTCCGACGTGGTTTCCCCTTGTCAGTGGTGCAGAACGGAGGGTCTGAAAAGGACAGCTGTCTAGTCCTTCGGATGAGACGAAAAACCGAGGTCCCGTGTATAGATTGGAATGCACGTAAAAGATCCCTTGGCAGTTGGAATTCGATATAAGAGTAGGCGATAGTGCCGCTGCCCGGGCAAAATTTCCCTCATAGCACACTGTATGGCATATGGCCGTCTTCATTAGCCCAGTATAGGAGCAGAACAGTAGGACGTTAAACCCCATTTCATTTCATTTCATTTAAACTATTCGGGGTCGCCGAATTCATATCTGAACACCAGCATGACCGAACGAAAAGCCAGTATCATATTGAAATAAAGTTTTGCGAGTACATTTTTAAAATTGTTTATTTCTGAAGTAAGTGATCTCGACATTTCACAGCTATATTAATGTCATCTGCTTGAGCTGTTGTTTCTCGGGGGAATAATTACTTAATGGAGTTCCTGTCGTCGTGTGCAACGTCGTTTTCAATATCGTCTATTTGTAGGCACGGTATTGCATACGGAGTATTGGGATATCCATGGCAATGCTAAAAGATCCATGGAATGAAACAAAATGGAGTTCAACGTCTTAAATTTCTGTACAAAACGCACCAAGATGGGCAAGAGTTGGGGACAGTGGCGGACTGGGTCTGAAAATATTGGTTGCCAGGAGACGGGAGCTCATCTACAAATCCAATTCTATCATTTAATATTTAAAAGGAATAAATTAAATTTTCAAAATATATGTAAATGGAAACAACAAAATGTAATTATAATTTTCATGCTGATAATTTTTTTTCCTAATATTTATATATTTTTTGATAATTTATATTCTAAATATATTCTCTAATATCTAAGTGGGCCCACTTCCTCAGAGGAACATTTGCCATTGGGCAAGCTGACAACCTGGCCAGTCCGCCAATGGCTGGGGAAAAATAAATGAAGTGAATAAATATCTAATTAATAGTTTATATAAAGCTAGTCGTTCGGATGGGACGAAAAACCGAGGTCCCGTGTACACATTGGCGTGCACGTAAAAGACCCCTTGGCAGTTGGAATTCGATATAAGAGTAGGCCGTAGTGCCGCTGTCCGGGCAAAATTTCCCTCATAGCACACTGTATGGCGTATGCCCGTCTTCATTAGCCCAGGTTAGGAGCAGAACAGTAGGACGTTAAACTCCATTTCATTTCATTTCATTTCATTTATATAAAGCATTTGAAGCTAAAAATCTCCAATAGGCCGAGTTAACTCTTACACAATGTATCTTTAATAGGAGATGTAGGACGATCGCACTGCTTGTAAACGTATCTTTAATAGGAGATGTAGGACGATCGCACTGCTTGTAAACGAAACCCATAAGTAAATGAAATAGGGAGAGAGAAATGGGGTTTAACGTCCACTCGACATAAACTAGGTCATTTCGGGACTAACATATGGTTTAATTTTATTTCAATAGTTCGCTTGCGCGTAGGGGTCTTTAGCAGTGGGAGGAAACCGGAGGACCCGGAGAAAACCCACGAGGTTGGACAGGCGACCCTACTCCTTGTCACGTACAACCGGGGATTCGAAACCACGCCAGTTGACTCAATGACAGGCCTTATGATACAGCGCGCAGTGCGCACGAAGTAAATGAAATTAAATGTGGTTTAACGACAATGTATTTTTTTATGGTCCTGGTTTTCTGCACAAACCAGGCTAATGAAAACAACTTAAAACACATTTATTTAATCAGGCTTTTAACTGACTCTGTATACAATCGTTAACATGTTCATAATCTTCTTGTTTATTTATGATTATATTGTCACTTTGTAAAGTGCCCCTGAACATGTTTTATGAAAGGGCGCGCTATAAATATGTTGTAATAATAATATGAGGGATATTATGCCCAGACAGAGGCGTTTCCGCCAATGTGTATACGCGACCTCGGGTTTTCGTCACACCCAAACGACTAGATGTTGTCAGGCCCACGGGAAGGCAGGTGCCGCCCACACATTGCTTAGGGACCCATGAGGACAAGGGGCACCTTAAATATCTGTTTAAATTTTGTACGTCGGAATGGTCGGTGTTCATGCTACAGAGCCCCCGATCCGTTATTGTTCTTTCACAAATTGTCGAATGGACGTTAAACCCCATTTCTCTCTCTCTTTCACAGATGTGGGGGATGGTGGAAGTGGGCACAAAAATATCTCGGCGACCTTGGATGTTGTTCCTTGCTATTTATATCCACCGAAACAAGTTAGAATAGTATGATCAGTTCTTACAGTCAATGATATACCGGTGAACTGATGTCGAGGTTGCATTATTAAACGTAACTATACAGTTATTTTCGTCATTTTTTTTTTATTAAAAAAACCTTTATAATAATTCACGAATCGCATTCTGTTCTATGCTTTAGTTATTACCCGTTTCTAAGCTTATTCTCATTAACTTTTCTGCCCAGACATCCAACTTCCGGCGGAAATAGGTCCCCTTTTTTATGTTTGAATGTAACGCGATACTCCTAAAAATACTTAATTAGTTAAACCATTATCTACAGTCAGGGCCGGATTAAGACCCACAGAAGCCCCAAGCACATTAAAGTTATTGCTTCCCCAATTATGTAATTCAAAATAATAACAAACCACAAACATCCGACAATCACGTGATTAGAGTTTTTCTGGGAATTTATACACGTCATTATTAATCGCGACAAAACAGGTAACAGTAGAAAAAGATAAAACCAGTAAAAAACTGATTAAATGTTCTTAATTAATTTGTAAATTAATTATTTTAAATTTGGCATCTAACAAATCAGACATTCTGTGGTACATGGTCCCTAAGCACATGCTTATTTTGCTTCGAAATGGACGCAAATGGATCGGATAATAATGTAATATGAATGCATATAAACTGATTTACATTCACTCGTTTCTTATTTTACTGTAATTTCTAATCAGTTATGTTCGGCGAAATAGGCGAAGAGTCTGGATTGGATAGCAGTCTTTGGCGTCTGGTTATTCCAGTCGACACTGGTAGTATTCTCCTAAATGGGTTAGATCTATTTGATAAGGCCAACTTCAGGTTTGGTCAAAGGTCACGAGCTGTAGCGCTAATCCCAACCCTAGCCCTAACCCTGGACCTAACCCTAACCTACAATCTCGCCAACAATTCAGTGCACTAACCTTATTTACATCTCGGCGAAAATTGAGTTGGCCCTAACAAGATCTAGCCCTCCTACATGGGATATATGTAGCCTTGCTCATCGGGTCGCGTCACACAACTGGCGCTCGAAAGCATTCCTGTGCCAATATTAAAATTTTCGTTTTTTCTTAAATATTAGGAGGTTCACGGTAGCTAAGTGGGTAAGACGCTGGCTCGCTAGCCTGGAGGTCCCTGCATTGACCGAGAAAGTTCATCCAGATTTTCCGGTGTGGTTTCCCTTGCCAGTGATGCAGGGCGGAGGGCCTGACAAGGGCAGCTGTCTAGTCGTTCGAATAGGACGAAGAACCGAGGTCCCGTGTACACATTGGCGTGCACGTAAAAGATCCCTTGGCAGTTGGAATTCGATATAAGAGTAGGCCGTAGCGCCGCTGCCCGGGCAAAATTTCCCCCATAGCACACTGTATGGCGTATGCCCGTCTTCATTAGCCCAGTTTAGGAGCAGAACAGTAGGTCGTTAAACCCCATTTCATTTCATTTCTTAAATATTGGATATCAGAAGCCCAACTTTTCACGATAAAATAACAACATCAAAGTTGATTTAAACTGACCAAAAAGTTGTGTTTTCTATGTCGAATAATGTGGATGATATTGATGAGTCAAAGACTTGGCTTCTTTAATGGTTAATCCAGCACAGTCAGTTTCCCTCGTGACCATCGTATCGGAATGAAACGACTTCCGTTAGATCGACATAGAAATGTCAGTAGTAATAAAACGGTCGTCATTCTGCCGACGGGGAATTTGCCAATAATACGCAGTTTTGAGACCCATTGTACAAAGGCATCCATAAATTCATCCACGAAGGGTAAGGGGGTGGAGGGGGAATACATCTTTAGTCATAGCTATGAAATTCTGGCGAACCGACGCATCTGATATATATAAGTATTGAGAATTCTGTGTTTGAAATTTTCGTTCTGTTGTTTTATCTGTGGACATCAAATAATAACATTCATATACACCAGGAAACCGAACGCCATTTACATAAATGTTATTATTTGATGGCTACAGAGATGACAACAGAACGCAAATTTCGAACGCATAATTTACAATATTTATACAGTAAATATCAGATGTGTCGGTTCGCCAGTAACGCGACGATTTTAGCGTCTACCATTTTTAAAATTTCTTAATGTAAATCAAGTGAAATGGGGTTTAAAGTTACAATTTCATATTTTCTAAGAAAGTCAAAACATAATTATATCTATGTCTTTTGCTCAATAGGTTGTCAACTCACTATTATAGGATCAAAGGTTATCTTTCTCACACTTAAAAATCTTCGCACCGGAAATAATAACACAATTACCTCCCTTGTTTTCCTATTCCTCACCATGGAATAGCTATCTTCAAACGTTTGAATTTGAAGTTGAAAATTATATTCTTTAACAAGGTAGGACTGTTTATAGATACCATCTATTTTAGGGCTTTATTTTAATACATTTTAAAAATATGAAATTGTAACTTTAACGTCCTATATTTCTGCATGCCCCAACGAGGCTAATGATGACGTTGGGGTGGGGGGGGGGGTATGTTCTTCTTCCTGTTGCTCATAGACAAAACAAACGGGTACGAGTAGTAATTATGTTATTTAATTGGTTTTCCGACATATTCCGTGACAGAAACAATATCTCAAATCAAACTGATGATTTACAAAATGGAGTTTATCTTTCTACTTTTCAGCACCAACAAGGCTAATGAAGACGGGAAACAATGTTCTTCTTCCTCTTGCTTATAGGCAATAACAAATAAGTGTCATGGTAAATGTCCTTTAATTGGTTTTCCGTTATTATTTTAATCACGTAGTCCATTACAGAAACGTTCCCCTAAAGCAATAATAATAGTAATATGTCCATTTATATAGCGCCAAATCCACAAATCGTGCTCATAGCAATCTAATGTGGTACAAATATTTCCTGATATATCATTGACAACCGTACAAGTTTTAAACTATCTTCTTCCGGTAATAATATCTCCGAGGGTTTAAATAAATCAACAACATGCTCTGATATATGTCAAGACAGATATGATCTGTCACAAGTCGATCAACCTCTATTGTAACCTTGCTTTCTGAGCGTAGGGGTCTTTTAGCAGTGGGGGGAAACCGGAGTACCCGGAGAAAACCCACGAGATTGGACAGGCGACCCTACTCCTTGTCACGTACAACCGGGGAATCGAAACCCCGCCAGTTGACTCAATGACAGACCTTATAATACAGCGCGCACGTGCTAACCATTCGACCCCCTCCCCATTCTTTTATCGTTATCAAGCACAATGCCATTTAGTAAACTTGAGGGTCTATATAATGAGAAGAAATGTTAAGTTATTACACACTTCTAGTTTACCAAGCTGACGTTCACACTTAAAACTGCCTCGCCCCCATACTAATGTTGAACATAATCCTTTAGTGGCAGTTAAAAGGTTTACTGGTAAAGTTTAAATACCAAAGATCCAAATTAAAAACTATCTTGTTTGTTGATAACTCTGGAATGTCACAGTTTCTAATTCTAATGCTGTTTTGAGTTGGTTTAATTATTTTCAGCAGAGCTATGAATAATCCAATAGAGTGTCAGACCTGTTGGAATAATTGGATCGCCCATCAAACTACTCCCTCTACCAGACTACCACTAGGTCAGGCATGACATAGAAAAGATCACATCAATTATGACAGAAATTATTTGAATTGAATTTGTGATAATCTGAATAATAAACAATCCATAATTGTTTACTAGTGTTGATCTTAATTCAATATAACTGATTAAAGCAGTGGTTCTCAACCACATGAAAAAATAGCGGCACACCTGGCTAAATACATATGAAAAATATTTGAATTTTGCAAAATAAAAACATGGCAAGTCATAGATGGCATACAACCGTAGACACAGACTAGTCGTAGACACATAGAATAAAGAAAAGCACAGCTATGAACTTACTTTATTGCAATTTTTCGAATTTCATCAGTCAAATAGCTAGCTTGTTTAGTGAGAAATTTTCTTAGTGTGCTGTTCAAAATTTCGCGGCACACTTAGGAAGATCTCTGGTTGAGAATCATTGGATTAAAGGGACATTAGGTAAGATTAGATAAAGAGCTGGCAGTTCTCGCTATAATAGTTAGATAATGAAAACAAAATATACTGTAAAATTTCAGTCAAATTGCTTCACTCTGAACCGAGATAGTGTACGTTACAACTTTAGAGATGACAGTTCTGATGATCTACAGTGTGTACAATCATTCGCTTGCGCGTGGGGGTCTTTAGAAGTGGGAGAAAACCGGAGAAAATACACGCCTTCATTCGGAGCAAAACAGTAAGATATTTCATTTCATAACTCTTTAAAGTTACAATTTCATATTTTTAGGTTATATTATTACAATGTATTAAAATAAAGCCCTAAAATAGATGGTATCTATAAACAGTCCTACTTTGTTAAAGAATAATCCTATTAATCCTATAATTCACTATTGCCAGTTGGGAAATTGGCAAAAATATAATTTTCAACTTCAAATTCAAACGTTTGAAAACAGCTATTCCTTGGTGGGGAATAGAAAAACAAGGGAGGTAATAGGGAGGTAATTGTGTTATTATTTCCGGTGTGAAGATTTTTAAGTGTGAGAAAGATAACCTATGATCGTATAATAGTGAGTTGACAACCTATTGAGCAAAAGACATAGAAATAATTATGTTTTGACTTTCTTAGAAAATATGAAATTGTAACTTTAAGCACCATAGCCGGCATAGCACACACGACTGTAGGCTAATATACGCCCACGTCCAATTCTCTGATATGTGATGAAGTATAACAACATTTAATGATACTGGGCTAAAATTAAATTGAATGGAGGTTAATGGCCTACTTTCCTCAATAATTCAGACCTGTAGAGTGATATGACAATTGATATAGTATCCGCTGACGTTCAGAAAGGATTTTGAATAAAAGATGTCATTATCGTAGAGAGGTTTAACAAATTGACATCCAGTAAGGCTTTTATCAAACGGCAAGATTCCATCTTAAGATGGCATAATGCTTTTATAAGACAGCCATTAACCGGATTACGCCGTGGTGGCCTCTTAACATTGTATTATTGAAGGCCAAGGATTAAAGACGACAACGACCCCTTCATCTATACGTGTAGCTATGTGGTTAATAAAGACATATGATGATCAGCCACTAGATCTGTTATTCACAAATAGTATATGTTACCAGGCAAGGTGGGTCTCTAATTTAACCTGTGTTATTATCTAAGACAAAACAATGCCCCCTTTAACTCCACGGGTAGCTATGCGTTTGGTCACTTCAACGCCACGGGTAGGTGTGTGTTTGGTCCCTTCAACTCCACCGGTAGTTGTGTGTTTGGCCCCTTCAACTCCATGGGTAGCTGTGTGTTTGGCCCCTTCAACTCCACGGGTAGCTATGTGTTTGTTCCCTTCAACGCCACGGGTAGCTGTGTGTTTGGTTCCTTCAGCCCCACCGGTAGTTGTGTGTTTGGCCCCTTCAACTCCATGGGTAGCTGTGTGTTTGGCCATTTCAACTCCACGGGTAGCTATATGTTTGGTCCCTTCAACTCCACGGGTAGCTGCGTGTTCGGCCCTTTCAACTCCACAGGTAGCCGTGTGTTTGGCCCCTTCAACTCTACTGGTAGCTATGTGTTTGGCCCCTTCAACTCCACGGGTATCTATGTGTTTGGCCCCTTCAACTCCACAGGTAGCCTTGTGTTTGGCCTTTACAACTCCGCGTTTAGCTATGTGTTTAATAAAGATATGGTTATAAACCCTTTCAAATGTTTTTTTTGGGACACTATTTACAATTTATTCAATAAATATTTACATATTATAAAAGTACACTATATAATCGTGATATCTGAAAACAATCCGGACCTTATATAAATTCATCTCAAATGTTAATATACATGTATGTGATCTCTAATTATTTTATGTTTTTGTCTAAAACAAGACACTCGTAACTTCATCTCTGCAGGTAGCAGTTTTTTATCAACTCCCACATATGATTGTTAATATTCTTTGGTTGTGATAGCCACGGTGGCTCAGTGATTAAGATGTTGACTAGCTAGCCTGGAGGTCACGTGTTCGATCCACGTGTTTATTCTCCGACATCGCTTGGATGGGACGAAAAACCGAGGTTCCTTGAACACATTGATTGCACGTAAAAGAACCCTTGACAGTTGGAATTCGATATATGAGCAGGACGTAGTGCCGCTGCCTGAGCATGGTGTTTGTCCTTCATCTTTAGTCCAGTTGTAGCAGAAAAGTAGAACGTTAAACCCCATTTCATTTCGTTTTTCTTAGTGCGTTTATTGATCATTATACTGATTAGTTCAACTGAGATGTATGTAAATGTTATAATAATGTTAATGTATTTAATTATGAATCGTGTAAAACAATACTTAAACGGATTAAGCTTGTTTATAGAATTGTCGAGTTTAGATTCGGGATTCAGTACTGAAAGGTGGCACTGTATTTGATGTTTATATGGCAATAAAGATTGTATTTAACACGGTCGCTAAGTGGGTAAAACACTAGCTCACAAGCCTGGGGGTCCAGTGGCGGATTGGGGCCGGGAACTGGCCCGGGCTCCCGTGTCGGAGCGACCCCTTTTACTGACCGCGGAGCCTGGACGGGTGGTCCAGGGGCTCTCCCCCTTGAAAATTTTGAAAAATGAACCCCAAATATGCGATTTGGTGGTATATCTGATTATAATCTCTGTCAAATAATATATCTCATAAATCAACCTGTGAAATTATCATATCGTCATATTATTAATTAACGTATTATCATTGTATCGTCAAAAGTCAAGAGAATTTAACTGGTTAAAAAATGGGACTAGTTGAGAAAATTTTGACCATTTGATTTAACCAGTTGGCGGAGTGGGAGCGGACATGCATAGGCGTACGGGACACAATTCATTTTTGAATTTTTGGAAATAGGAGGCCATTTCCCGCAATTTGAGACCATTCCCGACATCCCAATTCTGTAATTTCATCTATGAAAATAACGATTTAATAAAAATGTCAAGGAATGTTTAACACCAGCCTCAGCCTCCGGAAATCGTCTCGCACTCATATTCAGCCAGTAGACCAGCTATCATCAAATTTTGCTGAGGCCTTCAAATTGAATGTTTTGGGAGTTATGAACCATCAGCCGGCGTTTCTGGCGTATCCCCACAAACAGGGTGCAGGTGACTTAATAATTAGTAAATGTGCGGGCGACAGTGTCGGGTGAATCCGATGAAATTTTCGGAAGAATTTCGGAATCCCCACACCCGGCCCAGAAAGTCTATTATACCAGCCCATTCCAGACTCCAGTGATGGCGTAGCGGCGCGTTAAAGCACCGGCCACATACAACATGATCATCATCGCTCCATGACCGGTCCATATAATGTTCAGCAGAAAAAGTTTTTTTTAGACGAATTGGTCAAAATTATTTTGTTTCATTTTTTGTTCGACCGGCCCTTCGGGCGATCGCCTAATCGCTCCCTGTGGAGGTCGCGTGTTTGATCCCTGCATTGACCGAGAAAGATCATCGGGGTTTTCCCTTGTCAGTGGTGCAGGACGGGGTGCCTGACAGGGACAGCTGTCTGATCATTCGGATGAGATGAAAAACCGAGGTCCTGTGTATACATTGGCGTGCACGTAAAAGATCCCCTGGCATTTGGAATTCGATATAAAAGTAGGCCATAGTGCCGCTAACCGGGCAAATTTCCCTAATAGCACACTGTATGACGTATGCCCGTCTTCATTAGCCCTGTCGGAGCAGTAGGGCGTTAACCCTATTTCTATCTCTCTATGATAGAAACGACTGTATTATAACCAGAACAGATGATGTAGTGACAAGAGTTGTATTCTACATGTATATACATCGTGGCTTGTGTTTAACAGATGCTGTTAGAATAGCTGTATTCTGGGACTTCTGGGCAGGGGCGGATTGGTGCCCCTTTTACTGACCGCGGAGCCCGGACGGGGGGGGGGGGGGGTCCGGGTGCTCTCCCCCGAGAAAATTTTGAAAAATGAACCCCAAATATGCGATTTGGTGGCATATCTGATTATAATCTCTGTCAAATTCAGCCAGCAGACCAGCTATCACCAAATTTTGCCGAGGCCTTAAAATTGAATTTTTTTGGGGGATATACGAACCATTGGCAGACGTTTCTGGCGTATCCCCACAAACAGGTTGCAGGTGACTTAATAATTAGTAAATTTGCAGACAACAGTGTCGGGTGAATCCGATGAAATTTTCGGATGAAATTCGGAATCCCCATTGCAAGATTCCGAATTCCGGAATACATGATCATCATCGCTCCATGGCCGGTCCAATACCCCCGCCCCCCATATAATGTTCAGCAGAAAAAAGGTTTTTAGACGAATTGGACAAAATTATTTTTTTCATTTTTTGTCCGACTGGCCCTTCGGGTGATCGCCCGATGGCCCAATCCCCCCCTGCTTCTGGGTACTTATTTATCCGTAATAGTGGGACGCTTAACACCATTTCAATTCATTTAAAAACTGTATTATAGCTATACACAAGATTGGTTCCTCTTCTTCAGGGCATGGCGTCAGTGTGTTTTTTAGTATAGATACTCATGTGCCAAAACTTTACTGTCATAAAGTTTACATCCCATTGAATTTTGCTAAATCCCAATGCTGTAGAGTGAAAGGTTGGGTCTTGATGGAGAGTGACAGGTTGTCTATTTTTATAGTCCAATCAAATTGAAGTCGTAGTTATATTCAGTTTGTCGAAATAAAACAGGTAACATGACAGTCTCTCTCTTTAATCTTGGTCTTCCCTAAAACCTTTCGAAAGTTTATGTATTAAAAGATTGTGAAAACATTATACGTCTACCCGCTGCATGATCAACTTATGATCAAAAGATTCTGTATGTGGCGATTACGTTTGCAGCTATTTTCGACAGCCTCGTTCACCACACAATAAATTCTTCTGGAATGTTATGCTATTCTGTGGATAATCGTTCATAATGAATTTTGCCGGTTGTGACATAATATACATTTTTGCGTCAAAATAATTGGAGCTCCGGTTAATCACACTTACGCTGTAATCCATTTGGTTGTTTAACCCGACTGTTAACCAGTAATAATTTCGGAGAGAAAACATCAGTCAATCCAGCAGAGATTGGGTGGGATTAGGTCTAATCCAGTGATTTCCAACCAGTGTGTCGGGGCACACAGATGTGCAGCAAGATCTTCCAAAGTGTGCCGCGAAATTTTGAACAGCAGACTAAGAAAATGCGAAAAACCACGTGATCCCAATAGAGTATTCACTGGTGTCTACTGATGAGTTCATATCAGTTTTTTCTTTATTTAGTTTGAGTCATTCTATGTGTCTATGACCAGTCTGTGTCTACGGTTGTATGCCTTCTATGACTTGCCATGTTTTTTTATCTTGCAAAATTCAAATATTTTTCATATATATATAGCCAGGTGTGCCGTTATTTTTTCATGTGTTCCAAGGTTTTCCGTTGGCAAAAAAAGATTGAGAACCACTTGTCTAATCAAACGAAACACTGTGAGTTGTATGTAGATATACATGGCAGGATTGATGGCATAAAAAAAGACAATTGTGACAAAAATACAGTGTATGACAGATATTTGTTCATTTTATAAAATGTACATATTATTTACAATCAAGTTGAGTTATTAACTGGGAACTACAATATAAGGCTGGTGAGGCAGGCATTTTGATTTTTCGTGGCACAGATGTATCCATTTAGGCTTTACGAATATCAATTTACTGTTTTCTGTTAAGGCCTGAAAAAATATCAAAGAAACAGAAAAGTATATTATTGTGATAATTTTATTCTAATTTCACATGAAATGAAATGGGGTTTAACACCCCACTGTTCTGCTCTGACTGGGCTAATGAAGACGGACATACGCCATACAGTGTGCTATAAGGGAAAGTTTGCCCAGGTAGCAGCGCTATGGCCTACTCTTATATTGAATTTACATACATGCCAATGTGTACATGGGACGCCGATTTTTTGCCCCAAACTGATTGACTAGACAGCTGTCCTTGTCAGGCCCTTCGTTCTACACCACTGACAAGGGGAAACCATGTCCGAAAATCCTGATGAATTTTCTCGGCCAATGCAGGGATCGAAAACACGAGTCAGCGTCTTACCCACTTAGCTACCGTGGCTCCAATTCCACAAGAAACCAATCAAATTAAAACACAGATCCTATTTCGTTTTTAATAGTTCAAAATTTCGTTTTACTTTTATTTATTACACTAGGATCTGGATAAGTTGTTATATAACCTGTGTTCTGGTTGACGTGGGAAGTCAGCCAAAGAAAGTGTCTGTTACGGAGAATTCTTGATGTGCAGTGCAACAAACTGCGGGTATCCCACTAGAAACACCAACGCTGATTGATTAATCAAATGTGTGACAACATAGGGCCAAAAGCCACTCGTATGACCCCTGACGCGACCTTCAACTACAACCGGTCAGATCTTCATGTAGTAGAGGCCATCGAAATATAGAAATGAAATATAGATCTGTATTTTAATTCAACAAGAAACAAAAATACTAAACAAAACATTTTAATTTATTTCACTTACTCCTACATTATAAAGTGTACTAAATTGTGCTTCACAAAAACATATTTATCCGGGGGAGGGGGCAGTTGTCCGGAGGGGGGTATTTCTTTTTTGCTCTCATTAATTATATATACTTAAGACTTTGGATAACCCTGCACATATATATGGAGGATGGGAGTCATGTTATAAAGCTTCTTCCAAAAATCACCCTGCCTGTCCTGTTGATTGTTTTGTAAGAAAATGGAAAATGCCAGCTAGAATAAAGACACCTTGCTAGTATAAATTGAATACTTACATCATCAAAATTATCATCCCATTTATTATTGGTTATAACGTACGTTACATCATTGTTCATATAATCAGATAATTCTCTGTAATAAAAATAATATATTCATCTATATCATCATCATTATGCAAGAGCTAAATCTGCCTATTGCAAGTCTTTCTTTAGGTCTGAAATGTTATCTAAATTATTAATTAGACATTTATTAACCTATCCAGACCATAATCAACTCTCGATGTCAATGCTAGCCCTGCGATATTTACTGGATTACGATCAGATTTGCTGCTCATAATACGATCAGATTTTTTGCTCAACTTTCATTCATGATTTAATCATGAAATGGATAATCGAGACTAGGCCCAAAATTCAATCGCTAAAATCTCGGATCAGAGTGGATCAATTCGACTAAAATTTACAGCAAATTCCCTTTACAGTATCTTGTTTTTAACTATTATAGTGAGAACTGCCAGCTCTTTATCTTATCTCCCTAAACGTGGAGACTGGTTAATCCTTCAAACCAAATGACGAGAAACTGTTCCATGTCAGAACATCCATCCTGCACCAATGACATGGACTAAACTGACTTAAAAATCCTGAGAAACTTTCTTGGCCCATTGCGGGTTCTACTATTTAGACAATGCAATAGCAGTGGCTCCCCATAATACGAGAGAGAGAGAAAGAAATTGGGTTTAACTTCCACTCGCCATAAATTAGGTGATTTCGGGACCAATATATGGTTCAATTTTATTTCAATAATTCGCTTGGACGTAGGGGTCTTTATTAGTGCTAGGAAACCAAAGGACACAGAGAAAAAAGACAAAGCTGGACAGGTGTCCCTACTCCTTGTCATGTAAAAGTGGGGAATCAAAACCATGCAACCTGATTCATGATAGATCTTCTGATCTAGCGTGCATGTGTTAACCATTAGGCTTTAACAATTAAGATACTCAGAGCTGCGGTGGATCAAAGAGTAAGACTTTGGCTAAGAAAGTTACTCAGGATCTTTCAGCATGCTTCCTCCTTGTCAGTGGTGCAGGATGGTATGAACACAGAGGTCCTGTGTACAAATTCTTGCGCATGTAAAAAAAGAACCTTTGACAGTTGGAAACTTAAATAAAGTTAGCCATAGTTCGGCTATTTGGGCAAAATTTACCTCATAGCACATGGCAAGGTGTATGCCCATCTACATTAGACTAGCCAGTGCAGAACAGGACGTTTAACCCCATTTCATTACAATATGATACTCACCCGTTGTAAGCTGTAATGTATCTCGTCAACAGTCGTTTATCTGTATCCGAAAATTCTCCATACAGAAAAAAAGTTTTATTGGTGAAGAAATCAGGCAATTCTGGTAAACCTGAATCATCTGATCCTTCCTCTTCATCATATGTTACAGCAGTTTTCATTGGTTTAGGACTAGTCTTTACTTTGGTAACAGAGTTATCAATTGGTTCATCTTCATCTGTTGAGCCACCATATAAATCAGCATCGCTTTCCTTTTTCACTGCTACTTTACTTTCAGTTTCTGCTTTGTGTTTCTTTATTTTTTCCCTTGCTCTGAATAGAATAGGTGCATAAATTAAAGATACATTATTGGAGATTCGATAACGAGTTGGCAGTTCTCACTATAATAGTTAAAAACTAAATAACGTAAAGGCAATTTGGTGAAAATTTCATTCAAATTGATCCTCTATGAACCGAAAACTAAGCAAATGAAATTTCTGCCTAGCCTCGGTCATCATTACTAAAGTCAGTACGATAAACAGCATAGTCTCGGTTATCTATTTAATCGTTTAATCGAGAAGGAAAGTTATGTAGTAAATCGGCTCACAATCCACTTAAGATCGCAGGCTAGCGATGCCATCTAGAGTTGATTATGGTCTGGATAAGTTAATTAATGTCTAATTAATAATTTAGATAACATTTCAGGCCTAAAGAAAGACCTGCAATAGACAGATTTAGCTCTTGCATAATGTATGTTTAAGTAGACAGTAAATAAAGAATTATTGATAATGGGAAAACGAGAGAGAAATGGTGTTTAACATCCACTGGACAGAAACTAGGTCATTTCGGAACTAAAATATGGTTTAAATTTATTTTGTTAAATTTGTTTTTAGCAGTGTGAGGAAACCTGAGAACCCGGAGAAAACCCACGAGGTTGAACAGGTGACCCTACTCCTTGTCACGTACAACCGGGGAATCGAAACCACACCAGTTTTCTCTCAAAATTAGAGACCTTATGATCAAATACACAAGTCTCTACCAAGAGTAAGTTCTACTCCCTCACCCCAGTTGCTGTTGATTAACAGTAGATATAAAAATTTATTTACCTTTCTAATTCATCTTCGGTATCTCCACTAGAATCTGATTCACCTCCATAAACAACTATAAAATATTTAAACAACCTGTTAAACAACCAAACTATAAGTAGACTTCTATGTTTACAGTAGATAAATAGAGAGAGAGAAATGGGGTTTAACGTCCACTCGACACAAACTAGGTCATTTCAGGACTAACATATGGTTCAATTTTATTTCAATAATTTGCTTGCGCGTAGGGTCTTTAGGAAACAGGAGGACCTGGAGAAAACCCACGAGTTTGGACAGGCGACCCCTACTCCTTGTCACATACAACCGGGGAATCAAAAGCACACCAGTTGATTGAATGACAGACCTTATGTAGATAAATATATATAAAAATAATATGTTCAGTTAAAAAATCCACCACTTCTGAGCATGTTCAGATGTTTTAATGGATAACTTATTCAGATGTTATAATGTATAACTTGTTCAGATGTTATAATGTAGAACTTATTTAGATGTTATATAATGTATAACTTATTCAGATGTTATAATTTATAACTTGTTCAGATGTTTAATGTATAAAACTTATTCTCAATATCCACACACCATGTTTTTTCTTTAATGTACAACTAAGTGAAATATGAGCAGTCCAAATTGAATGGGAGTCATTTGCACCTGGTTAATCTACTCTGCAACTTATCTTCTAGTTATTTGTGATTTAGCTAATTTTAATTTAATTTTGCATCGATATGTGGGACAAATTTTGCTTTGAAATTTATTTATCTAACCTTCTCTTTACAATTGGAAATCGGGACCACAGAGAACACAACATTGGGAACTGATTTTAAAATATGCATTAAGTCTTAATTATTGGATATTTGGATTCCATGTTTTCATGGCAAGATAAAAACTGATTGAAATGGACAAATATTAAATTCTAAATTGTGTTTTTAATGTCAAAGATAATGGATTATTTTAAGGGTTTGAATTTTTTGGACAGGTTGCTCTTCTAAATAGCTGTAGTAAAGTTCCACATTTTTAAGTTTATAAATTCAGTAACAATACTTGATTATACAAGGATATTTATTACGGACCAAGATAACTAAAATTCAACATAAATACCATCGTACCTGGCTCTTTTTTAACAGGTGTTTTCTTTACAGCTGGTGATTCTAAAATAACAACCATTGAATTTAATGAGATAATTTAATCCAAACATAATTAAATACAAAGTTTACAATAACTAACTACAGTTCTTTTGAGATATAGGTTTACTGTGCAATTTAATTTGTATTTTTTTTTCTTCGATTCCAAATAGATCAATGATCATTGTTTTTTCCAGAAAAGATTTGACCACAAACAATGACCATAACATACTTTGGAGTTGTCACTTTCCTTTTCAATAACAACTTCTACAAAATTAAGCATAGATTTTCAAAAAAAAATAATTTGACTCACTTGTTGTTTTAGCTGGAGTTTTACAAACAATCTGTTCTTCCTCTTCTGAACTTTCACTTGGAGAATCGGCATCACCGACACGGTATCTATAAACATAATATACATGTGTATAGTGTACAGAGGTACATACACTGTAACCCAGGCATCATTTAATCTTGTGTATCTAGCAATAATTTCTTTCACATTTATTCAATATCAAATCTGTGTTTAAAAATTCTTAAAAATTGTTTAAAATCACCAAAAATCATCTAATTTGTACTTGCGTCCAGTTTAAAGCTGAACATTTCATTTTTGATAATGAGTGTCCAATTTACAAGTGTTTAATTTCTCGATCAATGTTCAAAAATAACAACACAATGGATTCATTTTTTAACAATGGTCAGGAAATTAAATGATATCTGGGTTACAGTGTATATTGCAGTTCTCATGTTAATTCATTCTATAATAAATGCATAATGGCCAAACCATTTTAATTCTTAGTATATATGGGTAAATTAAAGGCCAATATTGGTGTCAGCCATTATCACATAAATAAATAAATTAACAGAACAGAAATTCAAATTGGTGTGACCTACACTAAATGTATTATTATACTTACTTTCTCCAGTTGAGTAATTTCTTCTGTTTATAACAATCTGTTATCCAGTTCTTGTTGACAATTTTACCTTTACCTTTTACCTGGTTGTATTTAGGTGTGTTAGGAAAGGCACATCTACATAATATATAAATATATCATTTATTACTACCTATAGTACCTTTTACCTGGTTGTATTTAGGTGTATTGGGGAAGGCACATCTATATAATATATAAATATAGCATTTATTACTACCCTTTAGTACAATTTACCTGGTTAAATTTAGGTGTGTTAGGGAAGGCACATCTACACAATATATAAATATATCATGTATTATTACCTTTAGTATCTTTTACCTGGTTATATTTAGGTGTGTTAGGGAAGGCACATCTACACAATATATAAATATATCATGTATTACTACCCTTTAGTATCTTTTAACTGGTTATATTTAGGTGTGTTAGGGAAGGCACATCTACACAATATATAAATATATCATGTATTATTACCTTTAGTATCTTTTACCTGGTTATATTTAGGTGTGTTAGGGAAGGCACATCTACACAATATATAAATATATCATGTATTATTACCTTTAGTATCTTTTACCTGGTTATATTTAGGTGTGTTAGGGAAGGCACATCTACACAATATATAAATATATCATGTATTATTACCTTTAGTATCTTTTACCTGGTTATATTTAGGTGTGTTAGGGAAGGCACATCTACACAATATATAAATATATCATGTATTATTACCTTTAGTATCTTTTACCTGGTTATATTTAGGTGTGTTAGGGAAGGCACATCTACACAATATATAAATATATCATGTATTATTACCTTTAGTATCTTTTACCTGGTTATATTTAGGTGTGTTAGGGAAGGCACATCTACACAATATATAAATATATCATGTATTATTACCTTTAGTATCTTTTACCTGGTTATATTTAGGTGTGTTAGGAAAGGCACATCTATATAATACATAAATATAGCATTTATTACTACCTATAGTACCTTTTACCTGGTTATATTTATGTGTGTTAGGGAAGGCACGTCTATACAATATATTAATATACCATTTTGACATATAGTATCTTTTACCTTTTACCTGGCTATATTTAGGTGTGTTCGGAAAGGCACAATGTACAACCAGACAAGTCATTACCAGTCATCAAAAACAAATGGCACAGAAATGTAATGAGGGTTTAATGTCTTCATTTTCAGTACAACCAGACTACAGCTTAACATTACTTGGGTATATAAATATCAGAGAAAGAGAGAGGGGGAGAGAGAGAGAGAGAGAGAGAGAGAGAGAGAGAGAGAGAGAGATGGGGTTTAATGTCGACTCGACATAAAGTAGATCATTTCGGGACTAACATATGGTTTAATTTTATTTCAATAATTTGCTTGCACGTATAGGCCTTTAATAGTGGGAGGAAACCGGAGGTCCCGGAGAAAACACATGAGTTTGAACAGGAGACCCTACTCCTTGTCATATACAACTGGGGAATCCAAACCACGCCAGTTAACTCAATGACAGACCATATGATACAATGCAAACGCGCTAACCATTCGGCCATCTTTAACCAGCCACCAATGGTATACATGAGACACAGGACAACGATTATTCTCACAATTCAAACGACTAGACATCATTCCTTGCCAGTCCATCTGGCCTGTACCAGTGATGTGGGCAAATCAGGTAGGTAAACCTTAAGGCAGGACACTACCTAAGAATTTTACATTGATAACAGAAACTTGCCATTTAGTGTAATATCAGTATATGATGTCCCAAATCAGATTTGATAATTTGAGCGCAAAATATTTATTTGTTGTCATGAAAATGGTGGCCATATTGGATTTTTTTATATATTCACGGTGGCTATGTTAGGAAATCAAAATCTTCAACAATTTTATTGAAACAAACTATTTGTGATTTGGAATAACATATATAGGCATTAAAGAGTGCAATAAGGCATAAATTTTACTATTTGAATGTTAATAAAGAACATTATGCATCCCACATAAAACAAGTGGGTGTGGCCGAACACACCACTAAAAGGATTTTGTACAATAAAATGTCCAAATGTATAACAAACACTTTGAAAATCACCTTATTGCAAACAGTAGCTATAACACTAATTGTATTCCAAAAATGAGACCATTATCTCTCATAGATTT
This sequence comes from Patella vulgata, assembly GCF_932274485.2. Taxonomy (NCBI): domain Eukaryota; kingdom Metazoa; phylum Mollusca; class Gastropoda; family Patellidae; genus Patella; species Patella vulgata. The sequence continues at coordinate 10,181,279 of NC_065886.2, read as the reverse complement.
TGAGAATTTGATTTTCTAAGACCTGATATGGGTGAAAAATTGAGTACGGGAAAAAGCAAGTTAAAAGTTAAAAATTTGATTTACCTAAAAAAATGACTAAATATTTAACACTATATAATATAAAGGCTGGACACGACTTGAAAAATCAACAAATTTCAACTATTTTGGGCAATTTTAGCTGATATCAAAATTTGACAGATCAATCTATACAGAGTGTTTTATAAGGTAGTGTCCTGCCTTAAGGTGCCATCTAAGCCTTCGCCATCACCTGAATGAAACCTAGGACCTTCTGGTTAGGGAGCCAGTGCCTTGCTCATCGATCAACAGATTGGAAATGAAATGGGGTTTAACATCCAACTGTTCTGCTCAGACTTGGCTAATAAAGACGGGCAACAGACTGGATAGGAAATGAAATGAAATGGAGTTTGACAGCCTACTGTTCTGCTCTGACTTGGCTAATAAATACGAGCAACAGACTGGATAAGAATGTTGAAGATCAAACATACATGTAGTCTCAGTCTTCTCATGGGTCAACTGTGTTGTTTTATTTTAATTATGTTTTTTTTAAGCAGCCTTTACCTAGAAACCTTTCAAATTTTTCTGGGTGTCTAGCTTTGGAGTTTGCCGAAATGATAGTTTTATTATACTTACATTAAATGAGTACAACCGCGTCCCCAATCAGGTTTATATGTTCCTCCCATTTCTAGAGCTTTATCACGTAATTCTCCTCGATATGGATTCTGATAACCACTCATAGCAAATATTACTTTCTCCATTAATTTACTAAACTCTTTTATTGGGGACTGTTTTACTGGTTCAGCTAAAATAGATAAAAATAATAATAATAATAATAGGGACTGTTTTACAGGTTTAGCTAAAATAGATAATCATAATAATAATGACTGTTTTAGCTAAAATAGGTAATAATAATAATGACAACAATAATAATAATAATGACTGTTTTAGCTAAAATAGTTAATAATAATAAAGCTGGGTGCTGTTTTACTAAAATATATAATACTATAACTACTACTATGTTTGAGAGTACATTAATGTAAGGAAAATGTTATCTACTCTTATAAAAGTGACAGATAATCTGGGCTGTCTGTGGGGATAGATCGAAAGTAATCACTAATTTAATTGATTACATGGCATAATAGCTGTAATCCTACTAATATGAAAGTAATTTTAATTTAATCGATTACATTGCAGTTTAATCTAACCCATGCATTTTTCACGATTAAACAATTAATGTACTATTGTGTTATGTGGTTCAAATCCGTTCAACATCTGTCACAGAGACTAAGTTATCATTTTCAGTTTCATTAATCATGACAATAGAAGCTTCAAAAACATTTCTCAGCTATGTGCTTGTTCTCAAACAGAGCTTATTGTACTAGGTCTCGGACGTTTGATCTACTTATATTCAACTTACATTTAATCTTTTTTAGAGGTGGTGCTTTATCTTCATGACTTTTATTACTAGAAACAGATGATAGACTAGTAGATTGTTTACGTAGTGGAGCTTTAATCTGTGGTCTTTTTTCTTCATCATCACTGCCACTGTGTTTACGTTTCACCTGAAAAATAATAACACAGGTTGCCAGGCAATGAAAAAATATGCTCCCCAGCAACCAAGTCATTTGACTAGCAGTGAGTTCTGAGCTGAATAAATCAGAAAAATTTCAGACACAGTTTTAAATGTAGGAATGTAAAAGAAGGTCAGTGTCATGGGAGGAGGCAGATTCATTTTATTCATCATCATTTCATCATTTTTCACAAATAGTTTAATGTGTGTGCGCTATGGGCATTGTGGAGATGCAGGGAGGTGTGCAGGGAATTGGATGGACTTCAGTTTCTGTGGTTTTAAGTCTGGTAACTTCATTAAATCTAATGTTTTTTCATCGGTAAACAAGAGTGAGCAGACTCACAATGGCGGCCGTTTGTTTACATTCACGCTATGGTTGCAAGGAAGAAAACTTTACAAGTCAAATTCAGAATTAAAGACACTTTCTTTTCAATACTGGACCCTAATAACATGTTTCATCCTCCTATGTGGTGATATTCAGCAAAATCCCGGCCCGTTTCAAGATAAAACTCTCAGTAACGCTGTCAACCCAAGAAAACTTGCAGGTAAAAGGTCACTCCAATTACCCTCATCATGTCAATGCAGTAATGACTCCTCCATTTGCAATTTGTGTACACTTCAATCCTTGCCTTTTTGGAATTCTTCAGTATCAGTAGTTAATTCCGGGCCTTCCTGTAGCGATGTAAAGAGTAAATATTCTGTGATCTCTGACTCTGTCTTTGATGATTTACCTAAGAAAGGCTTGCAGTTTATACATTTAAATGCACGCTCACTCCTACCTAAACTCTCTGAACTCCGACTCATTGCTTCGAAAGTAAATGCAGCGGTCATAGCTGTTAGTGAAACTTGGTTAGACGATAGTATTACAAATGACGAAATTTACATCCAGAACTACAACATCATTAGAAAAGACAGAAACCGGCATGGCGGTGGTGTGTGTTTATATGTCCGATCTGACCTTGCTTCAACTAATAGAACAGACCTGGGTGACACTAATGAGGAATTTGTGTTTATCGATCTTCTGTTGCCGAAATCCAAACCTCTTCTAGTGGGTGTTGTGTACAGACCTCCAAACCATAATCATTTCCTAACTTCTTTCAAAGAATTCCTTTCAAATCTTAAAACAGACTATGAAACTATTATTCTTGGTGATCTGAACATATGCGTTACCAAGACTGAAACCGTGCAATGTAAAAATTACTTAGATCTTTTGAAGCTGTTTAACTTTACTCAAATAATCTCCGATTATACCAGAATTACTCTGAATACGAAAAGCATTATCGACCATATCATATGTAATTTTCCTGAAAAAATTTTGAAATCTGGGGTAATCCATTCAGGTTTGAGTGACCATTTCATAACATACTGTATTAGGAAATGTACAAAAACTCCTATAAATCTGCATAATACTGTGAAAATTCGATCTCTCAAAAATTATGATCGGGATGAATTCATAGAAAAGCTAACTTTTGCAAATTGGGAAACTTGTTTCAATTTAGGCAACGTCAATGAAGTGTGGTTGGGCTTTAAAAGTACTTTTTTGGAAATCTTAAATTTGGTTGCTCCAGTGAAAGAGGTTAGACTAATAAACTGAACGAACACAAAAATAGCCCCAAAAATTTATGGAAAAATTTAAAAGAATTTGGCTATAAGAATGGCAAAGAGGCAAATGGTAATATTGTAATATCCAATGATGGTGTGAATGTCCATGACCAGAAAACTGTTGCAAATCTCTTCAATGAATTCTTCACTACTGTCGCTTCAACACTAGTTCGACAGTTACCTATACCTACCTCTATTTATGATTATAATTCTACACTTTTTTCAGATTTCTATGACAACAGAACTGGTAATGTTCACAGTCTTAATTTTAGCCTGCATCATGTTTCAGAAGATTTTGTACATAAAGAGCTTCAATCACTTAGCATTGCCAAAAGTACAGGTCTAGATGACATTCCAGCTCGCTTTTTAAAAGATGGTGCTGATGTCCTTAAAATACCCATTACATTTTTGATCAATTTATCCATTTCAGAGAATTCCGTTCCGGATGAACTGAAATTAGCTAGGGTCAAACCATTATATAAAAAAAACAGTTCTCTTCTTGTGAGCAACTATAGGCCTGTGAGCATTCTCAGTATTGTGTCAAAGATTCTGGAAAAAGCTGTTTATATACAACTGGAGACTCATTTGAAAGACAATAATTTATTATATGAACAACAATCTGGCTTCAGGGGCAGCCATTCAACTGACACATGTTTGATCAGTTTGTTGGATCATCTCAAGGATCAAAATGTTAAAGGGAATTTTACCGGTATGGTCCTATTGGACCTGCAAAAAGCGTTTGACACAGTCGACCATGATATCTTGTGTAAAAAACTTGAAATGATCGGCGTCCGATCCACAGGATCAGGGGCAGCCATTCAACTGACACATGTTTGATCAGTTTGTTGGATCATCTCAAGGATCAAAATGTTAAAGGGAATTTTACCGGTATGGTCCTATTGGACCTGCAAAAAGCGTTTGACACAGTCGACCATGATATCTTGTGTAAAAAACTTGAAATGATCGGCGTCCGATCCACAGGATGGTTTCGTTATATCTTTCCAACAGGAAACAAGTTGTCAACGTTGGTAAAACTCTCTCAGACCCCTTGGACATTTCTTGTGGAGTTCCACAGGGCAGCATCCTGGGTCCCTTGTTGTTTCTCTGTTATGTGAATGACATGATCATTAGGATACCTGCCCCTTGTAAATTAATCTTATATGCTGACGACAGTGCAATCCTGTTTTCACATCCAAATCCTGAAATAGTATCTTTAAAACTTAGCGAAGCCTTAAAGGCTTGTTCAGACTGGTTAGTAGACAACAAATTATCCCTCCATTTAGGTAAAACTGAATGCATGTTATTTGGCCCAAGTAGAAAACTAAAGAAAACTAGTAGTTTTGAAATAGTGTGTAATGATCATGTCATTCAGGCAACAGATAGTGTAAAATATTTAGGTCTATATATTGATCATTGTCTCTCTGGTGAATTAATAGTTAATAATATTATTAAAAAGGTCAATATCAGATTGAAATTTTTATATAGGTATAACAAGTCTTTAACAAAGTATACTAGGAAATTATTAACCAATGCTCTTATACAATGCCACTTAGATTATGCATGTTCAGCTTGGTTCTCAGGCTTAAACAAGAAGCTGAAGAACAAACTACAAATTATTCACAACAAAGTTATCCGATTCATACACGGCTTAGGTCCCAGAGATTCAATTACCCAAAATTTGTACAAAGATTTAAATAGTTTAAATCTTGATAATAGAGTCAAACAACTGAAACTGAACCATGTTCACAAAATCTTTCATAATGTGTCTCCGGTGTACATGAAAGCCAGTTTTCGCTTAGTGAGGGATACTCATCTACATAGTACTAGATCAAGCATTTATAATTATGTTGTACCAAAATGCAAAAATAATACCCAATACTCAACTTTCTACTATTCAAGTATTCTGGCCTGGAATGAACTTCCAAACCAACTTAAATCAATAGAGAACATTGGCACTTTTAAGAAAAATGTTAAACAACACTTGCTAGGAAAACAAATACAAATGTTTTAGTTTATGTATGTATACCCCGATGTCTTTCATACCTCTTTGTACTTCACATCCCTTATGGTACACACACATTTCACTATTTATTGTCATATTCCATCCTTCATCTTTCATAAATGAATCTGCCCCTCTATGATGACATAACCTGATCCTCCTCCAAGGACCCCATTGGAAATAAACCTAGTTTTATTTTAAGCAGGTTTTTATGGGTTATCCTCAAGAGGCTGGTCATCCATGACATCATTACTTTTTCTCTCATCAAAACTTTCTCATCTTATTATCATGTAACTTCATATGATCATCTATATTGTCATGTATGATATGCCTCTTGGAAGAATAAATAAATAAATAAAATAAATGTTTCCTTTGATTGAGCTCAACAACTTATACCCTCAGAACAATTGAATCATATTTGATGAGTAGTGCTTGAGACACATTTCACGGTCCAGAAAAGCCCCATTATGCATCTTTTGAAGTCTATTGTCATCATGACAACATAACTGTGTATTAGCACTTGATAACATAGTTGATACACAGAGAGAGAGAGAGAAATGGGGTTTAACGTCCACTTGACAAAAACTAGGTCATTTTGGGACTAACACATGGTTAAATTTTATTCCAATAATTTGCTTGCGCGCAGGGATCTTTAACAGTGGGAGGAAACCGGAGGACCCGAAGAAAACCCACAAGGTTGGACAGGAGACCCTACTCCTTGTCATGTACAACCAGGGAATCGAAACCATGACACTTGACTTAATGGCAGACCTTGTGATACAGCGCGCACATGCTAACCATTCGGCCATCCAATCCCCCTTATAGTTGATACAGGGCAGATTCAAGATAATCTTTAAGTGGCGTTTAGTGATTGGGGAACACGATAACAGAACACAATTTTTATGGGAAACAATCACTGGTTTTATTCTAAAAGCACGACGTTTCGACAAGTATCCTCTTGTCGTTATCAAGCATGTAAGCCTTCTTTTCTTAACCCGTTAAGTGTGACGTTTTTAAAATGTTAACTACCCCCTATTGTGTAATTAATTTGACGAAGTGACGAAGAACTACGTACTATGTTCTAAGAATAGGTTGGTACATTTTTTTAGAGGACTGGCTGGTACATTATTTTAGCATATTGAATGGTAACATTTTTTTTTAACGGAGTGACAAGTACATTTTTCTAAATGAATAATGACAACACCACATAATACCTTGACCTACAATTGATCGTGAGATCTGATAGGTTTTCACTTAATAATTAATGTAGCCAATCAGAGTCAGACACGCAACTTGTGTTATAGAAAGGATGTTTATGAAGGGTGCACCTGTCTGTAAAAGATATTGATAAATAATATATTGATATCAGTATGGATGTACTCTAAGTTAATCCTAATTATATATCAGTACCAAGAATATAGAATAACATTCTGGTTGGTTTATCATCAATAAATATCTCAATTACTTCTAATACTGGGTAATATTATGGTACCATACCAAGAATACACAATAATATTATGGTTGGTTTATTATTGATACATATGGCTGCTCAAATGCTCATACAATGTAGCTGCTCATATCTAGCTAGCTGCTCATATTATGTTGCTGAAATGTAGCTAGCTGCTCATTATCATGTAGCTGCTAATTAATATCATGTGGCTGCTCACAGTATGTCGCTAGTTGCTCATATTATGTTGTTGATATGCAGCTAGCTGCTCATTATCATGTAACTGCTCATATTGTGTGGATGCTCAAATTGTGAACTTTCTTGACAATACATTGAGACGACTTTTTGTTGAGATGACTTTATGTTTTCTTGGTGTCCCATAATGGACAAATCACAGCAGAATACATCAAGAACTGCTAAAAAAAAACCCTATAAACAATCTCTACCTGACATACAAATGATCTATCAAAAGTTTCCTTCAAACACACTCTAATCGAATTATAATTGGAAAACAATCCTCCCAAGCTGTAAAATTCTATTTCAAGCTGCCATGTTTGTCAGGTCCATTTACCATAAATATGGAAGTAAATTCTTGGATTATCCTCTCTACCAATTTCTTCTTCAGGGAATCCGGTATTTTTCTAGTAAGATTGCGTGTTTCTACTTGCCTAGTATACCATATTTTTATATGAAATCACTACCCTACGAATACTTTCGAGGGAATGCATCTTTAAATTAAAACCATTTTTTTCTATAAAGATTGAGTGGCTCTACTTTCGTTCCATATTTACCAAGTTGGATGGCCGAATGGTTACATGAGCGTTGTATCATAAGGTCTATCATTAAGTCAACTGGCGTGGTTTCGATTCCATGTTTGTACGTGACAAGGAGTAGGGTCGCCTGTCCAACCTCGTTGGTTTTCTCCGGGTCCTCCGGTTTCCTCCCACTGCTAAAGAACCCTGCGCGCAAGCAAATTATTGTAATAAAATTAAACCATATGTTAGTCCCGAAATGACCTAGTTTGTGTTGAGTGGACGTTAAACCCCATTTCTCTCTCTCTTTTTTATTATTAATACTTTCGTGGAAATGCATCTTTAAATGAAATCCATAATATCGTGTGCGATTATGAAAGATAACCAAATTTAGACTAGTGATAAAATACTAGATATCACCATGTGAATGATCACAAAGCATGGAAGACCTAATTTAGATTTCTATATTATTTAACCATTCAATCCATCAAAATGGTGAGAGGTTTTAATTAAGATGTTAAACTTGATATTGTTGTTATGTAATCTAAATCTACTAACATTGAAACATGATCTTCTAACATCAAATAATGTTGAATAGATGGCTTTTTTTATAAATTAATGGCATGATCAATAACATTACCGGTAAATGTCAACGAATTCAATGATAAAATATTCATCAGATTCAATATCATTGATTTTATATATATTACAACACAAGTTTTTCTTATATCAAAATGAACAATCTCTACTAAATGTGAAATATATCACCATCACAAGATGGGGATCACGGTGGCTAAGTGGGTAAGACGCTGGCTCGCTAGTCTGGAGGTTGGGTGTTTGATCCCTGCATTGGCCAAGAAAGTTCATCCAGATTTTCCGGCATGGTTCTCCCTTGTCAGTGATGCAGGATGGAGGGCCTGACAAGGACAGCTGTCTAGTCTTTTGCATTTGATGAAAAACCGAGGTCCAGTGGGCACATAAAAGATCCCTTGACAGTTGGATTTTGATATAAGAGTAGGCCTTAGTGGTGCTGTTCAGGCAAAATTTCCCTCATAGCCCCGAGTTCATAAAGCATTATCTGACTTTACTAAAAATTATTTGCCTTATTTTATCTAAAATTTAGCCCTTTATAAAACTTTTGTTGTTGTAATGTATCAAATACATCAATAAGGAAATATGTGCAATGTTTTATATTTCTGGATCAAAGATATTTCTCATAAACAGTGATTGAGAGTAAATTCTTATTTTAAGTCTGAGAATGCTTTGTGAACTCGAACCCAGATCTATGAAAAAAAAATCTAGGCTAATATTTTTGAAAATGGAAATTTTGTATTTTATAGGTGTGGTAGGAGAGACATGTGGTTTAACACAAACTAGATCATTTCGGGACTAACACTTCAATAATTATCAGACAAACCCTGAGATTGAACAGGTGACCCTATCAATGGTTATACCAACTTTAAACAAACACCACGACCTCGCTATGACTTAAAAAATCTCAGTCGGACCCTGATAGGACACGATCTTACTAAGCCAGTATGTAACATGCACACACACTATTCGCGTATCGAAGTTATGGTGTGGTGATAGCGGGGTGCTTTATTTCCATGCCTCCCCAACACTAATCTGAACATTAACCCCAGATCAACCTAATTCAACACTTATATTGACCTAATTCCTGTAAAAAATGTAATACTCACAGTTGAAGGACTTGGTTTAGATGATGATGATGATGATGATGATGATGTAGAGACGGAGGCAGAAGGTGAAGGTGTTGATGCTGTTTTTCTTTCAATGGTTGATGGTGATCTCGTCTCTTCAACTAGCTTAGATACAGCTCGGATAGCTGCGGCACCTTAAAAATAAATCAAGTTTTTTTTTTTATAAACAACATTTTATTTAATTTTAGGATTGGGAAACAGGCCTATATAATCCCTCTCTCCAAAAAGAAATAAGACAAAAGAAATATGTACACTATTACAATATAATAACAAAAATATAATTACATTCAATCAATCAATCAATCAATATAATAACAAAAATATAATTACATTCAATCAATCAATCAAACATGTTAAAGAGAGAGAGAAAGAAATGGGGTTTAACGTCCACTCGACACAAACTAGGTCATTTCGTGACTAACACATGGTTCAATTTCAATAATTTGCTTGCGCGTAGGGGTCTTTAGCAGTAGGAGGAAACTGGAGGACCCGGAGAATACCCACAAGGCTGGACAGGCGACCCTACTCCTTGTCACGTACAACAGGGGATTCGAATGACAGACCTTATGATACAGCGCGCATGTGCTAACCATTCTGCCATCCAACCCCCCCATGTTAAAGAGAGCTAAAGATGAGAAACACTGAAACAACATAGTGCATGTTATAAATGCATAAGTTCAGTAGTGAGTAAGACATTGATTTAATCAAGAAAACAAAAAGAAAGGTAAACTCCAAAGAGAGCCATCAAAATATTTTGAGTAATACATATCTAGGTGACGCTGTCTTGATTATATTAACTGCATAGGATGCAGAATGATGCAAAATATTCAATTCATCATATCTTCACGAAAATGAAATGCAGTGGGTTTTAGCGTCCCACTGTTCTGCTCTGACTTGGCTAATAAAGATGGGTATACGCCACACAGTGGGCTAAGAGGGCTATTTTGCCTGGGCAGCGACACTATGGTCTACTTTTATGTCCAATTCCATAAGAGAGAGAGAGATGGGGCTTAACTTCACTCGACACATTTTGGGACAAACATATTCTTCAAATTTATTTCAATAATTCGCCTGCGCGTAGGGGCCTTTAGCAGTGGGAGGAAGCCGGAGGACCCAGAGAAAACCCACGAGGTTGGACAGGGCAATTTTACCCGAGCAGTGACTCTACTGCATACTATTATTATAACGAATTCCAACTGCCAAGGGATCTTTAAAGTGTGCGCCATTGTGAACGCAAGACCTCAGTTTTTCAGCCCATATGAACGACTATATATGTTGTCTCTTGCTAGGCCCTCTGTCCTGCACCACTGACAATGGGGAACAACACCGGAAAATCCTGATGAACTTTCTTGGCCACCACCAGGATCAAACCCAAACCTTCTGGACAGTGAGCCTGTGCCTTTCTCATTGAGTCACTGTGGCTCACAAGAGTGTTTTTAAATAATGAAATGTTACCTTTTAATGGAGTGGACTCAGTCGGTTTATCTTTTGTACGATCAGCAAACAGTGAACCAGCTTTTATATTATCACCATCTTCAGATTTTATTGTAAAAGCTCCCAGTTTCTTTATAGGTTTCTACAAAAATATTGATGTCATTATTACACAACAGAAAGAAAGAGAGAGAGAGAGAGAGAGAGAGAGGGAGGGTTTTATGTCCACTCAAAACATACTAATCTCGTGACTAACATGTACAAGTTTATAAATTGCTTGCCGTGTGGAGGGGTTGTTAGCAGTGGGAGGAAATCAGAGGACCCAGAGAGAACCACGGTGTTCGACTGGCGACCCAATTGCTGGACTAATAAAGATGGACATACAGCATGCAGTGTAACAAAAACACAACACAATTTATAATAATATATACCTGGAAATAAATAAAATGGGTCTGAATGGACTAATGAAGACAGACATACACCATACAGTGTGATATGAGGGAAATTTTGTCCGGTCACTGGCACTATGGCCTTATCTTGTATCAAATTCCATCTGCAAAGGGATCTTTCACATGCACACCAATGTATACACGGTGCCTGGGTTTTTCGCAACCATCTGAACGACTTGACAATTGTCCTTGTCAGGCCCTCTGTCCTGCACCACTGACAAGAGGAAAGCACGTTGGAAAATCATGATTAACTTTCTCAGCCAATGAAGGGATCGAACATGCGACCTCCAGGCTAGCGGGCCAGCCTCTTATCCACTTAGCCACCATGGCTCCACATATATTACATGAAATGTCATACTATATGTGTAACAAACCAGTTACAGTATTCCATATAAACAGTGCTACATTTATCCAGCCCATCTTAACGCAACTCCTTCCCAAACCTGATGATTTCACAGAACATTTCGAAGAAATTAGAATAACATATGTCAAGTTCAACTTGTCAAATGCTGACAACTTGTTATCTTGTTTATAACAATCTATCTGTTTCAAGAGTCTAGTATTGTATAAAATATTGGTACCTGTGTTTCTTCTGTACCATCCGATGGAGAATGAAATCGGATGAAAGACAAGCCATATGGTGTATTCTGAAAATTAACAAAAAACAAGAGACTTACATGTACATGCCACCCAAATCAGTGTATTATTTTTCATTAATACTTTCATATTTTTTTTATGGATAATAATATATATTTTTCAACCCCAAAAACTTAAGAAAATTCCCATAATAAAGTTCTTTTAATTTTCAAAAAAACTTAATAAAATTCCGATTATAAAGTTATTCTAAGTCTGAAAATAAGGGATTAATTCTGAAAATAAGTTATTTTAATTGTCAAAAAAAGTTATTTTTATTGTCAAAATAAGTGTTTTTAATTGTCAAAATAAGTGTTTTTAATTTCAAAAATAAGTTTGTTTAATTATTAAAATAAGCTATTTTAATTATCATAATAAAGTTATTAAATAATACAATGTCCTGGTATCTTTTTGTTTTATAACTTACTTTGTTAAAGGGCTGTGTGCAGACAATCTTTACACGATCCCATTTCTGTCCTGCAACAGCCTTTGACAGTTTATCGACCCCGAACATTCTGACAGCATTACGATTATTACCATTTCTACTTTCTATGGGAGTCATAAACGTTGATGCCATTAATATCACCTGAGTAGAATTAAAACCAAATAACAATAACCAGTCGATGTATAATAATAACAAATTAAATACATGTCTATCTTTTCTTAAAGGGGAATTCCCAGATTAAGTATACAATTTACAAGTCAAAATGTGCAGAAAAGGACGAAATAGCTTATCGAAAATTTTCTGCTCAAAATATTCAGTCGTTTCGAAGATTAAATATGCTTAACAGGGTTATGTAACACATTTAAGGGATTCTACCATGAGTGACGTGTTACTTACCAATCACTATGACACATGCAAGTATTGGACATGGCTATCCAAATGTTAGTGCAGAAATTGGGGGCATCTCACCCAAAACATATGGAAAACGAAAGTTCAGATTTCTATGAAAAAAAATACCACGGAGATTCGGGTAGTTGAACAAGAATAGGATACAGGTACATTGTATCAAGGAGTTTTCCACATAAAATTAAGATCTGATGCTGGGACAGCGGCTTTAAACATTTCATAAAAATTAACTGTTGCTGTGATTATCTCAGACTTTTTTTTGTGTGCAATTTACCTGATATTCTTGGTCCGTGGATGCCGTAGATTTTCCAACGAGAATTTCAACAAAAGCAGCACCATCATTCCCGATATCTATAGACTGTATCTGGGAGGATTTCTCAAACTGTAAAACTACTGTCCCCTGTTTTAAGCCAGATGTTGCGCTCTTCCATTTGTGAGTCCCGTCAGATTTTAACAGATTTTCTGCAGGATTATTCTGAAATGACATGACTCATAATTAATTAAGAAACAGATTATTCAAGACATACAAGTATCATATGTTAGTATGCAGGGATTTCGGAGCCATGATGACTAGTGGTACAGGAAAGGAAAGGGCATCTATGCATGCGACGTAAAAACAAGGTCCACCTGTGTAGGCTGTAGGGCCTTCTCATTGGTGCATGGATATAAAAGGGCTTGTGACAGTTGGAAACGCTGCTGTTTGGGTAACATTTCCCACATAACATGATGCATGTGGTATAATCGGACACCTTCGATAGCCTGATTGGTTCTTAAATGTAAAACACCATTTTATTTCATTGTTAGTAGCCTAAAGTGTAGAAACTACCAGTAACTCCAACATTACATTATTATTGCAAATCTTTAATTATGTGGTAGACTACAAATGCCGACATTGGAAAACTATTGCCCTGTACAGTACAGCACAGGAGTCCACCAGGATAACTTGGTTTACTTCCACTTTCCAATGGAGTCTAACACAGGATTCTACCTATATAATATATAGCCTATTGCCAATTTGCCTTGGTGGCCAACAGCTCAGGGCGCTATTGCACTTTCGTACCTCTACGAGTTCCCGTGGTCGTAGGCACTTGAAATTTTCAGAGGATGTTAAGGGGGGCTAGCAATGACCACACACCAAATTTCAGCCGAATCGATCAATAACTTTTTATTTTACCGACCTTTTAATTTCTAACGAGAGAGAACTTCATCCGTTTGACGCCATTTGCTTTGTTTACTAATTAGACTTGAATAACAAGACACTAAGACGGAAACCGACTCGAATAACAAGACACTTAGACGGAAACCGACACACTGCACCAGCTGCCTAACACTGCAGTTCATAAAAATTAATATAATTTTCGTATACTTTAATTTTTGCGCGAAGCCACCATTTTCTATAAAATACTATTTGGTGTTGATCAGTGGATTGGCCGTTAGGTGTAAATATTGCCGTGACCTTGACTTTGACCTTGAGTCCAAACTTCCCATCCATCTCCGGCCCTTTTCGTTTATGCTTGCCGTGACCCTATTGCTTACTGTATTATCAAAGTTAATGCTTGAGGTGAAAGCAGAGACAACGTCCTTCAGAAAAGTTAAAAAGGTCAAAGTCGTAGGTCAAGGTCATGTTACAGAAAACTCAACTCAAACTTTTCAAAGTCAGTTTTGGGACATTTCCCTTTGACTTACGACCTTGACCCCGTAACCATTTTCGAAGGCTATCAACTTGGCTTGATTCATGGGTGTTTACCTTGGTCCTGTCGCACACTGCTCGGTCAGAAAACGGTCAAACGCAGAGGGGCCCGTGCCCGAAAGGAAGTCAATGGGCGTGGTCAATGTGAAAGTTCGTGGTGACCTCCACTAGTCACCTTTAACCATCCGTGACCTCGACTTCGACCTTGAGTCCAAACTTCCCATCCATCTCGGGCCCTTTTTGTTTATGCTTGCCGTGACCCTATTTCTTACTGTATTATCAAAGTTAATGCTTGAGGTGAAAGCAGAGACAACGTCCTTCAGAAAAGATAATTGGGTCAAAGTCGTAGGTCAAGGTCATGTTACAGAAAACTGAACTCAAACTTTTCAAAGTCAGTTTTGGGACATTTGACCTTGACTTACGACCTTGATCCCATAACCATTTTCAAAGCCCATAATCTTGGCTTGAACCATCGACGTTTACCCTGGCCCTGTCGCACACTGCTCGGTCAGAAAACGGTCAAACGCAGAGGGGCCCGTGTCCGAAAGGAAGTCAAAGGGCGTGGTCAATGTGAAAGTTCGTGGTGACCTCCACTAGTCACCTTTAACCATCCGTGACCTTGACTTCGACCTTGAGTCCAAACTTCCCATCCATCTCGGGCCCTTTTCGTTTATGCTTGCCGTGACCCTATTTCTTACTGTATTATCAAAGTTAATGCTTGAGGTGAAAGCAGAGACAACGTCCTTCAGAAAAGATAATTGGGTCAAAGTCGTAGGTCAAGGTCATGTTACAGAAAACTGAACTCAAACTTTTCAAAGTCAGTTTTGGGACATTTGACCTTGACTTACGACCTTGATCCCATAACCATTTTCAAAGCCCATAATCTTGGCTTGAACCATCGACGTTTACCCTGGCCCTGTCGCACACTGCTCGGTCAGAAAACGGTCAAACGCAGAGGGGCCCGTGTCCGAAAGGAAGTCAAAGGGCGTGGTCAATGTGAAAGTTCGTGGTGACCTCCACTAGTCACCTTTAACCATCCGTGACCTTGACTTCGACCTTGAGTCCAAACTTCCCATCAATCTCGGGCCCTTTTCGTTTATGCTTGCCGTGACCCTATTTCTTACTGTATTATCAAAGTTAATGCTTGAGGTGAAAGCATAGACAACGTCCCTCAGAAAAGATAATTGGGTCAAAGTCGTAGGTCAAGGTCATGTTATAGAAAACTGAACTCAAACTTTTCAAGGTCAGTTTTGGGACATTTGACCTTGACTTACGAGCTTGACCCGTAACCAGTTTCAAAGCCCATCATCTTGGCTTGAACCGACGACGTTTACCCTGGCCCTGTCCCAAAAATGACTTTGAAAAGTTTGAGTTTAGTTTTCTGTAACATGACCTTGACCTACGACTTTGACCCAATTATCTTTTCTGAATGACGCCGTCTCTGCTTTCACCTCGAACATTAACTTTGATAATACAGTAAGAAATAAGGTCACGGCACGCATAAACGCAAAGGAAGTTCGGACTCTAGGTCTGGGTCAAGGTCACGGATGGTTAACGGTGACTAGTGGAGGTCACCACGACCTTTCACATTGACCACGCCATTTACTTCCTTTCCTACACGGGCCCCTCTCCGTTTGACCCTTTTCTGACCGAGCAGTGTGTGACAGAACCAAGGTAAATGTCCATGATTCAAGCCAAGGTGATAGCCTTCGAAAATGGTTACGGGGTCAAGGTTGTAAGTCAAGGTCAAATGTCCCAAAAATGACTTTGAAAAGTTTGAGTTTAGTTTTCTGTAACATGACCTTGACCTACGACTTTGACCCAATTATCTTTTCTGAAGGACGTCGTCTCTGCTTTCACCTCGAACATTAACTTTAAAAATACAGTAAGAAATAAGGCCACGGCAATCATAAACGCAAAGGCCCTGATATGGATGGGAAGTTAAGACTCAAGGTCAAAATCAAGGTCACGGCAATATTCACACCTAAAGGCCAATCCACTGATCAACACCAAATAGTATTTTATAGAACATGGTGGCTTCGCGCAAAAATTAAAGTATACGAAAATTATATTAATTTTTATGAACTGCAGAGATAGGCAGCTAGTGCAGTGTGTCGGTTTCCGTCTTAGTGTCTTGTTATTCGAGTCTAAATAGTAAACAAAGCAAATGGCGTCAAACAGATGAAGTTCTCTCTCGTTAGAAATTAAAAGGTCGGTAAAATAAAAAGTTATTGATCGATTCGGCTGAAATTTGGTGTGTGGTCATTGCTAGTCCCCCTTAA
Organism: Patella vulgata; assembly: GCF_932274485.2. Taxonomy (NCBI): domain Eukaryota; kingdom Metazoa; phylum Mollusca; class Gastropoda; family Patellidae; genus Patella; species Patella vulgata. The sequence continues at coordinate 10,164,835 of NC_065886.2, read as the reverse complement.
CATCCTCTAATAATTTCAAGTTCCTACGACCACGGGAACTGGTAGAGGTACGAAAGTGCAATAGAGACTTCAAGTAGGTAACTTTGTTATTATTGCGGACGTTTTGGTTTACCAAGTGGGGCCTGTTGCTTGATAGAAGGGGGTCACAGTGGCTAAGTGTGTGAAACGCATATTAAGACTAAGTCAGTGTAGTACTGGTAATGATGGGGGTTGAATTGTGTTACTCATTACTGTTGACAACTATTTATTTATATATTTTAGATAGATTTATTACCTTGTCTTCGCTGCTACAAGAAACAACGTGCTGTAATTTGATCTCAGGCATTTTCTCTTAAACGCCAAGAAACATGTAAATGTTATGGCCACTGTTTTAACTAACTTAGCAGTTTTTCACGGTTAAAATTAGAAACAAAGTCAGAACTCAAAACTCGCGGAAAAAAATAAACAAACGACAACCGGCTTCCGGCTGTAGCGCAGAAAATTCAATTAAAACGAAAGTAAAAAAAAAAAAGAAAAGCACAAAAAATACACGTGTTTATCTGACAACTTTGGAATATAGAAAATGCAGAATATTTATATTACCCAAAAGTTCTGCTTCAGTGATTATGTTAATATTATTAATTAAATCGAGAAACATAATTCTTTGTTAGGTAAAGTAATCTTTTCTGAGGACTTAAATGGAGTCACCTCCCTTGCCTTTCTAAGTGGAGGCAGACCACCATTAATTTCCCCATTGACTTCAATGTTGATTCTGGTCTCTTTGCCCGGCTCCAAGTATTCACCAAATTTTCGTTGGGTTGAATGCTTTTCAATTCAGACAGAGAAACAAATGGTCAAACTAAACTATGTAAAGCTATTCGCCGTACATATCACCGTAACCAACCTGTTATCCTTCCGCCTCTAAATTATGAATATTTACCAAAACCTGGCAGAAAATGTTAAAGTCTTACACATTGAAAACACGCAGTATTTGTCAATTCAAATCAACATTGATGTTGTGATCTTACCGGGAAAAGGTAGGCTTCTGATATCCAATATTTAAAACAAAATAAACATTTTACCATTGGTACACAAATCGTGTAGGCCTACCATAGTGCGTTTCAGAGTCATTTGTACCAAGTGACCAGAAAGAACGAGGCTAGACATATTCCTAACTCATGTCAAACAGTGACGCCATGAGAGCATGTGCAATACACTGGAATAACCAGACGCTAGAAATTGACATTCGGTTGAGACTCATGCCGCATTTCGCTGGACATAACTGATTTGAAGTTAAGAGTCAAAACGAAAACAATTGAATGTAAATCAGTTTATATACAATTAGATTACATTGTTATATGCGTTGCGACTCATTTGTGTCAATTTCTAGGTCCCAAATATTAGCGATTTAGCTCCTTTAATTCAAACCCTCATCGTCCAATCTAGACCCATAAATCAGCAAAAATGGGCATACAAAAGTGGAGAAGAGATAGAGAGAGAGAGAGAATTGCTATAAATAGACAAATTTAATGGTGGTCTGCCTCCTATATATGGTTTATAAGTTCATATATCATCAAGATTCGTTTCTTCAATCTTCATAGCTTCACATTTATTTTTGCAACATTATTATGATACAGAATAAGAAAAAAGGAAATAATAACTACAAAGATGGTGATCTTTTAAAGTTATGTGCTGTTTTGTATACTGGGTTGCAGCTCAGGTCCATGGGCCCTTTGTCTAGACTTTAAGATTCATTCATAATTTTGCCAAAAAAGATTTCAAGAGTTTAACTTTTATTACAAAATGCCAATATTTGTCTATTTCTTGGAAAGTCTGGGATGAAAGTCATTTATTTCTAGAAACCTTGGCCAGCATACAAGAAGACAAGCTGCAAATTGATTGCATTGAAAGTAATTGTAAGGAACTATAATGAAGCTTGTAAGCCCACCCCCTAAAAATGTCACTGTGGTAACAAATCCAACTTGCGCCCACATAAGTAATACAGTTGAAGGAATATGGCTAATAGCCATGTCCTTTTATCCCTGGCTTATATACATATAAATAAACACAGTTAGTTATAAGAAGTATGAATTATTTATTAAAATATGGATTGATGAATGTAAAGCAAATGCTGTATTTGTGTGATAACCAGCCACTCTAATTAAGGGGTCACAAAGCACTAAATCTCAACATTTGTCACTACATTCGTCTTAATTAAATGTTAAACAATCAGTTTAAGTATATTTTGATGAACTGGAAATTTGCCACCACTGGGCATCCTCTAGGTAAAACTCCTCATCGCTCGACAGTATATCTGAAGAATTTTTGCTACATTCGTCTTAATTAAATGTTAAATAATCAGTTTAAGTAAATTTTTATGTGTATTAAGGCGTGAAAGATTAGATATTGTCTGAAAAATGCACGATTGAGACTGGTGAATTTAATATTTATTTGTCTTTGAAGCGTGACGATGCATCTGTGGACCCCTATGGTTTCTTTTTTAGTAGAAACATTTGCTTGTTAAAAAGACACTGTACCTGGACATATAGCATGTTTATAAGCCAGTATCGGTAATTGTTATTGTGAGGGGAAGACAAACTATTTTTGATGGCAACAGTGATAGTATATAAACAAATGGTGATCGTTTCAACATTCAGCTTGCTATTGCTAATTTCTTTAAAATCTGTTGTCATGGTGCTCAATCATAATGTGATAGTTATTGCAAGACTTGATCATACAGTTATACAATAGTTATTGCCATACTATTACCAAGTCTTGATCATACAGTAATACAATAGTTATAGCCATACTATTACCAAGTCTTGATCATACAGTAATACAATAGTTATAGCCATACTATTACCAAGTCTTGATCATACAGTAATACAATAGTTACAGCCATACTATTACCAAGTCTTGATCATACAGTAATGTTATGGTTAAACATGCAGTTTGATTAAAACCAGGGGTAAATAATGCTGACAGACTGAGGGAAAGGAAGAAATTGTGTCATTTGAATAATGATTTCCAGACTTCGAAATCCGGATGCACCAAACAATATCCTGGTAGGGGATCCCCAGATAAAAATATTTCTAAATATATGGATTGCCACCATATAACAAGCTCGACCGTAGTTTCTAAATAAACGTTTTATCATCACTAAATGAAAAGTTTTGTTATATTTAATATCTGTTTAAAAGTCATTTAAAATAATCTGAAATCGACACACCACGCCAGTCTTTTGACTGTTTGCTGGCTGATTGACAGATCTGGATTATCAAGACAAATTTATTTTGAAGCAGTATATATAACGAAAAAAATGGCAAGTTTGAGTGGCACATAAACTAATATTTTAATAATGTCTCTTATCAAGCTATGTGGGGGAACCTACGCTCTGTAACCTCTCATTTTCTGGCTATGTGGGGAACCCAAGGCCCCATAACCTTTCATTTGTGGCTGCACCCCGTGATCTCTCGTTTTCTGCTGCGTGGGGCACCCTGCTTCTTAACAAATTTTCCAACAATAGACAGTTTTCTATAATTTATTCACAATTTACAGTTAGTTCGTGTGCATCACAGTAGAAGATCCGTCCTCAACATCGCGACATTTTGACAGGAGTAATTCTCGTCGTATTTCGTCCGTTATTTTATGATGTGTATGTAAGCGTAATAATTCCATCATGGCTTCCTTCTGTTCCGTTGAAATGTCTTCTTTATATCTCTGTACGAACGTTAACAATGACTGATGCCACAGAACAGGTAAATCACGCTTGTCTCGACGAAATCTACAATTACAATGTTAAAGAATTCAAAATTTGAATACATGCAGGTAAAGGTAACTGACAATATGTACATGACACAGTCATCATCATTGATGATATGGACATGGCAGTCATCATCACTGACAATATGGACATGGCACAGTCATCAACACTGACGATATATCATGGCATAGCCATCATCACTGATGATATGGACAGTCATTGACGATATGAACATTACTCATGGAGTCATCATTGTTGATGGTTTGGACATTGCTCATGCAGTCATCATTATTGACAATATGGATATGGCACAGTCCTCATCATTAAAGATATATACACGACAGTCATCTTCATTGACGAAATTGACACAATTCATGCAGTCATTATCATTGATGATATGGACACGATATGGTCATCCACAGTGACTATATGGAAACAACACAGTCATCATTATTGATAAGATGGACACAACACAGTCATCATCATTGACAATATGGATATGGTACAGTCGAGATCACTGACGATATGGACATGGCAGTCATTATCAAGGACAATATGGGCCTAGTATAGTCATCCACATTGACAATATGGACATGCTCATCATCGAAATTCAATCATTTTTTACATTTATGTGCACCTATAAGTACTCGGGTGTACTTTGGGTTTTTTTTTGTCCTATCTGAACGACTAGAGTGTTTACTATGCCAGGTTCTCCATCATCCTGCACCACTTGCATAAAACGGATCACATTTTTGAACTTACCCAATATAATGATGTACAACAGCATCAATGACTCGATATGGTAGAGCGTATTTTTTATCAAATAATGTTCTTAAAAATATACTGTTAGCTCCGTTATAGTTCATTTCTGCTATTTTCAAAATGGCTGCCGCTGAATGCAGCATGGGTATCGAACATTTAGCCAATATAGATGACATAATGATGGCTTCTCGTAACGTACAATCTCCAGCCTGTAAAATATAAAACAAAGGTTAACAAGAACAGATTTCCATGGAAACACAAAAATTATTAAATCCTAATTATTAAATCTGAGAAATTTATAATTAGCAAAAGAGAGAGAGAGAGAGAGAGAGAGAGAGAGAGAGGAGAGAGGAGGTTATAATGTCCACTCACACAAACTAGGTCATATGGTTTAATTTTATTTCAATAATTTGCTCGCGTGTATTGATCTTTAGCAGTGGGAGGAAACCAGACGACCCGGAGAAAACCCACGAGGTTGGACCGGCGACCCTACTTCTTGTTACGTATAACCAGGGATTCGAAACCACGCCAGTTGACTCAATGACAGGCTTTATGATGCAGCGTGCACGTGCTAACCATTCGGCCATCCAACCCCCCTTAGCAAAAGGCATTACTAGTTAAATAGGTTGGTGTGTGTACTAAGTTTCATAATGGTTTATGACATATGTTCGAGAAACATGGGTTAATAGAGTTTGTACATATGCAGTTCACCAACATGAATAATTAGGGGGGAAATATTGTGAATAAACATCTCACATTTTTTTTCTGATTCAAATATGCAACAGGTCTGTAAATAATGCCATAAGAAGCAATCCACCAAGTTTTAACAATTAAATTGATGTTTATTCAAGCAACGCATGCTAAAGACTTTTTAGGTCTGACAGGTATAGAGAGAGAGAGAGAGAGAGAGAGAGAGAGAGAGTTTTAACTCCACTCAACACAAACTAGGTCGATTCGGGATTAACATATGGTTCAATCTTATTTCAATAATTTGCTTGTGCGTAGGGGTCTTTAGCAGTGGGAGGAAACCGGAGGACCCAGAGAAAACCCATGCGGTTAGACAGGCGACCATACTCCTTGTCAAGTACAACTGGGGAATTGAAACCACGCCAGTTGACTCAATGACAGTCCTTATGATACAGTCAATCAACCCCCTACATTGTAGGATAACCTAAAACATAAAACAACACAGATGTTAAATGTACCAGGTAATATAAAATATATATTCACCTCACAGAGTGGTAATAAGATGCCTTTGAAGAAAGCTGCAGGTTTGAATAAAGATTTTCTGATGGCCTGAATAAACAAAGAAGAAAAAAATACATCAAATTAATACAATATTTAAACATACAATATGCAAGAGGTAAATCTGCCTATTGCAGGTCTTATTTTAGGCCTGAAATGTTATCTAAATTATTAATTAGACATTAATTAACTGATCCAGACCATAATCAACTCTCGATACCATTGCTAGTCTGCGATATTTAGTGGATTGGAATACATTTTTTGAAAATAATTAAATCGATAAATGGATAATCAAGACTTTGTTTTTTATCGTACCGACTTTAGTAATGATGATCAAGACTAGCCTAAACAGCTTATATCTCTGTTCAGAGTGGAGCAATTTGACTGAAATTCTCAGCAAATTCTATTTACGTTTAACTATTATAGCAAGAACAGTCAACTGTTTATATAATCTCCCATAATGCTCCTTTAAGATAGTATAACCAATCCAAACAAAGAATGAAATTTTGTATTTAACTTACCAAATAAAGATGAAAATTTAATCGTTTATATTCATTGATATCATCCCGTATCCTTGGTAACAAAATTAAATTAAAATATCTGAAATATCAATAAAAGTTAGCCATTCAGTGTTCAGACAGAAATGTAAAAATAGGCAAAGATTCTGTTCAACATGTCCGCTAATCAAATGACAACAAAAACCTAATCTTTAAGTGGCATTTAACTATTAGGTGACAACAAGTAAAAGAAACAAACAAAAGGTTGACGTGGGTACAAAATGATCAAACCATTTAAAATATAAGTGGAAATGAACCATTGTTGGATTGATATTCATATTATAGATTCAACTTTTACAATGTTTAAATTTGTAAGGGATTCCTATAGAGCTAATATCTTTCCCAGAGTCTTTGACATGTAGACATAAAAAATATATATTTTATCGTCTAAAACCAATCTGGTTAAACACAGATCCTATTTCGTTTCGTGTTTTATAGCTCAAAATTTTATTGGTCTGCACTACACTAGGATCTGGAAGAGTTGTTATATAATAGGCTTTCTGGATGGCGTGAGGGATTAGTCAATGAAACCATCTGTTACAGCGACTTCTTGGTATGCGATGCACGGAACTGTGGGTAAACCACTAGAAACGTCAACAATGATTGATTAATCAATGTCTGATGTCATTGGGTCAAAAGCCATTCGTACGACTTCTGATGCGACCTTTTATTACAACCGGTCAGGTCTCCATGTAATGTAGACTATTGCAAGTATAAAAAAACCGAAACGAAATATAGAACTGTATTTTATTCAGATTGGTCTCAAACAAGCTTTTTGTTGCTTTAGATTTTCTACCAAATCACACTAAATTCCAACTGTATTGAGACGATTTGTATCTGTAAATATGCTAGTTATCATACCTCTGTGCTAATTTTGAGTTGAGATTTGCTGTGAATATTCTGGTAGCTTGATACATGGCAGCTGCTGACCATTCCTCAGGTTCTGTTATTTGTATGATCTATAAATAAATATTCATACATAATTCATATCTTTGTAAATACTGTATGGAATTGAACCAATTGAAACTGGTTTGTTTTTCTTCTCTGATAAATGGGGCTTGGATTCAATCAGATACCAAAAGAGAGTGAGAAATGGGGGTTAATGTCCACTTGACACAATCTAGGTCATTTCGGGACTAACATATGGTTCAATTTTATTTCAATAATTCGCTTGCACATAGGGGTCTTTAGCAGTGGGAAGAAACCGGGGGACCTGGAGAAAACCCATTAGATTGGACAGACGACCCTACTCCTTGTCACGTACAAGCAGGGAATCGAAACCAGGCCAGTTGACTCAATGATAGACTTTATGATACAATGTGCACATGCTAACCATTCGGCCATCAAACCTCCCCAGACCCACCAAAAGATTTTACCTGACACCTATCTTATATTGTCTGCTGAATGTGCCTTTGATTTAGTTGCATCAAGAGGACCATCAAAAGATTTTACTAAATACTTATAGGTGGTGCTGGCTTGTTTATATCGCCTACTGAGGATGCAGAATGATGTGAAATCTTTTCAATTCATCATATCTTTGTAAATACTGAATGAACTTTAACCATCTTTGAGATCGACGTTCCCTTTAGAGATTCAACTTTTATAATATTATAGTTTACAAGGGATTAACAATTCCTCAAAAGACGAACAGCGACTTTAAAATATTTTCAATTTATCAAAAGATGACAGGAGCATTCGAACTTGAAGGTTTTTGTAATACAACTTTTGCTTTTAGTCAACAATAAATCTAGCTTTAAGTTAAGAATATATCCAAATCTGACGCAACTATGTATGGACAGTAGGCTGATAATCCTATTGTTGACTTTTAATTAATAATTACTCTAGCTTCTCACCTGTTCCCAGTTTCTGAGGTTGGGTATAACTTTGAAAGCTTTAGGTAATTTACCACTGCGATATCTGGCTAATATTTGTCGTATTGATTTGTACATTCGGGTTATTCGGTTGTCTATTTTTTCTACATGTAATTCAGATCCCTCTGAAATAATAAAATACAAATAATTGTTTCTAAAACATATTTCATCCTATCGTTACTGATTACTATAGTCTCCAGCTAACATAGTCTAAATCTATTTTTAGCTATTCTAATAATATAATTCTAATAACAGGGTCTTGGTGAAAGTTTTAATATTGTGTAATTTTTGGTCTCCTGTTAAGAGAGGTTGTTGATATTCTAACCTAAAATGGGCCTGGTCACTGGGTTCCATGGAAAATTTGTGATGTGTGTGATGACCTTCAGACAAAGCTACCAGTGTGTGCAACTATCGATCTATAACTATCAAAATTTTCACGTCTTAATCCAAGTTTAAAATATTAACTCAAACTGATTATTTAACTTTTAATCAAAATATCAACTGTAGATAATCACTTTACTTGGGTTAAATAGGGTTAAAAAAACGCCCGGAAATGATTTTAACAGAGATTATAGAGGGCCCTAGTTTTGACTATATCCCGATTATACATGTGTCCTCTGCAGAAGAAGTGTAATGCTGACAAAATTTAAATTCATCATATCTTTGTAAATACTTGTTTTAAAATGGCAGATGCTATCAGTCTCGAATGCAGGCCAGAGAGCCGGGTTGGAAACAAGCCTGCTACAAGATAAGAAACCTGGTAACTAAGTATTATTTACGAAGTCTTGTACATGAAAAATAAAAGTATTATATAAAGTTTAAACCATTGTTGTCATCCAGAATCAATTCAAAGAACGAAAAGTGTAACATATTGAACGGAATCTAACTATTATTGGACTGATATTCCTTTAAAAGATTCGTGTTCACAATATCCTTGTTTGCCAGGGATCACAAAACTTTCAAAAGACAATCATTAATCAAGAAGAGAGACAGGTGGATTGTTGTGGGTTTTTTTACCTGATAATTGTGAGCGTATTTCTGTTTGTTTTTCTGTGAGTTTTTCCATGATTATATCAGCTAGTGTTCTTTTTACAGGGGGATTTTGTGACATAAACATTTCTAAAGCCTTTTCGTCTTCTGGATTGACGTTCTGAAATTACAAACATAGATTATAATACACCAAAAACCGCAATCAGATTACCAAACTGATTCCACTACAAAATACACAGTATGCCCTTTTCTGTCATTTCAGTTAGTCTTTAAAACCATATAAGTTTGTTTTCAGCAACAACCATCTTAAATTTTTGACTTAAAATATATTGAAGTTTCTTCTTGGCGCTCAACAGGACATTCTAACTGAAAGTCCCCAGCCACTACCACTTGATTAGCCCCATCCCTCTGACAATTCATCCCTCTGATAATTCATCCCTCTGATAATTCATCCCTCTGATTCAGGGAGGCTCTGAATAATCATAGCATTTTAAATCCTGATTGGTACAGTAAATAAAATAAAACAAGCCAACAGTGAGGCTGATGTCCCCCGCCGAAATAGGAAAATAATTAGAGAGTTATTGTGTTCCAAAGTCTCAGCAAATCAAATTGCTTATCGCTCTGCTTAATCTGAGCAGAAAATGCTCATTATCGATCTTAGTCAAGGTATTACTGTAATGAAACTATACACCAAGTTTCATCACTCTCACTTAATTAGAACTAAAGTTATAGTGTCCCAAAGCATCAACCAATCAAATTGTTTATCTCTGCTTACCCTAAGCGGAACGGACAGACAAACAGACAGACGGACGAACCCATTTTAATAGTTCCCTGCTTTCTTCGAAAGGCGGGGGACAATAAGCATGAACATTTACTCAATTCGAAGATCAACCAATCAAATTGTTTATCTCTGCTTACCATAAGCGGAACGGACAGACAGACAAACAGACAGACGGACGAACCCATTTTAATAGTTCCCTGCTTTCTTCGAAAGGCGGGGGACAATCAAAGTAGGAGAGTTATTGTTTTCCAAAGTCTCCACTAATCAAATTGCGTATCGCTCTGCTTACCCTGAGCAGAAAATGCTCATTATCAAACTTAGTCAAGGTATTACTGTAATGAAACTATACACCAAGTTTCATCAATCTCACTTAATTAGAACTAAAGTTATCGTGTCCCAAAGCATCAACCAATCAAATTGCTTATCTCTGCTTACCCTAAGCTGAAAATGCTCATCTTCGAACTCCATCAAGGCATTGACCTAATCAACACATACACCAAGTTTGAACATTCTAGCTCAATTAGGAAGAGAGTTATCGTGCCCCAAAGTATCAGCCAATCAAATTGCTTATCTCTGCTTACCCTAAGCGGAAAATGCTCATCTTCGAACTCCATCAAGGCATTGACCTAATAAACACATACACCAAGTTTGAACATTCTAGCTCAATTAAAAGTTATCGTGTCCCAAAGCATCAACCAATCAAATTGCTTATCTCTGCTTACCCTAAGCGGAAAATGCTCATCTTCGAACTCCATCAAGGCATTGACCTAATCAACACATACACCAAGTTTGAACATTCTAGCCCAATTAGGAAGAGAGTTATCGTGTCCCAAAGCATCAACCAATCAAATTGCTTATCTCTGCTTACCCTAAGCGGAAAATGCTCATCTTCGAACTCCATCAAGGCATTGACCTAATAAACACATACACCAAGTTTGAACATTCTAGCTCAATTAGGAAGAGAGTTATTGTGTCCCAAAAAGTGTGACGGACAGACAGACGGACAGACAGAAGGACAGACAGACGGACAGACAGACAGACCGACAGACAGACGGACGAACCCATTTTAATAGTCCCCTGCTTTCTTCGAAAGGCGGGGGACAACAACTGGATGATTTTTAGCTCTACCAAACATGTTATTAATAAAAAAAAAGAAAAATAGGTTGCCAGGCAATGAAACATACGCCCAAGGCAGCTAAATTGTCCAAGCAGTCAACAAGTGTTATCCCATACTTTAGTTGTAATGGACATGTATCAATAAAATCAATAAAAACACTGAATAAAGACAAATCTGTGAGAGACAAAATGACAGGCCCCAGAGAGCGATAGTCTCTGATAAAACCATAATTTGTGTCAGACAATGATTATGAAATGTGCCTTGCTACCAGGCTTGACTAAGGTGAAAGAGAGAGAGAAATGGGGTTTAACGGCCACTCGACACAAACTAGGTCATTTCGGGACCAACACATGGTTCAATTTTATTTTAATAATTCACTTGCGCGTAGGGGTCTTTAGCAGTGGGAGGAAACTGGAGGACCCAGAGAAAACCCATGAGGTTGGACAGGCGACCCTACTCCTTGTCATGTACAACCGGGGATACGAAACCATGCCAGTTGACTCAATGACAGGCCTTATGATACAGTGCGCATGTGCTAACCATTCGGCCATCCAACCCCCCGACTAAGCTGCAGCCAGGTAAACAACTGAAAGATTAAAACAGAACGAAATGTCTGGATAATACTATTATCGCAGACACTCGGGACACAGAGATATAATGGTAATTATATTACTTACAACTTGTTCACAATAGTCATCATCATCTGAAGGTATATTGTCAGAGTCATCACCTGAATCTTCATCTCCATCTTTACTACTGCCAAGGGATACCACTTTAGGTCTAACATCTTTTGGTCTGAAAGAAATAAATGTCATGCTTGTTTTTAGATGAAAAACTCAAGGAAATCCAAAGAAAAGCATCCTTACTAGCATATATAATGGAAGAACAAAAAGGAAATTAGAAAAGTTTGGAAGCGACCTTGACAATGAATGAACCTTGAACTTTGCAACTTGATTATCACAGCTAGAGATTTCAGTTGGAAAGCGGGTTACTTGGTATTTGGGATCTGAGGCGTTCCAACTGGGTAAGTAATCAATCAATATTAGTGACGAAAACTGTAGGGCTATAAGTGAAGGGCTTGATAAGATGTCAAGACACACACTGATCAGCAGTGAATTTTCACTAGGCCGCTACGATCACTGATAAGGATGTCATCGATGCTACTTAATGAGTCCCAAATATTAACATTTACTTCCGTCAAATTAAATTCTAAAACATTTTTTTCATTTGTTAGAAAAATAAAGAAAGACGTTTGAATTATTTGTAGGTAAAAATCATTTCCTATTTAGTGTAAATGGGTATTAAAATAAGTAAAATTCACCATTTAGCCCGAAGCAGTAACGTCTTATGTAAACAATGCATGCGCTATTGAGCCACTGATTGACCCCACGTGATGTGACGTCACGGGTCGAAACAGTTAGCTGTTACAGAGATATTAGATGATCTCTGTGAAACAGATTGGTAAAGACAGTTAAAGCAAGATCAAACCTTCTTTTGAAGTTGACAAACTGTAAAACCATAAATATTGTAATATTCTTTCTACCATTTAATCTAACAATAACATTGTCATTTATGTTTATCATAAAATTAATGTCTTTTATCTTTTTTTTATTACAATTAACTATTCAGTGGTATTATTACCCGCCTGGGACTGTACAGAGCATTCACTTAGTTTGATATATATTTGTTGTCTATTGCTTGCAATGTCTGTGTAATTTGTGTGTCTTGTTGTCCGCAGGTTTTTTTAAACAGGTTTTGTTAGCATGCAGTGTGGTCTTCCTGCACTTACACTAATATTATAGGGAATATAATCCCTATAAAAGATAATGGGATGTTTATTTTACAATTAATTACAGATAGTAATGTTTATTTTATAATTAATAAAATACCAGGGAAATCAAAGGTGAATAATATTTGACATGATGTTTTACTTTTTAAATCCATGTTCTTCTTCTAATTCTTCTTGTTGTTTTCTTGCTTGTGTTAAAATCTTTCTTGATAGTTTGTCATCAATAACCTGGAGAAAAAATCAAAACAGATTAAAGACAGCATGAAAAAAAACATTCTAAAGACTGCATAAAAAACCCCAAAGCAGTTTAAAGACCGCATGAAAAAAACCCAAAGCAGTTTAAAGACCGCATGAAAAAAACCCAAAACAGTTTAAAGACTGGATGAACAAGCCAACAGTGAGGCTGATGTCCCCCGCCGAAATAGGAAAATAATTAGAGGACACATATAAAAATCAAATTGCGTATCGCTCTGCTTACCCTGAGCAGAAAATGCTCATTATCAAACTTAGTCAAGGTATTACTGTAATGAAACTATACACCAAGTTTCATCAATCTCACTTAATTAGAACTAAAGTTATCGTGTCCCAAAGCATCAACCAATCAAATTGCTTATCTCTGCTTACCCTAAGCGGAAAATGCTCATCTTCGAACTCCATCAAGGCATTGACCTAATCAACACATACACCAAGTTTGAACATTCTAGCTCAATTAGGAAGAGAGTTATCGTGCCCCAAAGTATCAACCAATCAAATTGCTTATTTCTGCTTACCCTAAGCGGAAAATGCTCATTTTCGAACTCCATCAAGGCATTGACCTAATAAACACATACACCAAGTTTGAACATTCTAGCTCAATTAAAAGTTATCGTGTCCCAAAGCATCAACCAATCAAATTGCTTATCTCTGCTTACCCTAAGCGGAAAATGCTCATCTTCGAACTCCATCAAGGCATTGACCTAATCAACACATACACCAAGTTTGAACATTCTAGCCCAATTAGGAAGAGAGTTATCGTGTCCCAAAGCATCAACCAATCAAATTGCTTATCTCTGCTTACCCTTAGCGGAAAATGCTCATCTTCGAACTCCATCAAGGCATTGACCTAATAAACACATACACCAAGTTTGAACATTCTAGCTCAATTAGGAAGAGAGTTATTGTGTCCCAAAAAGTGTGACGGACAGACAGACGGACAGACAGACGGGACAGACAGACAGACAGACAGACAGACGAACCCATTTTAATAGTCCCCTGCTTTCTTCGAAAGGCGGGGGACAAAAAAAAAATTTTTTTTTAAAGACTGCATGAAAAAAAACCTAAAACAGTTTAAAGACCGCATGATAAAAACAAGAGTTTAAAGACTGCCTGAAAAAAACAAACAGTTTAAAGACTGCGTGAAAAAAACCCTAAAACAGTTTAAAGACCGCATGAAAAAAAGCAAGAGTTTAAAGACTGCATGAAAAAACCCCCAAACATGTTTAGGACCTAATCAAGCCAGTTGACAAAATATCAATACAGGATGTATTTGAAGGTAAATTATTTTGGATGAAATGAATTTCTGAAACTATGAGAGTAAGTTTGATACGGATGTACTTCTGAAATGCGTACTGTACATCAAAGTTCGATATGGTACATGTACATCCCTATATAAGATTATTGGGGATGACGAGAACATTTGGAGTTAAAGACAACACAGGATGTATTTGCAGTTAAAAAAAATGAATTTCTGTTGTTCATTCCTTGAGGCTTAACGTCCACTTTCGCATTGGGTGATATCGGAGACTATGTCAAGTTATACATGGTACAGCCCTGTATAGGACTATTATCAGTACCTCTAAGCTACTACCATATTTAGTTTTTTATCTACCGGCAATCTTTGTAACAGTACTACCTGTAAGGATTTTGAGGTATGTGAACTAGGAGTAGAGTAGACGAAGCAGATAATCGATAACCTGCGGGGAAAGATAACACTATTTATATCATTTTAAAGGTTCAAAGTTCATTAGATAACTGAATAGTGATAATTGATCACAGCAAATTTATGCACAATACAAAATACTTAAATACTAGGTCTAATGATACTGTTCAGAACAAGATGAATGGATATATAATTACGTATAATTTTAATTAATTACACAACCTGATTTTTAAAAAAAACTTTGGCTAGGTAACACCAAGGGATACAAATTTATAGAAATGTCTTCGTCTCCGTGGAATAATTCCTTCCACGTGAATAATGAAATAGGCTGCCAGTTAACTCATCCACACGCAAAATTGTCCACAGTTAAGTCGTCCATAAAATATTGGTTATATCATCCACAACTTCCGTAATTGTTATGACGTCCACAACTAATAGTTGATTCGTACATGTATATACACATTAATTGTATGGAATAAATAAGTTTTACTCATCGGTTGTTTATAATTGTTTTGTTTATCCAATAATTAACTAGTTTGGTTGTCTGATCATGGCCGATCTTAGTTCACAGATGTTTTTGTAATAAAACAGCCTTGTAATGTTTGTTGAAAGGTGTTATGATTATAGACATAATGAATACAAGTGCCATCTTGATATGAAATCTGAATAAAAATCATTTGATGGATAAACATTTGTGATAAGTGAATGATGTCTAAAATCGTTTATCATCTTTATAAAACGGTATTTTACAATTACGATGACAGCTCAATCATATGTTTTTGTTATCCATGTCCATGAAGCCCGTGCAATTTTTGTACTGAATTTAACCTTAGTTACTAAGTCCGTACAGAGTATGCAATGCCTTACATGGCATGGCACTGTATATCGTAATCCAATTCATATGCGTTGATTGGCTGAGAAATGATAGTGATTTATTGCCGTGAATATTCCATTTCACCTTGAATTTCAAATGGAATTAAGACAAAAGTTATTCTTTCACTCTGTGTATATAAATGGTGATTATTATTATTATAGCTATATTACATGTACATGTAAATAATAATGAATGCTTTCTTTTACTCATTTTAATACCCAATTACACTAAATAGGAAATCATATTTACCTACAAATACGTCAAACGTCGTTATTTATTTTTCTACTACATAAAAAAAAATGTTTTGGAATTTAATTTGTCCGAGGAAAAAAGTTAATATTTGTGGCTCATTAAGTCGCATCGATGTCATCCTTATCAGTGATTGTAGCGGCCTAGCAAATATTCACTGCTTATCAGTGTGTTAAGTGTAATGAAAAACCAGCAAATTGATCAGTTTATCAAAATTACCGGTAAATTTGCTAATTCCATGGATTGTCTTCTTTTGATATATGGCCTACTTTCACAAAGGCAAATTATTGGACCTACTCCCTATGAATAATCAACTTGCAATTGTATATTTACAGGATTATCAAATTTACCGTTAAACGGTTTTTGGCTAAACTACTGCGGTGTGATACATGTACATTGTAATTGTATGTATTGTATTTCTATTATCTAAGGCATTTTTTTATTCATTCGCCCAACCAATACATACTTTATCGCCATAGGTCACTATTAGGTGTGTGGATGACAATGTCATGTGGACTCAACCAATGTATTTTGATATTTGTGGACGACTTAACTGACATTCATGAAATATGTCGTTTTCAGTTTGAGTTCGGGTTGCCACCTAATCAATGACTGGTGTCGAAAACACGAAATTTATACTTGTTCTGTCGTTGGATTGACTTTTCAGCAACCCATTTGTAATTTATTACCGTGTCGTCTTCTTCTTCTGTGGGTTTTCTAATTTTTATTCGCGCTTCCCTCCTCACACTTTTATCTTCTAGCATTTGTTCAACCAAACCTAAATCCGTCACCCCAATCTTCATTTTAGACAGTTTATTTTTCTTCGTTTTCCCCATGTTGACAAATTAACCGGAACACGTGGTTTTAAGCGGAAGAAAGGGCTCCGTCATTGTGTTTTCATCCGCCGCAAAATATTTCCCACTGCGTTCTCGGTATATTTCAATTAACTGATATGTTGATGTCATAACATATATATAATTACAATTATGATAATTTTAGGACGAAAAAAATCTAAACCAACGCAAGAGAATAGAAAAATAAATATGTGTATTACTTGAACAATAGACGCCCCCTTTGCGAAAGTTCAAGGCTGTCCAGATGTACTTGAACTTTGAACCCGGGTATAAAAATTCACAAATAAACTTCTTGTTGATACAGCGCTCGTGGACCGACAAACATGAACATTATATTAGAAATCATTTTAGTGCTGAGTAAAGTTATTTACTTCTACTTAGAAGCATTTATCCAGATATTTTTCCCACCTGCAAGAAAAGACATCAAGGGTGAAATTGTTTTGGTTACTGGAGCCGGACATGGGATTGGAAGAGAACTTTGTTTAGAATTTTCCCGCTTGGGTGCCCGGGTTGTACTGTGGGACATCAACAAGGTAAGACGTTCAATTACTGCATGCATATTTAATTTCTTCCCGAAACATGGACAGAGCCCAACCTTTTGGACAGGCAAACTCATCTTGGAGTTGGGTGGGTGCAGACCACTTTCCATTATATAGCCTATAATTTACTATTCGTGGAGGTCAGGTCAGTTTGGCCTACTTTATCAGTCCCACGATGATGTCGTCAGCTAATGTAATGTGATATAATTATTCTGTAATGTATCAGCGGGTTATGACTTGTATTTTGAAATTATAAATTACAACGGTACCACGTAATAATACCGAAACCTAATTTCGACTCCTATTCTTTAGTTTTTATCAAGCTTAAAATTATTATGATGCAATCATAAGAGGATAAATAAAAATAGCAACACCTTATAGTAGGCTAATCTCGTATTCCATTGTAATTGGTCTTGTGTGTATTTCCATCCCAGCTACGACATTGTACCAAATTAAATTGAAACACAATCGAATATTAGAAATAACACTAAATTCACATGATGATCATAATCCGAGGAACCTTTTCGGTGGGTCGATACTGGGTCGATACCCAGGGTATGATATAATAATAATAATAATAACTTTATTTCCAATCAAGGGTCCACAGGGCCGCGACAGGGGACATGCTGGTTCAGATCAAAAAAAGAGAGTAAACCCAAATGACAGTCAAATAAAAATATATACATTGTAACAGTATACATGGCTCCCAACAGGGGAGATATACATATAAGTACCGTATGCACTAAGGCTAGTGCCGATTACAACGTCTCATGAGAACATTATTATTAATCATGAAAGGGAGATATAGAGAATCTCCTACCAGTCTTTTTTGATATCAAAAAATATCAACACAAGTTGATAAAGTAACAAAAAACGACGCTCTGCCGAGTTTTTTTTTACTTTATCAACGAGTGTTGATATTTTTTGATATCAAACAAGACGAGTAGGAGATTTTATTTATCACCCAATACATGTAGATAAATATAATTCTTTGGTGTAGATTTCACTTTACTGAACATTACGCCGTAGTGATACATGTACATAATTTTTTGACAGCAATTCAACCATTGCTAAGTCCTTTATATTGACCCAGTGTTTCCATCAAGGTCAATTGAATAACAATAGTTCATTTTTAATAAAAAAAAGTTACTTGTAATAAGAAATGAACTGTTCTTTGAAAATAAAAAAAGTAGTTCCTTTTCAACTGACCAATCAAATTCATGTAAAGCAATCTATGGAGATATCGCAGTAGATTATGAAATATATCACACAAGCGATATCTACTGTAGAATGTATTATTGGGTGATATAAGATATTAGCGTATTTCTGTTTCCACAGGAGAACAATGATGGTGTAGCTGACGAGATAAGAGAGGCAGGCGGGGAGGCATTTCCCTACACATGTGACGTTACAGTTGTAGAGGACGTACATCGTATCGCAGGACAGGTGCGACAAGATGTCGGTCCTGTTTATATGTTAGTAAATAATGCTGGAATACTTTATGGTGGGTCACTACTTAGTATGGAACCAAAACACATAAAGAGAACCTTCGAAGTGAACACACTTTCACAGTTTTGGGTAGGTATACGTTGTCTGATTGTCTCATGAAAAAATTGTTTGGTAGAAAGGACAAGCGAGAATGCGTGTTTGATATGTTATTTGCCGTAGTTTTATATGTTAAAATATACAGTTAGAAATGGGGCACGTGTGTTGGGTTCGGGGGTTGTCTGAAATGAAATGCAGGACGGAGAGCCGACTAGGAAACAATGTTTTGTCGGAATGGTAGGAGCTAGAAGCCAAAGTCCGGTAAACACAACGGTGTGCTAAAATAACCCTTAATACATAGTTGGAATTCGATTAAGATTAGGCGCGGACGCCGCTGTCATGGCAAAGTTTTCTGATAGAACACGATATGAGCATGCATGGGTATGACCGTCTTCATTACCTCTGTTGGTCGGCAAATTAGATAGTTAAACCCTGTCCAAACGACTAGATGCTGCTCCTCATCATGCAGAGCCTCAACGCCGCATCCCTGACAAGGGGGAACAACGCCGAATAATGCCGAGGAAATTCCTCGGTCAACACAGGGATGTAACTCGTTGTTTCATTGTTTGTGACCCAGCGCCTTGCATCTCTGAACCAGTGTAGTTCCACGTTTCAACGAAATACCAACGACATCCGTTTTAATATTTTGAGCTGAACCTTCTAGACTAAATACGAATAGTTAGTTGACATTCCATTGTTATTATATGTGATATTTATATTATTTGTTATTACAGACAGTGAAAGAATTTTTACCTTATATGATGAAGACTAATAGAGGACATGTTGTGAATGTATCTTCTATGTCTGCTAAATCTGGTACGGCGTATCTGGTTGACTATAGGTAATACAAACACGAATTGTTGGTCATATTCCAATCAATAGTGATGTTGTTATCTTACCATGAAAATATAGGCTCCTCTATGCCTTGGAGCGTTCACACAATGCTGACTGAACTAAACTGGCGCTAGCGATTGCCATTCAATTTGTACTGTTCATTTCTTTCGACCAACATAACTAATTAGAAATTACAATTAAAATTTTCAAAAATGAATGTAAAACAGTTTATATACATTTAGTTTACATGCATATCTTGACCCGGGAGCTGCAGTGGCTCAATGAGTAGGACGATGGCTTGCAAACCTGGAGGTCTTGTGTTCGATCCCTGTTCTTCCGTAAAAGTTCATTGGGATTTTCCATGTTGGTTCCCCCTTGTCAGTGGTGCGGGAGGGAGGGCCTGGCAAGGGACAACGTATAGTCGTGATGTGATGAAAAACCGAGGTCCTGTATACGTAAAACAACCCTTGACAGTTGGAATTCGAAATAAGAGTAGGCACGTTGGCCGTAGTGTCGCTGTCCGGGCAGAATTTCCATCATAGCACACTGTATGATTTCTGCTCGTCTTCATTAGCCCAGTCGGTTGAGAACTGTAGGACGTTTAACCCCATTTCATTTCATTTCTGCTTCTTGACTCATTTTCGTCCATTTTCGGTTCCAAAGAATAGAGACTAAGCCCCTTTAAAGTTTCTGATCGCCATCCCTTCCAAACTACATTGTGAAAGTTGAATCTCTAAAAGGAATATCAGTCCAAATATTCCCTTTATGTGTGGTTACAGATCGAGAGCGAGACATGCAGTAATAATATTGATACTGTACGGGGGTGTAAACGCCATATTCTACAACTAATGTAGAGATATAGAAAGAAATGAGGTTTAACGTCCACTCGACACAAACTAGTTCATTTCGGGACTAACACATGTTTCAATTTTATTTCGATAATTCGCTTGCGTGTAGTGGTCTTTAGCAGTGGGGGTGGGGGGGTGGGAACAGGACATGGAGAAAACGCACCAACCATTGTTCCCCCCCCACCCTATAAATAATGTACAATTGGCTATAATATAAACCCAACATCAAAGGACAACCCACATCTGTATTTGTCTATAATTTGTGTATTTGTTTACCAGTTCATCTAAGTATGCTGTATATGGTTTTACGGAGGCACTACAAGAAGAGATATGTGTATTAGGTAAAGATGGTGTTCTAACAACCTGTATTTGTCCTATGTTTGTTAATAGTGGTTTAGTTAAACATATGAGAGACAGGTAGGATCCATGTCCATATTTTATATCTCTATAATTATTGTATTATCCCGCCCTGAACTGAGCCGTAGTAGGAGGTTAGAAGCAAGTTCGACGGGATAGTCCAGCGTAGCTTCCCCGTGTTAGTGGTGCAAGGCGGAGGACCTAGCAAGAATGTGTAAAATAACCCTTGACAGTGGGCATATTTTCGCTCATACCACACTGTATGACATATGTCTGTCTTCAGTAGCATAGTCAGCGCAGAAAATGATGATTTTAAACCACGTTTTATATATCCTGCCCTGGACCAAGTCCGCTCGTCCTTCCTTTCCAGTTTTGATTCAAGAGTATATCGCAGAAACCGTTCAAGGTATCTTTATGAAACGTACACACACCAACCCATTTGAAATTTCTTGCATTTAACCATATTTGTTTCCATGGAACGGAAACAACAAATTTAGCATTAGTTTTGTAAATTACTTTTTGTGAAATAATTGGGCTTTCGAAATCCACGTCGGTTGTCGGCAGCGCAAATTCTTTACAAGTAGTTGTGGTCTTTGATGTCCAGACGGCATATGCTATCACTTTCTACTAAGTAGTAAGTTGGCTGTCATTAAGAGATGGTCGTCCATGTTCAGGCGGAGTCTGTTGGCGCTTTCTAGTAGTTAACGGTTATCAAGAGCGGTCGCTTCTCACCAGTCTCAGTACCGCTTTGCAGTAAAGAAGGCTATTTGCTACAGACGCTATTCAACAGTATTTCATATTTTTCATCTGGAGAAGATCCCATATAGGGGACCACGTGGCTAAGTGGGTAGGGCGCTGGCTCGCTAGTCTGGAGGTCGGGTGTTCGATCCCTGCATTGGCCGAGAAAGTTCATCCAGATTTTCCGGCGTGGTTCCCCCTTGTCAGTGATGCAGGACGGAGGGCCTGACAAGGACAGCTGTCTAGTCCTTCGGATGAGACGAAAAACCGAGGTCCCGTGTATACATTGGAATGCACGTAAAAGATCCCTTGGCAGTTGGAATTCGATATAAGAGTAGGCGATAGTGCCGCTGCCCGGGCAAAATTTCCCTCATAGCACACTGTATGGCGTATGCCCGTCTTCATTAGCCCAGGTGAGGAGCAGAACAGTAGGACGTTAAACCCCATTTCATTTCATTTCATTTCAGAAGATCCCATAAAGCAATAAGAAAAGCCTATTGCATAGCTAAGGCTTAAGTATAGCTAACACTTGTCTTCAAAATGTCTTTAGATCTTAATGGCCAAGCGAATACAGCTAGCCCCCGGATCCATTCACTTAATCTGATATGTACGTGTCGTTTGTTTGTGATTTCTGTGGTCTTGTCCGCAGTTTTGTTTTGTGTAATTGTGTGTGGTGCAGTCCCCTGCACGTACTAGTAGAACGAAAATAACAATAGCGAATTTTAATTATTTATTTATGACGTAATTTTGCCCGATGACGTTTGTAAGGAAAACGCTGTATTTATATATTATGATCATGTTGCAGGTTCGAACCTAAGATTTTAACACCTAGAGAGACTGCTGTTGGTGCTATTGATGGTATACTTAGAAACGAGTTGGTTGTCTTTGTACCCCATAGAATGTGGTTTAGTATGGTCATACAATCGTAAGTTGTCTTTCTATTTATCAAACATCATTAAAGGACAACATGGGTATCAGCAGTCGTCGCTTATATGATAGAACTGGTTAAACGCGTTTCAGATATAATTTTAACACAGAGATCATTGCCACGATAGATGCGTAACGAAGATTTCAAGAAACGGAAGTGACGAAAGCAAAAGTAAAACACGAGTTACCCTTCTATATAACTAACTGAAGTAACGAGCGATAACAGATACACAGGGCAAATTTCTGGTAACTGATAATTCCTTCGAAGACCTAAAGTTGTTATATTAGATGGAACACCGGACTTCCAGATTAGCGAGCCAACGCCCCGGGCGCCCACTGAGCCACCGTGGCTCCCCCTAGTCAAAACGTCGATAAGCAGTAAGCAGTAATTGTATTCCTTTTAAATACCATTAAAAACATTCGATTTCTGTCAAGTCATATATTAAATATTTTTTTTTATTATATAGATTGTTGACGAGGAAAGGGAGAGATTTGTTGAAGAAGTTTGGAGATTTTGGTATTTCTCCACAATATGATCCAAATACAACAGTTGGAGCAAAGATCAACAAGAAATAAATAATAGTTTTAGACAGGATGCAGACCACTGTAGATATTATTATATAAAGTATTAAAAGCAATTCCAAGTTGACAAAGGGAACGAAACTAAGTCTTGCCTATTATAATGTGAACCACATGACGTGTAAATTATCAAACGTTGTTATTTTTAAAATTAAATGACCAAATAATTTTTGTTCATATTTTGGTATTAAATATATATTATTTTTTATTAAAAAATAGTTATTTTGTTTGAATTTATTTAATAAGGCGAGAAGATTGTGGCTTGAACTAACCCGTGTATTGTATTCTAAGTGCATATCGGTTAACATTTAACAAAATAGTCGTTTGTCGGCAGTTGAACCTCCGGTAATTACCAATTCTCATTTCAATATCCAGTGGTAGTTACCCTTCTGCCCATTAAAGGTCTGCATACACCAAGGAATATTTTTCGCCCACAGCCTCAGCCCACACCATACCATTTTCAATCGCCTGACTGATTCTCGCAAGTTGGCGTTGGTATGGGCAAGAGAATTCCCCATCGTATTCATTGCTAAAACCGATGTGTGCACCAATGTGTACACGTAACCTCTGATTTTCGTTCTATCCGGACGACTAGAGTCTGTTCCTTGCAAAGCCTCCGTTTTGCCTCACTGACAAAGGGAAACCACGCCAGATCATCCCGAGACACTTACTTGACCAAAACCAGGATAGATCCCCGGACATCCTAGTTAGTATGCCAGCTCATAATTCACTGAACCACCGAGATTAGGATAGAAATTATGGCTGATTGAGTTGTATTGGAATAGAAGCTTGCGGCGTTTTTACTTTTATTTTATAATCCCTGTTTATTTTATACATCACAATAAAAGTTATAAACATAATTTAATAGCCAGAATAGAAAGGCACAATAATTTCATGCTTTCAACGGGAGCCACGGTGGCTAAGTGAGTAAAACACTGCTCCCACAGTGTTGGCCGAGAAAGTTCATCCAGATTTTCTGGCGTGGTTTCCCCTCCTGTCAGTGGCGCAGGACAGAGGGCCTGACAAAGACAGCTGTCTAGTCGTTGGGATGGGAGGGAAAACCGACTCCCCTAGTACACATTAGCGTGTACGTAAAAGATCCGTTTGCAGTTGGAATTAAATATAAAAGTAGCCGCTCTCGGGGCAAAATTTCGCTCATAGCATACTATATGGCTATGCCCGTCTTCATTAGCCCAGTCGGAGCAGAACAGTAGGACGTTAAACCCCATTTCATATCATTTCAGAAACTCACAAAAATTTCATACTTTCAACATGATTTATTTTCTGTTAGAATATGTATAAAATGTAAGGTCAATCATTGGATCCATAAAATAGTCGATGATTCTAGAGGAAAAGTGGTGACCTATATCATGTTTCCATTCGAGATGATTCGACGATATGATTACAATTATATTATGGAAATATTTCCTCTGTAATTACAAGACCTCTATTAATGGTTGTTATATCGACCTCTACTGGACAGTAGTTATCATAGTTTGTTAGATAATTCGACGATATGAATAACAATTATATTATGGAAATATTTCCTCTGTAATTGCAAGACCTCTATTAATCGTTGTGGTACCATACTCTACTGGACAGTAGCCTAGTTATCATAGTTTGTTGAAAGCTTCATTGTTTTTATTTAGTTGACCATCTCTACTGAACAATAGTTATCAGAGTTTGGTGACAGCTTCATTATTTTTATTTATTTTACCATCTTCGTTGTCCTCGGGTAAATCATTGCTACTTCCGTTTACCTGTCAGAATATAATATATTATATACAAGATATTAATTAGGGGGATACTCAATTGAACGTTCCGGAATTAAATTCTCTCAATTCCGAAATAGTGCGAATCGAGTGAAAAGGAGAATTTCGGAGTACAACGCATGTGCCGACTGCATAAAAAATATCTCAACCAATCATGACAGCTGAAACATGTTACTTAAAATACGCCACGATTCTACTCACACCACCTTAGCTGTTGGGACTGGCAGAACTGTGACAGGACTGAATTCCGTATCACGTGATTGCAATTCTGTCAATTCGAGACGTTCCGGACTGACAATCGAGCCCCCCCCCCCCTAGAACTACACTGGGATTGATAAACGAATCTGTAGTTGGTCGGCGTTCTTCACCCGTACTGAAGGTCGATCCCGGGAGGTGACGACTACAGGTAGAGAAATAGAATATTATTTGGTTAAAGCGGTGGACACACTAGCCGAATCATTCGACCTAATCGTTCGAATGATTAAACATGGCAGAGACCATGTCTTCAAACCACCATGTGACTTCGCAATATCAGTGGTGATTGGCTAATGAATTCTACAATCGGGAGAATGCTTCGGCGAACCGGACACACTATGCGAATATAATTCGGCGGAATATATCAAAAATGTTTGATTCGGGCGAATAGAAATTCGGCCCAATGACACTGGATACACTAGGCGAATTTCGGCAGCGATTGATTCGGCCGAACGATTCTGTTAGTGTGTCCACCACACATTTCTCACGTCTATGATGTGAAAGGCCCCCCGCCCTCTATCCCCCCCCCCCCAGATTATTTTCATATATTAAACATACATTATGCAAGAGCTAAATCTGCCTATTGCAGGTCTTTCCTTAGGCCTGAAATGTTTTCTAAATTATTAATTAGACATTAATTAACTTATCCAGGTCATAATCAACTCTCGATGGCGTCGGATTTCTCAGATATTAAATAGATTAGAACAGTTCAGCGATGTTTTGATTTAATTAAAAATGGAGAAGCGAGACGTAGCTCCGAACAACTAGTACGGTGGTTGAAATTATTGCACACGTCTTGTCAAACCTTCAAAGGCTAATTTCTTCGCTCGCAATAGAATAATTTAAATGAAATTTTCAAATTATTCATTTTACATTATCTATTTTCGAACTATTATAGCAAGAATGGCTAGCTCTTTATCTAAATCTTACATAATGTATCTTTAAATAAAACGACTAACCTGATATTCTAAATTGTGTTTATCTTGTTTAAAACACGACAGAAATCTTTGACATATTCTAAGTTGTAATCTTTCTTCTACCTCTTCAGATTTGGTATATCCTTTACATAGAAAGAAAACACAATCGGTTATCGGTGAATTGAAATCGTGTGTCAATGTATTAATTATTTCTCAATCTATGATATGAGGAGATGCGGAGGAAAGTTCAATTTAAAAGAATACGAAATGGGGTTTAACGTCCTACTGTTCTGCCCCGACTGGGCTAATGAAGACGGGCATACGTCATACAGTGTGCTATGAGAGGATGTGTGCCCGGACAGCGCCGCTACGGCTTACTCTTGTATAGAATTCAAACTGCCATGCGAGCTTTTACTTGCACGTCAATGTGTACACAGAACTTCGATTTTTCGTCCCATCCGAACGACTAGACGTTGTCCCTTACCAGGTCATCTTACCTGCACCACTGAACTTTCTCGGCCAACGCAGGGATCAAACTCAGGATCTCTAGGTTAGTGAACTACTGAGCTACCAAGGCAACCAATTGTTATACGTAAGTGTGATGTGTTTAGCAACTAGGCTGTTAAATCTATGGAAAACCACAAAACCACGCATTCCCGGTTAGAAGTTCGCGGTATTCACATCGACCGGTTAAAAAGCTGGGAAATCTTCAAATAGCAAAATTCTGTTGTTAATTTCTCTGTGACTTTGTAATAAATACAAACGAATAATTTTCTTGTTCATTAGGATATATAGGCATAATGTTATTTATATATTACCTTTACACGACTTCGCCCGGGGCCCAAATTCGCCCGGGGGAAGGGGGCAAAATTCGCGCCATAACTTCGAATCCGGAAGTGGTAATCCATCGCCACCAGGCCTATGTTTTTCCCCAGGCCGACCGACCCCTATACACGACATTTCAGCCTAGGGACAGCCCTAGTGTAGTCGCAAACCCTGAACAGACAGACACCACAAATATTAGTATATATTACCTGTTATTAAACTAACAATAAGACCAATTATTACAGTTGATAAAATACCCAGCAAACTGAACCATATATAAGATAAACCATATAATTTCTCTAAACTTTCTCTACAAATCAGATATTAATATAGTTGTTAAATGTATTAGGATATCTTGGTGTTCTACGGAGACAAATGTTATGGAATGAAATGGGATTTAACGAAGACGGGCGTACACACCATACCGTGGGTTATGACCGAGGGAAATTTTTTCCCGGACAGCTGCGCTACGGTCTACGGTCAAGGGTTCTGTAATGTGTATGCCAACGAATACACATATTCCTGAAACAATGGTTGGAGTAAGATTAGGTCTAATTAAACGAAACACTGCCAGGAGTATGACGACTACACGGAATATCGGTTTTTCGTGCCATCCGAACGACTAACAAATGTTACTATAAATCATATAACCGTCTCTACAAATTAAATAAGAGTAAATACTCTGGAACGCACAACACATGATTATTTTAAAGCCGCCGACCATCATTTACATGTTTCAGATCATATATGATTTTTTCACGCTAAAATGTACTCCCAATTGATTATTTAACATTTAATTAACAAAATATATTAACTGTAGGTAGTTAGTCGGCATTGATTCAGTCGGATTAAAACCGGTGAGTTTTTAAGGGAGCTAATCATGTGAAATTGGAAACTGGATTCCTTTCGAAAATAGTAGATGCAGGTTTTATTAGCAGTTAAATTTCAAATCATATTCCTAGTGCTATACTGTAGGGTGAAGTCCGAGAGGAAAGGTGCAAGCACTGTAGAGTATAACGATTATGAATAGAAGTACCGGAGCCTAGATCGGGCAATATACAAACACATCGTGACCTTTAGTTTACCAGGATCGGGGGTGATTACGGAACATCACGCCCTGGTAACGTACAGTTTATTGGGACCAGAATGTGGCCATGACAATTAAGCACGCCCTGGTTACTTACAGTTTGCTTGGATCAGAAGGTGAATACGTGGACATGATGGATACTGGTGTTGTTGTTGATGACATCATCAATGACGACATATTAGACGTAATGTTACAACCATCTGTAGATGTGGGTAACTGGAAGTCCAATGGTTTAGTTATATAGGCACCGATACTCAGCCACATACCGAATCCTAGACCGAACATACCTCCTACAAACGCCCCCTGATAAAACACAAAATCATACAAATTAAACTTTAGTTCCGGCAATGTTGCTAGACTAAATACTGACATATAATGGCGTATATATAATCTGGAGTTTGAGGAGCCTCACAGTAAATGGATTTAGTGAATTTATGGGGCTTGAGTTAGTAGTTCTTTTTATTAGGGCTTATGAGAGGGTGTCTCGTAGTGTTGAGGTTTGCCTTGAGCCTCAAGTCTCGAGTTTGCCGATGAACGCGTTCAGATTTATAAACCCGTTAGATGGATTAAAAAAAAACCCACAAGAAAACCCACAAGGTCCTTGGCAATGATGAAGAGTTGGCGGAAACACAACATGTCCGGGTAAAATTCTTCTCCATAGCATTGCACGTGTCACCATAGAAACCATAACCGTATGTCAGTCTCAAAATAAAAAGTTGCAAGAATTTTACTTACCAGCCAATTAGCACTGGTAAAACAAGCTCCAAGAATAAATAATCCTACCAACGGTGCCCCAGCAGCGCCATTAAAAGTCAGGGAAGCCTGAAAAAATAAATGAAATCCATGTGTTTTTGTCAATGTAGTTTTTGGTTGCAGAATAACCTGGCCCTGTAAATGTTATTTTATTTAAACAGTAAATATTCTCGAATTCAACTAAAAAATTAAGCTATTTACTATGTCAGCATTAAACGAGAGAGAGAGAGAGAGAGAGAGAGAGAGAGAGAGAGAGAGAGAGAGAGAGAGAGAGAAATGGGGTTTAACGTCCACTCGACACAAACTAGGTCATTTCGGGACTAACACATGGTTCAATTTTATTTCAATAATTCGCTTGCGCTTAGGGGTCTTTAACAGTAGGAGGAAACCGGAGAAAACCCACGAGGTTGGACAGGTGACCCTACTCCGTGTCACGTACAACCGGGGAATCGAAACCCCGCCAGTTGACTCAATGACAGATCTTATGATAAAGCCCGCACGTGATAACAATTCGGCTCCCCCCTCCCCACGCATTAAACCCTATGAGCAGTGAGTAAGACACTGGCTCGCTAACCAAGAGGTCAGGAGAGTCTGACAAGGAACAGTGTTTAGATCGAATCGAAAAACAAGATCACGCGTACACATCGGTGTGCACGTAAAAAAAAACCCTTGACAGTTGGAACTGGAAATAAGAGTAGGTCGTAATGCCGATGTCTGGTAAAATTGAACATCGTGTTTTTGTCTTGATAACTGTTTTAAACAGAACTCCAATATCACCTGTAAAACTGTTCCTCCCAATTCCTTGACTAAAAACGCCACCCCAACACCTAAGCATCCATATATAAACACTGAAATATACAAAATATCATTTATCCACTTAATTAATCGTTAATCATTAATTTTTCGGACATAACCACGCTAGCCTGAAAGGAAAATGTAAAAAATAAACCACATTATTTTACTCTTAAACTCATTTTGTTTAGAACGGTAGCTTTGCCAGGTACTCTTTGTCCATGACGGCAGCTTCACCAGATATCCTTTGTTCAACAGCAGTGTCTGGGACTGCACAGTACAGCAGATGCTGCAGTAGATGCTTACGACCGACCCCCTCAATCCATTTACTTGAGTTGGTATTAATGTTAAGTTGTTCAAGTCCAAAACTTAAAAACTTGGAAATAAAATCTTTCAAGACTTTGCAAAATATGAAGCAAAATGTTCAATAGGTGTTCCTGAAGAAATGGTGTTTGACATCCACTCAACACAAACTACTGTATTTCTGAACTAACATTTGGTACAATTCTGTTTTAATAATTCGCTTGTGCGTACGTTTTTAGCACTGCGAGAAAACCGACAGACCTGAATTAAAGTCTCGGGGGTAGGCAGGTTTTAAGCACCACGATAAATTATCCTAGAATGCATCCAGATAAGGGAGGTTGGATAGCCGAATGGTTAGCACGTGCCCGCTGTATCATAAGGCCTGTCACTGAGTCAACTGGCGTGGTTTCGAATCCCCGGTTGTACGTGACAAGGAGTAGGGTTGCCTGTCCAACCTCGTGGGGTTTCTCCGGGTCCTCCGGTTTCCTCCCACTGCTAAAGACCCCTACGCGCAAGGGAATTATTGAAATAAAATTAAACCATATGATAATCCCGAAATAACCTAGTCTGTGTCGAGTGGACTTTAAACCCATCTCTCTCTCTCTCTCTCTCTCTCTCTCTCTCTCTCTCTCATCCAGATAAACCTCCCTTGATCAGCAACGATACCTACCCAATCCCTTTGTGATTATAGCTGCCTTTTCATCTGGTAGATGTGAATATTTTAGTTTTAAGAAATCTTCCCATGTTACAGCTGCCAAGGAATTCAACATGGACGACACTGAACTAGAAATAAAAACAAAATGGTTTGCATATATACTTAAATTACCAAAAGTTTTCTGGTTTTTTTTGTTTGTTTCAAAATGTCGATTATGATGACAATGAATACAGAAACACACACACACACACACACACACACACACACAAAAGAAACGTTCGTGAATTCATCAAGTGATATAAGATTTTATAGAATAATAAGCATATCCTTGGGCGTGCACGATACCCGTCACTAATTAATAAAACCTATAGCTTGGGCCTGGGTTTCAGAAGCCGAAAACTAATCAGAACATTCATCGGGACAGGAACACGATTGTTTAAATGAATAGTGTTTCCATTTTATGACTACCGGTAGTTTCCCGGTAGTCGAGGGGTCAGGTTAATGTCTCGGACTCGACTCCCACAATGGGTTGAGACGAATCTTCCCATGGTCCACTTTTCCAAACGCCCCCAAACCTTGCCATGTCTAGAATCTTCAAGAATTGTCAAGTCCGGATTCACTCTTAAGGTGTGGTGCGAGGGGGGCTGACAAAAAAGTGTGCATTTTAGCTGGGATGAACATTTGCGTGCACAACTAAAATAACTGAATATGGAAGAACAGTAGCCGAAATCGCCACTGTCCTGGAAAAATCTAACCACCTCGCATGTACTGACAGGTATTATGAAAAACCATCGAAATACTTACCTGAGTGCCCCACTGAACAAACTAGAAACGAAAAGGCCTGGTAAACCTTGAAGATGGCCCAGAATATCCAGTACAAAATAAGGCAAAAGCTACAAAACAATTATAGAAACTAAAGGTTGAGTTAAAAGTGAGTCTGTAGTAAATTGACAGATATAAGAGTAGACAACTGAATGTATCAAATTTATCCTTAAAACTATACCTTGGTTTAATATGTTCAATTAATAAAAACCTACAACAAAAGTGATAAGTATTGGTTTCTTGCGCGATATTATTATAGCTGTGAATATTAGACCCTAGCATTTACGTATATTCCACCGTAGATTACGGATCAGGGTCCCCGACTGATGATTAATAACACATGGTTGATCTTTTAATTCCACAAAATATCTAGACCTATAGTATTTTTCTTAAATTCCATTTTCTTTCAGGTTTGGCGTGCACGTAAAAGATCCCTTGACAGTTGGAACTCGAACAAGAGTAGGCCTCAGCGCCGCTGCCCTGGCGAAAATACCCTCGTAGCACACTGTATGGCGTTTGTCCGACTTCATTAGCCCGTCGGAACAGAACAGTAGGACGTTAAAGTCATTTCATTTCATTTTGTTTCATTTCATTATATTCCTGGCAGATGGATTAGGAAGTAACAGTAACACACATTAAATAGGGTGACGTCACCGCCTATAGATCCATCTGAGCAGGCTTGGCAAAAATCAAAATGGCCACCTCCCTTAAGATCATCCAAATGGTCTGAACATTGTTATAGAAATGTCACGGATAAAATTGCTAGTCTGAATCCACATAATTACATAATAAGTTATCTCCCCTTATAAAGTACCTGATTTGGATTAGAGATGTCTTTATTCTTTAGAGGATCACAATCAGCATAATGAGAGTATAAAGCCAAACCGGTAACAGAACACAGCGTTATTATAATAAACATTCCCGGTATATTCAACAATAATGCCCTGAAAAAACATTTTATATTAACACAAATCGCATCGACGGGTACGTAATAAACAATGCCCAGGAAAACCATAAACCCAGTGGTATTGTATTGATTAAAGATTCTAACAACTTATGTTACCCGCTAAATCCGCCACTAAAATGGTTTAACTTTTGGGATCTAGATTAATATATTATTGTGCATAACATCAATGTATTATTGTGCCTATCATGTCTATAATATATGTAACATCAATATATTATTGTATCTCCATGTAACACTACGGTATATTATCATGCCTCTATGTACATGTAACATCAATATATACTATTCAAAAAAAGTAGGGGATATTTGATTTTTAAGTGTTATTAAAGTCACCTAATGAAACTGACGAAGAAACAAATGACAAAATGAAATGAAGTTCACATTCATCGATTTATTCCAAATGATCGTTAGACTAAGTAAGGCACAGACTGACCATTATAAGGGTAAAATGATACCCGGGGTCAAACAGCAAAGTTACCACAGCATCACAACCAAGTCAGTAACGGGTAAATCCTCCTCTGTTTGCCAAACAAGCATTGATCCGACGTGGCATACTCCTAATGAGACGTCTAAGGTCATTTTGGTCCAGATTGTCCCATTCCTGTTGCAACGCAGCAGCAAGTTCTTGGATATTGGCAGGACGTTGTTGACGTTGACGTAACCTCTGTCCAAGCATGTCCCAGACATGCTCGATGGGGGAGAGGTCGGGACTCAGTGCTGGCCAAGGTAATGTGGTGATGTTCTGTTGTTGGAGGTAACCTGTAACGATCCTGGCCCTGTGACATCTTGCGTTGTCATCCTGGAAGATGAAACGGCGGCCATGACGTCGTGCGAACGGCACAACATGGACTGCCAAGATGTTGTCCCGGTAGTACTGGCCTGTAACACGCCCTGTAACAACATGTAAAGCCGTTCTTCCAGCAACAGTGATGCCTCCCCACACCATAACAGAACCACCCCCAAATCGATCATGTCTGATGACGTTAACGTCTTGGAAGCGCTCGTTTCGACGAGGCCACACCCTCCTACGTCTGTCCAAAAAATCAACAGTGAACCTTGACTCATCTGAAAACATCACATTGCTCCAGCGTCGATTATCCCAGTGTTGACGATCCCTACACCAACGACGTCTTGCCTGAATGTGATGATCTCTCAAACAAGGGATCACGCGAGGACGTCGGGCGCGAAGGTGACCCCTATGCAGTCGATTCCGAATCGTCTGGCCACTCACTCTCACACCAGTGTCTGTTTGAAGACGAGCGCTGATCTGATTTGCTGTGATGACACGATTTCTCAAGGCCAAGGTACGGATAAATCGATCCTGGGCTTGAGTTGTCGCCCTTGGTCGACCTGAGCGTGGTCTGTCCTGTACAGATTGTGTATCACGGTATCTGGACCATAGCCTGCTTATGACAGACTGAGAAACATTCATCGTCCGCGCCACAACCGCCTGTGTTGTGCCGATCTGTAGCATGCCAAGGGCACGTAACCTTTCATTTTGGGCAAGCCGACGCATATCAAAATTTGTTTTCTGGTCACTAAAACAATTAAACTGATGTTTCCACCCTGGAATTCAATGCCACAATGACTGTAACATTCAAAGTCAGAGTCGTGCAAATCTTGGGTTGGACCCCCATGATGACCCCAAGCATCACCTGCATTCCATGCGGTAGCTATTGGTGCGTTTCGGCGTCACATGTAACTGGAAATGTTTCTTCTGTTAGGTTCTATAGTGACTTTTTTCGTAGTCATTTGCATATTTTAGTATTATGCCCCCAAAATCAAATATCCCCTACTTTTTTTGAATGGTATATTACTGTTCCTCTATGTAGCACTATTATATTACTGTGCCTCTATGGAACACTATTAAATGATTGTGCTTCTAAGTAATACTACGATATATTAGTGCTCACCATTTTGCATGTTTTAAAGATTTAGTTGAAGCGAATCTTTGAACCATCTGTTGATCAACCGTATAAGGTGGTAACCATACAAAATATATACCCACTATTAAAGTCCAGAATGAATGGCGTATATGGGGGTCGGGATTAAAACTGAAACAAAATATACAGATATTTACATAACATCGACAAAATATTTGATAAATCTTTTTAATTTAGGTTTAATTGGGTTAGTCTTAATTTAGGCTTCAGATGTTATAGAAATTATAAATTAGATCTTTATTTAAACAACAAGACCAAAATCAACTCTGTAGACCCACGGATGGCTCGGCTACAGCTCGGATTTAAATAGGATTCACTAATTAATTAAATCAAATAAGGGGTAACCTGATGAAAATACGTCAGTTAGATCGAGGCTAAATGATAGAGTGTACTTAGCGAGGCCGCTGTAAAGCGTTTCGGTATGCCGTTGAAAACTTTACTGGATAATCGAGATATGTAGGTGCAAGAGTTAACGCCTGTCAATCAAACGATCAGCGAAGGTGAAGACACAATTCGCTACCATTTCTAGGCAAATATTACAACGATGATAACTATGTTCAGAATAAAGTAATTTGACTGAATTTTTCAATATATTCTTCTTTCATCATCTACTTTTGAACTGTTATAGCAAGAATGGCCAACTCTCTATAAAAATCTCCCATAATGTATCTTTAAATAGTTTGATTCTCGTTTATTGTGTTGAAATTGAGCCACAGTGGGACCGCACTACACGCAAGGACAAACCTGTGGATAAGACACCAACTACACAGTACGGGGCCAGTCGTAAGCGTCCATTGCGATGTAACATCAATCCTGGTTGGTTAATTAAATGTCTGACGTAATAGGGTCTGACGTAATTTTTATCTTAAAATTTCGTGAAACAGGCCCCAGTTAATTACATTCGAACAGATTACATATCTATGATCAGACTTGAAGATTTGAAATGTTTAATTTGTAAGATCTTAAATATACGATGTTTTACCTACTCAAAAAACGAGATTCTTCCTCCTCTATCGGATATTCTCCATATTTCAGCAATACCACCAGAATTGATACACCCCTAGTAAATGGACAAAACATTGAATTAGATCACCAATTGATACACCCCTAGTAAATAAGCAAGGTGTCCCCATTACAGAATTAGCTGAAGCGCAAAAAAAAAAGAACCCAAAAAACCCATACCTCATAGCTGCAAGTAATGAAAAATGTTATGTTGAGAAAGGGTTAAATGTACAAATATACAATAAAAACAAATGAAAAGTTTTATGCAATGCGTCTATTCAGAAAAACATATGTAACACTTTGGTCCTTGAGACAATTTTGGTACATTGCAAAATTGTTACTTTACTCTGTCTATAGAGTTAAATCACACGTACTTAATGAACGTGAATATATAGTTATACATAAAAAAGTGATATTTTGGTTAAATCATAATCATTGTCAAAATATCCATCAAATTCTGGCTGTTTATTGACCTATGGTTGGTAGACCAAAAATAGGTAATGTCTCCTATCTTACTTGTGGGAAATAAAGAAGTTTATTCCATATATGGGTTGGAAATTAACGTCAAGGTTATCGAAGACCTGCAGAAATTAGGGGGTATAAATTAGGGTGTAGAAGCGAGTTGAATCAGAACTCATCCAGAATTTCCTAGCAGCCATTATCATTGAGAACGAGGAATCTGCAAACCCATTACAACTTAGAAATAAAGTTGTGAAACTATTTTATGCTGTAGTCTTGTTAAAGATCACCAGAAAATAAACACAAGAAGAAGTCCTACAGTTCTACACATACCAACCTGACGTGGTTTTTTTTGCTGCTTAGTATATACACTAAAAAACGCAGGAATGTTATGTGAGTAGTGTAAAATTTAATATGTTTTTGCTTAAAACCAATGCCTACAGTTTTAAAGAGACTCTACCGCTTTGTGCAGACAATCGGTCAATCCATTGCTGAGTTGTACAGGTTCCAACCGCAATGTTTTAGTTGTTTTCGAAATACCTTACGCGAGCATAAAATGAAATGGGGTTGAACATCCTACAGTGTGGCATGAGGGAATTGTGCCCGGGCTCTTATAGTCCATGTGACAGGCAGATATTCATTACCAATTTGATGAATTGGTTTAACTATGATTTTCAGTTAGCCTTAGGTCTAAAGTGTCCAAAATAGGTTGATGGACTTCCGGGTCACTTTGCCAAATGTCAGTTTGGCGGCCATCTTTAAAAAAAATGGCCGCCGTTTTTTTTCTTATTTGAAATAGTGCGAGTCGGGGAAGCCTTCATAACTCCTCAACAGTTTCACCTATATGGATATGTAATATATCTCAAAATGTTCATAATATAATTCTGCATCTGCTGGTATATGATATATGTTGTTTAATCAATACTATCAGTTTTAAAATAAAAGATTAATCTGAAAAAAGCAACATTTTCGATTTTTTTTTCATGTCTGTTCGTATGTTTACCCATATAAGCCAAATTATCTGTTTGGTCAACTTAAGTGATTGAATAGATATCAGAAACATTAATCATAAAAAATAATCTCAAATATGAGTGTCCCAGATCCAAGATGGCGGAAATTCAAAATGGCGACAAAATTTCCTAAAATGGCCAATATGTCAGATAATAGTCATTTCATTGTTTGATATGACATGTACTATCCAATGAGCTTACAATTAAAGATTCATTACGTAAGATTTAGATAAAGAGCTAGCCATTCTTGCTACAATAGTTCGAAAATAGATAATGTAAAATGAATAATTTGACAATTTCATTCAAATTACTCTATTGCAAGCGAAGATATTAGCCTTTGAAGGTTTGACAAGACACGTGCAATAATTTCAACAACTGTACTGGTTGCTCGAAGCTAAGTCTCGCTCCTCCATTTTTAGATTAAATCAAAATATGACTGATACGTTCTAATTTATTTAATATCGGAGAAATCCGATGCCATCGAGAGTTGATTATGGCCTGGGTCAGTTAATTAATGTCTAAATAATAATATAGAAAACATTTCAGGCCTAAAGAAAGACCTGCAATAGGCAGATTTAGCTCTTGCACAATGTTTGTTTAATCTAAACAAAGAGTTTTAAAAATCCAAGATGGGGAAAATTCAAAATGGCGGTCAGAATTTCCATAACATGAATGACTGTTTTATATAGCTTATAATGTCTCTTTTATAAGGTTTTCAGAGTCACTGAACATGAATAAAAACTCAAAAATAATGCTGAAAATGATGTTAATGATACTGCTAAAAATGACACATCCTATGCGACCCCCCCCCCCCCCACACACACACACACCCCATAAACAATACAATGGGGCATAATATGGAATTGATTATTTTGGATCTCACAGATCACAAGACATTTCACCAAAATAGTGAGTCATTTTAATTTCATCTACTATGCCTTTGCACCATTTTAAGCCGTATTGAGAATTATTTATGATATATCCAGTTGTTAAGAATTTAAGATCTCTTATTCGTTCAGAAATGGTAATGTGGTCCGTTTTTACATTAACGCCTCTATGCCCGGCAACTTTTGTCGTATAGTCTAGTAGGCCTGCAACCAAAATTTTTAGCTTGCTTAGAAACACAGTTCCGCTACAAGGTCCTCCCTATTAAACAAACTATACATATTTGGAAAGCTTATAACACCAGGAACACAAATCCAATTAAAATATTTTAAGGCCAGATGAAAATTGTGATAATTGTCAAGTAAATGTTATATTTATACTAACAATTGTGAAGTTGACATAAAATTACACATATGATACCTAGGATAGGACAGGCTTATCTTTGCTCCGTGAGGTGAACGACAGGGTTCTCTACAACCAGACTTGAAATTTCTTTTGAAAAAACTGACTGTAATTTAAATGGTACTTTCTAGAGTATATCCTGGTGTTTTTAGCTTATGCATATATCTTAATAATTCATCAAAAACGACATAAATTCATAACTACGCGAGAACATTGACTAGTTTAGGGACCCCCGAAACTACCATACTCCTTTTGAGTGTCCATCCCTGAAAAGGGAGGCAAAAGATATGATGTTAAAACGATAATTCATATATTATTTTACAGTTATATATATAAAAAAAATGTCTCCTTTTTATCCAATGGACAATTTATTGTTAGTTCATGTAGAAAGATATGGTGCTTATAAACGTGTTGCAAATTTCCGTATTACATGGTAGACTTCAACGTATCATATACACAATAGGTATTTATTTTACAAGTATAAAAAATGTTTCCGTTTTATCGAATGAACAATTTATTGTTAATTCGCGTGGAAAGATATGATGTTAAACATGTTACAACTGGTATATTAGTCGAGTATTTTACATTTTACAGAAAGTTTACGTTTAATCGAAAATTCCAATAAACAATTTATTTTTAAGTTGAAGGGAGTGTCCTACAGGTGGTAGACCATATTAAATGCTGCTTGAATGTGTATTTTCATAAACTTTGTATGCATATAGATTATTATACTGAAGGTTCGTCTGGATAGAAAATAAGATTTCGTGTGAAACAGGTGTCCTAGAAAAATGGGTTCACTAACATCAAATATCTGGTTCTACAAATTGTATTTGTCCCTTCTAAGCTAATACCTGTGCGGAACAAACCTTTCCGTTTCATCGAAAATTCCAATAAATAATTCAATTTTAAATTCAGTGGCTACGAAAACCCTATACATGATATATCACAAGCCCTACCTTGCATGATACTATAATAATAATAATAATAATAAAAACTTTATTTAATGAGGCAACGTATTTAGTTTGCAAAAAAACTAATCTTCCATAGGTCCCTCCTAAGCTACAAAGACATATATACATGTAATATCAGGATAAATTTAAAATCATTAGAAATGCAATAGCATTTTAAAGTGGGAAGTTTGATAAGTCACTCCCAAACTTCAAAACATATACATTATACAAGTAGAAAATAGGAAGAACACTATAATTACACACAAAATAAAATAGAATGCAGTTGCAAGTTAAAAATAATAAGTATGTCATCAGTTGAATATTATGGTTCCTTCAGTGTGCAAAATAAATGACTTTTCAGTTTAATCTTAAAATTTTCAACATTTTTACACATCTTTATATCAAAAGGCAGATTGTTCCATAAAAGACATGCAGAATAATGAAAAGTACGTTTCATGGATTCTTTTTTGCAATTTTGAAGAAAAAGAGATTTACTGGTCTGTGAACGGAGCAAGATATCGGTTTTGGAAACAAGAGATTTTTCAATAAAATAGAAATTTAGATAAAGTGGAGTATTAAATGTAATAATTTTGAATGCTAAGACAATTTTATTGTAAAGAATCCTCTGTGTAAGGGTAAGCCAACCGAGTTTAGTAAATAAAGAGGTGGACGGAGTTTCAATCAGTGCATCAAGAATAGTTCTTGTTGCCCTCTTTTGTAATTTTAAAAGAATGTCTAATCTACTTTTGGTAGCATTTCCCCAAATAATAGAGCAATAATCAAATATTGGTAGTATGTAACTGTTATAAAACAAAATTCCTGTCTCGTAAGGTAAATGATCTTTTATCTTATTTAGGAGAAATATTTTTGATGCAAGTTTTTTAGACATATCTGCTATCTGTGCTTCCCAATTAAGGTCTTGGTCAATTTGAATTCCAAGTAATTTTGCGGTAGTAACCGTCTCAATTTTCTCACCATGGAGTGATAAAGTTAGGTTTTTCTGATTTCTTTTGTGTTTTGATGAAATCAGCATTGATTTTGTTTTCGAAGGATTGATCACCATCCCATTGTTTTCACATCATTTAGCAACCAAATAGAGATAATTTTGGAGATTATTGGCGATGGATTAAATATCTTTGTGTGAACAATGCAGGGTACTGTCATCAGCAAACAAATCTATCTGACTTGATTCAATATTGAGTGGGAAATCATTTATAAAAATAAGGAATAGGAGAGGACCCACGATCGACCCTTGTGGAACCCCGCATTTGACTGTAGTAATTGAGGAGGTAATTGATCCTAAACATACTTTTTGCTTCCGTGAGTCAAGATATGATTCAATCAAAATTTGTGAATTATTATCAAATCGATAAAGATGTAGTTTTTCAATAATAAGCTTATGATCAATGAGATCAAATGCTTTGCTAAAATCAAGATACACTATACCACTCATCGCACCATTATCGATAGCATCAAGCCAATTATCTGTCATTCGGATCGGTGCAGTAGCACATGAATGATCTGATCTAAATCCAGATTGGTAAGCATAAAGAACATTGAAGGTTTCCAAATAAGTTTGAATTTGAGTGCTCAAGTGCCTTTCGAATATCTTTGAAATTGTGGGGAGAATTGAGATTGGCCTATAATTGTTCGGATCATCTTTAGCTCCCTTGCGGTCATTTTGGACATCGGACAAAACCCCAACCGAAAATGACGTCACAGAAGTAACATAATCTCAAAATTGTCTTTAGGGACAAATTTTGACACAGAAACAACCCGTCCCCAAATATCGTTTTGATTGTGACACACTAGCTAAAAGTTCACTAAGTTTGTGCCCTGCCTCGCCGACGTTCAACATTTTAAATTTGACAGTCTACTTACGACTTTTGTTGAGTTTGCGGCCACCGCAGCTGTAGTAGTAAACTTATAAAATAAATCATGAAAACCTGGGAAAATAAAAATGCCAAAAGGTTGCTTTTTCCAGAATAATCTGTTGATTTGGAAAATATATGATTCATTCAACAACAAGAATCATATAGCACCAGAAGAAGCATTTTCTTGTGAACATTGTGAGCCACATTCCATATCCATAGGTCGATCTTTTCAGGAGCTATGAAGGTTTCCCCGATGCGCTCAATTTCAATGAAATAACGGCGGCCATCTTTAAAGATGGCCGCCAAAATGCAATTTAGCAAAGTAACCCGGAAGTCCATCAACCAAATTTCAACACTTCAGCCACCAGGCTAACTGAAAATCATGGTTGAATTTATTCATCAAATTGGTAATGATGTTCCAAAATCCCAGGTCTGTCACATGGACTATTATATCGAAGTCCATGTGTCAAGGGTTCTTTTACGTGTATGGGACCTTGGCTTTTCGTCCCATCCTTCCTGCACCACTGCCAAGAGGAAACCACGTCAGAAAAACGCCACTGTTTTACATTGGACCTCGATTTGTCGTCCCTTTGACCAACACCGCGCTAGAACACGGGACTTCCATATAATATATCATATAATATAATTAAATGTTTGTTAGTCTCAAAATGACTGAAATGTTGTGTTGACGAGACGTTAAACCCCATTCCATTCCAGTCGTATATATTTCACGATGAATGGTAGGACTACTGATGGTACTAGCTTACTTGTATAAATACAGCCAGCATTCCCGCTATCATGACTAACGTCTGGAACACATCTGTCCATATTACAGCTTTCATTCCACCCTATAAAATACAATATAATTAGTCAACCTGTCCACACAACATCCGTCATTCCACCATGGACATAATATAATATAATTAATCAACAGCCCCAATTCCACCCTGTATAATACAATATAATTAACCTGTAAAACTCTGTTAAAAGACACCTTTTATATTTCTAATTTACAAAAAAATCCCAAAAAACAACCTACATCTCAACGCAAGTATATACCGTCATTACGGGCCGCTTATATTGATCGTGTCGCGCTTCGAGCTCTAGATATTGCCAGGTTGGAGTTGACATGCCATTAAACCACATTTCATTTCATTTCATTTCGAGCTCTAGCTGGCCGGTCACCTCTGGCTTACGGTTGTGGTTTCAATCCCCCGTGTGAGGGTATGTGGCGTTGAGATATGTGCGCCTTCTCAACCTCGTGGGTTTACCCCGGATACTCCGGTTTCCTCTCACAGGAAAGGCCCCTGCACGTGAGTTAAGATAACAAAAATAAGGCGACCTGTCTGCGATGCCACTCTCGGTGAAAACGGATGCAAACGTATGTGGTGTGAGCAGAATCGTGAAGTAATCAAACCTTTCAGCTATTGTGATTGATCGAGATAATACACTTTATTCTATGTTAAAACACCTTTCATTGGATTGTGAGAATCGAATT
The DNA here is from genome assembly GCF_932274485.2 of Patella vulgata. Lineage (NCBI taxonomy): Eukaryota > Metazoa > Mollusca > Gastropoda > Patellidae > Patella > Patella vulgata. The sequence goes on along the minus strand of NC_065886.2, from coordinate 10,122,548 downwards.
TTGTACCATTCAATCGTGCATCGTCAAAGTATATGGCAGTTATTTGAAACAATATGATTAGCAGAAATACTCTCAAACCATTACCGACCATAGTACCTGGGATAATGTTGATTACTTAAAATCTTGCAGTGATTGCTTGACACAATATTGCGATATGTTGAAACACTGCGGTGATAACTTGAGATAATATTGTGATACGCTGAAACACTGCAGTGATTACTTGAGACAGTATTGTGATATGTTGAAACACTGCAGTAATTACTTGAGACAGTATTGTGATATGTTGAAACACTGCAGTGAATACTTGAGACAGTATTACGATATGTTGAAACACTGCAGTGATTACTTGAGACAATATTACGATATGTTGAAACACTGCAGTGATTACTTGAGACAGTATTGTGATATGTTGAAACACTGCAGTGATTACTTGAGACAATATTACGATATGTTGAAACACTGCAGTGATTACTTGAGACAATATTGCTATATGTTGAAACACTGCAGTAATTACTTGAGACAGTATTGTGATATGTTGAAACACTGCAGTGATTACTTTAGATAATATTGCGATATGTTGAAACACTGCAGTGATTACTTGAGACAATATTACTATATGTTGAAACACTGCAGTGATTACTTTAGATAATATTACTATATGTTGAAACACTGCAGTGATTACTTTAGATAATATTGCGATATGTTGAAACACTGCAGTGATTACTTTAGATAATATTGTGATATGTTGAAACACTGCAGTGAATACTTGACAGTATTACGATATGTTGAAACACTGCAGTGATTACTTTAGATAATATTACGATATGTTGAAACACTGCAGTGATTACTTTAGATAATATTGCGATATGATGAAGTTTGAAATAATCACACGAGACAGGATCAATTATTGCACGTTTAAATTTGACTGAACTTACCATAGTAGTATAAAATGTACAAACTGCTCCTACACAAACTATGATAACCCAAACAGGTATTTCAGTCACTGGAAGTAAAATTTAAAAAAAAAATATGGAATAATGTTTAAAGTCATGTCAACATAATACTTCGGTCATTCTGAGACTCGAATGAAATAATAGTTATGACCTGTACCAGATAACGGAACTATAACTTATAGTTCAATTTTCTTTCAATAATTTGCTTGCGCGTAGAGGTATTTAGCCGTGGGGGGGGGGGACAAGCCAACAAGGTTGGAGAGGCAATCCCACTCCTTGCCACGTACAAATGAGAGATCAAAACCACTCAAGGAAAGACCTTTTGATCTAAAATGCGCTAGACCATTAAGCCACCGAACCCCGAGTTTTAAATAGTCTACATACCTGCACTGAGAGCTGTTGACGGTCCATATAATACTATACCCATTCCTAGAGTCTACAAGACAAATATATCCTCTTTGATTGGCATTTAGTAATTGAACATATAAACACAAGGTACAATTTTATGGATACACAATTACTGAGTTTAATACTAAGTGACGTTTCGACAAGGAAACTTTCGTCGAAACGTCGCTTAGTATTAAACTCAATAATTGTGTTAATTGTGTATCCATAAAATTGTACCTTGTGTTAAGACAAATATAATATAGTTATTGTAAGTTCTTAATTCTAATATAAAATAATGCATTTGAAAATTACAGAAAGACTTTGGAGTTAGTGCCCGCCATTTTGATTTGATATTGATACCATCAGATAGTGAGTATCAATTTGTAGGCCAGGTTGCGAAAATCCTCCACATATCGATTTGGACAACACTAGGACAGACTTAGTGTTATCATTAGAGATAGGTAACACTAATCCTAGCCATGACTCTAATCCCGAAATTACTTTTCAATATGGAAATGGTTCATCAAATAAGCTGCCGATTCATATTTGAAGATAACTAATTGAATCGTTTGTCTCGTGATTGTAAGTAATGAATGCTCACCGCTCTAAGTAAAAAGATGAAAGCACCAAACAAGCGGACAGTTTTCGAATGAAACCTCAGCTCAAGATACTGAAAACATAAGACGAGGTTATGCATTTATGCCTTGGCAATGAGTTGGGTAACACATGTCGATTCAAGTCGTCTGCTGTGTTATTTTATTCCATGAAGTGTTTCAAAGGAAAACATCTAAAATCTTTTGGATGTAAGTCGCTGTAATGGTGGCGAATGCGCAAATTTGTATTGGCTTTAATTTTGCAGCAGGAGCATCGAAATAACCAACAATTTTATTGAACACAGAATGGAATATATTTGGTCATTTCTTTAAGCTTGGGATGCAAATATGTTTTGTCATTGAAAAATAAAAAGAATTTAAGCATTTTTCAAAGCAAAATACAATTTATGCAATTTTCAAAGCAACATGCAATTTAAGCAATTTTTAGAGTAAAATGCAATTTAAGGAACTTTTAGAGCAAAATGCGCTCAAATTTAAAACTTGTCCAAATTGACCCGAAAAAGTCAACTAGATTAGTAAACAATTAAACTGCCTTAATAAATGGAAATTTACTTGCATAGAATTTGAATGATCGCCTGCCTTATAATTAATACAACTATTAAACATATTAAGGGGGGTTGGATGACCGAATGGTTAGCGCCTACGCGCTGCATCATAAGGTCGGTCATTGAGTCAACTGGCGTGGTTTCGAATCCTCGGTTGTACGTGACAAGGAATAGGGTCTCCGGGTCCTCCAGTTTCTTCCTACAACTAAAAAACACCTGCGCGCAAGCGAATTATTGAAATAAAATTGAACCATATGTTAGTCCCGAAATGACCTAGTTTGTGTCGAGTGGACGTTAAACCTCATTTTTCTCTCCCCATTGAAACATATTATCTAGGAATACCACCTCCCCCACCCACCCTTAACAAACTTATTCTATACCTCAAATACACTGACGACTTTCAGGTTATAAAACATAGGACCGAATAAAAACGCTCCAGTAAGTGGCGCCATTACAGCCGAGAAGACAGATATCCAGTACATGGTGCCAAACTGATAGATCTCAGCTGGAGTTCCAAGTAAGGTAGATGCCGAGAAAAAACTGGCCAGCACCGAGACCGCCACGGGTAGAAACTGAAACATAACAACATTGATTAATGTTTAACGAGATTATTACAGATAGGGTTTAGGGTTTAATGTCCTACTTTCCTGGGGGGTGGATGGCCGAATGGTTAGCGCGTGCGCGTTGTATCATAAGGTCTGTCATTGAGTCAACTGGCGTGGTTTCGATTCCTCGGTTGTACGTGACAAGGAGTAGGGTCGCCTGTCCAACCTCGTGGGGTTTCTCCGTGTCCTAGGGTTACCTCCCACTGCTTAAGACCCCTACGCGCAAGGTAATTATTGAAATAAAATTGAACCATATGTCAGTCCCGAAATGACCTAGTTTGTGTCATCTCTCTCTCTCTCTCTCTCTCTCTCTCTCTCTCTCTCTCTCTCCCTACTTCTCTGCACCAAACGGGATGATGAAGACGAGCATACGTCAGATAGTGTGCTATGGGGGTAATTTTGCCTGGGAAACGGTGCTACTACCTATTCGTCGAATTCCAACTTTCAAGAATTATTTTCACACGTTAACACCAAAATGTAAACGGGGTTTTGATCTCACCATTGCCTGGTCCTTCACGTACAAAGGGAAATCAGAAAGCACAATTCTATAGTCAAAACCTTTGTTCTAAAATATACTGGGTTTTATTTAATTCATCCTTATATAAATATCTTGTACCTGCATACTTTTATCCGCCATAAGAAACTCTCTAGTGCTCTTCTGTTTTCCTCCTGCGCATGCGTGGTAGACACCTATACCGGCCGAGATCAGCAACATTCCCGCAAAAACAACATAATCGACAACAGAGAACTGATGATCCGAAGCCATCTTTATTCCGGTTACAGTATTTCAGGATTCACTATTCCCAGTCGTCTAACTTTTGTTACATATGTGTACGAATTACGCTTCACTTTCTATATTTGTCAGCATAAAATTTAAAGGAACAGTATTGACATGTGTCTCACTATCCAATTATAAGTGCACTTGCAAATTGTTAACATTCGCACAGGAACATTATTATGTCTTTTCGTACAATATTGTCTCGTTGCACAGTCACTGTTCTCTGTTGATAATCACACCGTAACACAGCACTGGACTGTTACTATTTTCTGTTGGTTGTCACTGGTGCAATGTACTTAACTTCACAATGCAGTACTGTAGTTGGTGGCCACTATACTGAATTGTAACTACTCACTGTCACCATTTACTGTCCACTGTCGACAATCACTGCTGCAATGCATTAAACTATCACTATTCACTGCTGTAGCCTATGACCACTGTAACAATGCACTAGATTGTCGCTATTCACTGCTGACTGTTCACTGTTTAATGTTGACTTCCACTAGACTATTCACTGCTTAGAATTAATGAGACACACCATTTATTGAACTTTCACAATACACAAAATGTTTGTAACACTGAAATTTAATAGTGTATCTAACATGTTGCCTGTCTTTACAAAGCGACACTATTCAATATTCACCCTTTAACGGCGTTATACATGTATTTATTAACACTATTGACTCACAGAAGATATTCACTGCAATATTTCACTGTAAATAATTACTTACTGATAACAGATTCATTGCATTTATCAGTAAGCAATTCACCTTAAAAAAATCCACTTTCTATGAAATTATGTAAATAATATCCATAATTCACTGAAAATATTTACTTACATCGCATTTATCGGTAAGCAATTCACCATAAAAACCCTATCCAATTTTTATGAAATTATGTAAATACTATCCACAAGTCACTGTAAATATCTACATTCACAGGAGTATACGTAAACAATATCCACAATTCACTGTAAATATCCACATTCACGGGAATTCTCTAGAAATAATCACTCACTAATCACTTATTCTTTTAGGTTGTACATGTGAAATATAAACCCGATGATGAAACACGTTAGAATTTCAATACAAGTATATTTTAAGTTGTATATGTGAAACACATTATAATTTCAATACACGTATCTTCTGATAAAACCGTTTTTATGATTTGTATATAGATAATCTGAATGAAACACGTGCTAGATAGTAAACGGTTTTTTAAAAATTGATAAGATATAGTCCAAATCTGAACTAACATACGTTTATTTCACACGAGGTTTATAATCATCTGATCAAATCAATAAATGAAAAGTGGCATTTGATGTTCCAGGAGGAACACGGTTTAGATTGTTAAGATATGTTCTAAATCTGAACAAGCATACGTTTATTTCACACGGGATTTGTGATCTAATCAATAAATGAGAAGTGACATCGGATGTTCCTCCGACTGGTGTAAAGAGTGTTCCATGAGAAACAAGGTTTAGATTCATAAGATATGTTCTAAAACTGAACAAGCATACGTTTATTTCACACGGGATTTGTGATCTAATCAATAAATAAGAAGTGTCCTCGGATGTTCCTCCGGCCGGAGTAAGGAGCACTTTAGATTGTTAAATCTAAAGCAACCTAAAGAAGATCAATAGTTCCATAAATTAAGTGTACGTGTGTGTACAATATCATTCACCGTTCATCTTCTTCTCATCATCGCCTTTAAATTCAGAATAATCTATGCTGTGGCCTTACTATTCACCCAAAAAAAGAAGAGGAAATGACGTTTTATATGTCAACAGCTCCCGAAGTATTTCAAAAAGTAACTGACTAGGAAAGATATGTTATAGATATTCTTTAACACCATTTCCACTGATATGAAATAACACTGTAAACTCGGTTATTATGTAAAACTATAAAACTGACATATATTTACGTTCAAATTGTATGATCTATAGTATACAGTACACTTGTTACACTGATTTAGTAACCGTTACAACGTATGGTGTCAGGGGCGTGTCAGGAATTCGAGCAGCGGGGTTTGGGGGGGGGGGGGGTCAAAGTGGGAGACAACGTCGAGTTTGACGTGAGGTCTGACGTGAGTTTGACGTGAGATCTGGGGGGGGGGAGGGGGAATTACCCGCGAATTTTATAAAACAGAAATGAAATGGGGTTTAACGTCCTATTGTTCTACTCCGACTGGGCTAACGAAGACGGGCATACGCCATACAGTGTGCTATATCGAATTCCAACTGCCAAGGGATCTTTTATGTGAAGGCCAATGTGTACACGGGACCTAGGCTTTTCGTCCCTTCCGAACGACTAGACAGCTATCCTTGTCAGGCCCTCCATCCTGCACCACTGACAAGGGAAAACCACGTCGGAAAATCCCGATGAACGATCTCGGCCAATGCAGGGATCGAACACGTGACCTCCAGGCTAGCGAGCCAGCGTCTTACCCACTTAGCAACTTTATAAAACAGAATCATTGAGACAACATTTCTCTTCATTTAGGTACATACATATATAGCAGTGAGGTTAAAATGAAAGTAGAAAACAAAACATATGCCCTCCGGACCCCCCACCCCCCCGACCACCCTTGGATATGCGCCAGGGAATACGTGTGGTGTTATTTCCCATTATTCAGAATTAGGTTAAAAGAGATTTGATACCAGTAAGATAAAGATCGTGTTTTATTTTCCTTGAATAAATAAACACTCGACACACTCACATATATAAGTGTAATGTTGTCAACTATGTATGTATATACTTATTTCTTATCTTAATTATACACTGTAAAATTAACAATAATGATATGTGTAAAATTAACAATAATGACATGACAGTGTAAGATTAACAATAGTTACATGTGTAAAATTAACAATAGTTACATGTGTAAGATTAACAACAATTGAATTTTTGAAATTAACAACAATTGAATTTTTGAAATTAACAATAAATTTTTAAAATTAACAATAAAGTTTTAAAATTAACAATAAATTTTTAAAATTAACAATTAAATATTTAAAATTAACAATAAATTTTTAAAATATACAATTAAATTTTTAAAATTTACAATTGAAGTTTTAAAATTTACAATTAAATTTTTAAAATTTACAATTAAATTTTTAAAATTTACAATTAAATTTTTAAAATTTACAATTGAAGTTTTAAAATTAACAAGACCTGGAGAAAATCCATGAGGTGGTACAGGCGACCCTACTCCTTGTCACGTACAACCGGGGAATCGATACCACGCCTACTCCTTGTCACTACTCAAACGCCGTCTCCCGTTTGGGCGTTTTGAAATTGTCAGATATAATGTGAATATTCCGAATTTATGTTTCGTCCCTGTCGATTTGTAATTGATGTACACCATACTAAACGACATTACAAATATTCAACATCATTTGAGTAACCTTGGTAACCAGGGGGCCTGGAAAAAGCATACACATATATATTTCTATTAATGGATGGTCACCGAACAAATTGTTGAACTATTCGCATATAAGTTGTCCTTGTGTCTCCAACCCCGGTTGACCGATCTGTAAATTGCGCAGACAGGTATACTGGCAACCAAACATAAGTCGTACAACCAAATATAATATCACCTTAAAGATACATTATGGGAGATTACATAAAGAGTTGACAGTTCTCACTAAAATAGTTAAAAAAAACTAGATACATGTAATGTAAATGGAATTTGCTGAAAATTTCAATCAAATTGATCCACTCTTGAATCGAGATACGATAATAAACAAAGACTCGATTATCCAAATCCAGTAAACATCGCAGGCCAGTGATGGTATCAAGAGTTGATTATGGTCTGGATAAATTAATTAATGTCTAATTAATAATTTAGAGAAAGACATGTAACAGGTAGATTTAGCTCGTGCATAATGTATGTTTAATGGCAACATTTCTTAGTGACTATATTTCTTGGGGACTATAATCCGCGACAATATCTCGAGCAAACAATTTCACGTAAACCTACCTGTAATTAAGTAACGATAGTGAATGCTAAATTTAAAATTGTACCTATATTCTGTCTAGGCTAGTGTAGTGAAAAGACCTCTCAGTAAACACAGCATGATAGTGAATGCTAAATTTAATACAGTATCTACATTCTGTCTAGGCTAGTGTAGTGAAAAGATCTCTCGGTAAACACAGCATGAAAGTGAATGTTAAATTTAATATAATAACGTCTTGTCCATCGAATGGGGCAACAAACCGAGTTTCACACGTGCACATGTTCTTGTGAACGTAAATAACTGTTGGCAGATTACAATACTATAAAAAAAAAACAAATTTTAAAATTTGAAATTTCACCATTACTCTGTTGTCAATATTTATTTCATTGTTACAATTTTAATTCTTGATTCGTCACAAACGGGAAACGTGGTATACATCATTACGTTTTTGCTCAATACTTTATTGTATTCAATTTGTGTTACACAATAACAAGATTTTTCTTCTTGAAAATAAAAATTTAGAAAGACAAAAAACAAAAAAGATTGATAGTCCCTACATTTTGTATAGGCTAATGCAGTGAAAAGGCCTCTCAGTAAATGCAGCACTATATATAGCTACACCACGACTTCTACGAGCGTATATATATGAGTAAGATATTTTAGAGGGTATGAAGATTAAAAGAATGGGGTGTGTATAATAGGATATTATTGACACCAGATAAGTATGTATGTCTATATCTACAGTATGTCTATTATCGTGACGTACTCAATCATATTTACAATGGTCAAGTACTACAACTTAAACCCCCCAAACTAAGATTTAGTGCCCTGTCTTATATTCATCCCCATATTATAAGAGAGAGAGAGAGAGAGAGAGTGCGCATAGGGGTCTTTAGCCGTGTGAGGAAACCGGAGGACCCGGAGAAAACCCACGAGGTTGGACAGGCGCCCCTACTCCTTGTCACAATCAACCGGGGATTCGAAACCACGCCAGTCGACTCAATGCCAGACTTTATGATACAGCGCGCGCACGCTAACCATTCAGCCATCCACCCCCCCCCCCCATATTATAAACCTATAACGGTAAATCTCTTTGATCTTTGAGGTATATTCTATGTCCTGAATAACTTGCACTCTGAAAGTCGCCCCGGGGCGGCTTTGAATATATACGGGGAATTTGGGGTTATTCTTCCAGGGTAGGTTTTTGTTTAAACCTGTAACAGGTTATTCTTCCAGGGTAGGTTTTTGTTTAAACCTGTAACAGGTTATTCTTCCAGGGTAGGTTTTTGTTTAAACCTGTAACAGGTTATTCTTCCAGGGTAGGTTTTTGTTTCCTTAAGAAAACATGATATAAGGTTTCTATTACTGGAATTCTGGGATATTTTCATTTAACGTACATGTAAACATAGACGGTCTATAAACAAGATAAATTCCTCGATTTCGGTTATGCTGTGGACTTAAAAAACTGTCGAAAGAAAAACCTCGGTGTTTCTATTTCTCTGTTTAAACAGCATAGTCTCGTGCTTTATCCTATACTGAAAGAATTGATTTCCAATAGGATAGTTATTTCCGATAAAGGTATTTATAGAGTAGCTAGTTATTTCTAAAAAATGAGTTTCCCCTTGTCAGTGATACAGGGCGGAGGGCCTGACAAGGACAGCTGTCTAGTCGTTCGGATGGGACGAAAAACCAAGGTCCCGTGTACATATTGGCGTGCACGTAAAAGATCCCTTGGCAGTTGGAATTCGATAAAAGAGTAGGCGATAGCGCCGCTGCCCGGGCAAAATGTTCCTCATAGCACACTGTATGGCGTATGCCCGTCTTAATTAGCCCAGTATAGGAGCAGAACAGTAGGACGTTAAACCCCATTTCATTTCATTTCATTTCTTAAAAATGTATGAAATATTTGGAAGTAGAGACACTCAATCTTGCTAGAAAAAAAAGTGGATTCTCAGATAAACACCCATGGGGCCCCCAGAAGGACAAAAATGTAAGGGTGTACCCAACCGACAGCCTGCCTGTTAGAATGACACATTGGCGATGCTCGATAGCCAGACCGGAACTTTCTGAATTGACGGAATTGCAACTGTGTGACGCGGAATTCAGTTCTGTCACAGTTCTGGGTGTTGTGACGGATAAGCCAATGAAACGGTCTGTAATGTGACAGCCCTATCAGTCCCGACAACTGAGGTGGTGGGAGTAGAATCGTGACGTAATTAAACACAACGAATATGTTTCAGCTGTCATGGATGGTTGAGACATTTCCTCATGAATTCGGCGTATGCGTTCTAGCCCCAAATTCTTATTTTCACTTATTATGAGAATGCTTTGTGAACTTCGGGACTGATCTATTTCTTCACCAAGAACCCTGTCCTGTATTGAGTTCAGAAGATTCCGTAAGAATTGAAAAAAGGGGAGATAACTCCAATATTAGATGATAATTTTCTCCTGAGCAATCCCCGCAGTTCCAAGAACCTTGTCGAGCACACTAGCTCCAAAACTCAAGATAACATGGAATCAAAAGGTCGCACGCGTCTATATCCACCGGTCTAATGAAAGTACATATACTCATAGCAGTGAGGGACAATTTCCACGGGGAGTGGCGGTTCCGACTACTCTTCAACAGTGGCTCAGTAGGAAGACGTTGACTCGCTTACTCGGGGTCCCGTGTTCGATCCCTGTGTTTGCCGAGGAAGTTCATCTCCATTTTCCTTGCAAGGAACAATGTATAGTCATTCAGATGGGACGAAAAACAGAGGCCCCGTCTACACAATGACGTGCACGTCAAAGAACCCACTGACACACTGCATGGCAAAAAAGTTGGATGTAAAATCTGGGAAACCTGGTTGGAAAATCGAGCGGAAATTTCCGAACAACACTAGAATCGACCCCTGGATCTCCCGGCCAGTGATTCATATATGGGCTTCCAGTTCCGAAATGGCCGCGTTAATAATAAACGGGAACATGCAGGCCAGGGCCGTATTCACGAAAAACGTAAACTAGCTACCGTTGTTGACTGACTGACTTGTTGGTGTTTAAGGTACGTTTAAAAAATAACGATATCGTAGAATGTTAGTAATAGGCAGGTCATTTCTTTATAGGTGTGGCCAAACTTGATACATACATGGAAGAATTGTAGGAGGGGGGGGGGGGCGGCGTGCTCAATTGTCAGCCCGGTACTCGTGGAATTCACTCTTGTTACAGATCGTGACGTAACAAATATGTGACGTATGTGATCGTGACGTAAACAAATATGTTTCAACTGTCATAATTGGAGGGTCTAGAGCACAAGTGATCTAACAACCAACTAAAATGGTTGGTAGTTAGATCACTTGTGTTCTAGACCCTCCAATTGTTCTATTGATTGTATAGTCTTTCAAATAATACAGAAATAGGAGAGTTATAAAAGAGTTTTAATTAAAGGGGTAACATAAGCTCGTTTGAAAACGTTGGGAATAGTAGCGGATGATATACAAGAATTAATAATATTGGTAAAAACTGGAATAACTTCGTCTAGACAGCCCTTAAGAACAGAAGTCGGAACAGGATCTAATGAACAAGATTTAGGAGCAGACGATTTAATTAGCTTTAAAACAAAAGATTCACTAACCAAGTTAAAATTTTCTAAATAAACAGGATTTTCTAACTTATCAAAATCATGAGCGTTAAAGTCAATAGTTTTATTTAAATCATCAAGTTCAGTTCGTATTTTCTGTAGGGATACAATATTTTATTCCCTTCTATTATGGACTTAATTCTGTTATTTTACGGAATAAACGGTGGAATGACCAGGAATTTACGGATTATTTCTGTTTGCAAATGCAACGATAAGTAATCGTACACATATGTAATCATTCCTAATGATTATCATGTTATAGTATTCATTTCAATTTATTAACCATAATATGCAGAATTATATTTTGTAAACTTTGGTATATTACATGTCATGTATATCCAATTTCCATTATTTATAAGATCTATAAAATTATTGTTATTCATCATAGGGTAATCAGATTGTAAGTATTTTCATAAATATATAAAAATATGTTTTAACGCTCCGTATGTATAGGTTGTATTATCTGGTAATCAAACACGCTTAAATCCGGATAGTATAACCGATTGGCTAGTGTAAGCCGGTTTGTCTCTATGGCAGAGTTTGCATACCTGACGTGCAGCTGTTTGTGATACTTTGCTCTCGAATAAAATATTTAGCATTCTTCTATTAGCGGAAAAATGTTGCGAATAAAGATTGTCTGCGATATCACTTCGGTGATAAGGTATTTCACACACGCGTATACAGTCAGTGGTTAATTCAATATTCAATGAAATTTTTATCACTTTCATGCTCGGGAAACAAAAATTACCAGGTTTTTTTTTCCGTATTTGAAAATAGAATTTATGTTAATTGAAGGAGTTTCTGTAAATTACAGGAAACACAAATACGGATAAAATTTTCCTGGTAATTTTTGTTTCCGGAATTTTTTACGTTTTTTCACGGATTTTTTTGTTACAGTGTACCATCATTTTCCTCAGATGAAGAACCGCTATTTTGTCGTGCTGCAATATCCACTGTTCCTGGGGACCCTACTGCATCTGAGATTATTCTGTCAGGACTAAGAACAACTCGGCTTAGGGACTTGACTCCACCGCTAATTGGTCCGAGTGGTACTTTTCTTAATACCGAACGTCTATTTTCGTCGGACGAAGAACCGCTATTTTGTCGTTCTGCAATATCCACTGCTCCTGGGGACCCTACTGCATCTGTGATTATTCTGTCGGGACTAAGAACAACTCGGCTTAGAGACTTGACTCCATCACTTATTGGTCCGAGTGGTACTTTTCTTTTTAATACCGGACGTCTATTTTCGTCGGACGAAGAACCGCTGTTTTGTCGTTCTGCAATATCCACTGCTCCTGGGGACCCTACTGCATCTGTGATTATTCTGTCAGGACTAAGAACAACTCGGCTTAGGGACTTGACTCCATCGCTAATTGGGCCGATTGGTACTTCTGTTCCTAAAACTGAACGACCATCACTATTTTTCTCAGATGAAGAACCGCCAATATGTCGCCAGGAAATATCCACTGCTCCTGGGGTTCCGACTTCACCTGAGACTATTCTGTCGGAACCAAGAACAACTCGGCTTAGGGAGTCGACCCTATCTCGAATTGGTCCGATTGGTACGTCTCTTCCTAAAGTCCTAAAACTGAACGCGGACCTTCATTATTTTCCTTAGATGAAGAATCTTGATTTCGTCTTGAAACAATATTCACTGTACCTGCGGGCCTGACTGCAGTTGTAATAGTGCTGTTGGATGAAGAGCTGACATTTTGTAGGGGTGATGGTGTCGGTACAGTCAAATTACCCACAACTAAAAAATAAAATTGAAAGTAAAACAGTAAAACACCTTTCACTTTGTGTCACTAAATATACATCCCTGTTAGTAAGAAATCCGATGTCAACTGCCATGTGACGTCATGATTTTACAGGAACACAGTGCACTGTGTGTACAGGGTTTTGTTGACTTGCGTTAATTTTTAATAATAATTCATTCCAATTTTAAAATTACATGGCAATGCGTTCCTTCTTCGTCTATTAGTGTTTATTGTCCGCTTCCACCGATGGTGAAATCGCAGAAGAATTGTCTTACTTTTTATGCTTAGCGCATTATATCCAGAGAAGGCACCCTCTATCTCCGACCCACATACGTGCACACCAGGGATCGAAACCAGGATCGGAAGTCAGGTATGACCGCCCAATTATAACTCATAACGGAAGACTCTAGACCCCCTTTATTTTCTTTTAGGCTATCAAACCAAAGTGGACTCTTTATATTATGTACGCCATTTTGGTTTATTTTTAGTATGAACTGAATAACTCTTGCGTCATGAGGCGGATAGTAATGCTCGTTTGTGTTTTAGTAAAATTTATTATTTTTTTTTTTAAAAAGTTGATTTCGATGTTCACTTACAGGTCTTCTTAGTATTTAATTTTGTTTTTATTTTATTGGCGGAGAGCGGTCAGTCTAGGGAAAATTTGGGGAAAAAGTTAAACAAGAATTTGCTGATTCTGCGAATTTTGTGGGGTATAATTCAACCACTGTGTTAGTTTTGTCACAATAATGAGGTAGTTTATGGTGGTATTTAGTAATATTGGGTTAATCGTCCTGCCTATAGTCGAGTCTGTGTTGGATATCGTTCAATCCAACGAAACTGTGTGAAAGTCATAAGACGAAAAACCCCCGTTTGATTACATTCATAATATTCGAGATAAACAATTCCATGAAAGATACCTACTGATAAACAAAACCATGTATCCCATTTGCATGCAGATTTGATTAATGCATAGTGACTTTAAAAAGCCCACTTAAATGAATAAGCTCTAGCATAGCAGAATATCTAAGAATCATACTATACTCACCATCTCCTCTGACAATCACAGCAAATACAACAAGATAACGAATTTCAACATAATGAATTTTAAAGACAATTCAACGGTTGATGAAACAAGATTCAGAATTTGATGAAATGTTCCAATCTTCAACCTGTTTTTATATACAGAAGCATATTTAATGACCTGTATCTGATGCCGTAATAAAGTATCACTAACTCTTTTATTTCTCTATATATATTATAGATATTATTATCAATAACTCTTTAATTTTTATAGATATGGGCATTTAAATGTTCGTCAATAGCTATAAATATAGGATATCTGTATCGAATCACAAACTCTTTAATTTTTTTTATAGATATGGGAGATGTAAATGCACGTCAATGGCTATAAATAAAGAATAACTGTATCGAATTGCAATCCAATGAAATTGGACGCTGGTTCAGTGTCATGGCCTTTCTGAGTAGACAACGATTCGCGGCGTGATCGGAGGGAGGAACGGAATGGGACTGGACGTCTTGCAAATGATACTGTCATCATTTTATTAAGTATATGGCAATATTTCGACCCGATTTATTTATTTCGGCATTCCAGAGTCTAAATACATAATCATAATTAGTTGGTCAATAAATCAAAAACAAAAACAAAACCGAAGCATAACGAATCCAACATTACAATTATTTTAAATAATAGAAAGTTTAATGCAACTGACTGAATGGAACGTCACTGTTGCAGGTTTTAAGACGCGATCGGTGAATAAAGCGCTGCTTCACTAACCAAGAGGTTACTAGGGCAACTGACTAGGGAAAACCATGCTGGAAAATTCCTAGGAACCCTGGAATCGAACCCCAGACCTCCTGGTATGTGACCATACAAGCCACACATGCATGCTGAACCACCCGACAAGATTATACGGTTATCTACTCCAATAGATGAATCTACGGGTTACGTTATGTAGCCAACTGTACTGTTATTCAGGTGAAGACGTGAATCTACAGGTAAGTTCCGGAGTCGATCCAGCAGGAAGGTCTGTATTATTAACCGGTTTACGAGATGAATCTATATACACGTTACATCTGTAGCTGAATCATAAGGAAGGGCTGTACTGTTACCCAGTTCAATCATAATAGGTGTTTCAGCTTCACACCCTCCACACCAAACCCCGCTAACCGCTTTTATAACATGGCCTGTAGGTGATGTAAGGTTCGAAATTGAACAATAATCATTGTGTGAAAATCCATAACTCAGTTGTCTCCGAATGGCGGGGTGATAGCGGTGTATCCGTAGATAAGGTGGGGGTGGGGGTAGGGTGATGGATTGCCGAATGGTTAGCGCGTGAGCGCTGTATCATATGATCTGTCACTGAGTCACCTGGCTTGGTTTCGATTACCTGGTCGTACGTGACAAGAAGTAGGGTCGCCTGTCAATCTCATGGGTTTTCTCCGGGTACTCCGCCCCCCACTGCTAAAGACCCTACGCCCAAGCGAATTATTGATATAAAATTGAACCATATGTTAGACCCATTTCCCCTCTCTCCTGTAGATAAGTCCTTTAGTAATAAACAGTATTCTGTTCTACTTTATAACGAGGTTTGATCACTTCCTTGTTGAATATAGCATAATATTTATTCTATCCATTAACTTGACTCGAAACTATTGTATTGCAGACAGCGTGGACGTTACAAAACCGCGTTTTACGAGTTAGTTTTAAAATTGTCTATTATATTATTGAAGAAGTCGACAAGCTTATTGTTTATTGACACGTTACACTACACATACACAATATAAGACATTTAAACAGGCACAATGTACGGTATGAATGGCTGATTGTTTATTAGCAACGTCATGTACTCTACGCCAAGGGTGTCAACCCTTTTTTCAGATCGTGTGCCAATATTTTCTATTTAAAAAACCAAAAACATTCTGGTGTGCCAAGTAAATTTTTTTTAAAACGTTTTATTTATTGTTTAATTTGTTGTCTTGTGTATACATTTAATGTTTCATGTCTAATTTGGTCAAAAAGAACTAGCAGAACTTATTTAATGTGTTTTGATGACTTAGTAAATTCGATGTGATTTTTGCTGTTGTATGGGAGATAATAAAAGTTTTATATCTGGGGAATATTTTGTAGTCTTCAAATCTACGCAAGCTGGACTCAAGTCGTCAGTTTCTAATGTCTGATTTTGTGAAATTCATCGCTGAAAACAACGATTCGCACAAATAACTAGATGATAAAATCGCCTCTGCTATTTTTTCAGGCAGGTCATTCCAGACGTAGAGTACCTCATTTTCAACTGATAGCTGTGGGTCTAATTCACGCAGCGTTCACGTTCAATCACATGTTGACCGATTCCTAGTGAACTGTGTGTAAAATATTTTCACAATAAAATCATGCTAAACTGTTAATTGAGATTTCAATTTTTTTTCTAAACAATAACAAGAAACTGGATTGGATAACAGACAGAAGCCTATAGACCCACTCTCCATAAAAATACAAGGGGTCTTTAGCAGTGGGATGAAACCGGAGGACCCGGAGAAAACCCACGAGGATGGACAGGCGACCCTACTCCTTGTCACGTACAACCGGGGATTCGAAACCACGCCAGTTGACTCAATGACAGACTTTATGATACAGCACGCACGTGCTAACCATTCAGCCATCCAACCCTCCCCCCAATAAAAACAAAAGACCCATAAATATATATCGAAAAGATGTAAAACAAAGTAGAGAATTATTAAATAATAAGATGTCTATATACACTGTATACACAATATGTACAAACCACAATCAGAAGATTTATATTCCATACATTTTCATAGGGAATTTTCAAAATCTTTTGGGGATGTCGAGGAAGTTATGTACCACAGAAAAACTTTCTTCAGAATTGTTTCTGTGATCTTTTAGAGGCATTTAGTAACTGGATAGAGCAATAAACTATAACACATACTTATGGAAGAACAATTACTGATTTATTTGGGCGACGTTTCGAAGAGTATTCTCTCAACGTTTACAAGCTTGAAAACGTTGAGAGAATACTCTTCGAAACGTCGCCCAAATAAATCAGTAATTGTTCTTCCATAAGTATGTGTTATAGTTTAATTGTTTCTGTCTAACGTTCCGAATAATAAATTTTGAGAATTTTAATAAAGTTGTGGTATTCATGCATCTGAATGTAAGGGAGCAAATTAAAAAAAAGACGTTCAGATCAGAGTCTTCAAAGGGTTGACTACAATCGCATGATCGCTGCCCTGCACACAATATAAGAAATCAAATGTAATTAAATGGAATTTAACGTCCTACTGTTCTGCTCCGACTGGGATAATTAAGATAGGCATGCCCCATACAATGTGCTATGAGGGAAATTTTGCCCGGTAAGGGCGCTACGACATACACTTATATTGAATTCCAACTGTCAAGGGATCATTAATGTGTATGCCAATGTGTACACGCGACCTCGGTTTTTCGTCCCTTGCCAAGCCCTCAAGCTTGCACCAATGACAAGCAGAAACCATGGCGGAAAAACCAGATGAGCTTTCTCGAAAAACGGGCACTCCCAGTTAGGGAGAGAGAGAGAAATGGGGTTTAACCTCCACTCGACACAAACTAGGTCATTTCGAGACCAACACATGGTTCAATTCTATTTCAATAATTCGCTTGCGTGTAGAGGTCTTTCGCAGTTTGAGGAAACCGGAGGACCCAGAGAAAACCCACGAGGTTGGACAGGCGACCCTACGTCTTGTAACGTACAACTGGTGAATCGAAACCACGCCAGTTGACTCAATGACAGACCTTATGATACAACGCGCACACGCTAACCATTCGGCAATCCAACCCCGCACAATCCAGGTTAGCGAGCCAACGTCTTACCATGACTCCCACGCAATATTTGACATTAAAACAGGTACAATATAAGTATGAAAAGCTTATTGTTAATTAACACGTCATATATTCTAAACACACACAATATAAGATATTTAAACGGATTCAATATACGATATGAACAGCTTATTGTTTATTAGCACGTCATATACTCTACACCTAACGTAAGACATTTAAAAAACGGGTACAAAATACAGTATGAAAAGTTTTAAAGTTACAATCAAAATGAAATCGGTGTTAAAATATTAGCAGCGGTTTAAAGCCCTTTCAAAAATAAGATGAGTTGACAGCTGTCTAGTCGTTCGGATTGGACGTTAAAGATCCCTTGGCAGTTGGAATTCGATATAAGAGTAGGCCGTAGCGCCGCTGCCCGGGCAAAATTTCCCTCACAGCACACTGTATGGCGTATGCCCGTCTTTATAAGCCCAGTTTAGGAGCAAAACAGTAGAACGTTAAACCCCGAGACACACAAGACTGACGGTGTGAAATCAATATACATGAACTGGAGGGTCATTACTTTTTTTTATTAACTAAAAGCGTCGCCCAAAAGAAGAAGACGATGACAAAGAAGAAAAAGAGAAAAAAAACCCGGATGACTACGGCTTTGGGACCATTTCCTGGTCCAAAATCAAGTGACGAATAAACAGGCCGGGGGGATTAAATCAACCGTTGAAATCTTGGTTTTGTTTCTTTAGATAATCAGTTTTAGATTGTATTAAGCTGTAGGCAAAAATGAAAATGGCGATAGACGGCTTAGTTAATCCTATTAAAACGGATTGTTAAAATTAAAAACGGATTATTAAAATTGTTGTTTAACAAGACTACAAATCAATGTATGTAATTTCTATATATCAAATTATAGTAAAAACTAAGCTTGGACGATACCGGCACTGGCGGTGTAAAAGTAAGGTACTCTATGTCCACTCGACACAAACCATAGGGTTCAGTTTTATTTCAATAATCCGCTAGCCCGCAGGGGTCTTTAGCGGTGGGAGAAAACCCACGAGGCTGGAAAGGCGACCCTACTTCTTGCCATGTACAAGCGGGGATACGAAACTACGCCGCTTTTCTCAATGACAGACCTTGTGATTAAACGCGCACGCGTTCACCCCCACCCCGATTATACTCTCTAAACCACTATGTATATTGAATGTATGTAAAAGTACGTCAGTAGTCTGGTGATATATTTAGGAACCGCGGTGGCTCAGTGAGTATAAATTACTGACTCGTTAACAAGGAGGTCTTGGGTTTGCTCCGACGTGCCCCCCCCCTCACACACACAGCTCAACTGTCAGTGATCAAGAACTGTACCCCCCCCTCTCTCTCTCTCTCTCTCTCTATGTATACACGATATCAATATAATTGCCCTACCATTCACCTGTAGGCAGATTATCTCTTTAATCACGATGACTGGAGATTTATATAATACATAATGCAATACTAGGTAATTCTACTTTCATTTTACGTAATTACCTTTACTTAACCTTCACATAATACAACATTAAGAAAGGATTATACATACAATGATATATATAGAGAAATCTAAATATAAAACACGTGTTGCTATATCTACGTTGTCTAGGTTTCATACACCCCTAGCAAATTTGTATGCACATAATATGCATAGCGACAGCCAGAAGGAACAACTATAATGGCGAATTCTGACATTCAGTTTAATTTTCCTGCTATTACAATCTAACAGGGCATGTGAGATTCACGAGGAGTACAGCTTTGTATTTGTAAATTTAAGTTATGTATCCAGTTTTAAATGTCCTATGTGGTTCTGATAATTTGGAATGCGCACCTTGATTGACCATCAAATAGAGTGATAACAACTGGTGAATGACGGAATATGTTGGTATCTAGGATCTATTATATCGGATGTATACGTTTGACAAAGCACTAAGTTTTGACGGGACGCTGTGTTAGAGACTCCTTCTTGTGATATTTTATTTGTATTCTGTAAGGATATGCGAAAACTTTTGAAGGCGATTTCGCCCGCGGTCTCAACTCCCCAGCCAGTATAGAAGGAACATGAGAATCGAGGATATATTTATGTGAATTATCTGAAAGTAAATTCTATAATAATCAGACGGAGATGGTGTAGTTGAGTATGTTTTAAAGTTGAAATTACTATTTTGTGCCTCCTCCTTGAAAGGTATAAAAGAAACTCTAGCGCTAATAGATCCACCACACCTTACCTATACACACTGGAACATTAACAGAAGGTGTAACCTGAAAGTAAATTATATAATAATCAGAAGAAGATATTGTAATTGACTTTTATTTAGAGTTGAAAATATTTCCATGGATACCTGATAATAATGTGCCTCCACCTTGGAACGTATTAGATAAACTCTAGCGCTAACAGATCTGTGACACCTTACCTACACACACTGAGACATTAACAGATTCGCGACACCTTATCTAGACACCCTGGGACATTGTACAGCTGCGTGACACCTTACCTAGTCCGTGGAACGTTTAACAGAAAGTGTAGCTTTAACTGTTTACAAAGGAAAAAGAATTGTACAGACACCCTAACGTGTCCGTATCATATCATCATTAGAATCTACTTTATTCAGGATAACGGACCGTAGGTAGGTTTCCTTGATCCTGCGTGGTATTTTAGTTGATAGAAGTAAGGCTGTGATTTATTTTAGAGAGGAATATTTGACCACCTAAAAACAATGGCATTCGCTGGAAACTCAATGATTTGCTGTATTTGTCAGCATGGGTTTACCAAACCAAAATTTCTTGACTGTCACCATTCAATCTGTGAAAAATGTGTAGACGATTTCGTGAAATCTACACAGAACCGACGCTTAAACTGCCCTTTGTGTGGTCGTGGGACTATCGTACCGATTGAGGGCGCTAAGATGTTGACGTCAAACTTTTATCTGGAATCCAAAAATCCCGGGATAATTTCAGAAGGTCGTCGTGCTAATGCAGGGTGTGATATTTGTCCTGACAACTCCGGAAGTAAACAGAGTGGTCGATGTTCTGCTCACAACATGTGCTATTGTTGTGAACACGTGTATGTCAGGTCCCCAGATTGTCAAAAATCCGGAATCGTCAGAAGAGACAAACATGCGTTTGACTCAGGACAAAATAGTGATGGAAACGGCATAGGGGGTGATCGAGAACGGGGACATAATGGATACCTAGACGAACAGGATAGTACACAAGCGTCAAGGACACGCTTCG
Organism: Patella vulgata; assembly: GCF_932274485.2. Taxonomy (NCBI): domain Eukaryota; kingdom Metazoa; phylum Mollusca; class Gastropoda; family Patellidae; genus Patella; species Patella vulgata. Next base: position 10,101,228 of record NC_065886.2, on the reverse strand, counting down.
CGGAAAATAACAAAGATTCAAGATGTCAGGCTGATAATACAAGAAGCATAAATGATGTTGAAGAGCGCCGCGATGATAACGTTTGGCGGAGTGATATCCAACACGAAGAACACGAGAACACTCGAGAACGGATTGAGACCACTAGTGAATATAATATAGAATTCGATGAGAACGACGACGGTGACCGCTTTTACTTTCGTTTTAACCTAGATCAAATAAAAGAAGACTTTTATAGTTATAGAAAATTTTCAACCCAGGATGAATTGTGGTATGTCAGCGTTCATAAAGACGTGGAGAGCGCCACCTTGTGGGTGAACTTGTTTCTCAAAACCAACGGTTCGAGTGTTGACTTGGAATCATGTGTGGCCTCCATAAAGATGTCGGTGTTAAACAATTTAAGTTCTGAATCTTCCATAACAAAAGAGGACGTGAAGAAATTTACAGTCAGCGATTATGATTTATGTTATAATTGGAGAGATGTGATAGCATGGAGTGATATAATAGATGAAAACAAAGGGTTTATCGACGAGAATAATTGTTTTACTTTAGTTGTTCAGCTGGATGTGGGGGATATACACACTGCTTCATCATACAGTCCATCCGACTGTGGAGGAGAAAATGTGGTAGGGTTACATGAATGAAATGGGTTATGGTGCCTACTTCAATGGGATGTGAGATACACACTGCTTGATCATACAGTCCATCCGGCTGTGGGGGGCAAAATGTGGTGGGGTTACATGATTAAAATGGATTATGGTACCGACTTCACTTGGATGTAAGGGACAACATACACATTGTTTCATCATACATTCCATCCGACTGTTAGGGACAAAGTGTGGTAAAATGGATTATGGGGGCCTATTAGATGTTAGGGGAGTAAATACCGTGCAGGACAACATGTGGCTAATGGCTCCTAGTTCAGTGAGGTTTTATTCTCGTCAAGTCTACACGTGTTAATTAACAGGCGTTAAGGTGGTTACTACACTTCATCGGAGGGGTAAAGTTGAAAAATAGATAATCAAGGTTAAATCTAAATTTCGATGTTAAATTTCTTAATTTATGTTTTGTTTGTTTATTTATTTATTTTATTTAAAATCCACATATTTAAATAAAAAATACCCATTTTACCAGGTTATCAATCAGCAAATGTTATTTTTAAATGTCCATTATACGAATTGGTACTGCACGTGAAGTCGGGGTGGGGGAGGGGCGAAAGGTTAGCGCGTGTGCATTGTATCATACGGTCTGTCATTGAGTCAACTCTGGCGTGGTTTCATTCCCCGGTTGTACGTGATAAGGAGTAGGATCGCCTGTCCAACCTCGTGGGGTTTCACCGTGTCCTCGGGTTCCCTCCCACTGCTAAAGACCCCTACGCGCAAGCGAATTATTGAAATAAAACTGATTCATGTATTAGTTCCGAAATGACTTGATTTGTGTTGAGTCGACATTAAACCCTATTTCCCTTCCTCTGTCTGTACGTGAAGATCACTTGGCGTCTGGCCACCTGGATTGCACACGTATTAATATAATAAACATTACAAAATATTGTTAAGTGTAGGCTAGACGCCAGTTTCTTTATAAGATCCACGTGCGCCACCACTGACCGGGGTTAAAATTTAATATTGTAAAGGGAGACAACAACCAAAGCAATAAAATGGGTGCAGACCACTATTACTTTGCCGCTCCAACTTTTACCCAAATTGTCGCTGGAATTAACGTTTCCCACCACAAAAGGAGCAGAATCTGGGCATGCCACGTTTGATAATGTATTTGGATTAAAAACATATTCAAACTAATTAATCTATGAACATTGGCTTCAAATCCCTATTGCGAGGAAATACCCCAAGCTATACAACATGTATAAAAAGAAGTCATGTTTGTGTCACGTGATTTGGCCTTCGCGTTAATTAGCAACGGGTGCCAAGCCGGAGGAGAATCCACTGCATATAAAAGACGTTGTTGTCTTTAATCGCTGTCCATTTACCATAAATATTGAAGCCTAAGTAAATTTCCGTGGATTCTTTTATCTCTTAAACTGATGTAGGTTAACGTCTCTCACTTTTCCCGCGTCCGCTCACCATTACGTTTATCAAGATATACATCAACCGCGTTTCGCGAATATCGATTGTAACTTAAAATGGCACCCTATTCCGGTGGCTGGCATTCGGACATGGAAACTGTTGACAGTTTGAATTAGTGTTTACATATTTATTGGAGATAATTATGCGTTACAAAATCAATGGGGAGAGTCATGCGCTACAAAATCATTGTGGTAATTCATACGCTACTAGATCATGTTTACAAGATCATAGGGGAGATTCATATGTTACAATAACATAGGGGAAATAACAGGGCTCACACTGGCTTTCGATTTTTTTCCGCCAAAATGAATGATAATTTTTTTAGAATATTTTATCTGACAAAAATGTGTGATAAAAAGACAAAACCTAACAATTTTATGTCTCAGCTAGGCTTATTATAAAACAATTACCGATATATACAATACAATATTCAACAAGTTTGGATTTAATAAGATCAGATTTTATTTTTGGTGACTTTAGTCTATTTGAACACCGTACTGCACAACATATTTTCAGTATTTACACGTTAAATTTCACCCAAGGATTGCCCATTTTCTATAAATTTATGTGTTGTGTGCACAGTGGACATAATGTACGTTTAACAGAGAACAAGCTAAAAACAAAGGTTTTTCGTACAAGAAGGGGCCATAATCCAGGATGTTATGGACCGACATGCGACGATATCAAAAGGAAATGAAATGAAATGGCGTGTAACGTCCTACTGTTCTGCTGATATCGAAAGGAACCGAGATCTTTTGGATATAAACATATGTTTTAAGTTTCATCAAAATCAAATAAACGGTTTGTAAAATGGATAAAAATTATGACTTCTAGAGGGCCCACAAACAAAAAAACGCAAATTAACCAATAAGTTACGGTCCGATATGTGCGAATATCGAAACAGTCTTTGGTGATATAACCATATAAGGTTCATTAAAATCGGATAACAATTGTGGCTTCTGGAGTGTCCACATTCCTGGTATTACGTACTTTAATACTATTTTACTATTTGCGTACAGGGAACTGCCATTTTGTCGAGCAGTTTCGGTCCGATTTGCACGAAATTTGTACTTATCCGTCATCATTGTCTAACGGTGATATATTCGAATGTTGTATTAAATCGGATAAATTGTGTGGCCTTTAGAGGAATCACAAGTGAAATACGGGATTTTTCGTACAATCAGGGGCCATAATCCAGGAGGTTACGGTCAAATGTGTTCGAATATCGAAAAGCTCCAAGATCGTTGTGTTGTAAAAATACATTTCAAGTTGTATCAAATGTGACCTCCAGGGGGTCAACAACCGTTATATTCCATACTGTTACACGTTTTGGGTACAAGGAGCGGTCATTTTGTGAGATCATTAAAAAATAAAACATGAGAATATGACCTTATGCGAACTTAAAATAACCCAAATGCTTTTAACCTCTGGCAAAATAGCCACACAGATCATAAAAAGGATAGTTATAATTGCTGAATAAATTATCCCTCGAAATGAAGATATGAACCCAGGCTAGAGTCGTAATTTTTATAAACGTTTCAGGCTTAATAGATTTCGGTTGGTTTGTTGGTATACGTTGCTTCTGTGAGTATAAAGATTATCTTTGAGTTTTTTCTTACTTGTCTATTCAATTGCTATGTCTTTAAAAACAAAGTTTGTGTACAAGCTTCCTTGTACATTAGTAAAAGAGGCTTTGCCAGTTAGAATTTAAAAATAATATTAAATGGGGTTTAACGTCCACTCGACATAGACTAGGTCATTTCGGGACTAACATATGGTTTAATTTTATTTCAATAATTCGTTTGCGCGTAGGGGTCTCTATCAGTGGGGGGAAACCGGAGCACCCGGAGAAAACCCACGAGGTTGGACAGGCAACCCTTCTCCTTGTCACGTACAACCAGGGATACGAAACCACGAGAGATGACTTAATGACAGGCCTTATGATACAGCGCGCACGTGCTAACCATTCGGCCACCCCCCCCCCCCCCCCTTTGCGTTCTTAGACAACAAATGATGCTTTTAAAAATACTAGAAATAAGCCTCTCGTTTTAATACATCTGGAAAATATCCGTATTTAGCTCTATTCTGTAATATTGTATTAGGCTATACTGTTGATATTCTTGATAATTAAAAATCGTATACTTTGTTTTGGAACTTTTGTCATGAAATTAACAGATAGTAATTGAAACTCTAGTTAGAATTGATAAATTTGAATATTTTCTTTAATGACTAAGGTGAGGCCCGTTTTCCATGTGCTTATATTAAGGGCGTCTTCGCGCGCTTTTTCGCCGACGAAAAAGTCGGTCAATGTGGCACTACGGGAAAAGATGGGACTATCTAATCCAGAACTTCCAGAAAACGTCCCGTGGCGTTAACGCGCACATGGAAAACGGGTTTTAGTCTTTCTATATTAACAGCCAGTAATTACAATCTATAGATCACCCATTTACTCACATCCGTTCTAAGAAATTAGGGGGATCACGTGGCTAGGTGGGTAAGGCGCTGGCTCGCTAGCCTGGAGGTCGGGTGTTCGATCCCTGCATTGACCGAGAAAGTTCATCCAGATTTTCCAGCGTGGTTCCCCTTGTCAGTTATGCAGGACGGAGGGTCTTAGAAGGACAGCTGTCTAGTCGTTCGGATGGGACGAGGTCCGTGTACACATTGGCGTGCACGTAAAAGATCCCTTGGCAGTTGGAATTCGATATAAGAGTAGGCCGTAGTGCCGCTGCCCGGGCAAAATTTCCCTCATTGCACACTGTATGGCGTATGCCCGACTTCATTAGCGCAGATTAGGAGCAGTACAGTAGGACGCTAAACCCCATTTCATTTCATTTCATTTCATTTTTAAGAAATTAACGTTCGTTCTATTAAACATATATTATGCACGAGCCAAATCTGCCTTGCAGATCTTTCTTTAGGCCCGAAATGTTTTCTAAATTATTAATAAGACATTAATTAACTTATCCAGGCCGTAATCAACTCTCGATGCCATCGGATTTCTCCGATATTAAATAGATTAGAACAGTTCGGTCATATTTTGATTAAAGTTAAAACTGGAGGAGCGAGACTTAGGATCGAACAACCAATACGGTGGATCGCTCGCAACAGAGTAATTTCAATGAAATTTTCAACTTATTCATTTTTACATTATCTATTTTCGAACAATTATAGCAAGAATGGCTAGCTCTTTATCTAAATCTTACATAATGTATCTTTAACTGTACTTTCTGTTCATTTCCTGCTTTGGTTTATATCTGACTAAATGAAATAAATGAAACTGATCAAAATGGCTTATCTTCACCGGGGGTAGTTTTGTACAATCAAACCGAAATCAAATGAAAAGGGTTTAACGTACAATTTTTATCGGAGTCATGGTGGCTAAGTGGGTAAGATGCTGACTCGCTGGCCAGGAAGTCGCGTATTCGATCCCTGCGTTGGCTGAGAAAGTTCATCTTGATTTTCCGTTGTTCGGATGGGACGAAAAACCGAGATCCCGTGTATTCATTGCCGTGCACGTAAAAGATCCATCGGCAGTTAGAATTCGAAATAAGAGTAGGCCATAATGTCGCTGCCCGGGCAAAATGTACCTCATAGAACACTGTATAGCGTATGTCCGTCTTCATTAGCCCAGGTCGGACCAGAACAGTGGGACGTTAAACCCCATTTCATTTCATTTCATCGTGGTTGCTGTAGTGTCTGTATCAGGTAGGTTTATATTTTTTTTCCAATTATTTATCCCCCCCCCCCAAAAAAAAAAAAAAAAAAAAATTCATAATAGCTACTTCTGTAAACCTGGTGGAGACGATGACCCAAATCAACCCGACTATATCTCCGTCTGTAACACAACCATGAGTTACACTGTCTGCCAAACGACCCCAAGGGGGATAGGTATCATTTCAATGTCCTTCGTCACGGGCGCTAATTCGTTGCTCCACAAATGGATATTCGTATGGACTCTTGTTACGCCAGTATCACCTCACCAAATACAAAACTCGGGAACGAACACACTAGTTTTTTTAAAATACGTTTTGTTTAATATGAAGCAGGTTACATCTTAAATGCAGCAGATCATATATAACAGCTATATGATGACAAATATAAGAGCAGGTAGAAATCAAAAATAAAACATTTTTCATCAGACCCTACATCCTACTATAAGCTCGCCCAGCAAGAGCGACTAATACCCCCGTCAGACCTGGGTGGCGTCCTTATTGCGCTGCTACGGCGACGGAAAATGGTCTCAGAGCGCGTCAAGATCGCCATAACCGTGGAGAAAACGTGGTGGAAACGCCAAATATCGTGCTGTGGTCTCCATGGTCGCCAATGATCGCCGAGTCACGGCGTTTATTTTGAGCATGTCCGAAACAAACGCGAAGGTTCTGCGATCTGACCTGGACAGCTGTAAGAACGCGGCGTTTTTCAAGTTTGTAATTTTTGGGACATTTTCTTGCGTTGTGTTCACGTTTGCCGGCGACCTTGTACATTTTCTAGTCGCCGTACGGTCGCAGTAAGGACGCCAACCTGGTCTGACGGAGGCATAACTATTGAAGGTATGCCGAATGGCTTTTGATTCGACCTCCGCTTACTGGTCTCTTTTTTTACCCCGATATATTAATTATTTTCTTGGTTCAGGAATGCCAGTTATATGCATTGTATTTATACTCATTTCGTGAGATTGTCCAGCTATACCAATTTCCTTGTAGAGAAGAAACATGCATATTTTTTTACACCTTCGATTTTTTCATTTCCTAATTTGACCAACTAGTTATATTGCATCACTATCGGTACATTTCATTGTTTAGTTTGATAATGTCGCCGGAAAGATGTTTTGGCCTTTCCGTTTTGGCCGATTTAACAAACCATGTTAACAAGTTCGAAACCCATATTACACCGGGCCCAAATATTGGTACATGTCTGTCAGCAACTGCCAATTCTTGTACGTGATTGGCCGTCATCAAATTTAAAGATCAATTAGAATTACATAAAACTGTACAATGCCAATTTCAATTATCCCTATTTATTATTTTGTGATTTTTGCAGCACAGCCAAGCCACTGGGGAAGAATGGAATCGGGGGCCTGTGAAGATACCACGTCGCTTGTCAAATATCAAACTATGCAGCTTACTAACTTACAGACCCTCATGTCACTGTTAGTCTAAAACTGTAAGTCCACATTTAATACCACAGCTTGTTCGGATTTTACACAATGTGCAATCAAACAAAAAAAGAAAATAAATGATTCCTGCTTGTGCCAAATTTAGTTTAAGGGAGCTTTTAAAGGGAACATCGATAATATTTTGGAGTTTGAAACTGCTTACTTTTGTGTTAAAATCCTTTAAAATCCTCTACCTTTGGTCCGAGCAACTAACTCAATATACGTGATACGATTTCAAACAACTTCAACCAGTCAATCTTCATCTGGAAACGGAGACCGGTTTCAGAAGCTGTATTATAAAAATAATGTGTAGGGGAAATTTGCCTTTCGTTATCACGTACCGCACATGAGTCATTCATTGTATAGATCTCTAAGGGAACGGGAATCCATTATCAGGCCACCCATCGAAAAAATTGACCCGAAATCTTAAAAGGGTTACGTGTCTGGATAAGCAGTTTTGACATTCAGGTCCAAATGACTCAATATTGTGAGCTGAAATTTTGAGACAAGGTAAATACACCATTGCTCTATTTTCTGGCGCTTAAATTTCATACTTACTCAGACTTTTATTTTATAGACTCTGTTCAAATCGGGATAGCCCCTTTAAAACAAATTCAATGTATTATGATAAAGATTCACATTAAAAAAGTTGAAGTGAATGATCATGTTAGTAAATTAGCCGAATGGTGCAGATCTGGAACAGAGTCTAGGGATTCGGTCCCGTGCACGTAAAAGACCCCTTTACAATTGAAAATGAAAATAAATGAACGCCGCTGTGTCGCTGTCTGCAAAATTCTCTCATGGCAGTCTTCAGCTGGCACAGAACCGTTAGGCCAAAACCGATATGCTGTATCATTAAACAGACCCGTAGGACATTTTAACCCACGTACGTTAGACCAAATCGACATGCTTTATCTCCTAATGACGATATCTCACCTTTTACCTGAGTAGTTCTCTTTGCAGATTTATTTAATTTTTATCTTTTTTTTATAGTCAACGTTACCAGAGTGTTGTGGATATGGATATGCCCTGGTGGATGAAGAGGGCCCAAGGAGGCGAGGGAGCCAGGAGGGGTAGCGGCGGAGCCAGGAGTGGTAGAGAAGGAGACAGGAGTGGTAGAGAAGGAGAGGCAGGCGGGAGTCGTAGAGAAGGAGACAGGGGTGGTAGAGAAGGAGACAGGAGTGGTAGAGAAGGAGACAGGAGTGGTAGAGAAGGAGACAGGAGTGGTAGAGAAGGAGACAGGAGTCGTAGAGAAGGCGACAGGAGTGGTAGAGAAGGAGACAGAAGTGGTAGAGAAGGAGACAGGAGTCGTAGAGAAGGCGACAGAGACGGGAGTGATAGTGGCCGGAGAGAAATAGCTCGCGCAACGGAGCCTGAGGTTGAGACTGGGACTGAGGTTGAGACTGGGGCTGAGGTTGTGACTGCGACCGAGAATGAGACTGAGGCTGCACCTTAGAAGGAAAATCAACAAAATAGAAACTACCCATTAAAGAAATTTCTATCAAAGAATGATTATAATTTTGTGTTTGATAGATTATTCAATTATATCTTAATTTACAGGCAATAGTCTCCCCCTAGCACTCTAGGATAATCAAGATTGTTTGGGGTGGGGTAGGGTGTATCCGACTGATCTAATGAGATGGGTATACAGAATACGGTGTACTAAGAGGACAATTGACCACGGATAGTGGCGCTTCGACCTACTCGTACTTCAAATTCCAACTGTCAGGGGCTCTTTTACGTACACGCCAAAGTGTACACGGGACCACAGTATTTCGTCCCATCCGAACGATTAGACACTATCCCTGCACGGACCCCAGTCTTGCACCACAGACAAGGGGAAACCACGTTATAAAATTCCGGGGAATGGTGTACTCTTATTTCGAATTCCAACTGTAAGTGGCTCTTTTATGTGCACGCCGACATTCTCGGGTTTTCATACCTGCCGAACGACTAGACCAATGTCTCTTCAAAGACCCCATTCCTGCACCACCAACAAAGGGAAGTCACATTGAAAAATCCCGGGGAACGTTCTCGGAAAACAATACGATCGAACCCCATACCGCCTCGTTAATGCGCCAACGCCTCACCGATTGAACCACAGCGACTCCCCAAATTGAGCAAGAAATGGGTCGACAGCTGAGTTGGTAGTCTTATATTTGCACTATATACACATGTAGAGGGGTTATCGTAATCTTAGACAAAATACTATGGGAGTTACAGGGAATTATTTGAAACTACGGCCGTCTAGACGCGCAAGCGAATTACTGAAATAAAATTGAACCATATGCTAGTCCCGAAATGACCTAGTTTGTGTCGAGTGGACGTTAAACTCCCCCTCTCTCTCTCTCCCCCCCTCTCTCTCTCTCGTAGTTTAATGGTATTTTCGGTAACAAAAACTAATCCATCAAATACTCGCTATTCCGATTAATACATTTAAAATGTGATTTCGACAGAACTTAAAATGAGCCATTTGAAGACACATTTGTCTTCAAGAGCGTACCACTGCGTGGTTCTCTTATTAATGTCACGTTAATAAAGTAAGCTTTCAATAAAATATAAAACAATAAATTAAGATATTAAAACTGAATTTCAAATAGGCCTATAGCGTTTTCCAAAAATGAGATTTGGGCTGTTGGTTGTTTTCCAAGATAAAATACCTCCAACGTTGTCGCACTGTGTGCTTTTATGATTTTTGTTCTGTTAATTAAAGTAGGCTAATTACAAATAAGCATAACCCAAACACTACTTGAGAATGAATATTTTGTATATACCATGGCTCATGTATTGTACTGACGGCCTTTATAGGTCTTCTAATACCATAGCATAACGAGAAGTGGTACGAAACTGCATCACTAAAATGGGGAAACAAAGATACCATCTCGGCCAAAACGGGATCTAACCAGGGACCTTCTAGTCAGCGTGCCAGCGTTTAACACACTGTGCCACGTTTAATGCGAACTGAAAAATGGGTTTTTTTTAAAGCGACCAAACAAGTTTGACTATAAATCTTCAGCATCCTAATCGGTTGTTATCTAGGAGGATACATTGAAGTTGGTAATCATAATACCCTAGTCTCACCTGACCCCTAGCATGGATTCTCTAACAAGAAATTAAATGTGTGTTTACAAATGTATTCAGGGTTAATGCGTATCATTACCTTACCTAACTTTGGGGTTTTTAATAAATTCCAGAAACTCAATCAATCCACGAATAAAGAGATGCCGTGAGCTACCACGCCCATCATGACAAACCAAGATTTGATATACAAGTCAGCATTTTCTCATTAGAAAGGTGATTCAAGTAATAAAGAATAACTCGTGATTAAAGGATATTCACATTATATTAACCCAGATCTTGATCAATAAAACACATCCATGTGACATGTCTTAGAATGATGTTATCATTTCATCTAAACTTAAAATAACTAAAAAAACACTCCCCTGGCGAAATAGACAAAACATGAAAGATTTGTGATCATAAAAGGCCAAACTTTGATTTTATCTCTTGAATAAATTTTTCATGGAAACTAAATATAAACTCAGACTGAAATCATAATTTTTATAAACCTCTCTGGTTTGGCTGATTTCGGTTGGTTTGTTGTTAAACGTTGCTTCTGTGAGTATAAATATGTTTATATCTTTTCATACTTGACTGTTGAGTTGGTATATGGTTTCAAAAACAATCGTTGTGTTATTATCATAGCAATTGTACTTGACAATCGAGACGATCCTGGCAATATTTGTTAATTATTACCGTGTCTGGGAAAGGTCATCCAGCCCTTTCATTTTCCCGAAAGAATTTCGATCTATCGACTTGATCCTTAAAGCTTGACCAGTCGACTTACTATCGTGAGGCTATACCAGCTAGTGTCGAGTATTGGACCGTGTGATACGTCTTCTTATGGCTTCGCTGTTTTCGAGATAATTAAATTATTACTTATTGTTTTGAATTGTCTTGAATTTTTACTTACTGCTAAATTGTTACTTATTGTTTTAAATGTTTACTTATTGTTTTTAGATTGTTACTTATTATTTTAAATTGTTACTTATTATTTTGAATTGTTACTTATTGTTTTGAATTGCAGCTTATTATTGTTAATTGTTTTAAATTGTTACTTATTGTTTTAAATACAAATTGATAAGAATTCCTTACCTGCATCATTTGGTAGTTTTGCACATTCAAATAAAACTTTTTGTCTGGTTCCATCAATTGATTTTTGTGTTTATATTATCTTAAATTTCAGAGATAATCAGAATGAACGTGTTCTTATTTGCTATCGTGGTTGCTGTAGTGTCTGTATCAGGTAGGTTAATATTTTTTCCAATTATTTATCCCCCCCCCCAAAAAAAAAAAAAATTCATAATAGCTACTTCTGTAAACCTGGTGGAAACGATGGCCCAAATCAACCCGACTATATCTCCGTCTGTAACACAACCATGAGTTACACTGTCTGCCAAACGACCCCAAGGGGGATAGGTATCGTATCAATGTCCTTCGTCACGGGCGCTAATTCGTTGCTCCACAAATGGACATTCGTACGGACTCTTGTTACGCCAGTATCACCTCACCAAATACAAAACTCGGGAACGAACACGCTGGTTTTTTAAAATACGTTTTGTTTAATGTGAAGCAGGTTACATCTTAAATGCAGCAGATCATATATAACAGCTATATGATGACAAATATAAGCGCAGGTAGAAATCAAAAATAAAACATCTTTCATCAGACCCTACATCCTACTATAAGCTCGCCCAGCAAGAGCGACTAATACCCCCGTCAGACCTGGGTGGCGTCCTTCTTGCGCTGCTACGGCGACGGAAAATGGTCTCAGAGCGCGTCAAGATCGCCATAACCGTGGAGAAAACGTGGTGGAAACGCCAAATATCGTGCTGTGGTCTCCATGGTCGCTAATGATCGCCGAGTCACGGCGTTTATTTTGAGCATGTCCGAAACAAACGCGAAGGTTCTGCGATCTGACCTGGACAGCTGTGAGAACGCGGCGTTTTTCAAGTTTGTAATTTTTAGGACATTTTCTTGCGTTGTGTTCACGTTTGCCGGCAACCTTGTGCATTTTCTAGTCGCCGTACGGTCGCAGTAGCGCATTAAGGACGCCAACCCGGTCTGGCGGGGGCATAACTATTGAAGGTATGCCGAATGGCTTTTGATTCGACCTCCGCTTACTGGTCTCTTTTTTTACCCCGATTTATTAATTATTTTATTGGTTCAGGAATGCCAGTTATATGCATTGTATTTATACTCATTTCGTGAGATTGTCCAGCTATACCAATTTCCTTGTAGAGAGGAAACATGCATATTTTTTTACATCTTCGATTTTTTCATTTCCTAATTTGGCCAATTATATTGCATCACTATCGGTACATTTCATTGTTTAGTTTGATAATGTCGCCGGAGAGATGTTTTGGCCTTTCCGTTTTGGCCGATTTAACAAACCATGATTGGCCGTCATCAAATTTAAAGATCAAACAGAATTACATAAAACTGTACAATGCCAATTTTTACTATCCCTATATATTATTTTGAGATTTTTACAGCACAACCAAGACAGGGAGAGAGAAATGGGGTTTAACGTCCACTCGACACAAACTAGGTCATTTCGGGACTAACACATGGTTCAATTTTATTTCAATAATTCGCATGCACGTAGGGGTCTTTAGCAGTGGGAGGAAACCGGAGGACCCGGAGAAAACCCACGAGGTTGGACAGGCGACCCTACTCCTTGTCACGTACAACCGGGGAATCGAAACTCCGCCAGTTGACTCAATGACAGACCGTATGATACAGCGCGCGCGTGCTAACCATTCGGCCATCCAACCACTGGGGAAGAACGGATTCTGGTACGTGATTGCGTCATCAAATTTAAAATTACATAAAACTGTACAATGCCAATTTTTATTATCCCTATTTATTATTTTGTGATTTTTGCAGCACAGCCAAGCCACTGGGGAAGAATGGAATCGGGGGCCTGTGAAGATACCAAGTCGCTTGTCAAATATCAAACTATGCAGCTTACTAACTTACAGACCCTCATGTCACTGTTGGTAAATAAGATAGACAGTCTAAAACTGTAAGTCCACATTTAATACCACAGCTTGTTCCGATTTTACACAATGTGCAATCAAACAAAAAAAGAAAATAAATTATTCCTGCTTGTGTCAAATTTAGTTTAAGGGAGATTTTAAAACAAATTCAATGTATTATGATAAAGATTCACATTAACTATGTGAAATATCTTGAAGTGCTTAAGAAAAAAAGAGTTGAAGTGAATGATCATGTTAGTATATCAGCCGAATGGTGCAGGTCTGGAACAGTGTCTAAGGATTGGGTTCCATGCACGTAAAAGAACCCTTTACAAATGGAATTGAAAATATTAATACGCCGCTGTGTCGCTGTCTGTGCAAAGTTCTCTCATGTTAGTCTTCAACTGGCGCAGAACCATTAGACCCAAACCGATGTGCTATATCTTTAAACCGACTCGTAGGACATTATAACCCACGTTAGATCAAATCGACATGCTTTATCTCCTAATGACGATATCTCACCTTTTACCCGAGTAGTTCTCTTTGTTGATTTTATTTTCATCTTTTTTATAGTCAAGGTTACCTAAGTGACGTGAAAATGGTTATGCCCTGGTGGATGAAAAAACTAGGACACGGCGGCAAATGGTCAAAGAGGGCCAAAGGAGGCGACGGAGGCAAGAGTAGAAGAATTCGGGGCGAAATATCTCGTGCGACTGCGCCAGAAATTGAGACTGGGACTGAGGTAGTGGCTGGCACCGAGACTGAGGCTGCACCCTAGAAGGAAAATCAACAAAATAGAAACTACCCATTAAAAAAATGTCTATCAAAGAATGATCATAATTTTGTGTTTGGTAGATTATTCAATTATATCTTAATTTTCAGACAATAATCCCCCCCCCCCTCCGCGCACACTAAGATAATCAAGAATGTTTGGGGTGAAGGAAGGGTGTATATCGACTGGTCTAATGAAGATGGGTATATACAATACCGTGTGCTAAGAGGAAAATTGACCAGTGACAGTGGCGCTTCGATCTACTCATACTTCAAATTCCAACTGCCAGGAGCCCTTTTACGTGCACGCCAAAGTGTACACGGGACCTTGGTATTTCGTCACAACCGAGCGATTAGACACTGTCCATGCACGGACCCGAGTCCTGCACCACAGACAAGGTGAAGCCACGTTATAATATTGGTGAAATAATCGCCCCCAACCGCCGCTATCGAGTTAAAGGGCAATATTGTCTGGCATTTTGGATTTTACTATCACTTAATCACCCAACAACATAATGAATGATTTCAGTGTATTCTTTGGCCCCAAAAACATACGGTTGGACACCAAAATTATCATCCTAGACAAAATACTATAAGGGATTATTTGAAATGACGGCCGTCTTGGACGCCATCTTGAAATTCTCAAAACGCTCAAGGGTAACACAGGTTTACCCGGCAAATTGTGACAGAGGACATTCTAAGCTACTAAATCAATCATAAAAACCCCTTTGTATTTAATTTCCAGGTTCAGACATAGTTCTGTCGCAATATTGTTAACGAGCCAGCGTTTCAGACTTCGTCACAGAGAGAGAGAAATGGGCTTTAACGTCCACTTGACACACAAACTAGGTCATTTCGGGACCAACATATGGTTTAATTTTATTTCAATAATTCGCTTGCGCGTAGGGGTCTTTAGCAGTGGGAGGAAACCGGAGGACCCGGAGAAAACCAACGAGGTTGGACAGACTTTGTCACAGCGACTGGCAGAAAATGAAATGAAATGGGGTTTAACGTCCTATTGTTCTGTGATAATGAAAACGGACATACGCCATACAGTGTGCTATGAAGAAAATTTTGTCTGGACAGCGACATCGTGGCCTACTCTTATGTCGAATTCCATCTGCCAAGTGTTCTGTTGCGTGCACGCCACGGGACCTCGGGTTTTACCCCACCCGAACGATTACACAACTGTCCTTGTCACGCCCTCAGTCCTGCACAACTGACAAAGGGAAACGACGCCAGAAAATCTTGATTAACTTTCTCGACCAACACCGTTAAAGAACACGACCTCCAGACTGCCCCCCCCCCCTTTCTGGTCAATAAGCAAACGCTACATTCTGTGTCACCGTGACGTCAAAACACGCATAAATACCATTAATTGTAGTTTTTGTTCGTTGTTCGTTTTTCGCGAATATGAACCTATATAATTCGCCTATATGAAACATGAAACAACGTGTTATTCACTTAGAAAGACAGACCCCCCCCCCCGCACCCTGCACACACACGACGTATTCGCTATAAATGTGCCTTAACCATGCATATTACTAATTGTCTGCGATATCACCTCGGTGGAAGCGGACGTTAGCACTTATTCTTGGTCTTTGTGAAATCGTTGATAAATCTGCGCAAACTACATTAACGACATTAACCGAATTTTGGCAGATCTCGAAGAAATAGCTGAACCATTTAGTAAATCCGTTATTTCCGAAATTAAAAATACCATGTCAGATAAAGCTGGTACCGAAAAGCTTTTAAATGCTTTATATGAAACATATCTATAAAAATATCTGAACAGACAGATTATATGTGTATTCTGAATAATTACATGTAGTTCATCGCGTCATTTTGCATACCGATAGTTCATTGGCCAATCACGCTATTTTACCGACATTTCGCCTAATAGTTTGGATGCAGCTATGGCGGGTGTGGCGCCAGGCAGGGTAAGCTTACTCTTCCGGACACCTGTTACCACTGTTTGTCGTGTATTTTGTACACGAGGAGCAGTCCATTTGCTGATTACACTATTTTGCTTGAATACACTATTTTGCCTAGAACGTTTTTTAGGACTTCGAATTCTGTCTTATGGTTTGGATTGTTCGTACTTGGTTTTATTTTATGTATATGATTTAATTATGTTGCAAAAGACAATCTGGTTTCCTCCCACTGCTAAAGACCCCTACGCGCAAGCGAATTATTGAAATAAAATTAAACCATATGTTAGTTCCGAAATGACCTAGTTTGTGTCGAGTGGAGCTTAAACCCCATCTCTCTCTCTCCCCCCCTCTCTCTCTCTCTCTCTGCAAAAGACAACATTCGGTAGAAAAGGCAGTTCTAACATAATACAGACAGGGGACGTGGGTCACAATGAAATGGGTTTTGTTAAATGTTATTGAGCGCTTTGAATGCCTTATAAATGAATAGAAACTAGAACAGATAACAGCATAAATATTAGTGTGTAAATGCTAGCACACCACACGACAGAACGTGGTCCTGATTTTGAATTTGTTGGTAATATATAGTCTTTTATGTTGTACTTACTCCTCCCCACTATACCCATAACTTCGAAGTCAAATCCCCATCCAATCAACCCGAAGGTCGATCTTTATTGCATTTGTATTTTCCTTGTACTTTATTCAGCAATGTGTTCTTTTTTCATAACAAACATCACACGGTACAATATATTTATTTATCTGCGGGACAAATTAAATTTAAGGAGGTCTTTTCCCTCTCTCTCCGTATTACATGCCATTATGTTTTCCCCTACTTTGTGTTTTTTCAATAACAAACATCGTACTGCACAATATTTTTATTCATCTATGGGACTAACATTAAAGTGTTAAATGATGAGATTGATAGACCCCCCCCCCCCCTTCTCGCACATGCCATCGATGTCTGTGGGTATACAGGGATGAAATCACTATTCATTTTAATATTAAGCTAATCTTTAAACAATTCATGTCAAACGACTAGACAGCTGTCCTTGTCAGGCCCTCCGCCCTGCATCACTGACAAGGGGAAACCACGCCGGAAAATCTGGATGAACTTTCTCGGCCAATGCAGGGATCGAACACCCGACCTCCAGGCTAGCGAGCCAGCGTCTTACCCACTTAGCCACCGTGACCCTCTACTTGTAATGCTTTAGTGGCAGGGGATCACGTGGCTAAGTGGGTAAGACGCTAGCTCGCTAGCCTGGAGGTCGGGTGTTCGATCCCTGCATTGGCCGAGAAAGTTCATCCAGATTTTCCGGCGTGGTTCTCCCTTGTCAGTGATGCAGGACGGAGGGGCTGACAAGGAAAGCTGTCTAGTCGTTCGGATGGGACGAAAACCGAGGTCCCGTGTACACATTGGCGTGCACGTAAAGATCCCTTGGCAGTTGGAATTCGATATAAGAGTAGGCGATAGTGCCGTTGCCCGGGCAAAATTTCCCTCATAGCACACTGCATGGCGTATGCCCGTCTTCATTAGCCCGGTTTAGGAGCAGAACATTAGGACGTTAAACCCCATTTCATTTCAATTCATTATAAGTAATTTTAAAATATTTGAAGGCGTCGACATATCGTAAAAAAACCTAAACGTTTGTGCATGCGTACAGATGTAGAAAATTCCATCGTCTAATAGAGTGTATTCCGTTACTTCGCGACAAGAAAATAAACGATGTTTCCGGACTATGAAGACATTTTCGTTCCAGGGACGTAGGCCTAACTTTCAATGTGACCAAGATCCATAACTCGTTTTGTCACAAAGTGTTTACTGCCTTGATAATGCGCTCCGAACATATTTTCAACCAATGCTAAAATGGTTATATCTTCAAAAATCAAACGTGGCCAGACTTCGATTGTTAATGAATGAAGTTTTTACGTTAAGTCTTATACAATGCTAAAATAAGCCCGAATTTTGTCTATGTGTTGTAAAATTTGTTGAGCTTGAACCACTCAACCTTATTTTAAATTTAGTGTAAGATTTGGCTGTAACGCTGTCTGGTATTCTTTGCAATACTGCTGATTTCAACCAGTGACTGTGAGCGTCTGTGCTTCTGTGGGTGACCCTGAGGAGATCTTAACACACTACTTTCTTTTTCTTAAATCCATGCGCAAAATATCACTTAATTTCGGTGCAGTACCCCACGTGTCCTCAATGGCATGCACTTAAAAAGCCCCTTGTCATTTGGAATTCTGTGAATAGTAGACGGAAATGCCTGTAAGGGCAGACTTTCTCTAATAGTAAAATATGGCGTGTTGCCGTCCTCATTATCCCGGTTGGTGTAAATAAATAAGACGTTAAACCCCATTATAAAGATGGAAATAGTACAGACATCAACTCATCTGTATGAATACGTCAAAGAAGAAGCGATAGCAGTTGTTTATATATTCATAACCTGTCTCGTGTACGACATACGTTACTAATCATATCGAACTAGAAGGATGGTTTGAACATCGGATACTACTGGGGAAGGATAAAGTAATGGACTGAACCACTACCATAAGCACAATGATGCCCAAGTTTCATTTAATTGATTTAGCAACGGAGCAAACCAAGCGGCATTTAAAATAAAATATACAAAATCTCATTTTAATTCACGACTCTTTATTCATATATATATATATATATTTGATTTAATCTGGATGTCGTATAACTTAAATGTATTTAAAGATATCGCATTTATTCTACCAGACTTTTTCTCGTAACCAGGTCGGCCAGTAAGGTTTCTCACCAGGGTAATAAGGTTTCTCACCAGGGTAATAAGGTTTCTCACCAGGGTAATAAGGTTTCTCACCAGGGTAATAAGGTTTCTCACCAGGGTAATATGGCCTTTCCGTGTTTCTGAAAATAATCAAACGGAAAATACATATCTTTGAGAATTATTTGGAAGGGAGATATGATAATTTGGAATGATATTGTTTAATCCATTAAGTGAGTGGTCCATGCTGGTAACTCGTGAAAAATATGGTTCAACGTCCTCGTATTCTATATCCAATCTGATCTGACATTAACCCCGTATTCTAAATCAAATCTGAGCTGACATTAACCCCATATTTTAGATCCTATATGATCTGACATTAGCCCTGTATTCTAAATCAAATATGACCTGACATTAACCCCGTATTTTAGGTCAAATATGATCTGACATCAGCGAGAGAGAGAGAGAAATGGGGTTTAACGTCCACTCGACACAAAGTAGGTCAGTTCGGAACTAACATATGGTTTAATTTTATTTCAATAATTCGCTTGCGCGTAGGGGTCTTTAGCAGTGGAAGGAAACCGAAGGACCCGGAGAAAACCCACGAGGTTGGACATGCGACCCTACTCCTTGTCACGTACAACCGGGGATTCGATCTGACATTAGCACAGAGAATCACATTACGCGTACTAGCCATTGAGCTCTATACAGTTTTATGTGTTAAAATCGAAATAATGTTGGAGCAAATATTAAAGAACAGAATATAATATCGGTATTAATTAAATCGAAATTGGAAGTATTATAAACAATTGTACGGTAGCCTATAAAGGACGAACAGTATGCTCAAACCATAAGTCCGACCGACAAATAGATATTTATTGAAAAAAAATCTCTGATATTGTTTTATATATATTATTCTTCAAATTGAACCATTAAAAAAATACACGTCTGAAAACATTCAGAAAAGATATCCTTTTCTACCTTCTAAAGTTTTCAATAACATATATTTTAATAAAGTCTCCGATTGCAATTTGCATTAACCCTTGTGCGTGTACAAGGTGTATTTCGTGACCCCGCGATCATATACTTAATATTTATGGGTAACGGGCACTTAATTGTCTAACAAGAATTTTATACATTGTCAGCTACTTAACGTCGGGTATAATGCTGCAAATAGATCGGAAGAGAGGCAGTGGCAACATTCACCATTTGACAAAAAGCTGGATGTATTACGTATCGGAAACATGGGGTCTTGTCACCCCCCTCCCCATTAAACATGTTGATAGTTGTAAGTGCCTAATCTGCGTTCGATGCAGGCTTTGTATTTGAAGTTTTCTTACTTATGATATTGTGTTGATCATTCTATTAATCTAGATCTGTAAACAAATCAACGTACTCTTCCAAAACCGTTAAAAGACGTTTCTACATGGAAATGACAATTAAGTTATTTACAGATTTTGATGGTTTCTTCACTGTTGTTATCTCAAATATTTTTATTTTACTTTGATTGATTACTAATCAGTCTTTATATGAAGCTCTAGTTTGATCGTATTCGAATAAAATTATGCATCCAAAAACCTATTTATGTCTGGAGGTCTTTAATTACCCCTTGTTGCCGACAAGGTTTATCGTGTTTGCACAGGGGTTATTTATCTTGCATGTTACAATATTGTCAAAATTGTGTCTATAATACCCTGCAAGTTACAATATTAGTTGTCCCAAATAATAGCCCCATATATTAGCCCACAAAACAGGAAAAGATAAAAAAAAAAAAAAAAAAATGACCTTTTATCACTTAAGGCAGATATTTCATGAGCCAAGTCAGTCAGCTTATAGGCCAGATGCCTCAATTCCTGTTTGGTGTCTTCGCACCCGTCGTGTCGATAGTATGGCTGATCCCGATAGTATGGCTGATCCCGATAGTATGGATCCCTATGGTATGTCTGATCCCGATAGTATGGCTGCTCCATTTGATAGGGCTTAAAATAATGCGGTTCGTCCATTGGTATTTCTATTACAGGAGGGTCGACCTCTGTGTGAGGATCACCTGTGACTGAAAGAAATCAAATTAAATGATTATTATGTTTCTGTTAAAAGCAAAAATAAAAACGGGCCCTTCACATATCTTTCACAGTATCTACATACCCGCTGTACTGAACGTAAAGACACACGGCAAATTTCTCACGCTCCAGAATGGTTAAACCGAAAAAGTTAAAAAGAGCTAAATCTGCCTATTACTTCTCTTAATTTTGGCTTCAAAGGTTCTAAAATTTATTATCTCGATTTTTATTCACGACCAGTCTATAATGAACTCTTTGGGTGTAAACGGATTAAAATACGACCGCCATTTAATGATTTAATTTCGAACAGTGATAACGTCACTCTAAATAAAGTAATTTGAATTAAATTTTCAATATATTCATTTTGCATTATCTATTTTTGAACTATGATAGCAAGAAGGGCCAGTTAACAATAATTGAACCTATATAAGGCCTATAGAAATTATTTCCATAAGATACCGAAAGTATTAATCAGTATATCAATATATACAAATTAGTTTATATAAAACATAAAACATATACAAAGTAATATCAAACATAAAGAACTGTCGTCAAAAATATATCTCGAGGCATTTCGGCGCAGACCTGTTATATTATTCTGCCTGCTTCTAGTTGGATATTCTCTAGTAATTTCGAATGTTTGGGACTACATGTATCCGATATATTATCAACAGTTTCAACGTATAAATAAAGTAAATATCTTTACATAATGCAGCTATATTTAATCTTGATTGGCGTAGCACGTCGAGTCTATTCAGGCTTTTTAAAAATAAATTTTAGAAATATTTTCTGACCACATTCTGTTTGAATGAAAAGTTAGTCGGAGAGAAGTAACTTTATCAACTATTTTATTTTAAAAGCTAAAATTGGATTCCTAATTTTTTAGCGCGTGAACATTAAGTTTTCAGGTTTATTTGAATTACATTTTGCTTGCCAACGTTAATATTAAATTTAGATCATTATTAATTGAGTTAGCAGTTTCTGATAGGCTATTATTTATAATTTCAAATAATGAGGTGTCGTCAGAAAATAAGACAACATTATTATTCAAAGTTTCTGAAATATCATTTATTTACACACATTGTTATTAAATTTAGATCAGTATCAATTGAAAAGTAGTTTCTAATGGGATATCATTTATAATTGTAAATACTGAGGGGTCATCAGATTGTTATTTAGATTATCTGAAATATCATTTATGCAAATCAAAAGTAGAAAAGGGCCTAGTATAGATCCCTGGGGAAGCCCGGATTCAACTGGTTTCTAAATGATGTTAATAGTCACTGTATGCGGCGGAGCATTTTTATATGCTTATAAAGACTGAATGAAATTTTACTTACCAGCAAGAAGTGCCGCACTAGCCAACATTATGACCAATAAAGTATTCATTCTGGCGCCTGAACAGAGTACAATAGTGAAATATAAACACAGTTAAATACAACAGTTAAATATAAACACAAGACAGAAAAACACCTTGATATACAATAGATAAATATAGGTAGCCTTTAAATACAACAGTTTAGTATCGGTTCCTTGTTCGAATTTAAATCAAATATATTAATCGTGGTTTAAAAAATGCACTTTTCGAACAGACCACGGGCGTCGTACTGAACAGAGGATTAAAAGTTCTCAGAAATTAAGGTGTAATTCAGACATATTTGGATAATAATTAACATGCTTTGATTTATTATACAAATGGTATTTAACCGGTTTTAGTTTTAGAGACCGGGTAGCCGCGGTGGCTCCATGAGTATGACATTGGGTTCGATCCCGGTGTTGGCGGAGAAAGCTCAACTGGATTTTCCTCCTTAGGTGGTTCAGGACAGCGGGACTGATCAGGAACAATGTATAAGGAACAAAAAACGGGGCCCCGTGTACACATTGGCGTGCACGGAAATAACCCATTGGGAGTTGAAATTCGATATAAAAGTGGGCCACAGCGCCACTGTCTGGGCAAAATGTCCCCCATAGCTCACTGTATCGCCCGTCTTCATTATACAATTCTGAATAGAACAGTATGACGTTAAACCCAATTTACTCTCTTTTGAGTCGCATTTGTTATGATAAAGAAATAAGAAAATAATGTTTTTATAACTTACCCTAGTGACTTTACGGGAAGCGTCTGGAGTTAAACAAAGTTTATCGAAACGCTATCAGACCGTCTGCAAAATAATGTGGTTTATCCTTGAATATTTATACGCTTTTTAAAAAAGGCATCGTCACATATCCACGAGGCATTCTTAAGTTGTCTTTCAGAAAAAATATGTTAGTCATCATTTCATTTAGGACCTCTGGCTGTTATTGCAGATTTTAAGGTCGATATCTTAGCTAAATCTTTAAATATGTTTCTTAAAATGTATTATAACTCCAGGCTAATAACGACATAAAAATATGCTTATATTTCGGAGCAATTTCAGAATTCAACGTGGCTGGGATAGATTTTATCTCCATTTCTATAAAATGAACAAAAACACTGACAAGATACAACACGGATATTGTAAGTAAAAACTCCCCAATGAAATCAAGTGTCCCGCACTGCTTCGATGTAACGGATGTCTGGGCCCCCACACATTTAAAAGTATTAAAATTTCTCCAAAATATAGGCCTACATTTCGTTATTAGCGTTAAACAAATTTACGACGATTGAAAGTGGACAAGTTCGTGTGTGGACGTGTTAAATTCCCCCCCCCCACCCACCTCACAAAACAACCTATATTTCGTTTATTTAATTTAAATACGTATCGGTACCGGTAAATAAAAGAAAGATAAAAACAAGAAAGATAAAAACAAGAAAGACAACTCCTATTGATATCATTGTAATTAGCCACGATCTAATTAGTGCCTATTCTAATGTTAATTATTCTATATATAATCTTTATTTTAGTTTCGGTATAGGCATTCTTTCCGCGATTTTTTCTTAATCTTATTAATCATTCTTGTTTTTTCAACTGCTTAGGCCTATTTCACAAAATAATATATACTGAAATCAATAATTTTATAGGACACAACGTTATGTAATATTAAAAAAATATACAGGTTGTTAATGTTATTGTTAGGCCTAATCATAATCATTATTCGTGCCAGCGATGAAATGGATAAATCAATGGACCAGTTTATAACACATACTTATTGCTTAATTAGAACTAAATTTATGATGTTACAAAGCATCAACCAATCAAATTGCTTATCTCTGCTTATCCTAAGCGGAAAATGCTCATCTTCTAACTCCATCAAGGTATTGACCTAATAAACACCTACACCAAGATTGAACATTCTAGGAGAGTTATTGTGTCCCAAAATGTTTGACGGACAGGCGGACGGACGGACGAACAGACAGACCCATTTTAATAGTCCCCTGTTTTCTTCGAAAGGCGGGGGACAAAAAACCCTGTAATTTGTTTTATAGAAACTTTTGAATATTTGAGGCCTGTATTTCCTACAGATCATCAAAATTCTGTAAATACCCACTCCAAATAAATACGAAACAAAGGAAAAGCAAAGAAACGTCTACATCTGTATTTTGCTTATGGTCATTAAAAGGTAATAAACATCGTATACTTACAAACCCGTAAAAATAGTAGATAAAGTTACGTTTATTACAGCAATAAAATATAGCTGATTAGATATAGCTTACAGATTTAAACCTATTTGAACCTAATAGACCATTTTTGGAAGCACGCTATACGGTGCACTGAGAAGTAAGATCACACCATAGTGTTCAATGTGAATAATATATATCTTGAATTTCGTAGTTTTCGAGGGGGAGGGCTAGGGGGGGGGGGGGGATGGCCGAATGGTCTGTCATCGAGTCAACTGGCGAGGTCTCGATTCCACGGTTGTACGTGACAAGGAGTAGACCGTTTAGGAGTTTGGGAATCATGAGATACGGTGCATTAAATCGATGTAAATAAGTCAGGTCACGCCTTAGTCTTCAATGGCAATAATGTATGGTATCTTCGGTGACAAAAACTATGAGAACTATCACTAAGAATCATATTATGTCATTGGTGTGTCTGTTTCGGGAATTTATAAAACGTGATTTATATTTTTAAAACTTGAATAAAGGACGGCAAATTTGACGTTTTACGAATTAGTCTAGGCTGTAAATTATTGTTGATGTTTAAACGTTTTTATTAATGATACATTATGGGAGATTAGATAAAGAACTGGCAGTTCTCACTATAAAAGTGATCTATAACTAGATAATGTAAAGGAGTTTGCTGAAATTTCAGTCAAATTAATCCACCTCGCCTAGCCTCGATCATCATTACCGAAGTCGGTACGATAAAAACATATAGTCTCGATTATCCATTTCATGATTAAATCATGAATGGAAGTCGAACAACAAATCGGAACCTAATCCAATAAACATCACAGGCTAGCGATGACATCGAGAGTTTATTATGATCTAGATAAGTTATTAATGTCTAATTGATAATTTAGATAACATGTCAGGCCTAAAGAAAGACATGCAATAGGCAGATTTAGCTCTTGCATAATGTATGTTTAACTAATCCACCAAATACTCGTTGGGCGATTTGAAAATGTCAAATTGCCACGCTCCTTATTGGACAGGACCTGTTTTACTCTCTCAAAGTAAAACACTTTTGAGAGTATATTATTATCCATAAAAAATGAAATTAGCCATTCAGTTAACCAGATAAACCAGAAAAATTAAAATTATATTTTGAATTAATGAATGGTTTAAAATGAATGATGGTGCTTCAGTAAATATGTTATTGGTGGTTGGATTAAGACCTACTAGTAAAAGGGGAAATATGATTTTGAATAGCATAACAGTATTAGTGTTAATGTTCTATTATAAGCTTATTGCTCAATAATATTTTTTTTAATGAAATTTGCAGACTTAGTTAAAGATACATTATCTAAGACTTAGATAAAGAACTGACCATTCTTGCTATAATAGTTCAAAAATAGATAATGTAAAATGAATATATTGAATTCAAATTACTCTATTGCTACCGAAGATATTAGTTTTTGAAGGTTTGACAACACGAGTGCAATAATTTCAACCACCGTACTGGTTGTTCGAAGCCTCGTCTCGCTCCTTCATTTTTAAATTAAATCAAAATATGGTTGAACCGTCCTAATCTATTTAATATCGGAGAAATCCGATGCCATCGAGAGTTTATTATCATCTAGACAAGTTATTAATTTCTAATCAATAATTGAGAAAACATGTCAGGCCTAAAGAAAGACCTGCAATAGGCAAATTTAGGTCTTGCATAATGTATGTTTAACAGATACTATAAATTCAACAGTTACCGGAAGTAATTGTAGGCCTACATAGAATCACATTTTCCCATAAACAATCTTAGGAAAAATTAGGCCTATAATTCATTATTCAATCGTTTTTAGCTTGTGGACCCTATGGAGGTCAAAATTTTTATCCGATTTAAAAAACCGTTTTAATATATCACCGTTACACACTAAGGATGGTTGAATTCGAATTTCGTGAAAATCGGCCCAAAACTGACAGACAAAGTGGCCGCCCCTTGTTCTCAAATAGCGTAAAAATATGGTATATCAAGGTTGTGGACCCTATAGAGGTCACAATTTTCTTCTGGTTTTGATGAAACTTGAAATGTAAGTTCATAACCCAAAGATCTTGGTTCCTTTCGATATTTGTGCATATCGGATCGTAACTTTCTGAATTATGGCCCCTGATTGTACGAAAAATTGCTTTTTCTTTAGCTTTTCTCTATCCATCTCTTGCAAAATGTGGGCGTATTCTGCCTGGCAGCCGCTGATCTAAATTTCTCATTATATCTTTTAATGATGACATATGAATCTAGATATATATTATTCAATAGACTAGGCCTACCGGTACCTAGGCCTATTATTGAGTTTTGGATTTTATTTGTTTTTACAAAATATATAAAATGTAAACCAGAACCTGTGCAACTACAGACTTAATGGGTAAAGATAACTATTTCAAATTTAATCTTTTTTAAAAATCACACCTAATTCTAAAGCTATGAAAATACAAACGAAAATATTAGATAGCAAGCTCTAAAGTATGTAAGGAATGGGCTTGTTAACATCGACGTGCAACTACTTTCTGTCCTGCTGACACGAAACTATTTAAAGGTCTATTGGAACTGCATGGTTTAATTATTCAGTAAATGTAAGTATGGTATAGAACTGTTTATGTGAGGATGATTGAACATGGGCAACAGTTCGCATCAGCAGTGGCTTATACGGGTAAGACGGTACCTGGCTAACAGGGCGACCCAATGTTCGATTCCACCATTGGCGTGTCAAGGAAAAACCGAGGCTCCATATACATATTGGTATGTATGTAAAAGACTTCCTAACAGATGTAATTTGAAATAAAAAAAGGTCGTAGGTCAATGAATAAAACGGTGTTAATCCGGCCTGGAAAAACCTTAGAAAGATTATGTAGCCGTAGCCTCGTAGTTTAAGACACATACTGTTGCGGGGGAGTGGGGGTGTTTGGTGGGGTTGGGGGTCTAGTAGTTCAGACCCTCACTACACGTGCTACAATTGATTAATACAAGGTTCAGAACCCCACCGGGCTTATCCTTTTTAATATTAAATGGAGTTCTTTTTAAGTTCAAGCCAACCTGGGCACGGGATGTGGGTTTTTCGTCCTATTCGATCGACGAGAAGTTGTACGGAACAACATCACTAAAATGGAAACCAAAGATACCTTCTCGGCCAAAACTGGAATCTGACCTGGTACTTTCTAGTCAGCGTGCCAGCATCTAACACACTGAGTCACATTTAATGCGAACTGAAAAAAGGGGTATCTTAAAGCCGCCAAACAAGTACGACAAAAAATCGTCAGCATCCTAATCTGTTATCCAGGAGGATACATAGACGTTGATGATTATCGTACCCCACCCTCATCCGACCCCTTCCACGGCTACCGTAACAAGAAATGTAATGTGTGCTTAAAAATATATTCGAGGTTAATGGGTATCATGATCTTACCTGACTTGGGAGGGGGGGGGGGGCTTTAATACTAAAGCTTGAAACTCAATCAATCCACGAATAAAGAGATGCCGTCAGCTACCACTCCCTTCGTGACAAACCAAGTCAGCATTTTTTCATTAGAAAGGTGATTTAAGTAAAAAAAGAATAACTCATGATTAAAGGATATTCACATTACATTAACCCAGATCCCGATCAATAAAACGCATCCATGTGACTTAAAATAACCTCTGGCAAAATCGACAGAACATTAAAGATTTGTCATCATAAAAAGCCAAGCTTTGATTTTATTTCTTGAATAAATTATCTCTAAAAGAAAGATATAAACTGAAGACTGTTTATTGTTTAAAATTGTTACTTATTGTTTTAAATTGTTAATTTTTTTTAAAAAATAGTTTCTTTTTTTAAAATTTTTTTTTTTTTTTAAAAATTGTTACTTATTTAAAAAAAAAATTGTTAATTATTTTAAAAAAAATAATTGTTACTTATCTTTTTTAAATTGTTACTTTTTTTATAGGGTTACTTATCGCATTAAAATTTTTTGTACTTATTGTTTTAAATTATCACTTATTGTTTCAAATTGTTACTTATTGTTTTAAATTTTTACTGATTGTTTTGAATTGTTACTTTTTGTTTTAAATACAAATTGATCAGAATTCCTACCCGCATCATTTGGTAGTTCTGTACATTCAAATCAAACTTTTGTCTAGTTCCATTAAATGATTTTTGTGTTTATATTATCTTAAATTTCAGAGATAATCAGAATGAACGTGTTCTTATTTGCTATCGTGATTGCTGCAGTGTCTGTATCAAGAAGGGTAATATCTATAATGTCGACGGGGAGATAGTGTTTTTTTTATAAACCAGATAATGAATGTATTATCCATATTCTCAGCCTTTCCGTTTTGGCCTATCTAATAAGGAAAGGCGCCGGTGCTACCTGTACATCTGAAAAAAGCAATATATATATATATATATATATATATATATATATATATATATATATATGTAATTGAAATTAAAGATGGCAAAATAAAACTACATTTTTATGCTAACGTTTTCACCGCGATAGCGGGTCTTCAGGCATTTATTAAACACACACACACATATATATATATATATATATATATATATATATATATATATATAAAAATATAAAACGATCTAACTTTCAGTTAAACATATAAGTAAAATTCAAGTATTAGAGAAAAAACACTAAAAATTAAAATTTTGGCTAGTACTTTCATCGTTATCAAACGAATAAATGGCCTGTTGATTCGTTTAATAACGATGAAAGTACTAGCAAAAATTTTAATTTTGGGCCCCTTATAATTTTGGAAGGCGTTCAAGAAACCAAAACAGACAAGGTTAACAAGTGCCCATGGGATTTCAAGATTTTACCCCAGCTCTTCCGTCACCCACGCAGGCGCCCGTGGCTTTCTCCTCCTTTGAGGATTTTTTCAGAGACGAAGTGAGACCAGTACCTATTATTCTAACCGCATAGAGGCCAGTCTCCCCACATCCAATAACACAAAACCCCTTATTGTTTAGAATACACTAGGTCCGGTGTGGTGTAACTCTAAGGGCTTTGGGTAACAATTTTGATACGCCTAGAGTAGTCAATAGAAACCAGGGCAGGAACCAGATTTGCCACTTAATTGGGTATGACCATAGAGACCGGAAAATCAAGTTTCACTGCATTAGAAATCATCTGCGGATATGCTTTTCCGACCAATAGTCAACCAGTCACGCAGTGGTGGGGGAAAAGACGGAAAATATAGCCGTATTGTGCAGAATTTTAAGGATGACGCCCCATCAAATGTTAACAAGTTTTAACCGATGGCAACTTATACTCGACAAAAGTCAAATACCGGAAAAGGAGTACCCTGGCCGAAATGTCATGTGTTCCCTAAAGAACTGGCCATGGACCGCCAGATTATCACTTACACCCTTAAATTCGCCCGCATGTCTGGCATATTGGCGGTGCATGGTAACCATGCTAAATAACTCGAATTCCACGGATCTTGGGGAATTTGTGAATTTGTTAAGGCTCTTTTTTCAGATGTACATGTAGCAACTCTACTCTTTAATAATTACGGAGAAGACTGTTGTGATTTTACAGACCTGGCCAACTTCCGGTATAAATTCTGAGACCCGACTGGATATTCGACACGATCCTCAACCCGAGTTTCTGTCAGTATATAAACCACCACCATCAAGGGATCTGTCTCCAAACCTTCAGAGAGAATCAAAAGACTTAACATGGTAAATACATTTGCGGACTTGACTCGGCAGCCAATTTGACTGCAAACACTACAACAAGCTAAAAGTGAAATAAGGCGTTGACAGAATTAGATATTTAAGAGTTTTATCCCCCCCCCACCAATATCAGTAGCCTGCCATATTTATGCCACTAGGTTTGGCGGTAGACGTTTTAATGTCAAAACATGACAACCAGAGTCAGGTTTGATTTTACTATTTAAGTAAAGATCATGAAATTAAAGCCTGTTCAAACCATCTTTGACATAATTGCGACCAAACCGGGTCACTTCAAAGCAAATTGTACACAAATCCTTTGTCCAGATTGCTAACAGATGGTGATGCGACTGTTAGACAAGAAACTATAATTACAAATCATGCTGAAGAAATTGTTGCAATCAATAACAACATCATCAACATACAAGCGGCTAAAACAACGGATCTTAACATAGAGATTACGAGTTCTGTCAATGAACGGAAGATATTATGAAGTTGAGCGAAGAACATTCTGTAAGTGATAAAGATGTGTTGGAAGACACGCATAGAAAAGATACAGATGGCGTTAGTGGCCAAAGTCGTGAGAATGAAGCGTATCAAATCGCCCAACACAAACGACAGACATGGTTACAGTATCGAACAATCTTATTTCAAAACCAGCGAGTCTTAAGAAATTTGAAGAACTATCAAAACTGCGCACCGACAACAAAAATCCTATAGGCAAACGATCGCTATCAATGTCATCACAAGAATCGTTACCCAAAAGACAATCAGTTACAACAAAAGATCAGCGTGTTTAAAGAAACGTGTTTCGTTACATATACCGTTACCTGGTCCACCCTTCGCAAAACTTTATCACTAACGGTCTCTGAAATATTGAAAAAATTAAGAATCATTTTGCTATATTTACTTATTTCAACTTTGATATTATTTTATTACAGGAAACGTTTTGGGACCTAAACATTGTCAATTTATGTAGTACCCTGCGGAAAGGAATACTTTATTACAGCAACTCCAACAATAGCAGACTGGGGAGGGGGTGGGCAATTCTGTTCAATAATAAATTCAATTGTAATTTCATTAATCAATTACATGATGCAGATGGTCGTATTCTAAATATAAATATTACCGTTAACGATATACTGTGTACCAAATGATTATAAGAACAGAATTGATTTTGTTTTAATGATTTATACAACTATATCATGGTAACATCTTTCTCTCATCCATGGTAATAAGGTTTTCCTCAAGGGTAATAAGGTTTCTCCCCTCCCCCCGGGTCACTCCCGGGTATTAAGGTTTCTCTCCTTCAGGGTTTCTGAAAATAATCAAACCGACAATACATAGGCCTATCTTTGAGCATTATTAGGAAAGGAGATATGATAATTTGGAATAATAATGTTTAATCCATTAAGCGAGTGGTGCAAGGAGGTAAAATGGGTTCAACGTCCTCGTATTTTAGGTCCAATCTGATCTAATTTTAACACCGCATTCTTGGTCCAATATGATCAGACATTAGTCCCTACTAGATCAATTGCAATCTGACATAGCCCCATATTCTAGACCCTGTATGATCTGACATTAACCCCGTATTCTAGATCCAATATGATCTGACAATAACCACGTATTTTAGGCCAAATTCGATCCGACATTATTACAGCGAATCACATTATACGTACTTGCCAATGAGCCCTATACAATTATTAAATATGCAATAGCAAATGTTTGCATATATTACGAAGAACAATTATTTTCATTAAAATTCGTAAAAGCCGCGATAACATACAAATGCTGTAAAGCTTTCGGATTGTCGCGAATTAATTTCATTTTTAAACGATCATCTAACAATCCCGTAATGAAATATCCTACTAATTGCCGCTGAACTGGTTCTGAAACAGTGGTAGTCAGCAAAAGTATCATATTTCGTGGCCAAGTGCAATTCGGGTTTTCTGTTAAAAAAATCTATTCAAAAAGGTATTCACAGTACCTTTACTGGATTGATAAATCACACATTTGAATTATATGTAGCAATTTTGACCAAAAAGGAATATTTTTCAATACGCTTTATCCAGGGTTCAGCAGTTTTAGGTCCCGTGTACACATTGGCGTGTACGTGTACATTGATAGTTGGGATTCGACATAAGAGTAGGCTGTAGTGTCGCTGTGCGGGCAAAATTTCCCTCATAGCACACTGTATGGCATATGTCCGTCTTCATTAGCTCAGCTCGGACCAGAACAGTAGGACGTTAAACCCCATTTCATTTTTCTTCCTGCTGCTAGTTGGATATTCTCTAGTAATTCCAAATCTTTGAGACTACATGTATCCGATATATTATCTATAGTTTCAACGTATAAATAAAGTAAACATCTTTACATAATGCAGATATATTTAATCTTGATTGACGTAGCACATTGAGTCTATTCAGGCTTTTTTAAAAATAAATTTTAGAACTGACCACATTCCGTTTGAATGAAAAGTTGGACGGTGAAAAGTAACTCTTTCAACTATTTTATTTTCAAAGCAAAAATTGGATTCCTAGATTTTTTGCGCTTAAACATTATGTTTTCGGGTTTATTTGACTTACATTTTGCTTGCCCACGTTGATATTGAATTTAAATCATTATTAATTTGGTTAGCAGTTTCCGATGGGCTATCAGTTATGATTGCAAACCATGAAGTGTTGTCAGTTAATTATTAATTGAGTTAGCCGTTTCCAATGGTCTATCATTTATAATTGCAAATAAGAGAACATTATTATTCAGGTTAACTGAAATATCATTTATTGACAAACATTGATGTTAAATTTAGATAATTATTAATTGAAAAGTAGTTTCCAATGGGATATCATTTATAATCGTAAATAGTGTGGTGTCGTCAAATTGTTATTTAGATTATCTGAAATATCATTTATGTCAATCAAAAGTAGAAAAGGACCTAGTATAGGTCCCTGGGGAACCCCGGATACAACAGGGTTGTAAATGATGTAAACAGTGGCGAATGTTGTGTATGGAGCGGTGTATTTTTATATGCATATAAAGACTGGATGAAATGTTACTATTAATAAGGGTCGCACTAGCCAACATTATGACTATAATAAAGTATTCATTTTGATGCCTGACCAAAGTACAACAGGCTTAAGTATTTGGATAATAATTGACCCGTTTTAGTTTTAGAGATCGGGTAGACGCGATGGTTCCATGCTTCTATCTTGTTGGTGGTTCAAGGCAGAGGGACTGGCAATGGACAATGTATAATCTTTCTTGTGGGAGGAACAACCGAGGTCTCGTGTACACATTGGTTTGCATGTAAATGAACCCTTGGCAGTTGGAATTCGATATAAAAGTGAGCGACAGCACATTGTATCGTGTGTGCTCTTCTTCATAAGCTAATTCGGAATAGGACTGCAGGACGTTAAACATCATTTAACTTTTTTTGAGTCGCGTTCGTTAAGCCTTATGAAAAGAAATAAGAAAATAATGTTTTTAAATTTACCCTGGAGACTTTATGGGAAACGTCTGGAGTTAAACAAAGTTTATCGAAACGCTATCAGATCATCTAGAAAATTAAATGTTTTGTTTGTTAGCATGTATACGCCTTTACCCACGAGGCATTCTTTCAGAAAACCGTGTTTGTCATCAATTCATTTAGAACCCTTGGCTGTTATTGAAGTATCTAAAGTCGATATCTTAGCTAAATCTTTATATATGTTTTTTAAAATGGATTTAACTCTAGGCTAATAACAAAATGTAGGCCTATATTTTGGAGCAATTTTAGAATTCGAAGTGGCGCGGATAGTTTATCTCCATTTCTTAAAAATAACCCTTTCGGGCCCATGTGGTTAAGTTTTAAAATAATTTCTTGTTTCATGATACTTTATAGTTGATTTGGGTTTGGTTAGTGTATCCACAAAATTATTTTTAAGTTTTACAAATTTTGCTGAAGCGGGTGGGTGTGGGACCTGGACTTCCCTACGGGCGGCAAAGGGTTAAATTATTTTCAATACAAAAAAGTTTAAATTATTCTTGAAATCTGTATTTTCATCATAACCTTAATCCACAACACTAAACAGACAATTTCAAACAAAGAAAACTATATTTTCTCAACAATTTGTAACAACAATTCATTCAACTAAAGGCGTAAACAATTTTAACTTGAAATTCAAATGTATAGTTTTATTTCCAACCGAACCATGAAAATCTAGAAAAAAAATTCTTGATTTATTACAGCATAAGAATACATTACATGTAACGCATTTACTCTGAGGGCGAGATTTGATGTTTTTCTTAGAACAAACCCCACACCGACCACGATTTTCTGAAAACATATATCATTTCACAGACCAGTTGTTATTTAAAAACTCTTTGTCATGTTTTAAAAGGATACATTTAGACATATTAATCAATTCGCAAAGGAAAAGTCACATAAATTTGGAAACGTCCCACTGAGAAAATATATGACAGTAAATGCAAATATTGCCCATTTTTTTAAATAAACTTTATGAAAAGGTTTCGATTTGGATAAAGTGTCAGGAACAAAAAATCACAATCATTTTACTTACTTAGAACTTTCTCTGTGTCTTCAAACATGCACAAACATTTTCTTACAAAAAGATCACCGTGATTTTGTGTTTGACATTGAAATGCCACTCTACAATATTTTTTGCACTAAGACTGCATTACTTTAACCCGACCTTAGACCTACCTAAAACTGACTTATAATGAAATACTGACCATAATACACATATGCATTGCAACATTTTATTCACTATATATATGATGGGACATGAGAGTCCCGTCGGGCCTGAAAGGGATAAACAAAAACACTGACAAGATAACATCATGGATATTGTAAGTAAAAACTGGCCAATGAAATCAAGTGTCGGGCATTGCATCGGTGTAATGGTTGGCTAGGCCCCTACTCATTTACAAATAATAAGGTAGTTTATGGCAAATCGGAGGAGTGTTACACTTAAAATGGGGTTTAACGCCCTACTGGTCTGCTCCAACTGGGGTAATGAAAACGGGCATGCACCATAAGGTGTGCTATGAGAGAAATTTGGTTCGGACAGTGGCGCTACCGCCTACTTTAAAATCGAATTCCAACTGCCAGGTGATCTTGTATGTGCACGACCGTGTGAACACGGGACCATGGCTTTTAGTCCCATCCGAACAACTATACGTTGCCATTGCCAGGTTCTCAGTCCTGCACCTCTGACAAGGAGGAACCACGGCGGAAAATCCCGATGAACTTTCTCGGCACTGAAAATAGTACATAACATTACACCAATTCAGGTGCAAACTAGTTGTCAATCCTAATAGTGCAGCGCCTCGGCTTTAGTGGTGTAAGTAAACTGATACACTTAAAGCTGCGTAATTTTACACTAACATATATAGTTTACACTCGTAGGTGTAAATAAAACATTACACCTCAATACAGAATTTTGTATAATGTACACTTCCATATTCATTAATACACCCACGCTGATGTAATGCATTTTTCAATAAACTTGAAATTGACCTCTATGGTAATAAGAATCAGGCGTTTAGACCGACCCAGATTACATAGAGACTTCATTTCAGAGAGAGAGAGAGAGAGGGGGGGGGGAGAGAAATGGGGTTTAACGTCCACTCGACACAAACTAGGTCATTTCGGGACTAACATATGGTTCACTTTTATTTCCATAATTCGCTTGCGCGTAGGGGTCTTTAGCAGTGGGAGGAAAACGGAGGACCCGGAGAAAACCCATGAGGTTGGACAGACTTCATTTCACAACGACCTTAAATTGACAAGACGAATTCCAATTTAACTGATGGCCAGCAATTAGTAAAAGTATATCTTGATGAATGTAAATCATTCATTTATTCTTTTTTCCAAATGTACCGATACAGTGCGCTAAGAGAACATCCATTGCCGTAGACCTTACCGTGGACCGATCCGCGCCCCTCGCCTTCGATGTGATAGCAGAAACAGAATATGGCGTCGACGTGGCCAGCGTTATTCTGACCAATCTGTCATGGAACGAGAATCAAGGGGAGGTCCAATCATAATTGTTTGGGGTGAAATCGGCCCGAACCAGAGAGTGGGTCCTGTGGTGTTCCAAAATCTTGGTCCAGGGACAGGAAGCGTCATCACAGCAGTGCGCTACATCGACCTAACTCTCGGACCCCACGTCATACCACATTTCGCACGTCATCGAAACAACGTTTTCCAGCATGACAACGCCTGTGCCCACGCCGCCAGAGTTACTCGGGACTTTCAACAGCAGAACGGTGTCAACGTTATGCACTGGTCAGCCCTTAGTCCGGACAGCAGAACGGTGTCAACGTTATGCACTGGTCAGCCCTTAGTCCGGACTTAACCCGATTGAACATCTTTTGGACGAAATTCAGAGGGGAATTAATTACGTCGTACCGAGACCAAACACAGCCGATGGATTGCGCCAGGTGTTTCTGAGAGTGTGGTTCCAGGTAACCAATGGTGTTTAGACTCTAAACCTTCTCGTAACCAAATTGTAATGAATTAATCACTAATGTGTCAACATACTGTTCACAAAACATTGCGTTGATCAATTTAGTCAGTCGTTTTCTAGAATAATTTGATTAAAGTGCCTCTCTGATTTTGAAATCGTACTGACGTTTTTTTTTTGTTTTTTTTTGCTATTGTTTTATGGCTGGTTACTCAATGCGATTTGTGGACCCAGGGTCTAACGACCAATAACGACCGTTTATGTTAAAAAATCTGTTCGACTACTTTGATTATCAATGACATCTATTTGGCTGTCTCGTACAAGGGTACTAACATCACATGAATAGAACACGATCATTCAATAAACCGAACAACAGTCTTTATAGAAACCAGGCCAAGACTTATTACCAGCAAAATAGGACACATTACCCACATCAATAAAAGGGGACAGATTGCTCACAGTAGCGTAAAGCGAGGACAAATTACCTTGATGAGAAAACAACGTATCCATATATTCCAATATCAAACAACTACTGGAGGAAATGGAAGCGCGGACTCCATAAAAAAGCGTCATGTTTGAAAATATTTAAGATATACTAGTAAAGCACGTTGATATTATATCAAATAAAACTAAATGAAGAGTCGTGAATTACAATGAGTTCTTGTATATTTTATTTCAAATGCTTCTTGATTTGCTCCGTTACTAAACCAATTTTATGTGACATGGGTAAGATTTGTCACGGCAGTGGTTATGTCCACTGCTTTCTTCTTCCCCAGCAGTAGTCCCCGACGTCTGATTGACGTTCAACCCATCCTTCTAGCTCGATATATAGTGACGGGTATCGTACACGAGACAGGTAATGGTTATATGAACACCTCATACCTCTTCATATTTGAAGAAGTGATTTAGCTAATAAATTCTTCAGCTTTTTCGAGAGGAGTATATCTTTGAGTGGAATGTTTGGAGGGGTGTACACATTGGGGGAGGAGGTCGTTTTGGAGGTGGTTATACATTCTGGGGGAGTTAGGCATTTTGGGAGGGTTTTATTCGCTTTGTCAGAGCTACACATTGGATGAGGCTACTGTGCAATGATAACAATAAAGTGTTGTAACGTATTACAATAAAATCCCCACATTTTAGGGCGGACTTGCATGTGAGGCTTGTATACGTTGTTAGGGATCTAGTGTGTTAGGAGGGATCATTATTCAAAAGGCTCAAGCACCACCATCCCTCCACTGTTATTTTATTACATGTTGGGTTTAAAGTAAACTCGGAACATGAAGTACCAACCCAGTGGTTTCATCCTTCATTCGGCTTACGAAACGTCAGCACTACAGCCCTGTACCACTATACGAACTATCGCTAGGGAAATTTGATGTTTAGGTTTGTCGTACACGATGAGGTCTCTTCGATCATTGATGTTCCAGTGATTAGAACTTTAATGTTTTATGCTAATATCCTGAAGGAAAATTAGGTATTTTATCTTGACATCAAAATAAGCCACGGGAGAGTTTTGTGGGCATTCGAGTAGATATCCGATCGACACTGACACATAAAATCAAACACGAATAATCCAGTTATTTGTATTTCTATTTAAAACATTGGCATTACTTTAAATCACTGGTTCAGTAGATTCTAGCATATTGTGACTTAAAAGTCGAACATACCCACATAATAATCATCACAGGAACACCACAGGGCGATCCATCATGTAGTCACTACTGGAGATGATATTCCTTCTAAGAACCACGTAAAAAAACCTACGAAATTATGTTACCGCTTTTATTCTCATCTCCTCTTACGGATAAGACATTGAGCTATGAAGGCCCTGACTCACTAATGTAGCAATATGCGTGATATGCGTCACTGGTTAGATGTGGAAAGCACAGATGCCAAAAGCCAAAAACTTCCCACATCCACCATCTCTTCTGTTACACATTTTATTAACCTTGTGATCGGCTAGTATGGTCTCTTGTAATTCTCTTCGTAGGATTCCCTTTCACGTTGTATATATTCTTCTTATTCTCAGCAGCAAAGGCATTTATCTACCAGGAAAAACAATGTTATAGCTCATTTATACATTTTATATCAAGCACTGGATACATAGGTTTCAAGCATAGGTTACATGACAATACTTGAAATTAACCCTAACTCGCAGATGAGGTTACCGACGGAACACGCTACATCATATGGCTCTCCTACAAACCAATGGGGTCTACTCAGTCCAGATGGTATCTCTTGAACGTCAACGGACTCGCCAAACAAATCTACACGATCCTGCTCTTTAGGAATCTAGCGACTGCCTAAAGTCTATAGGAACTAAATCAGTCTTATTATATCATTAACACCTCTGTCAATTATGTAATTGGACAAATATACTATTCAAACAAAGTAGGGGATATTTGATTTTTAAGTGTTATTAAAGTCACCTAATGAAACTGACGAAGAAACAAATGACAAAATGAAATGAAGTTCACATTCATCGATATATTCCAAATGATCGTTAGACTAAGTAAGGCACAGACTGACCATTATAAGGGTAAAATGATACCCGGGGTCAAACAGCAAAGTTACCACAGCATCACAACCAAGTCAGTAACGGGTAAATCCTCCTCTGTTTGCCAAACAAGCATTGATCCGACGTGGCATACTCCTAATGAGACGTCTAAGGTCATTTTGGTCCAGATTGTCCCATTCCTGTTGCAACGCAGCAGCAAGTTCTTGGACATTGGCAGGACGTTGTTGACGTTGACGTAACCTCTGTCCAAGCATGTCCCAGACATGCTCGAT
Source organism: Patella vulgata (assembly GCF_932274485.2). Taxonomy (NCBI): domain Eukaryota; kingdom Metazoa; phylum Mollusca; class Gastropoda; family Patellidae; genus Patella; species Patella vulgata. Next base: position 10,061,951 of record NC_065886.2, on the reverse strand, counting down.
GGGGGAGAGGTCGGGACTCAGTGCTGGCCAAGGTAATGTGGTGATGTTCTGTTGTTGGAGGTAACCTGTAACGATCCTGGCCCTGTGACATCTTGCGTTGTCATCCTGGAAGATGAAACGGCGGCCATGACGTCGTGCGAACGGCACAACATGGACTGCCGAGATGTTTTCCCGGTAGTACTGGCCTGTAACACGCCCTGCAACAACATGTAAAGCCGTTCTTTCAGCAACAGTGATGCCTCCCCACACCATAACAGAACCACCCCCAAATCGATCATGTCTGATGACGTTAACGTCTTGGAAGCGCTCGTTTCGACGACGCCATACCCTCCTACGTCTGTCCAAAAAATCAACAGTGAACCTTGACTCATCTGAAAACATCTCATTGCTCCAGCGTCGATTATCCCAGTGTTGACGATCCCTACACCAACGACTTCTTGCCTGAATGTGATGATCTCTCAAACAAGGGATCACGCGAGGACGTCGGGCGCGAAGGTGACCCCTATGCAGTCGATTCCGAATCGTCTGGCCACTCACTCTCACACCAGTGTCTGTTTGAAGACGAGCGCTGATCTGATTTGCTGTGATGACACGATTTCTCAAGGCCAAGGTACGGATAAATCGATCCTGGGCTTGAGTTGTCGCCCTTGGTCGACCTGAGCGTGGTCTGTCCTGTACAGATTGTGTATCACGGTATCTGGACCATAGCCTGCTTATGACAGACTGAGAAACATTCATCGTCCGCGCCACAACCGCCTGTGTTGTGCCGATCTGTAGCATGCCAAGGGCACGTAACCTTTCATTTTGGGTAAGCCGACGGATATCAAAATTTGTTTTCTGGTCACTAAAACAATTAAACTGATGTTTCCACCCTGGAATTCAATGCCACAATGACTGTAACATTCAAAGTCAGAGTCGTGCAAATCTTGGGTTGGACCCCCATGATAATCCCAAGCATCACCTGCATTCCATGCGGTAGCTATTGGTGCGTTTGGGCGTCACATGTAACTGGAAATGTTTCTTCTGTTAGGTTCTATAGTGACTTTTTTCGTAGTCATTTGCATATTTTAGTATTATGCCCCCAAAATCAAATATCCCCTACTTTTTTTGAATAGTATATGACGTAATTAACTGTAATGATCGGTTACCAAGCCAAATGATGCAATATTAATTTTCCTATGATAAGCGATCTAGTGATATTTTGTATTAACCCAAAATAAAATATTTTATGAAATTATAACTTTTTTATATATTTAAATGGCTGAACCTTTTCAATATGCTTAAAATCGGGGCCATCCCATGACATCGAGGTTTGATTATGTTATGTTAATAAATGTCTAATTAATAGGTTATAACATTTAAGGCCCAAAGAAAGACCTGTAATAGGCAGATTTAACTGTTGTATAATGTGGGTTTAAGAAACATCTATCGCCAATCAAGAGACGACACCCGTCATGACCCGTCGGATTAATTCTATTAGGTCTTTCTTGTATATCATTTATTGAATTCTTTTTTATCTCTTTTTTGTTTATTTTTTTTCTTTTTTTTCTAATTCTAGTATGTATTATTACAGTCCATTGACTGTCGAATGTTTGTCTTATCGGTAAAAGCGTCCACTGCGCTTTACAACCCAGGGCCTGTAATGAAACAAGCTTCAATCAAAATGAAAAAGATAACAATTATTTACAAAAAAAGATGCAATATTGCGACCCTTCTTGGCAGTCTTTTCCCGGATAACCTTTATAGATGTGGATAGAACAATAATAAGAGTGATAATCCGGATACAAATTGCGTTGTGAGCAAACAGGGGCAAAGCCCGAAAATGAGAAAATTTTGCAGAACGAAGGATCAAACTCCGCACTAATAGTGAGCGCAGGGTGACGGCTGTACATATCCACCGTGGCTCCCATGATTATTATAAGGTGATTAAAATATCTAAACTTGGAAAAGTCGATCGACATCAGTTAATGCCCTGAAACGCATTCCGCGAATAAAGAGATCAGGTGATCTACCGATACCACCGAGACAGGGCACGATTCTACATACAAGATTTTCAGTTATGAAACTAAACTCTAGAAGGCTATTAACAAAAATAAAAATACACGTCAGTGATAAAAGATATTCATAAATATTAACCCCGGGGAAAATTGCCAAAACATAAAAGATTATTGTTCGTAATAAAACAAGATTTTATTTTGTTTCTTGAATAAATTATCTCTGGAAATGAAGATATAAACTCAGACTGAAATCATATTTTTTATAAACCTCTCTGGTTTGGTTGATTTCGGTTGGTTTGTTGTTAAGCGTTGCTTCTGTGAGTATAAACCTATTTATATATTTTTTTTTACTTGGTTGTTGAATTGTTAGAAGTTTGTACCAGGAGAACCACTGTTGCTCAGTGAATAAGACGCTGACTCGCTAGTCTTGAGGTCTAAGGTTCGCTCTGGCTTTTGGTCAAGAAAGTTCGGCGTGATTTTCCAGCGTGGGGTCCACTTGTCAGTGTTACTGGTCGGCGGGGAAGGACAGATGTGTAGTCGTTCGGGATGGACGAAAAACCTATAGTACACATTGGCGTGTATGTAAAAGAACCTTTGGCTGTTGGAATTCGAAATAAATGCAAGCCGGAGCGTCGCTGTCTGGACAAAATATCGCCCATAGCACACTGCGTGGAGTATGCCCCCTCCATTAGCCCAGTCGTTGAAGAAAGTAGGACGTCAAACTTCATTTCATTTCATTGTAATAGAATAGAGCACTGACATCTTGTTGGTAATCTAGAAATTTAAATATTTTTAAAAAAAAAAACGCAGGTTGATTAATTCGAAACCATATTTTCACCAATGTCTCAATGGCGTACTAAGTGTTTTCCAAAATTCTAACGGGACTATCCCTTATTGTTAACATCCACCCTGACTTCCATAATTATTATAAGCTGATTAACCTATCTAAACTAGCAAAGGACGATCGACATCAGTTAAAGTCCTGAAACGCATTCCGGAATATAGAGATCATGTGATATTCTACCCCTATCCAAATTTAAAATTATATAAATACCCCGCGGCTACCGTCCTGAAAACAGATCAGTGATCATAAAAAAGCGTTAGTTTTATCTTTTTTAAAATAACTATCTCTAAGAATGAAGATATAAGCTCAGGCAGGAATCGTAAGTTTTATAAACCTCTCTGGTTTGATAGATTTTGGTTTGGTTTGTTGGTAAACGTTGTTTCTGTGAACATAAAGATTTTTATATCTTTTTTTACTTGACTTGAGTTGTTAGGTCTTCAAAAACAAATTTTGTGTTCAAAGCTTTGTTGTACCCGGGTAGCCGTGGCGGCTCAGCGGGTAAGACGGCTGTGGTTTTCGTGTTCTCTCCAGGTGTTTGCCGAGAAAGTCATTCGGGTTTTTACTGCTGTTTCCATTGGGGGGGGGGGGGAGCTGACAAGGACAGCTATTTAGTCATGCGCATTTTACGAAAAACTGAGGTCCCGCGTATTCATTGGAGTGCGCCTAAAAGAACCCTTGCCAGTTGAAATTTGAAATATGAGTAGGCCGTAGTGCCGGTAAAGAAGACAATTTCGCTGATATCACACTACGTGGCATATACCCGTCTTCATAAGCCTAGTCATTTCATTGTACCAGAAGGATGTCGGTTATTTGAAAGGGTGTAAAAATAACAAAAATAAGCACAGACAACCGGTTAGTAATCGCCAATTAAAAGAAGACCATCGTCAAGACCGATCACATTACATCTTTCTTGTATATCATGTTTTTATTAATTATTTTTGAGTTAAGTCTGTATTAGTACCAGCTCAGAACTTACAGCTCAGTGGTTGCTTACGACTAGGCATGACTCCCTCCCCCAATCTTGTTTATTACTTACAATGTCTTTGTAGATTGTCTTGTCCGTAGGTTTGTCGTATCAGTTTTGTTCTATGTGTAACGTGGGTCACCTTCATATATTATGTTAAACATCAATATGATGTCATAAAAATACTTGAAATTTAAGATAAATTGTGCTAAGACTTCTTGTTTATTGTATATGGGTTATAAGTCTGTATTTGGCTCTATTCTGTAATATTGTATTAGGCTATACTGTTGGTTTTCTTGATAATTAGAAATCGTATACTTTGTTTTCAGACTTAAGTCATTGGATCAATAGACATTAATTGAAACTCTAGTTAGGATTGATCAATTTAAATAATTTCGTTAAAGATTACCTTTAATTGTGTAAGAACTATCAGATGCCAAATATATTATTAATTAGAAACGATATGTGCTTCAGTAGCTCACTGAAGTTCTAAGACATCAACTTGTGTCGTGAATTGAGTAGGAAGTAATATACAATTTAGATGACATCAAGATTATATCAGAGCTAAATCCGCCTATGTCCGGTATTTTTGCCGACTTCGAATGTTATATAAATTATCATTTGGATATTTATTAATATGTCAGGCTTGTAATCATCTCTCTAGAGCATCGGATGGCCGAGATTTAAATAGATTTAAACATCCACGAGATTAAAAACTTTAACAATAAAATGGGCAATCGATGTTGTCAAGTACCGATGCTACGATAATGAACGATCTACGTTAATTTAAGTCATAACTTCACTCAGAATAAAGTAATGACATTTTTCAATATATTCATTTTGTCATTATCTATTTGTGGACTGTTATAGTAAGAACGCCCAGCTCTTTATCCAAATCTTATAGTAAGAAAGCCCAACTCTTTTATCTTTATCTTACATAATACATCTTTAAGTAAGGATAAGTAAACTTTGTAATGCACATGAACTAAGTGTAGTTTAATGGTCGAGTGCGAGATATTAAGTTATATTTGTATACTACGCAATGTCTGGCAGGAGACCATCAAACCACTTAAAAGAAACTTACGATTATATTTTCATATAATCGGATGTTAGGTTACACAACTGGCTAGAGAAATATGAATTATACATATTATCATATTATCAGATACCCACATCAAACTCTACATATCAAATTTAATTAAATTAATACTTTTTATTTTACCAATTAAAAAACATATTCATGCAAGTTTGTTCTCGATTTGGTCCCATCCACCCCCCGCCCCCTCTGCCCATCCTGTAATAGGTATAATGCCATAAATAGAATTGTTTTTCAGAAAATACATTTACAACTACTCTTACGACTAGGGAACGACTAGCAAGATGTTTTCGACTGGGGAACGATTAGTAAGATATTTTTGACTAGGGAACGACTAGTAAGATGTTTACGACTAGAGAATGTCTTGGAAGATGTCTACGACTGGGGGAACGACTAATACGATGTATAGGGCTAGGGACTAGTAAGTTGTTTACGACCAGGGAACGACAAGTTAGATGTTGACGTATAGGGACTAGAAATGTGTTTACAACCAGACAACGAGTAGTACGATGTTTACAACCAGGCAACAAGTAGTACGATGTTTACGACTAGTAAAATGTTTTCGACATGGGAACGAATAGTAAGATGTTTACGATTAGGGAACGATTAATAAGATGTTTACTTTTAGGTTGTAGTACGATGTTTATGACAAAGGGAACGATACTCAAGTTTTTACGATCAGGGGACGACAGATAAAATGTTTACCATTAGGGGACGACCGGCAAGATGTTTTTTCGACGTCCATAATATTGTTTTGCTGTGGTTTCATTGATTTATTTTCGCGTTTTTTATTTTACATTCCAGGACGAGATAAATTCAGAATGAACGTGTATCTATTCGTTGTAGTGATTGCTACAGTTATTGTATCAGGTAGGACAAAATCATTTTTCAGTTCATTATCCCCCCCCCCCCTCCTCCTACCGGTCAATCGAGAGAGACAAACATATTTGTCTGACTACTTACCCACCAGCTATGAATACATACACTGTTCACAATGGGTGTAATTAAAAACTATAAGCAGTGTTAATAAAGTGTAAACTTTACACCACGTTTTTAAAATGCAACACTTTTGCAAGGAGAACCAACTCAAAGAGCTACACCTAACACGTGTAACCGATATCCATGACTACTGAACACCTGAATAGGGTAATTGTTGGGTGTTTAGGAAAAGCTACACCAGTGTTATACCGTGTTTACACCAAAAGGTTGTAGCTATTATTGGGGAATAAATCCCCTTAACGTTAACCTATAACCCCTATTATGAAGTTGGCTATATTACATAGTATACCAGATTAAACGTTCAGTACAGATTGCTTTACAAGACAAATGGCATTACATATAACTGACAAGGGGTAGTAACTAATGACTTCCACGTGGTCGCTCGCCGTGCCAAGCCAGTACCAATGTCGACCATCTATTGGTCATAACAAGATAAGGATGTTTTAATCAATTTCATGGATGGAAGGTGTTAAATAACATTTGCATATAATATATTGTAACAGTTATAAAAGTGTTTGTGTACTTCAATTTAACTATGATTTATAAAATATGGCGTTAATTGCATTAGTAACACAAGTATAATTTATTGTAGAGTGTTTACTCATAACTTTATAATAGGTCTTTCAGAATATTATCTTGTATAATAATCTTAATAATTTTTCATAATGCCTCAAGTATAGATTATGTTTAGACTTAAAGTCGTGTAAATGTTCAAAAATATTACCAAGTATAATATCTTAATTAATTAATCGTAATTCAAGTGATGTGCATAAATGAATAAACCACATTTTTCAGCTAAATTGTAAGGATATGTATATGAAATTTTCCTCAAGATTTATATTCATTGTAAATTGATACAGATTGTCTAATTACCCAATAGCAGTTGAATTTGAATCAGTCTGATGGATATTTTTCAATTCAGTGTCGTTGTAAAATGAAGCGAATTTGATGACCGTGTATATGTAATCATGGGTCGGGCTAAGCGCCCTATACTAATTATCATAGAGGCCTGTAGCCAATTTCAAGTTTTCTGAACTTAGAAGTCGTTGGCTTGAAATAAGTATCCAACAGAACAAATTACACCCGCGTTGGTGTAATAATTAAAATGGAAATGTAATTTACAAAACATCCTTGAGGGGGTAATGCTTAATCTACATCCACGGGTGTTAACTATTTAAGTGTAACATTACACTGGCTGAGTGTAACACTCATCCGAATGTGCTGTATCAGGCAGGTTACACTACTGGAAGTGGCAACTAGTTTCCACCTGAACTGGTGTAATGTTCTACACTAGTTGGGTGTTATCAGTTTACACCACTAAAGGCTAGGGGTTACGCCTATTCAGGTGACAACTAGTTTCCAGCCCAGATGTGTTTAACATCCATAGACGCAAACGAGGTCATTTCGGGACTAAAAAATGGTTTAATTTTAGAATTTCATTTCATTGCGCGTAGGGGTCTTTTAGCAGTGGGATGAAACCGGTGGGCCCGGAGAACACTCACGAAGTTGGTCAGTGGTCTCTACTCGTTCTCACATACAACGTCGGATCGAAACCACGTCACTTGACTCAATTTGAGACCTTACGATCTAAAGCTCAAGCATTAAACCATTTGTCCCCCCCCCCAGCCCCACAATTGCTACTTGCAATTATGTTTTGTATTAATTCTCTTTTCAGCACACAGTCGATACGAACGTTCATGGGTATCAGGGGCGAGGAAACCCATGTGGGCACCGGAACCGGAAGAGAAGTGGTTTGAGAAACCTCAACCGAAGTGGGAACCGGAGGTCTGTGAAGATACCAAGAAACTTGTACAATACCAGACTATGCATCTAACTAACATTCAGACCCTCCTATCTCTACTGTTAAACAAAATTGACAACCTGAAACTGTAAGTGAAGGTTTAATATGTAACAGGCAAAGCTGAGAAGAGCAAAGCTGATGTGATTTCGTTTTTCCAGATTGATTTTGATTTAGATCTAAATTGTATGATTATTTTTTTTCTTTAAAATAAGAACAAAAAAAAGTGTGAAAATTGATGTCAAAAATATGCGACGTCATTTATCAGACGCGTCATAGAAATATTTCTATGAGACGCGTTATCTCGCGTGGTGTAAGATTTGGTAAATTGACATGCGCATTGCCAGTTTTGTACAGTGTATCCGGTTCCTGTCAGAATTTTTTTTTTAAATCAACAGTCTGTGGTTGACAGTTTTAGTAAAGTTCCTGTGTTTGCGGAAATAAGCTTTGCTGGTGCACCGCGCTTTTCGTTCTAGATAAATGATATAATGATTGTGTGGCCAATGTCAAATCAGTTTATCAAACCACAAGGACACCCAAGTCCCGAAATGCGACACAAATAGGAAGTCAAAAAATAAAGAAAATTATTTTAAAGCTCCCACTTTAGTTAATTAATATTCGAAAAACCTTTGTTTAATGGAGGCTACTGCAAAATAGCCATGTTATGATGATACACGTTTAGCACAATTTCGACATAGTGAGTTTGGTGGCCACATTATAGAGACTGTCATTGGGTCAAATGGTGTGGTTTCGATCCCAAGTTTGTACGTGACAAGCAGAAGGGTCGCCTGTCAAATCTGTTTCCTCTGGTCAAAAATTACATACATCAGATAAACTATACTTTTCAAATCCAAAACTGATCTCTTATGATCAGTTCTTTTTCAGTTTCCAAGCCCAAGTGTTATGGAATAATCTACAATTTAGTTTAAGATATTGGACATCTCTATGTTATTTTGAAAACAACGTTAAACACGTTAATTTATTTAATTTAACTCACTCGGTATACAACCGTTAACATGTCCACAATCTTCCTTGGGTTTTTTTTATTTTTGTTGGTTTTTTTTGGGGGTGGGGATATGGGTTATGATGATACTGTCACTTTATAAAGCACCCTTGAACCGGTGATATGAAAGGGCACACTATAAACATGCTGTATTAATGATAATAATTTCACATGTTTTATCTTCTTTATAGCCAAAGTTATTTTGAAATGGAAATGCCCAAATGGATGAAAACAGGCGGAGGTGGCAAACACGGCGGAGGTGGCAAACACGGCGGGGGTGGCAAGCGCGGCGGAGGTGGCAAAGACGGCGGAGGTGGCGGAGGTGGCAAAGACGGCGGAGGTGGTGGCAAAGACGGCGGATTTCTCGAACGCGTTGGAGAAGACGCAGGTTAAAGTAAGGGAGACGACGGAGGCAAGACACTAGTATGGTGGCTGAGACAGGAGAAATTTAAATTAATCAATATCTATTGAAGTCATGATAGAAATTCCTAATAAATGTATATTCAATATCTAACAAATGACTAATTAAACAATTATTATATTATTACGCTTGATACAATATCCCGCTCCGCACGTGGCCATAGTAATTAAAATTAAACGAAGATTTATCTCAGAATGATTGTAGTTGTTTGTGTTTTTGACGGAACGGTAATTCCAATTCTACTGTAACGTTATTGAATTTATTGGCTACATCTAGGATACTGGGCTAATGATGACGGACATACGCAATGAAGGAAGTTTTGCGGCGCTGTGATTTACTCTTACATCGAGTTCCAACTGTCAAGGGTTCTTTTGCGTGCACAACAATTTGTACACTGGGCATCGATTTTCACCCATTCGAACCACTAGATACTCTCCTTAAGGGCGCAGATAACAACTGTATAAAATGATCACGTGTTCACATGGGTCCTTTTGCGTGCATGCCAATTTTTACACGGGGCATGGGTTTTTACCCATTTGAACGACTAGATACTCTACTTAAGGGTGCAGGCAACAACTGTATAAAATGATCACGTGTCCACACGTTTAACCTATTTCTAATATGGCTGTCATTTGTGGCTGGAAAATGGACGATGTGGTGATATTGATTAAGTAGTAGTGATTCCAATCTGGATAAAACACAGATCCTATTTCGTTTCGTTTTTATAGTTCAAAATTTCGTTTTACTTATCTTTACTACACTTGGATCTGGAAGAGTTGTTATTTAACTCGTGTTCTGAATGGTGTCAGGGATAAGCCAATGAAACGGTCTGTTACGGCGAGCTCTAGGCGTGTTTTTCACGGAACTGTGGGTAATCCACTAGTAACATCAATGCTGATTGGTTAATCAAATGTCTGACGTCAAAAGGGTCATGAGTGGGTCTTTTGACCCCTGACGTGACCCCTGTCAGATCTTCATGTAGTGTAGGCCATCGAAAGTATAAAAAAAACGAAACGAAATATAGATCTGTATTTTAATCAGATTGCAGTGATTCAATATATCTTTTCGTGGGCGTAGATTCTATTTCTGCCATTTACAACTAGGTATATAAAGAGAAAAGAAATGAAATGGGGTTTAACATTCTACCATTATGCTCCGACTGAGCTAATGAAGGCGGGCATACTCCATACAGTGCGCTATGGCCTTCTCTCATATCGAATTCCAACTCTCAATGGATCTTTTGGGTGCATGCCAATGTGTACACGGGACCTCGTTTTTATCGTCCCATCCGAACGGCTATACGTTGTCCCTTGCCAGCCCCTCGGTGCTGCACTACTGACAAGAGACATATAAAATGATCGTATTTGTTGTAGGACGTTTTCTTATAACACATCACTGAAAATGTTTCTGAATTCAATTCTGATATGTATTAAACGTAGCATGTTCCTGGAAGCCGGTGCCGTGTTATACCCATTTGATATATTATCTATCGACTGAAATTCCTCATCCGGGTTAACCACAGAGCCGTTATCGATTTTCCGAAAAATAGCAACTGTTTCAGCAAAGGAAACTATAGCTTGTGACGTCATGCCTGTTGAAGTCCCGGCCCATTAATATTCACCAGTATTTACGGGGGAAGTCAGTCAGTGGGGCTTAAAGTCGGCTTCCACCTAGAGTTATATTAGAGACAAGTATACGATCGAAAAGAAAGAATTGCTAAAAATACGTGGACTATGGCTACTTTTACTGGCCTCAGACACCCAGTCCACATTCGTCTTTATAATCACCTGCCTTGTGTCAACGGCCATTCAAGAGAACAAAAAATAAATCATATTTAGAAAGTTTTTAACAATGCTATGGCAAATAAAACGAGTTGTACTGGTCCTATGTTTATCAACTCGGATAATAAAGAATACTAATATGATGATTTTTCAGATATTGCTGATTATGAATAATTATTTTAACAATGTTACCGATGATATTAAGCCTGCATATAACAACCTTTCCAATGCTATTCATTACCTCAAGGTGACAGCTTGCTATATCTTAATAAATTATGCTTAATTCAGATGGTGTGCATAAATGAACAAATCACATTATTCAACTAATTTGTAAGAATATGTGCATTGAATTTCCATCAAGATTTATACTCATTGTAAATTTATAAAGGTTGTCTAATTGGTGGGCACCATTTAAAGTAACTAAGTCTTGATTTTAATATCATCCACAGTCTTCGACATTAAAAACAGGAGTTATTAATAATGTTTTCAATACTAAAAAAGAAACCATAATAGCTTGGGTGTAATAATTAATATGAGAGTGTAAATTATAAAAATTACTGCAACTGAGGTGTTAAAAGAACGTTTCAATTGACCTGGCAAAATTGTCTGTACTGGTAGCCAATGGTTACTATATGCACTTTACGGCACTAATTGGATTACAATTTTTACCGTTTAAGTATCAGACACCCGGAAACACTTTTCAATTTTTCAGGATTAAAATAAATAAATAAATACAGCGTACTATATATCATTACGTCATTATAATTATCTACTTGCTACAAATCACTATATAACTCTCTCTTCTCACATGCGAACAGTGTTTTAAAGTGATATTTTTATATATACAAGAACTTGTTATTCTCTGTACCCGTTTTTCCTTGTTTTATATAACGTCTTGATATGTAAACAGCTTAACTAACTCAACCTGTCCATAATATCATACCATAATGTATTGGGTGTTAACCCCCCCCCCCCCAAAAAAAAACCCAAAAAACTGTTCGAATGTGTGACGTCACTGGCGCCTTAGGGGAGTGAGAGTGTTTTTGATTATTGGAAAAGTCGTTTTTACGGCAGGTCTATATTTGCGACTTTGAGTGAAAATGACTGATTTAATTTTAATCATACAGTGAATGTAGTAACCACTGGCTACAATTACAGACAACTTTGTCAAGTCACTTGATATATTCTCATGAGTGTAAACAATTTAAGTCTAAAATTGCCCTGTATTTAGTGTGTCAGTTTACACCACTAAAGGCGGGACGCTACACCCGAATTAGTGTACTGTTATGCACTATTTTAAATGAAACACTCATCCGAATTGGTGTAAACCATTACACCTGTGCAGTGCAGGGCACTTGATTTCATTGGCCAATATCTGTGTTTTTGTTTATTTTATAGTGAGCGCAGGAGGGCGGCTGAACATATCCACCGTGGCTCCCATAATTAGTATAAGGTGATTAACCTATCTAAACTTGGAAAAGTCGATCGATGTCAGTTGATGCCCTGAAACGCATTCCGCGAATATAAAGAACATGTGATCTACCAATCCAACCGTGACAGAGCAGGATTCTACATACAAGATTTTCAGTTATAAAACTAAGCACTAGAAGGCTATTAACAAAAATAAAAAGATATTCATAAATATTAACCCCGGGCAAAATGGAAAAGATTATTGTTCATAATAAAAAAAGCTATAATTTTGTTTCTTGAATAAATTATCTCTGGAAATGAAGATATAATCATAATTTTTATAAACCTCTCTGGTTAGGTTGATTTCGGTTGGCTTGTTGTTAAACGTTGCTTCTGTGAGTCTATAAAGTTTTTTATATTTTGTTTTACTTGGTTGTTGAATTGTTAGTTCTTCAAAGACAAAGGCTGTGTTCAAAGCTTCATTGTACCAGGAGCATCGCTGTGACTCAGTGAGTAAGACACTGACTCGCTAGCTGCTCTCGTTTGGCTAAGAAAGTTCGTCTGGATTTTCCAGCGTGGGTTCCACTTGTCAGTGTTGTTGGTCGGCGTAGCGTCAGACAAGGACCGCTGTGTAGTCGTTCGGGTGGAACGAAAAACCTAACACACATTGGCCTGTATGTAAAAGTTGGAATTCGAAATAAATGTAAGCCGAAGCGCCGCTGTCCGGACAAAATATCACCCATAGCAAACTGCGTGGAGTATGCCCCCTCCATTAGCCCAGTCTTTGAAGAACAGTAGGAGGTTAAACTTCATTTCATTTCATTGTAATAGAGAGAGAGAGAGAGAGAGAGAGAGAGAGAGAGAGAGATGGGGTTTAACGTCAACTCGACACAAACTAGGTCATTTCGGGACTAACACGTGGTAAAGAACAGAATTTCGCTGATAACCATACTGCGTGGCGTATACGTGTCTTCATTAGCCTAGTCCTTTCGTTGTACCAGAAGAGAGAGAGAGAGAAATGGGGTTTAACGTCCACTCGACACAAACTAGGTCATTTCGGGACTAACATATGGTTTTTATTTTTATTTCAATAATTCGCTTGCGCATAAGGGTCTTTAGCAGTGGGAGGAAACCGGAGGACCCGGAGAAAACCCACGAGGTTGGACAGGCGACCCTACTCCTTGTCACGTACAACCGGGGATTCGAAACCACGCCAGTCGACTCAATGACAGGCTTTATGATACAGCGCACATTGGCTCGCACGGAAATGATCCGTTGATAGTTGGAATTCGACAAAAGAATAGGTCACAGCGCTACTGTTCAGGAAACAATTTCCTCATAGCATACTGTTTGGCGTATGAATGTCTTCATTAGCCCAGTCGGAGCAGAACAGTAGGACATTTTTAATATCCATCTATTAGCTATTTAATATCCATTTATTAGATATTTAAAAGTCATTTATTAAATATTTAATAATTTATTAAATTTTTAATAGATATTAAATAGATATTTGATAGATATTTAATATATATTTATTAAATATTTAATAGATATTTATTAAATATTTAATAGATATTTATTAAATATTTAATAGATATTTATTAAATATTTAATAGATATTTATTAAATATTTAATAGATATTTATTAAATATTTAATAGATATTTATTAAATATTTAATAGAGATTTAATAGATATTTAATAGATATTTAATAGATATTTATTAGACATTTAATAGATATCTAATAGATATGTATTAGAATTTAATATTTGTTAGATATTTATTAGACAGATATTACAGATATTTAATAGATGTATCTTTAATTGGTAGTTTCTATCATGACTGTTCTTCAATAGATATTACTTAATATTACAATTCTTTAATTAGACATTTGTTAGATACTAAAAAGACAGTTATTAGATATTTAATAGATTTTTCTTTAAGTGGTAGTTTCTATTATGACTTCGTTCAATAGATATTAATTAATATAAATTTGTTTAAGGAGTAATTTCTACTCTCGCAACAACCGGTTCCACCTCACTTCTGGTTCGTAATCCTACCTCGCCCCCATCTTTCTTGTTCCTCTTGCCGCCTTTTTTCATTACCCAGGGCATTTGTTTTTTCCAACCATATTGGTAACCTTGACTGTAAAAATGAAAAAAAAAAATAAAATAAAATAAATCAACAATGACTAGTAATCAAGTACAAGGTGAGATATCGTCATTAAGAGATACATCATGTCCGTTTGGTCTACATGTGCAATGGGATTTAACATCCCAAGGTACTGCTAAACGAGATACAGCATATCGGGGTCGAAAGCGAGAAAACTGAGGTTAACGTCCACTCGACACAAAGTAATTCATATCAGGATCAGGAATACCATATGGTTCGGTTTGATTTTAATAATTATCTTGCGTGTGGGTGTTTTAGCAATGGAAGGAAGCCAGAGGACCCACGAGGTTGGACAAGCGACCCTTCATCCTTGTCACGTACAAGCTTGGGGTTGAAACCACTTGACTCGTACAATGACAGATCCGATGATCTATAAGCACACTCGTTATCGGTTTTGTGAAAAACGTTTATCGTCATAACATTGTCGTTTTTGTAGACTCCATTTATATAACGGGTTTTCAAACATCAATTAATAAATTGAAGCAGGATTTTAAAAAAATAAAACTTTTGAGTTTGTTCTCAAAAACCGCTGAAAAAGGATTAAAACTCATCTAATGCACACCATATCAACGTAGATTGCTTGTTGAAGACCAGAGGTGAATCCTATTCGATTGCTCGCTAACTAATAAACAGTCATTTAATTCAGAATGACTGTGCCCTATGCGTGTCCAGTTCAAATTCTAAAATGTCATTGAAAAAATTAATAGAAAAAATGTCAAATTTGCTTAAATCCCAAACCGAATTGGTAATAAAAGTTGACTTACAGTTTTAGGCTGTCAAGTTTGTGTAACAATAGAGTTATGAAGTTTTGTAGGTTACTTATTTGCATAGACTGGTACTGTACAAGTTGCTTGGTATCTTCACAGACCTCTGATCCCAATGTATGCGGTTCCGCTTCCCACATCGGATTTGGTTTCACCATCCATTTGTTTTCCCGTTCCGGTAGCCATTTGTTTTCCCATTCCGGTAGCCATTGGCTAGAAAGCTCTCGACTGTGTGCTGAAAAAGGGTAAATTCAAAAAATAGTTGCAAATAGTAATGATAATGATTAATGATGCCCGACGTAAATCTGGTTGGCAGAATGGTTTAATGCGCACGATTTAGATCGCATGGTCTGTCATTCAATTAAATGGCGTGGTATCGTTCTTAAGATTGTATGTTCCACCATGTGGGGTTTTATCAGGGCCCCCGGTTTCCTTCCAATGATAAAATACAACTACGTGCAATGAAATGAAATAAAACCAAATTTTAGTCCCCAAATCCCGAAATGACCTCGTTTGTGTCGAATGGACGTAAACCCCACCTTTCTCTGAGTCATCAGACAGGTATCTGTGGGGACCAGGAAGGGAAGGTAGAAGTAATCAACTGAAAAATGATTTTGTCCTACCTGATACAATAACAGTAGCAATCACTACAACAAATAAATACACGTTCATTCTGATTTTCTCTCGTCCTGGAATGTAAAATAAAAATACGAAAATCAATCAATGAAACCACAGCCAAACAATATGGACGTCGAAAAATGGTAGACTATGTTGGTTTAGTTTACTAGTTGTTTCTAATCGTAAACATCTCAAGAGTCTCAAGTCGTAATTATCTTGCCGGTCGTCCCCTGATCGTAAACATCTTGTCGGTCGTCCCCTGATCGCAAACATTTTACTACTCGTTCCTTAGTCATTAACATGGTAATAGACCCTAGACGTAAACATCTTATTAGTCGTCCCCTGATCGTAAACATTTTAGTACTCGTTCCTTTGTCATAAACAACGTACTAGAACCTAGAAGTAAACATCTTATTAGTCGTTCCCTAGCCGTCAACATCTTACTATTCGTTCCGTAGTAGAAAACAGTTTACTAGTCGGTCCCTAGTCGACAACACCTAACTAGTCGTTTCCTATTCCCTAGTCGTAAGAGTATTTGTATTTAATTTCTTGATACATGTCATTAGACTTATTGCAGGATGGGTAGCGGGGGGAGGGGGTGGAACCAAGTCAGTTCATGTTAACATAAAAATAATATACGGAACCGAGAACAAACTTGCATGAATAGTTCTTTAATTGGTAAAATAAAAAGTATTACTTTAATTAAGTTTGATATTTAACATTTGATGTGGGTATTTGATAATATGTATAATTTGTATTTCCATAGCCAGTTGTGTAACCTAACATCCGATTATTTCGAAATGAAATTATAAACGTAAGTTTCTTGACCCCCGCCAGGAAATGATGAAATGGGTACATAACAAGATATGTCGAACGTTATCCATATCACTACATATAACTAACTACTTGAGATGGTGAACAGAATTAGTTGAAAACAAGCCAATACTCTTTGTCCAATGTCCAATATTAAAAGAAATTGTAGGCTATAAGATTTGGATAAAGAGCTGGTTGTTATTACTATAACAGTCCCAAAAAATATAATGACAAAATGAATATATTGAAAATTTCATTAAAATTACTTTATTCTGAGTGAAGTTATGACTTAAATTAACGTAGATCGTTCATTATCGTAGCATACTATAAGCTTCGATTGCCCATTTTATTGTTAAAGTTTTAAATCTCGTAGATGTTTAAATCTATTTAAATATCGGCCATCCAATGTTCTAGAGAGTTGATTACTCACTTCACGACATAAGACGATGTCTTAGAACTTCAGTGAGCTACTGAAGCACATATCGTTTCTAATTAATAATGACATTATGTATTGTTTAATGGTCGAGAGCGAGACATTAAGTAACATATTGTAACAACATGAGGGCCGTGAGGCCCGAATGTTTTTACAATATATACTATTCAAAAAAGTAGGGGATATTTGATTTTGGGGGCATAATACTAAAATATGCAAATGACTACGAAAAAAGTCACTATAGAACCTAACAGAAGAAACATTTCCAGTTACATGTGACGCCCAAACGCACCAATAGCTACCGCATGGAATGCAGGTGATGCTTGGGATCATCATGGGGGTCCAACCCAAGATTTGCACGACTCTGACTTTGAATGTTACAGTCATTGTGGCATTGAATTCCAGGGTGGAAACATCAGTTTAATTGTTTTATTGACCAGAAAACAAATTTTGATATGCGTGGGCTTACCCAAAATGAAAGGTTACGTGCCCTTGGCATGCTACAGATCGGCACAACACAGGCGGTTGTGGCGCGGACGATGAATGTTTCTCAGTCTGTCATAAGCAGGCTATGGCCCAGATACACAATCTGTACAGGACAGGTCGACCAAGGGCGACAACTCAAGCCCAGGATCGATTTATCCGTACCTTGGCCTTGAGAAATCGTGTCATCACAGCAAATCAGATCAGCGCTCGTCTTCAAACAGACACTGGTGTGAGAGTGAGTGGCCAGACGATTCGGAATCGACTGCATAGGGGTCACCTTCGCGCCCGACGTCCTCGCGTGATCCCTTGTTTGAGAGATCATCACATTCAGGCAAGACGTCGTTGGTGTAGGGATCGTCAACACTGGGATAATCGACGCTGGAGCAATGTGATGTTTTCAGATGAGTCAAGGTTCACTGTTGATTTTTTGGACAGACGTAGGAGGGTGTGGCGTCGTCGATACGAGCGCTTCCAAGAAGTTGACGTCATCAGACATGATCGATTTGGGGGTGGTTATGTTATGGTGTGGGGAGGCATCACTGTTGCTGGAAGAACGGCTTTACATGTTGTTGCAGGGCGTGTTACAGGCCAGTACTACCGGGACAACATCTTGGCAGTCCATGTTGTGCCGTTCGCACGACGTCATGGCCGCCGTTTCATCTTCCAGGATGACAACGCAAGATGTCACAGGGCCAGGATCGTTACAGGTTACCTCCAACAACAGAACATCACCACATTACCTTGGCCAGCACTGAGTCCCGACCTCTTCCCCATCGAGCATGTCTGGGACATGCTTGGACAGAGGTTACGTCAACGTCAACAACGTCCTGCCAATGTCCAAGAACTTGCTGCTGCGTTGCAACAGGAATGGGACAATCTGGACCAAAATGACCTTAGACGTCTCATTAGGAGTATGCCACGTCGGATCAATGCTTGTTTGGCAAACAGAGGAGGATTTACCCGTTACTGACTTGGTTGTGATGCTGTGGTAACTTTGCTGTTTGACCCCGGGTATCATTTTACCCTTATAATGGTCAGTCTGTGCCTTACTTAGTCTAACGATCATTTGGAATAAATCGATGAATGTGAACTTCATTTCATTTTGTCATTTGTTTCTTCGTCAGTTTCATTAGGTGACTTTAATAACACTTAAAAATCAAATATCCCCTACTTTTTTTGAATAGTATATATTGCAAATCAACACGTTGAAATACCTCAAGGTGTAAGTAGATTAATGAACCGATCACAGAATTATCTAAATAAAATCTTGATCATCAATAACTTTACTTCAGCAGTTTAAATACTCATATTATACCCTTGGCTATTAATAACAGACATATGATAACGCTCATGGCAAACCGTTGACGTGGTGGTTTATTTTTTGGTTAATAAAGCGCAAAAAACTGCAGACTATCTGAAATGTCGAGCGTGTGAAAATATCCTCTCCAACTTTCTCGTGAACCCTACCGTTATCAGAAAATATATCGAGAACGTTCGTAACTGCACTACCAAACCTTCTCACTAACCAAAGGTACTTTACTTTCAGTTTCTCAAATCTAGTATTTGATAGCCCAAAAATGTACCAACGCCGAATTTCCATTATCCTAATTATAATACGAGAGAGAGAGAGAGAGAGAGAGAGAGGGAGGGATGGTGTTTAACGTCTACTCGACACAAACTAGTTTATTTCGGAACTAACATATGATTCAATTGTATTTCACTAATGCGCTTGCGCGTAGGGGTCTTTAGCAGTAGGAACCGGAGAAAACCCACGAGGTTGGATAGTCGATCGATCCTTGTCACGTACAACCAGAGAATCGAAACCTCGCCAGTTGATTATACAGGTCACAATTCTATGGAATACCATTACTGCTTACTACTGAGCGACGTTTCGACTAGGCTTCTCTAGTCATTATCAAGCTATGATAAAAAATGAAAATATGACAGTAAAATATATACATGTACACAACAATACTTAGAGGTTAGGAAACTTGTATTTGCATAAGAGTAGATAAGTATATTTGAGATAAGCCATTCACACACTGATACTTCAAAGACAAACTTTTGAAGATGATTCTTTCATTTATTGGCAGGCAATGGAGTGATTTCAGAACCGGATTAATATGAGAGTATTTTGATGTTCTGGTAACAATTCGAGCTGCGGTATTTTGTACATTTTTTTTTAAAATATTGGCACTATATGTTATTGCCACTTACAAACTGTTTCAGTAGTCAATCCCTGAGAATACCAGAGAACATACTATTTTAGCAGCTGCTTCCTGACTAATTAAATGTCTTATATGGCTAATGTTCCTGGACTGCAGATAACATTTTCGACAAATTTCACTAATGTGACTGTCCATGCTTCAATTGGACCTTAAGAGGACGCCCAAGTTCTTCACAGTGTCGCATGGTAATATTGCATCTCGTACAACCACATCATTTGAACATACATTTTTCAGATGTGTATGTGTACCAAATAAAATACATATACTTAATTACATATAATTTCAACATATTTCTTTAATGTCATGTGTACACAATTTGATGTTAGAATAATTAGTGGGTGGAACAGTTTTTGAAAGGAAGTAATTTGTAATCAGCTGTATATCATCTGTATAAGAATGTTGTCCTAGAAACCATGATTATCGATTAGTTCTCCTAAATTCTTAGTGCACATTACAGAAAGGACAGGTCCAAGGACTGATCCTTGTGGAATTCCTGAATCAGCTGTACCGGCCCTACACAGGGTTTGCTGGAAGGCGGTTGCGTGGAGCATTATCAGACCTAATAATCTAGGCAATGAATGATTTTATTGGAAAAATGATGTCAGAAATGAAGTCATTTTGAAGAAATCCGTGCCAGTCATTTTGTCAAAACCAAATATTAGTATTAGTAGTCCTCGACTTCCATTATTAATAGAATTGTCCT
Organism: Patella vulgata; assembly: GCF_932274485.2. Lineage (NCBI taxonomy): Eukaryota > Metazoa > Mollusca > Gastropoda > Patellidae > Patella > Patella vulgata. The sequence continues at coordinate 10,041,421 of NC_065886.2, read as the reverse complement.
CAGTCCCGCACTGGGTGAGACATAGCATCATAAAATTTATATGTTTTAGCATATAGAAAAAACTACGCCTGAAAATAAATTCTTCATAGCCTCAAATGGTTTCCGAAAAATTTAATAGTTATATATATTGAAGTAGTAAACAAGATCATTCATAAAAAAAATAATTTAAAACAATAAATACTTAATAGGCAATTTATGGGAAATATTTGAATTTAGGAATTATTTTCTTAAAAATGACGTTTTATTTTGCTCTAAAATATCCATAGGTGGTTCTCCGTAACTACAAGGTTGGTGACCCTCATATTTCATGTGGGGTATACGGGGTACCCAATGACCAAATCTGAAAAGTTTGGTCAAAATCGCCCGACACAGCTTGTGCCGTTTTTTTAAATTAATTTTGCATGTTAATTCATTGTATGTTAATTCCTGTTGAATTGTTGGTCTAGAATCGAAAAATGGAAATAGTTTAAATTGATATGTTCTGCCAAGTTCAAGTGAATATTTATGATCTGAGGCGAGAAGAAACCAGTCAACCACTTTGGGAATCGCCTACTAAAATGACGCCACAGTCTACAATTCCTTCGACCTGGGCCCGTATAGGGCTATCCAAGAGCTTTCTTAAAGGAAACACTTAACCAAGTGTGTTACCTTGAATCGGTATTCAAAGGCTGTAGTTTACATATCTTTAGCTGTGTGAAAAACTTAACAGCACATTCAACGTATGGCATGGAGGTAAACGGCGACAATTACGAATTTCTAACTTCAAAGGCACGTCTTTACTTGGATGGCACTCGCCTTCCAGTTGTGGATGAAACCAAATTTCTGGGTCTGATATTTGATAAGAAATTATCATTTATGCCCCACATTAAAAACCTAAAAAAGAAATGTCCGAAAGCCCTCAACATATTGAGAGTCTTATCAATTACTGACTGGGGAGCATACCGTAAGGTCTTGCTCCGATTATATCGAGCATTAGTAAGATCAAAACTCGATTATGGGTGTATTGTGTATTGGTCTGCCCGCGAGTCTTATCTCAAAGAGCTCGACACCATACACAACAAGGAACTTAGAATCAGTTTAGGAGCATTTCGTACATCTCCAGTGGAGAGTTTATACGTCGAGTCGCACGAGTCCTCATTGCGGAACAGACGTGATAAACTGGCCCCGCAGTATGCTACGAAAATAGCATCTTTACCAAATCATATTTCATTTAACACTATATTTATACCCTATCATGAGCATTTATATCTGCTCAAGACTAAAGTTACTCCACCATTCGGTATTCGCATACAACCGTTTGTCGGAGGCTGGTATCAGTCTTGACAGTATTGCGAATACCCCTTTCGTTAGGACTCCACCGTGGGCTATATCTCCCCCAAAGATCGATTTCGATCTTACACAACATAAAAAGAGATATACTAGCTCCACTGTTTTTCAGTCTCTCTTTCGAGAGCTAAGGTCTAAATATGGTGATTATGCTCCAATATAAACAGATGGTTCGAAAGATGATGATCGGGTAGCTTCGGCTACCGTGACACCATCTGAGACCATTTCTGTAAGACTTCCACCTGCTGCTTCTATTTTTACAGCTGAGCTCTAGACTATTCTCCAAGCCTTGTAGTTCATCCAATCCTCATCAGCTTTAAAATACATCATCTTTACCGATTCTTTGTCCTCGCTTCAATCAATTAACAATAAAAAGCTTGAACACCCATTGGTGGCAGATGTTTATCGTCTGTTACTATCTTACGAGTTTAACAGCAAAGACATCGTCTTTTGCTGGCTCCCCAGTCATGTTGATATAAGGGGGAATGATCAAGCAGATTTTGATGCCAAAGCTGCTTTAGATCTTCCCCTATCACCGTTCTTATTACCTTTTAAAGATTTTAATTCATCAATAAACTTGTTCATTTATGGCCGCTGGCAACGGTCATGGGATCTTGCAGACACAAACAAACTTCATCAAGTAAAGCCTCTCTTAGGAGACTGGCCAAGCTCCTATAGAACTAACAGGAAGGGGGAGGTTGTTTTGGGTCGCTGTCGCATAGGTCATACTTTTTAAACCCACATTTTCATCTTGAAGCGAGAGCCTCAACCAGAATGTGAACACTGTCATGTTCCTTTGACAGTTAAGCACATTCTGATTGAGTGCAAGCATCTCAAGAAAATTAGTCAAATTATTACCGTTGCCAGTCATTACAGCACATGTTTGCCCAACTGAGTGTTAATGGTAAAGCATTAGACTTTTTAAAAGAGACAGGATTTTATCCTAAATTTTAATTGTATATATATATAAATATTTCATTTTTGTATTTAATATTTATATGCATAAAAGTTGTATTTTATTAACTATGATATTGTTTTTATTTATGCATATAATGTTTTTCTGTGATATAATTTAACCTGTCCCGTAATATTCACTATATGTTTGGCGCAATATAGCCCGGTTGGAGCTGACGTTCCATTAAACAACATTTCATTCATTCATTCAAAGGCACGTAAGTACCAGTACTCTAGTAAAATCTTAGTTGTCACTGCTAGGAAATGTTTGTCGAAATAATTATTGTAACACATGAACATATTATGACTACGCATCGTGTATTTTAATTTTAATAGATTTTAATGGCAGTTATCGTTGGTTGTATAATTTCGGATACTGAACTTTATTATTTTAACCCTGTGTAACGAATAGAAAACAGCATCGCAAAATCAATAAGCAGGTCCTCAAGGCCTTTAAGATTGACTGAACAAGTCATCCAGCGTTGTTTATCAATCTATTCTTTGTGAAATTCATAGAAATTTTGTCAGTGCTTACACTTTAAAATCCCAAGGCCCTGTCGTTGACTGTACATTATGAGTACTCAATAAGGACGAAACATGCAAGTGGTGTTATTTTCTACCTGAATAAACACTACCGATTAAAACGCAATAAGCTATTCAAATTGTAAACCATTGGTGTTACGCTTCGGTAAGCAGTCATCATCATATAATATTTGTAAATGAATATAAATGTATATACATTAGACAAGACCATGTTGCAAACAATCTGCAGCTAACTTCAAAGATGGGAATGAGTTGTATAAATCAACAATGACATGGCATATTTAAAGTGAATTTAACGCGCAAAATCTTATTATGTGACAGTCATATGGAAACATGGATAAGCAGTAGGAACATGATATATGATCTGGGAAAAAATATAGATCCTTGACCATCGCAATGTTATAATAATCGTATCATTATTGCGGCACTATAACGTCAAAGGTGAGGATGAGCACACGAAATGGAGACCAGCTACATTGTCTTTGTTTCAATCTCAATTGCCATGCTTTTAAAATCCTCCTCATGACGCCACGCTAACATTGTGTACTCTAGTTTAAAAAGATCATTAAAATCTCATTTAAAGGAGCTAAATCGCTATTTTTTGGCACCTAGAAATGGACAGAAATGGGTCGCAACGCATATAATACTGTAATATGAATGTATATAAACTGATTTACATTCAATGGTTTCCGTTTTACTCCAATTTCAAATCAGTTATGTTGGGCGAAATAAGCCAGCAGTCTCAAGCGAGTGCAAATTTCTAGCGTCTGGTTATTCCAATCTACATACGCCGTTTGATTTGGTGCAATGTGTCTAGCCTCGTCCCTCTAGTCTCTTGATACAACTGGGGCTGAAGCGCATTATGGTACACGATTCGTGTACCAATGGTAAAATGTTTATTTTGTCTTAAATATTGGATATCAAAAGCCTATCTTTTTCCGGTAAGATTACAACATGAATGTTGATTTAATTTGACAAATAAATCGTGTTTTCAATGTTGAAGATTTTGGATGATATTGAATTAGAGACTTAGCTACTTTAAGGTACTTACCATAGATCACTTTTACTTATTCTTAATTAAGCGGCATTATGAAAGATCAGATAAAGAGTTGACATTTTTGGCTGTAATTGTTAAATACAAAATAAACAAATATGCTAAATATTTCGGTTAAAATACTTCACTTTGGGCCAAAAAATCCCCATTTTGATAACACTATGGCCTTGTTTGTCATTTTTACCGTTGTTGCAATACTAAACAAAGTCTTGAGGATTCATTTTTACGGTTAATCATCAACATCTGTTGAAACGCAGATCGGATTCAAATATGTCGATAATCAGAACCATCAGATGGCATCGAGAGTTGATTAGGGTCTTGGCATGTTAATAGATGTCTAATTAATAGATTATATAAGGCCTAAAGAAATACCTGCTTGAGGTAGATTTAGCTCTTGCATAATTTATGTTTAAACTGGCCTTTGATTACCAGTAATAGAATACTCGCTTAAAGTTTAAAAGTTAAAATTTGATACTTAAGACTGCCCCTGAATATATCACTTACCATTAACTTACAAGAAGTTGCGTATATTTAAGTCAACTCTGGTACTTAATAAAATAAAACCAAGTACGAACAATCCAAATCATAAGATAGAATTCGAAGTCCTAAAAAACGTTATAGGCAAAATAGTGTATTCAAGCAAAATAGTGTAATCAGCAAATGGACTGCTCCTCGTGTACAAAATACACGACAAACAATTAGACTTAAGATTTCATTTGAATACTATGATGGCTGATTGGTATCATGTCGTAATGTCGTGATGTCGCCTTTCATAACGCGACAACCCGACATCACGACATTTCTACCCGACATTACGACAACCCGTGGTGTCGGGTTGTCGTGATGTCGGGTTGTCGCGTTATATCTTGATCATGTTGTACATCTCTATATTCGTTTAAAAAACAACTTAAAACACATTTATTTAATCAGGCTTTTAACTGACTCTGTATACAATCGTTAACATGTTCATAATCTTGTTGTTTATTTATAATTTTCCTAAGGCTAAGCAGAGATAAGCAATTTGATTGGTCGATGTTTTGGGACACAATAACCTTGATTCTAGCTAATTCTGAGTTTGATCATGAGAGAGAGAGAGAGAGAGAGAGAGAGAGAGAGAGAGAGGTTTAACGTCCACTCGGGACAAACTAGGTCATTTCGGGACTAACATATGGTTCAATTTTATTTCAATAATTCGCTCGTAGCAGTCGGAGGAAACCGGGGGACCCGGGGAAAACCCACGAGGTTAGACAGACGACCCTACTCTTTGTCATGTACAAGCTTGGGCTGGAAACCACACCACTTGACTCAATGACAGACACAAAGACAAGGGCGGCTTCATAATATGTTCACATTATGAAATGAAATGGGGTTTAACGTCCTACTGTTCTGCTCCGACTGAGGTTCACATTATGAATGTGGACGTATACAAATGGAGGCGCTAAGCGTACGACGGGGGGTCTGGGGGGCCTCCCCCATAAAATTGTGAAAACCAGACGGCCGTAGACGCGATTTCCAGGCATTTCGAATACTTTCTAGTAATTTGGAGTGGGTAGTAAATTATGTCAGTTGCAGCATAAAAACTGGTAAAAGTCATCTTTAAAATACAACCTCTATTACTACGAAAACAAAGAACAAGTCGAACGATTTACTTTTGCCACATTTTTCATTTTATGAGACTTCACATTTTTTTTATCAGGGAAGGCATAAACAGAGAGTTTATACTGCTTTTCAGATCACTTCTATCAAGAACTGAGAAAGGCCATGTGTACGTGCTAGTTCTATTCAGATGGCGTACGTGTTCATCATTGACTGGACTGCTTTCTTTCCGCTTCCATATTATTAAAAATATTCAAAACCCGACAGACGGCGCGACGCTTCCCGACAAACTGAGCATTCATTCCCGACAAGGCCATACCCCTACCCCCACCCCATTTTCAACAACTCCTCGGCTAATGACCGATCTCACAAGATCTCACAATTCTGAGCTCTTTTCAGATTTCTATATTTTTTCATGAAAATATTTGGGGGGGGGGGGGGCGACAACCCGACATTTTTACCCGACAGTGTCGTAATGTCGGGTAAAAATGTCGTGATGTCGGGTAGAAATGTCGTGATGTCGGGTTGTCGTGTTGTCGGGTAGAAATGTCGTGATGTCGGGTTGTCGTGATGAAAGGCGACATCACGACATGATACCAATCAGCCACCATAGAATACGGACCCAGGCCTATAAAAAATAGAAATGGTCACCCGCTTCCGATGATGGTGTCTTTGTGGGCTCTGTGTGGTTATAACGATTATGGTCGTCGGAACGTTTCACAGAAACAAAAAATGTTATTGGCAAGGAATGGCATGAATCCGACATTGAAGTAAACGGGGGGAGGGTTGCTAGTCTTGGGGCATTTCATTCAGTCATTAACAAGAGTTTCCTCCCTTACAGTGTATAGCAATATATTATTCCCATTCAACTGGTCAGTTTTCTGAAGACATTAATACTAAGTGCTGTGTCATCAATAAGTAAGCTTTTCACAAAAATCAATAACAGTCGTCTAACCCTATGGTGTGAGGTTAATCAAAAGTACTGTGAATGCCAAGGTGGTTTTAGAAAGGGTTATAGCGCAGTGGATGAAATCTTTACCCTCCAATCCCTTATACAAAAATACCTTACAAAAATCATTAACAGTCGTCTAACCCTATGGTGTGAGGTTAATCAAAAGTACTGTGAATGCCAAGGTGGTTTTAGAAAGGGTTATAGCACAGTGGATGAAATCTTTACCCTCCAATCCCTTATACAAAAATACCTTACAAAAAAGGGAGGTCGTATGTTCTGTCTATTTGTAGATTTCTCTAAAGCTTTCGACAGCGTCCAGCATCATTTTATATTATATGTATTATACAAAAATGAAATCAGAGGAAATGGCTTTAGAGTCATAAGATCGATGTACTCAAATCTTAGATCATGTGTCTATACCAGCCAAATGAGACTTTCAGATTATTTTGATTGTACAGTAGGAACCCGACAGGGCTGCATGATAAGCCCGCTACTGTTTGTACTTTACCTCAACGAGTTAAAAGAAATGTTAGATAATTACAATTGTAAAGGAATTTTTGTTGATCCAGTTATAGATAATATTGTATCTTTAATGTATGCTGATGATATTTCGTGTATAGCGGAGACGGTGTCCAGGCTACAGTCCCAAATTGATTGTATAAATGACTTCTGCAACAAAGTCGGCATGAAAGTAAACTTAAACTAAACTAAAGTTGTAGTATTTAGGAGGGGTGGCATTGTGAAAGCAAATGAACAGTGGCGGTTTGACGGCATCAAAATCGACACCGTGTCCTCTTATAAATATCTAGGTGTCATGTCCCAAATTATGCTGGTCGTTGGCTATAAATACTCTTGTACAGCAAGCCAGAAAAGCTACAAATATGCTTCTGTGTTTCATACGTAGAGAAAAAATTAATACCACTGATGTTTTGTTTCTTTTCGATATGATGCGCCAGAAATACTACAAACTCGATTTTGTAAATCAATACTAAATGTAAACTCAAGTACTTGTAATGCAGCCGTAAATGATGATCTAGGTAGAACACCATTGTTAGTAAATTATTTGTTTAAATTTATTAAATACTTGTTTAAGCTGTAATATATGTCAAATGATAGATTTCCGAAAGCTTGTTATAATATGCTTGTAAAATTGGATAATAATGGCAGAGTCACGTGGGCTACAAACATCAAATTAATATTATATAAATATAGATACGGGTTCGTCTGGGATCTACAATACGCTGGAAATGTTCAGATGTTTCTACAAAGCTTCAAGCAAAGATTAGTAGATTGCTGTTCATAACAGTGGTCACAAGATGTATCTTCCAATTCTAAACTTGAACAGTACAGCCATTTTAAGCCCATACTCGAACCTGAGAAATATTTGTCCGCGATTTATAATAATAAATATCGAATAGCACTAACCAGATTTAGATGTGGAAACCACAACTTAGCAATATAAACTGGAAGATGGCATAATATAGATAGATCTGACATAATATGTAAATATTGTCTGGATAATCTAGGCTGCTCAACTATCGAAGATAAAATTCATTTCATTGTATCTTGTCACATGTACAAAGACCTTAGATCACAACTGATGCCACGGATCAACTCATCCTATTGTAATAACACTAATTTGTATATAAAAGCTATGTCAGATATAAACATTGTAAATAATGTAGCAGAATATATATTTAAGGCTAACAGCATGTGATAAGAACCAGTTATCTGTTGTAATATAATTATGTTTTATATATAGTTGATATATTTTGTTATACTGCACTACTATGTACTGTGGGTCAAAGGCCTTACATACTGAATAAAGATTTGATTGATTGATTGAAATGAAATGGGGTTTAACGTCCTACTTGCCATCGTGACAATACTAAGGTCTACTCTTATTTCGATTTCCAACTGCCATTCTTTTACGTACACGCCTATGTGTATACTGTCAGCACCAGGCCCTCTTTGCTTCCCCTGGAGTGAACCCAAGAACTCCTGGTTAGCGAGACGGCGTCTTAAACACACGAACACTCTTGGCTCCCTCGGTGAAGGAGGTTGTGATTGTTATTATGCACACACTATTACCGGAAACTGTGACAACAGAGGCAATCGGGAACACAGATTGGAAGCGGTATAACAGGTGGGTAGTTATTTTAAATTTTTCTCGCACTTACGTAAATATCTGGATTTACGATGTATGACTCGCTTTCTCCTATTGTTCAAATTTTATTTCAAAGGCAACTGGGTGGGTTCAATTATTAACATCATACATTTTCACAGTTTAATGTTACAATGATTCTGGTTTGAGATACAGTATTAATAATTTGTTGCTGATGTAATGTTTACATATTAAAATGAACCATGGTTTGTTATTCGGCATTACCTGATGGTCAAGATGGTACAGATGGGATATGATTAGCCCTTACATGCTCCATGGTATACAATTTCGTAACCGTTTTGTCAAAAATTCCGACATTAGATTTGTTATTATGTACTGTATATTAAGCCCTACAGGTCTGCACCATCCGGGTAAATGAGCACGGGCTTGCGCCATGCAATGTACAATGAGTGACATTTTACCTTGACAGCGGCGCTACGGCCTACTCTAATTTCCAATTGTCACGGGATCTGTAACGTACTACCTATGGTATAATGTAACCTTCTCATTTCGTCTCATCAGGGGGATCACGGTGGCTAAGTGGGTAGGGCGCTGGCTCGCTAGCCTGGAGGTCGGGTGTTCGATCTCTGCATTGGCCGAGAAAGTTCATCCCGATTTTCCGGCGTGGTTCTCCCTTGTCAGTGATGCAGGACGGAGGTGCTGACAAGGACAGCTGTCTAATCGTTCGGATGGGACGAAAAACCGAGGTCCCGTGTACTCATTGGCGTGCACGTAAAAGATCCCTTGACAGTTGGAATTCGATATAAGAGTAGGCCGTAGTGCCGCTGTCCGGGCAAAATTTCCCTCATAGCACACTGTATGGCGTATGCCCGTCTTCATTAGCCCAGTTCGGAGCAAAACAGTAGGACGTTAAACCCCATTTTATTTCATTTCATTTCGTCTCATCAGCGCTCCTGAAAAGGGGAAACACGCTGGAAAATCCAAATCAATTTTCTAAGCCAAACCGAGATCGGCACAGGGACCTTCTGCGATAGTGAACCAACGTACTCACTGATACACCATGGCCCATTGCCCAACCTGGCGTTCTTCTGGAAAATAATAATATTAATCTGGAAGGTTTGGTGTTACACAAGGTAGGGTATTAACAGTTCCCTATAGCAAACGGCATCTCGAATATACTGTATCTTTCCTATTAAAACGACACCCGCGGCCAGATCTTCCACTTGGCCAATAGCTAAATCCGTAGATAACCTTTGACATATCTTTTACTTGGCTAATAGCTAAATCTGGTTAGGAAGTATCAACAGTACACTACCAAGGATGACTTTCAATTCTATTAAAACGAAAAAAACAGGGGATCCGGAAAAAACCAACGAGGTTGGCCAGGCGACCCTACTCCTTGTCACGTACAACTGCTAGATCGAAACCATTGACAGACCATGTGATGCAACACGCACGCGCTAACCATTCGGTCACCCACCCCTAAAACGAAAAGACATTCAAAGATTATTTTGTTTCCCGTTGCCGGATCTTTAGCTTCGCTATCAGGTTTCTAGCTAACTTTGATTGGGACATATCAATAATGTACCACAGATAATGACTACAAATTGTGTTAAAAAGAAAAGGCATTCGATAATTATTTTATTTCCAGTCGCCTAATATTCAACTGCGCCATCAGATTTCTAGCAAATCTGGCAGGGTAGTATTACACATCGTAACGTAGCCGTAGCGGAGTACCAATAGTACCCAACCTCCGCAAAATGTCGAATCCCAAAGAACTAAGGATGATTTTCAGGAACAGACATTCGATGACTATATTATTTCCAATTGCCAGATCTTTAACTTTGCTTTCCGATTTCTAGCTAAATGTCTTTCTTTGGTTCTCTTTTTATAGATTTATTTATTCTATCACCAAAGCACCATGGTTTGTTAATTCCGCCATAAAACACAAGATTAAGGGAAGATAAAAACCAGGAGGATTTTTACATCTATCATATAAGACCGTTGATGGAATCATTGACACGAACTGAAGCAATATAAATCTGAAGATTAAATTTAAAAAATGGGGATTTATTGATCATTGGCTGTTTTAATACGGCTCTTATAAATGAGCGCCTTGATGGAATTCGGAGACGTTATCAAATTATTTAATTACATTTTACTCGTAAAGTGCAAATTCACCGGTGGCAGTTTTATTTAAATTGTATTATTCATTGTCTAGTTCTAGTCGTTCTAGATTAGTTTGAATCAAGCTCAGTTTAAAATGCAAATTATGCCGCCTTTTCGGATATTCAATTAATAGTTCAAATCCATCCGTGGCAGTTTATTAAAATATTTTATTTATTGTCTAGTTCTAAACTTTCTTTATATGTGGCATAAGTTAGTTCATGAAGCAGTGCTGCAAGACAAATGTTTTGTGAAATAAAACATCACACTTGTTAGTGGCCAGCTTTCACATGAGCTACGAATGTCACGAATCGTCCCGAATGCAAACTTTTTCCGATTCGTAGATAAATGGTTACGGCGTGCGCGTACAATCACATGGTATGTCATTAAGTCAAGTGGCGTCGTTTCGATTCGCCGCTTGAACGTGACAAGGACTAGGGTCGATGCCCAACCTCATGGGTTTTCTCAGAGTGTTCCCATTGAATCATTTTATGTTAATCCCGAAAAAACCTCGTTTGTGTCGAGTGGGCGTTAAACTCCATTTCTCATTCTCTCTTCTTGACAACAGACGAAACTATCTATATGGGTATAGAAAGTAGAAACAGACTGGCTCCATTTGGATCTGTTACAATGTGGTCCCAATATAAATATTTATTTATGTTTAATTGTACGAACTTTCTTCTATAAATCCCAACTTGGATTAGATCCATTTGTCTGATTGTACTATCAATAATTATAGATTAGTCCCTTTAAGACTGGGCTGTTAATTGTTTGTGCGTTTCCGGTTCTGATCAGCAGGTAATTTCTGTCTATTTTCATCATTTTTTAAAAACCATTCAATTTATCGCTTGCTCTCACGCCAGTTGATTCTGTCTGAAGCCCTTTTATATTTTTTATCAAAACATCCGTTTTTATCTTCTGAGTTTTATATGGGAGACTGGAAGAAGATGAACATCTTCCTCAAAATCGATGAAGACTTACGCGAGATTATTGTGTATTGTCTTATTCATAAAACTGACAGACTACCCCTTAGCTCTAAATTTTCGAAATGAATAACTGTTATCAGATATTCTAAGGATGATTAAAATCTAGTACTGTGCACATCACTTGTTGAGACTTACATTTGATGTTTTGTAAGCGAAATTGTCTGTGATATCAGCCTCAGTTGACACAGACACGTTTTAAAGAACCAATTAACACGAACGTCTTAAATAGCACCAGGGAATATTGTTCGGGGGGGGGGGGGCTGAATGGTTAGCACGTGCGCGCTGTACCATAAAGTCTGTCATTGAGTCAACTGGCGTGGTTTCGAATCCCCTGTTGTACGTGGCAAGGAGTAGGGTCGCATTTCCAATCTTATAGTTTTTCTCCGAGTCATCCGGTTTCCTCTCACTGCTAAAGAACTCCATGCGCAAGCGAATTCTTGAAATAACATTGAACCATATGTTAGTCCCGAAATGACCTAGTTTGTGTCGATTAGACGTTAAACCCCATTTCTTTATTTCTTTAGTCAGTGTTGGATTTTTTAGCCGGGTGCTCATGTAGGACGAAAACCGAGGCCTCGTGTACTCCCTTGAAAAATATAATTCGATGAGGGATAAGCCGGGTGGGTTCATACTTTTACTCACGACACATTGCATGGCTCGTCTTAATTATTTCGGCGGGTGTAGAAATGTTGGACGCTAAACCCCATTTCATTTCCTTTAGCATTGCTTATCGCATGTGTAACCTAAATGGTCGAAAATCAGTTCTGTCGAAGAGGATTATCTCGGATGACCAATGCTACCTGACTAGCAAACACTTGTAAGATACCTGAACTCTTTAAAGTAATGTATAACCACAGCTACCGATGGAAAGTAGGATTTCAAGAGAGGGTATTGTGTCTCTAGACTAATAACAACATACTTCACATCGACCGAGTTATTGTTTATTAATCTTGTTTCATAATCAGTCTCAAAATCGAAAATTTTATAATGTCAATACCCTTAAAGATGGGTTCCCGCGTACACACTGGGTGATTTAATGGCATATATGGACCAAAAACATATTCAAACTAATTAATTTCTCATAATTATGCTTCAAATCCTTCTCAAACATTGTAATTGCGAAGGAATGCCCTGGTATTAAAATTCGATCAAACCAGGTCATGTTTACGTCACGTGACTTGCCTCTCTTGGAAGTCAGAGGAGAATTCATTGCATACATAAGACGATGTTGTCTTTAATCGCTTACTATTTATTACAAATATAGAATCCTAATTAAATTCTCGGATTATCCACTACCCACGTCTTTTTCCGTCATTTTTATCTCAGGAAGTGTTGTATGTCTAACTCTTCATAAAGTTTATCAACTTGTACAACAAGCGCTCAATGTTCGCTTGTGACCTTTGACATAACGCGTGCAGAAGTTTTTAATCGTCGGGCTGTTGATTAGGGGAACCCTTACGTTTTTGTCCTGTATACGCTCCATGAGTGTTTTTCGGGGAATCCAGTATTTTTCTAGTAAGATTGGATATCTCTACTTTCCATATATACCAAAATTGCCATGGTTTTATTGGAAATTACCACCCAATAAATACTTTTCTGGGAACCCATCTTTAATACGATACGAAACGCGGAAATATCGTTTAAGAGAAATATTGGAAATGAAATAAAATAGGGTTTAACGTCCTACTGTTCTGCTCCTGACCGGGCTATAATGAAGACGGACATACGTCATGCAGTGTGCTATGAAGGGAATTTTGCCATATCGAATTCCAAGGGATCTTTTACGTGCACGCCAATGTATACACAGGACCTCGGGTTTCCGTCCCATCTGAACTACTACACACTGTTCCTTGCCAGTAGGAATATTAGAACATCTAAACTTTAAAACCTTACTTGGGTTTTAATGTCTCGTCGACATTTTACTAGATCATTTTTTATCTTTTATTTCGTGTGGAACGTTAAGGGGTAATGGGTGTTTCTGTCTTCCAACTGCCAAGGGATATTTTAAGTGTACTACCGATACGCATACTGGTTCTTGATACACTGTCCTTGCGTCTGTTCCACTATTCTATAACCCGACCACTTCAAACCTCAACCAAGTCTTAACAATAATAAGTTTAGGAGAACCGAGCTACACGCAAATCAAAGCCTACAAGACGAACCTGTGGACATAGATATTGTATGAAATAAACGACAAATATCAAATCAGGTGAACGGGTCCGGTGCCAGCCGTTAGCGTTCCGTCCGCTGTACAGTTCCGGGCCGCCTGTAATGACTAATAAAAAAAAAGACGTAATAAGAAAGATATTCAAAAGTGGCAGGGTGTGGTGGGGTGGGGTTTTGTTAAAGGTAATTGGGCATTATACTAGGAAATGTTTCTGACCTGTAAGTACTGGATTTATTATTTACGTCGTAAAAACTGTTGAAGCATTGATGACCTATTTCGAACCCGAACCCTTATAAGCTCACGAAAGCTACAAGGCACCACTTTTGCTTGCTTGTTACAAAAAGTGTCCCAATAAGTTCACCTATTCCTAAACACTTTGGTTACGAATAAATTATATAGTGTATTTATAAAACCACGTCTACTTGAAAGAGGGGGGGAAGGGTAGCGCGTGCGCGTTGTATCATAAGGTCTGTCAATGAGTCAACTGCCGTGGTTTCGATTCTCCGGTTGTACGTGATAAGGAGTAGGCGAGAGAGAGAGAGAGAAATGTGGTTTAACGTCCACTCGACACAAACTACGTCATATGGTTTAATTTCAATAATTCGCTTGCGCGTAGGGGTCTTTAGCAGTGGGAGGAAACCGGAGGACCTGGAGAAAACCCACGAGGTTGAACAGGCGACCCCCCTCCTTGTCACGTACAACTGGGGATTTGATAAGGAGTAGGGTCACCTGTCCAACTTCGTAGGTTTTCTCCGGGTCCCTCCCACTGCTAAAGACCCCTACCCGTAAGCGAACCATATGTTAGTCCCGCAATTACCTAGTGTCAGTTGGCTTGCATAAATCTGTGCTGACATAATCTCTAAGTGACATTTAGCGATTTGGAAACACATTAACAGAACACAATTTTTATTGGCAACAATCCCTGGTTTTATTCTAAAAGCACGAAATCTTAAAAGGGTTACGTGTCCGGATAAGCAGTTTTGACATTCACGTCCAAACGACTCAATATTTTGAGCTGAAATTTGAGACAATGTAAATACACCATTCCTCCATATTTTGGCGTTTAAATTTCATACGTACTCAGACTTTTATTTTTGAGACTCTGTTCAAATCGGGATAGTCCCTTTAAACAAATCTAATATACTAATTGACATAGATGATGCCAATTGAAATGCAATGGCGTTTAACGTCCTACTGTTCTGCACCGATTGGGCTAATGAAGACGGAATGTCGATTGAAAACCAGACAATGGACAATTATTTGATAAAAAAAAGGCACTCTGAAACGGCTATTGCTGTACTTTAAGAAACTTAAAGTAGTTTAATCATGTCCATGTATCATCCGTTACCGTTCCATGACCTAAAGAAACGATGGTCTAATTCCAGGTTAATGGTGGATTTTAGACAGTTTAATTACTTCCACGAATCCCACGTTATAAATCTATGAACTGGAGATACAATGGTATCATTCTAGGTTAATACTGGCCGGATCACACAGACATGTCTTCGCAAATATTAGAACCGGAAGTAACTGTTTGTTTCTCTAACAGATAAGGAGACCGAATGACGAAAGCAAATATGTCAATGTCATTTATGACGCAATACGGAATCATTGTCCAAATTCAAATATAGTCTCTAACTGTAATTAAAAAGAGAGCATTTATTTTTGGACACGTAGCCCCATGTTCTACGCGAACATCAAGTTGTTCTTCGAAGCTCGTTGAAAAAAAAATAACTCAAGTACGGACGGCATGAAACATGGTATGCTGGTTCGATTATTGGTGGCAGTGATGACGTCGTGATCGGTTCCTAGAACATAGTACGCTGTTTTTACACAGACATTCAAATACCTGACCATCTTAAAATGCAGAGCAGCAAAAGTGTCCAACACACTTGAACACAACACTCATCAATATATCCACAAGTATAAAGTGCACAAGAAACGTCATCTCAAATCGAACTTCAATAAAATTGAGACTAACCTTATCACTATCATCAGCGAACATCTAACGCTATCATCAGTTAGTTCCTATCAACACCGGCGATTATCTAACGCTATAATCAGTTCCTAGTTACACCGGCGAACATCTAATACTATCATCAGTGAGTTCCCATTAACACCAGCGAGTCTCTAACACTATCATCAGTTAGTTAGCACCAGCAAGCATCGAACACTATAATCAGTTCCTATTAACACCAGTGAGCCTCTAACACTATCAACAGTTAGTTCCTATTAACAACAGTGAGCACCGAATTAATTTCTGTGACAGAAATCTCGATGCACGTAGCAGACGTTTATCTTGTCCATTCCATAGAACATACTGCGTTATCATCTGTATGTTTTAAACCTCTGGGGCCGCGGTGGTACAGTGAGTAATACATTGGTTCGCTAACCTTGTTCGATCTGAATTTTCCGATCCGACGTGGTTCCCCCTTGTCTGTGGTGCAAGACTGAAGGCCCGGCAAGGGACAACGTATAGTCCTTAGGATGGGACTAAACAACGAGGCTTCATGTGCACATTGGCATGCATGTAAAAGACCTTTTGGCAGTTGAAAGTCGATATAAGAGTAGGCCGTAGCTCCAATGTCCGGGCAGAATGCCCCTCATAGCACTAGCCCAGCTGGAACAGATCAGTGGGACGTTAATCCCGTCTAATTTCAATTCATTTAGACTGTTGTGGCACAAAACATGGTCCGATGCAATCTTTCATAGCATAGTTGTCTTCCCTTGCAGTCCACACTAACGAATGCTGGATAGTGTGTCTGGTACTTTGAGTTCGGAAGAAGGTATTCTATACCCTTCTTTCCTTTTCTTTTACATAATAGTTTTATCAGTAATATTATGACAGTTGTCATCCATGACGTATAAAGTGAAAATGACCTTAGCAATGGCAAATATGATTTGCTATATAGTTTTTGAAGGCAAGTCTGTGGATAGAAATGAGCTAATTAACATTTTGATTTTGGTCAAAGATTTGAAGTGAGTTGAATACATTATTTTGATCAGCGATAGGGCAAGAAGTTCAATTCATGTTGACAGATAGACCCAAAGTCGAAGGGTTCTTGCTAAACCTGTTACTAAAACTAAAACTCAACTTTTCCTTTATCTGCGGAGTTAAACACATTGAATTTAATTAACTTGACAATTGTATTTATCACATAAAACAAAAAGCTGTAGCCATTTTAACAAGAAATGTCATCTCAAATCCGAACAAGATCTTTGCTGCCGTAAATTACATGGAGCAGAGCAGCGGGGCGTCAGACCCCCCAATTCATTGCTGACGTAAATTGATATCCGGTTTTATGATTACACATTTATAAACGCAAAATCCAAATTCCAATTCCACACGCTGATATCCCCATTATGTTTTTATTTAGAACTGACAGATAATAATAACATTCTACCAAATATCCAATCAGAAAATTCAAATATTTATCTAGAAGACCAGCTAAAGCACAACATTAGAACATTTTTCATTTCGTTCACGCGTCATAACTAGTTTTTCTAAATGCATTATGGTTTTAATAAATAGAGTCGTGACGTCATGAATCGATAGAAATTTAATTTTAAAGTATTGGAGCTAGTTTTGTTTCAACAAATTCCACACAAAATTCTAAAGCTGATACTAATTTTTGGATTTAATATCTTTAAAGGGCGTATGGCTCTATTTTTTTTAACCTTGAAATAGACAAAACTGGTTCTAAATACACACAGTAATATGAATGTATGTAGAGTGATTTATATTTAATCTTTGAAAAAAAAATATGGTAATCCCTAATCAATTATGTGAACAGTTCAAATTGAACGGCGGTCGTTTATAGGGCATAATTATTTAGCCTTTCATAATTACGTCCATATTGTGTTGTAGGATATGTTTTCTTTTGTTCATTAAAAAATGGCACTCGTGTACGGATTATAAAATGTTAATTGTCTTAAATATTGGACATTAGGATTCTATGGTTTCACGGCAAGATAACATCAGTATTGATTGAAATTGATCAATATTGAATTCTATTTCGTGTTGTTTAATTTTGAATATTATGGAAAATATTGTGTTAGAGAACTTGCTCTTTTAAGGCCTAAAGAAAGAACTGCAACAAGAAAATTGAGCTCTTGAATAATGTATCCATAGTAAGACGTTGGCTCGCTAACCAGCAGGTTCCGGGTTCTCTCCCGGTGTTGGCCCAGAATGATCCTGGATGTTTTTAGGCGTGGTTTCCACTTGTCAGTGGTGCAGAGGACAGAGAGCCTGACAAGGGACAACGTATAGTCGTTCGGGTGGTACGAAAACTGGAGGCCCTGTGTACACATTGTCGTGCACATAAAAGATCCCTTGACAGTGTAGACCGTAGAGTCGTTGAAAATATATCCTCATTGCACACTGGATGGCGTATTAGCCCAGCTGGTGCACAAAGTTGAAAATGAAATGAAATGGGATTTAACGTCCCACGGTTCTTCTCCGAACTGGGCTAATGACGACGGGCATACGGCATACAGTGTGCTATGAGAGAAATTTTGCCTGGACAGCGGCACTACCGCCTACTCTTATATCGAATTCCAACTGTCAAGGGATCTGTTACGTGCACGCCAATGTGTATACGGATCCTCTGTTTTTCGTCCCATCCGAACGACTAGACAGCTGTCCTTGCCAGGACCTCCGTACTGCATTACTGACAAGGGGCAACTCGGAAAAACTGAATGAAGGGATCGAACATCTGACCTCCAGGCTAGCGAGCCAGCATCTTACCCACTTAGTGCAGAAAGTTGACTTTATACCCCATTCTATGTATATCAAATAAAATACATGCTTCTATAAACAATGCCAGCACGTAGAAACGGTGTTTAATAAAGGACTACAAAGAAGGTCACGAATATATCAGCAACAAAGACTACTTCTACATGTTGCCATCAAAAGAAATGAAATTGAGTTTAACGTCTTACTGTTCTGCTCCGACTGGGCTAATAAAGGGGGGTACCGCGATCAAAAGATATCAAGATGGATAAACCTACTTTGATGACAAGCGACTCATACCTTAATATCGGATGAGAGCGAGAGACAGACTGTCTTTGATTTAGTTATCGAGACACGGGGGCTCGGTGAGTGACATGTCACGTGTACACATTGACGTGCACTTTAAAGAACCTTTGACAGTTGGAATTCGAGATAAGAGTAGGTCGCAGCGCCGTTGCCGAGCCAAATTTACCCCACAGCAGACTAAATTATATGCCCGTCTTCATTATCCCGGTCGGGGCAGAACAGTAGGACGTTAAACCCCATTTCATTTCATTTCTTTCGATATATGCTCTTTAAATCTTTCTTTAGATCATAAAGTCTGTTATTGAGCTAGGTTACGAGGTTTCGATTCCCTGTCGAGTAGGGTCGCCAGTCCAACCTCGTGTTTTTTCTCCAGATCCCCCCCCCCCCCAAAGCAAATGAAACCTACAGGCAAGCGAATTCTTGAAATAAATTTGAACCATGTTAGTCCCGAAGTGACCTAGTTTGTTTCGACTGGACGTTAAACCCCATCTCTATTAGCTAATTTCTGTTAGAAGATTTATAAATCTAATTCAACTTTGTACCCGAACATCTTGGCACAGGAAATTTCCACACCAGTTTTAGCTCCTTTAATTCAAAGTCAGTTGAATAGCACACATATTGTTTTATATCCACGGAAATTCAGGAATATTTTAATTTTCTATTAGAATTTTTATAAACTTTGTTTCCGTGCACCTTAGCACAGGAAATTTCAAACAAGAGTCTTCAAAGAATTTGTGAAGTCGGATATTACATGAGGTGCATATCCACGACACAAGGTGTCCGGTTTCAAAAACAAGCGAATTAATGCAAGAGAACTAATGACTTTAAAACGTGACCTTTTAAATAGAAACCAAAGGCGAACTCTAGAACTAGACAAATAGTGATTTAGTGCCATTCCATGTTTTTGATCTTTACGTCAATATTGGTGACATATTATATCTGATCTGCCATTTGCATTATGTTTGCTTTCAATTTCAGCAATAGGCAGCGGACAACTTAGAATGCACAGTGGAGTATAAAATAAATGCATACTCCACCGCCACGGATATGTTATATGTGCTGTTGATTTCATTTGTTAAATGTCAATCAGTGGGCAGGTGATCGTTTTCCAAGAATAACTGAGCTGTGGAGGAGTATTTATTTCAAAGGAATGTGTGACAATTTGGCCACCGACGTTCTCTACCCTAATCATAAACCTATAGAAACAATTTAATGTCTTTGCTCGAAACGCTTGACAGTTGCCATTCGCAATATAAGTAGGACGTAGTGCCACTGTCGATGCATGATTTTCTGTATGTACCGATCTTCCTTAGCCCATTCCCTTTTATTTCGACCCATCCTTTAAAGGGACATTATATGAGATTAGATAGTTTAAAACTAGATAATGTAAAGGGGATATGCTGAAAATTGCTCCACTATGAAAGGATGTATTAGCTATTGAATTTTAGGCCTAGCCTTGATCATCATCACTAAAGGTGGTACAATAAAAAAAAACAAAGTCTGGATTGAGCAGCAGATCGGATTCAAATCCAGTAAATATCGCAGTCTAGCGATAGCATCGAGAGTTGATTATGGTCTGGAAAAGCTAATTAATGTCTAATCAATAATTCAGATAACATTTCAGACCTAAAGGAAGACCTAAACAGACTGGCAAAACTGAGGGTTTGTACAAAGTCCATGGACGTATTTGCTCAGGAAATAGTCGCACTTTCTAAAATTCGTCACAAAGTCTGCCAATCTGTAGTTATATCCCCACACATTAATGTGGCTAAAAATGATAAATGTGATTAGAAAGTAAATGCGAGTTGAACGTCCTATTTATTCATTTACTTACATAATCTAGATTAATGTAATTATGCTTTGTCTATATCATAAAAAAAACATTGTAATCTATATAAATAAAGTCAAAGATGTCTGTATGTGTATGTTCGCCCATGAGGCTTCATCACCGCGATCCATAGCCGCATATGTAGTATCAAATTAACCTGCATGACCCCATGAATGTTTAAGGCCATAGAAGTTGTGGCCGCACTCCACCCCATGTGAAATTAACCAGAGAGAGAGAGAGAGAGTCCTCCCACTTCTAAAGACCCCTACACGCAAGCGAATTAATGAAATAAAATTGAACAATATGTTAGTCCCGATATGACCTAGTTTGTGTCGGCTGAATGTTAAACCCCATTTCTCTCTATCTTTCTTAATTACTTCTTCCACATTGGCGGGATGAATCTTCGTTTTCTTGTGGGACTTAACGTCCAATTCCCACTAGCCTGATATCGCAGACGCATGGTACATCAATCCATTGTCTTTTCAAGTCACGTGATTAAATAGAGATCAATATTTAGGAAAGAAGTTACAAGACCTACAACCTAATGATTACAGACGACCAATTAATCAAATCAGACTCCAGTTTCACAAAGCATTCCAGAAACACTCAAATTTGCACATAGTTTTTTATTGATGTATTTGATACAAAATAAAAATATCAGGGGCTATATTTTGGTTAAAGTAAGGCGAACAAAATTTAAGTAAATTCGTAACTTAAGTCTGAGAATGCTTTGTGAAACAGGAGCCAGGATGACTTTCCTCCAACTACAGACGTAAACACAGTAAATCAAATAAAATCGGATTTCACGTCCTACTTCGGAATGCACATTCTACTTTTCTGCCCCAAATATGTTTATGAAGACGGACATACGCCATGGTTTTAATGTTTAAAGATAATTGATTGGCCTGGTTTTTCATCCTAGCCGATGGACTAGACGCTGCCAGCTATGGTTTTAATGTTGTTAAAGATAATGGAAACAATATGATGGATTGATTGTATGTTTTGTTATTGTACAACAACCGTAATTCCTATCAGATCGGTTATACCATGTCAGCGATGGTTTTAATGTTTAAAGATAATGAAAATAATATTATGGATTGATTGTGTGTTTTGTTATTGCACAACACATTCCTATCATATGTTTTAGTAAAATCAAATATACATGAAATGTGTGGTTTATAAGGCCGATATATACGCGATCAATATTGTTGACACTAGTAGCTTCGATAGCCCAGTACCCCAAACAAAACACGTGGAGAGCACACTGTCATATAGCAATCTATGTGTTATAGTACGATGCTATCTTTATGGTCAGTGGATCCGACGGTGGTTTATTAGACTTAAGTGCCATGCCCAGAAAGCTGTTAAACAGACGGATCTGCCTTGTAAATCAACTGTAACAGTGGTCAGGTTGGTTTTTTTTCTCGAACTTGTGACATTATTTAATAATACAAAACTGGAGTCCATTGCAAGCTTTTATTTCAGTGGCTATTGGTTTCAATATATATGTGTTACATCAAAATGAAATGAACTTATTCAGCTAAGTGATGCCTTGGGGACGCCTTCCAGCAAAATTACTCATTTTATCATAGAAACCAATAGGCAGTGATTCTGTGATTCTGCAGCTCGCAGCAACAGAAGGTGATTTCGGATCAATCCAATATTTGGCATATTTTGGTAATGAAATGAGCTAATGAGAGAGCCTGGCTTATCCAAATCCTGGAAAAAATCAACTTTTATTGTTTCGCGAAACACTTGACTGACCAACATTTAAATTAGTTTTATCTACTAGTGTCTTTATTATAAAGTTAGCGTTGTTTAATACGGCAAAAGGTAGAGGTGATCTGATTGGCTATTGCACAAAAGTTAGAGGTGATCTGATTGGCTATCGCACTTCTTTGGTGTAAACATGTGTGTCTGTATCTATTGGATTATCAGATATTTAACCTCGTTTTGATTTCTTGGACAGACGTTCAACACTGTGTTGTCTCGCATATTAAACTTTTAGATCATGGTCTCTTTCAGCAACTGTTAGATTTTATTTTCCGAGAATGTTAAAATGTGATGGATATTTTGAGTAAGTTTTAATGGGGTAAGTTGTGATTAAGCGAAACTTTAGTGAACATCTTTAATTCAATTTGCACCATTGGTGACGTAAATTAAGCGTCGTTTCAGTATTGACGTTGTTGCTACCGACAATTAATAAAATATATAAATTCTGTTCCCGACTTTTGTTGATGTAATTTGTACATCGACGACCATTCTGGAACAGTCTGGTGTCCTGGGTCCAACCTATTAACAATTGTAAACAACTTTTAATTCGTTTTCTCTTAACACCGTTGATGACAAAACTTCATCACTGAAATGGTTCCATGTCGGCAGTTAATAAAACACAACTATAAAATCTGTTCCTGACTTCGGTTGGCGGAGTGCAGAAAAGTAGGACGTTAAACTCCATTTCATTTCATTTCGGTTGATGAATTCACACATGAAGTTAAAGGTACTCTTAGTTTGCGCCAGAACACTGTCTTCTGGAAAATCGTGTGGTACCATTTGCCGATAACGATGTATACTTCAAGAATGATATTTTGATTGTTGTATTAACAAACTATTAGCGCGAAATTTGGAAAGGCTTTTCTAAATAAATTGACTTCTATTTGATTTTAAGATTCTGCTTGAATTCTCATGAATAAATTGACTTTAAAACTGATTGAATTCTCGTGAAAAACTTTTCCTAATACAATGATTTCGATTATTTGAGAAGAGTTTAACATTGTGCTTGATTTCCCACGTCACCGGACCTTTAAGACTGTTCTAGCTTGGCATTGTGGGGTGTAATTCTAATATGGAACTGGTGATTGTGTAAATGATCAGCTGTCGTATTGACTGGCTGGAAAGCTCCTTTATACCACAAATCGTCTTAAAACAGTAATTACCAGGACAAGTAGAATTGCATGTCATGAATGTTTGATACATTGATTACGGATAACACAACAGTTACAACAGGAGACTACGCAATACAATGTTCAGGTAGGCATATTAACTTACATATTCTTAAAAACTTGTACACAATGGGCGTGGTGTGGTAGTCCGTCCAGCACAACCATTGCAGTTATTTAGCACAAATCGCCTTGAATTCGAGTACCAAAAGCATAATTATCTCTATCTCCCCCTCTTTCTCTGCCCCTCTCCCTCCCTCGCTTTCCCCCTCTCTCTCCCTCTCTCTCAAATACATGACATCCCATTCGGTCTAGAAAGCCGGTATATATGAAATGAAATGGAGTTTAACGTCCTACTGTTCTGCTCCTGTACTGCGCTAATGAAATCGGGCATACACCATACATTGTGTTTATAAGGCGTACTCTTATATCGAATTCCAACCGCCAAGCGATGAAAGCCGACGTGATTGCGACAGAGACTTTATATTCTACGTTAAAGATATGTTAATAATTCGGCAGTGGCGCAAAAAAGTTCACTGGGATTTTCCCCCTTGTCATTGATGCAGGGCAGAGGACCTGGCAAGAACAACGTACAGTCGATAGGATGGGACGCACGTAAAAGAACCGTTGGCAGTTGGAATTCAATAGCGCCACCGTCCGGCTAAAATTTCCCTCATAGCACACCATATGGCGTATGCCCATCTTCATTAGTCCAGTCGAAACAAAACAGTAGGACGTTAAACTGTGTTTCATTTTATTTCAATTAAAATACTTTTGATTTTTTTTTTTATAAATCTCAAAGTACACCACTCGTCTGTTAGCTGCGGGAACTCCATAAATTGGAGGTGGCATCAGGTGTTCTATAGATAACTAAAGCAATGAGAAATGATGTCATATTTTTAGAAGGGGTACGCCTACTGGAGGGTCACGTGGCTAAGTGGGTAAGACGCTGGCTCGCTAGTCTGGAGGTCGGGTGTTCGTTCCCTGAATTGGCCGAGAAAGTTCATCCAGATTTTCCGGCTTGGTTTCCACTTGTCAGTGATGTAGGACGGAGGGCCTGACAAGGACAGTTGTCTAGTCGTTCGGATGGGACGAAAAACCGAGGTCCCGTGTACATATTGGCGTGCACGTAAAAGATCCCTTGGCAGTTGGAATTCGATATAAGAGTAGGCTGTAGCGCCGCTGCCCGGGCAAAATTTCCCTCATAGCACACTGTATGGCGTATGCCCGTCTTCATTAGCCCAGTTTAGAAGTACAGTAGGGCGTTAAACCCCATTTCATTTTATTTCGGTACGCCTACCCTATCCTGCCTCACACACCCCATCCATCACACGGTTTAAAGGACAATATTGGTGTCAGTCATTATCATATATGACGGATTATCATATATGACTGATATAACTGCATGGTTAAACACGTTCTAAATACAATTTTAACACATGGATCATTGCTACGATAGATGAGTTATGAAGATTTCAAGAAAGGGAAGTGACGAAAGCAAACGAAAAACACGAGGTATCCTTCTACATAACTGACTGAAGTGACGAGTGATAACAGATACACGGGCGATTTTCCGTGAATTACAATGTTTTTAATAATTATAAAATGTAGGGAAAATTTCTATTTATCTCCTTTTCCCTTATTTAGTGACATTCAATTACTATTTTGTATTATAAGATATACTCTAACAGCCCCACATAGCAACTTCTGGCCTTCCAAGGAATTATTAGTGAGCAGAAATTCGCCCGTGTATCTGTACTCGTCACTTCAGTTCTATCACGTATGTGATAATGACTGACACCAATATTGTCAGATATTGAACAATCTAGGTAGATATATAAAGTTAGCATTTTCGTTTGCGGTAAAAGTATACGTAGTGTGTGACGCCCTTTTCTCCTAACAAAAACACGGTTTATTTTCACAGTTACAATTTCCTTTTATTCTTTTATATAAAGAAAACCCCGTCGTCCTGCTATGTCCAATGCTAATAGTTAGAAGTCTGTCAGAAACAGTTTGGTTTCGTACATTAACAAATACCTCGGGAATTTAAAGATATTTATCCTTATGAATAAATGTTGGATACATGGAAATTATGTCAGATTTTATTTCCAACAACAGTGATTATGGTTTTACAAGTGTCAGAATGTCTATTTCAATTAACTATCACCGACGTCAATCATGACGCGTTAACGCGAATTCAACCAATCAGATTATATTGTCGTTTTCACGTGAAAAAAGGGACGCCGTTTGAGCCCGAAATAGCACTTAAAGTTGATGATTAAGCCAAAATACAGTGTTACTTTGGGATGGAAAAGATGGCAGCATTGTTAAAAATGGACATGCAATTGTGAGTGACCTCGTAGAAAATTTCACAAAATGCAGGTTATGCGTCAATCGATTGTATGCAATCTCAGAGACAGGACTGATCTAAATATGTTTAAAGATTCATTCAGAGCGGAAATATTTCACATTGCGTAAAGGGTATACGCGAACAACCAGACTTCCAGTTACCGTCCACATAATCCGTCTTCATTTATCTTGGCCAATATTCGATGTTGTCGAAATGGCGACAACGTAGGCTGGCTTGACCGAGACTATTAATCAGAATACGTCTGGGTGTTGTATAACTTTGCAGGAATATCTAAACGTGTAGAAGTCTACAGTAATAATGACTAAGTAGCCGAATAAACAGCTTCTATATCCCTCGGGTGTAATCGGTATTTGTCGTAACATCCTCCGTACCTGGGTAAGCCTACGTGGCTATTACGCCTAAAGAACGGTCACTGTGAGTAGAGGTTTACATAAAAGTACTCGATCTGTTTCACAGAGGATTATGAAAGTCTTCTATTATCTCTGTAAAAGATGACTACTTTCAAAACGTGACGTCTCATCACGCGGCGTCAATCATTGGCTCAATAGCGCATGCATTGTTTAGATACGACGTTACTGATTCGGGCAGAATGCTGTCTTACTCATTTTAATACGCATTTAGATTAAATAGGAATTAATTTTTACCTACAAATATGTCAAACGTCTTTATTTATTTTTCTAATACATAAAAAAAAATGTTTTAGAATTGAATTTGTCGGGGGAAAAAAGTTAATATTTATGGCTCATCAAGTCGCATTGGTGTCATCCTTATCAGTGATTGTCGCGGCCTCGCGAATATTCACTGCTGATCAGTAAGAAAGTACCTGTGATTGGTCAAATATTTTGAAGCGGTTTCAAGCATAAATTTTATCGTATTACTGCCCATTGCTGGACTGGCTTCTAATACTTGAGCGTTTGAGGGAGTGTTCTATTCTTCCCGTTCAATCAAATCCATCCTACGTACAGCACCATGACAGCCCTTCGTTTAATCTCTAGACAGTGATTTAAGGTATTAAAAACAGTGAAAGTCTTGTTCGGCTTCATACAGTATTGTTTACATTGTAATCATGTTGACAGCCTCGTTTGTCACGCAATTAATTTTTCTGCAATATTCTGCTATGCACTGGTTAATTGGGCATACTAAAATCGTGAGTCATGACGTAACGTTATGTAAACATATTTGGTCCAATTTGGAGCTCTGTTTAAAGCGTGATCATATTGTTACACAGTTAGTTATTGGTTGTTAATCGGGCTATTGACCAGTCATAATTTGGAACAGAAATTTGCTTCCATTAAAGCAGTGTTTAGTTGGATTAGCTCTAATCCATCGTAACACTGCGGGTAGTATGATTGTTGTACGATCGTGATGGAACTTCTCATTGTTGTTTCTTCGACAATTTCGCATATATTTGCGATGATGTCATAGTCAGTTCCTGGTCCATAGTAAGATTATACCCTTTTTGGGTTTTTTTATAAACGGGTATTTTTATTCCCATAAAAGGATCGAGGAGTATGTCAGTACAGTAATAACTGTATTAACACGCACGGACAACTGCCCGGGTTTGTGATACTCGATTAAGTAAGCTCGTAAATGTGTGATGACGTCATAGTCAGTTCTTGGTCCATAAGTACGATGATACTTGTTTTTTTTTTTTTTTATATATAAACGGATATTTTTATTCTCACGAAAGGATCGAGGAACAGGCCAGTACGATAATAAAATGTATTAACATGTACAGACAACTGCCCGGGTTAGCTATGCTCGATTAAGTAAGCTCGTAAATATTTCTATTTCTGGCTTTTCAATATTGAGATAAGTTCTAAAAGTAACAACAATACAATTCCCTAAGCAATGAAGCGATATGTGTTTAATATAATAAACTTTCTATCACAGTCCTATAGTGATGTATATAATATCGATCTATTATATTCAATCAAACTGTGTATTTATAATCATTGACTGGTTCTTAGTGCAGGACATGGGGGTTAGATGCGCGCTGTATCATAAGGTCTGTCATTGAGGTTTCCATCCCCGGTTGTACGCGACAAGGAGTAGGGTCGCCTGTTCAGCCTTGTTGGTTTTCTCCAGGTCCTCCGGTTTCCTCCCACTGTCAAACACCCCTACGTGCAAGAAAATTATTGAAATAAAATTGAACCATATGATAGTCCCAAAATGACATATTTTGTGTCGAGTGGACGACGTTAAACCCCTCATAAGGTCTGTCATTGAGTCAACTGGCGTGGTTTCCATTCCCCAGTTGTACGTGACAAGGAGTAGGGTCGTCTGTCCAACCTCGTGGGGTTTCTCCAGGTCATCCGGTTTCCTACCCCATTCCTCCCACTGCTAGCGACCCCAACGCGCAAGCAAATTATTGAAATAAAGTTGAACCAGTTTGTGTCGAGTGGACGTTAAATCCCCGGGTGGGGATATGGATAGAGCTGTCATGTGATCAGGGGAAACAGGTACTAGTTTTAATCCTGTTGGAGGCAGACCATCGTTAAATGGTCTGCATCTCGATAGATCATCTATTTATAGCAATTCTCTCTCTCTCTCTATCCACCTCTCTCTCTCCAGTGCAGGACATCTTCAGTAGAAGGTGATCTCGGTGTAACTCCGTATATCTTATCAAGCCCTGCATATTTCGTCACTAATTTCGATTGGCTACTGAACCAGCTGGGGACCTCTTAGATTCCTGGATAGAAAATATCATCGCGAATACCCAGTTTCTCGCCTTTCAGCTAAAATGTCTACATGGTCATCACAAAACGTATTCAAATCCACTAAATATCGCAGACTAACCTTAGCATCGAGGGTTGATTATGGGCTTGATAAGTTAATTAATGTCAAATTATTAATTTAGATAACCTTAAAGGCCTAAAGACAAACCTGCAATAGGCAGATTTAGCTCTTGCATAATGCATGTGTATATATATTATAGAGCACCCTAATTTAAGCTTATCGTTTCCGGAACACCGCTATGTAACTTATATTCATCCTTCACTGACATTCTGATAAATCAACTGCACAGCAAACATTGGAAATGACCTGTTTTTTGTCGAGTGGACGTAAACCCAATCTGATTAAAACACATATCCTATTTCATTTCGTTTTTTTTATAGTTCAAAATTTCTTTTTACTTGTCTTTACTACGTAGGCCATCGAAAGAATAAAAAAAACTGAAACGAAATATAGATCTGTATTTTAAACAGATTGACATAAACCACACCCTCTCACTCTTCTTCTACATAAAATCGCAAATAGAATATACCTAACACTATTATATTCTTGACGACAAGCCAGAATGAAAACAAATACCTAGTCTAGTTGCTATTATCAGAAATTGAATTATTAATGGAATATTGATTGTAAGTAATTGAGTGTACATAATTTTATTAACGTGGTTTTTTTATAAAAAGAAATAACAAAATATCTTTGTCTGTACTGTATCTATCGTTATACATGTACGAGACGTACGAGCTGGGGGGCTGGGGGGGGGGGGGGCACACAATTGTAGTTTGTAAAAGTTGTATAAAAAAAGATATTGTGTTCTTGAATGTGTCCAATTTAACAGCAAATTTATTATTATTATGTAACATACTAAGCACCTAACTACATTTTTTGGGCACCAACCACCACGCCAGCCCCCCCCCCCCCCAGTCAAAAATTTCCCCTTACGCCTATGCCTACATCCATCGTCTTGTCTTCGTCGCTATCGAATTCTCAATCTCATAACGTTCAAAAATGTTCTGCCAGTACAAATGGCAACACTGGACACGAGTCGGATGTTAGGCCAGTAGCACTACGCGAGACGAGAGGAGCCGCGAGTACGTGAGTGTGATGAGCGAGTACACGTGTTCAGTGACAGTAGACCAACACGCCTCACAGTAGTTATGTACAACGCACGTATGGTATCAAGACAAGAGGATCAGGAGGTGTTCATGATAAGCAGGCCTCGGTGGACGATGCTGCGAGCCTACGGGTCGCCTACCAATTCGAACATTCCTAAAAAATCATTATTGTCTGCAAAATATTTTTTTTTTGGGGGGGGGGGGATAATTCGATTTTTTTTTTTGGGGGGGGGAGGGGGCTTAGCCTCCCCATACCCACCCTGCTGCTTCCCCTGATCTCATAACAGTTCTATTTATAGCAATCACCCCTGCCACTTTTCCCTTTTTGCTTGTTATGCCAGGTTTTAGTGAATATTCATGAATTTTGGGCTGCAGGATCAAGAAGTATACAGTCATAAACTAGGCTGGTCGCCTACTAAAATGACGTCACTTCCGATAGCTTCTTTTATCTGTAACCAGGGCTAACAAAATATCTAAATGGTATAAGCCGCTTTCAACATTTTTTTTTATCATATTTGGGGTCTTTATGGTTATAAAGATTATGATTATCAGAATGTTAAAAATAAATGTTATAGATGAAATGTCATGGATTTAACATGGACGTCAATCAGGGTGAGAATAACTAGTCTGATTCCATCAACTCCGTGTAATTTCTACTTCTGGTTTATGGTCATGACACCAAACCAATACCCTACAGATATATGGATTACGTCACAACTTACAAAAACATTAAAATGTTACCATCAATTCCACGCTACGGGATCTGAACTTTAAGTGAATCCGATGATAATGGACAAATGCACGGAGCTAAATTTCCTAAAAGCATTTTCTTTATTATTGTTCGTGATCTTAAAGCCACGTCAAAAATATCTTTAAAGTCTCTAATGGTCGAGAGTTAAAACATAGTCGATTTTTCTGTCGGGATTGTTCAGCCATTACTGTTTCTTTTCCTTATCAACTTATTTAATCGAGTTAACGTTTAAAAGCTCTGATACGGGAAAAACTACGCTACATTTACCAAACTCAGCTATTTTATTTCTTCTTTCTCCCCATTAAGTAATTCGGTTCACTTGGATTACCGTGTACTAATGTGTCGAACAAAGACTTATTCAGTGAGATTATTGAGTTCTATGACTATCACCACCATATTGTTGATAGGTGCCACGTGTCAATAGAGACTTTTGGCAAATGGAATTTTTCCCATCCGTATAACGTATTCGTATCGTCACCTGATACGTTGCGTTAATTTAGTTTTAGAGTTTTGGCAGATTTTCGCGCCGCGTACGTATGGGTAGCTGAGCTGAGCGTAGTTCTATTACAGCATAATGGCAGTTATCTACCAAGATCAACATCAGTACTAGTCAAGTACCTAGCCTATAAATTCCTGAAGGGAGTGAAGTCGTCTTTGCCATGGTTAAAATCACGTCAAATATACACCTTCGTGTTCTAGGATATACATATATTCATAAAAACGCTACGGCACAATATTTCAGCGTCTAAATGTAGCAAAATATACGGTAAAAAGACGACGATGTTATACGGACCTTTTCCGTATGAAAGCTGTTCGATACGTGCTGCCGTATCCGTGTGCCGTATCACGTATGAGAAATACACACGCATTGATGACGTCACACGCAAAATCGTTACGGATGCGCGATGCGGACCAGGAATTTACGTTTGCCAAAAGTCTCTAATGTTTCATATCACTTATACCTTTCTCCATTCAATCAGTCCGATTAAAACACAGATCCTATTTCGTTTCGTTTTTTTATAGTTCAAAATTTCGTTTTACTTATCTTTACTACACTAGGATGTTGATGAGATGTTGCATTATCGGCATTTTGGTTGAAGTGAGGGATTAGCCAATGGAACGGTCTGTGGGTAAACCTATAGAAACGTCAACGCCGATCACCCAAAAATCAATGTCTGGCGTTATATGTCAAAAGCCGCTCGTACCATCGAAAGTGCAGGCCATCGAAAGTATAAAAAAAAAACGAAACGAAATATAGATTGGTATTTTAATCAGATTGTCACCCAACTTAATGCTTCCGTTGTGCTTCCGTCTACCTATGCTTCATGAAATACACCAATAAAGGGTTTTAATATTTCAATGTTTATGACTTAAGATAAAAAAACATACTTCCTTTATTTCTATCTACCCAGTAAGGATTTATATATATATTTTTTTATTCATTTGTATCTGTACTGTCTTTACGGCTTGAACCTAGATCACGACGTAATCAAAACTATTAACGTTATTAAAATGGTTTTTGTATCATCTCAGATAATAAATTTGTCATCACGTTGTTGGTTCCTGAAATCAGAGGCGGATTAGGTAATGGCGCGGTCAAGGACAAAATATCATGTTATAGACCACACAGACAATGCATAGTTATAAAATGTTTTTACAGTGACCTATTAAATGTTGATGATTTGCTATTCGTTTACCCCAGCCTTTATTGTCCCAACTGCGATTTCAACGGAAACGTTTTTAGGATGAATTAGCGCCAAATTTGTATTCAGCCTCGATCAATGATTCCTCCATTTACGCATTATGGATTTTGTTAAATTGACTTAAGCCTGATGTCCCAAATAATTAAGCATCCCCCTTGTTAAGTTTACAGAAGAGATTTTTGTCTTGATGGCAAATGTTTTTTTTCCTTTTAGTGAATAATGCCGTACATAATGATAGTTTTTATATGTCGCTAAATATCGCCCAAAATAAAAGACGTTAGATTGTTAGTTATCATTTTGATGTAAGTGAATTACAGCTAGGGACCCCATGCAGTTCGCCTAGTATATTCCCATTTCTCACTGCATGACATTTGGGCTTATCTGAGGCCCTAGCATCAACAGTGAAAAGATGGCATATTCCGGTCATTATCCGCCATACTCGCACAATTACAATTTATATGTCAGTATTTTCGATATACAATATAATAAATAAAAACATAAAATTTTAAAATTATATGCTTTATATATAACTCAATACGAAAATAGACAGACAATCACAAACGATGTTATTTTATCCTTAGTGATATTCCTTGTAGTCGGAGCGGAGACATGTGGATATCCTTCTCGATTAACAAAAACAGATCGGTAAATAGTCATAAACTATCCTGGCTTCATATGGATTTATTGGATTCACGATAGCAACAATTTCAAGCCCGGGTACATCTAAAGAAACAATTAAACGCGAGACTGCATCTTGCTTTATTTATGACATTTAATCATTTCTCGGAATTTTGATCTAGAAAAACCGTGTCAGTCATAGTTTAAAGGGTCAATTTGAGAATATTTATAATAAACTATATTGAGAACGGTTACCTCCATAACTCAACTACACAGTGAAGACAACCTCAGTAGCAAACCTACTTCTATTCGCTAGGGAGGAAAGCGGGGCATCTGGGGGAAACGCACGTGGTTGGACAGGTGACCCTACTCCTTGCCACGCCACTTGATTCAATGGCAGACCCTATGATCCAGCGCACACGGGTTCACCATTCGGCCACCTAATGTTTGACAGTCTTAGAACTATTAAGGGGACACGTTCACATAATGTTTTACCAGATAACTCGCCTTTAAGTATTCCCGTTGAGATTGCTTCAAGCAGTTCATGTCAAAATGAAGTAAAATATCCATTTATGGAATTTTAAGGACATGTTAATTTTATAATTTGAATAAACTAAACAAGCCTGATATCTTTCTGATAACTCAACTACACAGTGAAGACCAGTATTAAACCTACTTCCACAACTATAGAGAGTTAAGCCACCCACACAACTATAAAGAGTAAGACTGCGACCACAGCTAGAAAGAGTAAGCCTCCTCCAGTACGTCGCCACCACAGCTAGAAAGAGTAAGCCTCCTCCAGTACGTCACCACCATAACTATAATTAGAGGGACCACCACCACAAAGTCTCCACCACAACTGTAATTAGTGGGGCTACTACCAGTAAGCCTCCACCACAACTATAATTAGAGGGACCACCACCACAAAGTCTCCACCACAACTGTAATTAGTGGGACTACCACCAGTAAGCCACCACCACAGCTATAATTAGTAGGACTACCACCAGAAAGCCTACACCACAACTATAATTAGTAGGACTACCACCAGTAAGCCCCCACCACATCTAAAATTAGTAGGACTACTGCCAGTAAGCCTCACCCACAACTATAATTAGTAGGACTACCATCAGTAAGCCTTCACCACAACTATAATTAGTAGGACTACCACCAGTAAGCCTTCACCACAACTATAATTAGTAGGACTACCACCAGTAAGCCTTCACCACAACTATAATTAGTAGGACTACCATCAGTGAGCCTTCACCACAACTATAATTAGTAGGACTACCACCAGTAAGCCCCCACCACATCTATAATTAGTAGGACTACCACCAGTAAGCCCCCATCACAACTATAATTAGTAGGACTACCATCAGTAAGCCTTCACCACAACTATAATTAGTAGGACTACCATCAGTAAGCCTTCACCACAACTATAATTAGTAGGACTACCACCAGTAAGCCCCCATCACAACTATAATTAGTAGGAAAACCATCAGTAAGCTTCCACCATAACTATAATTAGTAGGACTACCACCAGTAAGCTTCTACCATAACTATAATTAGTAGGACTACCATCAGTAAGCCCCCATTACAACTATAATTAGTAGGACTACCACCAGTAAGCCTCCACCACAACTATAATTAGTAGGACTACCACCAGTAAGCCTCCACCACAACTATAATTAGTAGGACTACCACCAGTAAGCCTCCACCACAACTATAATTAGCAGGACTACCACCAGTAAGCCTCCACCACAACTATAATTAGTAGGACTACCACCAATAAGCCTCCACCTGAACTATAATTATTAGGATCACCACCAGTAAGCCTCGCCCACAACTATAATTAGTAGGACTACCATCAGTAAGCTTCCACCACAACTATAATTAGTAGGACTACCATCAGTAAGCCTTCGCCACAACTATAATTAGTAGGACTACCACCAGTAAGCCCCCGTCACAATAACTGTAATTAGCAGGACTACCATCAGTAAGCTTCCACCACAACTATAATTAGTAGGACTACTATCAGTAAGCCTTCGCCAAAACTATAAAGGGTAAATCTACGACCACAAGTATAAAGAGCAAAGCTACCTCCACAAATATAAATAGTGGGCTACCTATGCAAATAAAAGCCTAAGGCTACCTTCGCAACTATAAAGTGTACGGCTGCCCACTCAACAATAACGATTAATGCTACCTTCGCAACTATGACACTCTACAAAGAGTAAGTCTGTCACAACAAATGTTGAGATAAACGAGGCCAGATTAAGCGATGGTAGTATATATAGTTTAATAGTCACAGACATATTAAATAACACAGAACATATATTACATAACACAGGGGACGTGGTGAATCGGAAAGCAGAGGAGGTGATTTATAAGCAAATTATAGGGCTATATATTTCAGACGGGAACAAAATTACGTTTGAGTTTGACAAGACAAAGAACTTTATAATTAAGATGAAGAGGTCTACCAATTCTGTGTAATAACCATTTAATCTTTAAAATAATCCTTTAGTTTTATGCCATGTCGGCACCAAGCTTATAGATAATCGTGTATCTGTTATATGTTAAATCTCCTACTCGACCTCGACATTGGGGGGAGGGGGGTCCTTGTCGAAAATAGAATTGGTTCAATTGTATTTCAATTCGCTAGGGGTATTTAGCAGTGGAAGGAAAGCGGGGGACCTGGGGAAATGCACGAGGTTGAACCAGCGACCCCACTTCCTGCCACGCCACTTAACTCAATGTCAGACCTTATGATCCAACGCACACGCGTTCACCATTCGGCCACCTAATGTTTGATAGTCTTAGAACTATATATTAAGAGGACACTTTTGCATAATGTTTTACCAGATAACTCGCCTTTAAGTATTCCCGTTGAGATTGCTTCAAGCAGTTCATGTCAAAATGAAGTAAAATATCCGTTTATGGAAAGTTGAAGACATGTTTATTTTCTAATTTGAATAAACTAAACAAGCCTGATATCTTTACTGTGGCGAAAAGCGTTTACATTTGTGCACTATATAGTTATGTTGCTCCATCTGTATTAGAAAGCCTTCTGTGCAACGATACCTTGGGAAATGTGAGTACTGGTCAAATAGACGAAATTTCAAATGCGTGTGAAATCCGTAGCGAAATATCTGATGCTTCCGGAATTCGGCACACCAAAGATCTTATCCTTGTAAAACATTTGTTGAATTGGGATAGTTTCTGCCTAGCGTTTAGTAGTTTTATAAAATACAGCGAGGTACAAACAAATGTATTAGTTGTACTTCCGGTGAAATTCGCCCACACACGTAATGCTAGGTTCCCACTGTCATGCAATGTGTTACGATAGGATTGTCCCCATTGAGTCCACGATCTGGTACGTGCAGATACGTTTCGACACGATCAACACGATTGCTACGACTGACCATAATTTCAATCGTGATAGTGGGAACCTAACATAAAACACAAAACGACCACACTCGTTCTCAAACAACCTTTACTTTGCTGGACAATCTGGGTTAACGAAGATAGGCATACGCCATGTAATGACCTATACACCTACATTTTATGGAATATTACCTGAATGCCAATATTTATGAAGCGATATTCTTTCTATTTCACGAAAAACTGATGATACTTCTCAGAATAAATCATGAAATTAAATGGAGTTTTTAACGTCCTGCTTTTCTGAACAGACTGGGCTAATGTAAGATATTTTGTTGAATTGAAAACTACTTTTCTGAAGACGGGGTACATGTACGAGATTTTACTGTTCATGACGGTTTCAGTTCAGACAGCGTAAATGGCGGCCTGACAGTTAGGAAAGACCGTGGAGCTTAGGTCACGATTAACCAAAGAGGTAATCAAAATCTGAGATAATTTGAAAGCTATCCTGCTAAGTTAATCTGGTATCAACAGTCTCTATTCTATCCAAAACATATTGTTGATTCCGACTGGGCTAATAAAGACGGGCATACGCCATACAGTGTGGTATGAGGGAAATTTTGCCTGCAATTACAATCGGGCTTGGAAAAGACGTAGAATGTGTTAATTAGCGCAGTTAAAGTCTGGGCTATAACTGTCGATTTTCACAGTTTATTCTACATCACGAATTGATGACACCAACTCTCACTTCATTAATCAATCGTTTGCTAAAGGTACGGTCTGTGATTAATGTTTTTAAAGGTACGGTCTGTAGTTAATGTTTGTTAAAGGTACAGTTTGTTCCTTTGTTAAAGATACGGTTTGTAGTTAATGTTTGTTAAAGGTACCGTATGTAGTTAACCTTTGTTAAAGGTTTCGGTCTGTGATTAATGTTTGTTAAAGGTACGGTTTGTAGTTAATGTTTGTTAAAGGTACGGTTTGTAGTTAATGTTTGTTAAAGGCGCGGTCTGTAATTAATGTTTGTTAAAGATATGATCTGTACATTCGTTAAAGGTAAGGTTTGTAGTTAATGTTTAAAATATTCACAAATTTATCTACATATCTGAAATGTCCTTGTGGCTATGATGGTTCTCAGTAACAAAGATGTCCTACGATTGATTCGTGCGTTGACCGAGAAATTTGCACGGGATGCTAACACTTGTTTTCCAATATCCAGTTGCAGGAGTGTGGGTCTGGCAAGGGACAGCGTGCTATGAACAGAACCCTGAACAGTTGCAATTGGATGAGTAGGCGGGTCTCTATATTTAGCTATTGTATGCACCCTCTTAAACACGGGCCCTTAACAACCAGAATTGTTGTTCAAAAATATCAAGTAAAAACAACGTTAACTCTAAAAATATATATCATGGCAAAAATTGATAATGAAATAAAAAATATTTTGAGCTCTCCCTTTAATCTCAGAACTTGTTTTCCCTTACAGTTGCTGCCGACAAGTGGGATTAAGTCTGTGGATTCTGACAACTAAGTATACTCACTTGGGATTAACGAATAGAGTTGTCTAGGAATGGCATTAAAGTGGGTATTATCCAGCGTCATGTATTGTATTACACCATTTCACGGGCAGATATAATTTCTATATCCTGTTGTCAAAAATATCACTTTCAGATCCATTGACGTTTCTTTTAGATTTCATACAAAGTTGAGTTTTCATTTAACTAAAGTAACATATCTTTGCTATTCCTGATCCCAAAATACAACTTTATTTCTATTTTTAAATAGTAATAACAATATGTTTTCATATAAAGTATGGTGTTAAATATACTATTCAAAAAAAGTAGGGGATATTTGATTTTGGGGGCATAATACTAAAATATGCAAATGACTACGAAAAAAGTCACTATAGAACCTAACAGAAGAAACATTTCCAGTTACATGTGACGCCCAAACGCACCAATAGCTACCGCATGAAATGCAGGTGATGCTTGGGATCATCATGGGGGTCCAACCCAAGATTTGCACGACTCTGACTTTGAATGTTACAGTCATTGTGGCATTGAATTCCAGGGTGGAAACATCAGTTTAATTGTTTTAGTGACCAGAAAACCAATTTTGATATGCGTCGGCTTACCCAAAATGAAAGGTTACGTGCCCTTGGCATGCTACAGATCGGCACAACACAGGCGATTGTGGCGCGGACGATGAATGTTTCTCAGTCTGTCATAAGCAGGCTATGGTCCAGATACCGTGATACACAATCTGTACAGGACAGACCACGCTCAGGTCGACCAAGGGCGACAACTCAAGCCCAGGATCGATTTATCCGTACCTTGGCCTTGAGAAATCGTGTCATCACAGCAAATCAGATCAGCGCTCGTCTTCAAACAGACACTGGTGTGAGAGTGAGTGGCCAGACGATTCGGAATCGACTACATAGGGGTCACCTTCGCGCCCGACGTCCTCGCGTGATCCCTTGTTTGAGAGATCATCACATTCAGGCAAGACGTCGTTGGTGTAGGGATCGTCAACACTGGGATAATCGACGCTGGAGCAATGTGATGTTTTCAGATGAGTCAAGGTTCACTGTTGATTTTTTGGACAAACGTAGGAGGGTGTGACGTCGTCGAAACGAGCGCTTCCAAGACGTTAACGTCATCAGACATGATCGATTTGGGGGTGGTTCTGTTATGGTGTGGGGAGGCATCACTGTTGCTGGAAGAACGGCTTTACATGTTGTTGCAGGGCGTGTTACAGGCCAGTACTACCGGGACAACATCTTGGCAGTCCATGTTGTGCCGTTCGCACGACGTCATGGCCGCCGTTTCATCTTCCAGGATGACAACGCAAGATGTCACAGGGCCAGGATCGTTACAGGTTACCTCCAACAACAGAACATCACCACATTACCTTGGCCAGCACTAAGTCCCGACCTCTCCCCCATCGAGCATGTCTGGGATATGCTTGGACAGAGGTTACGTCAACGTCAACAACGTCCTGCCAATGTCCAAGAACTTGCTGCTGCGTTGCAACAGGAATGGGACAATCTGGACCAAAATGACCTTATACGTCTCATTAGGAGTATGCCACGTCGGATCAATGCTTGTTTGGCAAACAGAGGAGGATTTACCCGTTACTGACTTGGTTGTGATGCTGTGGTAACTTTGCTGTTTGACCCCGGGTATCATTTTACCCTTATAATGGTCAGTCTGTGCCTTACTTAGTCTAACGATCATTTGGAATAAATCGATGAATGTGAACTTCATTTCATTTTGTCATTTGTTTCTTCGTCAGTTTCATTAGGTGACTTTAATAACACTTAAAAATCAAATATCCCCTACTTTTTTTGAATAGTATATAAAAAATAATAGACACGAAGAAAAACACGTGGACAAAAAGAAAGAAAACATACAAGTTTATTTCTAGAATTATTGGTCTATGTGTAATTACGATGTCAAGAGAAGATTGATTATATTATATGACACGAAGCAGTGAATCGGTGAGTAGGACATTGGCTCGCTCCCTGTCAGTGGTGCAGGACAGATGGCCTGGCAAGGAACAACGTATAGTCGTTCGGGTGGGACGAAAAACCGAAGTCCCGTGTATACATTGGCGTGCACGTAAAAGATCCTTTGGCAGTTTGAATTCGATATAAGGGTAGGCTGTAGAGCCACTGTCCGGGCAAAACTTCCCTCATAGCACATTATATGGCGTATGCCAGTCTTCATTAGCCCAGTCGGCGCAGAACAGTAGGACGTTAAACCCCATTTTATTTCATTTTCTTGAAAATCATTGGATTTCTGATAATCGCATAATCATGTTTTTGAACCCGGAACTGTTGCCCAACCGCAACGCATTTTGTTGCTCTTTTCGTTTTTGGAGCAACGGTGACTAAGTTGGTAAGAAGCTGGCTCACTAGCCTATAGGTCGCGGGTTCACTCCCAGTGTTGGCAGAGAAAGTTCATCGCTATTTGTCAGTAGTGCAGGACGGAGGGCCTGACAAAGGCAGCTGTCTAGTCGTTCGGATGGGACGAAAAACCGATGTCCCGTGTACACATTGGCTTGCACGTAAAAGATCCCTTGGCAGTTGAAATTCGATGTAATAGTAGGGCTTAGCGCTGTCCGGGTACAATTGCTCGCATGGCAAACTGTATGGCGTATGCCCGTCTTCATTAGTCCAGTCGGAGCAGAACAGAAGGATGTTAAACCTCATTTCATTCCATTTCTTTTTGTTGTTGTTTTTCTTGGGGGCGATGCTCTTTGAAAAAAACCAAACATCTTAAGTTCCATCAATTAATGTACGGTCGACATGAAACTTGGCATTATTTTTCCTTGGACAACTGTCCATCGATTAATGAATTTGTATATAACGTTACAATTCCAAGATGGGTGGTGTACTTCTATTATTATTATTATTATTATTAGCAAATTTATATAGCGCGTCTTTCACAGATGTGTTGAAGGGCACTTTAGAGTGTAACAAAAACATTCATTCAAAAAGTAAATAACATCAAAAATGTTAAAAATACATTAAATAGGCAATTATTTCTAAAAATGCATACAAGAACTACAATAGACAAAATAATAGGTGTAAAAATTTGTTATAAGCCTTTAAAAATAAGACAGTTTTAGTCTGTTTTTTTTAACTAGTGATGATGAAATTTGAATATTAAAAGGTAATTGATTCCATAAAATAACTAAAAGAACGTGTCCCATAACTAGAAAGGTTTACAATTTTTTGCTTTAAAAGTAATTTATCAGATGACCGTAGGGTTCTGTCTGGGGTATATAATTCTAAAAGTTCAGATAAATACTTTGGTGCTAAATTATGAAGGCATTTGAAAGTTCAAAGTAAAATCTTAAAATCTATTAGGTTTATCATTCCGTCTTTAAATTTGTTGGTGGTTAGAATTCGATTGTTTTGCATCTTAGACAATTTTTAATGCTTACGTTCATATATATCACACAAATTCTTGTTTCGTGTCCACCTTCCGTACTTTAGAAAGTAATTATTTTGTTTTTTTGATCGAATATAAGGTATTACACATCGTAATTAACTTGAAAGTTGGATCAGTAAATTATTATTTTCTACAACTTTCTCCCATAAGAAATACCAAATAATAGGTTGCTAAAACTGTGATTGCCATCTTCCCGTGGTTAAGAAGGTCAATATGTTCGTGATAGAAACGATCAA
This sequence comes from Patella vulgata, assembly GCF_932274485.2. Classification (NCBI taxonomy): domain Eukaryota; kingdom Metazoa; phylum Mollusca; class Gastropoda; family Patellidae; genus Patella; species Patella vulgata. The sequence continues at coordinate 9,999,887 of NC_065886.2, read as the reverse complement.
AAGTTTCAAAAAAAAAAAATGCTAAACATTTTCGGAAACAAAAACACCTGGATTTTTCCAATTTTATATTGTTAGAAAAGATGTCAGTAGAAGTGAAAATGTGGCATAAAAAACTCGGATGTTGATTCTCTGGGAAAATGGTGCCATAATTTAAATGTTGGAAAGGTTGGGAGAGGGGGACGGGGGTACGGTAGTATATTTTAGAATTCCGGTTTGATTGTCAGTGTCATTCTCACCGACTGGACGGAGCTCCATTCTTAGAAAAAAATGGCGGATAGTGTCCTAGATCATGTTCTCCTTTTATCTTAATGGTTTCTCTTTGTTTATATGAGGGCAGTTGTTATGTGGCGTGGTTTCGATTTCCCAGTTTGTACTTGATAGGGAGTAGGGTCGCCTGTCCAATCTTGTGTGTTATCTGCAAGTGCATTATTGGAATAGAGTTGAACCGTATGTTAGTCCCAGGGTAACTTAGTTTTTGTCACCTAAGCCTCTCTTTCTCTATGTTTGTGTATATGTGATGTGTTTTTCTTGCACTTACTATTAGGAGGTTTGTTATTTTGTTTTGTGTCTATTGTGTTTCTCCTCTCCTTCCTAACAAAGTAGCAAATCTAGTCCTTCGAATAACATAGCCCGAATTAACCCTCGTCATTCGCCACTTGTCTACCTCTTGAATGTATGCGTGGAAATCACTTACGGAAGTTAAACGAGCGCAACAAGTCTGGTTTGATTGGCCTGTTAAGTGACAAGAGAACAAAATCAATCTTCAGTAATGAACAATTTAAAGACTGGCAGCAATTAGGTAACCCATAAATAAACCCGTATACAATCACCATCAATAAAAGTTTTAGTCAATTTAACGTCTTTATCGTCAAATACGGATTAATCAATGCTCCCTGTTAAGGCAACTGATTACTTAGAATTTCTCGGATCGAATCTGAAGTTGTAGCGTAATTTGAATTGCGGATTCGTTATGATTTTTTTTTAAAACTCATGTCCGCTTTTTACTTCGTATATCTTGGTGAGCAACGCATCCATGACCAACGAGGGGGTTTTGGTGACGTTTTCTCGGAGCAAACACTAGCTTTTGAACACCCAACAAGATTTTCTAATATTAATGTCATGTTTAAAGAAACTGTAAAAGTAAAACCATGTTAACTTCCTTAATACAAATGGCCAAGTGAGAATAACCAGGTCGTGGGTTCGATCTTTGTTTTGGCCGAGAAAGTTCCACGGGAGTTTTGCGCCTGGTTTCACTAATGTGGGACGGGGGACCAGATTCCTGACAGAAAATTTTAGCGCTCTTCCTGGGCAAAATTGCAGGTAAATACGTCCGCGTATTTTTAAGCTAGATTAAGATAAATCGTAAAAATAGACACTGTATATTACATTTCTATGGATAAAGACTGGTGAATCCCGACTGAAATTACTACGCCTAGGAATTACTTCAGATTACTCAGATTGTATTTTGTTTTTAGTGATAATGGAACACACGTGTATATTGCTTAATCTATTTGTTAAGGCCGGATCAATTTTCGTCAAGGTCGCTGAGATGTAAATAAGGTTAGGGCACGTGATTGTTGGTGGGATTGTAGGTTAGGGTTAGAATAAGCATTAGGGCTAGGTCTAGAGTAAGGATTAGCGCTAGTCCTGTTTACATCTCGTGACCTTGAAGTTGGCCTAATCAAATAGATCTAGCCGATGTATATAACCATTAAAGTGCAGGATTAACTTCCGTTCCTAATGTTATAATGGTCCAAAACAAGTACCAAATTGGTTATAGTGGACTTAATATTAATCACCAATATCCTTCTCTATTTTTTAAAATCTACTCATTATCTCTGTTCATGCTGTGTTAATCTATGATTGACCCCCTCACTGAGGTCAAGTCATCCATTTTCAGGTTTTAATCACCATGGTTTTATATATATATGGTACAACAATTGTAAATCATTATCAAACCCAATATTCTTTAGTTAACCTGGGGTCTATAGTACGTAAATCTTCTTAGGGGGCCCCGGTGGCTCAGTGGGTAAGACTGTTTTGTTCCCATGTTCGACCCCTGTGTGAACCGAGAAAGTTCATTTGCGTGATTTGCCCTTGTCAGTGGTTCAGAACAGATCAGGGTTTGACAAGGGACAACGTGTAGTCGTTCGGATGGTACGAAAACCCGAGGTTCTGTATATATATATTGGCGTGAATGTTCAAAATTCCTTTGGCAGTTGGAATCTGATATAAGAGTAGGCTGTAGCGCCGCTGTCCGGGAAGATACCTCATAGCATTATGCATGACGCATGCCATCCCCATTCTCCCAATCGGCGTAGGAGGTTAAACCTATTTCATTTCAAATCTTCTTAGATTATTCCCGCGTTACTGTCAATAGATTCCAATGGCATTTATTCATGAGAAGAATCATAACCAAGGAAATAACAAGAGATGGAGTTTTCATTCACCTTTGATACACCCCATGAGCTGAACCTCAAGGTCTCGGTCACTCGTCAACATTATGACCTGTTAACCAGATAATTAAAGTCTCGGTGATCAAGACCGTTCAATTGTAATGCAATATGTATGACTTCCTCTCATGACAATCAACCAATAAAAGCCATTAGCCCTCTGACCCAATCAAATTTATTTCTCTGTATCAGGTTATCGTCTTGAATCTGAAAAACCGAAGAAAGAGTTGCGAACAGGTTCCTTGACTGCAGTGGCGGAAGCAGGCGATTGGGTGGGGCGTCTCCCTATTCCTCACCCGCTCCGACCGAGAAAATTTTGAAACATGGAAATGTCAATGGTTTCTGGACACATAGGATATACAATATTAAATTTCATCGGCTACATCCTCACTGTACAGAAGTCATATTATGTAAGACCGTTCTCGCTATAATAGTTCAAACAGAGATAATGCAAATGAATATATTAAAAATTTCATTCAAGTTACTTTATTCTGAGCCAAGATATTAGCCTTTAAAAGTTTGACAAGATGGGTTGTTCGGGATTTAGCCTCGCTTCACCATTTCTAGATTAAATCATAAAATGACGCAACCGTTCTAATCTACTTAAAATCGGACCTAACCGATGGCACCGAGATTTGATCATGGTCTTGTCATGTAAATAAATATCCAATTAATAGTGTATATAACATTTAAGGCCTATTGAAAGACCTGCAACAGACAGATTTAGCTCTTGCATAATGCATGTTTAATGAAATTTAATAATGAGTCGGTCTGCCGGGCCCCCACCTAGATTCGCCACTATTGAAGGAATTTATTGCGAGGACGGTTCGGTGGTCAGCAATTCCTGCAACGTCGAGGTTATTTTTAGAATGTGATTTCCAGACTGACCTAGGTTCTACGGATTGGAGAAATAAACTTAGCTGTCATTATGGTGATACGTTCTTTTTTACTGATCGAGAACTCGGAGTAGATATCGGGGGTTCGTTTCATGAGACAAATCATTTTAAAATAATTATAACTCTCGAGTTTGTCGATTAGACAATTTTGATTGTTTTGTTTTAGAATGTGTAATCAGATATAAAACGTGGGAAACAAAATGAATTAGCATCATTCTCAATTATCGTTCAATCCGATTCTATGATGGAGGTTCCTGCACTGACTTTAATCACTAAAATTGAAGTAGCATCATTCTCAATTATCGTTCATTCCGATTCTATGATGGAGGTTCCGGCACTGACTTTAATCACTAAAATGTTTTACCAACGGACTATCATTGATAGCCGTTATATTATACGTCATACGACACGCACCATTTCTGGTATAACGGGTACGATATAAGGTCCTCCGTGTTTAGCAGAAATGAGATGAAATGAAATGGGGATTAACGTCCTACCGTTTTGCTCCGACTGGATTATTGAAGGCGGGAATACGCCAAGGGATCTTTTACATGCAGACCAGTGTGTAGCCAACGCGGGACCTCGGTTCCATCCAATATACTATACGCTGTCCCTTGCCAGGCCCAATGTCCTGTGTCATTGACAAAGGGAAACCACGCTAAAATCCCGATGAAAATTTTGGTCCAAACCGAGATCACATACGGGACTTCAGGTTAGCGAACCAACTTCTTACTCTCCGAGCCACCGCGGCTGCTGAAATAAGTTGGATTATGTTCTAAATGTGTTAAAAATATTGTAAACCAACTTCTTACTCTCCGAGCCACCGCGGCTGCTGAAATAAGTTGGATTATGTTCTAAATGTGTTAAAAATATTGTAAATCAATGAAGAGTATCGATTCTCTACAAGGAGATGTTTCTAGCTTACATTGATTAGTTCCCATTCATTAAAAAAAAATTGAAATCAATATTAAAACCAGCCTACACTAATCAGATTTTTCTCACTGGAATTGTTTTATGGGGTTTTTTTTCTTCTTATAGCAATGTTCTATTTTTTTAACTTTTATGATTAGATTTCGTTCGTGTAGAATATAAAATCAATATTGAACTAAGTCCCAATATCTGCACAGTAATTCAATCAATACAGCAAATTTAAAAAACTAAATAATTCGAAAATGTGAAGTAAAGTGGAAATGAATGCCACGCCTTAGATCGTAAGGTCGGTCATTTGAGTCGTGATTACGATTTCCTCGCCTGTACGTGAAAGAAGTATGTTTGCCTCGAAAGTGCGTGGCAAGAAGTATGTTCGTCTCTCCTACCCCGTGGGTTGCTCCCTCCCACATCCAGATACCTACATGCCAGCGAATTATTGAAATGAAATTAAACCATATGTTAGTCTCGAAATAACATAGTTTGTGCCGAGTGGATTTCACACGGATTTCAAAATTTCGTCTATTTTACCGGTTCTCACATTTCCCAAGGCATCGTTGGACTGAACGCTTTCTATCACAGATGAAGCAACATATAACTATATCGCACACAAATGTAAACGCTTTTCGTCACAGAAAGATACCAGGCTTGTGTAGTTTATTTAAATTATAAAATAAACATGTCTTCAACATTCCATCAACGTATATTTTAATTCATTTTGACATAACCTGCTTGAAGCAATCTCACCGGCATTACTTAAAAGGCGAGTTATCTGGTAAAACATTATGTAAACGTGTACCCTTAATAGTTGTAAGACTATCAAATTAAACATGGGGGGGGGGGGGGTAGGTGGCCGAATGGTGCATGTTGCATGTTAAGGTCTGACAATGAGTCAAGGGTCGTGGCAAGGAGTAGGGTCGCTGTCCAACCTCTTTCGTTTTCCCCGGGTGCTCCGACCCCCCCCCCCCCCACTGCTAAAGACCCCTACATGCAAGCGAATTATTGAAATGGAATTGAACCATGCATTAGTCTCTAAGTGACCTGGTTTGCTACTCTCTCTCCCCCTCTCTCTCTTTCCCTCCCCCTCTCTCTCTCCCTCCCCCGCTCTCTCTCATTTCATTCAGGGCATATTTGCATCCGAGAACGCAGTGACTCATTCTCTCTACATTGTTTAATAATTAATGAAATTTGCTCTACAGTCAATATGTAACATGATATTTTAATTGACAAATATCGTATAACGACATTTATTATTAACGCTGTATTCTCAAAGCAAGCCATGTCTTGTATGCCACGTTCATCACTATTTATTGTTTTTAAAGTGAGCGAGAGACCCTATCCCGCAGAGAAATTCGGGGCGAGGAATTCAAAGTTACTCATACATTACATCATACATATGGCGATCGATGTGTTTCACCGGGACAATATGTCCTTACATTACATCATACACCGTCTCAAAAATAAAAGTCTGAGTACGTATAAAATTTAAGCACCAAAATATAGAGGAATGGTGTATTTACCTTCTCTCAAAATTCCAGCTCAAAATATTTAGTCGTTTGGATGTGAACGTCAAAACTGCTTATCCGGACACGTAACCCTTTTAAGATTTCGAGTCAGTTTTTTCGTTGGGTGACCTGGTAATCGATTCCCGTTCCTCGAGAGGTCTATATAGTGAATGACCCATGTGCTCTACTTTATAGCGAAAGGTAAATTTCACCTACACATTATTTTTATAAAATAACAGAGGTTTTATCCAGACACCGCATAATACAGCTTGGAACACCGGCCTCCATTTCCAGATGAAGACTGACGGGTTAAAGTTGTTTGAAAACTTATCACAAATATTGAGTTAGTTGCTTGGCCCTTAGCTAGATGATTTTAAGGGATTTTAACCCATATTTAAGCAGTTTTATTCTCCAAAAAATATTGGGATTAGCCCTTTAAAGTCTAACCTTTGGAGCTGGATTTTTTTTAGAGAAACCAATCATTAATTTTGTGATATCAAAATGAATTGACGATGTTCTAAATGAATTCATTAATTTGTAATCTCAGTAATGTCAATCGGACACTCTTCAGACACCTTTGTGAAGAATTATTGCGTCTCGGACGTCGTTGAGTCCATTAGATTGAGATTATTTTTCTCGAGACTAGCGCTAGACTCCCAAGATGACAATTATGAAGACTCGGCAAATCTTCTAGATAGATGTCCCTACACGTCATCAACTGATCCTGTATCGATGCTCGGCCTACCCTAGAGACCAGTTAGTTCAAACTTTGGTCTTTCTGTCAATTCCAGTTTGCCAGCAGTTATTGTTTCCGACACATGACAAAATGCTGTCGTTTTCTATGATACTGGACACCACCTTCGTGAATTCGAGTCGTGCATAATAAAGTAAGCTTGCTGGAACTATGTTCAATCATTGACAAATGCACAATGTTTCAATTGTAACGTTATAATCCAATCTAATTAAAATACAGATCTATATGAAGGTCTGACCAGTTGTAGTGGCAGGTCGCGTCAGAGGTCATACGAGCGACTTTTGACCCTATGACTTCAGACCTCAATCAGCGTTGATGTGTCTAGAGGTTTACCCACGGTTTCGTGCACAGCACGCCAAGAACTCGCCGTAACAGCGGCTGATTCCTTACATCAAGCCGAACGCCTGTTATATAACAACTCTTCCAGATCTTAGTGTTGTGAATAACAAATGAAATGAAATAAAATGGGGTTTAACGTCCTACTGTTTTGCTCCTAAACTGGGCTAATGAAGACGAGATGTGAATAACAAGCAAAGGTTCTGTGTTTTAATCAGATTGTTTCAGGTGAAAACATACTTAAAACATTAGTTATTGAGGATGTTAATAACAAACATATAGATGCCGCCATGCTATATAGTTATCCAACGATTTACGAATTTGCAGTCTTTCGATGTCGTCGGTAAGAAATGATGCAATGATGTGTGTGATGTAAAAGGGGCATTTTTAGCCAACACCGAGATCGAACCCTGACCATCTGGTCATTTCAAATACATGTAATGTGAAAGGACCTACTTTTTTTTCAAATTCTAGTTGTCAATGGTTTATTAATATGTAAGGTGTTTTTAACGTGCACGTCATCCGGATGACTAGAGACTGTTATTTGTCAGGCATCTCATCCTTCACCCTCTAACATGGACAATTCAGAGGGACTTTCTTGACCCCCATCGGAATCGAACTCTAGCCGTCAGGTTAATGAACCAGCGCCTTATACTCACTGAGCCACCGTGACTCAGACATAGAAATGGAATGTAAGTTACTGATAAACTCGGGTAAAATACATCAACATTAATTTTCTAATTTCACGCCGTTCAAACGCACTAGAATGGCTATATATAAATACCCATTAGAGGATTTTATGAAAAAAGATTATACCCAGACATGTAATAAATGAATTTTGTTTCCAGTCGGAGTTATTGTCAAACTAATAATAAATAAAAAAAATATATCCGTATACGTTTTCATCGCCATATATCAATGAATGTTACAGGGATAATTATACAACGCAAACTGATTAACGACCTCTATTGAAAACCGCATTATAAAGATCCGTCACCATGAAGATTGAACATTACATTATTAGACCGACAAAGCCGTGTTATAGAGATGTGTCGCCATGATTATGAAAGGAGCTTAACCTTTAATTCAATTTTATCCATAATATTCGAAATTAAAAACACGAATTATAATTCAATATTGGTCCAGTTCAATCGATATTGATGTTGTTATCTTGCCGTGAAAATATGAAATTCCTAATATCCAATGATTAAACCAAATGAACACTTTATTACTAATACACGAGTCGTGTATACTGTGGTTTGGCGGGTTATTTGTAATGAACAAAGAAAAACATATTTTACTAGCTATTCGTCACAATTTTGTTGCCCACGAAACTTTAATGATTGGCCTGTCAGGCCTATCTGAATTGAACAGGCCTTCGGCTGTTTTTCTAAGAGCGCGCCCCCTAGCCCCCCACCCTAAGTACCACAATAACCACAAGATGAGTAACGTTTGGGGAACAGTTCCTTATCCAATAATCTCCCGTGCACTGGTTTTAAAGATTTCCCCATATGAGGTTAATTATGTCACTCGGTAGAACCTCGTTAAAACAGATTCTTTAAAATGACAATCACTGTTAATCATTTAATCGGAAATCATCAGCTTTTGTCGTGTTAAACCTCTTAATCAATATTTGCCATAATATACAAAATTAAAAACATGAAATAAAATTAGAATTCCATATTGGCCCATTTCAATCACTATTGATGTTGTTTTCTTGCCGTGAAAATATTTATGATTCTAATATCAAATATTGAAGATATTAAAATCAGTGCACGAGTCGTGTATTTTATGGTTTCCACTGTCCATATAAAGTTGTTTCTCGGCGTCCGTAGGCTTAGTAACCAATCATTATAATTAATTGCGTAATATTTGTCCAATTAAATCATTGACGGGGCTGTCTCAAAGCCACTGGCAATGATTAGATCCGACACGCCGGAGACACCCGGTAGATTCTTTAGGGGGAAGAGGTAACAAGTTATATCAGCAGACTCGAATAGAGTAACAGAATAGAGTTTGTGTCACACGTCGGCTGTGGGCAGTTTTTGGCAAAGTGGCTTTCCAGATCTGACCAGCGACGCATATCTCTACATTTATTCTGTGAAGCATCATTAGTTTTTCGAGAAATATAAATTAAAGAAAACTGCTTTGTAAATGCTGACTTTCTGGTAATATTTGACCAAGAGTAGAAATGTCGCTATACATGCCTGTCTTCGTTAGCTCAGTTGGTACCGAAAAGTAAAAGTTGTCAGAAAACGAGTGACGACGTTTTTTTTTATTATGTTTGCGAGAGCGACCGAATCGCACAGGAAGTGGAACTAATGTATTAAACAATTTCACGAGTTTTTACTTCGTGGTATCCAGTAAATTATAAAACTACAAAACGATGATCAACACCAATCGAATTGCACCCGAAGTAAACCTAATCATGGGAGGGCTCGATTGTCAGTCCGGAACGTCCCGAATTGACAGAATTGCAATCAAGTGATACGGAATTCAGCGATGTCACAGTTCTGCCAGCTGAGGTGGTGTGAGTAGAATCGTGACGTATTTTAAGTAACAAATATGTTTCAGCTGCCATGATTGGTTGAGGTATTTTTTATGTAGTCGGCACATGCGTTGTACTCCGAAATTCTCCTTTTCACTCGATTCGCACTATTTTCGGAATTGAGAGAATTTAATTCCGGAACGTTCAATCGAGTACCCCCATTATTTTTGTGAGAGCGACCGAATTGCGCCGGAAGTGGAACTAATGTATTAACCAATTCCACGAGTTTTTACCTCGTGGTATACAGTAAATCATAAAACTACAAAACGATGATTCACACCAATCGACGTAAACCTAATACGTGTGTTTTTACCTCGCTGTATTTTATAAAACTTCTAAACGCTGATAGATGTCGGTGTTGGATGACAAAACAAGCACTGGATAATTGAATAAAAGCCGCTCCCCTACTTATATTCCTGTTCTGTTGGTTGTTTATTGTATGGATTCGCCTAGACGACATTTTAAAATATTAGGTGTGCTATGATTACATTTATCGCTACGCTATGTTAATAATGTATTAATTCCCAGGACGCGATGGCACCACAAAAGGGATTGTTAATAAGGTGTAAAATGTTTTATATAAGTATGTTGACATTTCAATGGGCGATTTGTACGATAACTAAATCTGTAATGGTTTTTAGATCGTCTAAACAGTTGTAAACAAGATATATTGTTCCGGTTTTTGCCACTGAAATGAAAATGATCTGAATGCCACCGAAATAAAATGAAGTTTAACGTTTTACTTTTGTACACGGACTGAGCTAATGAAAACAGGAATCGGTCATATACTTTGAGAGGTGTGGATGTGTACTATACAAACACCATCACACAGTTAATGAAAGAAAGAAAGATATGAGGTTTAACGTCCAGTCGACACAAACTAGGTCATTTTGGGACTAAAATATGGTACAAATTTATTTCAATAATTCGCTTGCGCGTAGGGGTCTTTAGCAGTGGGAGGAAACCGGAGAAAACCCACGAGGTTGGACATGCGATCCTACCCCTTGTCACGCACAATCGGGGAATAGTCACCACGCCAGTTGACTCAATGACAGACCACATGATACAACGCGCACGCGCTAACCATTCAGCCATCCAGCCCCCCAGAAAAGTAATATTGGTTTCTTATTGTACTAGTTGTAAAGTAATGATACATGATTTGCATTTTCGGAAAATATTAAATTACTCAGAGCGTAATCCATTCTAATATTACTCAAGATTGATTATTTAACATGTCCATCAATTTCGTTCACAGCAAATAAAAATGGCGACTGTCTTTTTAATAATGATCAACATAGATCGACGGAAATTGGATTTATATCGCTATTAGAGATTCAACCTTTAAGCCCCTACCACCGACTTTTTCCTATCAAGGTACAATGTTCTCTAGCTTTTAAACAATGATGCACGTCTCACACGTCTAGAACACGGAAATTTTATCACATATCAGCAGCTAAGTTACAGAAACTTCATTGGCTTCCAGTTCAAGCGGGGTTTCAATTTAAAGGTCTTGTGAAAGTGTTTAAATCAGTTTATTCTGACACTGTACCCAATTATTTAAAAGACCTCTTTAATTTCTATGCTCCCTGGCGATCCAACCTTCGTTCTTCAGCTGACCGTAGCATTTTGAGGATTCCAAAATATATATAATAAACGTTCTGATGAATATGCTTTCTCCGTCACAGCAGCTAAAATGTGAAATGATCTTCCAAAAACTCTAACTGGTTGATATAACATTTCAGGCCCAAATAAAGACCTGCAATAGGCAGATTTAGCTCTTGCATAATCTATGTGTAATGTCCAATCAAAAAGGGAGCCACGGTGGCTAGGTGGTTAAGACGCTGGCTCGCTAGCCTGGAGGTCGGGTGTTCGATCCCTGCATTGGCCGAGAAAGTTCATCTGGATTTTCCGGCGTGGTTTCCCCTTGTCAGTGGTGCAGAACGGAGGGCCTGACATAGACAGCTGTCTAGTCATTCGGATGAGACGAAAAACCGAGGTCCCGTGCATACATTAGAATGCACGTAAAACATCCCTTGGCAGCTGGAATTCGATATAATGAGTAGGCGATAGTGCCGCTGCCCGGGCTAAATTTCCATCATAGCACACTGTATGGCGTATGCCCGTCTTCATTAACCCAGTATAGGAGCAGAATAGTAGGACGTTAACCCCCATTTCATTTCTTTTCAGTCCAATCAAAAAAGATGAAATAATTTAACCATGTAGTAATCATTAGAGTAATGGTGTATAACAAATCTGCTTAATGTTCACTGAAAATAACACAATATACCACTTACATTCAACTTTACAGATTCTAGACGATTTATCAACATTATACATATGTTGGAAATAATTTCCAATTTCCATAATCATTGTTGTGATTATTATTGTGACAGGAGAGACATGTTGATCTGTTCAGATGGTAAAGGCTATAATAGCTACTGCTATTATATTTAATGGTAATGTAATGTATTGTTGTAGCTAGATTGCAAACAAATTAATCATCCACCATTATCTTGTCTCTTATCAAAATCCAATAAATATAGCAGATGATGCTAATGCTGCATTCGTCTCGTATAAAGCGGCTACTGTGCTATTTGTCTCGGATATTATGATGTGACCCCGGAGGGACGAAAAGAGTGTTTTACCCTCTGAAGACTTGAGGTTTTACCCCAAGACCCAACGGACGGAATGCACAAGTGATCATCCTGAGGGTTACTGCTAGCTGCCAGTCAAACCTAAATTTACAATCGTTATCTGACATTGTAGCATTTATGGCAAAGCGAGTCGGACCGCGCACGCGCACGCTCGCCATTGTTTCATTTCTAACACCCGGGACTTCTCCTTTGAATGAATAAATTTTACCTTGGGCGCTTCCCTGAAAATACATTGAGTCTTACCCAAAAAGCTGGATCAAGCCTATTTGTGTGGCTTCTTCTGACACTTGTCTACGATATCACCCTTGGTGGAAGTGGACGTAAAACTCCAGGAACAAACGAACCATATGTTATATTATCTGCGATATCATTTCGGTGGACGCGGACTTTAAATAAAACTATTTCACACAGACATATGTTATCTTGTCTGCGATATCACCCTAGGTGGAAGGGGACGTTAAACTACACGAACGAACGAAAGAGTCACATTTTATCCTTTACGCCTTTAAATGTAAATAACTTAAATCAACCTGTCAATAATATCTTATTTTGCTGTATTGGACATTAAATTTGTAATAAACAACAACAATAACAACAACAACCTTACATGTCAATACACCAGTAGTTGTTATTCTATAAATATTTGTTAGAGTGTTACTGTTCAATTACTAAATACCAATTAAAGCAGTTCTGAAACAATGCTAGTGCTGAATTTGTCCAGTCATCTTAAAACAAATCCAATGTTTATGCTATGTTCGTCCCGGACATAGCTCACCAGTATTCTTAAACCCTAACGCTGCCATCGTTTCGGACAGAGACCTTTAGTATTTTTGAAATCAAACCAATCAAAGAGCTCTAGTATTCTTAACAAAAAGACAATGCTAATGCTACCTTCGTCCAATGCTACAGTCGTGTCGAGTATATCGCGTCAGTAATCTTAAAATCAAACTATAGCTAACTCTGCATTCGTCTCGAACATAACGATCAAGTACTCTTTGAACCAACCAATGCTAATGCTGCACTTGTCTCAGTTTTCTTCAAATCAAACAAAGAAATGTAGTAGCGGAGAGGATATTGAGTCCAAACTCACTTTTTGACAAAATGAAAATGCTGTATTCATCTTGGAAAATGTGCTCCGGAATTCATAACACCCACATTTCTATTTTAAATGTACGTCTGCGATAGTAATAAAATGGAAAAGGATCTGACTTGCTTCTTTCCGCACCAGTTGGGCTAATACGGACGGGCATACGTCATACAGTGTAAAAGCTTTGTCCGGTCAGTGGCGGTACGACCTACTTTCGATTTTTATCTCTCAAGTGATTTTTAAATTGCTGCCAATGTTCTATATGTAGACTTATGTTTGTCGTCACCTACAGACAGTTAAACGCCTTTTCTTTCAGGTTCTTCAACCAGCACCATTGACACGTAATGTGTGTGTGGGAGTGTGTGTGTGGGAGTGTGTGTGTGTGTGTGGGGGGGGGGCTGTGATTTAACACGTGTAAGTTACATCATAAAGTCTATAATTGAGTCAAGAGGTTTGATTTAGCCCCCCCCCCCCCCGCTTGTACATGACAAGTATTACGGTTGCTTGTCCAAACCTCGGCCACCACGACCTTCTGGTTAGTGAGCCAGCGCCATATTTACCGATACAAGTTCACGAGTAGCACAATATTACGACCTGTAACGTGATTCCAGATTATAAATCCATGGGTTTTTTTTGACTATGAACATGATATCTAAATATGTCACGCGGGAACAATCGCTTTTTTTTGCTCATTTATGACCAATTTAGCAAATTAATCATGACATTTCTAACAGATAAACGATGATAACTGGCAATAGATATTAAAAAACGAGATAGGACGACAAGAATCCGTGTATGGAATATAGCGATAACTCTTGGTGTTAATAATTTATGTGATATGTTCCCACGTTAGTTTTCTTAATGAGACAAGAGGCGTTAAACGAATGTTTTATATAAAAGAAACAACATTTGTTGGAATACAAGATACTCGTCTTAAGGTCCGGTCACACACAACATATTTGTTTGAATGTACTGGTCTTAAGACTGGTGCACACCAAAGATTATTTGTTGGCGATTTTCCGTCACCGACCAATAAGAGAATGGGGGAGAGAAGTGATATTTAACGTCCACTAGCCACAAACTGCGTCATTTCCGGACTAAAATATGATTCAGTTTTACGTCAATAATTCACTTGCGCGTAGGAACTTTAACAGTTGGAGGAAAATGGAGGACCCAGTAAAAAAACACGCGGTTGGACAGGCGACTCTATCCCTTTCCACATGCTAGCGGGGGATCGCAACCACTTGACCACGAGGTTGGACAGGCGACTCTATCACTTTCCACATGCTGGCGGGGGATCGCAATGATAGACCTTGTATTCTGAAGCGTTAAACCAATCTGCGATCCAACCCAACACCGACGAATAAACATTAGCCTTTGGAAATTAATACAGATTGTCTATGACCTTCATCGATTATGGAAGCTACAATGGTGCAGTTGGGCTGGTGGGCTGGGTAAGGTTCTGGCCCACTGACCCCGACGGGAAGTAAACGGGAACACCGCTGATTGGGCAAAATAGCCCGTTTTCTTTAAGCTTGTTAACGCCCATTTCATACCATTTCAGACAATCCCTCGTCCACATATACACGCTTTTACAACTGAAACAATGGATGCCGTAACATCGCGGACGAAACGTAGAAATCTATGGTACGCAATGTTTAAAGGAAAATCGATCCGGTGTGCACAATTAGCGTGGCCGACATATTGTCGCCGGCTGACAAGAAATCGGATGATTGGCACGAAATAATCGTTGGTGTGCTAAGACCTGAAGGCTCAACTTTATGAGCTAAAAACAATGGATGTCGTAACATCGCGGACGAAACATAGAAATCTATGGTAAGCAACGGGTAAAGGAAAATCTATCCGGTGTGCACAGTCAGCGTGGCCGACATATTGTCGCGGCCGATAAGAAATCGGATGATTGACACGAAATAATCTTTGGTGTGCGAAGACCTTAAGGTTGAAATTATGGATGTGTAGATTTGGTGTGATTGAGACACATGGCTCCTGGCTTATAGTTTCTACTGTGAACTTTAACCAGATTAAAGTGCTCGTCCGCGTAGAGCTGGGCAGTACAGTGATATTCTCATTACCTCATTAAACTCTTATCATTTGACAACAGACCGGATACACCATTGTTAAGATCACATTCCCAGTGGCACACTTAACTAAAGAGGTTTGAATTATCGTAAATACAATTTTATATCTCAAAATGTTACAAATACGCTAGAACTTTTATATTAACGGGGGGTTTGATGGCCGAATGGTTAAAATGTGCGCGCTGTATCATAAGGTCTGCCATTGAGTCAACTATTGTGGTTTCGAATCCTCTTTTATATTAACAGATCAGAACAATAAGGTTGGAAACTCAGTTAAAGATGCAATATGTAAAATTTAGATAAAGAGCTGACAGTTCTCGCCCCGCCCTATTCGTTTAAAATAGATAATGTAAAATTCGGTCAAATTACTCCATTTTGAGCGACGTTTGGGGAGAATATTCGAGTCTCGTTTGTCATTACTTCCGTTAGTCGCGATTATCATTTTTTTAAAATTAAGTCATTAACCGCCAATCGTGTTTAAATGCGTGGAAAATCTAGAGGATCCGGGGACATCGATGGTTAATTACGGTCTAGGCATGTTAATAATTGTCTAATTAATAATCTATATAACATTTAAGACTCAAAGAAAGACAGATTTTAGCTTTTGCATAATGCAATTCTAAACCTCGAGATTTTATTTCATCTTATATCAACAAGATATCGTAGACAGTACTATATCTTCACGCTCTCTTCGAGGTATGGGATGAAATACCGAGGTCCCATATTTATGTTCGTGTAGCAGGGTTCTATTCAAAAAGGAACAATACACCAGATCAAGGATTCAGGATTTTATTGTGGATCGGCGATTAAGCATACAGATAAACCAAAAACTCTGAAAGACATAAAGAAATGTATTGGCCAATCACGCTATTTTACCGAGATTTCGCCTAATAGTTTAGATGCAGCTATGGCGGGTGCGGCGCCAGGCAGGGTAAGCTTACTCTTCCGGACACCTGTTACCACTGTTTGTCGTGTATTTTGTGTATTATGCTGATTACACTATTTTGCTTTATTACACTATTTTGTCTATACCGTTTTTTTAGGACTTCGAATTTTGCCTAATGGTTTGGATTGTTCGTACTTGGTTTTATTTTATTTTTATAAAAATCAAGAATAGTAATAGTTTACACTATATACATATATTTAAAATATTGGCGGGAAATCATTGATTTGAAACAAAGCAATGTATAAAATGGCGACTTGGTTTGCAGATAATTCAATAATATATACATACAAATACATACCCTATTAAATAGGAGTTTATACTATTACTGAATGTTTCCAAGAGCTTTACCATATACATGTAAAATACAGGACAAGTGACAGAATGTGACCCTTCCTGTAACAATGTTAAGGTGCAAGTCCAAATTGAAAGAGAAGCTGAGATGCGGTTATTTTATAATCTGTTTCATAGAGAATTACGAGTCTAGTAGTAATATCTCTGTCAAAGATGACTGCCATAACACGTGCCGTCACAGCACGCGGCGTCAATCATTGGCTGAATGGCGCGTGCATTGTTTACATAAGACGTTACTGCTTCGGGCGGAATGCTGCCTTTTAGTGATTTTAATACTTATTTACACTAAATAAAAAATAATTTTTACCTACAAATACGTCAAACGCCTTTATTTATTTTTCCAATACATAAAAAAAAATGTTTTAGAATTTAATTTGTCGCAGGAAAAAATTTAATATTTCTGGCTCATTAAGTCGCATCGATGTCATCCTTATCAGTGATTGTAGCGGCCTAGCGAAAATTCACTGCTGATCAGTGTGGTTATTTTAGGGAGTTAAACGTGAGTCGAGTTAAGACTTGCTATTATAAATTTGATGGAACCCCAGATCCCCAGGTTAGTAAGTCACGTTCATTCCCACCAAAGCATAGAAATGGTTTCACTACGTACAGTAGTAGATAGTTCTAAGGACTTCCTTTGAACATGTTTAGTAATCACACAGTTTAATTCATGATTAACAAATCCATAAAAGTTGAACCTAAGTGCATAATTCTGTGATTTTGAAGAATCCAACTTCTACCTCTTGTAGTACCATAGGCCTTTCTGCCAGACGTGGAGAGCGGACCACAAAAAAAAACGGTCGCCACATCCTACGTATATATGACCAATGCATCTTTTCTTAATACAGATCTTAGTAGCCTTGTGGTTGTCTAGTATTTTCACTTGTCGTCCGCCCCCCCCCTTCACGTTGTGTATTCTCGTCTCCTTATCTAAATAGTTAAGATGTTTGTCTTCTCAGTAGTTAAGACGTTTGTCTTACCAGGAATAACAATGCAACAGTTCGTTTTTACATTTTATATATCATAGCTGGATACATAGATACAAGCGTAATACATTACAGTACTAAAGTCATTCTCAAACAATAGCCAGCCAAAGACATTAATTAATAAAATATAATGCCACCATTAATTATAAGAGCAAAAACTCTAGCAATATTGCTACATTCTACGTGGTAGCGTCATAGCCACTTGTGTTGACAATTGTAATGGTTCATTGCTTGTGATAAAAACATTTATTTTAATGCAAATGCTGATGATATGTGTTGAAATTCTTTCGCTTGGGACTATTTACTTGCACAGAGCTTCAGTGAATGACCACCGCGTCTCCGCAACTAACCAAAGCACAATACAGTAAATATAAATCAGATTCGTAGAAGTGGTCGAGTCCCTTTAATTACCCATTACCCTTTTTTCTGACACTGTCAACGAACATGTGGTATTTTAATGCATCCGTAATGGGTTCGGTCGATCGAATGTGCAGCATCGTGATTTAAGAACCAAAAATGGCCCAACGTGTCACCAGTGTTAATACACGAGGATCATTTGTATTCAGTATCAACTCCAACATGTTACAGAGATAGAGTATTTATAGATTGACACCAAATGTCAACAAATTAAGCTTCCAGTGTTTAAAGGGTCATTCCCTAGCTTTTTGTCGTCGATCAAAGATCTCTCATGTTAGAGTTAAAATACAGATATGACGTGTCAGTCGTGAACTACGAGACTCGCGTGACGATTGCATTTAAATGCACGTAGGCGACATGATACTGTCTGTATTTTTTAAAATGAGTTGTTTAATGGCCTCGAGCAAGAGAATGCGTAATATATTGAATAATATAATATATTACAATAACAATATATTACCCAATGTCTCGCCCTCGACCAACGGGCCTCAGATTTACCTGGCCACAGAATAATAAAACATTCGCGGCAGGCAAATAATTAATCTACTACCGACATTCTCAACTTTATAGTCTACTGTTGTTGTTGTTTCTTAAAGATTTAATGTCCAATACAATGAATATGATATTATGGACAGGTTGATTTGATTAAATTATTTACACTTGAAAATTGTTAAAAACACAAAATAAAAAGGTCCTCGGATACCAAAAGTTTCTTAAAGCACACTTATAAATTCGCTGTCGTGAGAAGAGAGGGCGGGTCGTCTTATCTCTTTGTCATACTAAGATTAACACAGGAGGTCCAACTGACTGATGTTTGGCGTCATCAGAGCGAATAGAAAAAAAACCCGTTGGGAAAAAAGAATCCGCTGGCTTTATGTGGAAAAGCGAAGTGCTCGCAGTAAAAACCACATAGCTTGACCCGTACATTATTTACGTATAAAAAGTGTTCGTCCAATAAGTTCCATGTTGTTAAAAATAGTCTGCACATATTGGTTTATTTATATCGGTCAACGTAAGAACATGAGCGACATTCAATTGGTGTATATCAAATGGAGTGGCATTTGATTGGTTCAAATCAAACGGCGTGGTATGTCGGTGGTTTAAATCCAATTAAGTTGCATTTGATTGGTTTAAATTTATTAGAGTGGCATTAGGTTGGTCTAAATCAAATTCAAATTGAGTGTTATTTGATTGGTGTACATCATATTGAGTGGAATTTGATTGGTTTATATTAAATTTAGCGGAATTTGATTGGTTTATATCCACCATGGGCGGCATATGGTTGGGTTATAACAAATTTGGTTTTTGAACTAGCAATTGTTTTCCTCTTAGGGTGACTCTCTTCAAGAAATGCCCAAGGCTCTGCAGTCAAGTGGATCGACACCAAAGTTGACATGCGTGTTTGTTGGACAACTGCACAATGCCTGACAGAAATTCTAGATGATGTCATGAATGATACTGGTCGGTTCCTGATTCATAGTGTTGAATCATATTCTACTTGTTTGATAGTGTACGTTGGTTTTTGTTTTTGTTTTTTTGTTGTTTTGTTTTGTTTTGTTGTTTCTGATTTATTGGTAACACGGGAGATTAGTTACATAAATCTATTCTCTATTCAATTTCAAAATCCGAGGACATTTTGAAAGTATTATCTGTTCTAAATTAAATTCTTGTCAACGCGTGCTTATGAGTTATGATGTATTTTAGCTTTAAATTAGATTTACGATGAATATAATTTAGTTTGGAAAGGACACAGCCACCATTTCTCAGATTAAATTCACTTATCGCTATGTGTACACAACAAATTTGTAATGGAACACCTAAAAAAGACTATATAAAAGTAATATAAGTTATTGTCACAGACAAAAAATATATTCTTTATATTTAATTCGAGAGAGAGAGAGAGAGAGAGAGAGAGAGAGAGATGTAATGAAACGAAATGGGGTTTAACGTCCTACTGTTCTGCTCCGACTGGACTAATGAAGACGGGAGAGAGAGAGAGAGACGGGAGAGCGAGAGAAAGTTTTGTTAAAGGGATAGGGAGATAGACATAGAGAGAGGAAGAATGAGGTTTACTAACAAACTCAGGATAAAAACCACACCGCTTGACTCAATGATAGACACTTTGATATAAAGCGTATGCATTGGACCAAGCGAATCCCCCACCAACACCTAAACAAGAGGTGGAATTGGGTTGAACGTCGCCCCAACACAATAAACAGAAACGTGAGAATTGGTCCCCAAGCCCTAGAGAGAGAGAGAGAGAGAGAGAGAGAGAGAGAGAGATGGGGTTTAACGTCCACTCGACACAGACTAGGTCATTTTGGGTACTAACATATGGTTTAATTTTATTTCAATAATTCGCTTGCGCGTATGGGTCTTTAGCAGTGGGAGGAAACCGGAACAACCGGAGAAAACCAACGAAGTTGGACAGGTAATCCTACTCCTTGCCACGTACAACCGGGGATTCGAAACCACCCAATCTCATTTGTTCACCAATTTTATTAAGCATGATCGACCCAGACTAGGTCATTTCGGGACTAACATATGGTTTAATTTTATTTCAATAATTCGCTTGCGCGTATGGGTCTTTAGCCGTGGGAGGAAACCGGAGCACCGGGAGAAAACCCACGAGGTTGGACAGGTAACCCTACTCCTTGCCACGTACAACCGGGGATTCGAAACCCCCCATGCTCTAATCTCATTTGTTCACCAATTTTAATAAGCATGATCGACATAACACTTGGGGCAGGCTTGTTCCTTTGACAATTCTGCATCGATTGGCGCATTACAATTTTTGATATGACGTCACAATTCCAAAATGGCTGTAATGACGCCACGACCTGTTCCTGGTTCATGGTACCCAATACTTGTTTCAATATTTTCTTGTTACCTACATAAATTTTTTATTGATATTTCAGGAATCACAATGGAAGCTATACGTGTATTAACTTGGGCGGAGTTTAAAGCCTCGCCGGGGCGTTTACATAGATTTTTCTCTGAAGTGAGTGGCTGTATTCAGTTTGATCGACAGCTCGTTCTTGACCTCTCGGATCTGACCCCTGATAAGGATATCAGGGTCCAAGTGCAAAAGTAAGTAATTTTGACAAAAGTACCAATCAGGGACCTGTTTCACGAAATTTTAACTAAGATAAAATCCAAATTTTAGTAATTTGATTGGATAATATTAGATTGATTTTAGTGCTTAGCCAATCAAAACTGAAGTATCTACTAAAATTTGGATTTTATTTTTAGTTAAGATTTCGTGAAACAGGGCCCTGTTTCTTAAAGATAACCCATGAAAACTATGTTTGTAAACCGACTCAGCTTATGAAGACGGGCATGCGTCATATAGTATGTTATTGGGGAATTTTGCCCGGATAGCGGCACTACGGCCTACTTTTATCTCAAATTCCAACTGCCAACGGTTATTTTAAAAATTGTCTAAGATGCAAAACGATCGAATTTTAACCGCCAACAAATTTAAAGAAACCTAATGGAAGTACAACAGCCATCTTGGAATTGTAACGTTATATACAAATTCAATATTCGATGCGCAATTGTCCAAGGAAAAATAATGCCACGTTTCATGTCGATCGTACATTAATTGATGGAACCTAAGGTTTTTGTTTTTCAAAGAGCGTCGTCCCCAAGAAAAACGACAACAAAACGAAATGAAATGGGGTTTAACGTCCTACTGTTCTGCTCCGACTAGACTAATGAAGACGGACATACGTCATACAGTGTACTATGGGAGAAATTGTGCCCGGACAGCGGCGCTAAACCCTACTCTTATATCGAATTCCAATTTTATGTGTACACGGGACCTCGGGTTTTCGTTCCACCCGAAGGACTAGACAGTCCTCCTTGTCGGGAACGATATCGATTTATACTGGAAGCTTTAAATACTTGGATACATTGGGATTTAAACATTAATTACAATGTCGTTCATTCATTTGCTAAAAAAATACCACAACCATTCATTTAACGAGGGCATTACGGCAAGGCATTACAGTCACGTTGTGTTTATTCTGCTAACAAAGGTCTTTACATTGAGTAATTTTCAAGCTCGAAATTTCACAATTTACCTACCATTTGAGAGTGATAACAATTCAACCAATACAGGAATTGACATTTAGACAGAATTGACTCTCTGCCATCGCCTCGCGTTTTTATAACTTGAAATGATTCTAAACTTCTAATGAATAGTGTTAAACAAATCAAAGTAAGTTATAAACGTTTATTAAAATAAATGACAGCCGTGTGTTTTAATGTAGGCTAAGTAGGGTTTGTTATTGACGAAAGCAGTAATTACTCCTGAGCATCGTGGTTTTTGACGATATTATGCCCTTAAAGCTACAATGTGTGTTATTTATCACGTGTGTATGGGTCATTAGCTTTAATTTTTCACACAACTGATTTTTGCGATATTAACCGGAACCTTAGGGCTGTTTTTGTGCGACATTAGTCAACTTTAAAAGTCTGTGACCGGCATTTGCATTTATCAGAAGATATCCAATTTCCTACGGCTTAATCCATGCTAAATCGTACCCAAATTGACTATTTAACATTTAATTAAGAAAACAAAATGAAAATATCAACGATAGATTGATTATCACCCAACTAGGATTGACAAGAGGCCTATCAAACGAGAGAGAGAGAGAGAGAGAGAGAGAGAGAGAGAGGGGAGAGAGGAATGGGTTTAACGTCCACTCGACACAAACTAGGTCATTTCGGGACTAGCATATGGTTTTAATTTTATTTCAATAATTCGCTTGCGCGTTGGGGTCTTTAGCAGTGGGAGGAAACCGGAGGACCCGGAGAAAACCCACGAAGTTGGACAGGTAACCCTACTCCTTGTCACGGACAACCGGGGATTCGAAACCACCCAAGCTCTAATCTGATTTATTCACCAATTTTAATAAGCATGATCGACACAGACTCGGTCATTTCGGGACTAACATATGGTTTAATTTTATTTCAATAATTCGCTTGCGCGGATGGGTCTTTAGCAGTGGGAGGAAACCGGAGGACCCGGAGAAAACCCACGAGGTTGGACAGGCGACCCTACTCCTTGTCACGTACAACCAGGGATTCGAAACCACGCCAGTCGACTCAATAACAGATTTTATGATACAGCGCGCACGCTAACCATTCAGCCATCTACCCCCCCCCCCCATCAAAGGATTATAGCCAAGATTATAAGTGATGCAGGATTTTGACCATATCGTTTGTAGAGGTTGTCGATTTCAATTTGTAAAAACTAAACAAAATTGGACCATTTTTGATACTGACAACGCTTTTAAAGATCCATCTTGTACAATATCGTATTTTTCAAGGGCTTCCTCAATCTCTAAAATGAGAATCACAGACTTGAAGCGAAGAAAGACTTAATAATAAAAACCTCGAATCACCGAATTTTCCATGAAGTTCTCTGATATATCCTTCTCCTCCCCAAAGCCTAGTATACTAATTCTCGATATTAAATGTTTAGCGCGTGCGCGTTGTATCATAAGGTCTGTCATTGAGTCAACTGGCGTGGTTTCGATTCCCCGGTTGTACGTTGTAGGGTCGCCTGTCCAACCTCGTGGGTTTTCTTCGAATCCTCCGGTCTCCTCCCACTGTTAAAGACCCCTGCGCACAAGAGAATTATTGAAATAAGCTTGAACCATATGTTAGTCCCGAAATGATCTAGTTTGTGTCGATTGGACGTTTGAACCCCATCTCTCTCTCCGAGTAAAATTACCCTCATAGCAAATCGTCATTAGCCTGGATGGTGTACACAAGAAGGACGTTCAAATCTTTTTTTTATTTCCCATTGATCCGCGATTCGCCGAAACAAATCGATCGCACTAACATGTATGTTGTCTATAAGTCATTTCTGTTGGGAGCTTGGGGATCTTGCCTCGACAAAAACAGTTTTTGATTTGAATCTCAAAGCGTTGAAACTCTTTTACAGATACATTATAGTTGTATTAATCATGGAATCTATAACTGGGGGAAAAACAAAATAGCTTGATTTTCAGAAACAAATTTCCTAAATTATTCTTTACACGTTAAGCCACTTTCATTAATGAAATTTAGAATGTCGTTAAGTCGCAGTTTCGTATTAATAAATATCAGAATATAATTGAGCCCTAGTTATGTATTCCCACGGCATCCGTCACACAAAAATACTCTTTATTAATTGAGTTAAAGAATCACAGCTTCGTTAGAATTCAGTTCAGTATTTAGATATCGCCAATTTGAATGTCTAAACTGTTGTAAAGTAACCAACGCCTGAAGCGGCGTTGGCGTAATACAGGACAAACGTACTCTTTTGAATAATCACCAGCTGCAACGATGCAAAAAGAGTTAGTTAAAGGACAATATTGGTGTCAGTCATTATCACATATGTGATAGAACTGGTTCAACACGCTCCAAATATAATTTTAACACAGAGATCATTGCTACGATAGATGCGTAATGAAGATTTCAAAAAACGGAAGTGACGAAAGCAAAAGGAAAACACGAGTTATCCTTCTACAATGACGAGTACAGATACACGGGCGAATTTCTGCTGACTAATAATTCCTTCGAAGACCAAAAGTTGTTATATGAGACTGGGGGGGGGGGGGGTATCTGACAATTCATAAAAATAATTGACTTACAAGATAAGAGAAATCGAAAAAAATAGAAAAAGTCCGTATATTACCATGTTTTTATTAATCCTAGAATGAATAAAAACAGGGAATTTACGGGCTATTTCTATTTTTCTCGTTTTCTCTTAGTGACAGTCAATTATTTTTTATGAATTGTCAGGATATCCTCTCACAGCCTCACATAACAACTTTTAGTCTTCGAAGGAATTATTAGTCAGCAGAGGTTCTCCCATGTATCTGGTATCACTCGTCACTTCAGTCAGTATAGAAGGGTAACTCGTGTTTTTCTTTTGCTTTCTAATCTTCCGTTTTTTTTAAGAATCTTCATTACTCATGAAGCAATGATCTCTGTGGTAAAATTATATTTGGAACCTGTTGAACCAGTTCTATCTTATATGTGATAATGACTGACACCAATATTGTCCTTTAAGTATGCGGGAACAGATTTTTTAGGAGAAAGAACCAAACAGAAGTTTGTATTTGCAAATGGTGGCGAAGGTGGGTATCCCAGTGGTTAAAGCGTTGAGTCAAAATGTCTCGTAGTTTGGATCACTCGCGTGTGCATGAAAATAAATAGCTTGCCTAATCTAGTAGGGTTTCTAGGGCTTCTCCCGTTTTCACCACTGCCAAAGTCCTACGCGAACGATTGAAATAAAGTTACATTATATTATGTCAATCCCAAAAGAATGATACGGTTTATTATGATAAACGTTAGCCAAATGTTCGAATCTTTTTAATGGACTGGGGTTATTGTTGCTATAACGGCAAAGAGATTCTTTGAAATAGAAATAGTTGATAATGTAAGCCAGTTAATTAATTACAGATTTAGAGATAAATCCCAAATGTTTAGGACCAATGCGATGAATTGCAGTTGCCTTTAGAATAATTATGGTTTGCGGAGATTGAAGAACATCTGAAAACAAAACATAAAAAGAATTTCTCGTGGCTCTTTGTTTGAAAAACTCTCAAATAGTTTCAGAATATATAGATGAAAGTGGTTTATAATGGGGGTTTAATATCACCGGTAATAATAATAATAATATATAATTGAAATAGATGGATATTTGAGTGCATTTGAAATGAAATATGGTTTAACGTCCTCTGTTTCTGTAGCGAGCGCCCTATGGAAGACGGAGTTTGCTATCCTGGTCTCACCATGTCAATGGTGCATGATGGGGGACCTGATAAGGAGTAAACGCCCAGTCCTTCGGAAGGGACGACAAACTAACTTCCACCCGTGTACATATGGGAGTTTGCGTAAAAACCCGCTGTAGGACAAGCAAATTTTAAAAAAAACTCAAAACACCTGACTTCTTTTAATATAATGCGAAATTTAATAACTATAAAGGCCACTGCTTGAGGTCATGGGTGGTCTTAGGTTGGATTCAGTTGCAGAAAATCAGCCTTAAGAAGCTTAAAGATCTCATTTTAAAAACGTGACATCGTAAACGAAGCAAAACTATACAGTTATATGCTTGATAACGATAAGAGAATACTTATCGAAACGTTGTGCTTGTGTATAATAAACCAGTGATTGTTGTCCCATATAACTGTATAGTTTTGTTATGTTTCCAATTGCTAAATGCCACTAAAGGATTATCGTAAACGAAGGCTTTCTTCGGATTATATAACGAAAAATGAACACTAAAAACGCACCGAATTCGGATGAATTTCACACACAAAAGAATCTTTAATTAAATTGTATAAGACTGATATAGAGATATAAGAATCAGCCTCGAGACGATTAAACGTTTTTTTCATGTTTTTAAACTAGATTCGTAATGATGTTTTATGTCTAACAATATCTGTTAGTTTATGTCGAATCTTTTTACCAAATAAACATCTTTGGATTGTTTTCGGTATGCAACTGAACTGAATCAAGTCATAATGCATGCGCTTTGCTAACTCAGACTGGTAGGTGAATGGTGAAAAGTTAGATTTGTGGGAAAAAAAATCCCGTCTGTATGATTAGTAGGAACAATAGAACGGTAAAACCCATTTCATCTCTCTCTCTCTCTCTCTCTCTCTCTCTCTCATTATTTTAGGTGCATATCTAAGGTTACACAGATTGCGTGTTTATTATATATTAAATTTAGTATTTATTTATCTTTATTTTTTTTAACAATTACAGATAGTAATTGTGTAATTTCCTGCTTCGACAAAATCTTTCAAATCGCCTTCGCCCTATTTCAATTACTATAATCAGCTTCAACATCAACTTAATTTATACACATTCCCGGTCTAAGTGGACTCTACAACACGGGACCAGTGAAATGAAAATGACTAATTAAGATGTAACATACGCTATGTCAAGAACTGTTTCATGAAGATAATAATAAAACTGTCAGGGGGCTCTTTAAGGTGTGGCGGGAAGGGGGTTGGCCGATGTGACGTATAGTTTCAATTCCCCGCGTTTACGTGACAGGGAGTAGGGTCGACTGTCCAAAATCGTGGGTTTTCTCCTGGTCGGTCGTTAACATCCCATTTCACTTATGTTTCTATTATTCAAGAGAAGTGCAAGAAATACCCATAGGAACGAAAGACAAATCAGATACAAAGCGCAGCCTTCCCACCTCCACGCCGCACACACCCATAATGGACTGCTAGCGCCCTACCTACACTTGATCACTAATCCTTGTTAACGTTTAAAAGACGGTTATGGTATACATCGATTTAGGTTATTATATTCTCCAAGATGATTCTTGAAAGATTTGCACTATAACCACGTTATATGAATCATACGGTAACGAACAAGCTATTTTGTTTAATAAGACAACCTTAATAACGTACTGCAACCTTTCAAAAGGTCACGTGCCACCTGACGGTAATTTGTGGTTGTTTGAGCGAATTGCCATAAGGGTTAACAAGCGGTAACTGGAATCGTGACGTTTATCAGATTGCCCGTCTACCACTTGTTAACAAATGGTTATTTAATAGAAGAAAATCGTTAAGTGTACAATCGATATATGACGATATAATATTCCCTCTAGACTGTTTACACGATTAATATACCACAGTATCGTGGGTGGACGGTCATTTACCGCCTAGTGATGGTATAATAATACCAAATAGTGATGGTTCAAATGTTTCCAAAATATAAGAGTACATTTAATATGAATCAAAACTAGGCTATAAGTTTTACAAATATTATATTTATGGTTCAGCGGATAGTTGGGTACATAGATATGTTTAACCCCCTAACAAGGTAGCTACATAGATATTTTTAACCCCCTAACAAAGTAGCTACATGGGTAATTTTTTAACTCTATCCAGTTAGCTACATGTAGATGTTTAAAACCTAACCAGTTAGCTACATATATATTTTTAACTCTGTCCACTTAGCTACATAGATAGCTTTTAGATTTGTAACCCTGCCAAGTTAGCTACATAAATATTTTTTAACCCTAACAAGATAGCTACATAGATATTTTTAACCCTAACAAGATAGCTACATATAGATATTTTTAACCCTAACAAAGTAGCTACATAGGTAATTTTAACTCTGTCCGGTTAGCTACATATATATTTTTAAATCTAACCAGTTAGCTACATATAGATTTTTAACACTAACAAGTTAGCTACATAGATATTTTTAACCCCCTAACAAGTTAGCTACATAGATTTTTTTAAACCTTACAAGTTAGCCACATATATATTTTTAACCCTAGCCAGTTAGCCATATAGATATTTTTAACCTTGTCCAGTTATAATAAGCTACATATAGATTTTTAATCATGACCAGTTACCATTAATGAGCACCCCATTTATTGCTGTAGCCGAAACGTAGATTCGCATCGTCATGTAGCCAGAATATGTATTCTGTCAGTTAATATCCTAGACACACCAATAATTATCCTGTTGTATGGTCGGGTTATACTCTACCTAATAAACGCAGGCTACTGGAATCGTGGTACAAATTATCGCTCTAATCTGATGTAAGTAGTAAGCTGTGCGAGGCGTCGTGTAAGAGGCAAGGCATTGTTATTCGCCGCCATTGTCTGCGATATCACTTCGGTGGAAGCGGACGTTAAATAAAGTTAAAATACAGATGTGACGCCATCCTTTGATGTTGTCGTACCATTATTTCAAATGATGGTACGGGCAATGTGCCAAGCATACATTATTTATACTATTAATACTATTTGGACCCGCGTGATGTATATTACATAATATCTCGCTCTCGACCATTAAACCACACTTATGTAACACATATTCGCTGTAAAACACTTATCACTTGTAAACCGATGTTACAGTTGGCTATAGCAATACATTTAATTAAGTTTGTCTAGTGCCACTAGTTTTGTGGGGTTAGGACTAAATATTAAGGCCACCTTAACCCACAATCTCATCAACAATCACGTGCCCTAAACCTATTTACATCTTGACTAAATCTGCAGGTAGCCTTACTGTTTGGAATTGGCCCCAGTTTTGAGTAGTAATGGTTGTCCTCTACCAACCCGGGAATGCTTACACCTCCTTATTCTACCGTTTCCCGTCATGAGATAATTCACATACCAAATACCATGTTGCTGTGTATTTCCAGCATTATGCTTTGCAAAATCTCCAAATCATGATCAATTTGGTTACACATATGACCGCGTTTTCCCGTCAAAAGTTTACATTGTTCTCGACCCAAGAAATAAATAGTGAGAATGAACGGCTGATTATTCATTATTACATACGACTGTAGTATACCTATTGACTGTAACTATTACATACGACTGTAGTATACCTATTAAACGTAATTATTACATACGACTGTAGTATACCTATTGAACGTAATTATTACACACGACTGTAGTATATCTATTGAACGTAATTATTACATCGAACGTAATTATTACATACGACTGTAGTATATCTATTGAACGTAATTATTACATACGACTGTAGTATACCTATTGAACGTAATTATTACATGCGACTGTAGTATACCTATTGAACGTAATTATTACATACGACTGTAGTATACCCATTGAACGTAATTATTACATACGATTGTAGTATATCTATTGAACGTAATTATTACATACGACTGTAGTATATCTATTGAACGTAATTATTACATCGAACGTAATTATTACATACGACTGTAGTATATCTATTGAACGTAATTAAACGTAGAATAAACACGATTATAAATTATCATATAGGATTGTAGTATACCTGTTGAACGTAATTAAACGTCCTGGTGGAATAAACACGATTATTAATTATTGAATACGGCTGTAGTGTACCCGTTGAACGTATTTAAACGTCCTGGTGGAATAAACACGATTAAAGGAGTCAAGTATTTAATTCAATTTCATCTCAAGTCGTCGACATAGTAAACATGACTTATTGGTCAATTTAAATCAACATTGATGTTGTTATCTTACCGTGAAATGATGGGCTTCTGACAATTTTAAAATTGGCACACGAATTGCATTCCAGAATGCTAGAAACGAATGAATATAAATCAGTTTATATACATTCATATTACATTATCATATGCGTTGCAACCCATCTGTGTCATTTCTAGGTGCCAAAGAATAGCGATTTAGCGCCTTTAAAGGGAAAGTAGAGTGTCTGATCTGGTCAACTAAAGGGAAAGTAGGGTGTTTGGTCTGGCGAATGAATCGTTGATCAGAGCGATGTCATTACCGTCTTTGTCCCAAGAAGAAAACTCCATTATCTTTCCAAACTCATTTACATCGTGTCTAAATACTTTATATTGCTCTGTTATCCAGCCTACCTGGCGACTAAATACTTTACATTACTCTAATATCCAGCCTTAAATCGGATAAAGATAATGTGTAATACATCCCTACATCAGACCTGAATAAGCTTTAATCTAAACTCTCGCATTATCCCCTTAATGGCCCATCCCCGTAATCGAATCACGCGAGAAATGAGATTAACGAGAATTCAGGGAGTTGAAAAGATTAGTTCCGGAACACCAAAATAAGGCAATTTCCGTGTTTGGATTGATGGAGTGTGGTTGCTATTTTAGATTCTTTGAAACAAGTTATTTTATGGCAGCGATATTTCTGTAGATAACAATAACAATTCTGTTCATTACTTCAAACTTCAAATTTTATGATATAGCAGCCCAGACCCGGAAGACAAGTTACAGTAATTGTTCCTGGGGGTAAAATAGATGTAGGTCAATTTTACACCTCGCGGAATGAGCTAATTAAAATTACGACAACCATTAATAAAACATTCCTTTGGCCACCGGACTGAAGAATAATTTACGACATATTGCGATCACAAGTTTAGACGACAGCGCAATCAAGGTAGATTACTCGTATACGATGTTCGCCATAAAGACGATTTATGATGGACTCCTTGCATTAAACATATCCATGGAAATAGCCAAGTTAATTTCTTCATTACTCTCCCAGGACCAGTCATAAATATTTGGTGAGATGACGTACCATGGTATTGTTCCTGACAGATATGTTTAGGTAAACAAGAACCTATATTTCATATTGAAAGGGCGAACAGAAAGTCGTATCAGGTAGTTATTCAAAACCCAGATCTATGCATTGGCCCCGGGGAACCACCGTAGCTCATCGGTATTTTTTCACCTGGTTTCCCTGTCGTCGTTGGTGTAGGACAGAGGTGCGGGATCTGACAAGAGAAGCGGTTAGTCTTTTGGGTGGGACTCACGAGAGAGAGAAATTGGGTTTAACGTTCACTCGACACAAACTAGGTCATTTCGGGCCTGTCATATGGTTCAAATTTTTTTTTTAAATAATTCGCTTGTGCGTAAGGGTCTTTAGTAGTGGGGGGGGGGCGAAATCGGAGGACCCGGAGAAAACCCACGAGGCTGGGCAATCGACCCTACTCCTTGTCACGTACAACGGTGAATCGAAACTATATGCCACTTGACTCAATAACAGACCTTATGATGCAACGCGCACGCGTTAAAGATTCGGCCAACCCCCTTCCCCCACACCTTAAAGCGCCCCTTGTTAGTTAGAATTCGCTGAAGAATAGGCTATACTATTATTATCCTCAAGGAACAGTCCTTGACGTAACCTATGTAACATCTTAATTAGTCATTTTCATTTCACTGGTCCCGTGTTGTAGAGTCCACTTGGACCGGGAATGTGTATAAATTAAGTTGATGTTGAAGCTGATTATAGTAATTGAAATAGGTCGAAGGCGATTTGAAAGACTTTGTTGAAGCAGGAAATTACACAATTACTATCTGTACAGTGAGGGTAAATAAAGACAAGGATGGCGTGTCTTGTAATCGTGTTGTAGATAATATGAAACATAAATAATTGTTAAAAAATTACAAATAAATAAATACTAAATTTAATATTACAAACACGCAATCTATATAACCTTAGATATGCACCCGAAATAATAAGTTAGGATATGAGGGAGAGAGAGAAATGAAATGGGGTTTACTGTTTTATTTTTCCGACCTATCATGCAGATGGGAATTCTTCAGAAAATCTAAGTTTTCACCATTCACCAACCAGCCTGAGTTACCAAAGCACATGCATTATGGCTTGGTTCAGTTCAGTTGAATACCAAAAAAGATCCAAAGATGTTTATTTGGTAAAAAGATTCGACATAAACTAACAGATATTGTTAGACATAAAACATCATTACGAATCTAGTTTAAAAACATAAAAAACGTTTAATCGTCTCGAGGCTGATTCTTATATCTCTATATCAGTCTTATAAAAGTTAATTAAAGATTTTTTTGTGTGTGAAATTCATCCGAATTAGATGTTCATTTTTCGTTATATAATCCTAAGAAAGCCTTCGTTTACGATGTCACGTTTCTAAACTGAGATCTTTAAGCTTCTTAAGGCTGATTTTTTGCAACTGAATCAAAGCTAAGACCACCAATGACCTAAAGCAGTGGCCTTTATAGGTATTAAATTTCTCATTATATTAAAAGATGTCGGGTGTTTTGAGGATATTTTTAAATTGATATGCGAGAATTTCTCATATTGATTTTTTTTGTGCTTTACGATAGCTGGTGAAATCCCATTTTGAATAGACTTTTGTTGGGGGTCAATGATTTGAGGCTATATAATGTTCCCAATCCGTTATGCTATTTGAAATGGAATCAAATTAACTTGGGTTTAACTTTCTACCATGCAATGTCCTAAGAGAAAACATATGCTCGGAAGTTATTGTGGAGTCATTATTCTAAGTGTACCCCGTGACACCTCTCTGGATTAGAAGCGACTTGATGATAACAATCCAGATACTGTGGACAAATTAATTTCTTAAGTCAGGGTTTAGAAGGAGAGGAATGTTGTTGGTATAAGCCTTAGGCCTAACTATAATTTTTTATGAAACAGATCAACTTTGACTCTAACCACCCAGTATTATAAGGACTTGAGAACCTGGTCTAATTCTATTTTTGGTCATTTCTCTATTATACGTAATGTTAGTAAAAAGCCTGTCAATAGCGATCGTAGAATACAAGTAGAAGCCCGTAGTATAACCCACTCAACGTAAAATAAACAGCCTGATTTGATTATAGAAACCTAACTACAGCCAATACTGAAAGGTTTCTAATGGAACTGGATATTCAGAGAGAATGTTAAGTAGACATTAGGTCACGTTCAAGTGGCTCATGGTAACTTATTACATTGTAAAACTTGGTGTTAACTTATGTATCCTACCAATTCTTGATGGGTTACTTTTTACTCAGCAGAATATCTAAAACAATTTCTAACGGAACGTTATGTCCAGACTGTTTACAACTAGAACATTATTACACCATCCTCGGTATCTACAGTGGTCTCGCTAGCCTGGAGGTCGCGCGTTCGCTTCCGGTGTTGGACGAGAAAGTTCATCGGGATTTTCCACCGAGGTGTCTCCTTGTTAGTGGTGCAGGACGGGGGCATGACATGCCATCTGTCTAGTCTTTCGGAATGTACGGAAAACGGAGGTCTCGTGTACACATTGGCGTGCACGTAAAATATCCCTTGACAGTTGGAATTCGATATAAGAGTATGCCGTAACGCCGCTGTTCTGGCAAAATTTCCCTCATAGCACACTGTATGGTAAATGTCTATATCTTCATTAGCCAAGTCTGAGCAGAACAGTAGAGCGTTAAACTCCATTTTGTTTCATTTAATTACATTCCTCTGAATTTTAAATTGGTCGACTTCAATAATAATGTTGGTA
Source organism: Patella vulgata (assembly GCF_932274485.2). Taxonomy (NCBI): domain Eukaryota; kingdom Metazoa; phylum Mollusca; class Gastropoda; family Patellidae; genus Patella; species Patella vulgata. Next base: position 9,966,143 of record NC_065886.2, on the reverse strand, counting down.
TACGGAAAGTTATGTTATAGGGATAAACACAATGGACATTATTCACGAATACTATAATTAACGGAGCATAAACTATTAGAATATCTAAATTGATATAAATATCCAACAATTAGCATGATTAATAGCTGATTAATATAACAAATTATTCTGCGTGGTATATTCGCTTTCCCTCTTTAAAGGGCGTGTGGCTCTATTCTTTGAAGCATTACAATAATTATACGAAAATGGGTCTAAAAGCACATATTCATGTAATATGATTGTCAATGTATAATCAGTTATGTTCAGTGCAATACGAATTAATTCCGCATTGCCTTGTTGGATATGTTGTCTTTTTCATTACAAATGGAGCTCGAAACCATACAATACAGGACTCGTGTACTGATAATAAATTGTTCATTATGTAGTGAATATTGAATATTAGCATCAAATAAGACAACGACATCAAAATTGATTGAAATGAACCGATATTGAATTATAATTCAAATATAATGGATAATATTAAGTTGGAGGTTTTGCTCCTTTAATAAAATAAACTAGTTTGACTGGTGACTGATGAACAGAGTGATAAAATGAATAAAAAGAAATAATGAGCTTTTAAAGCGTGCTTTATTTCTTTAGTCAGTTTTCAGATTTATCGCATATTTGCAAACATTTTATCCGCGGTTGTTTTCCTAAACATTTGAAATAAAATTTCAATGAAAATGGTTCTTTTTATTGTTCGTGCCTATCTTCATTACTGCCATCGCTATCTCAGTTAGATGTTTTTTTACTGACGACAACATGTCGTTGCGAGTATGTCCGTGACATTAATCACAATCTCAGAATACATAAGGATGAAAAACATAGATTTGTGTTATTCTGGAAATGTCATTTCCGTGAAAATGAATAGAGATTTGGTTGTAACACGAAATGATGAAAGACAGACTGGTTGAAGTTTTTATAATACAATTGTGATCTAACATGTAAATTAAATAATTCTCAATTTACAGAGACAGGTCTTGTCGTGGTGTAACCCATTCATAACCATGTTAATAATGATATATATATATATTCCCTCACGATATATTGTTTCTCTTCACGCGATGTCCTTCTATAGAAATGTTGTTTTTTTATCCACAAGATATTGACAAGCTGATATTATCCAATTCTCAATTTGCTAATAATAGCGAATCATACTAAACGTACGCTGTTTGTCTACAATTAGCTCAGCTTGAAAACAGCCACTAAGCTTGTTGACCGACATTTTAGGTCCTAAATCGACAATTTTAGTCGAAAACACTATGTATATTTTAATCTACTTTCATTTAATGAAATTGAAAATGGTTAAATTTGCCCTTATTATGTATAAAATATGTGAACCGGAGTAGGACAGAATATTAATTGTTTGATATGGCGGCCGTTTAGGGCAAGATCTATTCTAGAAGTAGAGTTGATAGTTCTCTATGAGCAGAATGAGAGCGGCGCTGATTCTTTCTCAAAACAATTTTATAGAAAAATGGTGTACAATATCTCTGCTCGTCATTAAAAAATTGTATGTTTTATAATATAACACATTTTCCACGACTTACATAACAACCAATACAGCACACAGGAACATAACATATCATATTGTATTCATTACAGCCATCGTCCTCGTGATAAGTCCCGCTCTGTCTGTCTTTAAGGGAGATAACTTAGCTATAAGTTCGGGAATTGCAGACCATCTAGCAACGTCTAGATGTTCTAAAATTCGTGGTCGTTGCTTCAGGAACACGTGGGCGACCGTGGCTCCTTGACCCAATAAGAATGAATATAGCCTTTTTAATAAATAACTGCTACTTTTAAAAAAAACATTCTAACATAGAACCACAGAAAGACAAAGGAAGGGGGCGAGAGAGAGAGAGAGAGAGAGAGAGAGAGAGAGAGAAATGGGGTTTAACGTCCACTCGACAGACACAAACTAGGTCATTTCGGGACTAACATACGGTTTATTTTTTTTATTTCAATAATTCGCTTGCGCGTAGGGGTCTTTAGCAGTGGGAGGAAACCGGAGGACCCGGAGAAAACCCACGAGGTTGGACAGGCGACTCTATTCCTTGTCACGTACAACCGGGGATTCGAAACCACGCCAGTTGACTCAATGACATGCTTTATGATACGGCACGCACGTGCTAACCATTCGGCCATCCACCCCCCGACTTGCAATAGGTAGATTTAGCCGTTACATAATGCCTGTTTAAGTTATCTGTACCCATTAACTTCTAATGTGATGTTCTGTGAGTGGTATAATTTCATTTTATCAACTTTTATAAAGGTTATTCAGTAGTCGATGTAATATAATTTATGATATTCGTCTATCAATCATTTCCCTCCAGGCAAATAAATCTACAATACATTTTGTTTATACAAAATCACATAGTTTGTGTAGCGTTGATGTGAAACCCAGTGCACGTTGTATCATAAGGTCTGTCATTGAGTCAACTAGCGTGGTTTCGAATAGGGTCGCCTGTCCAACCTCGTGGGTTTCCTCCACTACTAAAGAGCCTGCGAATTATTGAAATAAAATTGAATCATGTGTTAGTCCCGAAATGACCTAGTTTGTGTCGAGTGGACGTTAACCCCCCTCTCTCTCTCTCTCTCTATTGCAAGTCGTTCTTTATGCCTTAAATTTTATATAACTATTAGTTAGACATTAATTAACTTACCAGGACCATAATCAGCACTCGATGCCATCAACATATTTAAATCCGATCTGCGGTTCAACGGAGGTTGATGATTAACCGTGAAAATGGATAACCTAGACTTCGGTAGCAATTGACACTCGAGGCTATAGTGTTATTAAAATGAGGATTTCTCGGCTCAGATTGAAGTAATTTTACTGTAATTTTCAACATATTCCCTTTACATTATTTATTTATTAACTATTATATTAACTGTCAACTGTCTAATCTTACATAATGCCGCTTTAAAGGAGATCGTCCATCTAATTATGTTCATTGTTCATTAGCCAGAGATAGTGATAGGGAACTATTTTAAGTACGTAGTACTTACTATAAAGTACAGACATTAACAGTATGTAGAACAAATCTCAATATTAGACGACTGAGTCCCTTTAGAACGAAGGAAAACAACAGAGTTTTACAGATTTTCAACACATTACTTCGGTCCTTTTGAGACTAAAACGTGGTTTTTTTCGTCACGTGTGCAATGTAGTGTAAGAATATTTTAATTACGGGTGTACTTCGGTTTTTCGTTCTGTACTCGTCAGTCTCGTTATCGATACGCCATTTATACGTGACAAGGATAAGAGTCTTCGAAACCATAATGGTAGACCGGATATTTTAGAGTAAAGTCCCCTGGCACCAAAACCTTGTCAGCAATCATCTGATGAAGCGTCTTAATGTAGTACGAGGAGGGGGGGGGGCTGTTCGTGAACGGATATCACTTTGCAAACTGTGGCAATTTTCAAATTTAAAAGGAAGGGGAAATATTTACGGGAGATCCGAGGTACGAGGCACACCTCAATGCCGATCAGGTTGCCGCTACCTCTAGCAAATCAAGTTATTGTCTCAAAATAAAGTCGCTATCTATATCATCACAATAAAACACCAAAATTGCGTAATAAATGGCAATTAAAAAAATGTGAATAGAAATAAATGGCAATTCCTCTTTAATAATATATGTGTATAAAGCATGACGTATGTGTATAATATAATAAGACAACAAATGATCTCGTCTAATAAGATTACATACTAATGGCTTCTTGTAAATATGTTTATCTTCCGTTCATCGTCCTCCATCATACATATACATGTATTAACAAATAGTACAAGAAAGAAAGGAGAGAGAGAGAGAGAGAGAGAGAGAGAGGGGGGGAGAGAGAGAGAGTCGAAACCACGCCACATGACTCAATGACAGACCGTATGATGCATCGCGCCCACCCCTCTTTAACAAAATCTTCGATTTTAGACAGACGATCCTATTCCTTCTCCAAGTCATAAGGCTTATGATATTAAGTGCAGACCAAAAGCATCGTCCCAAGAATAATAATAAGAAAAAATGAAATGGGGTTTAACGTCTTACTGGTCTGCTCCAACTGGGCTAATGGAGACGGGCATACGCCATACAGTGTGATATGAGGGGAAATGTTGCCCAGGCAACGGCGCTAAGGCCTACTCTCATATCGAATTCCAAGATTGTTTTACGTGCACGCCAATGTGTACATTAGATGACGGTTTTTCGTCCCATCCGAAAGACTATACTTTGTCTCTCCGTCTTCAATATCCCCGTTGGTGCAGAAAAGTTAGACGTAAAAACACATTTCATTTCAATATATATATTGCACGAAATTGGATTCGATAACATCACGATTATCCCCTCTTAAATGTTTTCAGTGCAAGATTAAATTGCGTCTGCTTATTATTCCGAAAGTCGTTTTATTACATGGTTTTTTTTTTACCAAATCGTTGAATTGAAATAAATGTTAAATATTGCCTGGCGCTGTATAAACATGAATACGTGATCTGTAGAATTTGAGAGGCTTGATAATAAACCGACTGACGATGTTTGCTTATTTTGAAAAACATGGAAAATTCTGTTCTTAGATTTTCCTAAGATTCCATTAGGTCATTCTAGATATAAGAATTTTTGATGGCAGTGAATAGAGGAGGCGGCGGGCACATTGCTTCCACATATTGATATTTTTCCGGACTTTTGCGCTTTCACTGTGCGGCCCTACTTATCACAGACAAGCACCGTCAAGGGCATTTCTTTTGACTGTCATTGAGTCAACTGACGTGGTTTCGATTACCCGGTTGTACGTGACAAGGAGTTGGGTCGCCTGTCTAACCTCGTGGGCTTTCTGTGGGTCCTCCGGTTTCCTCCCACTGCTAAAGGCCCCTATGCGCAAGCGAACTATTGAAATAAAATTGAACCATGTGTTAGTCCCGAAATGACCTAGTTTGTGTTGATTAGACATTAAATCCCAACTCTCTCTCTCTCTCGCTCTCTCTCTCTCTCTCTCTCTCTCTCTGTTCTTTTGACAATATCGCCCAAAGTATTGCAATAATGATGGACAAGTAATTGTCTAGTATCGACATGCATATTCTACACACCATATACAAAATTTAAAAGATTATTTGGACGTCGGTTTTTCGTACCAAATTTTAATGAACGTTTCTTTCCAGACCTTCCGAGTGGACGTTAAACCCCATTTTTCTCTCTTTCTCTGTCAATGCCATGATTGACCTAGTAATCTAAGTAACCGCCTTACTAAGTGCTCCAAATGTAATCCTAGAGATTTAGTTGTCGGGCTTATAGAAAAGTAGGACGCTAAACCCCATTTCATTTATAGAAAATAACATCATTTTAAACCATAAATAACTTTCCTTTCAGTGAATAATCCTTTTTAAAAGTACAATGATTCAACTTGACATATAATACAGATGATGTCTATGCGGCTTAACAACATATAAATGCACAAAAGGTCTTTTGAAAGCTCACACATCTACAATTAGCAGGGGGATTTAAAGAGACAAAGCTTTTAGAAACATTATTAACACTGTTTTACCCAGACTAAATTAGATTAACTGTTCCATTCTGTTCAACTTTAGTTCATCATCTGAACAAGTCATCGAAAAAATGTCTGAATTTTATTGTTTTGCTTTTTTTTATGGCTTTATATAGAATAGAGGATCATGTCGTATTTATTTCGTTTTGTTCGAGAAAATAAACTAAATTTTAAGTTTTCTTTCTCTGTTTTACATTATTAGGCTATTTTTATCTTAATCTTCCATGATGCATCTTTACAGAATTATAAGCACACGAAAAAGCATATATTATACAAAATAGATTTAAGCAATGAAAGACTTGCATCGATAATAATCGTACAGTGGTGGCAGATTTATAGGTTATTTTCAATTGATAAATTAATATAATAAATGGGTTCAACATCCTATTGTTCTGCTCCGACTGGGCTAATGAAAACGGGCATACGCCATACAGTGTGCTAATTGGGAAATTTTGCCCAGACAGCGGCACTACTGTCTACTTTTATTTCGAATTACAACGATCAAGAGTTCTCTTACGTGCACCTTTTTTGGTCCCGAAAGTCCAGTTTAACATACAAACAGCTCACTTGGAAAAACAAATAATTTGGGAATCAAACACAGAATTAATATATCTAAGCATGATGTCATAATATTTGGATTTATTTTTCAGAAATGAGACAGTTATTTTAGTGAGATCTACTTTAGAAATGGCGGAGGTCATAAAGGAAATGATGACGAAATTATTGCTCATGCGTATTACTGTGATACACACTGAAATAGCCAGTAAATACAGTGTGGAGAAGGTTTCCATATTGGAAGGTAAGAAAAAGAAAAAAAATATTTTTACCTTGCTGTTGAATCGGAGGTTGGGTGGTCAAATGGTTTAAATTGTGTTCACTAGATCAGAGGGTCTGTCATTAAATCAACTGGTATGGTTTCGATTTCCTGCGTGTACGTGGCAAGGAGTTGGGTCGCCTGTCCGACCTCGTGGGTTTTCTTCGGGTTCTTCGATTGCCTCCCATTGCTAATAACCCCTACGCGCAAGTGAATTATTGATATAAAATTGAACCATATGTTTGTCCTGAAATGGCGTTGTTTTTTTTTTGTTTTTTATTTCTTTCTTTACTCAAGTTATTTTGGAGTTTTGTTTTATTCTTTTTGTAGATGATTTTGCCGTCCTTATTAATACGTCACATCCGTCCTTGAGAAAACAACTGAGTCATAGTTTACAGGAAGCTGCTGTCCATACTGCTAAAAACAGACGATTCTGTCTTGAGGTTGGTCATTACTGTAGATGTTTCATACTTTAGACATGGGTTGAGGTTAATCAGGGTATTTTGTAAAGGAATCTGAAGCCGGGGTGGGTTAAGGGCTGGGGAGGTGGGATACCCCCGAGCCCTAGAAAATTTGGAAATTTGGCGAATCTTAGAGGAACGCTTACTGCTTTGTGTTACAAGTGTGCCTGTGCTATTTTCCATCCTCAAATAGTACCAAATAGTATCAAATGTGGCATAATTTTAACTTGACTCGGTATTGACCCACTGGTTCTTTGTATTTGTACAAAGCAATTCTTTTCAGCTTTGTGGTATGCCTTTTCAGCGATGGGGTATATATTTTTCATTCCCCCCACTACGTACTATAGGCTACTAACAATGCCCGGGGTTAATCGCCACTGGAAATAAAATGAAATGAAATGGGGTTCAACGTCTTACTGTTTTGCATCGACTGGGCAAAGAAGACGGGCATACGCTGTTCAATGTACTATAAGAGAAATTTTTCCAGGGCAGAGACGATACGGCCTACTCTTATATCGAATGGATTTCATTTCTTCGAAGAAAACCTTAAGGCTCCACCAATTCCAGGATGGCTCTCGATGAAAACATACTCAAATCCTTGTCCATAATACAATGGTTCTTGTTTTAGAATTGACCCTCAATTAAATGTTATACATTTAAAGTGTTCAACCTCTTTCCAGATTGATTTGACAGAAACAATGAAAAACTGGTACACAGAAAACCGTGACGCGTTCACAAGTTGTGATGACATCCATTCCATGAAGATGCGACGTACACGACTTTACGTCACCAATCATTCCATATATAGTCATACGTATGACTGCAGTCCTAAATGGATAATATTTCTGGGTCTGTGTTGGATAGTCGCCGCACCTTGCTATTTTGTAAGTATAATATAGCGGTAACTGAAATTTAGCGTATTTCATTCAAGGCTCCATTTCCAGTTATCTTGAAGTGGCAATAAGCTTATGCTAGTCGGAACAATTGCTGTCAGGATTCAACTTTGCATAATACTGATTGCTATATATGCATTTTAATTTATAAATTTGGACAGTTTAAGCTTCCTTATATACAAATGAAATGGGTTTAAAGTCCTACTGTTCTGCTCCTATACTGAGCTAATTAAGACGGGCATATGTCATACAGTGTGCTATGAAGGAAATTCCAACTGCCAATGGATCTTTTACGTGCATTCCAAAGTATACACGGGACCTCGGTTTTTCGTCTCATCCGAAGGACTAGACAGCTGTCCTTGTTAAGCCCTCCGTTCTGCACCACTGACAAGGGGAAACCACGTCTGAAAATCCCGATGAACTTTCTCGGCCAATGCAGGGATCGAACATCCGACCTCCAGGTTAGCGAGCCAGCGTCTTAACCACCTAGCCACCGTGGCTCCCCTTATATACAAGATGTCCACCCAAGATGTTAAGACATGTTGTCCATTTATTATCCTTATTTTGTTAATTGAAAATTAGATGTGAATATCATTGTTTTGGTCAAAATGGTGATAACAATTAGTATTATTATTTATTTTCAGATATTTAGAAAATTAACATGCCGAGATTTACGGGTTACCATAGATGGGGAGATAACTCTGATGACAAATATGTTACCAGAAGCCGTAGAATGCAACAGGCAAGTAAACTAGCATCAAATTCTATGACTTGTCCTTAGCTCTCCTAATTACTCATTTACTTGTATTTCATTTACCCGGTCGTACCTTAGCAATAGTCGATGGCTTGGCAAGGAATGACGTCTAGTCGTTCGGATGGGACAATAAACGCCTTACTCAATGAGCCCCCGTAGCGTAGTATTAAAGAGAGAGCGAGGGAAATGGGGTTTAACGTCCACACGACACAAACTAGGTCATTTCGGGACTAACATATGGTTTTAATTTTATTTCAATAAATCGCATGCGCGTAGGAGTCTTTAGTAGTGGGAGGAAACCGGAGGACCCGGAGAAAAAGCCACGAAGTTGGACAGGCGGCCCTACTCCTTCTCACGTACAACCGGGGATTCGAAACCACGCCAGATGATTCAATGACAGGCCTTATGATACAGCGCGCACGTGCTAACCATTCGCCCCCCCCCCCCCCCGTAGTATTAAAACACCCTAGTTTAGAAATAAAACAGTTTAAGACTGCTTATGTCTTTATTTCAGAGCACTGAACTTTGGGAATCAAAAATATTACCAAACAGTCTGACACATCACTAAACCAGATCGTGCAGGAAATATACTTTGTTTTAAACTTTTGACAATAGAAATAAATAATGTGTACATACGTGGTTTTCTTATACATTTTATAACAGGAAATTCCATGCGTGCTTTTTAAAGGGTGGTGGCGTACTTTCAATCATTAAGATTGTGCGAGGTAATTTCGGTGATGATGTACTTTCAATAGTTATGTATGCGGACTGTTCCATTGTATAACAGGAAATTCCATGTGGGCTTTTTAAAGCGTGGTGGCGTACCTTCTATCTTTAAGATTGTGTTAGTTAATATCGGTGATGACGTACTTTCAATGTGTTCTGTTCCAGTGATGATGACGTACTTTCGATCGTTAAAATTGCTTGTTGTTCCAGTGGTGATGATGTACTTTTATCGTTAGTACGTGCAGGGGGTTGCACCATACATAAACAATTAGACAAGGAATACATACGGACAGGACACAATATACACAGACACCTCAAACATAAAACGTTTATATCAGCCCAAGTTAATAGATCCGGGGCCAAACCGTAAGAGTCCACTGCGCTCTGGAGTCGTGGCTTATGGTGATTTTGCCCGTTTCCATTGGTGATGACATACTTTCGAATGAAAACATTGCGTGCTGGTCTAGTGCTGATGGTGTATTGTGTTCAGGTGACGATGACTACTCTCTATGTTGATAGATACCCTTTGGAACCACATACGTCTGAAGAACTGTTGAAACTAGACTTTCAGAGGGTGTCAGTGGCATAAACCATGAAAGTGTGGGAAAACACTGAGTGTGAGTGTCGTAGCAGACAGATCAATATTGGGGTTTTAAATGATCAGTCGAAGATTATGGGGTGGGGGTGGGGGTTAGGGGGTGGGGGGCGGGGATAGTGTATTTACATTCTTATTACTCAATACAGACGCACGGTTCATGTACTAACGAGTTTAATCAGCTACTTAAGAAAATGAATTGGACAGTTAGGGGTTAGCATGTCACGACAGCCAAAATGAAGGGTTAGTGTGCCATGACAGGCAGAAGCAAGGACATGGGAAATTAAGGTTCAACGACGGGAAAATGGAAGGGTTGGCATGGCCTGATAGTGAAACGGAAGGGTATAAGTGCACCATGACCGTGAAAGGGAAGGGTGTAAGCGCACCATGACAGTTAAACGGAAGGGTATAAGCGCGCCATGATAGTGAAACGGAAGGGTGTAAGCGCATCATGACAGTGAAACGCAAGGGTATAAGCGCGCCATGATAGTGAAACGAGAGAGCATAAGCGTGCCGTGACAAGGGGGAGGGGCCGAAGGTACCAGCGTGCGGTGACCGAGAAAGGGAACAGGTTTAGTGTGTGCGGTGACCGAGAACGGGAACGGGTTTAAGTGTGCGGTGACCGAGAAAGGGAGCGTCCAATGACCGAGAAAAGGTACGGTAGAAGCGCACCTAGACACAGAAAAGGACGGTATAAACGTGTCATGGCGGGTAAAGGAGCTGCATAACAGGAAAAAGAAACGGTATAAACGAGAACGTGCCATGGCAGGAAAAGGGGCGGCATAAACGTGCCATGGCAGGAAAAAGAAGAGGCGTACCAAGAGAGGGAAAAGGAGCGGCATAATCATGTCATGAAAAAGATAGATTTATTTGTCATGGTATGATTCTGTCTGCTGTATTTTCTGATATCATTAATCCTAGAAACTGCTGTAAACATGCACGATATGATTATTAATCAATAATATTGTTGATAATATTTAAACAAAATGTCTATGTTATTTTGTTTTCAATATGAAATAAAAACTAATATCCAATTCACGGTCCGAATGAGCTTCACAAGACATTTGTTGAGGACGGGATTCTGGGAAGTACCCCCCCCCCCCCCACACACACACTTCCGTCCCCTGACCCGGACGCAATTGGTAAACCTGGGTGGGTTTATAGAACCACATTACAATGAAGCTGGGCTAATAAAGACGGGCATACGCCATACGGTGTGCTATGAGGGAAATTTTGTCCGGACACGGGCGCTATCGTCTACTCTCATATCGAATTCCAAATGAAAAGCGTCCTTTTACGTGTACGTCAATGAGTGCACGGGACCCATGTTTTTCGTCCCATGTGAGCTACAATACCTTGTCCCTTTCCAGACCTTCCGCCCTGCATCACCACTGACAAGGGGGAACCACGGCAGAAAATCCCGATGTACTTTCTCGGTCAACACAGGGATCGAACACGGAATCTCCACGTTAGCGGGTCAACGTGGCTTCGTGTACAGAATGAATATGATACCCTGCTTCATTAAGCTGGGTGGGGGGTGGGAGGTGGGGGTGACTGAATGTTCAGCTGATGTGGTTTCGATTCCCCGGGTCGTACGTGACATTGAGTAGTGACATTGAGTAGGGTTGCTCGTCCAACCTCGTGGGTTTTCTCCGGATTCTCCGGTTATTGAAATAAAATTGAACCCATGTTAGTTTCGAAATGACCTATTTGTGTCGAGTGGACGTTACCCCCCCCCCTCTCTCTCTTTCTCTCTCTCTCTCTTTGATTAAGATGGCTGTTACAGAAGACTAAGACGTTAAAACTCGTTTCATTTCTAATTATGATGTCCATGAACATCTGTTAGTATACACAGGAGACTGTACCAATTATATTTCCTCTCAACAAGGTGTCTGGTTGGTGTTAAATCCAAGAAACTATGTTCTCCAATGAATAGCTAATTGCTATTCAAAATATTTAATTATTAATGATTTATAATGGGAGGAAAGTCGCATCTTGATAAATAGTTCGGCTGTAACTAGCATATTACTATGGTGGCTGATTGGTATCATGTCGTGATGTCGATCACGACATTTTAACCCGACACCAAGCCGGAAAATCTCGATGAACTTTCTCGACCAAAGAGAGAGAAATTAGGTTTAACACCCACTCGACACAAACTAGGTCATTTCGGGTCTAACATATGGTTCAATTTTATTTCCGTAATTCGCTTGCGCGTTGGGGGTCTTTAGCAGTGGGAGGAAACCGGAGGACCCGGAGAAAACCCACGAGGTTGGACAGGCGACCCTACTCCTTGTCACGTACAACCGGGTTTCTCGGCCAACACCAGGACCGAAACCGCGACTTCCAGGCCTACGATCCAGCGTTTTACTCACTTAGCCACCGTGGCACCCGGAGCAGAACAGTAGGACGTTAAACCCCATTTCATTTCATATTATTTTCCTACTTTCCTGCACCAACCGGGCTATTGAAGATATGCATACGCTCTGCAGAGTGACATGACGGAAATTGTCATCAATGGACCGTGGCATTTCTTCGTCGAAATTCAACTATAAAGGATTCTTTTATGTGTATGCCAATGTGTACACAGGAGCTTGTTTTTCTGTCCCATCTACACAACTAGACAACTAGACACTGTACTTTGCCAGACCCTTTGTCCTGCACTATCGACAGGGAGAAACCACGCTGCAAAATCCCGGGGAACTTTCTTGATCAACACCGGCGTCAATGTACATAATCATAGTATTGAGAGAAATATGGCCGATAACCCGACAACACGACAACCCGACATGACGACATCACGACATTTTAACCCGACAATACGCGACGTTACATTAGCCCACTAGGTGCAGAAAATTATGACTTTAAACAACATTTAAATGCTCAATACCACTCTTGTTGTAACTGAATAATATGTCCCAATCTTTATTCTGGTCAACAAATTTTACTATTTTACAATATTCCAATTAATTGATGATACAAATTTCATCTTAACACACCTAATTTAAAACATTGGAAAAATTCAACTAAATGACTTGAAAAGCCTGACGTAAAGCTTTTCAAATGTCACTTGGATTTAAAAATATTTTTGAACCCTCTGGACAAGTAAAATAGGATTTAATGGATAATTTACACAACAGGTAGGACACTAACACATCTAGTACTTAGAATAAGGCTATTTTTTATTTCCTGGAGCTGTCAAGCCAGCAAGAGTGTTATTGTCCCTTTAATTTCATTCCATACAACAATCATAGATGATTCTTGCGCACATTACCGCAAGCTTTGGGGCGATAAATCTGTTCACGCAGTGTTTTGTCCGAGAAATTGTCGCCCACAAGAAAGCGTGGTAGCTGCGACTTACCGATAAAGGGAGATAACTACATTGAAAAACGTTGCATTAGTATAGTTTAACATCCTACTTTTCTGCATCAACCGGGTTAAAATCGACGTACATACGCTAAACAGTATGCTACGAGGGAGAATGTACCCGGAGAGCTTTGTCCTTAGCGTATTTCGAATTCCAACTGCTAGGGGTTCTTTTATGTGCACGCCAACGTGTACACTGGCTTTCGGCTTTCGTCCCATCCGAACGACTAGTCTTATTTCGCATTACCGATGTGGAACATATTGCAGGACCCTACATAGTCATTCATTGGTGATGTTTAGTAATTTAATAGCTACCTTGATCACTGTGTGTAAGGAGGCTGACGTACTGGGGCTTGGGGTTAGGGGCTGTGGGCTTCCGCGGTACGATGGCGGAACGGTTGGCACGCGTTCTGTATCAAAAGGTCTGTCATTGAGTCAACTGGTGTAGTTTCGATTCCCCGGTTGTATGTAAAAACGAGTAGGGTCGCCTGCCCAACCTCGTAGGTATTCCCCGGGTCCTCCGTTTTACTCCCACTGCTAAAGACCCCTACTCGCAAGCGAATTATTTGAATAAAATTGAACCATATGTTAGTCCCGAAATGACCTCGTCTGTGTAGTACCAAAAGTGCGTGATTTTTAACTTGGCTTCATAATCAGTATTTCCCCACCGCTTATTAATGTTTGTACAAAGCTGTGGGGCAATTTGTTTCAGCAGAAAAGGATTTAAGCAAATAAATACAGATCTCTTCAATATTTATTTATTGCATAACAAATAAACCAAAACAAAATTTAAAAAACAAATCCTTAAAATTCCACCGCCACATTTAAACCACATTATCAAACAAATTGAGGATATCTATTAAATGTATGTACCAAACCATCAAATAAGCCTTATTTTTAGCTCCCTTTTTTTCCCGTAATTTCCAACGGGCTCACCGGGAAATTTCCACCGCTCCAGTCCATGCAGTGCAGACTATCATGTTTTTCTTTATTTTATTTTTTTGTTGCACTTTCTATTAGTAAACAAACCCGCGGACAACACACACAAACCACAGTGAAACTGCAAGCAACACACAACATAACATCACATCAAGCGAAGGATGCAGGGCCACAAATGAGGTCAGTAGATTTTATCATATAACACAGACTGGCTATCGATAACAGTTAATATGACACAATCATATTATTAAACTAGACTAAAACAATGAGAAATCAACGTGGCTGAAACCCCTCAGGTAAAACGGGACACGCCCATTTCTGGAATACAAATGTCGTTATTTTATATGAATTCACATAACGTTTCTATAGTTAATTCTGGTAAAGTATGCAAGAAACCATTTTCGATATTTAAGAAACACCACATATAATAATTAACTAAGAGTTATTTTAAGTATGTTAAATCGTAAAGAACAAGGTGCATATTTTACGACATACTATCGTACCTAGGTCGCGACGAGACGAATTACGGCAGTATCCCCGGCGTGAAAGATGCTGAATGACCGTGAATGTGTGTTTTGGGTTTTTAACCTTCTTTTGTGTATAATAAATATCGAATTGGGCGCTGCAGATGGAGTGCTGGGATGCGGAGGCTTCGTCAAATCTGACGTAGATATCAATTTTTCCTTGGTTGAGGTAATTTTCTTGTTTGTTTACCCATTTCAATCGGCCGAATTTGCAGTAATCAGAATCAGTACGTACGACGAAGGATGAATAAATCGTTATTTTTAAGCTACGGACCGGTTATTTTGATATGATAATGAATAAGTATATGCTGTTCAAACTGCCTTTGATACTATGTTATCTTTTGCTTGATTTCTTTAAAACTTCAATACAGGGAATGATTCGTAGATGGTTGTTCAAAAGTTTTTGGATGAGCTGTGTCCGACCTTGAGACATCGTCGGACATGATCAACTTTGGAACCGTCATTTTTGATAAGATAAATGTATCAGAATCTTTCCATCACTAGGATTAGTTTATATTTAAAAACCAAGTTGGTACATGTACTTATATCTCCCATCTTCATTACCCCGGTTGGTGTAGAAAAGTAAGGCATTGATGAAGCTCATTTAATACTGATGGACCTGTGAATATCATTATGCAGGCCGATTTGGTTTAACACTTCTAAACTACAGAGGGTGTTTACTGTTTGGTGATCTACATGTACATGTAACACATACGCTTTCGATCACACAGTTAATTTGTGTGATTTCGATCCCAAGAGTAGGATCATCTGCCCAACCTTGTGGCTTTTCTCAGGTTTCCTCTCTCTGACTGCTAAAGACCTCAACATGCAATTGATCTATTGAAAACATTTTTTTAGCATGAATTAGTACTGAAATGACATTATTTGTAAACAAACTTCATTTTCCTCCCACTCCACTACAGGCATCTTATCTGAATTTTAAGTTTAGTAAACAAGGGTTGGACAGATTCTGAAATTGTTCTGCTAATTTGTGTACGAATATTAGTTTGGGAACAACAGTGTCTCAATGCATACAGCACTGGCTCACTAACAGGGCGATCCAGGGTGAGAAAGTTCCCAGAGGATTTTCCTGCGTGGTTTCCCCTTGTCAGTAGTGCAGGACAGAGGGGCTAGCAAGAAACTGTGCCAAGTTGCTATGATGGGATGAAAAATTGAGGTCCTGTGTACACATTGGCTCCCACGTACATGTAAAAGAACCATTAACGGTTGGTATTCAATTGCTATCGGGGCAAAATTTCCCTCGTAGCACTCTTTATTAGTGCAGAGACGTGGGACGCTAAACCCCATTTAAAAGAAATTGTTTATTTATACTGTAGTATTTTTTTGTGTATATTTTTACAGGTGAAGTTGTATACACCACATGGTAGTATAAAATATCAGACAGATTGTGCACCAAATACTGGTTATTATCTCATACCCCTCTATGATAAAGGAGATTTTATTCTCAAAGTTGAACCACCCAAAGGATGGAGTTTTGGTAGGTTTTAGGCTTGTAATAAATCATTTATATACATGTACAAGTGTACGATCACAAATTATAGTTATAATATCATTTAAAGATACATTATGGGAGATTCAGTAACAAGTTGGCAGTTCTCACTATAATAGTTAAAAACTAGATAGTGTAAAGCCAATTTGCTGAAAATTTCATTCAAATTGATCCACGATGAACCGAGAACCAAGCGACTGAAATTCCCATAAGCCTCGTTCATCATTACTAAAGTCAGTACGATAAACAGCATAGTCTCGATTATCCATTTAATCTTAAAATAAATCTCAGCAATAGACCATATCTAACAGGTCAAATGACATATTGTTGTTACCTAAGTTTACTAATTAAATCACCCCACCCCCTTTTGTCCTCAAATAGTTTTAGTTTTATATGTTTCTGTATGAACAATACAATACCTGTTAAGAATCCTAGCAGGAGAAGAACTGTGTGAGTTGAACCATATGTTAGTCCCGAAATGACCCAGTTTGTGTCAAGTGGACATTAAACAGCATTTTTCTCTCTCTTGTGTATGTTGAGCGCAGATTACCCTCCTCGGACAGATTAGCCCCGCGCATGCACGAATCTCTGTCTAATTTCCGATGAGTAATCTGCGCGCGCGAAGTGAACTTTATCCGAAATATTTAATGGATTACCGCGATGATAATCCACCTAATCTTACTCGGTATTCACCATGGATCAGTGCGTTAGTATTGGTCATTTTAATGATTACATTTTACTCAATAAGTGCAGATCAATCTGCGCGAGGGGTGAAGATTGTGCCTAACATGTATAATACTAAGAATGGTTGATACATTTTTTTTTTACAGAACCACAGAGTATAGAATTACAAGTAGATGGAACTAATGATAAATGTAGTAAAGGAGAAGATATAAACTTTCTATTTACTGGTTTCTCTGTTATAGGAAAAGTGAGTTATCTTTTCATTGATAACATTTTTTATCAAAATTAACGTTTAAATCAGTGATGCACATTGTTCTAGTTACCAGTAATGTTTTTACTGATCATGGGATCACGGTGGCAAAGTGGGTAAGATGCTGGCCAGCTGTCTAGTGGTTTGAATGGGACGAAAAACCAAGGTCCCGTGTACACATTGGCGTGTACGTAAAAGTTCCTTGACAGTTGGAATTCAATATAAGAGTAGGCCATAGTGCTGCTGTCCAGGCAAAATTTCCCTACTAGCACACGGTATGGCGTATGCCCGTCTTCATTAGCCCAGTTCGGAGCAGAACAGAAGGACGTTAAACCCCATTTTATTTTTACTGATCAATAAGAAATATAATCTTATTAGTATTGACATATATCGTTTTTAACCATTCAAAGTGTAGGCAAAATGTAAGTATTTTATTTATTTCCAGGTAATAAGTAAAGGGCAGACAATTGGACCATCAGGTGTTTCTGTTAGTTTGGCGAAATCTAATTCAGGGGAGATAATTCAGACAGTTAAAACATCTGATAATGGAGAGTAAGTAAATATGTTCGTCTGCTGTACTCAACGCAATAATCGTGATCCACTGACATTTAGATAGTAGGTCGTAGTGCATAAGGAAGTTTTATCTGAAGTATTGTTTGAGCTTTACAGATTCTGTGTTGGTTGATTTATTTGTTTTATTTTACAGATATATGTTTACTAAGGTGTTGCCAGGTGAATACAAGGTCAAGGCCTCTCATCAAACATGGAAGCTTGAAAAGGTTTGTACTATTTGAAAATTTGTCATTAAAAGTTGCTATTGTTATGTGGTATGTTTATGTACAGGATGAATTGCTGCAATGTTAACAAGGCGTAGGGTCGTCTGTCCAACCTTGTGGGTTTTCTCCGGGTTCTCGGGTTTCCTCCCACTGCTAAATACTTCTACGCGCAAGCAAATTATTGAAATAAAATTGTGTTAGTCCCGAAATTACCTGGTTTGTGTTGAGTGGACGTTAAACCACGTTTCTCTCGCTCTCTTCTTCTTTGCAATGTTAATTAGAATGTATATTTATTGTTTGTATATTTCAGCCTGAGAGCGTTGTCAAGGTTATTAATGATAATGGTAATGCTGGTAATAATCTGGTCATATCAGGATATGATGTCTCAGTAAGTTCATTCAACATTTTAATTTTGTTGGTCTTAAATTGTTCAAGTTAAGTTATCTTGGGGCCAAGAGCTCGTTCCCAAACCCTGCATTGGCCGAGAAAATCCATCCAGATTTTCCGACGCGGTTTCCCCTTGTCGGTGATGCAGGAAGGACGGCCTGACAAGGACAGCTGTCTAGTCATTCGGTTTACGAAAACCGAGGTCCCATGTATATATTGGAATGCATGTAAAAGATCCCCTGGCAGTTGGAATTCGATATAAGAGTAGGCGATAGTGCCGCTGCCCGGGCAAAATTTCCCTCATAGCACACTGTATGGCGTATGCCCGTCTTCATTAGCCCAGTGTAGGAGCAGAACAGTAGGACGTTAAACCCCATTTCATTTCATTTCGTTCCCAAACTCTGCTAATTTCGAAAAAGTCTGGTTCAAAGTATTGTGGTTCTTGTCGATTGAAAGGGGTTTTAATTATATGGAATGATTGAGAGGAGCTTTTATTTATATACATATATGTATAATTGTTTTTATAGGGAGTGGTATCGAGTGATGGAGAATATATAAAGGGGGTTAATTTCTTGCTCTTCTCATCAACAGTGAAACAACAGGTAAGCTAGTATTTTTTGATATCTTATACAGGACACACTGTAACCAAGGTATCATTTAATCTTGTGTATCTAGCACTAATTTCTTTTGTAGTCATACAATATCAAATCTTTGTTTAAAATTTCGTAAAAATCGTCTAATTTGTACTATATTTCATTCATTCACTTTTATGGGAGATAAGAAAAAGACTTGACAGTTTAAAACAAAGATAACGTAAATAGAACATACTGAAAATTGCAGTCAAATTGCTCCACTCTGAACCAAGATATTAGCTATTGAATTTTAGGCTAGCCTCGATCATCATTACTAAAGTCGGTATGATAAAAAAAACAGTCTTGATAATCCATATTTACGTTTAATTCTCCTTCATAAAATATATTCCAATCGCAGTCTAGCAGTGACATCGAGAGTATGATCTGGATAAGTTGATTAATGTCTAATTAATAATTTAGATAACATTTCAGGCCTTAAAAAAGACCTGCAATAGGCAGATTTAGCTCTTGCATAATGTATGTTTAAAGTAAAATTTCTGCATCTTATGACTGGTATTGTTTTACAGGATGTGACAGGTTGTGAGAAATCTCCACTTAAAGGTTTTACCGGAAACCAGGCATCAAAGCCTATCTGTTACGTGACATCACAACAAAATGGTAGATTTATCTTCCCTTCACTACCAACTGGCAAATATTATATAGTAAGTTCAGGCATCTCATTGATTTTATGTGTTTCTTTACCATTAGCCGGGGTGGGGGGTGGTGGATGAGTAATTAGCGCATGCTTGCTGAATGATAAGGTCTGTTATTGAGTCAACTGGCATGGTTTCGATTCCCCGGTTGTAAGTGACAAGGAGTAGGGTCACCTGTCCAACCTCGTTGGTTTTCTCTGGGTCCTCCAGTTTCCTCCCACTGCTAAAGACCCCTACGCGCAAGTGAATTATTGAAATAAAATTGAACCATATATATGTTAGTTCTGAAGTGACCTAGTTTATGTCGAATGGAGTTAAACCCCATTTCTCTCTCTATCTTTACCATTAGCCAATATCGTGATTTCCCCTGAATTTTTCTTTATGCACAAGTATTGATATTAGCCAAGTCCCTCTTTTTATATCATTGCTAAATAAAGGATTATTTTTATTAAGTGGAGATCAAACCTCTTTCCTCTTGCTCTATCAATCTCTATGTCATTAGTTCCTGTGACATTGACGAATATTTTTGTGTTTTCAGGTTCCATTTTATAAAGGTGAACATATTACATTTGATGTTTTACCTGAGAAATTAGAGTTTGAAGTTCAACATCAATCAGTTCAATTACAGGTAAGTATAGATATCTTTTAGATATCTTAACATGTTAGTCACAAGGGCAAATGTTGTATCGGCAATATTAATTCGAGCTAAAACATTGGATAATGTGGCCTTCAATTAGTGTTAAACGACAAGCAATGACCAATCAATTATCTGTAAGCATAAAACACGTGTTGGTCTTTGTTTATTACCTTGATAATTTTATAAACTCTTGGTATAAACATTCAATTGGCCGTTTTAAAGGGCAAAGATGAATTCCAACAGAGTGGTTTAAGGGCGTGAACAAACACAACCTGTCAATCAATTGGTTGGTCAATCGTAAGGCTTGGATGACAAGTGCTATTTAGTCAATGATTATATATATTCATAGTAAATTGTTTGATATAATGTAATAAAATCTTGAATGTACAGAAAGCGTTATCATATTTTAAGTTCTGCGTATTCGAGGTTACATTATAATAAAACTTCTGGTATTCGAAGGTACAATAATACTTCCGGTATCATTGAGGCAATTGAATATTCCGACATGCTGTCTAACCTGGCATATTGTATCGATCCAGTACAATGTCGGAATTGACAGAGTCCACCGTAATTGTTTTCCATAAATAGTGGGGGGTGGGGGGCGGGGGATTAAATCATTGAGTCAACTGGTGTGGTTTTGATTCCCTGGTTTTACATGACAACCTCGTGAGTTTTCTCCATGTCCTCCGGTTTCCTCCCACTGCTAAAGACCTCTACACACAAGCGAATTATTGAGATAAAATTTAACCATATGTTAGACCCAAACCTAATGTGTGTCGAGTGGACGTTAAACCCCATTTCTCTTTCTCTCTCCATAAATAGTCTTATTTGATTATTTGTTCATGAAAACACACAAATCATTTATGTCGTTTGAGATAGATGCAGAATTTATCTATGATATTGATAACAATACACTAATAGATATACTTCAAAGAGAGAGAGAGAGAGAAATGGGGTTTTATGTCCACTCAACACAAACGAGGTCATTTCTGGACTAACATATGGTTTATTTTTATTTACATAGTTCGCTTGCGCGTAGGGGTCTTTAGCAGTGGAAGGAAACCGGAGGACCCTACTCCTTGTCACATACAACCGGGGATTCGAAACCACGCCAGTCGAATCAATGACAGACTTTATGATACGGCGCGCACCGTAACCATTCAGCCATCCAACCCCCCGATATACTTCAGAGTGTGTAAATTTATTTTATTACTTTTTCAGAAACAGTTCAACGTTGCTGGATTTTCTGTCAGTGGTCGGGTTTTAGACTCGGAAAAGGTAAAAGATTCATGTTTATTGACCTTCTGTCTAGAGCTTAAATCATTGCATATACAACAATTAGTATGATTAAGATCTGATTAATGGGGACAATGTAATCTGGCTTGCATAGACTTGATTCCACTTTAAAGTTTTGTAAATAAGACTCTTAGAGTTTAAATTTGAATCTTGTGTTAAAGTCTTATAAATACGACCTTAGGTATAACACTGTAATACAGATATCATTTAATCTTGTGTATTTACCCTAGCTTTGATATTAATGAATGTAAGTTTAAATTTGTATCTATGTTGAGGGCTTATAAATAAGACCTTAGGTATAACACTGTAATACAGATATCATTTAACGTTGTGCATTTAACCTAGTTTTGATATTAATGAATGTAAGTTTAAATTTGTATCTATGTTAAGGTCTTATAAACACAACCTTAGAGTTAACACTGTAATACAGATATCATTTAACATTGTCCATTTACCCTAGTTTTGGTATTGAATGAATGTAAAAGAAAACAATGCTTAATACACAAGTTGAAATGATAACCAGGTTACAGTGTAAGTCAATCTGATTAAAACACAGATCCTATTTCGTTTACTTTTTTATAGTTCAAAATTTTGTTTTACTTGTGTTTACTACACTAGGATCTGGAAACGTTGTTTATATTACCGGCGTTCTGGTTGAAGTGAGGGATTAGTCAATGAAACGGTCGCTTACCACTAGAAACGTCAATGCTGATTGATTAATCAATGTCTGACGCTATAGGGTCAAAAAACGCTCATACGCCCCCTGACGTGACGTTTCAGTACACCTGGTCAGATCTTCATGTAGTGTTGGCCATCAGAAGTATAGATCTGTATTTTAATCAGATTGAGTGTAAGTTGTTATTTTATATGTTTATTCACAGTTATTGAATCTAATTTCAGGGATCAGGAGTAGCAAAGGCTAAGATTTTACTCAATGGTAATGAACAGACAATGACGAGTCAGGATGGAACCTATCATCTAGAGAACATGAAAACAGGAACCTATAAACTATCTGTACAATCCTCATCAATCTACTTTGATGATATCACCCTTAAGATAACCCCTAGTACACCACAATTACCAAATATAGTAGCTTCAAGGTAAATACAGACATTTCTTATAGTAAACCCTCCATAATAACCTAATATAGACATTTCTTATAGTAAACCCTCCATAATAACCTAATATAGACAGTTCTTATATACTATTCAAAAAAAGTAGGGGATATTTGATTTTGGGGGCATAATACTAAAATATGCAAATGACTACGAAAAAAGTCACTATAGAACCTAACAGAAGAAACATTTCCAGTTACATGTGACGCCCAAACGCACCAATAGCTACTGCATGGAATGCAGGTGATGCTTGGGATCATCATGGGGGTCCAACCCAAGATTTGCACGACTCTGACTTTGAATGTTACAGTCATTGTGGCATTGAATTCCAGGGTGGAAACATCAGTTTAATTGTTTTAGTGACCAGAAAACAAATTTTGATATGCGTCGGCTTCCCCAAAATGAAAGGTTACGTGCCCTTGGCATGCTACAGATCGGCACAACACAGGCGGTTGTGGCGCGGACGATGAATGTTTCTCAGTCTGTCATAAGCAGGCTATGGTCCAGATACCGTGATACACAATCTGTACAGGACAGACCACGCTCAGGTCGACCAAGGGCGACAACTCAAGCCCAGGATCGATTTATCCGTACCTTGGCCTTGAGAAATCGTGTCATCACAGCAAATCAGATCAGCGCTCGTCTTCAAACAGACCCTGGTGTGAGAGTGAGTGGCCAGACGATTCGGAATCGACTGCATAGGGGTCACCTTCGCGCCGGACGTCCTCGCGTGATCCCTTGTTTGAGAGATCATCACATTCAGGCAAGAGGTCGTTGGTGTAGAGATCGTCAACACTGGGATAATCGACGCTGGAGCAATGTGATGTTTTCAGATGAGTCAAGGTTCACTGTTGATTTTTTGGACAGACGTAGGAGGGTGTGGCGTCGTCGAAACGAGCGCTTCCAAGACGTTAACGTCATCAGACATGATCGATTTGGGGGTGGTTCTGTTATGGTGTGGGGAGGCATCACTGTTGCTGGAAGAACGGCTTTACATGTTGTTGCAGGGCGTGTTACAGGCCAGTACTACCGGGACAACATCTTGGCAGTCCATGTTGTGCCGTTCGCACGACGTCATGGCCGCCGTTTCATCTTCCAGGATGACAACGCAAGATGTCACAGGGCCAGGATCGTTACAGGTTACCTCCAACAACAGAACATCACCACATTACCTTGGCCAGCACTGAGTCCCGACCTCTCCCCCATCGAGCATGTCTGGGACATGCTTGGACAGAGGTTACGTCAACGTCAACAACGTCCTGCCAATGTCCAAGAACTTGCTGCTGCGTTGCAACAGGAATGGGACAATCTGGACCAAAATGACCTTAGACGTCTCATTAGGAGTATGCCACGTCGGATCAATGCTTGTTTGGCAAACAGAGGAGGGTTTACCCGTTACTGACTTGGTTGTGATGCTGTGGTAACTTTGCTGTTTGACCCCGGGTATCATTTTACCCTTATAATGGTCAGTCTGTGCCTTACTTAGTCTAACGATCATTTGGAATAAATCGATGAATGTGAACTTCATTTCATTTTGTCATTTGTTTCTTCGTCAGTTTCATTAGGTGACTTTAATAACACTTAAAAATCAAATATCCCCTACTTTTTTTGAATAGTATAGTAAATCCTCCACAATTACCTAATATAGACAGCTCTTATAGTAAACCCTCCATAATAACCTAATATAGACATTTCTTATAGTAAACCTTCCATAATAACCTAATATAGACATTTCTTATAGTAAATCCTCCATAATAACCTAATATAGACATTTCTTATAGTTAATCCTCCACAATTACCTAATATAGACATTTCTTATAGTTAATCCTCCACAATTACCTAATATAGACAGCTCTTATAGTAAACCCTCCATAATAACCTAATATAGACAGTTCTTATAGTAAACCCTCCACAATTACCTAATATAGACATTTCTTATAATAAACCCTTCACAATTACCTAAATTTGCCTCATAGCACACTGTATGGTGTATACCTGTCTTAATTAGCCCAGTATAGGAGCAGTAGGATGACAATCAATCATCCCTTCTTCCTGACTGTAAGTGAATGTATCGTCAGGCCTGGAAATAACGGTCTTAGATGTACCTGACAAAATGTCAGGCACTTATGAAACAGTACCTGAAATTTTCAACTGATAATTTCTGACATGTATTAATATCAATTAAAAAGACAAATCAATGTCGGACAAAATGACGGGTGCTAGAGGTTTTGTGTCTGACAAAATCTTAATTTGTGCCTGACATTGTCTGTGACAGGTGCCTTATTTCCAGGCTTGCTTCTGTTCCTTCTCAGATACCGACAATCAAGTATTCCCTCCATCTCTGTAAGTAAATGCAGAATGAATGAAATGTTTCAATACCTAATTTGTTTTGTTGTGTTTCAGCTTCAGTCTATGCGGTCAAGTTATTATTGATAGGCTACCCGAAGCTTTATCGTCTGTTCCTTCTCAGAGACGAATCATCTACCATCCGGACGGCAAGAAATCAGAAGCTGTTTCTCTATCACCAGAAGCAGACGGTAAATTCTGTACAAAAGTTAAACCAGGAAAATATATTATTGGGGTAAGTTTCACTACAAATTTGGTATCCTGTCGTTCAACGAATTTGAACAATTTGCCAAAAAGTGTTTGAAACTAAACATTAAACACAGAAACTCCCACTGAAACAACTTAACTACACAATACCCGAGTTTTAGTGGGAGACGTGGGGCTCACAGACCATGAGCTCCTGCTTTCGATCCCCATTGTGGCTGAGACAATTCCGTGAGATTCTCCAGCCTGCTTTCCCCTAGTCAGTGCTGCAAGTTCAAGTGGGTTACAGAAAACGAAGTCACAAATTCTGTAAGATTTTCTAGCCTGCTTTCCCTTTCCCTTGTCAATGGTGCAAGTCAAAGGGTCTGGAAAGAAATATCGTCTAGTCATTCTGATGAAAGCCCCTTAAAGATCAGGATTAAAAATATCAGTTATTCATTTATCTTGTTGTTTTTCTTGGTAAATGTTGACCTGGTTATGAAATGGTATCGTAGTACCTGAATCGCAAAACGTATCGTATTGTGACTGCAGTGACCATACCAAGCACTACCAGACAGGCAGAAATTCCCTCATGTACAAAATACAAAAGTAGGCTGTTAAACTCCCATTTCATTTTTGTTCAGTTTTGAAATTCTTGTTATTACCTTCAAAAGCCATTGGTGTGGAAGGTGAAATTTCAAAAACATCTTGTGATTTGGAAATGCCAGAATAGAATTGGGAACAAGGATATCTTTTAGACACTTTGCCTCTCCGGCCTATTAGAGCCACAAACTTATAACTTATAGGCTGTGGTATTCGAGTGGTCAGAGCACTGGACACAGGATTCACATCATGACGTGGGCCAAGTAGAACATTGGGATTTTTCAAGCACAGTTCACACTTACTAGGGTGAGCAACTTCGTGGAAGACAAGGGAATTGTGCCTTGTCTTTCTTTTACTTGCACATCAATGTTACACTTGACCTCCATTTTTCTGTCCCAACAGAAAAACTAGGTACAGTTTCCAATGTTCAGCCTCAGAGGGTTCAAACCTGACATATTCTAGTTGATAAACTGTAAAATATACTTATGGAAGAACAATTACTGATTTATTTAGGCGACGTTTCGAAGAGTATTCTCTCAACGTTTTCAAGCAAGTACAGTAACAAATGTGTAGGGCAATCATATAAAGACTCTATAAGAACATTCTATTTGAGATGTTGGTGCTCTTTTAACACAGCCGCCTGTATTTATTTAGAGTTGTAAATATCAGAACACTGCCTCCATCATAAAGATATGTATTTGTTTTGTTTTTATTAGATTCATCTGAGTGAACAGGAAGTTAAAGCAGGACTGCATCTATCTCCAGCAGAACAAGTTGTCACGGTTACCAATAAACCAATCAAAGATATCCGATTTTCACAATTCCGTGCCAAGGTTTCAGGAACAGTTGTATGTATGGGTAAGAGCGATTTCTTATATACTCCCTGGCAATCTGTACATTCTGAACATTGAGCTGCTCGAGGGGAGATTAGTGGGGTCAATATCGGCATTCAGATATTATATAGAGGGAAATATATGGAAGACCAAATGGGACAATATTCATGATTCTTGTTTCTACATTCCAGTTTGAACATTTTAGACTCGAACGCAACATTCTAAACTAATGATTCTTGTTTCTACATTCTTATGTCAACATTTCATGCACAAAATCAACATTTTAAACAAAAAAATTGACTTTATGTTTCATTTTCGGCGTTTTATCAGTAACTTTTATATATCATTAAATATTAAAATTAAAAAAATAATTTCTTAATTTTACATGACAAAGAAATCAGTTCATTGGTTTCTGAAAGTATCTAAAAAAAGTTATGGAATTTGAACCCTTATGAAAATATTTTCTACGTTTCAAAAAGTCTTGAAGTTAAAATCTTGAAATGAAAATGTCCAGAAAAATATAATGAATTATCAACATTATTACACCAGAGGGCGTTAGCGTATGTGTACAACTTTGATACAAACTATAGATTTATCATCCATTTTTGCCACATTCGCAACACGCGTAGGTCTAATTTGCAAACACTATCCTATAGTTATAGTTAATATGAAAAAATAAACAAATAACAGTGAATAGATTCCATTTAAAACACAGCATTATCATCCATTTTTGCCATATTCGAAACACGTGTAGGTCTAATTTGTAATTGTAAACATATGAAAAAGTAAACAAAGAACAGCGAATATGTAAGAAAGGCCTTTGTCCTAATTTTTCTAGCTGTTTAAATTATAGAAGTTATTTGTATTGTTATTATATCTCGAGCTTAATTTCTGTTTCATGCAACTAATTACTGTAAACACAACAGGGGTCCACTTCCACTCGTGGAAAAGTCTACTTTTGATTTCTAATCTATAGTCTGTATCAAGGTTGTACACATACGCTAACGCCCTCTGGTGTAATAATGTTGATAATTCATTATATTTTTCTGGACATTTTCATTTCAAGATTTTAACTTCAAGACTTTTTGAAATATTTTCACAAGAGTTCAAATTCCAGATTTTTTTTAGATACTTACAGAAACCAATGAATTGATTTCTTTGTCGTGTAAAATTAAGAAATTATTTTTTTAATTTTAATATTTAATGATATATAAAAGTTACCGATAAAACGCCGAAAATGAAACATAAAGTCAATTTTTTGTTTAAAATGTTGATTTTGTGCATGAAATGTTGACATAAGAATGTAGAAACAAGAATCATTAGTTTAGAATGTTGCGTTCGTGTCTAAAATGTTCAAACTGGAATGTAGAAACAAGAATCATGAATATTGTCCCATTTGGTCTTCCATAGAAATAGGGTTTAAACTTTCCTCACCTTATATAGATATTATATCATAGAGAAATGTGGTAATATAGATATACTTTGACCTATATTATTATATTATAGAGAAATGTGGTAATATTGATATACTTTGACCTATATATTATATTATAGAGAAATGTAATATTGATATACTTTGACCTATATATTATTATATTATAGAGAAATGTGGTAATATTGATATACTATGACCTATATATTATATTATAGAGAAATGTGGTAATATTGATGTATCATTAGATGTTGTTGGTAGAACGGACAGTAAACAAGTTGTACAGGTAAGAGGATATATACAATTGAGTCTGTCAATCGAATCGTGATTCTCCATGGAATAAGCATGCCAAGTTTCATGTTGATTGTAATTGGTGGAACCTAAGCCTTTGTACAATACAAAAGGATTAAAGAAAAGTTCTAACAACTTATAAATATCTTCTCCTTATAAAATATTAATTGATGAGAATATTTCAAATGATAGATTTATTTTTTTAACATATAATTAAGAAATCAAAACGGAAACATCAACAGTACATAATCAATCTCCTGAGCTTTCTTCTACCCTGTGGAAGTTGGCCTTTTCCTTTACATGTACGCAACTAAATACGATAAAGGTATTAATTATATACTGATTATATTTTTAATATATTATATTATAGGTAAAGGATAGTGGTAAAGGATATACATTTTCATTGGATAATGTGATGCCAGGAAAATATAAAGGTTTGTCCTTTCTCTATGATAAATAAACGTAGTTTAGATAAGTCTGGTCACATATTTTCCATTAAGGCCAAACCCATTTCATTTTTTGTTATTTGGGTTCTTGATAAGTAAATATCCACTTCGGTCTTGCGAGAGCTGTTTCGTTTAAAAAATTTTTAAAACTTAAAGTTTTTAAACATGCAACAAAGTACTTTTTGTTTTCAAATGAACCTGTCTTCATTAGCCAATTCGGAACAGACCAGTAGGATGTTAAACCTCATTTCATTTCATTTTTAAATTAATATGAAGAACAATTTTAACTGGTGTTTCCGATCTAACAGAAGTTCTTGTGGCCTAATTTGAACATTTTCTAATTGGGGAAAATGACAGTAAACCCTGTCTAATCTGACCGCAATTAAAGGTCAGTTTAGACAGGTTTTATTTATAGTATAAAATGATCCCATTTACTGTATATTATATTTCTGATATAGTTCATTTTGAGATGAGTATCTTTTTAAGTGTCATTTCTCTTTTTTAGTAACGATTTTACAAGACACTTGGTGCTGGAAGGAAAAGTCTACAGAGTTTGATGTAGTAGACTCGGACGTCACAGGTTTAACTTTCACTCAAACTGGTTATATATTGAAGTGTAGCGTATCTCATCCCATTGATATAGTAAGTTTCTACCCAATTGAGGGGGTCACGATGGCCAAGTGGGTACGATGCTAGCTCGCTAGGCTGGAGGCCGAGTGTTCGATCCCTGCATTGGCCGAGAAAGTTCATCCAGATTTTCCGGCATGGTTACCCCTTGTCAGTGATGCAGGACGGAGAGCCTGACAAGAACAGCTGTCGAGTCGTTTGGATCGGACGAAAATCGAGGTCCTGTGTACACATTTGCGTGCACGTAAAAGATCACTTGACAGTTGGAATTCGATATAAGTGTAGGCTGTAGTGCCGCTGTGCTTGCCAAATTTTCCTCATAGCACACTGTATGGCGTATGCCCATCTTCATTAGTCCAGTTCGGAGCAGAATAGATGGACGTTAAATCCCATTTCATTTTTCATTTCTGCCCAATTGATAGTCTGCTAAGCTTTAAACTGTTTAATCATGGACCCGTTTGATTTCTCTTTTAGAATTCATTGATATGATTTCTCTTTTAGAATTTATGTGATTTCTATTTTAGAATTTATTTATATTTATTTGATTTCACTTTTAGAATTTATGTGATTTCTATTTTAGAATTTATTCATATTTATGTGATTTCTATTTTAGAATTTATTTATATTTATTTGATTTCACTTTTAGAATTTTGCTCATGAAAAGAAGAAAGGATCAGTTGGATCATTCCAGTTGAATAAGGGAACCAATCGTTTCTGTCTGGCTCAACCAGGTGTTTATCGTCTAACACCAGACTCATGTCATAAGTTTGAAAAGGATGTTTATACATATGACACGTAAGTTATAAAACAAAATAATTCCTGTTAAGATTTCAAGAACTAAAGGCAAAAAATTCTTGTGGGCTAAGATTAAAGTAATACAGACAAAAACTTCTCATGGGTTAAGATTCAAGAAATACAGGCAAAAAGTTCTCGTGGGATAAGATTCAAGAAATACAGGCAAAAAGTTCTCAAGGGTTAGGATTCAAGAAATACAGGCAAAAAATTCTCATGGGTTAGGATTCAAGAAATACAGGCAAAAAATTCTCATGGGTTAGGATTCAAGAAATACAGGCAAAAAATTCTCATGGGTTAGGATTCAAGAAATACAGGCAAAAAATTCTTGTATTCATGAAATACAGGCAAAATATTCTTGTATTCAAGAAATACAGGCAAAAAATTTTTGTGGGTTAAGATTCAAGAAATACAGGCAAAAAGTTTTCAAGGGTTAAGATTCAAGAAGTACAGGCAAAAAGTTCTCGTTGTGCTTTACTTAAGATGCATAACAACATTCTGGGTTGGTTAATCATCAGGGGAAGCGAGTCAGAGGCTCACTAACCAGTAGGTCCCTGGTTCGAACCTGGTGTTGGTTAAGATAGTTCCTCAGGATTATCCAATAATATCTTCCTTTGTCAGTGGTGCAGGATAGAGGTCCTGGCAAAGAAAAATATCTAGTCGTTCATATTGAATGCAACGCTATATGCAAGTTGGTGTGCACATAAAAGAACCCTTGACGATTGGTGTATGATGAAGATTAGGCGGAAATGTCACTGTTCAAGCAATATTTCCTTCTTAGCACACTGAATATGCATCATCATTTTCTTGTCAGTGGTGCGGGATGGATGGTCTGTTAAGGACAGTTGTCTAGTCGGTCATATGTTGCGAAAAACCGAGGTCGCGTGTACACGTTGATATGCAAGTTGGAATTCGATATAAGAGTAGGCCATAGTGTCGCTACCCAGGCATAATTTCCCTTATAGCAGACTGTATGGCATATGCCTGTCTTTCATAAGCCCAGTTGGAGCAGAACAGTAGGACCTTAACCCCATTTTGTTGCATTTTATTAGCAAAAGGTAGAATGTTAAACCCCATTTTATTTCCCTTCTTGTACTGTATTTTGTACTGTATTTTGCAGGTCGAACCCTATGATGTTAACATTGACTGCTACACAACATCGTGTTACTGGTAGTATTAAAACAGACGAACTTGTTAATGATATGGTGGTTACAATCAAGTAAGTAGTCAGTTATTGACAAGGCAGGGAATATTATTTATATACAAATCACAGATCACTTGCCTTTTGCACAGTGGCTCAGTGAGTAAGGCGCTGGCTCATTAACCAGGAAGTCTCGGGTTCGATCCTGGTGTTGGTTGAAAAAATTCCTCATGATTTTAAGGCATGGTTTCAACCTTTCAGTGGTGTAGAACCGTGGGCCTGACCAGGAATAGGGTCTAGTCCTTGGGATCTCTCTCTCTCTCTCTCTCATTTGTCCTATTCTGTAGAGTTACTTCTCTTATTTGTCCTATTCTGTAGAGTTACTTCTCTTATTTGTCCTATTCTGTAGAGTTACTTGACTGATGAACATTGCGGATGTAAATTGTATATATTGATATATGGTACATGTTCAAGGAGTAAATTAGAATAATATTGTTATGTTTTAGTCTTAAAATGACCTAATTATCGAACTACTATAATGCATGGCTAGGGTTCTTCTTTCAGATCTTCGATGGATGATACACCTCTTGTGATTGGACCATTAAAGCAGGATATTGATCCTAAAGCCAAACCACAGGATTCTGCTAAAGGACCTTTTACTTACAGATTCTCTCATTGGTCAAGGTAAGAATTGCTGCTTTATCTTTTGAAGTAAAAATTTTAATAGTATATATCTTCTGATCAACCATATTGAATACTTAATTTTCCAACAACTCCATCCTAAGTATGTTTTTGATAAACATGTCTACATCCTTCAATGTTCTCAACTCCATCTTAGATTTGTCTAAAAATCCTTTATGCTTCAGCAGCCATGGTGGGTAAGTGGGTAAGACGGTGGCTTGCTAGCCTGGAAGTCTCGTGTTCGATCCCTGCCTTGGTCGAGAAAGTTCAATAGGATATTCCAACGTGGTTTCACCTTTGTCAGTGGTGCAGGATAGAGGGCCTGACAAGGACAGCTGTCTTGTCATTTGGATGGGACAAAAAATAAAGGTCCCGTGTATACATTGGCGAACACTTAAAAGATCCCTTGAAAATTGGAATTTGATATAAGAGGAGGCCGTAGTGCCACTGTCCAAGCCAAATTTCCCTCATAGCACACTGTATGGCCTATGCCCGTCTTCATTAGCCCAGTCGAAACAGAACATTAGGATATTCATTTGTGGTTCCCAACACCAACTTAAATATGTGTCTAGAGAAACAGGCTAAATCATTTACAGTCCCCAACTAGTCCTAAATTTGTCTAGATAAACATGTCTAAATCCTTTTATGTTACCAACTCCATCCTAAATTTGTCAAGCTTAACATGTCTAAATGGTGGATATTCCTTATCCACATGATTCATACCAGCTGAAAGTAAAAAAAATTTTTAGTTTTCATTTAAGAACAGGAAGGAACCCTTCTGAATTCTCGAACAAACTCTCCTGAAATCTGGAACAAGAACTACTAAAATCTGAAACAAAGCCAGTGAAATCTGGAACAGCTCCTGTAATTAATTATATTTTAAATATTGTATGATTCAGGTCTGGTGAGAAGATGACTATATCTGTGAAATCAGCAGAAGTTTTATTTTATCCACCTTCTATAGAAACATCAATATCAGGAGGTTGGTTTCACTATTTATTTTCGCTGGTTGAATGGCCGAATGGTTAGCATGTGCGCGCTGTATCATAAGGTCTGTTATTGAGTCAACTGGCTTGGTTTCAATTCCCCGGTTGTACGTGACAAGGAATAGGGTCGCCTGTCCAATCTCATGGTTTTTCTCTGGGTCCCCAAATGACCTAGTTTGTGTCGAGTGGACGATAAATTTCATTTCTCTCTCTCTCTTTTCTCCTACCATGACGTTTGTGAAAGTTTCTAATTTAATGATATCTTTTGGTGCTAATCTTCATGTTAGGGACTGTTATAGTATAATTTTATACATGTAGCATATCAATGTGTAGAAACCCAATATTAATGACTCACACTTTATACTGATCTCCATTCTTGTGTTAATTCTAGATGATTGTCCTGGGGAAGTAGCCAAGTTTGATGGAAGAAAGGGAGTATTTATTAATGGAGATATTAAACCAGCTATACAGGGAGCATCTATTGTAGTGGAGGCGGTAGATGGATCGATGGAACCTGTCACTTTAGTTACAGATACTACTGGAAAATTCAAGTAAATATAATATTTCTAAAACTTTTGCTGGGGGTGGGAGGGGGGATATTGAATGGGTGAATGGTTAGTGCATGAGCGCTGTGTCATAAGGTCTGTCATTGAGTCAACTGATGTGGTTTTGATTCACCGGGTGTACGTGACAAGAAGTAGGGCAGCCTGTCCAACCTCGTGGGTTTTCTCTGCATCCTCCGGTTTTCCCCCACTATTAAAGACCCCTACGATTAAACGAATTATTTAAATAAAAGTGAACTATATGTTAGTCCTGAAATGACCTAGTATGTGTCGAGTGGACGTTGAACCCCATCTCTCTCTCTCTCTCTCTCTCTCTCTCTCTCTCTCTCTCTCTCTCAATAAATCAGTGTAGATATATATTTGTATTTATATTTGTTTATTGTAGAGTTGGGCCATTACACAGTCATATTACATATAAAGTATCAGCAGAGAAAGATGGTTATGTTATGACTAAAGAAGAAGGTAAAACTGCATCATTCAGAGCCTTTAAATTAGGAGAAATATCTGTCAAGGTAAGTTAACGAGATGTAGTTATAACCAGGTTTCTGATGTAAGACTGAATATCTGTCAAAGTATATTGTGTTTCTAAGTACCAATTAAAATGGCCAGGCTTTGTATCTGAAGGTAGGTTGAATATCATCTCAGTAACGCTTCAATTAACCCTTGGCACCTGAGAATCCAGATTTCCAGCCATGATGTAGTACCCACGATAACAGTGGCTGTGGTTTTCCAGCAGCAGCCTTTACTTGTTTACGCCATATTCATATGACTGGCATCACAGGGTTGAATATAAGCGGTCAATTATCATCCGAATGTAAGAATGGTATACGATCTTGGCCACAGCTGCCACAGTAACCCAATGTGTAAGGTGGCAAGACGTCTGGGCAACATCTGCAACAGTAACCCAGTTTGTAAGGTGGCAAGATGTCTGGGCAACATCTGCAACAGTAACCCAGTTTGTAAGGTGGCAAGATGTCTGGGCAACAGCTGCCACAGTAACCCAGTGTATAGTGCTATAGGCTGCAGAACTTTCACTGATTTAGTGGTTACGGGTTGATGTTTTTGTTTTTTTGAATGGTGATAAAATATTAAACGATTTGATTATTATTTTTCAGGTTTTGAATGAGAAAGGTGAACCATTATCTGATGTTCTCCTATCATTAAGTGGTGGTAACCAATACAGAAGTAATAATATCACAGGTTCCGATGGATTAATGGTCTTCACAGCCCTTGTAAGTCTCTTATAAATAATGCGTTATCTAATGAGAGATGAAATGGGGCTTAAGGTCCTACTTTTGTTCACCATATAGAGGGTTTGGGGGAGCTGTATGGTTAACGCATGCGTATTGCATCATAAGGTCCGTCATTGACTCAAATGTCTGATATGTATATCATTCTTAATGACCAACAAACAACCACATGCGTTAATGATTTTATTCTAGCCGGTGCATCCACCCGTGCAACCTCAAGGGTCGCGTATATCTATATACTATCCAGATTACCCAGACTTTAGAATGACTAAATGAGCAAACGTGATCATGTGGATGATGTAGTCTTGATCATCTAGACATTATATTACATACTATGTCACTGTAAAAAGTCATTAAGCTGAAATTACTTTGTTCATAGCGATATCTCAGGATTGCTAATTTAATAATAATTTCTATTTATCTAGAGTCCTGGCCAGTATTTTCTGCGCCCTATGATGAAAGAATATAAATTTGAACCAGCGTCACAAGTTATTGAAGTCCAGGAAGGAACAACAGAGAAAATTAACATCAAAAGTTTTAGAGTAGCCTACAGGTTAGTTTTACACTCTGACTACGAGCGAGCAAGTTTCTACCATTTGACTTGTTTACATTCAGAGGTCCAGACAATGGCTGTTACGACAAGTGGGAATAATGGAGATAAACCAACAAAGCAATGCTGTATTGCTGACCATACAAGCAACTATCTAGGGGTGAAGCTGTTAAAAAAAAAAGCCTAAGGCTTTGTATGGCCGAATGGTTAGCGTGTGCGTGTTTTATCATAAGGTCTGGCATGGTTTCGATTCCCTGGTTGTATGTGACAAGGAGTAGGGTTTTCTCCAGTTTCCTCCCACAGCGAATTATTGAAATAAAATCGAGCCTACCATATGTTAGTCCCGAAATGACCTGGTTTGTGTCGATTGAATTAAACCCCATTGCTCTCTCTCTCTCTCTCCCCCCCCCCCCACCAATAAGAGTAGGATTAACATGAAACTTGGGTGGGAGGAGGGAGTGGATGGCAGATTGGTTTAACACTACGCTTTAAATCATAGGTCTGTCATTGTGTCAAGTAGAGTTTGTGTTGAGTGGACTTTAAACCCCATCTCTTTCAGTCTCTTTTTTTCTGGTCTGTAGCCATCACTAAGTCTTTAACTTATAAAATATATGTTTTAGTTGTTATGGTAAAGTGACATCATTAAATGGAGAAGCTGAACCTGGCGTTATTATAGAAGCGATGGGTATGGGAGATTGTTCAGCCAATCAGGAAGAGAGTAAAACAGAACAAGATGGTAGTTTTAGAATACGTGGATTACAGGTACACAGCTTTTAAAAGTATTGTGGGGGGGGGGGATCTGGGTGTCACAACTTGTATAAGGTCAAAAGAACACAGTTTTCATAGGATACAATCACTAGTTTTATTTTCTTATTGTTATCAAGCACGATGACATTTAGTAAACCTAAGATCAATATATACAAAATTCATAGTGAAATCATCAACATGGATTAAAATAACAGTATTTAACAAAAACAACAACCACAACAAGGTAATTAGCTTACTGAATAAACCCCATTTCCTCTCTCTCTCCGGTTGTACGTGACAAGGAGTAGGGTCGTCTGTCCAACCTCGTGGGTTTTCTCCGAGTCCTCCGGTTTCCTCCCACTACTAAAGACCCCTACGCGCAAGCGAATTATGTAAATAAAATTAAACCATGTTAGTCCCGAAATGACCTAGTTTGTGTCGAGTGGACATTAAACCCAATCTCTCTCTCTCTCTCTCTCTCTCTCTCTCTCTCTCTCCGATTTCTCTCCCTCTCCCCCCATTTCCCTCTCTTTGTCAATTTTTGTCTTCCATCTCTTTACGGATCGGGGGGGGGGGGTTGGATGGCTGAATGGTTAGCGTGAGCGCGCTGTATCATAAAGTCTGTCATTGAGTCGACTGGCGTGGTTTCGAATCCCCGGTTGTACGTGGCAAGGAATAGGGTCGCCTGTCCAACCTTGTGGGTTTTCTCCGGGTCCTCCGGTTTCCTCCCACTGCTAAAGACCCCTACGCGCAAGCGAATTACAGTAGAATCTGCATTAAGCAGCCACCCAAGGGAATTTTCACAACTGACCGCTTAACGGGAGTGGCCTCTTAATAAAATCTTGTTGCTTTTTGTGCTGACATAAATTAAATATTACGCTTGGATGCATTGGAAGCGGTAAATTTGGCAATCGCTGAATATTGCGCCGAACGAAAATTGTGCTGACAAATTAAATATTACGCTTGAATGCATTGAAAGCGGTAAATTTGACCTTCGCTGAATCTTGCACCGAACGAAAATTCTTTACTCAAATCTCGGACATAACTTCTGTAAACTTGTCATTTTGTACCAACCTTCGATACTACTGTCTACCATTGTGATGCATTTGATAATATTTATCCATTTTTGTGAAGAAAATCGATGAATTAATTTTATTTTATCAAAAAAGCACATGAACAAAAAAACATCGCTAATTTTATCACCTATTTACAGGGGGTGTAACTCTGTATGTAATATTATAGGAGGCGCTAAGAGAGATACTAGATGATCGTGACAAAACTTGGTACTTTTATTTTATTCAATCAGGATCAAATAATGTGTCGTTACGCGTGAAAACAATGATCAGGTTAGTCGTGTAATAAAACAAAAGATTAATTAACAGATAATCCCGGGTTGATTGTTATTTTTACATTTCTTTTTACCTGATCAGTGGGGGTCCAGTTAATTAACTACTACTCACGGGATTAGCGGGGGTGTTACAAAAAACGACAAGATGGTATCATTCAACAATGGCCGTTGAATGGGCAATGTTTTGTTGAATTTATTAGTAAAATAGTGACCGCTGGCCGCGTTAGAGGAGTGACCGTTGAATAAAGAGATGAAACAACAGAACTTCTACGGGGGGAATTTATCGTGACCGCTTACAAGGAGATGTCGCTGAATAGGAGTGGCTGCTCATACAGATTCTACTGTATGTAAATAAAATTAAACCATATGTTAGTCCCGGAATGACCTAGTTTGTGTCGAGTGGACGTTAAACCCCATTTCTCTCTCTCTCTCTCTTTACGGATCACTTTAGATTGAGAAGAAATCTACAGAACACTTTGATATGCATTTTTCAAGGTTAGGGAGAGGATTATTGTCCTGTTCAGGAAATTTTTTAATAAACTTGAGTTACAGTTAATAATAATCAGGGTCCGACATACTATGTGCACAATAAATGGTAATACTTGTCATAATATTTCATTAATATTTATGGTCTTTCTAGCCAAAGTGTACATATAATATTGGTTTAAAGACTGGTGATGTGAACAAACACATAGAAAGAGCTGTACCTAAATCGAAGACTCTTCAGGTTAGTGTGAAATCTTCTTTAAACGTTTTTTTAAATTACGGATACCGTGGTGGATCATTGAGTATCATGCTTGCTCTCAAAACACAATGTTCCAGTTTCAATTCTGGTGTTGGCTGATTAGAAACTTTTTCCAATCTGGTGTCCTCTTATCCTTGATGCTGTACGGAGTCCTCCTATCACTGATGCTGGACGGAGTCCTCTTATCATTGATGCTGGATGGAGGTACTGGCAAGTTACATGACAAAAAGCTAGTCAATTTATATTTCTCGTTTTTTGGATGGGATGAAAAGAACCCAAGGCTCTGTGTTTACCATTGGCAGCTCATAAAATATACTAACGTCCAAAAGAAAGTATACACTGTGCATTTTGTGCTGCATCAACCAATGTCGTTTTTCCATGGTATACGGCATTAGGGTAGAATGTCAATTTGTTTCACATTTTTATTTGGCTTAGAAATGTTGAGTTTGGACGCAAGAGACAAACCCAGTAATGCTTTATCAAATGTTTTTAATCTAAACAAAACTTTCTTTTGGACGTCAGTATAGTTTATATAACATTTGAAGACCAATAAAGACCTGCAAATGGCTGATTTAACTCTTACATAATGCATCTTTAAGGAATGCCTGAACTGTATTCACTCCTGTTGAGTTACATTTAACTCTTACATAATGCATCTTTAAGGAATGCCTGAACTGTATTCACTCCTGTTGAGTTACATTTTAAATTTGTTGGTATAAAAAGTTGATTATACACGTATGCTTGTCGTATGCTTGTCGTGTGAATAAATATATAAATAATAATTATATAAAATTTGAAGCCAAAAAATGCATAATGTATCTTTAAATAATGCTAATACTATGAAGAAGTCACACAGACATTTCAGAGAGAATAAATATCTTACCGACTGCAATTTTTTTTTTTTTTTCAGGTAAATAAAGATGATATATTGGGATTAAATATAATCGCCTTCCGTCAGATAAACCAGATGGATGTTAGTGGTAATATTAAAACATCCGATGAATATCTCTCTTCTATTAAGGTGAGTCGTTTCTTTTCATTTCATATATATATAATCATTATCAAAACATAACTTAACAGTACAGAGACTGTGCAGAGCGTGTATTAAACATTGTCCGTAAGTTTAACAGTCACCATGTGGTGGACTATTTACATGGTATTGCACCAGTGATGGGATTTCAAAATTTTTATCGAAATACAGGGACATAACTCTTATTGTTATTTAAGCAGGCAGTTTTAGATCACACACCAAAATATTCCAATTCGTACGTAATAAAAATTAGGTGCACCTTTTTATTTTTCATATTAAATTTCTGCGCGGTATTCAAATTTATGTTAGTAATATTCCTACAAAATTATGTATTGTCGTAATACGGTAAAATGATTTCACATAATAGTCACCTGTTATAACTTTGTATCAGTGAGTGTCATATAGTCAGTCACTTAGTAAGTGCTATTATAGCTGTTGTGTTAAGTAAACTGAACCCGTACAGTAATAATAAAGAATATTTAATTATTAAGTATTGGTTATTTTTAACAAAAAGGACATAAATCGATAGTTGTCCTCGCCAGCAGTTGTCCTCGTAGGCAGTTGTCTGTCAGCAGTTGTCCTGGTTTCGAATCCCCAGTGGTACGTGACAAGGAGTAAGGTCGCCTGTCCAACCTTGTGGGTTTTCTCCAGGTCCTCCAGTTTCCTCCCACTGCTAAAGACCCCTACGTACAAGCAAATTATTGAAATAAAATTGAACCATACGTTAGTCCTGAAATGATCCAGTTTGTGTCGAGTAGACGTTAAACCTCTTTTCTCTCTCTCTCATTAGCCCAGATGGAGTATAAATGTAGAATGTTTAGCCCCATTTCATTTTATTTAATTTCTGTATTTTAAGGTGTCTTTATATCGTGAAGAGAATCCTGATCATCCGATCCAGACAATTTCTTTATCTAAATCAGTTTTCTTTTATCTACCTTCTTTACTTATTGACAATTCGGTAAGTTGAATATGATAATTATAAATAACTTCAGCACACATTTTATTAACTAAACTCGCTGATCGTCATTTGATAGACCTTATTAATCTTTTGCAAACTGGGGGGTTGGATGGAAGAACGGTTAGCATGTGCACGCTGTATCATAAGGTCTGTCAATGAATCAACTGGCGTGGTTTCAATTGCCTGGTTGTGTGTGTGACAAGGAGTAAGGTCCCCTGCCCAACCTTGTGGCTTTTCTCCAGGTCTTCCGGTTTCCTCCCACTGCTAAAGACCCCTACGCACAAGCGAATTATTGAAATAAAATTGAACCATGTGTTAGTCCCGAAATGACCTAATTTGTGTCGAGTGGATGTTAAACCCCATTTCTCTCTCTCTTTCTCTCTTTTGCAAACTATATTATTGTGTATGTTGAATTTCTCATATGAATTTCAACCCAAAATGATTCTGGTCTCTTAATTATTTAAAAATATATGATGAAATGAAAATTTGCCAAGATGCAGCATCCACTTCAGAAGATAGTCAAAACCAGCTAGCACCACCAATGATTTTTGCTGAAATTGTTCTAATAACAGAATTGAACCTAGTCACCAGGACTGTCTTTAACACTAACAGCATTATTTCCCCTCTGCCCCCCAACCAACACACACACACACACAAACACACACACAAGGCAAATCTGTGCACTGAGACCCCCTATGTACACAACTACCCTCGCAGGAATTGAAATGTAAATTGTTGATGAAATTAATTAGATTAGCATGGAGCCTTTATGGTCATTGGTTCCCGTGCAACTGCCCAACATTCCCATGCAATATGGCGGCCCTGTCTCGGGATCCCATGGAAAATTAGTGTATTATGTGTGTGTCTGTATACGGTATATTAACCAAATAGATATCTGTATACGTTACATTAATTTATTTTTTAGGGTTATATATTACGCATAGAAACATCCCTATCAAAGACATTATATAACTATGAATTACCAGAAATAGTTTTTACAGCCAACTCAACTTATAAACATTTTACATTTACTTTTAATCCAGAGGTTAGTTTAATTTTTGTTATAAGAATATTATTACGTTCTGCCACCACCTACTCTTATTTCAAATTTAAACTGTAAAAGATCCCTTGACAGTTGGAATTTGATATAAGAATAGCTCGTAGAGCCACTGTCTGCGGATAAATTTTCCCTATGGATGGCCACTGTATGGAGTAGGCCTGTCGTCATTGCAGACAAGTAGGACTTTATAAACCCCATTTCATGTCTGTCACCAATGAAGGCCTGTTATTTTGCATGGTTCCCTCTTGCAGAATGGAGAGCCTGGCAAGGAACAGCATATAGTTGTTCAGATGGGACGAAAAACGGTGGTCCCGTGTACACATTGGCAAGCACATAAAAGAACCCTTGGCAGTTGGAATTCGAAATAAAAGTAGGCCACAGCGCTTCGGTCCGTGTAAAATTTCCCTCATTGCACACTATATGGCGTATGCCCATCTTCATTAGCCCAGTCAGAGTAGAACAGTTGTAACGCTATGTTCGTTATAACAGAGACCAGTTTCGTACATATAGGGTTTATTTACATCAGA
Source organism: Patella vulgata (assembly GCF_932274485.2). Lineage (NCBI taxonomy): Eukaryota > Metazoa > Mollusca > Gastropoda > Patellidae > Patella > Patella vulgata. The sequence continues at coordinate 9,924,444 of NC_065886.2, read as the reverse complement.
ACAGAATATTAAACAGCTTTTCTATCTTTTTCTTGGACATATTCATCCTTGGATCTCATAATCAAAGGAAATAGTTCAAGTGTGCAGTTTCGTATTGTTGGATGAAAAACAAGATTATTGATGCAAATTCTGATTATTAATGTTATAAAATATTTATACTGTCTTTATTTACAGAGGCGTAGTGGTGATCAAGAATTAAGTCGAGGTTCATTTATGATTCTTCCTCTAAGTCTATTACTCATTTTTGCCGGGTATCATTATCAGAAGGTAATTAGATAACTTCAGTATGGGTTTTTGCAGAGAGACGGGAACTCAAAACTAAAGTTACATTATAGACCCCACTTTCGACTTGTAAATTTAGCATTGGTTTGGGGGGTTTTGTTGAATTTTTTTCAGATCACTCCAGTCGTGTATAATTTTCCTTTTGGAATGTGTAATGCACCAATATCTTTTCGTGATTCCATAGCACTCTCCTGTTCAAGATTGTGGCAACTCGCCTTACACCATGAATTGCTGACTCATTTGATGAACTGGGGACTTGAACAGGGCTTAGACTTTGTGAAGAATTTGGATTAAACTCGGAAATAAATTCAGCAACTTGGGACTTACTTGACTCAGTCTGTCAGACTCAAGGTTCTGCGGCTTGTTCCTATCTCTGGGCTTATGAAAAAAATAGCATTGGTATATACATAAGATATGATCAATGTTTTAAAGCACAATGTTGTTGGGGTGTTGTTGGCTTTTTTTTCAGATAAATCCTATTGTGTATAATTTTCCTTCTGGAATGTGCAATGCACTATGTCTTTTCATGATTCCATAGTACTCTCCTGTTCAAGATTGTAAACATGTTGTCATCTACAAGGAACAGTGAACGCATTCCATCAAATATAATTATTGGACTTTAAAAAATATTGTGCTAGAATATTCTTACATATTTTTCAGCTTCTTAAAAATATGTATCCTTCATTCGTTTGCAGGTAATACCTTTTTTGAATCAAGCCTTTGTACAGGTGCAGACCACAGTCACTAAAATGGCAGAACAGCAGCCCAGTAAAGATTATAATGAACCCATAGAACCAGAACCTTATCTTAAAAAGAAAATTAAACCTCGGAAAGCATAATGTATTTTTTTGTGTAGATTATATGTAGATCTTTTATAAATCATTAAATTAATTGTACATTGTTTCATATTATTATATTGTAATGATTATTTTTTATTTGTACATTATGAATACAATTTGACAAATTTAGCCATTTGCTTCACAATCATCTCTAGTGGTCTGGGTCATACACTGAAATCCGCTGATGTTTTCCAGTTGTTATATTTGAGTAATATATTCATGATGGAGAGAGAGAGAGAGAGAGAGAGATTGGAATGGGGTTTAACGTCCACTCGACACAAAGTAGGTTAAATTGCGACCCAACCTTCCACTAAAACTGACCAGATCTTCATGTAGGCCATCGAAAGTAATAAAAAAACGAAACGAGATAAAGATCTGTGTTTTAATCGGATTGATATAATCATGAAACTTTTATAAATAAGAGCATTGCATTTTGTTTGGTTTTCTTTTAAAAACATTAATGTATACATGTATATTAAATCATCTTTGAGAGGCATTTAGTAACTGGATAGAGCAATAAACTATGAAACATATTTATGGAAAAACAGCTGCTTATTTATTTCGGCGACGTTTCAAAGAGAATTCTCTCAACGTTATCAAGCTACTACTTAATACAAAAATTATGCGGTCAATATATACAGAAAAACTATAACAATGAAATGTTTTTATAGTTTTTCTGTATATATTGGGGGGTCACGGTGGATAAGTGGGTAAGACGCTGGCTCGCTCGTCTGAAGGTCAGGTGTTCGATCCCTGCATTGGCCGAGAAGGTTCATCCAAATTTTCCGGCGTGGTTTCCCCTTGTCAGTAATGCAGGACGGAGGGCCTGACAAGGACACCTGTCTAGTCGTTCGGATGGGACGAAAAACCGAGGTCCCGTGTACTCATTGGCGTGCACATAAAAGATCCCTTGACAGTTGGAATTCAATATAAGAGAAGACCGTAGTGCCGCTGTCTGGGCAAAATTTCCCTCAAGGCACACTGTATGGGGTATGCCAGTCTTCATAAGCCCAGTTCGAAATGGAACAGTAGGACGTTAAACCCCATTTCATAATTTTTGTATTACTGTATTAGCTTTAAAACTTTGAGAGAATACTCTTCGAAACATTGTCCAAATAAATCAGTAGCTGTTTCTCTATGAATATTTGTTATAGTTTATGTATATTAAAGTTGTAAATATTTATTACATTGAAATGGTAAAATATTTCTCATTTTGTAAATGCATGAAAGGATAAATGACATACTCATGTTTTATCATACAAATTAAATACCATTTTTTGTAAGTTTGAAATATAATGAAAAAGATGCATTTGTGATGTTTTTTGGTTGTAAAAAGTCATGGTGGTATGATAGATGAACTTCTAATTGTGTGTGTGTGTGTCTATTTTATATATATATGCAGAATTTGTTTTTGTAAATTCAAATAAAGATGAACTTAGACAAGGATATTAAATTAATACAGTTGAGTTATTGTCTGAATGTAAAACCTTTTGTTTAGTCAACTGAAAACTCAAACTTTTAATCTCAATTTTTCGTAACTAACACAAGCAATCCAAGATGGCCCAATCAGTATAACGATGGCGCACTAACCAGGATGTCCAAGGTGTGATTCTGGGGTTTACCACGAAGAAAGTTCCTTGGGATTTTCCTGCCTGTTTTTCCTTGTTAATGCTAGGTTTCCAACTGTCGTGCGATGCATGGTGATAGGATTGTCCCTATTGTGTCCACAATCTGGTAGGTATAGATACGTTTCTATATGACCTACACGATTGCTACCACTGACCTCGATAAGACCTGATCACCACGATTACTCCATGATTAAAAGCACGATTTTAATCGTAGCTGGAATCATGATAGCGCCAACCTAGCATTAACAATGAAGATTGTAGATGATTTGGGCCATGATTTTCTTTTCCAGTATGAAACCTTTGTATCTTTTTATTCTGTTTCATAACCTAACATCAATCAAGGATATTCTTTTAGAGTATCAAATTCACTTTTATTATTTCTATCACGTAAACAGAAATAAATTATGATAAAAAAATTACTTGATTAGAATGGTTTTTATACTCTGACTCTAGGGTGATAACTTTTTTGAAAAACTAACTAAATGGTACTTTCTAGAGTATTGAAGATTGAAAAGGGTCCCCAAACTCCTGAGAACATTTAACTTCTTTAGAGGCCCCAGAGTACCAAGGCTTCTTCTCAGTCCATCCCAAACTGGGGGTGCGGGGATTGGATGGCCGAATGGTTAGCACGTGTGCACTGTATCGTAAGGTCTGTCATTGAGTCAACTGGCATGGTTTCGATTCCCCCCAGTTGTACGTGACAAGGAGTAGTGTCGCTTGTCGAACCTGGTGAGTTTTCTCCGGGTCCCCCGGTTTCCTCCCACTGCTAAGGACACTTACGCGCAAGCGAATTATTGAAATAAAATTGAACCATGTGTTAGTCCCGAAATGACCTAGTTCGTGTCGAGTGGATGTTAAGCCCCACCTCTCTCTCTCTCTCTCTCTCTCTCTCTCTCCCCCCTCCATCCCAAACATATCAGCAGTATAGGGATAAGATCGGATGAGTTACTTAGCTCTCAATATCACCTTTTTTTGAAGTACACCTGGATAAAAAAATATTTCCTATTTATTGTAAATAGGTAGGCGTACATAATATAGTACCCGGAGGCATAACGTGACTAAATTCTTTATTACTATTTCTCATGTAAAAAAACGTTGTTTTATCGACTGCATATGTAACATTACAAGTATAACTCTAGGCATGACAGTAAATGTCAGTCATCTTGTACAGAGTTAAAAGAAGACTTTCGCAATACCACTGTCAAACCGGTTGAGCCCATCTCTGTCACCCTATAGTCCGCGGTGCTGGTATTGGCTACATATAAGTTCACCCAACGATAGCCAGCTAATTACCAGTTTCGTAATTGATAAGGTCTGTTATTGTCCTAACCCTACTGATGCTAGTCTACCATTGATAGGATTGTCCTAACCATAGCAATGGTGCGTTTATTCAATAATGATTGCCCTAACCATAGCAATGGTAGTCTGCCAATGATAAGTTCATGCAATGATAAATTGCCAAGTACGGCATTTGATATCAGCTGCAGTTAATACTGGTTTGGGGGGGGGGGGGGGCGAATGGTTAGCACGTGCGCGCTGTATCATAAGGCCTGTCATTGAGTCAACTGGCGTGGCTAGAATCCCCGGTTGTACGTGACAAGGAGTAGGGTCGCCTGTCCAACCTCCCTCGTGGGTTTTCTCCGGGTCCTCCGGTTTCCTCCCACTGCTAAAAGACGCCCACGCGCAAGCGAATTATTGAAATAAAATTAAACCATATGTTAGTCCCGAAATGACCTAGTTTGTGTCGAGTCGACGTTAAACCCCATTTCTCCCCCCCTCTCTCTCCCTCCCTCCCTCCTTCCCCCTCTCTCTCTCTAATACTGGTTAATACCTCAACTGTTAAAAACATCAATTAAAGTATGGCCTGTATGGAATATTAATTGTGTAGGAGAACTGTAGCCTACACGTGAGTAGGTGATCCAACACTATCAATATTTTATCTGTAATTGATGAATTACAAAATAATATTTTTTCTATAATGTATAGAGGGCAATTGTAATTTTATAACATTTTAAACTTAACGTAATCATAACTTCTAGCCCCTAAACTAGCACTTAATAAAGAACAAAATCACATTGTTATTGAGTCAACTGGCGTGGTTTCAATTTCCCGGTTGTACGTGACAAGGAGTAGGGTCGCCTGTACAACCTCGTGGATTTTTTCCGGGGCCTCCGGTTTCCTCCCACTGCTAAAGACCCCTACGCGCAAGCGAAATATTGAAATAATATTGAACAATATGTTAGTATCGAAATGATCTAGTTTGTGTCGAGTGGATGTTAAACTCCATTTCTCTCTTTCTCTCGGTTATTGACGCATCATTAAACGCGCCACATAGTCTTTGATTGTTAACCATAATATTAAACGTAGGCCTACAGCTAACGGCGAAACACACTTAGATTGACATTTCTTAAAAAACGCTATGGAGACGATATATATAGTAGTAAAATTGTTTAATTCAGTGTCATGTGTTTTACAAACAAGACATGGAAATCAATATAAAAATACTAACACCCGGTCCAGTGGACCAATCAGAGGCTAAGTGAGAGGGACGCAATAACGCACTTTCACGTCATGGTTTTGGGTTTTTACGCCCCGCGCAAATGGCAACAAATCACGCGGTTTCAATACGGTTTTCAGCATTATAATCATTATCATAATGCCCAACCAGTGTCAAACATATACATGTACCGTGGGTCAGATATGCTACAAATCGACCCTACACAGCCCAATATTACTCCGTGGGAGTGACTGACACCCCATCCCCATTCACATATAAATATTGAATTTTTGTTTTATTTTGTTTTGGGGTGGTTTTTTTTTTTTTTGGGGGGGGGGGGGGATTTTGTTCGCCATGGTATTGCGAAAGCCTTCTTTTAACTCTGTACAAGATGACTGACATTTACTGTCATGCCTAGAGTTATACTTGTAATGTTACATATGCAGTCGATAACACAACGTTTTTTTCATGGTTCAATTTTATTTCAATAATTCGCTTGCGCGTAGAGGTCTTTAACAGTGGGAGGAAACCGGAGGACCCGGAGAAAACCCACGAGGCTGGACAGGCGACCCTACTCCTTGTCACGCACAACCGGGGAATCGAAACCACGCCAGTTGACTCAATGATTATCTGCGAGAAGCACTAGGCTATCTACCTAGAGTAATATCGTTAGTTTATAATGGGATACTTTAATGCCAATATTACACGAGCTGATTTGCTTTAATAAACTGTCCGAAGACCCCAGATCAAAGAGAAGGGCTATCATGTCACGTATTGTGTTCCAACCAACTGGATATAAAACACGACATGTGCTTGTTATTGACGCATCATTAAACGCACCACATGGGCTTTGATTTTTGACAATATTTCACAATTAAATTTACAGCTAACGGCGAAACATACTTAGATTGACATTTCTTGAAAGCGCTTGCGTATACAAAGAATCGTGTAAAACTGAAAGTATACACACCTAAGGCTACTTGCTCTACTGAAAGTTGAACTCTACACGGTGAGTGTGCACGCTTAAGTTGCTTGTCTCTACTCGATTTGAGTTCAAGCTGAGCCATGTAGCTTACTAAGTACAACATGGCCGTTTGTGTAGTGACTATAAATGTGCGACTGATTTAAGGCTTGGTATATATAAATTAATATTATGGTTTAAATTTTTCAAGCTACCATAATGACAAAAAGCAATATTTGTATAAAAAAAACCCAAATAAAAGTGAAAGGTAACATGATAATGAATAGTTTTCTATAATAACAAGCTACTAAAATAATGGATAGTTTCCTAAAAGGAGAAGACAAAAAAATGGACAGATTCTTAAAACAACATGCACATAAATCCATAAATGTTCTGGAAGACAGGTTTAAATTCCTATAATACTTTTATTTTTACACAAAAACACATACTTATGGAAAAACAGCTGCTTATTTATTTGGTCGACGTTTCTAAGAGTATTATCTCAACGTTATCAAGCTAATACATTAATACTTTTATTTTTGTAGGCATATAGAGTACAAAAAACTCCTTAAAATTAAATTGACTCCTTAAAGTTAACTTGTGTTTAGAAAACCCTGGTCGTAGCTCGGCTGGACTCAGTCTGGATTCCGCTCTGGCCTGAACTCGAGACTGATGCGGTCCCCAGGCGCGGTCCCCATTCCAGCCAACTTACATGGTCCTTGTTCTAGCCTTAACCCATGGCGTTCATGGCCTTCTCTAAATTATCTCCTTTTAGGGTATCAAATTCACTTTTATTATGTCTATCACGGAAACAAAAATAAATTATGATACTCCGACTCTAGAGTGATAACTTTTCTAAAAAAAAACCTCATTGGAGCAAAACAGTAGGATGTTAAACACCATTTCAATTCAATTCATTTCTTCAGAGGCGCCCGAAGTCTACCATATTGCCATGGCTCCTTCTCAGTCTTCTGCAAATTAAATTCTAAAACCAGTTTTAAAAAAATAAATAAAGGTGTTTGAAGTACAATGTATATCTGGACAACGTATAATCGTTCGGATGGGACGAAATACCGAGTTCCTGTGTGCACATTGGCGTGCACATAAAAGATTCCTTGGTAGTTGCAATTCGATATAAGAGTAGGCCGCAGTGCCGCTGCCCGGACAGATTTCCCCTCATAGCACACTGTATGGCGTATGCCCGCCTTCATTAGCCCAGTAGAAGCAGAACAATAGGACGTTAAACCCCATTTCATTTTGTAAAACGTATGTGTCAGAAGGCTGTCTTCCAATGCAATTGTGGGGGCAACAGCGGCGTCAAGTCTGTATATGCTGGTGGTGTGGATGGACAATTAATAGTTGAAAGAATAACTGGTCATTGATCAAGTGCCGTGCGTACTTATTAACGGACCAGTGGCATACAACTGGCGGATTTTAGTGGAATTCTTCATGGAGGTAGGAAACCAAAAATCGCGAACAACAAAATAGACAATAAAGAAACAGTAAATTCTACACATGGACAAACACGTGAAATCATCATTCGGTCCTCTGATATTTCCATAACTATGAAGTTACTGTAATTTAATTTGTTCAGAGTGAGAGAATAAATTATCCGAAAATACATGTTCAATTTTCAGAGTGTTTAAGAAAAGCATACATTCTCCTACATACTGGTTAAAAACATTAAAGGGTAAAGTCATAACTATGTTTTAACATCTGTTATTCAGATCTCAACCCCATCTCCACCTCACTAAAAATACACAGCCTTCACGTGTAGACCCAGTTCCTTATAAGACCCTGAAAGTTATATTGTTGAAAGGTATATAACCATAAGTTTGCTGACAGTTGGCCGGACGGAAGGACAGAGAAGATCAAAGAAGGATAGCGGATACGGGTGTATGGATTCTGTCGTGACAGTTAAGGCGGAACTGTTGTAATACGAGTATCGTCATGTACTGTGTTAATATTACTGTTTTATTTATGTGTCTGTTTTATGTTCTTGTTCTTGATGTAAATAGAATTTATATTTACAAAACTGATATTCTGGTATCACTAATACTGTTACAGTACCAGTTACAAGACTGATATTCTGTTATCACTAATAGTGTTACATCGGTTCCGAACAGTAGGACTAATTTTGTTCCATTTCTTTACAACTCACATTATTTTTATTTTAACAATATAAAAAGACTCTATATATTATTTCTACGGATTGACAACCGGTACAAGCAAATCCATATACAAATGTACCAAACGGTTTACTTAACCGTCCTCTAAACTATAAATCACACAAAATTATAAATGTCTAAAAAACATATCTAAAGATTAAACTAAGGTATCGATATTAAAAATCTTAAATGCAATCAGATAAAATCGATTTGTTTACCTAATTTAAGAAATGTCTCGGGGATAAGTGACGAACCATTTTCAGAAAAACGTATAAATACTCGACAACAAGCTAAGTTTTACAGACGATCTGACAGCGTTTTCCAGAATCTTGGTTTCGTTCCAGACGCTTTCTGTAAAGTCGCTCTTTTGTAAAGTCGCTAGGGTAAGTTCGAAATTTTTATCCTTGATATTATAGTCACCCTGTCATCGTCATTTTCATCACGATCATCGCCGACGCCGCAGCGATTTAAGCAAAATTTGCAGGTAAAAATATTGTTATTAAGTGCCGGTAGAAATATGAAAGTGACTTCTTCTTCTTCTTATTATTATTATTATTATTACAATGTTTAATCATGTAGACGTTTTCAGGTTTTTTCTCCCAATCATAGATTGGTTAAGGATACATTTCATAATTTTTTTCTTATTAGTCAGTGATGCAGGGCGGAGGACCTGACAAGGACAGCTGTCTAGTCGTTCGGATGGGACGAAAAATTGAGGTCCTGTGTACACATTGGCGTGCACGTAAAAGATCCCTTGACAGTTGGAATTCGATATAAGAGTAGGCCGTAGTGCCGCTGTCCGGGCAAAATTTCCCTCATAGCACACTGTATGGCGTATGCCCGTCTTCATTAGCCCAGTTCGGAGCGGACGTTAAACCCAATTTCATTTCATTTTATTTTCTTATTATTTTAAATGATCTGATCATGTATTTTCTGACTTCTAATTCCATTGAGTAATGTTACCACGGCATAAGAAATTCTCGACAGTTTTTGAATTGAATTCGTTTAGGGTTATGATTGAAAACAATAATTTGATTAGAGTTATGGCTGGGCACACTAATAAGATTACTTTTACGGTTAAATGCATTGATTTCGTTTGAATTTCTCTCTTGAATCAATATAGTAAATCATTTCGTGCAAATAAGCCATGATTGAGCACAATAGTACTTTCTATAAATATCCCTACCCATTCTTGCTATACAACGAACGATACATACACTATTTGAATCCTAAATCATCCACAAAAACGAAAACATACACACCCATTTCACCGCACACAATACCCATTTCCCCGCCCACAAACAAAACAGCATATATAATTCACTGAAACCGATAACTCGAGGTAGTCCAGCGATTTTAATTTCACCTGTTAGAATGTCCATGGATGGGAGCAAGTTGTTAAATCCCAGATATGGATAAAGATTAAATATAGGGGTAAAGACCACCCACAATTAAAAACTAAACATGGTGATCCAAAAGTATCCATATCATTAAATGTCTTTTTATCCCCAGATATGCTACATTAAAAACATAGACTTTGCAGTAAACATGATTGACTTATGAAATATATTTGAAGAATCTATATGTTTCTTTGACTAACAATACACCCCACAGATAACGTGAAAGATGTATGAAGAATCTCTTTTGCTGTGAATGTAACTAATAGTACATCCTGTAGATACCGTGAAAGATATGTGATGCACCTATCTGGTGTGCCTTTTTACCATCAATCAGTAGATTCTGTCAATGATCTACCTGTCGATAGATATTGTTAATGGTCTTACTGCCAGTAGATACTGTCAATGATATGACATTCAGTAGTACTGTCAATGATATGACATCCAGTTGATACTGTGAATGAGAATGATATGACATCCAGTAGATATTGTGAATGACATGACATCCAGTCGATACTGTCAATGACCTGACATCCAGCAGATATTGTAAATGATCAGACATCCAGTTGATACTGTGAATTAAGCAAAATTATAGTCCAACAGGCAAATAATAATCATATAATTTTATCTCTTTCAGTCACAACAGCTAGTTGACTTGATCAAGGCTTTAGTAAATAAAGGAAACGGGTGAGTTGTCAGATATTTTCTTTATCTTTTCTTTTGTTAAAACAGAGTGCTATATAAGGTAATGTTGTCAGTATCATAAGTCCACAACATAAATCAATAGTTTTGAAATTTGACATGTGAAATTCACAAAACTCACGCAGTTTTCTACACAATAGCACATTTTTTTATGGCTTAATCCACACTAAGATATACATCATTGTAGATCAGAGAGAGAGAAATGGGGATTAACGTCCACTCGACACAAACTAGGTCATTTCGGGACTAACACATGGTTCAAGTATATTTCAATAATTCGCTTGCGCGTAGGGGTCTTTAGCAGTGATAGGAAACCGGAGGACTCGGAGAAAACCCACGAGGTTGGACAGGCGACCCTACTCCTTGCCACGTACAACCGGGGAATCGAAACCCCACCAGTTGACTCAATGACAGACCGTATGATATAGCGCGCGTGCTAACCATTCGGCCATCCATCACCCCCATTGTAGATCATCTCCCGGTTTGGATTCAATCGGATTAAAAAGAGGCCCACCAAAAAGGCATTTATGAACTAATATCTTGACGAAACAAATAATTCCACTTGTCTAATTTTTTGTTTTAATTATTTTGCAGAGGAGACAGCCCTTGTCACCAAGGTAACACCGAAGAGAATCGTAATTTCTTAGATTTTCTAAAAAAATTCAATCGAAGAAAGTGGTAGCTGATTTGATAATAAAAGGCGACATATTTGAAAATATTTCAGATATATGGCAGCAAGATTGAAAATAAAAAAAGAGTCGTGAATTGCATTGACTTTTTGTTTTCCCCGTAGATAATTCAACGTGGGCAGGACTTTGCCACTGCAGTGGTTCGGCCCATTTATTTCCTTTACCCCATTAATATCCGACTGAAATTCACTTTCAAACCACCCTTATAATTTAGATATAATTAACGTTAGGTGTCGTACATGGGACGGGGTATGCTTACACGAACATATTACTGGTAACGTATTATAATAAGCCAGCCCCATGCCCATCCCCACCGCCTCGTATCAAGGCTATGGTTCTGATAGCGTATAACAACAAACACCAATAAATTGTAATCTATTAGAGGCATTTAAAATCCGGACAGAGCAATAATACAGAGAGAAGTAGGACTAACATATGGTTCAATATCATTTCAATAATTCTCTTGCACGTAGGGGGTCTTTGGCAGTAGAAGGAAACCGAAAGACCTGGAGAAAACCCACGAGATTGGACAGGCGACCCTACTCCTTGTCACGTACAACCGGGGCAATCGAAACCCACGAGGTTGGACAGGCGACCCTACTCCTTGTCACGTACAACCGGGGATTCGAAACCAGGCCCGTTGACTCAACGACTGACCGTATGATACAGAACGTCATATATGAATTGGTCAACTGAATTGTTTTTTTGGGAACACATACATGACGTTGGGTGCCTCTATTAAAACTGATATAGCTGTCATGAAAAGGAATTCTCAGATTTTATTCTTTAATAACACGTTAAATTTAACAATTTTAAATTTATGCAATAATAATAATAATATTAATAATATTAATGATTTTTATACCATTAATCGCTCACATAAGAGCATATCTTACAACGATAATAATATTTACATTAATTTAAAACAATACATTAGAACAACTGGTTACGGCCTATATAAAATATAGCTGTCAGATGCATTTTGGGTAATTAAAATTAATATAAAAAAGAATTCTCAGATTTTAATCTATTATTAGTAACATGTTGAAATATTTAACAATTTTAAATTTATAATAATAATAATAATGATAATAATAATATCAATAATAATTTATAACCTTATACCATTAAAGGTCTCATATAAGAGCATATCTTACAACAATACGATAACAGTAATAATATTTACATTATTTAAATTTTGAACAAATGCATTAGACCTACTGGTTATGACCTAGATCTATATTAAAATGTAGCTATCAGAGTATGCAATTTGGGTTATAAAAATTTTAAGACTATAATCTATTAGTAACACGTTAAAATATTTAACAATTTTAAATGTATAATAATAATAATAATAAATTATTACCATAAGGCCCACATAGGAGCATATCATAGAACAACATTACCCTACTAATATCTAAATTGATTTTTAACAATCGGTCGACCGTAGTACTACTGGTAGATCTATATTACAACCTAACTATGTATTTACCCAAAACAGCACAATTATTGCTAACATTCAGAGCAAAAAAAGAACAAACATTAAACGAGGCATAATGCAAGAACTAAATCTACCAATTGGAGGTCTTTCTTTTGGCCCTTAAATGTTATATAAATTATTAATTAGATATCTATCAACATCAAAATATCATAACCAAGTCTCAATGCCATCGGATAGGTTCGCTTTTAAATAGATAAGAACAGTTCAACCATTTAATGATAATTGAAATATATTGTTTTGTCTAATTCTCATTTATTTTGTTAATGTTTTCTAATTTCTGGTTTAATAATATCTGTTTAATTTTTATCTATAAGTTTGTAGTTCTCGGCAGTATGATATAGTTCAAACCAAGGGTCAACACAAAGTGTTTTATTACAATCATTACATTGTTATACAGAGTCTCAACCAGGGTGCTTTCTTTTTACTCCCTGTTGTACACCCATTTCACTCTTGGCCAGGAACACAGACAGCACAAGACCTAGAGATACACTTCTTTGCCCCTGTTGGAACAATTCTTTGGGGAAAGTGTCTTGCTATAGGTCTGAGTAATGGGACGGCATTTTCACATGGGCGACCACTTCGTACAAGATTGGCAACGATTTCGACTACCATATCTATGCGAATGACCACATCTTTATGTGGAGGTAGTGCTAACAACAAAACCCTGAAGAAACTAGAGGTATGTATAGAAGACCTTCGTAGTTGGATGCAGTCTAACTTCCCAAGCTCAGTGATGACAAAACGGAGTCTATCTTCTTTTTGAAAACAGAACTGTCTTTGCATAACTTTGTCATTATTCTTGGAGTGCACATGGATGAGAATTTGAAATGAAACAGTAAGGTTTCTACCATCTGCAAGAATGCGAACTTCCATCTTTATAGGATCGGCAGAATCAGAAACTTTTCGGACACTGATACCGCAAAACACACTATTTTAATACATGGCTTTTAATCAGTGATTTAAATATATTTACAGTGCTATTAATCATTAACCTTTTAAACTAAGTTTTTCTTTTAACTTGTAAAAAGTATTTTAAACATCACTTTGTGCGCCCTGAGCAGTTTTACCGAGTGTACCATCATATCCTAAATCAATAATATTGACAGAAATCGCCAACACACGATTTAATATTTCCATCAATAATTTCATCATTTTTTGGTCATTTTTCAAAATGGATGCCATGTTTACTCTTCCAAGGTGGACGATGGAATGAAAATATTAATGCAATTATTGACAGATTCTCCACACACGATCAATATTGTCATTCAATAAATTGACCATCCGTCAATATATTGATGAACCATCAATAAAAATCAAAATATTTTTGATCCGTCAATATATTGACGCAATGATGGTTACTGACAATATTTTACATGAATATAGCCCACACACGTTCAATATTATTGAGTCAATATATTGAGTCAATATATTGGGTCAATAATATTGACGGAATTATTGAACATGTATGGGCCCCTTTAGAATCACTTGGCTATGATCGGAAAACTTTGTATGTGTTATATAAACATTGACATTTGTCTTGACCGACCGGCTCACTAGAATATAATCTATACGACTCGTACGAAGTCTGTTGTTATTGACTGCTCGTCTTGTGAATTGAACTTGGTCCGGATGTTTATGCCTATATATATCACATAAATTATGGTTATTAATAATAGTGTTCACTATTAAAACCAAATTGTAATTGTGAGGAGTTAAATATATGAGGATAACTATCTAATAATATCAAATCAATTAATTTACCTATAATATTACTCAGTGATATTCCTCTGTAGTTACTAGAGCTATTCAAGTATTGTCTACGATTTTTAGGTATGGATGTAATCGTTGACCAACAAAATGATTATGGACAACAGAGAAAGATAAATGAGGTTTTAACATCCACTCGACACAAACTAGGTCATTTCGGGACTAAACATATGGTTCAATATTATTTCAATAATTCGCTGGCGCGTAGGGGTCTTTAGCAGTGGGCGCAAACCGGAAGACCTGGAGAAAAACCACGAGGTTGAACATTCAACCCTACTCCTTGTCACGTACAGTCGGGGAATCAAAACCACGCCAGCTGATTCAATGACAGACCTTATGATACAACGCGCACACGCTAACCATTCGGCCATCATGCTGAATCACGGCAGTTAATAACATTGATGAATGGACATGATATACATTATATTTGAGGAGTATATAAGATGATCAATACTTTGATCTAAATATGTTTCAGTTTGTCTAGCTTCAGAAACATTATATATTTAGAGATATAATGTTTCGTATTGTATGTATTTCTGTAACAAAGTGCATGCTGTTGGAATAAATGTCGCGAATTAATCTTTCCACATTAGCATTGTCGTAAGAAATACAATTCTTTATATTTATGTGTAAAACATTTAGCAATATCACAAGCTCCGACATACCATCAATTAGTGGCTATGGGTTTTGCTTTACCCTTGATGATGCCAATTTCTACCAAAAAATCTCTAGTTCTATCGTTTAGTAGAGATTCAGATAAGATGTCTGCTATTATATTATCCTGCTTAGCCCTCACAGGATATCAGCGTCTAATGAATGGACCCCTGTACGATTACATATATATCGGTAATGATTCTCGATCGAAGATGATTATTGTCTTTCCATATGTTGTGCTAAAATATAGACGCGTTTCTACTGTTTTCGACATGATCTTTCCAGTCGGGAACTGGGGGGCTACTGTTCTTATTATGCTTAGACTTTGGGAATTGTATGCTCAGCAGGTGATATACTAACCCCAATAAGTTGGTTGTAGTAATCATTAATATGTTGTAAATGTGATTTACAAAGAAAACAATTACAATTTATACCATCTACAAGAGCGAAAGAGAGAGAGAGAGGGGGGGGGGGTGAGGGGGTAATGTCCACTCGACACAAACTAGTCGGGACTAACATATCGTCCAATTTTATTTCCATAATTCGCTTGCGCGTAGGGGTCTTTAGCAATGGGAGGAAGCCGGAGGACCTAGAGACAACCCACGAGGCTGGACAGGCGACCCTACGCCTTGCCACGTACAACCGGGGAATTGAAACGCCGACAATTGACTCAATGATAGACCTTATGATACAGCTCGGAAGTGCTAACCATTCTGCCATCCAACACCGCCCCCATCCAAATGCCTGCTTCATCTATAAGAATGCCAACACATTTTAATCTGTAGTCTAATTCTACCTGATATTGTTGAATATGAATATCAGAGGGTTTAAACCACTAAGGATAATGCTGGTTTTAATAGTCAATACAGACGAAGTGCTGCGTGATCAGACAGTATATCCCCATCGTGGATTGAGACGTAGTCTTTAACATAGTCATAAAGATTAGGGGATATAAATATATGGTCAAAAAGTGATCTATAACCAGTTGTTTTTACTCTCATAAGTGTATAAAACCTAAGAATTTGGATGATCTAACATGTATTTCAGATTAGTAAGGCTAAAAAGTTTTGTAACCGTTCAGTTGTTGGAGAGATTCTAGAAAAGTCGGTATTAAAGTCATCACCGGTAATTAAATAGTATTCTAGTTCTATGGTTTAATGCATCATCAAATACTCGGAAATGAAATGAAATGAAATGAAATGGGGTTTAACATCCTACTATTTTGCTCCTAAACTGACCTAATGAAGACAGGCATACGCCATACAGTGTGCTATGAGGAAAATTTTGCCCGGGCAGCGACGCTACGGCCTACTCTTGTATCGAATTCCATCTGCCAAGGGATCTTTTACGTGCACGTCAATTTGTACAAGGGACCTCTGTTTTTCGTCCCATCCGAACAACTAGACAGCTGTCCTTGTCAGGCCCTCCGTCCTGCATCACTGACAAGGGGAAACCACGCTGGAAAATCTGGATGAACTTTCTCGGCCAATGCAGGGATCGAACAACCGACCTCCAGGCTAGCGAGCCAGCGTCTTACCCACTTAGCCACGTGATCCCCCAAATTCTTCGGAGATTTGTAGAAAAATGAAATGAAATGGGGTTTAACATCTTACTGTTCTGCTCTTACTGGGCTAATGAAGACGGGCATACGTCATACAGTGTGCTATAAGGGAAATTTTGCCCGGCCAAATGGATCATTTACGTGCACAACAATGTATACACGGGGCCTTGGTTTCTCGGCTCATGCGAATGACTAGACAGGGGATTTGTAGAGCCACATGGCATATAAACACCACTACAAGTTGACTTGACAGGTCTTATTATGAGTAGGGTTGCTTTACTATGCAACTATGCTTTACTATGACAAGGAGTAGGGTCACCTGTCCAACTTTAGATGACTTGTTCGTTTCATGTTTTATATACAGACCAAATTCACGATTTCATGTAGAATTGCATTTTAAAAATATTGAGCTTTTAATTTTATGCCCAACATTACTACGGGTTAATGTGACTTTATTCCGGAAGATTCTTGAGGACGCTGACGGGAAAAAGTACTTGACATCGACAAATGAATCTTTTTTTTTTATTTTGTTGTTTTGTTTTAACAACTTACATCTTAAATAGCGTGTCTTTATTCCGGAAGAATATTGAAGATGTTTATGAGATAGTACTTGACACTGAAAGTCTGTAATAAGGTTCGTGCTATTCTATTGGTCAGTAAATTCAGGGGATTTTAGCAAGAAAAATCCAAGTTACTGATATAAATACAAGCATGTAATCCAGTTATTGTCATTGATTTACCAAAGAAGCTGAAAGTAGTAACTCGGGGTGCAGACATTTATTTTAAGAAGTTTTTAGACGTTGTCAGCAGCTTCCAACAGAAGAAATGAGGGACCAATGCATTGTTGTTATTTTCTGTCTGATTTTGCAAGCGGTAAGTTATTTTTTCGCTTTGAAATGTCTGTGCAGCCACTTCATAAAATTAACATTAAAGATACATTATGCAAGAGCTAATTCGGCCTATTGTAGGTCTATTTTTGTACTTCAAATTTTATATAACTATGATTTATACATTTATGCACACGGCAAGCTTACATGCATTATGCAAGAGCTAATTCGGCCTATTGTAGGTCTATTTTTTGGCTTCAAATTTTATATAGTTATTATTTATACATTAATTCACACGACAGTCCTGCATGTATAATCAACTCTTTATACCAACAAATTTAAAAGAGAGGTGTAATTCACCAGGAGTAAACACAGTTCAGGCAATCCTTAAAGATGCATTATGTAAGAGTTAAATCTCCCGATTGAAGACCTATTTTGTGGCTTCAAATGTTATAGAAACTATTTAGATATTTATTCACATGACAAGCCCATAATTAACTCTATAAATCGTAGGATGGCGGAGATTTAAATGAATTAAAACACGGTCACCATTTAATGATTTAATTAAAGATACATTATGTAAGATTTAGATAAAGAACTAGCCATTCTTGCTATAATAGTTCGAAAGAAGATGATGTAAAATGAATAATTTGAAAATTTCATTCAAATTACTCTATTACAAGCGAAGATATTAGCCTTTGAAGGTTTGACAGACGTGTGCAATAATTTCAACCACCGTACTGGTTGATCGAAGCTAAGTCTCGGTCCTCCATATTTGATTAAATCAAAGTATCGCTGAACCATTCTAACCTATTTAATATCGGATAAATCTGAGGACATCGAGAGTTGATTAAGGCCTGGATCAGTTAATTAATGTCTAATTAAGACTTTAGAAAACATTTCAGGCCTAAAGAAAGACCTGCAATAGGCAGATTTAGCTCTTGCATAATGCATGTTTAAAAAATGTCGAATATGGCTTAGCCCAGAAAAACAAGTCAGTACCGTTGTTACGCTGATAAATAATCTATGCCACATTATATCATTTTGCATTATCTATTTTTTTTAAAATAGTATAGCCTTACATAATGTATCTTTAAACATTTTGAAGGAAATAATGATGCCATTACACAGTCTACAGGTATTGTCGGGTGTTGTGATGGTATGATATTTGACTATACGTTCAGAATCTCCAAGGACAATAATTGAAATCGGGTTTAACGTCCTACAGTTCTACTCCAACTGGCTTATGAAGACGGGCATACGCCATTTTCTATTCAGTGTGCTATGAGGGAAATTTTACCAAGACAGCGGCGCTAAGACCTACTCTTATATAGCTTATGTACAATACAATGATGTTGGGAGTATGACAGCTTTTACAGAGAACGTAAATGAAATGAAATGCCGTTGAGAGACACAAACTAGGTCATTTCGGAACTAACAGATGGTTTAATTTTAATAATTCGCTTACGCGTAGGGGTCTTTAGCAGTGGGAGGAAACCGGAGGACCCGGAGAAAACCCATGAGGTTGGACAGGCGACCCTACTCCTTGTCACGTACAACCGGGGATTCGAAACCACGCCAGTTGACTCAATGACAGGCCTTATGATACAGCACGTACGTGCTAACCATTCGCCCCCCCCCCCCCGAAATGCCGTTGAACGTCAAACATATCTGCATACAAGGGTAAAAGAACACGGACATACGCCGTGTCCGGACAGCGACGTTACCGACCGATCTCTCCGTGTCTATAGCATTATCTTGCGCTTTGAATGCCCATCCCATCGTACGATCTGATGGTAAATTATAAAGCACACGCCCTTTACACTTTCCTCATAGAAAGTGTTGTTTTACAATTAATTTTATGTAGCCTCCTGCATATATTATATTGTAGGTCAGTAGATGTGATGCTGTATATATTGTAGGTCAGTAGATGTGATGCTGTATCTGGTAGTACAATAGCTCGTAAAGCCAGATCATATATCGGTAACACAAGATGGAGTGAAGCATCAAACTACCAAGGTTTAAGAGGTGAACCCAAATGTAATATCTTCGTGGCTGATGTCATGAATGAAGTTGGGGGATCTGTACCCGCAAGGTAATTTAAATATTTATGAACCTACTACCGACAAGAATGAAATGAATTGGCATTTAACGCCCTACTTTTCTGCATCGACTGGACTAATGAAAACGGGCATACGCCATACAGTATGCTATGAGAGAAACTTTGCCCAGGCAGCGGCACTATGGCCTACGTCATATCTTGTTCTATGCGGGACATTGTGCCTGGACAGCGGCGCTACGGCCTATAACTTTTATTTTGAAATTGAATTGTTAATGGTTCTTTTACGTTCACGCCAATATGAACACGGGACCTCGGGTTTAATCCCATCCAAATGACTAGACACCACGGAAAAAGGGATGGTCGAATGGTTAGCACGTGTCATTGAGTCAACTGGCGTGGTTTCGTATCCCCGGTTGTGCGTGACAAGGAGTAGGGTCTCCTGTCCAACCTCGTAGGTTGTCTCCGGGTCCTTCAGTTTTCTCCCACTGTTAAAGACCCCTACGCGCAAGCGAATTATTGAAATAAAATCGAACCATATGTTAGTCCCGAAATGACCTAGTTTGTGTCGAGTGGAAGATAAACTCTCTCTCTTTCTCTCTCTCCCTCTCTCTCTCTCTCTCTCTCCGACATTAACTATATATATATATATATATATATATATATATATATATATATATATATATATATATATATATATATATACAATTTTCATTAATCATTTTTGAACTATTTTAGCGCAAGAACGACCAGCTGGTTATCTAAATCTTATATAATGCATCTTTAAGCTATATACATCTCCACACAAAATTCACCTTCGTTTTTATTTTGGAATGAAAACACTCCGTCATATCACAAAACAAATTCGACCAATCGACGTTTTTGACCAGTAACGCAGGGGAAGAATTTTTTTTTTTGACCAGAAACGCGGGAGAAATCCTGCAATTTATTTTTATCAAAACCCTGGTGGAGGTTCCTATCATTTTCGACCAGAATCGCGGGGGAGATCCTATCATATTTTACCAGAAGGCACGGATGGGGAGGGGATACCCTTTCATTGTTAACCATAAACGGGGGGTAAATCAAATCGGTTTTCACCAGAAATGAAGAAGATATTAAATCCATTTTTGACCAGAAACCCAACCCCCAAGTGGAGAAAGGAAAAGCTACAGAACTATTTGAGAAGTATTTACAGGTATATTTCAAAATGACATTTTGTTTTAGGTATGGTTTTCGAGGAATTATTGGTGCTGGTGAATGGGGAAGTCGATGGTCTATTCATTTAGGGGTTTCTCCATGTTGGAGAAATGTTAGAAGTCCCAATATTGGTGACGTAATTGGCGCAGGTGGGCATGTTGGAATAATGACACAACGGGATAAAACTACTAGTGCTGGAACATATAGCGTTGTCGAAAACGATTGGGGTTTTCGATCTGGCCAAAACCCGGCCTACTGGAGATATACTTGTTAATTGTAACAACACAGCCATCCCTTGGTGGGGTTGTACTGTTATTGTTGATATACTCTTTAAAACAGCTAGGAATGCAGATTTGAAATTGAAATATTTTGCCTTAATCTGTCTTGTCTCGTTGATAGTTGAAACCCTTTTAGGGTTTCTAGACTAATTAAAAAAAAATCACCTTGTCTTACTGAATCTTTGATTCGTTTAAAGATACATCATTATGGGAGATTAGATAAAGAGATGGAAGTTCTCACTAGAATAGTTAAAAACTAGATAATATAAAGAGAATTTGCTGAAAATTTCAGTCAAATTGATCGACTCTGAACCGAGAAATTAGAGATTGAATTTTCAGCCTAGCCTCGATCATCATTACTAAAGTCGGTAAGATAAAAAAAAAACATAGCCTCGATTAAATCATAAATGAAACTTGAGCAGCAAATCGGATCCTAATCCAGGCTAGCGATTAAGAATTATATAAGTTAATTAATGTCTAATTAATAATCTAGATAACATTTCAGGCCTCAAGAAAAGGCCTGTAATAGGCAGATTTAGCTATTGCATGATGTATGTTTAATAAAACAAGATAACCGTTGGAGGTTGGAGAGAAGGGGGTCTATACTCATTCAAAACTAATTTGTGTTTGAAAATATAATTAGTATATTCCGATTGGGCCTCCACGCAGCCCAACAGGCTTATGTCCCCCTTCACAAAAGCGCCCTTTTTACACTGAAATCAGTGTTAGATTCTGCTTCTGCAATCGGCCCTTTTTTGTTTAGTGAACTTATTTCGTTTTAATCTCCAATTTAGCGAGTTTTAGTTAAAGGAGATGGCCCATAAGTTAAAGGGAGAGGGTCCATTTGGTTTTATAATCCAACAATGGATTTAAAATGGCATTTACCCAGATCAAATTTTCGAAAACATCTAGTCGCCTCAAGTAAAAATTCAAAATTCGTGCAATATGCTTCATAGGCTAAATTCTGGTGAAAGAAACTTGTACGCCAAAGATTACATGCTTTGGGTTGGATGTTATGTTCGAACTAATATCTATTCCAAGAATAGGGTCCACTGTTACGTCTTTAAATGCTAAATGTCAATCACAAGCTCTTGTTTGTCTTGTATATCTTTCTATAACTGTAAAACATGAATTTTGGTATGTCTTTAAATGTTAAATAACAAAGTCATGTTTTTATATACTTTTCTATAACTATAAAAGAATAATAATATGTATAGAAGTCGTTTGCTTTATGTATTATCTCAGCTTAAACTTGTAGAATTATTCTGAAATAAACTTTTTCAGAAATTTTACTTCCATCATTATTTTATGATACATAAAACGAGATCGTGTACTGTGTTGGTTATTTTTTCTAGAACTGAAATGAAATGGGGGTTTAATGTTCATTGAGTCAACTGGGTCGCATGTTCAACCTCGTTGGTTTTCTCCGGGTCCTCCGGTTTCCTCCCACTTCTAAAGACCCCTACGCGCATGCGAATTGTTAAAATAAAATTATACCATGTTAGTCCAGAAATGACCTAGTCTGTGTCGAGTGGACGTTAATCCCAATTTCTCTCTCTCTCTCTCTCTCTAGAACACCTGGTAACACACATCGTTTAGAATGTGCACAGAGCCAATAGGTATTCATTGAACTATTGTGCTTAAATCGCAGGGTTGGTGGCCCCCTGAGCCAAAGATGTTCCCATGGTCTTCACTGTTAATTCCTGTCTCTTTGTCTATCATTAACTTTTCCCTATATCATGGTTAGGCTGAACGGTGAGAGAAGGGAGGGGCGGCACCTAGGTCTACTCTTATTACCTGTAAAGTGTTCTTTAACGTACACACCAATGTGTACACGGGACCTCTGTTTTTCGTCCCATCTGAACGACAATACAATGACCATTAACAGGCGGCCCGTCCTGCACCATTGACAAGTGTTAGGGGTGGGTGGGGGTGGGGTACGCCTGAAAATCCTGATTAACTTTCTCGGTCAACGCCTTAGCCGCTGAGCCACCACAGCTCGAGAGAGGACGTAATTTTTGGTATGTATTTACTAACCATTATTTAGAAGAAACATCGAACTTATACCATATACTATGTCACCCACCCGATCCTGGACGAAACCAGAGTAGAACCTAAAATGGGTTTAACTTTACTCGACAAAAATGTGACTTAGATCCTTCCCCTGGATTTTTCAATTGCTACGCTGAGCCCACACGGTACAAGGAGTTATCTCCCTTTATGGAAAAACATCAATAGTTAATGATAGCAGTGTTTATTCGATAAACTAAATAGGATTTAATAACGAACAATTTCTCTCCAAAAATTCTTTACTGTATGAGAGTAGCATTCCATGTTGGCTAAATCTTGCCTGTCCCCACATAGGTGACGTAATGGAAGAGATTTGCATGCTGGGATACTGACAGGATTAAATAAAACTACCAGTGCATCTACCATGATGAGAGTTATCGAAAACAATTGGGGATTTCTACCTCACCAATCCATGGCCTGCTGGAGATATGTTTGTTAATTTTGACAGCCCAGCCATCGCTTGGTGGGGAATTTGTAGATATATTTTTTCAAACCAGTAGACACGAAGATTTGAAATTTAAATATTTTGCATTAGTATGTCAACCAGAAACAACCTGTTGGGAAAAATTATGAAATCTGTGTCCGTCTTCAAACAATTATTGTCTCTGGATCTATATGCCGGCGGGTATAGTTAAATATTTAACAAAATAATATAATAATTCCAATACAAAATTGATAAGTAATATATTACAATCATCACATTAAATATAGGTATTCCTTTTTTTATTCAGTTTGCAGTGACCTAAATGGGCATAAATATTTAAGGCTTAA
This sequence comes from Patella vulgata, assembly GCF_932274485.2. Lineage (NCBI taxonomy): Eukaryota > Metazoa > Mollusca > Gastropoda > Patellidae > Patella > Patella vulgata. The sequence goes on along the minus strand of NC_065886.2, from coordinate 9,900,596 downwards.
TTATTTTGGACAGCCCCGCGTGTGATTCCGGTCATTTCTTCGAAGATACCAACCATTTTCTTTTACATTGCTCCTTACATTCTAAGGCACGCAAAATACACATAATCTGTTATACGGTGTAAGCATTGGTCATACTTCGTTAGCTATCTTTGAAAAGATCCACTTGTTTTTTGACATTAGCGAAAGTTTTAAAAAGAGTGTAACATCAATATCGATCAAACTGCGTAGCAAATGTGTAAATATGTATATACAAAATGTTGTTGACTAAGTATTATTAAGTATTCGTTGTATTGTTTTGTTGTTTACTCACTTATTTTTTTTACATATCCATTCTTGTATCTAGGAGGGAGGTCATATAGGCTATGCCTGTTTATTAATGCCTTTTAATTTCTGAATAAATTATTGTTTTAAAATGTATACAGTTGCCGTAGGTAAATACGTATTCTGAATCATTAATCTTATTTAAAATACAGATGTGACATCTTCCTTTGATGTTGACGTACCATTATTTCAAATAATGTTCCAAGCATATATCTTTTTAAACTAGTTAATATTTAGGACTCGCGTGACGTATTTCCATTGCAAAGCACGTGCGCGTGTCTGTATTTTAAGTCGTTTAATGGTCTCGAGCTTAAGTCATTGCGTAATGTATTGAAACAACACCTCTGGACTGGCGTCCCTCGTGTTGTTTCACTTGCTCTTGGCCACTAAACCAAACATAAAAAAAACTTGATCAGTCAATCTGATGTTACCTAGTTCTGTAAAAGTCTGACCAATCAGAAGACTTCATACATCAAATATCACTACGCGGTATGGAGAGAAATTATTTCCCTTCTAATTCGGTTCCTATAACCGCTGGAGTATACATTTTGTCACTCTAATTATAAATTTCGGAAGCAGAAAAGCGTACAAAATCTGTGATGAACAAATCTTAACTGTCAAGGGTTCCCTTACGTTCACGTCAATGTACACACGAGACCTCTGTTTTTCATCCTACCCGAAAGATTATTTTTTGTTCTTTGCCAAGCGCTAATAAAGTTTTGTTGGACGCTGCTTTCACCGGAAGTTCAATCTTAACGTCCACTTGACGCAAACAAGGCGATTTTGGAACTATTATACAATAATTCGCTTGTCAAGACTGGGACTGGACTCATTTACAGACCCTTCGATCTAAAGCGCACGCGTTAGTCAAATCAACACCGAATTCCCCTTTTATGATCAATGGATGATAAGGAATTTATTAACAATTGTTGTGAGGTTGGTTTTTTTAAGTTGAGATTTTTGCTTTAACAATTTGAAAACTGAATGCACTACACTGGGTTAACTTAATTTAATCCAGGAAGATTATTGATGACATTAACTGGGAAGTGCTTGACATAAAAAATATATAAAAATGTTGATGTAGTTCTATTGGCAAAACATCAGGGATTATTTGGTATAAAGCCAGATTCAAGTGTGGCTATAATTGGAGACACTTATTTAAATTGGATTCGCCCCCAGAAGTTTTAACAAGTTTAAACAAGTTGCCAGAAGAGGTTACTAAGACACTTTAAAGATGCAATTGACCACATATACACTCTGATATTGTTTATGTAGATTACACCAAGAATGCATAACTCTGTATCTAATCTTACATAATGCATCTTTAATGAAAATGAAGCATTTTAATTCACTGGATAAATCAAAATAATTGAATAATGGGCCGAAAACAGACCGGAAAAGCCATTGAATTGCTCATAATACGTTTGTTATAAATCTACACCTAAAGTTCGTTCAGCTTCAAATCACTCGGGACACTTAGAAATTGATGAAATTATGGAAAATATTGAAATAAATAGAGGTTTGGTTCCTTTTTAGCACGAACTGGGAGGCTCTTGCACTGTTCACTGACTGGTTCACGCATAGTTCACGACGAGTTCACGAATGCGTGCCCATCAGTGTCCACATTGACACGAACTGGCACGACGAGTTTACGCATAGTTTACGCATTGTTTACGCACTTCCCGCATTGGCACGACGAGTTTGCGCAATTCGGACGCTGTCGTGCCGTCTTGGACACGCCATATAAAAAGGGGGCCTCCCCAACTCCTGGTCATTTTTGAATTGGCTGTGGAAGAGACATCATGCTGAATGTCAGAGACACAATCATTGCAGGGAAGAGAAGATGCCTATATCTGGCAGCAGCTGCTCTAGCCACTGCCACGCACTGCCACGCTTCCTCCCGCATCGTCCCGACGAGTTCACGACGAGTTCACGAACAGTTTGCGCATATGCGTAAACACGTCCCGACATGGCACGCAGTCACGACGGGTTTACGCACACTTCACGCCAGTTTACGACTAGTTTCCGTACTGGCACGACTCGAGTCGTGCCAATGCGTGCCACGGAATCGTGCAAGTGTCAGCCTTGCTTAAGTCATAATTGAGGGAAAACGAAATTCGAAAATCTGCTCTCGCCCTGCTCTGCTCATTTACTCGTGCTATCCAGATTTATCAGTTAAAATGAGATAAAAATAATTTTTGTATCAATAAATATTATAGCTGATGTCACTATATGTATTATATGAAATTTACAAGAGAATAATGGATTTTATCGAACTTGTAGGCGTTATGGTCCGCAATCTGAATAAAACACAGATCCTATTTCGTTTCGATTTTATAGTTCAATCTTTCGTTATATACTTGTGTTTTCTAGGCTAGGATCTGGCAGTGTTGTTATATCCGCGTTCTGGTTGATGTGAGAGATTAGCCAATGAAACGGCCTGTTGCGGCGAATTTTTGACGTACGGTGCACGGAACTGTGGGCACCCCATTAGAAACATCAGCGCTGATTTGTTAATCAAATATCTGACGTCATGAGGTCAAAGGCTGCTCGTATGACCCCTGACGCCACCTCCAACTATAACCGGTCAGATCTTTATGCAGCGGAAGCCATCGAAAGTATAAATAAATAGAAATATAGATCTGCATTTTAATCGGATAGTATGTCACTAAGTTGTCGCGATTTAAATAAAAAATTGAAGAAATGGCAAGAAATTTTCGAGTTGGAATATCACCTAGAACAGGGAGTAAATAAAATTTACTTCAAATAACATAAAAAAGTGTGTAACAAAAGAAACAAGAAACGAAAACTAAATGATACGAGACTGTAATCACACGAAAGAAAATGCCCTAGGTACACAATGAAAAGATTACTGACAAAGATTGCAGCATAATGTTAGAATATAAGAAAAGTTTAATAAAGTTAATACAATAATTTATTACTGCCGGTGGTCATAATACCAATTTTGCTTGAACTCATTAAAATCTTTTAAACCTAGATACGGGACAATTTAAATCCAAAGGCTATGAATACCCTAATACCCTAGTTTTCCGAGATTTTATTTGATAACAAATTGCATCACATGAAATTGGATTTATAACATATCGAACTGTTGAACCTACGGGGCAAATGGAGACTGGTACATATACGCAATGCCGCGGGACTAGATTTCGAACAGCCGTGTTTACTTATATTCTTCATCCATTTCCAGATTACATTGTGCTTATTTTCCGTGCCCACCAATGTGCACACGGTGGCTCATTTATAAAAAGAAATGAAATAAAATGAAATTTGATTTAACGTCCTACAGTTCTGCTCCGATTGGGATATTGCAGACGGGCGTACTCCATGGTGTTCTAAGAGGGAAATTTTGTCCGGACAGTGGCGTTACAGCCCACTCTTATATCGAACTCCAACAACCAAGGGATCTTTTACCTGCACCCCAATGAGTACACGGGTACTCGGTTTTTCTTTACCCGTACTGCACCACTGACATGGGAAACCCTGGCCAATGAACTTCCCTGGCCAACACCGGGAGCTACCCTGCTACCCCCAGACTCGCGAGCCAGTGTCTCACTTATTGAGCCCCGGCGGCGCATTTATAAAAGTACTAGTGACAACATAACATCAACCTATTTATGGAGAGGGAGAGAGAGAGAGAGAGCGAGAGAGAGAGAGAGAGAGAAGGGGGGGGGGCATTTCAGAACTAACATTCAGTTCAAAAATTCGCTTGAGCGTAGAGGACCCGGTGTGATCCCACGCAGTTGCGCAGGAGATTATACACCTTGTCGCGTACAACTATGGGATTGAATCCACGCCACGTAACTCAATGGCAGACCCTATTATCTAAAGCGAACGCGTTAGACAATTTATAATTATGATCAATGGATAAATAGGAAGGATTGTTGGACAGATTAAATCAATTATTTTAACAATTTGAAAACTGAAGTAGTTACTACATGGTACGGTGGTTAATTTAAACTAATTGAGGAAGATTATGGGCTAAATTTAAACCAATTGAGGAAGATTACTGAGAATGTGAACGGGAAGTACTTGACAATAACAATGTATGATGAGGATGCTGCCATTCTATTGGTCCAGTACTTTTGGCAAGAAACACCGAATTACTGATATAAATAGAAGTTTTACCAAGTCGCGGAAAGCTTATTTACTACCTCGCCAGAAGAAGTTTTACCAACTCGCCAGAAGAAGCCTCACCAAGTCGTTAGAAGAAGCCTTACCAAGTCGTCAGAAGAAGCTTTACCCGTAGACGAAATGGGGATTTCGAGCATTACCATTGTGTGCTGTTTGATTTTGCAAGCGGTAAGCTAGTTTTGTTTTTTTAAAGTTGGATGACCGGATGGTTAGCGCGTGTGCGTTGTATCACAGGGTCTGTCATTCAATTAAATTCAATTATCCATAATTTTGTCCATAAAATCATTTAATTTTTAGATATGACGAGTAGAATGTACATATCTATAACACCTCTTTCCTTCTCTGTTACTTTTGGAATACTTTGGGTGCTACTGCCAACAGAAACTCTCTTTTCGGACCTTGTCGACTCTTGTCGATGATAAGCATGACCGGTTGGAACGTGCATAACCGAAACATCACTAGCACATCAGCACAGGACATCAAGTATCCGCAATTGCGAGGGGGGGGGGGGGTGTTGTCTAGCGCATATGCTTTAGAACATAAGGCTTGCCAAGCAGTCAAATGGTGTAGTTTCGATTCCCTGCTTGTACGTGCCATATGTTAGTGACGAATTGACCTAGTTTGTATCCAATGGACGTTACACACCATTTCTCCTTCCGACTAGTTGCGGCCTTTCAGTTAACTTGGCGGAAACGGTGAGTGTCTAGTTTACTTATCCTCAAAGCCATGAGTCATGACGGAATGTCCGTCATTGCACCCCCAATCCCCCATTCACGTATCGCCCGGGTTACTGTTTAGCGTCGGCTTTTTTTTAAAAAACAATATAATGATTTAAATTCTAATATATTATATTCTGGTTTAAATTGTAATTTTATTATGATTTAAATTGCAATGTATTATATTATGGTTTAAATTGTAATGAATTAAATTGTGGTTTAAATTGTAATGTATTATGTTATGGTTTAAATTTTAATGATTTGTGGTTTAAATTGTAATGATTTGTGGTTTAAATTGTAATGTATTATATTGCAGTTCAGTAGATGTGAAGCTCTAGAAACAGAACCATCACCTATTGGAACTCAAATAGCTGAAAAAGCCAGATCATTTATTGGACATACAAAATGGGGTAGACCTTCAAACTACTCAACAGGCCCTAATACAGACAAAAGTCATATCTTCGTCGCTGACGTCATAAAGGATGCTGGAGGTTCTGTGCCGACATGGTAATTTAAATATATTTGGCCTTTATGTTTGTACACTGAACCCCGTTTTATCGTCCCATCCGAACGACTATGCGTTGTCCCTTGCCAGGAACTCAGTCATGTACCACTGAAAGAGAGAGAGAGAGAAATGGGGTTTAACGTCCACTCGACACAAACTAGGTCATTTTGGGACTAACATATGGTTTAATTTATTTCAATAATTCGCTTGCGCGCAGGGGTCTTTAGCAGTGGGAGGAAACCGGAGGAACCGCAGAAAACCCACGAGGGTACCACTGAAAACGGGAACCATGTTTGAAAGTCCATATGGACGGAATCAAACACAGGACCACCAGGTTAACAATGCAACAGCTCGCTCACTCAGACTCACTGAAACACCATGGGATATAGCTATGAGGAAAATTTTGTCTACGGCCAAATCTTATATAAAATTCTAACTTCCACGGGATCTTGCGTGTGCACGCCAATGTGTATAGGGAATCCCAGTTTTTCGTTCCATGCGAACCACTAGACAACTGTCCTTGCCAGCCCCCTGACTAGCGAGCCAGCTTCTTACTTACATAGCCACCGTGTCTCCCAGGGATTTTTGAAACTTAGAAGGGGCATCACATAACTTGAGGTAGTTACACAACATTAACCATGTTTATTCACTGGATAACTGAATGGATGGCCGAGAACAGACCAGAAAAGCCATTGAATTGACATTTAGAAATGTACACGTAAGATTCGTTTAACTTCAAATCACTCGGACCACTCAGAAATCGGTGAAACTTCAAATGACGATTGGATTTTGTTTTCAAAATTTCTTTATGGAGGAGTTATTGCAGCTGGTGAATGGGGAAGGCGATGGTCTTTTAACTTCAAATCCCTCGCGCCACTCAGAAATTGGTAAAATTTCAAATGATTGGATTTTTGTTTTTATATTACTTTAGGTATTTTTATGGAGGAGTTATTGGAGTTGGTGAATGGGGAAGTCGATGGTCTTTTTATTTAGGGTTTTCTCCTTCTTGGATAAATGTTTACAGTCCCCTAATTGGTGACGTAATTGGTGATGGCGTAAGTGTTGGAATAATGACAGGACCGAATAAAACTACCCATGCTGCTAGGCGTAGGATTGTCGAAAACGACTGGGGATTTCGATCTAACCAAACCCTGGCCTATTGGAGATATGTTCATTATTGGTAATTTTGACGCCGCTTTTATACTTCTCAAAACAGAGACGTGTTAGAGGGTCAAGTGGACATTCTTAATATGAGTCGTAGACCCGATTGTTTTTATATTTTTTATTATGTATTGCATGAAATATCCTAAATTGAAATGGCTTCTTTTTATTTTATATTATGATTTGGAAATATAAAGTTGTTTTCAATAATGTGGTTTCTACCATTGTGTCTTATGATAAAATATCATGTATTGCATGAAATATCCTAAATTAAAATTTATTATTATTTTTATTATTATTATTTAATACATTTATATAGCGCATCTTTCACCAAAGTGTTCAGATGCGCTTAACAATAACAAAGTAAAATACAATTTATAATAAAAAGAAGTTTCTAAAAATTCAATTTATAATAAAATAGAAGTTCCTAAAAAAAAAAACAGTTCCTAAAAGTAAGAAGAGAGAGACAATGTAAAAATGACATAAATTTTTTAAAACTACCCATTTTTAATTTATATTATGTTTGCTTTATATTGTATAAGAATTCGGAAATATAAAGTTGTTTTCAATAATGTGGTTTCTACCATTTTGTCTTATGATAAAGTAAAAACAAACTGAACAGTATTGCGTCACGAATAACCATAGACCTGTAATGACCGTATACGCGCTGTCTATTATTTCTAGAACTTCTCATTTGGTACTTTCACATAGTTAACAAACTCACACTGTACGTTTGTATACGAACTATTTTCATACTTGGTTCCTCCCTCGTTGTTGATGATGGAGATAAGGCTTTGCAAGGGACAACTATAGTCCTTAGCATACTGTATGGCGAATGTCGACACAGAACAGTAGGACGTTAAACCCCTTTTAATTTCATTTCCTGTTAGGTTGGCAAGTACTGGTAGCCACGGCCCCTAACGTTATGGTTGTCGGCAATCAAGATCAAAACTTTTGATCTATTTATCTGTCTATTAAGAGTATATTATATTCTTAAACTTGCTACAATACCAGTTATCCTCCTTCCTCATTCCTGGACTTCTCATAACAGACAACTGGTGCAGGGTAGTGTGGGTGGTGTATGGGGGTGGTTGTGTCGAGGCGATGTGGATCAGTGAATAAGTAGGTCATGTGTTCGATCCCGTTGTTGGTCGAGAAATTCCCGGGTCGTCTGACAAGGACATCTTCTAGTCGTTCGGATGGGACGTAAAACAGAGGTCCCGTATACACGTTGGAATCCGAAATAAGAGCAGTTCGGGCAAAATTTCCTCATGGATCACTGTGTAATTTCGCTAGACGTGATTTTGTCGGTGTAGTCGTTCCATACATCAGTAGCAGGAATACGTCAAGCTTCAATCACAATCCGTGTAAAAATGGGGGATTTGTGTGACAAAGTACTCTATAACTTTTATCAAATTGAACGATAATTTAGGTGCTTAGAACTTATTGACCCCATCTGGTTTTTGATAATATATGATATTGACTTTTCAGAAGGACAAAATGGTTGTCTTAATGTAACATGTTAATTTTAACGTTTATGTTCCTGCACTGTAACAAACAAAATCCGTGAAAAAAACGTAAAAAATTCCCGAAACAAAAATTACCAGGAAAATTCTATCCGCATTTGTTTTTCCTGTAATTTACAGAAATTCCTTCAATTAACATAAATTCCATTTTCAAATACAGAAAAAGGAATCCTTGTAATTTTTGTTTCCTGAGCAAAAAGATTTCACTGAATTATCCATTGACAATACGCTAATTTATAGATCTTATAAATAAAGGAAATCAGATATCCATGATATGTAATATACCAAAGTTTACAAAATATGATGGTTAATGAACAGAAATGAATACTATAACATGATATAATAGAATGATATACCCTGATTCGTACACGACACATGAGTGTATTAACACACTGCGTCGTTCACGACACATCTCACAATCCGTGTAATCGTGTTTTTCTTTTTAATATGAACTTCATAACTATAATCTGGACGTGATTTTGGTCGATGCATTAGTTCCGTACATCAAACATCAATAGCACGAGTATACCCTGCTTCGTAGACGACACATTTCACAATCCGTGGTATTGCCTATAAGTGATTTATGTCCGTGCAGTCGTTTCATACGCTAATAATAGGATTATGGGTGTATTAACACCCTGTATTGTATACGACACATGTCACAACCAATGGAATTACCCATAAGTGATTTTTGTCAGTACAGCCGTTCCATACATCAGTAGTAGGATTACTATAGACAGATGTCACAAGCCGTGGAATTATCTAGACGTGATTTCTGTCGGTGCATTCCTTCCATACATCAATATCCCGGTATACTCTGCTTCGTAGAAAACACATTTCGAAATCTTTGGAATTGCCCATAAGTGATATAATCCGTGCAGTCGTTACATAACCAGTAGTAAGATTATGAGTGTATTAATACCCTGCATCGTACACGACACATTTCACAACCCATGTCTGTGCAGTCGTGCCATACACCAGTAGTAGGATTATGGGTGTATTAATACCCTACATCGTACAAAACATATGTCGCTACCCATGGAATTGCCTATAAGTGATTATTGTCGGTGCAGTTCCATACACCAGTAGTAGGATTAGGGGTTTATTAATACCCTGCTTCGTACACGGCACATGTCGCAACCCTTGAAATTACCTAGACGTAATTTTTGTCGGTGTAGTCATTACATACACCAGTAGTAGAATTAATACCCCGCTTTTTACATGACACATGTCAAAACCCATGTCATTTACCACTACGTGATTTTTGTCGGTGCAGTCGTTCCATAAACAGTAGTAGGATTATAAGTGTGTTAATAACATGTTATCGCTGTTTATTCCCCTTCGTCACAGGCGGCAAGTCAAACAAAAATCGACCAAACGACAACTTATAGCAGACGACATATATTGTGTGTCTAACCGGTTTCATTGAAATCAATATGGCGATAAAGTGATAGCAATCTAGGGATTTATCGAATGTCGCGGTAGTGATCATTTTTATCTTAAAACAGCCAAGTAACCATATGCTATAGAAAACATCTTTAACTGGCTGAGGTAAGTTATGTCATTTTTTTACTTTCACTTAAAATATGATTAATGATTATTATCACACAATAGTGTCTGAGCCGTGCCCTCTACAAATACGAAATTGGTTCTCGTTTCTTTACCGATACGGCGATATAGATTTCCAGAAATTCAATTTCGATTATTCTTGATCCGATATCAACCTAGCGGTAGCGGACGTTAAATATACATGTTTCACACACATTAACAATTATTACAGTCGGTACCTCTTTTATTCTAACCAATGGGTAACCTACATGTCTCGGAAAGTGGACATTATTTATTTATATGATTAGATTTTGTAGAGGATGTAAAAAAAGTTGTTTATGGTTTGACATAATTTTTACCATTGCCACAGTGGCTTTTAAAACAAGACACAGTTTCATAATATGATGTTTATTTCTGGATATGTTTCGTCGAGTGTTCTCTCCTTTGTTAACTAGCAATGACAAGATAACGAAGCATGAAATAATATCAAACTAACATGTGATTATGTTACGTTTTATTCTCAGTTGTTTTCTGTGTATATCTCTAAATATGCCAAAATTTGATATGTAGGATTCTTATATGTTGATTTTAGGGTTTGGATTGGTAGAGCAGAGAGAGAGAGAGAGAGAGATGGAGAGAGAGAGAGAGAGAGGGAGAGGGAGAGAGAGAGAGATAGAGAGAGGGAGAGAGAGAGGGAGAGAGAGAGAGAGGGAGAGAGAGAGAGAGAGATTAGGTTTAACGTTCACTCGACACAAACTAGGTCATTTCGGAGAAATCCCACGAGGTTAGAGGTACAGCAAACAACACTATAACTTATACACGAGAACTTCATTGTAACACCGTTACTCCACTTCATACTGAGCTTTTAAAAAACAAGTAATATTCAGTAATACACATTTAGTACATTTCATACTTAGAACTTGACTTACAGAATAGTTCAACTTAAACAATATAATATTGACTATTTATTTGTCAATGTGTACACCGGTGGTAAGAGGGTATTCTTACTGCCGTGGTGGGATTCCTACATGTTCAAACTGTTTAACGTTATCATAATAGCACCATTTGGACAATATGATCGGGAAAAGGTTGTTTGTCCCATCAATCATAATTTTGCAATCGCTGGGCTTGATGATCAAGTAGCCTTCCTAACTTTTACTTCCAGGCTTGAAATGTAATATATGAAAGAAGGGGGTTGGGTGGCCGATTGGTTTCCATGTGCGCCTAGGACCACAAGGTCTGTCACTGAGTCAAGTGGCGTGGTTTTGAATCCTCGTTTGTACGTTAAAGAAGGAGTAGGGTTGCCCCATGGGGTTTCTCCGGGTCCTCCGGTTTCCTCCCACGGCTAAAGATCCCCACGCGCAAGCGAATTTTTGAAATAAAACCTAAAAATATGTTATTTCCGAAATGACTTAGTTTTTGTCGAGTGGACGTTAAACCCCATATCTCTCTCCCCTTTATCCCTTTATAGCCTCCTTCTCCCTCCCTCGATATATAAAGGGGAATAATCTATCTCTCCCTCCCTCTTTCTCTCTCTCTCTCTCTCTGAAATATGAAATTTCTCGAATCCGAATAACAATGTGATCTTTATATTTATTTTCATCATACATAATATATCGACGGCGTTTGTCCCTACATGTCAGGACAAGGTTGATCTTATTAATAAAGCTGTCAGTTGTACAGTATGTTATAATACGACCTTTGTTATCGTTTGTGGACATATTATCATGGTAATGTACACAATACTTATATACTGCATTTAACAAAAGACCTTTACGATGGGGCCTCGATAAGGCATGTCTTAGCATTATGCTGAATATTCAATGAACATCGTTATGAAGAGGTATCCCACAAGGGTCACTACTGTTTGCTTGCTTGTTAGGTATATATGAGGATGATTTTAACAACTTTATGTCTTGGTAATGATAATAAACACGAATAGTTGTAGATTTATTTAATGTCTAGACAAAAATATTTTTTGACAATAAGTGTGAATAATGCATGACATTTCGTGCATTATTATAGACACCTGACACCACTTCTAATAGTTGAATCCCATTCCTTATAATGGGGATTTCACATAGTTGATTATCTCTTCTCATTTGAGGATTTCGTATAGTTGAATACCATTTCTCACATGAGGCTTTCAAATAATATGACTAATTCACATAGCTAGCTGAATATCACTTCTCATATGAAAATTCCACATAGCTGAATACCACTTCTCATATGATGAATTCACATAACTGAATATCACTTCTCATATGATGAATTCACATAGCTGAATATCACTCCTCATATGAAAATGCCACATAGCTAAATAGCACTTCTCATATGGGGTTTTCGTATAGTTGAATAATACTTCTCATACTGGAATTGCACCTGAATAAAAGAGGGAAATATTAAAATAAATATTTTAATTAATATTCCTACTACAAACTCTAGAAGGACTTGTATTATATTAAACACATTGGTTCGCTTACCTGGAGATCCCGTGTTCGATCCCTACGCTGTCCGAGAGAGTTTATCGGTATTTCCGGCGTCGTCCAACCACCCACCCCATTGTCAGTGATGCAGGACGGGGGACCTGGCCAGAGACAACGTATAGTCGTTCGGCTGGGATGTAAACCGAGGTAACAGTAGGCCACAGTGTGCTGTCCGGATCCCAGGGTAGGCAGACATGAGATCTAATCTACTATTTCGCGAGTTTGGTATCCAAGATGTTATGGGTTGTCCTCGTAGGGACAAGACGAGTGTTCTACTGTCTAACGACTTGGGCTTTATCACAAGTAATCATGGAGAGGGCTACTGTTAGTCGGACATACCCACGTGAAAGGATGCCGGGGGTCCTGGAGGAGGCCGTTTTGGCTTTTGGTAAGGCCAATGGCACGGCAATGCCTGGTTCGGTGAATGTTTGCTTGGTCCACCTGGACCTAGGTGCGCTGCCAGTCATATCTATAAACTTAGCCTCGACAAGATCATAGCACTAATGGCAACGCTGGGTATACTGCGCACGCTCGCCAGCTTTCTTGTTAGTACCCGGAGCAACCCCTTTGGTTGAAATGCTACCTTGGACGCCACCCTGCAAAAGCCAATCGAATAGGCCTACTAATCAATCTCGCGACTCCTATCCAAGCTGGACTATGCTTACTATTTGGTTTCTCTGGCTAGTTTCTTTGGAAACACTTGTCTGCGATCTCACCCAAGCTGGAAGCACACTGTATGACATATGTAATTCTTCATTACCCCAGTCGGAGCAGAACAGTAGGACGTTAAACTCGATTTCATTTTACTTTACTAAACAACTGAGAGACCCACACAAACTTCACTTAATACAAAAACCACCGTTTAATGAATCACGCCATAGTGAGGCCCAGGTGTATATAATGTAGTCCCACTCCTTCATGTTTTGGGGGATTGGATGGCCGAATGGTTAGCACGTACGTGCTGTATCATAAAGTCTGTCATTGAGCCAACTGGCGTGGTTTCGATTCCCCAGTTGTACGTGACAAGAAGTAGGGTCCCCTGTCCAACCTCGTGGGTTTTCTCCGGGTCCTCCGGTTTCCTCCCACTGCTGAAGACCCTACGCGCAAGCGAATTATCGAAATAAAATTGAACCATATGTTAGTCGCGAAATGACCTAGTTTGTGTCGAGTGGAGGTTAAACCCCATTTCTGTGTGTGTGTGTGTGTGTATGGGTGTGTGTGGGTGGGTGTGTGTGTATGTGTGTGTGTGTCTCTCTCTCTCTCTCTCTTTTGATTATGTATTTACTATTACTTGATACAAGTGGCCGTGTGAAAGATCATGTCTTTCTATCATTTCATTAATGAGAAGACAGTTTCTTGTTATAATGGTTTAACCCCCCCCCCTCTCGCTCTCTCTCTCCCTCTCTCTCTATCTCTCTCTATCTCTCTCTCTTAATCTGTCTGTGTATGTAATAATTGCATATAATATATCTCATGTTACTCAATATCACGACCGTGTTAATCCTGCCCTATTAAGTGGACGTTAACATCTCACATTTTACATTTGATTCGATGTTTAATGTCATGTAAAATATTGAATGACTAATTGCTGGGTGCATGACACAGAATAATCTGATCAGTTAAGTAGTTTTATGGTAATCTATAAACTATGAAGGTGTGACAAATTAAAACATGACAGATCAAATGTTCTATGGATTAGGCCGATAAAATACAATTGTCAGCCACAATCAATGTTTTTTTTTAACCATACTGACAAGAAACGTATTTCGAAAGTTACAAATATATGTGCAACAATATTTACATCATAAATCATGAATTGGTGACATTACTAATAGATTACATAAATAATTTATAATAAATAATATATAATGTTAGAACAGATTTGATAGAGCAAACTTTTGCGATATTTTGTAACATAATAGATAAACATAGGAATTGAGGTACAAAATATGAGGATCACTGGTATTTGACAAGCTTAAATAATTATTTCGATTTAAATAGAACAAATCAATAGTATCGAAAGAAACCGATCTTATATGCTTCGTTTTACAACGTTCAAACATAAAATGGGATAAATCGTCTTCACATTGTTGTTTTGGATTAAACTTTTCATAGGTATCAAGGTCTTTTCCGCTTTGATTGTGTTGACGAGACGTTTAACTCACGTCATATTCGGCTTTTCAGTTATGTAGGAGGAAGGACATGGAAAGGGACAACGTATAGTTGTTCGGGTGGTCCCGTGTACACATTGGCGTGCACGTAAAAGGTCCTCTGACAGTTGGAATTCGATATAAGAGTAGACCGTAGCGCTGATGTTTGGGCAACATGTCCCTCATAGCACACTGTATGGCGTATTCATCTTCATTAGTCTAATCGGAGCAGAACAGTAGGACGTTAAACCCCATTTCATTTCATTTCATTTTCCAAGTTCGTGGGTTTTCTCCTGGATCTCATATTGTCATATTTTCATCCACAGCTAAAGACCACAACGCGCAAGCGAATTGTAGAAATAAAATTTAACTATATTATGTTAGTCTCGGAATGACGTTGAACCCCAAGTTCTCTCCCTTTTAATTATTAGACAGCTTACAACCGGTGAAGGAAGACAACCGATAAAAAAACCGCCAAAATTTTGTTTATGTCCTAAACTTTATTATCCTGTTGTATATCGTAATAGTGTTGATATAATACGGACAGCATTGTTTCAACTAGAGGTCAATTGATCTATAAAAAACCTGTTTATGTTTATATATGCTAGTAGGTTAACTATCTGTTGGACCAGGCTTGATTTACCCACTTGTGTGCGACATTGTTTTATCAACACTTGACCGTATGTTGTTGGCCGATTGATAGAATGTTGAACAATATCACGACTACTATTGCTAGCTGTGTGTTAACGCCCGCAATCTGATTCAAACAAAGATCATATTTCGTTTCCTTTTTTTATAGTTCAAAATTTCGTTTTACTTGTCTTTACTACATTAGGATCTAGAAGAATTGTTATCATTCAGGTGTTCTGGATGTTGTGAGGGATTAGCCAATGGAACGGGTTGTTATGGGTAATCCACTAGAAACATCAATGCTGTTTGGTTAATCAAATATCTGACGTCATAGGGTTAAAAGCCGCTCGTATGATCTCTAACGCGACCTCCCAAAACAACTGGGCAAATCTTCATGTAGTGTAGGCCATCGAAAGTATAAAAAAACGAAACGAAATATTGATCTGTATTTATCCAGATTGTAAGGCCCGCTTCCGCGTAAGGTGCTTACAGCAGACAAGACATTTCGTTAGTTGGAGTTGACCGCTTCCACCGAGAGTGAAGTACGCAGATTACTACTTCTAGCTTAGGGTTAACGTACGCTTTTACCTAGGGTGGTAGAGCAGAATAAAAACACGTCGTTCGTTCGTTGGTTTGTGGTAACGCAGGCTTCCAAGGAGAGTGAAATAACAGATGTGACAGTATTGATTCTTAAATCGGGTTCTTGGATGACAACACTGGTATATACATCTAATAATAGTTTTATTCTGCTTCTTACAATATTAGGTACAAACATCGTGATGTAAACGACCGTAGAACTAACTATATGGAAGGAGTCATGACTTAATTAGCTTGGCTTAGCATGAGTGTGCTAACTCCAGAAGCTGTCGTCTCGTACCGTCTCGTGCCAAGGCGCCCATGGCCTTAGCTCAGTCCTGGCCGGACCTAACTCCTAGCCCTGCCTGGACCTCTCTCGTATCCATTAGGTACCTTGATCTAGGCACCCGCCTAGCATGGCCTCCTGGACCCGCCTGAAGATTCGTTTCTGTTCTGAGTTTATAAACGTATTCGAGACAAAGGAGCTCATTAGACACCTGTCTAATGTATCAAGCATCATATGAAGGTTTAACATTCAATATAGTTTATCAGACAAAGAAAGTTAGATAAGACATGCCAACAACAAGTTATAGTTACGCAATGACATAAGGAATACTACCAAGATCTCCAGCCGGGTATTGATAGCGACAGGTTTATGTTACAATCACTAACACGTATTTTAATATGGCAGGACGCCTCTATGACATAAGTCATTATGTTATATACCTCTCTTTGTTTGAATAAAGTTATGAATTATATGAAATAACTTTTAAAGACTATTACAAAATTAGATACCTATGGAGTCGATAATTACTACTCTTATAAAGATATAAACAACAATAATAATAATGAAAAAATATATAAAAACAAACAACACTCGTAAAATGTCGTATACAAAAATGTCTATAAACAAAAAGAAAAGGTAAATGAAACACACACGAATTTAAAAGTTATATATACATGTAAAATGTCATAATATCCAAAAATGTCTTTAAACAAAATGAAAAGGTCAATGAAAAACACACGAACTTAAAAGTTATATACACACAATCGGTCACACACGCGAGTCAATGAAAAAAAAAAACAAACGAGATCCTGGAATCACAAACACAGACTACTCTTATTATTCACATAAATGGTGGAATCGCGAACACAAACTACTGTAATTATCTTCTTAGGCCGCTACTGCACTGTCGTAGCCAACTGTAGGGGTGGGGTACATATGATGCCCTTCCTCGTTCCAGTAATGTTGAGGGGTCAGAATATTCCCTGCTCCGTTTAGTTCAGCTCTTCTTATTGACCGGTAGTCTTTTCATTTTCCATACCGTCTGGCAAAACGGCGTGTTATGACATGTGCATATGAAGAGTATTAACTGCCACCCGTGCCGAAGTTTTATCATCTGCTTATCATATATATCATGGAGTGAACTTAATTAATAGTTAATCAAATTAGCAAGTGGAACAGATTTGACTTTAGATATCGATCTAACGATATTTACAGTATTATTTACATGGATACAATTGAAATTAGGGAGTCATATTGTTTTATCTCAAGAATAATGAATGATCTGAACACATTTAACCAATCTTAAATAAGATATTTTTGAAAGAACTAACGGTTTATCTCTATAATTTTTAAACACAACACAAAATAAGACGATACGTTCGCTCTTAAATCCGAGCACAACCCTCCTGGGGTTAAACCACTTAACATAAACTTCTCCCGTTACATATCGGGGCATTTCCCAATAAAACTTTGGGGTATTACAAATAAAACTCTCTACCGTAAATATCGGGTCTCCCGTAAACCTCGGGGCATAAATATATATAGACAAAATAACAACAAAAAAAATTATAAGAGATAAAACCGTTAATACCGTGTGATTAAAGAGCTATATCTCTCAATTAGGATACGCTTAACTCTATTCCAGATAATTAAACAATCATAAAACATTTCACTTCGCAGTTATTAGCCTGATAATACTTAGCTACTACTAAATTTAAAAGCCAAAATATGTGTTCAAAACAACCAATGATAATTCATAATCTTTTAAAAACAACATGACGCATTTTAAAACAAATAATATATATACAATTTTGTTTTAGCCATTTTCCTGTTCCACTACTAGCTTGAAAGGCAATATATTAAATTTAGTAACTACACCATGATATTTAATGACGCGTGATGATAAACTGCAGATTTCCAGTTAAATTATAATACATAGCACTAATGTCATTTTATGAACCGTCGCCATGGTAGGATTTAGAAAAAGAATTACCTGTGAATACTAAAATCTGTGGCCTGTGGTCGTCTAGTGGTATAAGACTTCAAGCGTTGCTCTGGTCTACGGCATCAATTAATATGTGACAGTATTGATTCTTAAATCGGGTTCTTGGATGACAACACTGGTATATACATCTAATAATAGTTTTATTCTGCTTCTTACAATATTAGGTACAAACATCGTGATGTAAACGACCGTAGAACTAACTATATGGAAGGAGTCATGACTTAATTAGCTTGGCTTAGCATGAGTGTGCTAACTCCAGAAGCTGTCGTCTCGTACCGTCTCGTGCCAAGGCGCCCATGGCCTTAGCTCAGTCCTGGCCGGACCTAACTCCTAGCCCTGCCTGGACCTCTCTCGTATCCATTAGGTACCTTGATCTAGGCACCCGCCTAGCATGGCCTCCTGGACCCGCCTGAAGATTCGTTTCTGTTCTGAGTTTATAAACGTATTCGAGACAAAGGAGCTCATTAGACACCTGTCTAATGTATCAAGCATCATATGAAGGTTTAACATTCAATATAGTTTATCAGACAAAGAAAGTTAGATAAGACATGCCAACAACAAGTTATAGTTACGCAATGACATAAGGAATACTACCAAGATCTCCAGCCGGGTATTGATAGCGACAGGTTTATGTTACAATCACTAACACGTATTTTAATATGGCAGGACGCCTCTATGACATAAGTCATTATGTTATACAGATTACTACTACTAGCTTGGGGTTAACCTACGCTTCCACTGAGAATGATATCGTCGAAAAATGTTTCCCGATAGAATTGCCCAAAGAAGCAGTCGTGATTCATAGGCAAGACAAGTTTAGGACGAAAGGGCTGATTCGAAACCCCATCCATGTAGTTAAAGGCACATTAGTGTCTTGTTAGAGACAGTGTTTGAAGGAACCTTTCAACATCATTATCTAATCTAATGCCTTGCCCATGGAAACACGTAACAAGACACATTATCCAGTCGTAGCTTAAAATTTATATTTAGGCGGATCAAATTGACTGATATCAGGTGAACGACTACGTATTTGGGGTGTTTCTATCTAACATAATAATAATAATAATGTATTTATATAGCACCCATTATCCAGTAAACTGCTCAATGGCGCTGAGTTGTCTGTCACAGAGAGTCTGAATTCACACACGGTGAGTTGTACGTCGGATGCTATTACATTTTATAAACCACAACAACTAACAACATTTAGCGAATAGGCGCACACAATACGGACTTGGGACACAAGACACGTCAGACCACTAAAAATGCATACTGATACAGAGTAAATTATGACTGTATAGGTGTTCAATTACGCGACTGAACCACCAGTATGATGGAAGTTTTATTTGGTGGGTGGGACAACTGTTTCACCAACAAATACAGGAAGATTCGCGGCCAACACCGGGAATGAACCCAAGAAATTCTGCTCCTTACCCTGAAAACCTTATATTGGTTCCTTAATGTTAGTATCAACATGTGGTTTTAATGGGACCCTAAGGTTGGCCTAGTTTTGTAATATTGCCCATATAAAGTGAATAATTGGGACACCAGGGAGTCTGGTTATGAATACAAATGAGGGTAACAGTACAGAATATAATCATACACATAGGTTATTGAACTATCGATCTTATTGTCTCCACTCTGTCACTACCAGTAATCTCCCAATAATCAATAAATAAACAACAACAATTATACGTCAAGATCATTCTTAACAGTGTCGACATAATAAGTTCTCCCTCAAGGGAACGATATACATCAATAACGACACCTCCCTGAAGTATCATGGGTTATGTAAAATGACTGCTGTGGCGGATTTATTTCGATTTTGCACGGCATCATTAAAAGCTCATTGATCTTGGTTCTTTTGATTGAGTGTAATTGACAATCAATATGTTTATAAAAGCCATCCAGGAGGCTTGATTGATAAACTTAATCGTTCGTATCAATAGGTATTGGGAGTGTGTGCTATTATTGGCGAGACAAGAAATAATAGTGCGCGAGGAGAGTGAGGGCAGTGGCGTAGTATTACAAACATCATGGAGTTAGGGAAAAGGCCGCCAGTCAATAATGAAATGAAATGGGGTTTAACATCCTACGTTTCTGGGCCGACTGGGGTAATGGAGGCGGGCATACGCCATACAGTGTATTATGAGGGCAATTTTGTCCAAACAGTGGCACTACGCCCTACTTTTATTTCGAAATCCATCTGTTAAGGTTCTTTATGTGCATAGAATTGTGTACCCGGGACCTCGGTTTTCCGTCTTATCCGAACGTCTAGCTAGAGTCCTAGTATTACTTGTCAGGCCTCTCGTCCTTCACAACGCTGGGGAATCCCGAGGAACCTTCTCAACCAACAGCTGGAGCTAATCAGAGGTCTCCTGGTTAGCGAGTCAGCATCTAACTCGCTAAGCAACCGCGGCGGCCATTGTCTTACCCACACACTTATAAACAAATAATTAGGAGCACTTCTATTTTTGTGAGTTTTTGTATAGTTTAGTAATGATAGGATGACCCGTGCACTTTACAGAAAGTTGGTCTCGACACGGCTAAATGTGCACGCTTCAGTTGCGTGTCTCGAACTGATTTCTGACTACCCCGCACTCGCTTTGAGTCGATAAATAGCCATGGCACGTGCAATTCTCTACAAATATATCAACTATTACAGCCGTAAAAAATCTATTGTTGACGATTTTGAATAGCAGTAAAATTTAGCTTCTTGATTATTACAGCAGCTTCAGTAATTACGTTTGTTTTATTTTTTAAATTGCTTTATCATTAACTGTACCGTTAAGAGCGGCATCTTTTGGTTTAGTACAAATACTATCTCTGAATCACTTTCTTTAGCAGGAACATGATACTAGCAGTAGTTTCATTTTACTTTTACAAGTTTCTTAAAACAATTGTTGAGTTGTCTAAAGTGCTTATTTCTAAATTCAATTTCTTGTTCTAGCTTTCTGTTATGTTTCGTAAAAAAGTAGTCTTGATTATCCCGACCTGTCAATCAGACGTAGAATGGTCGATAGACTGCTGAAGCGAGACTAATTTCAAAACAAGGGCACGTAACCTATCTTTTACTCAAAAGTGTCTGGATGTTATGGACGCAACTTGGAACCAGTTTTCAGTCTATTATTTATAGATGATTAATGGTCATAGCTTATTAAGTACAACATGATCGTTTATTTAGTGACTATAATTGTGTGAAACTGATTTGAGGCTTGGCATATATATAAATATTGTGGCGTAATTGTCGAGATATTTGGAGATATTTATTTATGGTGGGTCACCCTAGTAATGAGATGATGCCGCAAAAATAAGTGGGGCGTGAGCCGTTAAGAAAATGATATGGATCGCTACTGTTTTTGCTATTTGCTTGTATGATTAAGTAATGCAACGTCGCGGCACAACCAACGCTG
Source organism: Patella vulgata (assembly GCF_932274485.2). Lineage (NCBI taxonomy): Eukaryota > Metazoa > Mollusca > Gastropoda > Patellidae > Patella > Patella vulgata. Next base: position 9,879,121 of record NC_065886.2, on the reverse strand, counting down.
TGTGTGGGTACAGGAGTCTCGATGTTTTAGAGATACATGGGAATCTTAGCAACAATTCAATATTCTGAATTTCGAATTTGACTGACCTTTACGATCCATTTTGCTATATAGTATATCTAACTCACAGGGATTAAATAAATACTGGAAGATATCTAGATTTATATAACGAGAAGTCTCAAATATATTTTAGGGAACAAAACTGGTTAATTCTAAATATTTGACTGTTAAAACTGTTTATCCTCGCCCAAAAGATATATCAGATAAAACCCCAAATCCCAAGTGTCTGGGTAAACCAAGCCTATATGCTTGACGATGTTATTGTAGTAATTCATAGTCACGATTATCAAGATACAAACAAGTCTGTCGATATTTAAATTTAAAACATCCAGACAAAATCTTCAGGCTATTTCATCAAATTTGGGAAGTGCCCCCCCCCCCCAGGACGTTTAGCCATATCCTTGTGAAGACCGGATGTGTTTGTGTTTGTCTTTTTATTGAAGGGGGAGGGGCCGAATGGTTAGCATGTGCGTGTTCTACCATAAGGTCTGTCACTGAGTCAACTCGCGTGGTTTCGAGTCCCAGGTTGTACGTGATAAGGAGTAGGGTCGCCTGTCGAACCAGGTGGGAGGAATCCGGTGGACGCGGAGAAAACCTGTCCAACCTAGTCGACTTTCTCCGAGTCCCCTGGTCACAGCTAAAGACCACTAAGCGCAAGAGAATTATTGAAATAATATTGAACCATATGTTAGCTCCGAAATGACCTAGTTTGTGTCGATTGGACGTCAAACCACATCTCTCTCTCTCTCTCTCTTATTAAAGTAATAACCACATGGCTACTTTAATGGATATGAAAACTGTCGACTAATCAAACGACTAATCAAATTATATCAGGACATTTCAAAATACTGTGGTATAAAATCAGATCCTAATGTAATCATTAACCGAGTGTATTAAAACTGTTTCTAAAATAGAGTACATTAAGTAGCCGTTTCCTGTTAACACTAGAACATTCTGATTAACATCTTAAATGGCGCATTTAGAATTTGCATAACTAATAAATTAATAACAATTGGTTAGACCGAAGTGACACTGTTCTGAATACGATTTAAGAGACAGCGGGTATTATTTTTAGATTTGGTATAGATTGTGTTGGTTTTCATTTTCTTAGCGTTGTTGCTCTGCGAATGTTATAATTTTCAAAGTTCACTTCCATTTATAAACAAGGAATACTAGTTGTTCTTCTTGTTCATGAGTTTGACGATCTTCGTTATTAATTCTGGCATGCTTGTTCCTTGTACAATTGCGCATCGATTGACGGACTTTGTTATGACGTCACAATTCAAAGATGGTAGCTGTCACGTCATGTTCGGTTTCTGGTCCATAGTATGCCCGTACTTTGTTGTTGTGTGTGGCGGGATGGCGAGGCAAGAAACCCTAACTTCTTGCCACGTATCACGAATTTAGCATAGATGACTAACCTTGTAATCTACAGCACACACATCAGATTTACACTTTAATACATCCTATCACCTGACAAGCAATGTTATATTCTGACAATAAGCCAGATACCAATATACAGGGGTAGTGGTGGTCGAGTTGTAGAACCCTGGCCTGTCAATTAGAATCCTGGCATAGATCGAGAAGAACCTTCGGAATTTTTTTAAGTAGAGTTCTCACTAGATATGGATGGACTGTCATGGATTATGAGTGTCTAGTCGTTTCTTTTGATCAACAGTCCCACGTCCACATTTGTACACGGATTCAGACAGCCAAGGTTTTTTTTACGTGCACATTAACGTATTCACGGAGCCTCGTTTTTTTTGTCCCACCCGAACGTTATTCTATCCCCGACCTTTCGCCCTGTACTAGTGACACGCGGATACCAGGCTGAATATTCCCAAGGAACTGAACCTTCTGGTGGCTCCCCAAAAAATATTTAATTCATTTATCTAAATGTACATTACATTAGACGATTTGTGGAAGTTTCATAGTTCAATTTTATGTAAATAACTACGCATAAACTGTTTACGTCAAACCTGCAGGTACCTCCTAGTGATTTCAAGTGCAGTGCAAATAAAAGTGACCACGTATCTTCAACATGTAATCATTTAAATCCCAACAACTCATTACGAAACACTCAAATATATTTGAAGTTTGTTGAAATGAAATATTAAAATCAAAGACGGAAGAATATTGAAAGAGCAAATGACACTTTAATCTCTGACTGGTGAGATAAGCTAATTCGTTTATTTGTTTAACTTTACTTTGTAAATATATAATCAAATGGCCACGAGATCTAATAAAAATACATTTAAGCCTTTTTGAACAATCTCGTATGGAGGTAATTATAAATCGATTATTTGTCAGGAAATTAAACAGTTAAGCGGATCATAACACATAATCATACGAGAGGGAGAAATGGGGTTTAACGTCCACTCGACACAAACTATGCCACTTCGGGACAAACACACGGTTCAATTTTATTTCAATAATAGGGGTCTTTAGCAATAGGAGGAAACCGGAGGAAACCCACGAGGTTGGACAGACGACCCTACTTCTTGTCACGTAAAACCGGGGAATCGAATCCACGCCAGTTCTCTCAATGACAGGCCTTATGATATAGCACGTTTAGATGTAGACCATGTGGTAAAAAACAGTGTTTATATATATTTCATAGTCCATGTAGACCACGTGGTAAACACTTGCGTTTATAGTCCATGTAGGGCATGTAGTAAAAACCAGTATTAATAGTCCATGTAGTAAATACAGTAAAAAAACTAGACCATGTGGAAAAGAAACAGTGTTTATTTCCCATGTTGACGATGTGGTAAAAAAACAGTGTTTATAGTCCATGTTGACGATGTGGTAAAAAAAACAGTGTTTATAGTCCATGTAGACAACGTGGTAAAAACCAATGTTTATAGTCCATGTAGACCACGTGGTAAAAACCAATGTTTATAGTCCATGTAGACAACATGGTAAAAACCAATGTTATAGTCCATGTAGACCATATGGTAAAAAACAGCGTTTATAGCCCATGTAGAACATGTGGTAAATACCAGTGTTTATAGACCTTGTAGACCATGTGGTAAAAACCAGTGTTTATAGACCATGTAGACCATGTGGTAAAACAGTGTTTATAGACCATGTAGAGCACGTGGTAAAAACAGTGTTTATAGACCATGTAGAACATGTGGTAAAAACAGTGTTTATAGACCATGTACAGCACGTGGTAAAAACAGTGTTTATAGCCCATGTAGAGCACGTGGTAAAAACAGTGTTTGTAGACAATGTAGAGCATGTGGTAAAAACAGTGTTTGTAGACAATGTAGAGCATGTGGTAAAAACAGTGTTTATAGACCATGTAGAACACGTGGTAAGAACAGTGTTTATAGACCATGTAGAACATGCGATGAAAAGTAGTGTGCATATACCATGTGGTAAATTCCAGTGTTCATAGACCATGCAGAACATGTGGTAAAACAGTGTTTATAGTCCATGCAGACCATATGGTAAATACCAGTGTTTATAGACCATGTAGAACATGTGGTAAAAAACAGTGTTTATAGTTCATGTAGACCATTTGGTAAAAACAGTGTTATTTCCCATGTAGAACGCGTGGTAAAAAACAGCGTTTATACTTTAAACTTCATAGTCCACGTAGAACAGGTTAATTATGCTATGGCACATATCGAGAACTCGGGAGACAACGTTTTGTTTATAACAACCGTCATAAATATATTTACTTAACTTATATGTTTTGTTAGATATGAAGTAAGAACTAAACATTTAAGTGTCACCAATTCGTGTAGAAGACTATTTTAATTAGTTTGATTGACTCTGTGGTTTGATTAGGTAAACTATATGATGTTAATCCGTGTCTACAACAAGGTAAATACAGACTTATTGACTATTATTTATTATACAGAGATGGATCGATCTATTCAATTCACGAAACGAATTAAAGATCTTTATTACGTAGGTGTATTCGGGGTTATTTTTAACTTTATTAAAGAGAGGAAATTTGGTTTAAAGTCTACTGAATATCATAAGGTACTCTTTTATATCAATAATATGCAGTGGGCGGGGTGGGGGGTGAAGGACCCCAAGAAACCCCCAGAGGCTGCAGGGCAGGTGATAATAGTCCTTCTGGTCGAAACAACGCCACTTGACTCAACTTGGTCTAAAGCACATTCGTTCGACCACTCGTCCCCACCCCGTCCCTTCTATATTTATAGATAACATTGTTATCATTTAGCAAGATATTATCATAGAATTGACTGCACTCATATTTCACATTTATGCGTTTGCATTTAATAATGATAATTTTATTACTGGTAAATAATCATATATTTGGGCCCCTCGTTTTTTATGGCAATAAGGCGAACGAAAGAATCCCCATGCTATCAAAAGAGAGTGGCTATATTTTGCAGTATGTGCAGCTGAAGTATTTACTAATACCCCAACTAAACCCAACTTGACATGCTATTCGTATCTGTTATCGCAGACACTTGAGTGACTATATCATGTATGGAGTGCCATAATATAGAACATAAAATTTTACACCTGCCATTATAACCCATATTGATATGGAACAACTTTAAAATGGAAGGAAATGAAATGGGGATTAACGTCCTACTGTTATGTTCCAACTGGGCTAAAGGAGACGGGATCCAGGGGATCTTTTAGGTTCACGCCAATGTGTACACGTAACGACGGTTTTTCGTCCTATACGAACGACTAGACAGCTGCTCTTGTCAGACCCTCCGTCCTGCACCACTGGCTCCCTAATATGGAACAACATTAGATAAAATAGAACAACATACAGTTTTTTTCAAAATTTCAATTTTTCAAGGTCTTTTAAAAGATGGCGGAGAGGGGGTCTTAAAGCCACATTATAGCAGACGAAAGCTAAAAATAGAAATTAAGACCATACACAATCAATAGAACTTGTATTATTAAAAACAACAGTTTTGTTAAAGACGTTTTCGATCGACCAACTCTTATATGATTTATAGCCATTTAACGTTTCTCTTTAGAGAGTTGTCTAATTTTAAAGGTCCAATAGTTCAGAATAAATTTTAAAAATAAAACTTAAACATACACTATGAAAGAGCCAAATCTGTCTATTGCAGGTCTTTCTTTAGGCCTGAAATGTTATCTAAATTATTAATTAGACATTAATTAACCTATCCAGGACATAATCAACTCTAGATGGCAGCGCTAGCTTGCGATCTTAAGTGGATTGTGAGCCGATTTACTTCATAGCTTTCCTTCTCGATTTAACGATTACGTGGATAATCGAGACTATGCTGTTTATTGTACTGACTTTAGTAATGATGACAGAGGCTAGGGGAAAATTTCAGTCGCTTATTTCTCGGTTCATAGTGGATCAATTTGAATGGAATTTTCAGCAAATTGCCTTTACATTATCTAGTATTTAACTATTATAGTGAGAACTACCAGCTCTTTACCTAATCTCCCATAATGTATCTTTAAGGCCATACACTATGCATTACTAGAATGAACTTATACTAAAAGAATCTCATTTTGGTTAAAATAAATATTCAGGTCGATTTATTCTGGCTCTATAGGTAATTTTTAGCACTATAGAATCGAAGCCAAACTACACTATTGTGGAAGTTAAATCTCTAAAATGAATATCAGTTCAAAAATGATTCAATTCCGTTCATTATTTACAAAGATATGACGAATTGAAAATCCAGTCGATCGATCTATACTGTTCTTTGTCACTAGACGGCAGCCATCTTTATTTGTCGTGAACCAAACGGATTAGAAATCGTTTATTTTCCGAAATATGCAAATCACGCATATTTACTTGAATTTATGAACATTTAAAGTAAATATTGGTTTTGTACTGATTCCACACCGCTATCGTAGACCAATAAAGTAATAATAAATCTTCTATCACACTCATACAAGTCAGATAATTCTTTGTGAAGGTGCTTAATTACATATAGTCAGATAGCTTAGGAGAAAGACTGAATTTTCCGGACAAAAGCACCAAACAATTAGAAATACCCTGAATTTTCCTATATCAGAGACATGACTTATGCAGAGGGCATAATAGCGATAAAGTACTGATTGTCTAAATACTGAACAATTTCTCCATTTAAAAGTTGCAGTATCTCCGGGAAGATGCAAATGTCTGCATTATGGGTTTTAATTGGTCGGTAGATCTGGAGTCGGCCAATCACATCCCAAACAATCCCGATATCTAGACATATATCGTTATAATTTCAGGCTCTTAGGGGCATTTCGTAATTGGATAAAGAAATGATAGAGATATTTGTAACTCAATAGAGAAATGAACTATAACACATACTTATGCAAAACAACTACTGATTTATTGGGTCGAAGTTTTAAGTTAACAAAGTATTAGTTCGCTGGTGGCTTTATCCCCACAATCTCATTAAAAGACCTGTTCAAAACTTGCATCCATTTAATTATTGTTTTAACTGAACGTGACAAAATGCATATTTACCGCGCAACTGTAATTATTTTTATCGTGTTATAGCATTCCTGACAAGTGACGTGTATATTAGGTAATCGGGTACAAGTAATAATTTACACAAAGATAAAAGTGTCGAAGTTAGATCGTAAATTATCTGATTCAGAAAAACAGGAATTAACAATGATATGAACTGAAATGATTGAAATGAAATGGGGTTTAACGCCCAACTGTTTTGCTCCGACTGGGTTAATGAAGACGGGCTTACGCCATGCAGTGTGCTCCAAGTTAAATGTTGCCCGGACAGCAGCACTTCGGCCTACTCATATATCGAATTCCAACTGCTAAGAGACCTTTTACGTGCCCACCCGAACGACTATCTAATTATCTAAACAGGTTTATTGCAATGAAATGTTTCACAACTGAAAACCACCCTTTTGCTTTAAAAGTCGTTTTATTATAAGTAATTATAACCTTCAAGAGTTTTCATGACAACTTAAATTGCCCAGTAAACTACTAATAACTCTAATAGTCTTATTTTGTTTTACCGCCCAAAGCTCAATCAAATTTGAAATGTTCTATAAATTATAAGAAAGATTAAGCTGTACGTGGATAGCCTTTTTACAACACATTTTAAAACGCACCATAAATCTATGTACATAGAGATTAATTGTAAGAGCCCAGATTACCCACGTGCAGGAAGATATATTCATAAGTCAATAAACAATTAAACTGATAACACGGGTCATGTTCCATAAAAAAGCCTTAATGCATATTCTGTGTTAAATTTGTCCAGGAACAGCAAGACAAATGTTAGCTGATTGGTGAGTGGTTTCCTTCTCAAAGTGTAGCTGCGTTAGTTCGGTTGTTTTTATTTGACCGTGAGATTTGTCGCCAGCGATAGATCGCTTCCAATCTCGTGTCGTAGGATGTATATGAGAATTAAACTGCAATGCTAAAAATAAAAATGGCGGAGTCTTGTTATTGTGGATTATAGTTTCCTTATTCTTATTTCTTCTGGGATCCTGAGTTCGTCCTTTTTGGTTCAGTAGAGAAACGGTTAAGAGTTTAAATGTGTGTGATGGTTGAACCCGTACTTCTCTCTAGGACAAAGCTTGACTTATTAATTAATCAACCAATGCACAGCTTAAAATGATATACAGTGTGTTTGAAAATAAATCACAACACGAATCAGTCTTCCACGTGGATAACACCAGTCTATTAATTCGGTTTAACTGTCTACCCTGAACATTCGACACCTGTGGTTCATCTTTCTTAGAGTCTTAGATGGACTTAGATTCTCGTACCAGTGGATACCTTTGGGTTCGATATGCTGCTAGTTTGACATACTGAAGCAAAAACAGGACTTTCTGCATAATTGACATCTATTCCTAATTAAAACTGATGTTTAAAGTAAACAAGATATATATAGATTAGCCTACAAATAACAACAGTGATATCTGTTTAACACAACGAATTATTTTGGATAAAGATGGCGGAAGCAGCGCTAGAATCTATAAGGTAAGTCAACTTAAATTGACAGACTAAACGTGCTGCAAAGAAAGTTGCAATTGTTCTTCGCATGTCTGTTCATTTTTTGCCCACAATATGAAGACAATCTTATGCCCGGCACTGGCTACAGTTATCAGAAAACAAAACGATTCATAGATTATTTCTGTCCAATTTGTATAAAATCTGTGTTTTTTTTAATCACATCTGGGCTTGTCATGCTATACGGCGAATTGTTTCTAAGTTATCTTAAGTTTAAACTTGTATATGGTGACGCTGGCTCTGCCAGTAACCCTAGTTCACTTTCTGTGGATGACTGGACTTTCAACACACGACGGAAACTGTTTCTGTTGCCCTTCTGTGGCTATAAATGCCTATGTGGGAAATTATAATAATGACCTGTATTTCCAATATAGTGACAATTGCGTCTGTTGTCCTTTTCCTATCGGTTTCTATGGCACTGTTGCATCCAGTTGTATTTGTATTCTTCCCGAACATTTGTTGACAAGCAGATAAAACGAATTAAACTACACCAACTGTTTACTAAAGTTGTAATTATTGAGGAAATTCTATGATACCCCACACCATTATAAACACAGCTTATTCATTATTTTCTATTTGTTCTAAGTTTAACGACAAATATAATATTTCGTTTGTACCTTATTTTGTTTTCCGAATTTCCTGTCAACCTTACTCCAGGGGTAAACCGGACAATCGATAGACCATGAAATGTTGTGAATGGAATTTTGAAACCTCACTGTAAATGAGGAATCGTAGACTAGTAGTTGTCTTAGGCACAGTCTGAGTACACCTGCTATCATCTGTCACTCAAGAGGAAGAGAATGTACAAGTAGCTCAGGAATCTATCGTTAAATCCCACGGTCGTTTGATATGGCATATTTTCGATCAGATCATTTAAAGAAGTTTTATAAATATCCAAACCTTGGACACCATCTAAGGTAGCGCACTCACAGACCGTCAATACGGACAAATTCGCTATTTAGGTGTCATGATTTGTCAATGGGTTAGTGCAGAGTATGTTTCTGGGTTCATTCGTTATAATCGTTGCAGATGTTTTCTTTTTAGGCATACATATTTGGCTTCAGAGATATATTTTAAGCTTTTTGTGGGAAAAACATCACGCTGTCCTTGAGGAAAACCATTATTATTTGTTTTTACTGAAAAACATTATTGTATTCATAAAGTGTCAGCCAACAAAACATCCTCTCATTATTAAGTCCTACATAAATCCGCCATATTATATTATAATGGCGGACGTCAGTGTAGACCATTAAGGTGTTAGTATTGATATAGTCAATGATTGTGGTAGGTATTTATGGTTGTTTTTGTGAATAAAGCCATAAAAGAGATTTAGCAATCACTTCTACTGGTTTCTACTAACACAATAGCCTAGTCAGTATATTGTTAGGTTGATTAGAGATCAACTCCACGGTGGACATTTATACCTGATTGCGTTAAACATATTTAATATATGCTCGTGTTGTGGCCATTCAATAACATCTCGATTAGTGGTAAGTCTATTTTTTTATAAGAAATTAATTTTAGTTTGTAATATTTGAATTAAAAGTCATCTGTGATTTTTACTATGTGGAAGGTCTATGGACTATTAATTGAATTTGTCGAATTCGTTCATTCATCAGATTTTGTGTCTGTGTGTGGGTGTGTGTGTGGTGGTGGGGGGCATTCACAACAAAAGAGTTCAAAAAGTTAGACTTAAATCGCTGGATGAAAGAGGACCTCTCGAACAGCTTTTGGAAGATCATTCCATATTTTAGCTGCTCTGATGCAGAGAGCATATTCACCAGAACGTTTATTATATTTAGGAATCCACAATAAGCTACTATCACATGAAGAATGAAGATTGGATCGCCGAGGAAAATAGAAATCAAAAAGTTCTTTTAAATAATATATTTTGAATCTAACCCACGATTATTTGTTGTTTGTCAAGCGTGCCATGCTTGGGAGATGAATTTTTTCCGGGTTACGGCTTCACCGGCTACTCTTCGTTGAATTCCAACCGTTAAGTGTGGACAAACCAGCGTCCACAGTTTGAGGTACCACCTGAACGACAAGGCAACGCTACACCGAACCCGGCCTGAGAAATACAGAGATTCCCTTAATTCACTCAAGAGTTTGAAGCCGGTTTATTCTAGCTGAAACACCAGTCCCCTTTTCGGTCGACAAATCCAGGCGTTCAGTTATACAATGTGAAAGGGGGCGAATGTTAACCTCGTGATTGCTCGAGAATTTTATAAAATCAGAGGCACTGAGACAATATCATTTAGGTGCAAATAATTATATGTATAGGCGTGGAGTGAGGCCAATACGGAGACAATGCTTTGGACGTTTGTTTGTTCCATGTTATTTCGAGGAATGGTGGTGGTGGAACCCTGACCCCCACCTCACGACACACGCCAGGAATTTATGGAAGAAAAAACAGCTCTTTATTCACTAACATTAACATTTGTATCTTAAAAGATTGGTAAATTGTATTGTTATTGTATGCTTGCTGATTCTCCATTATTGCATGCTGACGTATTGTATACTCGGTTGATTTCCGCTTATTTCGTCATAATGTTCCGGTTCGATGAATTACGAGAAATGTGTTTGGAGAAATGTTTTTTGAGAAATGTTCTGCAAGACTTGTATTTGGAAATTTGTTGTTCGAGATTTGTTTTTCGTTGAATGTCTCTGATGAAATGTAAATGTAGACTGATATTTTAATTTTCTAAAATAAATTTTATCTTTATATAACTAAAATTAAATTAAACAAAATACAATTCACAAATCTTTTATAACAAATGTCTGATTTGTAAAACAAATATTGATTTTAAGACACCAATACTAATTTTAGTGTACAAATGTCGGAATACGACAACAAATGAAGAAATAAGAATTAAGGACTGTGAATTAAGAACTAAGACTTGAGAACACTGAATAAAGAGCTGTTTAGTCTTCCATAGGAAATTGGGTGTATATAATATATTGATGATATAAGAGATTAGGTATTTATATTAATGGTATTTATAGAGCAGTGTACCACGTGGTATTTTATGGCGTGTGTTAGGATGAAAGTGAAAGTTAAGTGTAACCTCTGATAACAAATGACCACATGGTAATCCTTTTAACACAGACCCAATGTAAATATCAGTCTAGATTAGTCAGCATTTAGTAACATTTATTATTGACTTTTAAACTGTTTTATCTTCAGTCCAAATTACATTCAGTCGGAGGCTTGGTGAGTAACTACCCAGGAGTTCCGGGGTACGATCACGGTATTGGCAGAGAAGGTCCCCCAGGAGTTTCCAGCGTGGTATCCACTTGTCACTGGTGTGGGACGCAGGGCCTGGCAAGAGTCAGCGTTTTGTTTGTCCCCGTTTACCCATAGAATTAGCTGGCGAGCAAACGGAAACGCTGCTGACCGGCCACGGTTTACCTCATAGCCCAATGCATGACTTTTGCCACCATCTTTATTATCCCATTGGTGCAGAAAAGTTAAACCCATGTCATTTCAATTTAAAATTTATGCACCAATTGAGCAAAATCTGTTAATACATCTCTGAGCTGTGCGTGTACGGATCGCGCACATTAAAGGCTTATAGACTTTTTGTGGACACTTGTACACGATACCTTGCTCCCTTCCTCTCTTCTAGTGGAAGTTCGTTTTGCCATCAGGGGGTTGAATGGTCGAATGGTTAGCACGTGCGTGCTGTATCATAAGATCTGTCATTGAGTCAACTGGCGTGGTTTCGAATCCCCGATTGTACGTGGCAAGGAGTAGGGTCGCCTGTCCAACCTCGTGGGTTTTCTTTATTATGTGAAATAAAATTAAACCATGTTAGTCCCGAAATGACCTGGTTTGTGTCGAGTGGACGTTAAACCCACCTCTCTCTCTCTCGTTTGCCATCGGAATTAAACGCTCAGCCATTCAACGAAAATCTAGGTCAAAGCTAACTGGAGTCACAGTGAATATGATATTATTTATTTACTTGTTGAAATTGATAATCTCTCCTTGACGCCAATGGAAGGCAACTGCAATACTGGGCTGGTGGCCAACTTTGTATCCAATAGACTGGGCTCCCGATATCATATTTAAGAGCGGGCGGCGATGTTTGAGCGGTGGGGCTTCGTTCCCACATCAGCGAGATGTAACGTGTGACAGTTCTGTTATTCACTGGCTGAATTCCACCACCCACGAATTTGTGGTCGCTGTTTTACGGGTGATACACGATTATCTGGGTCTACAACTACGACATGTCCCCTCAGTAAGCATTTGTGACCACGGGGATGTCCTACCGATGGAAATTGATGAATCATTGGGGCGTCGGGAAACATGTTCCCCGCGTCCTGGGAAAGCTATTGGGCGCCACGAGGCATGTGCATCCATCGGAAGGCCTCGGGAGAGCTGAGAAAATTTTCAGTTTTTCCAGATGTGTTTCCGACGTTTTTTCTCCGAGCATCGGGAGCCATCTGGAGAAAATTTGTTTATTTCCACATCGCCGATGATTTTTTCCCCAGTCGGACCTCGATATTATAGTGAATGTTACGCAACATATGCCCCCTGCTTATTGAGAAGCCATTGTTAGTTTATTATTATGTGTGTTAGTAAGTCTAACCAGTCAAGTGGTGACTGTATTATTTACATTACCACCATATCGTTTAGATATTTGATCTAGAGACAATCCATAGTGATTATCACATACAATAGCTAGTCTCACCTATATGAACAATGTCAAGTTAATCAACTGACTTTGTCTGTGATATCACCTCGGCGGGAGCGGATGTTAAATAAACAGTCGATTAACTTGTAGTAAATTATTGTGAATATCATGTATTGGCTTGAATGAGGTTCGACGTTATACAAGCTTGTAACATAAACCCTAAGCTACGTCTACTTTCATGATTTTGTCTGCAATATCACCTTGGTGTAAGTTGACGAGAGAGAGAGAGAGACGTCTACCCATACTCGACACAAACTAGGTCATTTTGAGACTAACATATGGTTCAATTGCGCGTAGGGGTCTTTTAATTAACAGTAGGAGGAAACCGGAGGACCCGGAGAAAACCCACAAGGTTGGTCAAGCGAACCTACTCCTTGTCACGTACACCCAGGGAATCGGAACCACGCCGGCTGACTCAATGACATATCTTATGATACAACGCGCACGCGCTAACCATTCGGCCACCCAACTCACAGTAAGTTGACTTTAAATTATTGTTGAATACCAGTATTCGGTGCATGCCATTTTAGTGTGGTTTCGTGTAATATATAAACACTTACCCCCTCCCCACTCCCCACTGTTCGTGAGACGTGACATCAGGTGTTTCTGTAAACAGTTATCATACAACGTGGATTACCGAAAAGGAAGCAACTTGCTATTCTGAACAATGGCCACTAATGCATATGCTGTAAATAAAATATCATCCTTGTAACGTATCGTACACACGACATGATATGCTGTAATGATAACATCTCCACCCATTTCAATTAACTCTAAATGTGCTCCCAGGATTTGGGGGTTTCTTGGACCCGTTAAGTTTTCTACTTGATTGAGAAAGAGGCTCGCTGTTTGCGAAAATGAAATGAAAACAAATTTAACGTCTTATTTTCTGCAACGACCCGACCAAAGAAGACGGGCATACGTCCTTTGGGAGACACAGCGGTTGTATCCAGATGTTGGCCGAGAACGTTCCTCGAGATATTACAGTGGGGTTTTGATTTGTCAGTGATGCAGGGCGGAATCATCAATACCCGTTTTTATTAACCCTAGATCAATGTCATATTTGTTTATTTTACTGAACCGACAATAAGAAATCAATATAGTAAATATGGTTTCCATTCGCTAGATTAATTCTTAAACAGTAAACCAACACTGACCCAGACGAACATAATGACGCATCTAAAGATTTCTATTCCTCTCATGGATATAAATGATTTTCATTGCAGACCTCTGTATACCAAGAGTGGGATTGCTATTTTATTGAGATTGGTTGTTGCCATCTCCACATGCTGATATGTGGGGTAGGGTGGCCGATGGGTTAGCGCTGTCATTGAGTCAACTTCGTGGGTTTTCTGTGGGTCCTCCGCCACCCCCACTACTAAAGACCCCTACGCGCAAGCGAATTGTTGAAATAAAATTGAGCCATATGTTAGTCGCGAAATGACCTAGTTTGTGTCGAGTGGATGTTAAACCCCATTTCTCACTCATTCTATTAATCTGTCTGTGTATGTACTAATAACATAAACTATATCCTACGTTACTCAATATCACAACCGTGTTAATTCTGCTCTATTAATTGTTAACACATTTGATGTACAAATTGAATAATATAACTTCGGATTTAATTAACAAGTGACATTCAATCGTAACACCTCCAACGGGAGAATTAGAGCTATTAATGAATAGGGTTACCATCCACCTTTCTTAGAAGTATGAAACAATATTTAACACTTTAGAGTTTCCGTCTTGTCAATCACATACTCGATGCTAACAAGAACAATTGTCACAAAATCATTATCAATAATGAAACAACCACATTACGACTTTTGAGCAAATTGTTAAGGATGTGCTTCTTCCGTATCAAATGGCGAGGTTTCGATTCCCCTGTTATACGTGACAGGGAGTAGGTTCGCCTGTCCAACCTGGTGGGCTTTCTCCTAGTTCCCCTGTTCCCCGGTTTCCTCCTACAGCTAAAAGCCCCCCCCCTCTTTCTCTCTCTCTCTCTCTCTCTCTCGCCCATTCCGTAGTTCGTCATATTCTCAAGTTTCATTTAGATGTTGAAATTACATCCATTTTGTTAACAATTTCTCCTACGTTGCATATCATGGACAATAAACTTCATTTCCGGTTCCGGTCGGTATATTCAAATAGACTTTTCATGCGAGAAGGAAAGCAATCACATGCATCTCTCGAAAAATATTTTACCAACGTGTCATGTCTTTGTTGTTTTCGGTATTGTTTATCGCTAGCATAATGCTGACATAAACATGGAATAGAGGTCGGAAATGGCTCATGAGGAATGAAAAAAAAAACGTTGTGACGTTTGAGATACTGGTTACGTTGTGACGTTTGAGATACTGGTTACGAATGTACCTCGTCCGTAGTTAGTCACGTCCTTAATTACATTTGGCCTTTGAAATTCCATTCATGTCGCTAACAATGCCCCCTGTATTGCCAGGGACAATAGAACACACGTAGCCAGTATTTCCGGTCGCTATATTCGATGTCTACGTATTTTTGCTATGACTCAGTATTTAATCAGTTTTTTTAAGTTTCGAATGAATATGTTGGTTATTTTACAGACTTCGGTTGTTATTTTAGACAGAGGTTAAACATCCGAGTGTAATGTGTAACATGTAATGTCCTATAACAATAAAAACATCACAGCGCAATGACCACCCGATTAGATTTTATTACATACTTCGAGAAGGTATTTGTTGAGTAATAAAACCTTCTAGTAGTTTATCGAGGGCTGGCCGTCCTTACGGTAGAAATAAAACCTTCTAGTAGTTTATCGAGGTTCGGGTGCTTCCGGAGTCCAAAATGGCCGCTTTATATAAATGAGAATTTTGGGGATAACTAACCCGAACCCTAACCCTTTTTAAAAGACTCAACTTGGGTCTAATTTAGTTTTTACTTCTCTTAAAAGGGTTAGGGTTAGGGTTCGTGTTAGTATTCCCCTAAATACTCATTTGTATAAAGCGGCCATTTTGGTATGAGTTCTGGCTTGTTCTGGAATTTGTTGCTTCTAGTGGTGATAATATTTGTACCGTGCGGTAAGGACGGCCAGCCCTCGATAAACTACTAGAAGGTTTTATTACTCAACAAATACCTTCTCGAAGTATGTAATAAAATCTAATCGGGTGCAATGACAGGCCGTAATGCCACAATATGATTAAAATATCTCATCGCAGTGTGAGACACGTAATGCCACGAACTGCATTTAAAATAGGTGAGACACGTAATGTCACTAAATGACTAAAAGAGCTCAGCGGAATGAGAGACACGAATGATTAAAACATATCAGCGCATTGTGAGACATACAATGCATTGTGAGACATGTAATGCCACAATGCTTGGTTACATATTGATAGTTGGAATACGTTGGCTTGGATACATATCGATAATGGGAATACGCTTGCTTGGTTACATATTAATCGTGGGTTTACGCTGACTCGGTTACATATAGATAGTGGGAATACGCTGACTAGGTTACATATACATAGTGGGTTTACACTGGCTTGGTTACATATTAATAGTGGGTTTACGCTGACTCGGTTACATACAGATAGTGGGAATACGCTGGCTTAGTTACATACTGATAGTGGGAATACGCTGACTCGGTTACATATAGATAGAGGGAATACGCTAACTTGGTTACATATTGATAGCGGGAATACGCTGGCTTGATAACATACTGATAGTACGTATACACTTGCCTCATTACATATTGATAGTACGTATACACTTGCTTTGGTTGGTTTTCAGATCGCAAATGTACGTAAATTTAAGTATAGTCAGTTGAGATTAGGTTAATTTGTCGGTGGTCAGTATTAATCTCCATTCTAGCTGTGTAAATCTGTTGTGATAATCTATGAGTTTTTTTATGATTGTTTAAACAAACTAACGACCTCCGTGTCTGATCTCGTTGTATAATAATATTGGTGTCAGCAGTAGTAATGGTGGTAATTCTCGACAATTTAAGATAATCAACTATAGTCATAGACGATTGAGAGAGAGGGGGATGGGGGGGGGGGGGTGTAACGTCCACTCGACACAAACTAGAGCGTTCGGGACTAACAAATAGTCAATTTTATTTCCTTGCCACGCACAAACAGGGAATCGTAACCACGCTAGTTGACTCAATGACAGACCTTATGATTACAGCGCGCGCTAACCATTCAACACCCGTCCCCCCATAGACGGGTGATACGATTCCGAATTTGTTTAATTCGGTCCTACTAATTCTCGACAAGGGTAAAATTGTTATCCTTATTATCCTCATTTTTAATAACTTCCGAATTGTCTTCTGGGGTATGTTTTCCCTGTTTCATAATAAATTACGTTCGAAACCATTTTGTTCATGGAGTTAACGACATCGTGTACTGATTTTAAAGTGTTCACTGTGTCTTAGATATTAGGATCCCATGTTTTCACGGTATAATAACGATATTGATTGAAATCGGCCACTATTGAATTCTAACTCTTGTTTTTAATTTCAAATTATAGTATGGGTAATATGTAATAAACTATAACACATACTTATGGAAGAACAATTACTGATTTATTTGGGCGACGTTTCGAAGAGTATTCTCTCAACGATTTCAAGCAAGTACAGTAACAAATGTGTAGAGCAATTATATATAGACAAGCAATAACAACAATTCAGAAACCATGCATGACAACAACAAGATCAAAGGATTAAAAAACAACATGATCAAAGGCAATATACATATGACGGATTATAGGGGTAAATAATTTTAATTGGACAACCAATCATGACAAATGAGAAACCATATATGATGTGATTGGCTAGGTGAGGGTACATCAAGGGAATAATAAAGGACTGATAATAGGGGTAAACATACCATTAAACCAAACAAAAGGGAAGCCATACATGTTACGAAAACATCAGAGGAGTAGTGAGCTACATAGGGATTAAATGGTTAAGCCATATTTAAGTGAATTACAAAATATTAGTATTAAAATGCACACAACATAGCACACCTAATGATAATCCAACATTCTTATGTAGTTCGAGGTCTAGCTCCTGTAATGTAATATTTCAAAACAATTCCCTCATATCAAATATATTGTCTTTATTAGGCCGGTTGGTAGGACGTTAAACCCCATTTCATTTTATTTCAAAAATGATCTCTCGCATTACAAAAATCATAAACCACGCTAATTCATGTCTCGGCAATTGTCTGACTCAATATATCAAATCATATTTTTTCTCGAATCAAATAAGTATGTTGAAATAAGCCACTGTTATTTGTGTATACAGAGATTCGTTTTATAGTACTTAGTTACTGTGTGGGAGTCAATGACATTACATTAAATACCTTTAACAAGGGGACGTAACTATCCTCATATTAATCTCTAGTAGGCCCAATCCAGATTAGCGAACTCGACGCGTAACTTTTGTATTATACATAGCTTTATTTAATGCCTCGATGTGTCGAAATAAATATAACCCCTGTCCGTATTTTACTTAATTATCATTCATTCGTAACGAACATATTCGACAAGGGGCGCAACTCTCCCCCGTAATGCCCATAATCTGGATTAACTTTTAAGAAAGTTGACTAATCGCTGATTCACCGGCTTATTAACAATGATACGTATATATGTGGGTCGTTTCTTACGATAGCCATATTGTCCTGGAGTGGTCATTCTGAAGTTTGAGATGTAACCTATCGGACATTGTGACATTGGTGTATAAGGTTTAGCTCGCCCATGTTGTGTAGTTATTCTGTGTTGTGGAGTTGTCCTATGTAAAATTATACACGGAATTGGTTTTAAAAACCCGTGTTATCATCTTCTATAATCTAAACAATTGTACCCGGATTTCTTAAAAAAAAAACAACGTTTAACCATTGAAGACTTTGATTTTCCTTTGTCGAGAATGTGAAAAGATATCGATCAGTAGGATTTACTGTCAAAATTTGAAAAGTAAGTTTAACTTAAAATAAATTTCTTTTTTTTTAAAACGTCTATATTTGAAGTCAAATCTTGTTGAGCGGTATCCATCATCTAATTATATGTATACTCTGTCATGTTATACCTATATGTATACTCTGGCATGTTATACCTATAGGCTATGTATACTCTTTCATGTTATACCTATATGTATACGCATTTGTTAAAAACAATTACAAAATTACAAAAATGGCTGTTTCACGGAACGAAAAAATAAATATTTATTTTTGAAAACTAAATAACAGTTGTTCCTCTATAAAAAGATTACTTTAAGGATTTCTACTGGGGCTTGGGATGCCTAGTGGTCTAGAGTCTCACGCTTCAAGGTCTAGTTTGCCGGTCATCTCAACGGTCGTGGATTCGATCGCTGATGTGAGCGTATGTAGCTTTCTCAACCGCGTGTGTTTACTCCGGGTACTACGGTCGTCTCCCACAGGAAAGATCCTCGCGCTAAACATAATAAAAAAAGACAACTTGTCTATTTTAAACACTAATAGAAGAAGATCGATTCTTGATATAAGAGTAGGCCGTAGCACCGCTGTTCCCGCCAAATTGACCTCATGGCACACTGTATGGAGTATATACCGTCTTCATTATATATAAGCCCTGTCGGAGCAGAACATTTCCATTTCATTTCCATTTCCATTTCCATTCCAATTCCATTTCCATTCCAATTCCATTTCCATTCCAATTCCATTTCCATTCCAATTCCATTTCCATTCCAATTCCAATTCCAATTCCATTCCAATTCCATTGCATTTCCATTTGATTTCCATTGCATTTCCATTTCATTTCTTGATACATATAAGACATTTCCCTTTGTACGCTTCCGGGAGAGCTAAAAAAAGTAAACAACTCGGTTCATAGTTTTATTTGAACAGACCAAGAATGTTTCACAATCCTATTCAGATATCGCGAATGAAATCTATGAATATAAGCAAATATCAACATTAAAATCATTTTCGAATGATAAACAAGCACGTTTTAAATATGAAACACTAATTCCAAAATCAATTGCTGTGTGGCTGTTTATCCGGTATACATTTCCGACACTGAACCAATCGATAGAAATAATATTGAAGTAATGTTGATTGAATTCAAGTAATATCGATTAAGATATATCTTACTATGTCTTCAAAATGTCTTTCTGATGTTATCGTTGAGAAGTGTTGCACCAGGAAAAGATTATTTTCTAATAAAATCTTTTATGGCATTTTATCTTATTCTTAATATTCCTGTCTTTCTGACTTTATCTGCTGTACCAGGAAGAGATTATATTTTGATATCATCTTTTATGGCGTTTTTACTTACTCTTAATATTCGTGTCTTTCTGACTTTATCTTATACGTAGGGACACGAGGAAGATATCCACTTCTAACGATATATTTTATTTAATGAAACAATACTTAAAGTTATCTTTATAATTCTTTGGACCAATTACAGTTTTGATAACATCAATATGAACACAAGGTAAAAACATCATCTACTTCTATTCGTTGTCGTAAATGCACGGGTTCATTGCATATAGCAGTTATTGTATTTTAATTGTGTGTGTATTTTCTAGGTTGTTCAGCTGTATGTGATTTTTAAATTTTGAACCAAGTTATCTTTGCCCAAACGTCTTCTCCCGGGACAGAAATCGTGATTTCAAGCTGAATTGTTCAAAACGAAAAGCCATCCGATTTTTATCGCCTTAGATACATTATGTAAGATTTAGATAAAGAACTGGTTGTTTTTGTTGTACTTGTTCAAAAATAGATAATGAAAAATGAATATATTAAAACTTTCAGTCAAATTACTTGATTCCGGTCGATTGTCAGGTACCATTGCTACGATAATAAACAAAGTCTTTATTTTCTATTTTAACTTTTAATTATCAAATGGTGATTCTATTCAATAGCACAACCCTCTGATGGTCTAGAGAGTTGATTGTGGGCTTATCATGTAAATAGATGCCTATAATTTATAAGGTATATAACATTTAACAGATTTAGCTCTTGCATAATGCATCTTTAATTTATTGAAGAGTATTCTGATCTTGAGTATTGTTGACTTTATAAGCGGATTCGTATTATGTATCACAGAGTACTTGAATCTCCAATCTCATCACTCCACTCTTCTTTCTTACGTTTTTGAGTTGCATTATATCTATTTTACCACGGAATATTTGATTAACTGGTGCGATAATATTACTGTTTAAAATATCGGGTTGTCAATAGCTTTGCTCAGTGCTGGATTTACCCATAAGCTTTGCACGGTGAAGGTCCACAACATTTGGTCACAGATGTATATCATTTTTAACACTTTCATAAGCGTTTCCTACACGCAATGCCTAGGGAGTCTATTATTCTAAATCCCTAACTGGTTTGCATTCGATATTTTGACTTGTATGTGTTATTCGTGTGTCATCCTTGAACTCGGAGGGATCGACGAGGCTCGAGCTGTCTGTGAGTAATTTCAAGGTCTAGTATTAATTTATCACTTTTGCGTATCCCCATTTCTAATTACCTGGACAACCAAGTCTGAATATTTCCTGAAGTGGTCGGGGCGAGTCATCATCGCGATTATCACTATAATAGAAAAACGAAATTGCTCAAATGAGTAACGTAATCCCGCTAAGCAAAAGTGTCGACATTTAAATTTGAAGAGATTTGGTATAACCAGGTACTCCTGCAGTTACCGTTTCATAGAAGGTGTTCCGTCTTCATAACCCCTAGTCGCTGCAGAAAAGTAAAACGAGTGACCCCATTTCATTTCATTGAAGGCGATCATTTCTTTTTATATTATTGTTTGCTTATTTTGTAAAGGTAAATTATATAAGATTTGGATAAAGAGCTGAAAAATGAATATTCTTGAAAGTTTCTGTCAAATAACTTTATTCTGAGCGAAGTTAAGAATAATTGAACTTTTGACAAGAATACCGTTTTCTCGACACGTTGAAAATTAGAACTCCTGTACTAAATATGTTCCCTCAGAAAATAAAATCATTATTATTATTATTATTATTATTATTATTGCAACTTTAATAATCGAAGTCTCGATTTTCCATATGGCGCTGGTGTCCTAATACACTTAATATCCAAACCACCCGGTGGTCTAGAGAGTTGATTATTGTATTTTCGTGTGACGAAATGTCTGTATAATAATGTATATAACAGTTGAAGTCATTGGCGGATTATCTTTAAGTTATGAAATTTATCAGTAATGTCATCTAAAACTGTTCTATATTTATATTAACTGAATATAAGATCTAGCAACATAACTATGTTTGTTTTTTATGATAAATTCAAACGTCAGCTGTTAAAAAATAAGCCTTCGAACATGTAGATCTTTTTGGTTGGTATAATTAATACATTAGCATAAATTAATTTTGCGGTACTCTTCAATCGTAAGATGTGAAATATGAAAGAGTAGCTCTTGGGTACGTAAGGTGGTCGTGTACGGAATATGAAATTTTGTTGAAGCATTTCAAAATGTATTCATTAATATATTGAGTCATTAGCCGTTAATATTGAAATTAGTGGTATATCTATTATATCCCACTCCGAGAACATTCTACGAGTCAATGGTCTGAAACATTAAAGTGGACAAAATACATACACAAGACGCAATTTGTATGGGTGTTAATGTACATGTATATTGAAGATTAGTCAATACCAATTTTCGATTTATATTCTGTAAATAAGCTTTGACTATTTGGTTTAAGGTCATGCTGTTGAAACTCGAGATAGCCACAAGGCTTGTGAATGGCCAGCAAGGAATTTGTTAAATTTTCTGTAACATTTAACACTACATTCAGGAGAGAGAGAGAAAGAAAAAGAGAGAGAGAGAGAGAGAAGGGGAAGGAGGGAAGGATGGTGGTGTTAACGTCCACTCGACACAAACTAGGTCATTTCGGTTCAATTTTATTTCAATAATTCGCTTGCCCGTAGTGGTATTTAGCAGTGGGAGGAAACTGGAGAACCCGGAGAAAACCCATGAGGTTGGACAGGCGACCCTACTCCTTGTCACGTAAAACCGGGCAATCGAAACTCTCTCTCCCTCTCTCTCTCTCTCATTTCATTTAAGAGTATATTTAGTGCATGAACTATAAGTAATGTGTATAGGTGTTATGATGTTGATATTAGAGATTGGGTGTGATCAGTGATGTGTTACCTATAGGTCGATAAGTACCGTTATATTACGAATATAATAGTCTGTTATGGTGACCAATACTCCACGGTTCGACAACTAGACAATTATTGTTATAATCTATTATAGTAGCTGTTTCAACATGCACTCAAGATCTAACCCCCTGGTCCCTTTGTCCCTTCTACTATAACATCAATCATTAGACCATTTAGACGGTTTAAAAACGTATTACTAGACACAGACATTGAGTGTAAACGGGATTCGCACAAATTGTAAGAATTGTTCATTATATTACTGGATTACTCGTACAGTAATTTGTTAACTATTTTATGATCATGGACAATCTTAAGATCTAAGGAACTGTGAATTTATTGTGAGTCCCGGCAGTAGTTTGTTAATTATTGTTTGAGAATGGATGGTTTTTAAAAAATCACATAATCTATTATGCAACGTGGACCCGGATTCAAAAGTCACGTAAACTGTTAGTTGAAAAAAGATTCCCGTTATAAGGAATTGTGAATTGATTGTAAACCGTATGTGTTTTTTTGGAATTTTTTTAACCATCTTGGATATGTGGTGTGATTGAAATGGTGCGTTATTTCAAACATGTAGTAAAAATACTAGCTTATGAAAACACGACTGTTTGTGTTTAGTTTAAGGTTATCTAAGAATTGAATCGGGACGTATGTGTAAATTGTTCATTCATTTTCTGAAATGAACCCGGCGTCTATGGAAACTGTCAATCACCAAAGAAAGTTAACTCTCATTGTGTAAACTCAATGGTGGTGTAGAACGAAATAATGATACCGTGTTACACCTTTTAAAATTAATAAATCCGGCTGGTTGTTTTTCGGCTATTTTAATTGGAAGTGATTCTGTTTTCAGAATTCGTGAATGAATAAGATCGGTTTCCGGTTATTTGTAAATCGAAGACCACGTTGCTGGTTTCAGCAAGTTCCTGGATAGTTAAAGTACATCGGGTTCGACATTTCGGTTGATCCAATTGCATGATTAAACAGGCACCTGACTAAACAGGCCTAACTGTCTGACTAAAACAGGTACAATAACCTGACTAAAAGTCGAATAACCTGACTAAAGGTCGAATAACCTGACTAAACAGGTCCAATTGTCTGGCTAAAACAGGTATCTGACTAAAGACGAGACCGTGTGGTGTTTTATAATCTAAGTTATTTACTGTATATTGTTAAACTACGTTGATATATTATCAGTACAAATGGATTAAATATCGATAGGTATTCGAATACTGGATATTTAATTAATTCATGGCTCCAATAAAGCTCGTATTACATAACCACTGAGGCTTGCCATAAAAATTAACTTCATAAAAACAGCGTAATTTGATATGTCAGATTTGTCTCTGATAGGCAGGGTCGTATTACCTGTATTACCATGTACCTGGCGGTATGATCAAAGACAATCTACTGTTAGTGTCGAGTATAGGTAAAACAATCCCTAACGTACCTTGATAAGATATAGCATGCTACCTGTATAAAACTTGATAAGATTATCTCACAGTAGATAAAAGTCATTTGTTTAAAAGTTACAGATTAACTTCGTCGGTATTTTAGAATTCTACTTGACGTGAAGGGATTAAATGGTGCGGATTATAGGCATTTTCAAACTTGAAGATATTTGAGTGATTAAATGTGGATTACGTCGTGTAGTTATTTTGTGAGAAAGGATTAAATACTTGTTGAATTGACATTGGCTTGTCGCGTCATTTGGTGATAGTTAGTAACGCTTGTAGTACACACGGCAGAATAGTCTGACTCTTCCACGAACACAAGATACTTGACATTAGTCACTCTATATAGTGACGCGTGCAGTACACAGAGAAGAATAGTCAGTTTCCTTCACGAAACACGGATACTAATTGTGATCTTTTGTTAACTTATCCAAAACAGTTGCCGGGTTTAGGAAATTAAGGGCGAGGATTGAAGTTAAAAAAACGCGAACGAAATTAAAATTTTCTGCTTTAATCGCCCGTGTAAATTATACGTAACTTTATTTAGTGGCAGGTAGCAACGCGTATAGTACACACGGCAGGATAGTTTTATTCATTCAACGAACCCTGATACTATTTCAGATCTGATGTGAATCTGTTTTGTGTACATTTTATCTTTTTCAACTAATTTGTGACGTTATTGGAGAGCATTAAAGGAATTTTAAAACCATTCAAGGCTTAAACAAAGTAACAAAATACCGTAAGACTCCAAGTTGAAGTGGAAAAACAAGATAAAAGTATGATCACCGAGTATTTCAAGTTGTATGACTATTTACAAGATAATTGATTACCGGTAAAATGTGCTTTCATTGTGAATCTCTTTGAATTGAGGATATTTACGATTGGACTGAAGTATTCTGTTTTAGCTGACTGAAAAAATCATCAAACATCAGTATCAAATATCAGTATCAAGGAGACAAAGAAAATCGATCTATTGATAAAGTGCAAAGATCGTATTTCACAAATTTGAAATATTTAATGATACCTATGACATCGTTGGACAATAGAAGGCATATTGAGGATTTAATGAAAAAGAAGCAAATTAGGACTGAACTATTAATGCAACAATCATATTTCACAAAATTGAAAAATTGAGGATTAATATCTTGACACATCTAGACAACGGAAGGAATATTGAGGATTTAATATCGAGAGACAGTTGTACAGTAAAGGGCATATTTATCACTGAGCTAATAGACATATTACCACACGACGTATCTTCTTCTCAAACATTAAACATGGCGTCACGAAAATCCACCATTAAAAAGAAATCAACGTAAGTTTTAATCAAAAATCATTCCTGAGTTGCCGGGTTTTAATATTATAAAGTTGTTTTTTTATGAGTTTGTTTTCCACATAAACATATATAAATAGTGACGGCATGGTCGTGTGGTTATGACACCAGTAACACGATGAACCCTCAAGGTGGTTCTAAGCTGATACCTCCCTGTCAATAGTTCGCTGGCTTTGGCATGCTTTCATGGTAAATTCCAGTACTATTATTTGTCGTCTTCATATAAATAGTCCATTTGGTGAGGAATTGTAGGAGGTTAAACTCTATTTCATTTCATTTACTATTAATTTGTATGTATAATGACAAAGACAAATGTCTACTCGTTCGGATGGGACGAAAAATCGAGGTCCCGTGTACACATTGGCGTGCACGTAAAAGATCCCTTGGCAGTTGGAATTCGATATAAGAGTAGGGCAAAATTTCCCTCATAGCGCACTGTATGGCGTATGCCCGTCTTCATTAGCCCAGGTTAGGAGCAGAACAGTAGGACGTTAAACCCCATTTCATTTCATTTCATTTTGTATGTATAAAATTTCAATTTCATGGTTTTGGTAAACATAATAAGATAATGCATTCAAGAGCCTTTGGAATTTCTAAACCAAGAGTTGATTGCTTAAAGGGCGTGTATCTCTATTCTTTTGAACCTTATGATAGACGAAATGGATCTAAAAGCACACATGAATGTAATATGAGTGTATATACAATGATTTACATTAAATGTTTTAAACATTTATGGTAATTTCTAATCATTTATGTTCGGTGAAATACAGTATCGAATTAAACGGCAGACATTTGCGCCTTCTTAATCGATTCTATGCCGCTTTTTAAAAATTATTATTTTGTCGTTTGTGAATCAATCATAGTCTCCTGAAATAAGATTTCTTTTTTCGTAACAATAAATGGCGCTAAAAACCACTCTGTCCATAGAATACACGAGGTCGTGTATTGATTTTAAAATATTCATTGCATTTTAAATATTTGATGTTATGACCTCATATTTTCACGATAAGATAAAAATATCAAAATTGATTGAAATTAATTCTAATTCTTGTTTTTAATTTCGAGTTAGGTGTTTATCTCTTTTAATTTAGCGTGTACTCTAATCCTAAAGATACATTATGTAAGATTTAGCCATTCTTGCTATAATAATAGTTCGAAAATAGAATATGTAAAATGAATAATTTGAAAATTTCATTCCAATTACTCTATCGCGAGCGAAGATGTTAGTCATTGAAGGTTTGACAAGACGTGTGCGATAATTTCAACCACCGTACTGGTTGTTCGAAGCTAAGTCTCGCTACTCAATTTTTAAATTAAATCAAAGTATGTCTGAACCGTTCTAATCTATTTAATATCGGAAAATCCGATGTCATCGAGAGTTGATTATGGCTTCGATCAGTTAATTAATGTCTAATTAATAATTTAGAAAACATTTGAGGCCTAAAGAAAGACCTGCAATAGGCAGATTTATCTCTTGCATAATGTATGTTTAAGTTAACATTAAAATATATTATAAAGTATAATATAGAAATAAGCATATTCCCAAATTAGTGGTGCAATTATTTCAGAAGAATGTGAAATGCCGAGCCCCACCACATAACTTGAGTTAATATTAAATCTGCTTATGGTCATTTGAACAATCTTGAATCCCCTGTAAACAAAGTTAGGGCACTAAAAGGAATATCATTCAAAAATAGTTTGAAATCCGTTCAGTATTTACTAGGATATTATTGGACATCGCCACCAGAGGATAAATGTCAGGTAAAATTTTATTGGGACCTCTTTTGTAATCCGACTGGATCCATGCCTGGAATGAATCTACTAATTATCGGGTCTTTCGGGTTGTTAAAGCATAAAGCACATTTCGCGTTGATTTAGTCGCCTTGAGTGGATTAATCCGAGTGCAAAATAGACATTGTCCGATAATTTCTTGATGTACGATCGGGATTATTGGGATTAATAATAACCGTGGGTGGTTTGTGATTTAAACATATAACTCTATCATATTCCATGCAAGTAATAAATGTCAAATTTCATGAGAACATGCTTTATTTCATTGCGAAATCATGAATCTATTGAATAAAAATATGTATTTCTTGCGCCAAGTCACACAAAGCTCTCTAAGTAGAACTTTTAAAACGAAATTAACACATGACTTCCCGCCCATAATATCAACTATAAAATGAGTTTTTAATATACTATTATGCTACACGTCGTCGCCATTTAGCCCTTTTATTAGATATTTTCAAAAGAGAAAGGTGTAAAGGTGTAGCCATCAAACAAAACAGGTGTTCCATTAAGGTAAAACTTCGATTTTAATATCTCTTAATGTGCAATATATACACTATACGTGAAGCGAAAAATGGGGGTCTTAGTGACCTCATAATGGTAGACATAGCTCGTTCAACCGTTATGATATACAACCTTTTAGTCAGCTATTTCTTTTAACTTAGTTTCTTATTTACATAAGGTGAACTAAACTCTTAACCTTATATCATTGTTCAGTAAGAAAGATCTGTCGAGGGGTATAATAAAATCGGTGTATTATTAATTTTATCCACAGTAAGAAAGATCTGTTGTGGAGTACAAAATCGGTGTATTATTAATTTGATCTCTAACAAGAAAGACAAGTCGAGGAGTATAGGACCAACATACTTTGTACTTATGTTTCAACATTTGAAATTCATGTCAGGGGGTGAAAGTTTGTCCAGAGTCTGGGTCTGAAAGTAAAGTCTGTAATTATGGTCAGAATCTGAAAATATTTCAGATGATCATATCGACAATTAACTCATGCAAACTTTGTCTTTTGTATGTATAAACAGTTTCAGCTCAATATCGATTTGAAATGAAATTGTGAATTTTCGCGAATTTTCTTTCTTTTTGTTCTGGCATATACGAATAAGCCATAGAATAATGATTTAAAGACTTTTAAACGCCATGCGTGTGCGTGCGGAAGGGGGGTGGGTGGGGGTTGCTCTAAGGAATATGAGTCCAAAATATTTCAATTCTATTTAGTATTAACAAAGATGTGATGAATTTGAAATTACATAACATTCAGCATACTTTGTAGAGTATATTATTATATCA
This sequence comes from Patella vulgata, assembly GCF_932274485.2. Taxonomy (NCBI): domain Eukaryota; kingdom Metazoa; phylum Mollusca; class Gastropoda; family Patellidae; genus Patella; species Patella vulgata. The sequence goes on along the minus strand of NC_065886.2, from coordinate 9,850,379 downwards.
AGTGTTGGGATAAAATATGTTAATGGGTCTCTTATTAATCAAATTGAATCAAAACCGGGGGATTTATCTACCGTTGACGTTTTGGTATTGTTGTCTTAATTACACAATATTACATACTAATTATATATTGTCCGAAAACTGTTAATGACGTCAGCGGCTTAAAGGTCTGTTGGGTATTATATTTTAGAGGACAGTTAGTTAAACTATCTAATAACAGACAACTTTCTTGATATCATTCACTAATTTTATTAACAACAAAGTGTCAATGAATATAATCTCATCGTGGGTATATCTGTATTGTATATAGCTAGATCAATAATAATATATAAATCACATTCTTGTATACGCTATTAATAGACGAATTAATTTCTAGGGATCAGAAGGATTAGTTTATAATATAATATTTATTAGATTTGGGTATCGCACCGACAAAGAATCACTTACATGGTTATAAGCGGTTACTGTTTTACCAAATTTGAATATTACCTATTCTATAATGGAGTCAGGAGTGGTCAAATGGAAAGCCAGTAGTCGTTTCTGTGTTGTTTGTGTGTGAAATTGGTTAGTTTGACAGAAAACCATGTTTGTTATTAGGGTATCATCGTTATTATGATTCACAACCAAATTATATGTCTATACTATATGTTAGTTTTAAAACGGCCGAAGTAAGGGCTCGAAAAGAACCGCGGAGACATCCTGGTTGTGAGTTCACAATAGTATTAATGATTTACTTTTATCTTTTCAGTAACGCAAGAAGCGCTATGAAGAAAGATATCGCCTGTAATGTTTCCACGGGAACAGAGCATCCCGAAATGGTAGAAGAGGCAAAGTAAGTATACATTTGATTAAATTACGAGGAAACGTAAACTCTAGCATTTAGCAACCTAATATAACAAATACAGTAAATGGGGCTTAACGTCCTATTTTTCACCGACTGGACTAATGACTTTGTAGGAAGGAAATTTACCCGGACAGCGACGCTACGGCCTACTCTTATTTCGTAGTCCAACTGTCAAGGGGGTCTTTATATGCACGCCAAAGTGTACCCGGGACCTCGGTTTTCCGTTCCATCCAAACAACTAGATTCTGACGCTTTTCAGGCTCTTGGTCCTGTACCACCGACAAGATAAACCACATCGGAAACCACAGTACTATCTATCCCTCTAAATACACACCCGCCAAAGAGTGTAACAGTCCGTGGATTTCGCCAAGGGAATATGCCAGACCAACTCTCCGTTGACATAAATTTAATTTGAATTTTACAGTTTAAAGGCCTCTTATCAACCGGGTAAAAAGGGAGGTAACTTCGGCTTGCCCCTTGGTGCCAAGCTAACCGTGCCGGAAGGAGATTTCAACAAAAAGGAGAGCATTACGTGCCAGGTAATTCCGCCGTCACAAAGATGGCGGAACTCTCCGGTGTTGTCAGCAGACGAGAGTATAACAAGTGAAGTGTTTAAGCTGACGTCATCAGTACATATCATGAAGACACCAATTATTGTACAGTTACCTTACTACCCAACCAAAAGTGATCATTCAGAGATAAATGTAAAGGGAAAATGGCGGGGAGAAACTGATTGGGTGGATATCGGATTTCTGCAGAAGGTAAATAGAGCATTGATGAGTTTTAATAGAGGAGGTCAAATTTAAAAAAAAAGTCCTGAATCAAATTTGATTGCAACCGGCAGTAAATAAACACGTATGTGCATGAAACATCTTATCCACTAGAAACGTACACGGGTTGTTATATATTCTACTAACTGCGTTTTTGAAGACGCACGAAGTCATTGTCCGGGATCAAAACTTACATAGTGTTTGTTGTATGGATAGTCATATATACCAAAATATGTAATATTTGTATACAACACTATGCTAATTTGTCGATTGTGCAGTGCCACAATTTCTAGATATGGCAAACTTTGTTGTAACCCCTTTCGATTAACCGGTTGTACTTGACAACGAGTAGGGTCGCCTGTCCAACCTCGTAGATTTTCTTCGGTTTCCCCCCACTGCTAAAGACCCATACGCGCAAGCGAATTATTGAAATTAAATTGAACGATATGCTAGTCTCGAAATGACCTAGTTTGAGTCGAGTGGACGTTAAACCCCATCTCTCTCTCCCTTGTTGTAACCCACAAACAATATATAGTCTTGGCAGCCGTCGCAGAATCTATTATTGGGAAAGTCGAAAATTATATCCCAACTACCAGTTTCACTCTATGATACAAGACTAACAGTTAAAGCTGAACTCCGATTATAAAACTACAGAAATAATCAAATAGATTTGTTATTGTTTTGGGGTAGCCTAAGGCAGTTTTTCTCATATTTTTTAGAGCAAAAGTACACCGTGGTTTACTTATTTCGTCTAATTAGTAAAATAATATGTACCTGATCAAAACATAATAATTGTCTAGCAATAATATTTTCAGTAAACTGATAGTGAAAAAACGTCAATCAGTCAGCTGAAATATTGCTAGCCGGATGTGGACAGTGTGGTTGACAAGGCGTGAACTGGATGTGGGCGTGGCCTGCCTCTTGTTTTTTTACGCCGTACAATCGTCCATGATTGTTCTACAACTTGAAAACAAGTATGGCGATTATTTAGGGTGTTAATTTATTTTTATTTGATTATTTCTGTAGTTTTGTAATCGAAGTTCAGCTTTAACACCAATTTGTACATTTTTGATTTTCCTGGCGTCGACATTGTTTTGCAGTTTTTCAGTTGAAAACAAATCAATGATGTTGAACAATCCAAGTACTGCGACACTAAAACGCCATTTCCCTTTCTTTTTTAAGAGTGATACAACACCACCTAGTGTAGAGCTGGAGATCAATCGTTTGGGTTCATTTGTTGTGACGTTTACAGCCAAGAAAGAAATATTTAATGTTACCCCACAGGGTTGTTTATATAACGCACGTATCAGTCGATATATCAGTTGTCGTTTCCCAAAGAAATCGATCGAGTCAAGTATACAGTGTGCAATTAAGGTGAGTACATTTGTCTCAATTATGCAAGCAAATCATAATAGATCTTGATTATCTCTGTAGTTGTCAGATTCAATCGAAAGGTTCAGTTTAAATGGTCCTGGTCAATGACAGACTCAAGCTTAAGGCCCGGGATCTAGGGGGTCTTCTCACAGGGTGTATGTATGTTTTGACTCTGGCATAAACCCCCCTGTAGTCTTGAACATCCGTTACCGTCCCCATCTTTGCTCAATTGTGTTACAACCACACCTATAGCAGTGAGGATGGGGGATAGGGATGGGGTCCCATAAGTGGAATAGCCTAGGTACTTCTTTTCCTCTAAACCCAGCAATGGTTCTGATCATCATTTGGAATTTCAGACTCGGTTGAATCCGTATATCTGTGTAAAAGCTAATTATATATCCCCCAACTACCAAAACAGAAATGGGGTCTTCTTAACATATCGACTATGAAAAGTTGTTGGACCATATTGATTTGACATTGCCTATGGAGTTTACGGTTTGTTCCCCACTGTGTAGTGTCAATGTACATGTCATGGGTGTACTGTTTGTACCAGAATGTTTTGCGTGGATGGAAGCTGAATATAATCCAATATTGTCGTATACTATACATGAAATAGAATAGTTATTTTTATTATGGTGTAATTCCTTACTATTAGAGTGATCTCCTTTAGATATTGAAGGTCTCTGTAACGATGTGCTTTTATAAAGCTAGTAATTATGGTATCAAAGACTTGTTAACAAAAAATACATCGAAGAATGTATTTCCGTTTTGGGATAACGCCTGTATCACCAGAACAATTACAATCAATAGTATTGTACTATACCGATGGATGTGGCATGAAGTGTTCGCAGAGTACGATGTTTGTGCTGTGCCGATGGAAACCAATTCTATTTCATTGCCGTGCATTTCTTTTTTCAGATAACGCCAGTATCCCCTGAAAAATTACAATCGATGAAACAGCAATATTACCGTGAATGTAATGACCTGGTCACGTTAACGGAATTCATAGATATTACTCCCAACATTCCCTGTAACTTCCGACGAGCTGTTACAATCAAACTACCACTGCCCTCTGGTGTTGAGATTGAGCGAGAACAGGAACCAGATGTTGGTGTATTATTGAAAAACGATGGCAAGTGGGAACCAGTTGAATCGAATTATAAATTTACTAGAACTACAGTATCATGTGAGGTCAGACATTTAGGAAGGTCAGTTGTATATATAATTAATGCTTTTTTTAAAAAAATTATATAACAGTACATTCATAGAGTGAAGACTGAGGTTTAACGTCCACTCGACACAAAATAGGTTACCTGTGGAATAATGTTTTCAATACTTCGCTTTCGGTATGGAACTTTAGCAGTGGGAAGAAACCGGGTACTCCAGGGTAAACCCACGAGGTTAGATAGGCGACCCAACTTTTCAAGTTGTGCAACACAGACAGTGTTTAATATCCCTTTGTACAGTTTCCCAAGGAAGTCCTGAAGTCTGCGTTTGTGTTGTTGTCATATATGCGTATTTTCCAATTTTTATACTCGTTTTATATACATGTACATGTACTATGTTTTATAATTTTCAGCTTTTGTGTTGCAATATCCAAACCAGAAAGGACGCAAAGATTAAAAGAATCTGTACGTGTTGTTGACGGACGCAGTGACCATGATGTTGCTCAGGTCCTGATGTATCTTTCGCTACAGGAAAAATCATGGGTGGGTGTGGTGGAATGTTTGACGGACGCCAAGTCTAAATCAAGGGTCATCGATAGAAAAGACAGAGGGTTCAAGGTCGTACATAAAGTCAAGGTGATACCCCAGGCAGAAGAAAAGAGATACTATGGACGCCGAGCTCCGCCAGAAGTAAAACCTCCCGAAGCTGATATTTTAGAAATATATGACGGTTTTACGTGGGATATTGGCGTGGGATCAGACATAAAAGTTAGCAATGATTCTGATTTACTCGATGACAAAGAACTACGTTATTACAGGTAAGAAGCTCTTGGGATTGGGTCCGTATACTGACTGTCGCGTTTTAGTGTTCTTGGGGATTGCTTAGAATCACGAAAAATCACGCTCCGTGCTATCTGTCGCATTACTGTATCTGTCGGAAGGGATTTAAAGCATGCACCCTCAAGTCCTTATACTAACTGACCCATTACTGTGTCTGTGTGAGTAGATTAGAACCATGCACCATCAAATCTGTATACTAGCTGACCCATTACCGTGTCCTTGAAATTGGGTTAGAATTATTCCTTGTTAAGTCCCCATACTGACTGTAAAATTAATGTTTACTTGAATTTTGCATACCACGCTATACATGTACATCTCAACAGACTCGGCGTCCGAACAATGTATCACCAAAATGACACTAAAGAGACAAATCTTAGAATGACGTCCAAATCCAATCTTTTATATATTCTAGTAACACGAATCTTCTATTTGGCAGAACTAGTTGTAGCTGTTTCTCTGTTGGTCTGCTCGTAAAACTCACAGCTATCCGTATTGGATCAACGCTTGCTCTATGAGAAGCCCCTGGCACAACTTTCAGGTTTATGGAGGGCAAATTATAAAACTTACATGTTTTGATTTCAGGAATTTACCAGAAAGCTACCGGAAGTTCGACTTTGAACCTTTGAACAACGAGGAGAGAACACTAACGGGTGTTGTTGAGCTGATTCCAAATGGTGTTGAGGACGAAAACTTAAAACAGAAAATGACCATAAGATTTGAGTTTGAAATAGATGAAGAAACTGTTCGAGCCTTCTTCAAACCAGAATATGTCCCAGAACCAGAGAAGATCCGAGTGACGTTTGACCTACCTGAATTACAACCAATCAAAGAAGAGAAACCTCTAGCACCACCAATGCAGAAAATAAAGACCATATCGACATCTGTAATGGACAGATTAACAAAACCAATTAGAAAACCCAGAATAAGTAAGTTGACTCACTGAATATTAATTTGGCTAAATGCTATCAAACCTTTCTTCAATAGCCATTCTGCACATAGAGAACTTTCTACTTTGAGAATAGATTCTTGTCCTGAATGGCCGCCATGTTGTACAATTAGTGTACTATTTTGTTATGCGGTTCTTATCCCTTTTCATTTTTCATACACACAATTTAGTATGCATTATTATACAACTAAAAATTGCAATATGCGTACAGTACGTCATCTTTATTTTTCAGTCGATCGAGAGGCTCGAGTTATAACCGGAAAGAGTTTAATGAATTTATCCCGACGAGTACCAGAAGGTTTGACCTTGGCCGTACACCTCGATTTACCAGATAGTACCATAACCGGACTTGGATTCGACGCCATATCTAACGGTCTTAACATGGCGGACGTAACGTACAAGATTTTATTATACTGGAAGCGGAAGTTGAAAGATAAGAAAGATGCCGCAGTAAATGAATTGGCAGAGGCTCTAAGCGCCATGGGCAGACCGGATATCACAGAAGTTTTATTGCAGTGTCATAAAGATAACAAAGAACTAACTGAGGAATATTTGAACGAAGCAGTGTATTAATCCTGTTGTATTCATCATTATCAACCGGATGTGATGTCATAGCATCCTGTGTATTAACGGTCCCACTCACTGTAAAAATCACGACCTCATGCATTGCCCGCCTTACGTAATCATAATCATAATATTACATGTTATAATCTAAACCAATCCCGTTCGTATAAATCGCAATGTCTGTCGCCTTGAATTTGATATTAACATTTTCAGTGTTTTATCATCGTTCAAAGCAAACATTAATGTCGTGCAAAATGTATCTTACCCTTTCAATCAGTTATTATCCGCTTTGAAAACGTGAACAATTATAGCAAAAGATAATATTGTCATTGAAACCGCAAGTTGAAGCTAATTTATTATTATTTTATTTTATTTTATTTTATTATTTTTTTAGGAGGGGGGGGGCGGCTTTGAAACTGAATTATTTATTTTTTTTATCTACAAAAGCAAAATTATTGGTAAGATATTTTATTATTTATGCAACAGTTACCTATTGTTTGTTTTTTATTCGTTTGCAGCCTTTACTATATTATCAGCATTATGAAGTGTCCAATAGTTTATTATCTTATCTGGTCATTGTATCGTATTAGACTAACTGTTATTAATATCCTTAGAAATACAAACAAGATGGAATGTTATTTTATGGACAGGGATCTCGGCACAAACCGTTACTCATCTTTTTCCTAATGTTGTTGTTCAGCTTCTTCTTGGTTGGAACGACATTCTTCGGGGGGGAAAAACTTATAAAATAACCATTGACATTCTTGTTCCTTGGCCAATTGCGCATCGAATGACAGCTTTCGTTATTTTATATGACGCCAAAATTCCAAGATGACTGGTCCATATCGCATGCTGACAAACACTATAATATACAGACTGCAGTTGTTCTATAACTTTTTACGTCAAATAACAGATGAATAATGTATTGTTTAGAAGTTTCAGGGGACATAACTATAATATTAATGTTTTAGCAGGCCACTAAAGACTGGGCTATTGAAGACAAACATGCGCCAAACAGTGTGCTTGAGGGACATTTTTGCCGGGACAGCGGCACTACGGTCTACTCTTATATCGAATTACAACTGCCAAGGAACCTTTACGTGCACGCCGATGTGTCCATTGGAGGTCGGTTTTTCGTATCATCTGTCCTGCACCACTGACAAAGGGAAACCACGCCGGAAAATAACGATGAACTTTCTCGGCCAATTGTCGGGATCAAACATCCGACCTCCAGGTTAGCCAGCAAACGTCTCACCCGCTGAACCACCATGGCTCCTGTTCAGTAATGAGCCATCGGGAATATTTTGATGGTCTGTACATATACACACGTCTGTGATAAAAGAAATATAAAATAAACAAGTGTTTATAATGTTTATACAATATTTTTGCATTTCTATTTTAATTTTATCATTTATTGTCTATTTTTTGAATTTAACATTTCCGTCCAATTTTTGTCATTTAAATGCCCTTTTTTATATTATTAACCTAATATTTTCGTCAAATTTTTAAACGACTGTACATCTTTGCATTTGTTTAAAACAAATTTTATTGTCTAGCAAAAGTGCTTTAATTTTTTTGTGTATAATTCTTATATGTTTTCATTCTGTTTGTTCATCATCATTGGTGATTTTTTGTTGACAATAAAATATTCATATCAAAGATTTAGGTATCATTTTTTATCGTCTTGGATTTTGAGGATTTAAAACTGTATATGTTTTTGTGAAGAAAATGAAATATACTAAACTTGGGCTGTCTGTCTACAATAAGCTCCTCTTGCGAACCGACACTAAGCAGAATGACCGACAATATTGGTGTCAGTCATTATTACATATGTGATAGAACTGGTTAAACATATTCCACATGTAATTTTAACACAGAGATCATTGCAATGAGAGATGTGTAATATAACAAACGCTTGAATAAACTGGAAGTCACGACAAACTGACTGAAGTAACGAGCAATAACAGACACACGATCGGATTTCATTTCACTGATAATTCCGTTAAAGATGAAAAGTTATTATATGAGACGGCGAGAGGATATCCCACAAATGAAAATAGAATTGCCTGTCACTAGATAAAAGAAAACGAGAAAAATCCCGTGCATTCCCCTGTTTTTATTCATGCTGTTCTTAATATAAACATGGTAATACACGGACTTTTTCTAATTTTAATTTTATTAATGAAATATTTGATTGGTTTCTTGTCAAAACTGGTATGTCGTCTTTTAAAATTATTTGTTTTTGTTTTAACTTTTCTGTAACCTTTGAATAGACATGGCTTTATTACAGATTTCATGCATTAATGATTTTATTTAGAAATGCTATTGTTTTGAATAGACCTGACTGTATTCAAAGATTTCATTAATTAATGATTTTATTGAGAAATGCTATTCAATGATTTCATGAATTAATTAGTTTTTTTGAGAAATAAACCACTTTAACGGTAAACGTTGTTACTGAAATAATTTATATCTTAAGTACATATTCCCATGGGTTGTCATCTGGCAGTGATTTATTTTTACCACCGATCTTCCCCTCAATAAAACATCCTGCTTTGAAATCCGGGCTTTGAAAAAATACTATGTAGCCTTGTGGATTGTTTGGGGAAACGTAGCTGCCATTATGATCAAAGACCACTTTCGATTTCTGTTTCAAAAGTTCTGTATTGTTGACGTATTTCCACCACCACCTAAAGCACGAAAATTACAAAGCAGAACATCGTCAGGTGCAGGTGACTGTGAAGGTTTGTTTGGCCTTTGATCGACTTTGGATGTTTCTTTGGACTGTTAATGATACTGAGACACGGTTATAAATATAAATATGTTAATTCTGTTATATTTTGGTAATAAAAATGTAAGCGTATTATCATGCTATCGGAAATCAAATTCTGGAAATGTTCACGGAACACCGAAAGACCGAAAACCTTGCTTCACCAATAAAACCTTAAATAGGCCCCGACCACCTGTTCAACGTGAATAATGAAGACGCGTGCGATGAAGCAAATGGGAACAGATACGGCAACTCTTATTATTTCAAATTCTAATTGACACGGGGAATCCATGCCGGAAAATTCAGGGCTATAACCATGGAACTTATTAAGCCCGTGCTCCATTCACTGCGCCACCTTCCAATTGATAAGTGAGATCGTGAACAGAAAACGGATTACAGACGCATTATGTAAGAATTTAATCTGCCTACCTCAGGTCCTTTTTGGCTTTAAATGTTATATAAACTATTATTTAAACATTTATTCAAATGACAAGTCTATAACACCCTCTCTAGACTATCGGATGGCGGAGATTTAAAAGTATTGAAACGCGATCGCCATTTAATGTTTTAATTTGAAAGTGGCGAGTCGAGGCTACCCAATACCACCCAATGCTACCCAATACCACCCAATGCTTCCCAATACTAACTTAATATTAAACAATACACAAAACTCAGTATTACCAAATACTAACTCTTATAATCCAAAACAGACACTACTATTAAATCTTACATCGAATTCCAACTATGAAGGGTTCTTTTAAGTGCATGCCAGTGTGTACACGGGACCCCGGTCTTTCCTCCCGTCCCAACGACAATACGTCTGCGCCACTGACAAGGGGAAACCACTCTGGAAAGTCCCGATGAAGTTTCCTCTCGGCCAACGCTGGCGATCGAACATGCGAATCCCGTTTAACCCCATTTAATTTACTAATTCGTCCAAGAATGCACCCCACCTGTTCTGCATGGACGTAAACACAAAATAAAATAGAATTTTTTTATATCCAGATATACTTCTAACACATATATTTTTGTTGTTAATAATTTAAAAAATTGTTTTAGAATTTAATTTGCAGAAAGGTTAATAAATTTGCCCCGGTGTCACTACTTTCGGTGATAGTAGCGCGCAAGCGATTATATACTGCTGATCAGCGTGGAATGCATGGCAATAAACACACATACATCAGAAAAATCACGGAATGGCCTGGTATGTAACCGCAATGTCGTCATTTAATTACCCAGAGGCCGCTTTTTGTTTTGTTGACAAGGCCAACTGCACGACAACATTGCTTTCATCCCCGAACCTATGTCGAACAGGCGGCGAGCACTCGGGCCCGGATGACAGTCAAATCTAAACTTACATACCTTACGTAAGATCGTAGCATTTATCGCAAAGCGGGCCAGACTGCGCATGCTCGTCATTCTTTCATTTCTTACACCCGGATCTTCTCCTTTGGATGAAACTCACCTTGGACGCTGCCCTGCAAAGACATTGTGTCTTAACCAAAAGAGCTGGATCAAGCCTATTTTGTGGCTTCCTCTGGTAAGTTTCTTAGGAAAGACTTGTCTACGATATCATCCTTATTAGAGGAAGTGGCCGTAAAACCCCAGGAACGAACGAACGATTTAATTACCGTTTGTCGGTGTTTATAGTTATCACCTGTTCCGTCATTCAAATGTAACCGCAATGTCGTCATTTAATTACGTTTGTAATGTGGGTTTATATAGTTATCACCCGTTCCGTTAAATTTGACTCAGAATTAGCGTATTCATTTCAACTGTAATTGTGCAACCAACTGCCGTCTCGTGTATGCACACTGTGCAGGTCTATATCATACCACAACAACCAATACCAAGATTCGGAACTATATTTATTACAATACAGTAAACAATAAAAAACACAATCTACAAATTATAGATAATACGGAAAAGGTGAATTAATTTGATAATTCAAAACCCCTTTAAATAAAAATGTTTAAAGTTTAGATTTAAAATTTGTTAAAGAGGTATAACAGCAGATGGAATTACATTGCTGCGGTGCTTGATATGAACAATATCGCTCTCCTTAATTTTAAAGGTTGCATGTATTTTCGGTCGATATAGTTTGTCGTTAAGTCACAGTAGCTTTCGAGAAAGCGTTTAAATCGTTAAAAAGACAAGTAAAAAGGTACTAAAACATTTAGATCCTTTACCAGTGCTACAGACATGTCACCAAAAGAAATATCGCTATTATCTTTTTTTTATCATCACTAAACTTTCAAATATTACTTGACATCCATTTCACTGACACAGTATGCCAAATGAAATCAAGGGCTCGGGAGCCGGGAGGAAGGGGGAGGGGGCAGATTCGGTGAACCGTCCATTTTTCGGGCACAAACATCAGAGAATAGGGGAACATTAAGATGTTCTTGCTTACCAGTTTGTAAATTTATATTGTTGTGCAATTGTGTAATTAATTAAAAATAAACAACAACCATCACAGTTTTGTGGAAAATTCGTTGCAGTTAATGATTGATTCATTCTGAAAATCGGGCGACAGAAAATTTTCGGACAAAAGGCCTCAGAGCCCCCCCCCCCGCGCCTATCCAACACACACTTCCAACTGAAATTGACCCCATCTGTCTATGAATTGTTTGGAAGAAATATACAGCTGCTTAACATCTGCATAAAGCTGATATTGGATGTTTTATTTCTTAAGGGTGAAGATCAACGATTTTCACCGAGATCTGCATGAATTTTAAATATATATTTATAAACAACCACCCCTGTAACCACGTGATGTAAACCGTTAATTACGTGGAGTACCGTTCAGTGTATTAAACGTGTATTAAATACATAATTTTATAATATCTTAATAAACAGTCCCTTTTGTCGGCCAGATGTTCAGCCAAAAGACGACAAGAGAACAAACTACCACGCTAATCGTACCCAAAATCTGTGTGCTATCCATAGTGACCAAGGAATGTTGTGAACCACGTGTACTAATTGGATCACTTCCGGTTTTAATAAAAAATCAATTACTCGCTACCAAAATGTTTGTATATATTTAAAACTATTGGAAAACTTGTTCAAAATTGTTGGTCTTCCCAAATGCGAGGTATACTTAATAATAAGTCTTATATAAGGCCTACGTCTTCCGATGTTTTGCCAGTGACAACAGCTATCTGATTGACAATAATTTAAATTATTGATTTAGGTTTGAATGACAGATGACTTACAGTATCTGAAGAATAAGTCGATTTTCATACAACCACATCCAACATACAGATGCCTTAATCCAAACAATATGTAAAATAATTCGCATATACGCTTCAAAAAAAAAGTAGGGGATATTAAAATGCAAATAACTATGCAGATTGTGATATGATAAATAATCATGGACACTTGACATGCTTTGAGTTCACAGATGAAGAACTTATCGCACCAACAGAACCACTGAGCTGCACATGCGACACGCAATAGCGCTATACACGTGGGAGAGGTTCATTGTCAAATTTGACACTTCAAGGACGGGTTGGTAAAAACTGCCGCGTGCTGGTTTATCTATTCATGTTTGCATTCCTATCGGTTCTTCCATAAGATTTACTGTTTAGCTTATCTTTGCTTTAGTGTTAGGGGGGTTGGATGGCCGAGTGGTTTGCACGTGCATGCTGTATCATAAGCCCTATCATTGAGTCAACTGGCGTAGTTTCGAATCCCCGGTTGTACGTGACAAGGAGTAGGGTCGCCTGTCCAATCTCGTGGGTTTTCTCCGGGTCCTCCCGTTTCCTCCCACTGCTAAAGACCCCTGCGCGCAAGCGAAATATTGAAATAAAATTGAACCATAGGTTAGTCCCGAAATGACCTAGTTTGTGTCGAGTGGTCGTTAATCCCCATTTCTCTCTCTCGCTTTAGTGTGTTACGTTTAATTTGATCGGGAGACGTGTTCGTCGACGTCAACCTCAACCGACAACACTGCAAGAATTGGCCGTGTCACTGCAAGAGGAGTGGGTCGGATTGCCCCAAATCGTGATTGGACGGTTGATTAGGAGCATGCCACGACGAATTGCTGGAGCATTATTAAGACAAAAAACAAAAACGTCCATTTTCACTTTTGACGGTGTATCTCTTTGCGAGTGAAATGGGGCCGTCAGATAAGTCGTCCATATGAACTGTTTATGTTCATGTGTAGGCAATTGGCCTGTTATTAACATACATTGGTTACCTCTAATAAAACTGTTTATGTTCATGTGTAGGCAGTTGGCCTGTTATTAACATACATTGGTTACCTCTAATAAAACAGATAAAACAGTAGTTCATTTCCGCAGTTTTGTATTGTTTCTGAATATCCCCTACTTTTTTGAAGAGTATATAACGCACCTGTTTTATATGACACTAGTGAATCTGGAAGATGCGCCAATAAACCCAGTAGATTTAACTTCTAAATGTCTGTAGTAATTAAAGCGGAAAATAATTATTACAATATCTTATTCTGATTAAATAATACATTTACATAGACTGATATGAATAATTCTCAAATAAAATTACATTTGATTGAGTATAGTCTTAAACTCTATATTTAACCTTTATTCTGTCTTAAACACAAGAAATCATGAGTAATTATTAACAGGAATAATACGACGATTATTAACACCAAGAAACCCTTTTACCTGGCCAATATATCCAAGTAAATAGGATGGATGAAAATGGGATGGACAACATGTACAGGTAAATGTAATTGGCAATATTAGAGGTAAATGTAATGAACAAGATGTACGGGTAAATAGTATGGACAACATGTATAGGTAAATAGAATGGACAACATGTATAGGTAAATAGAATGGACGACATGTAGGATGGACAATATGTACAGGTAAATGTAATGGACAGTATTACAAGTAAATAGAATGGGCAATATGTGTAGGTAAATATAATGTACAGGTAAATATAATTAACAGTATGTGTAGGTAAATATAATTAACAATATGTGTAGGTAAATAGGTTGGATAAAATGTACAGGTAAATATAATGGACAACATGTAAAGGTAACTATAATGGACAATATGTGTAGGTAAATAGGATGGACAACATGTACAGGTAAACAGAATGAACAATATGTGTAGGTAAATAGGATGGAAAATATGTACAGGTAAATAGAATGGACAACATGTAAAGGTAAATAAAATGGACAATATGTGTAGGTAAATAGGATGGACAAAATGTACAGGTAAATGTAATGGATAATATTGCAGGTAAATAAAATGGACAATATGTGTAGGTAAATAGAATGGACAACACATGTACAGGTAAATAGAATGAACAATATGTGTAGGTAAATAGGATGGACATGTACAGGTAAATAGGATGGACAACATGTACAGGTAAATGTAATGGACAATATATTCAGGTAAATAGGATGGAAACGGTGAATAAACTAACGCGATATGTAGTGATCCAAACGAAGAAATAACCTAATGTTATACGTCGGGATCCAAATATAGCAGCCCTTATATGACTTATTCTCTTATTAAAGACATGTAGACCTGATAAATATCTTTTCCGACCCAATCATTTAGCCAAGTTATGTTTCCATGGCGACCATTTAGATTGGCAGCAGTACAACCAGTACTAGGATTGAACCACCATCCACATCCCATAATAGTCGCACAACCATTGACAGTATTGTCGTTATCAATTGTAGAGAATGGTTGATCATTTATGGATAGGTTACCTAAGATGGAGTCCCCACATGGTGTTGTGGTTGCCACGCTACTGTCGACATGAAATGTATAGTTATTCGCCTTGCTTCCCAATCTCAAGCCTCGATACCTAGTATTACATATTGAGCCTTTTGGAATCTCTTCCCATAAGGTCAAGTGAAGAAAATATGAATTATGATTTTGTAAAATTTGTTCAATTTTCGACAAACCGATCCAAAATTCAGAAGTTACAAAACCAAAACCATTGACGTAATCGTTCCACATTCTGTTATAGTTGACAGGCAGGCACTTATCATTTCGTTTCTGGAAAATGGTCAGTCCACCATAGTCGAAGTAACAAATGACTTGAAATGGCTTGTTCGAACTTATAGGTTTAATATAAGATATTTTGGTTGTCGAATACAGAGTACTAAACCCTAGTTGGTATCCATGGGAACAATCTGAAAATATATTATATATATACATGTATATATGTAATAATGCATCCATACAGCGCGTGTAATCCATTATCAACATGTTTATAGCGTCGATGAATTCCCTAATATATTTTCTACCTGGACGGTAGATATTTACCTTCTATGACGTTTTCACAGTTGTTTCCATAGTAACCAATCGGACAGGAACAACCGTTATCTGTACAACTTTGTCTCTATATTATTAGAAAAAAAAACACATTTTAGATTCGATCAAATACAGTAAATGCTCAGAATACAGTAAAATATTATTATTCGTTTTTTAATCCATGAGACCTATTTGTAATATACCCATAAATAAATAAAAAATTCAAAAAATATGTAAGTGGAAACAAAAAGATGAAATTAGAATATTCCCGATTTTGTTTTCTTTATATTTTTTGATAATTTATATTTTAAATATATTGTCTAATGTCTAAAGGGGCCTTCTTCCTCAGGGGCCCACTTGCCATTAGGCAAGCTGACAACCTGGCCAGTCCAATGTAACATTGTTTATTTATATTAATCTATGCAGATCGAAATTATCCGACTACATTATTCTTTAAACAAGCAAAATCCATCAACGCCAAATTCTCATTTTCATTTTAATGAATTAATATACACGAATCTTTTTGCGTGTATTTTAATCGAATTCATACATGAATCTTCTCAAAATCGTTGGTTTGGTTTGATGTATTTAGTTTATGGAATTGGTGCTTCAGACCAAATGAAATTTACACTAATAGTCTGGAGGCTCAGTGCGGAGGGGTGTCCATCAAATGGGCACAAAACCAGACCCAACTAATTCGGAGAGATTTTGATTTGAAAGTTTTTACGTATTTTTGAAACAGGTTTCGGCGTTCCAAAGTAAAAGTTCGGTGGTAAGACCCCCTAAAGATACATTTTAAATGTTCCTATTATTAATTAGAACAGGTTTCGCTTTAGTTTTTTTTATATTTTACGCTGACATTTTATTGCTTTAAATCTTCCTAGTGCAAAAACGGAAAATTTCACCTTTTGACCTCCGGGGTCACTAAGACAAAAGATGAATTTAGCCAGTTTACATTTTTATTGAAAGAGTGAATACTTTCGATCATTTTCAGCATATTGTCATGATACAAGAATGACTGCGCACTCTCTTTCAGTGCAAATGACCTCATTTGACCTTTGACCCCGAATATCTCGACAACGCCCCAACTGCGGACTGATTACCACTCGGCATCGTATTCCACGCAAAATTTACTTTAGAAAAGTTGGTTCTGGTTTAGTGTCCATTTGATGGAAACCCCCGCGCACTGAGCCTCCGTTCTATAAACAAATACTTTTACATCAGTCTGATAAGATTTCGTTTCGTTTAAAAATAGTCTTACATTACTAGGACTACTTATCGAAGCAGGTCATAAATCAGTTGAGCATCCAGTTTTCCGACTTTTCGCTACAACCTAGTGTCACATATCATAAAGTGCCTGGAAATACGAGGCTATATATACATGCGTATAATGACCACACCCATCCTCAAGACTGGAATAGTTGGTCAATATATCTCCTTTAACCCGCCGCTTGTGCATCCCTGGTGTTTAATACGTATCTTAATGGAATGGACTGTAGATCGAAAACATGATTGTAACATCCGAGTTACACAGAATCAATCATAAACTACATGTAGCCCGACAGCCAAACCCCAGTTTGAGCCTTGACTTAAGAATATAATCCGCCTAATGTTTTTGATGGATTAATTTCAATATTTGTAGATTCAGAATCCGGATAATGCCACCCTTGCGGAAATTCAAATAATAAAGATGGCTACCATGAGGCATTTTCCGGTTATTTTGTTGGGTAAAATTCGTGACAATTAATTCTCTCGAGAAAATTATAAAATATTTTGTTGCCTAGGTGCCGACCATCTTTTGGCTTCGATTTGGTTGAGTTACAGTAGGCATATCGAACAAGATATGGAATGCAATAAAAGTCAATCACATAGTTTTTGTTGCGGTTGAATTCTATATTGTACTTGAGAATATCAGACGTGATTATACCAGACATATAATGTATCAACACAAGCCTACCTTTGCAAAACATTTACATGTACTGAATGGTGAAAATGTAACACAATCCGTCCCATCTTCATATAAAGAGCACAAATATCCTCCACATAGCAGCACCTTTCTACAATTGATATCTTCGATACATTCTTTTAAACATTGACGCTCGGATGACACAATGATAGGACCGCCAGGAATTTTCGTACTGGAATCACAGCTATCTACGTGCACTGTAGTTTGTATAAAATACGTGTATCGAAACGTTGTATTATATTTAATGGCTGTAATAACCTGAAATATACAGGTAATAATCGCCAATTTTCCCATAACCATATATAGAGTTGTTCCAATAGTCGGTGTTTCTAGTAGCTTTTGGTCTTAGTTGTTCCTATGCAAGATGAGTTAAATTACCCCGTGACGCAGTTGTTGCTATCTGTACAAGAAGAGTTCTACCCTCAAGACTCTAGTAGCTATTCGTCTCAGTTGTTATTATACGACTCTCGTTTCTTCTGCGTGACTCCATTAGCGTTTGGTTCAATAGTTTCTTAAACCCTCACCCACCCTTCTTTTATAGTATTGGTGTAAACATCCTGCTTCCATTAGACACTCTTAAACAAAAATATTATATCTATATCTATATTATAAGATAAGTAGCTTAGCGCTTTAATAGCATTCTTTTATAAGAAACTTTCTCAAATATAAAACACTTCCATTTAATAGCACAAAAGCTATTGAAATGAAATGAAATGGGCTTTAACGCCCGACTGGGTTAATGGTGACGGACAAACGCCATACAGTGTTCAATCAGGTAAATTATGGATCTTATATTAAATTTCAACTGCAAAGGTTTCTTTTACGTACATGGAAGATCGCTTTTTATCCCACCCCAACGATTATACGTTGCCATGTCGCCCGTCCTGTATCAAAAGGCCATTTTTTCGGTCAACACGGGACCTCTTGGTAAGCGACCCAACGGTTAATCAGATATTAAATAAATTACTTGTTACCTAAAAGAACTTAGAATTTAATATAATTTATGAGAGAGAGAGAGAGGGGGGAGAGAGAGAGAGAGAGAGAGAGAGAGAGAGAGAGAAATGGGGTTTAACGTCCACTCGACACAAACCAGGTCATTTCGGGACTAACACATGGTTCAATTTTATTTCAATAATTCGCTTGCACGTGGGGGTCTTTAGCGGTAGTAGTAAACCGGAGGACCCGGTGAAAACCCACGAGGTTGGACAGGCGACCCTACTCCTTGTCACGTACAACCGGGGAATCGAAACCCCGCCAGTTGACCCAATGACAGACCGTATGATACAGCGCGCGCTAATCATTTGCCCATCCAACCCCCCTAATATAATTTATGAACTTATGCTATAAACCACAGGAATAAACCCTATTTCAGATATGTCTGTTTTGTTCTATGTCCTTGTACAAATCGGAAAGTAGTACATGGCGGGGGCCAGTGGTGCAGGGCGGGGAACCTGGCAAGGGGCAACGTATAGTTATAACTAATAAAATTCTAGATTACTGGAATTACAGAGAAGATCTATGTGTTGAAGATAATTTAATTTTTAAATGCCATCGTCTTATCATGCATACCTTATTACGTGAAGACACTGTTCAACTTCTATATAACAGGGACGTAACTAGCTGAGAGCAACGAGGGGGGTGGGGTGGGCGGAAGTGTTCTCAGGGATGCTGTAAAATTGACGGACAATGTATATCTATTGTTTTTATGGTCAGTTCTCGTGTATGGGTTCAATATTTCTTGCTATAATTTTTTTCTGTGCATATTTGTCACACATTTTCTATTACTCTCCGCTTGATAACGTTGGGAGAATAATCTCAAACGTTACCCAAATAAATTAGTAGCTGCTTTCTTTTGCCTCACATTTTTCTATTACAATCAGCTTGATAACGTTGGGAGAATAATCTCAAACGTTACCCAAATAAACTAGTAGCTGCATTTCCATAAATATGTGGTATATAGTTTATTGTTCTATCCAGTTACTAAACGCCTTAGAGTAATACTGACTTAGTATGCAGGGGCGGATCCATAGGGGGTTTTGGGGGTCGACACCCCCCACCCTCGCTCAGCTACATAATTTTGTTTTGTAAATCAACACTTTTTATGAGAAACGTTTCTCGGCTGTGTGCTTTATCCTTTATCGTCAGATGTAGGACAGGATGGGCACTCAAAGCACGAGATAATGATATAGACATTATGTGATTTCACAATTAATGCTTTGCATCCATGAAATTGAATCACAATGTCATTGTATTAATTCATAATAAAAATTGACGTCAAACGTGTTGTTGAATTTCTCTGTTTAAAAAGTTCAATGTGAATGTATATACGCCAAACTGACGATAGAGACCATGCGGGATAGGTGGGAGAGAGATACATTGTCTCAGGAACCTGGCAAACCCCCTCCTGCAAAAATTCCTGAATCCGCCCCTGAGTATGTGATGTGGGTGAGAGGTTTGATACCGACTTTGTATGTGCATGTGAGTGGGGGATGTGGGAATTGATACTATGAAAATGGGTGGGGGTAGGCGGTATTTTGTACGTATGTGTGCGAGTTGGTTTAATACTGACATGGATGGGGGTAGGGTGGTAGGTAGTATTTTGTACATATGTGAGATGGTTTAATACTGACATGGGTGGGGTAGGTAGTATTGTGTGCGTAGGTGTGCGATTTGGTTTAATAGTGACGCGATACGTTTTCAGTAATATACAGAAATATAAAATTTTAATTTGGATTGGGTTTCTCGTAGATTAGATTTGGTCTGGTACATAATTTCACCGGACTGCTCATTATTTTAAAAATGTTATACGATACATATTATTAAAATCTAACTGTCTAGTATGGAATATGTATTATTTGACTTCACATATTGATTACCGTCTCAGGCGTCGATCGGTTATATTACCGGGAATGTACATTTTCTGGTAAATTTTCCGATTTGAAATGAAATGAGATGGAATCGGGTTTAATGTCATGTTTTGCATCGACTAAACTAATGAAGACGGGCATACGCCAGACAATGTATTGTATGGGAAATTGTGCCCGGACAGCAGCACTACAGCCTACATTTATTTCAAATTTCAACTGTCAAGGGTTCTTTTATGTGCACGCCAATGTGTACGTGGTACCTGAGGTTTTCATACCACCCGAACGACTATACGGTGTCAATAGCCAGGCCCCTCCGTCCTGCACCACCGGCAGCGGTGAACCAAACCGGAAAACACCGATGTACTTTGCGAAGTGAACAAAGACATGGAGCAAAACAGACATATCTGAAATATGGTTTATTCCCGAGGCTTATAGTAAAAGTTCTTCTATTATATTAAATTCTAAGTACTTTTAGGTAACTAGTAATTTAATTAGTATTTGCTTAACCGAATTTGATTACTTCAAGTGCGAAGTTGAATTGACGGATAATCTATCGTCTATTTCATCATTGGAGCCATGGTGACTCAGTGAGTAAGAAGTTGTCTACGAAAAAAATAACAGAAATTAAAACTGTAGATGGTTGTGTTAATGATACGGACGGTATTTTGTAAGAATGTGCATCTTTTTATGATAAACTTTATACTAAAGAACCTGGTGATGTTGATTCACAAAATAAGCTTTTTTCTTTAGTTCAGTTAACTATCAGAGGATGATAGATTGTAATGATTTTACTTATATGATGAGACCACTAATGCATTGAAATGTTTAAAAACAATCGATCTCCAGCTTTGGCTGGACTAACGCCCGAGTTTTACATTTTTGGGATGTTTTAGATACTATTTATTTTACAATTGTAAATTCTTTTTTAAGTCAGACTGGAGTGTCCAAAACCGTGAAGCGTTGTATGCTTACGTTATTGTAGGAGAATTCCTATTAAATATACACAAACTGTTTCTTTAATATATAAGCATGCAGATGATACGAATATAACACTTACAGATATTAATTCTGTACAGTCTATTTTTAATACTATTTTAACATATTGTAAGGCATCTGGTGCTAAGATGAATTTAGAAAAATCAGAGCTCGTACCTTTTGGTACAGCAGCTTCTCCTGACTTTGGACTTGCATGTTATAATCATTAAAGGTTTTACTAAGATTCTCGGTGTTTTTTTGGACCTTACGGGAACTTGTGTGAAGAACGCAACTAGAGAGAAAAGCTACAAAGTATTAGGCGGTTGTGTGATCTTAGTGCAATCTTTGATGATATCGAAGCTGAGGTATACCCTAGCAGTTGTTCCTATTCCCAAATGGCCAGAAAAGGAGATAACCGTAATAATTAATAGCTTCGTATTGTGCAAAAAACGACCGCTTATAAAACTGTCGACTCTAACATGTAATTTTTTTTTTGAGCGGGGATTGAAAGTCCCGTTTTTAGTGTTAAAGCATAAAGCCTTATGCTTGAAGCGTTTTTTCTTCATGAGTCTAATCATGACACTCTATTATTATCGCATGCCAATCTATCATTATCACGTGGGATCACGTGGCTAAATGGGTAAGACGCTAGCTCGCTAGCCTGGAGGTCGGGTGTTCGATCCCTGCATTGGCTGAGAAAGTTCATCCAGATTTTCCGGCGTGGTTCTCCATTGTCAGTGATGCAGGACGGAGGGGCTGACAAGGAAAGCTGTCTAGTCGTTCGGGTGGGACGAAAAACCGAGGTCCCGTGTACACATTGGCGTGCACGTAAAAGATCCCTTGGCAGTTGGAATTCGATATAAGAGTAGGCCGTAGTGCCGCTGTCCGGGCAAAATTTCCCTCATAGCACACTGTATGGCGTATGCCCGTCTTCATTAGCCCAGGTTAGGAGCAGAACAGTAGGACGTTAAACTCCATTTCATTTCATTTCATCATTATCACGTGACAATCTATCCTTATCTGATAGAGTTGACTGAATGAAAGAAAAAAGCTACTTTTGTGAATCAGGTTGTTTGGTATAAAGTTTATCATAAAAAAATGCATATTCATACAAAATACCGCCCTTATTATTAACACAATCATCTACAGTAATGTCTTAATTTTTTTTAAAGTATTGTAACTATGGATTTGTAAATGAATTATTTTATATAACTTATAAACAGGAAGCATTAAACAAATTACCTGTGTTTTTTTAGGGCGTTGCTTACTGTCTGGCAGGATATTTAAAGCCCAAACTTTACACAAATAGATTAGTTTAAATTATAATTTAAACCAACCACTGTTTGATAATCGCCATATCTTGAATAGTGGTAATAGTCTCATGGGTTTATTTTTATCTTAAGGCAGCTGGTATTGTTAAGAATTGTTGTCTATTCTGTTAAACCGGTCTGATAAAGAATAGTGTTTAGTTGTTCGGATGGGAGAAACCGAGGTATTATATATAAGCTGGTGTTCAACTAAAAGAACCCATGACATTTGGAATTTGAGTAAAAGCGGGAGAAATATATTAAACCTCTAATTAATCTGAATAACTCATATATTTTATATATAATGCTATTAATAAGTAATCTAATACTGTAATCTGAAATCATTACAGAGAGAGAGAGAGGGAGAGAATATCGTCTACGTCTACATTTTTAATCCAATAGTTTCTTTCACAAGAGCAACATGTTTTATAATGATTATTTTCTTGATTATTATGAGGATATTTTTTCTTTTAATGGTTATTATAGCACCTCTACTTTGAGGAATGTTCTTGAAGTTACTACTAGCACTACTCTTTCGGATTCTTCTACTTATGGATCTTCTACTTCTTCTACCAATGACGTAAAAGTTAATACTAGTATTACACTTTCCTATTCTACTGTATTCACAATTGCCGCATTATTTGGTATCCTGGTGGTTATGGCTATTACTACACTAGTATGCCTAAAAGCACGACAAAGACGCAGAATACAACAACCAGGTATCGAGATAGGATGGACAGACTATCGTCGGCCAACGGTACCGCCAAGGAGAGACATAAAGATGATTGACGAAGGCAAGGTGGGGAAACGAGCTCTTCCACCAATACCCGTACCTCTTCCAGGAGAGTTAAAGCTGCTGGACGAAAAGATACGACTGACTGTAAAGACGTTAGGAAGCTGTGAAGATCTGGATCGGGAAGAGAAAGGAAGAGCGGGTGAAACTTAAATTTGTGTTATCAAAAGTATCTAATAGAGATGGGTTTTTTTTGTTGTTGTTTGATTCTTGTATCAGACTTGGAATTGCATTGGAACATTTGTGTTTACTGATTATATATAATAATTGCGAATCTGCTAGTTGCGTTTACTGATTATATTTAATTATTGCAAATCTGCAAGTTGTGTTTACTACTTACAATTTTATTATTGCGAATCTATACTGCTTTCTAACTATAATTAATTATTGCGAATCTATCAGTGTTTTTTCCTAATCTCCAATGCTAATAATTTACTATCTACTGCCTATCCAGTTTTAAATCAAAATCTTTTGGTTATATAATGGCAATATGATTCTGTACAAGTGAAAACATTTGACATTAAAAGCAGAACGTGTCAAAGATTTGATCAAATTCTGGATTTCTGTAAAGTGATATATCCGGGAAATTTTGACGGCTGTGCTCATGTAGGACCAGAACCGAGGGATTGTTATCTTAATACATATGATGCAAACCATAGTTTCCGCCGACATTGTAGTCATGTGCTACAACTAGTGGAACTTTAAAATTTTAGCATTGTAGTCAATGGAAATGAATTGTAGTTGTTTTTTTTACATATTTATATCGAATTCCAACTGCCAAGGGATCGTCTACGTGCACGCCAATGTGTAGACGGAACCTCGGTTTTTCGTACCATCTGAACGACTGGCACCACTTACAAGAGGAAATCACACCAGAAAATCCCGATGAACTTTCTCGGCCAACACCGGGATCGAACCCGCGACCTCCAGGTTGGCGAGCAGGCGCCTTACCCACCATGGCCCCTCCTTTTAGTGAACTCAATAAGAATAAAAGAAGTAACTGAACAGAAATACCCTGGACTTATTTTTAAAAAAATGTAAATGGAACAGCCATATCGATAGTGTTTTTTAGGAAAGTATCCAAATTAATAAATTGCCTTCCTTCTTTGGCTCAACAGCAATGTTTAAAGAGCACCTCAAGTGACCAAACGACATTTTCTGTACTTACAGCCTTTGGTTATGTACTTTACGGCAAGTTCGTGCCAATCTGATTAAAATTAAATCAGCCATCTTCACCCAAATTCGCAAATATAGACCTCCTGTAAAAAAGACTTTATCAATTATCGAAAACTCTCTTAATCCCCTCAGGTACTAGTGACGCCACAGTGAACGAATGCATATTCGGAATGTTTATTCCTTAATTACCCATGTACAACCGGGGTGATTATTCATTAACGCCTGATTCCTTAATCCCCCTTTTCGTTACGTAAAAGCCGACAATTAATTATCTCTTGACTTCGATAACAATTTTACACCCATCTGGTTGTATTCATAGAAAGCCTATTATTGTATAGTTTTACTGACGGCTTACTCCAAATTATTCCGATGAAAAGGACTGTCTTTGTTATGGTATTATAAACAAATTCTAAATTGGATCTTAAATTAAAATAAATTACAATACAAATTATTCCGTAGTCAGTTATTTTATTTAATTAGGGATTAAGGAATCAGCTAAGCGTTAACGAATATACACGCCGGCTGCACACTAGTAATTACGGAATAAACATTCCGAATATGCATTCGGCCACTGTGACGTTACTGGCGTATGAGGGGATTACGAGTGTTTTCGATGATTGGCAAAGTCGTTTTTACAGGAGGTCTATATTTGCGACTTCGAGTGAAGATGGCTGATTTAATTTTAATTAGATTGGTGTGAACTTACCGTAAAGTACACATAGTAACCACTGGCTACAAGTACTGAAAATTTTGTCTGGGGACCTTATGTGCACGTTAATTTAGCCTGGTTATAACCGATCTCTGTAACTCAAACTTCTTTAGCTAAATTATAACCTGGACCACACACTGATACCTATTGTAATAAAATACAAGATCTAATACTTGTAACAATTAATATACGCCGTGTAAAGAACGTTTCTCTCATATGTGGCCCAAGACTATTTTTCAAATTTTCCTACCATTCAGGGTGATTATTTTAAACCGAAACAGTGAATCGTTTTAGTATTAAAAATAAGAAACAGTTTATTCTAGGAGCTCAAATTTGCACGGATAAGTGGGAAGAATATGACTTGACACAACGAACTGCGACTACCGATATCATGTTTTACAACTTATTTGGAATTTCTTAAACGACATACATACCTGGATAGACTTGGTATTAATCCTGATATTTTCCAAATCTTATTTTAACTGTCTGTTAATGGATAACAAATATCCTTCACCGGATATACTGATACTCCATCTTCATGGCAGCCATTTTGTTTATAACCAGAGTGCCACCAGTAGTTGGTAAACCAGCTTTATAATTACATCTTACAGTAGTGTTTAGTGTTCTGTATTTTTTTAAACATTGAGTTCTACTTGAACAAACGGTTATTTATCTGATACTGGAGTATATCAACACCACCGTGCGTTAAACCTAACACATAAAAAACACTGACAGTCTAATTATTTATAGAAACATGTGAATAATTGAATAACCTATACATACAGTCTAGTTGATACAAATACTAGCTTGTATGTTGCAGAAGTGTATACCAAAACGTACAATCTTATACCGACTGCGAAAATCCATTGGTACATGTTAATATATCAGTAGGTCTCAACCAGTGTGCCGCAAGGTCTTCCTAAGCGTGCCGCGAAATTTCAAACGGCACACCAAGAAAACCGAAAAACCATGTGTTCCTAAGTTCATAGCAGTGTTGTTCTTTATTTAGATTTAGTCATTCTATGTTTCTATGACTAGTCGGTGTCTACGGTTGTATGCCGTCTGACTTATTATGTTTTTATTTTGCAAATTAAAATATTTTTCATATATATTTAGCCAGGTGTGCCGCTATATTTTCACGTGTTCTAGGGTGTGCCGTTGGCAAAAGAAGGTTGAGAACCACTGCAATAGACATAAGTCATTTTGTATGTGTTACATTGCTATAAGATGTTTATTTCAAACGTTGATAATTTTATTACTTATAGCCCGTGAGATGGTTATAAATGCTAAACAAATTGTTAGTATAAAGTATTAAAATATACACTGCTACTTTATCGTAAAGTAGAAGAACATTGTGAATGTAGATACCTAGTTGGGTGGGTAGGATTCTGTCAGTCCATTTACTTTGGAAACATTGGTGTATTAAAAACTATAAGCCACCTGCCCGGGCCTTCGCGCCGTGAGGTCCCGGATAGTACTCGTACCGCTTTAGACTCCCGTCACCGCCAGGGTATCCGCCCCTTCCGGTTGATTCCATTTCAACATGATTTGGAGTATTGAAAAAAAAAACGTAATGAAAAACAAATTCTTTATGCTATTGTAACGTCAGATTGTCACGGTTGCTGTTTTTACATTTTGTTACCTTGTTTAAGATCCCTGTAAAAATTACATCAGTACAATTAAAACGCATTTGGTATGTCATATGTTTAGTGGTGTTTTCGAGGGTAGGCCCGGCCTATGTAGTTACTTTTTCTGCCACAACAGGGTAGGCCCTGTAGGCTCAATATGTTTATATCATTTATGAAATGAAATGGGGTTTAACGTCCTACTGTTCCATTCCGAACTGGGCTAATGAAGACGAGCATACGCCATACAGTGTGCTATGAGGAAAATTTTGCCCGGACAGAGGCACTACAGCCTACTCTTATATCGAATTCCAACTGTCAAGGGATCTTTTACGTGCACGCCAATGTGTACACGGGACCTCGGTTTTTCGTCACATCCGAACGACTAGACATCGCTGACAAGGGGGAACCACGCCGGAAAATCTACACTATGTCGCTGTGTTTTATCAAAGTGACCCCCAGTTACCCTAAATATACGGCAACATGGCGCCAGAGACCATCTATTGTGACGTATTAACTAAAGCCACCACTTGATGTATTTAGTTTATGGAATTGATCCTTTAGACCAAATGAAATTTATAGTTCGTTAGATATTCACACTAAACAAATACTTTTACATCAGTCTGATAAGTTTTCGTTTCGTGTAAAAAATAGTCTTATATTACTAGGACTACTTATCGAAGCAGGTTATAAATCAGTAATTGAGCATCCAGTTTTCCGACTTTTCGTTACAACCTAATGTCACATATCAGAAAGTGTCTGGAAATGCGAGGCTATATATACATGCGTATGATGACCACACCTATCCTCAAGACTGGAATAGTTGGTCAAGATATCGCCTTTAACCCGACGCTTGTGCATACTTTCGATGGTTCCACTACATAAGATCTGACCGGTTGTAATGACAGGCGCGTCAGGGATCATACCTCGGCTTTGACAATATGATGTAAGTCATTCCATTAACCAATCAGCGTCGGTGTTTTAAGGGGTATTCGGCAAAATAACTTTAGCTTTGATTTGTTTTTATTACTGCGAATGCCTACCCACAGTTCCGCGCACACAATTCATTTGTTGGGCCACTGTGATAGAACTTTTTTTTATAATTAGCTGTACTTCAACTTCAACTATGCATTCCTACATGTCAGGTAAATGTGTATGAAGGTTTGTGCCTTCTGAATTAATTATTACCACTAGTCCATACATAACAATGCCCCTTTCCGTTCTAGTTTATGAGATACGATAATGTTGAAAGTTTTGAATTGCCAGTTACTTTGATGTTCAATCTACGACATTAATTATCACGCCAATAAACGCCATGCATCCAGCTGTTTAGCAGAGGAGAAGACATAAACACACCCATGAAAATATCTTATAAAGAGCCATTTGGCTTTAAATGTTATTTAAATTAGCGACACACGTATTCACATTACATGCCCATAATCAACTGCTTAGATCATCGGATGTCTAGACTTAGGAGAAAATGTGATTTTATTGACATAATGATATAAATGATGATCATGTTATATATTAATAAAACATAAATTTCTAGGACTATCCGTCTCTAAATAAAGTGTTCAGTCTTCATCAGAAGTTCATAATATGAGCGCGATAGATATTATCTTGGTTGCTGACCAACAGCTTGCATATCCTTTGGATATGCTTCTGATCCCAATTCACATTGTAAATCTTCATTCCAACAATGCAGCAAAAGAAAGGTCTGTTCTTTTGTCGCCAGAAAATCTTTTTTCTAGCGTCATCTACTGATGTAAGTCGCCTTCTGCGATATTTTCTACCTTTTCCAGTCTCAATATCGATCAAAATGTGTATATTTGGATCATCGTTTGCGAGGAGAATGTTTGGGATGTCTGTTTCACCCGAACATGAACGCAAAATACAATTTGTTTCAGCGCCTCCATTAATTGGCCATGCGAAGAGGAGTAGGTAGGTTACTTTGGTGTCCTCATGGTTTGTTGTCAGTTCTAGGATATTCTCGACACTTTCAATGCTAATCTTGATATATGTTATGACCCAATCAAGATTAGCATTGAAAGCGTCGCGAATATCTCGGCCCACGGTACATTCTTTCAGTGGTAATGACTATATATAGAAGCCTATAACTACCATTCATAATTTCTACGTTTTGCTCCTTCAACACACGAAAGTCGAAAAGTCGAAGATACGACAAAATGTGAGGCGACAGCACGCTATACAAGCCAAAATGGACTCGAAATAGGAAATTAAGAAATAATACACTGCGATAATAGGGCCCCTCGTTTTTCCTAATTTCTTATTTTCGACATGCAATTTGGCTTGTGTATCCTCTTGTCGACTTTCGACTTAGTCATATTTTTGTTTTTATTGATGTCAGTAAGAAGGCAACAACACCCATACCAAACCATAATGCAACTCGAAAAGTAGAAATTAGGAACTAAACATAACGCGCTATTAGCCACCTATCATTTTGGCTTGCTGTCGTACTGTCGACTTTCCGAGTTTCGCCTCGGAAGTTGTTGTAGTCTCTAAATTCCAGGTCACACTTGAATACGTGCAATTCGCTAGACTTTGTCGACTTTGCTCCCCGGAAGTTGATGTAGTCTCTACTTTCAAGGTCAAATTTGAATACGCGCATTAATTGAATTTTATTTTCCCGATTGGATATTACTATTTCATTTCAAATTATATATACCACCACCGTAAACGTAAGAACAGTACCTGCAGTTTACAAATAGGCCTATTTTACATGCAAATCGTAAATTTAAAGAGAGAGAGAGAGAGAGACAGACAGACAGACAGACACAGTGTTTAACGTGTCAACTAAATCATTTCGAGACTAACATGTGATTCAATAAATGGGTGGGTGTGTGTGTGTTGGGGGGGGGGGGTGAGGTGAGGGTGAATGGCCGAATGGTTGTACGTGACATGGAGTAGTGTCTAACCTCGTGGGTTTTCTCCGGGTCCTCCAGTTTCCTCCCACTGCTAAAGACCCCTACGCAGAAGCGAATTTTTTAAATAAAATTGAACCATATGTTATTCCCGAAATGACCTAGTTTGTGTCGAGTGGACGTTAAACTCCATCACTCCTTCCCTCTCTCTTGCACATAGGGATCTTTACCAGTGGAAAGAAACTGGGGTACCAGGCGAAAACCCACAACGTTGGACAGGCGACGGAATCGAATCGGGGAATCGAATCAATCAATGAGAGATCTTGTGATATTACGCGCGCGCGTTCAACCACTAGATCACCCAAACCCCATGTATAACGCATTTTATAAGTTGTATATTGTATATATACCAGCACGGGATAATTGTTTTATAATAAGCCTACATAATAAATTAAATTGTTGTAAGTATGTTTTTTATCAGACATTTTTGGCAGATAACATATTCCAGTTGGTGAAGAAAAAATATGTACGAAGGCCCATTAGTGGCAAAAACAAAAAATATATATATATATATATATATTAATCCGTTTGAACGAGTTAGTATCTCGTTTGAACGAATTAGTATCTCGTTTGAACGAATTAGTATCTCGTTTGAACGAATTAGTATCTCGTTTGAACGAATTGGTATCTCGTTTGAACGAATTAATTATCTCGTTTGAACGAATTAATTATCTCGTTTGAACGAATTAGTATCTCGTTGGAACGAATAAGTATCTCGTTTGAACGAATTAATTATCTCGTTTGAACGAATTAATCATCTATTTTGAACGAATTAGTATCTCGTTTGAAAGAATTAATTAATTATTTTTAGGGGGTTTGGCACTAATCGGCCTTCATACTAACTCGTTCAAACGGATTAATCATCTAGTTTGAACGAATTAGTATCTCGTTTGAAAGAATTAATTAATTATTTTTTGGGGGTTTGGCACTAATCGGCCTTCATACTAACTCGTTCAAACGGATTAATATTTGGTTTTTGTTTGGCACTAATGGGCCTTCGTATAGAAGAGCCATATGATGTAGTAAGATATGTGAATTTTAAATATTGCAATGTAGACTACTGTTTAACTGATAGCCGACAACCACTGTCGGTGTTATGGCATCGATCGTGTTGAAAAGATTTTGTAACGTTTATATCCACTTGTCGCGTTAGGAATCACTTATTATAGGCCCCGCAATTTAGTTCTATACACAAAAAGTTAGACTCCGAGACATTATTACACATAAATAAATAATAAGTTCGATAAACGTCAATCGATCGAAGTGACAAGCGGCTACCATTATGATTTTAGTCTTATCAGAATTTAGTCTTTAAGCTTGCTTGTGTTCATGCAGGATTTCAAATCTTGGATACAGGCTTCCATATTGGAGTCGACCAGGTGTTGATAGTCCATTCATCTTCATTTGTATGTATACATACAAGGCGTGTTTAAAACATTTGGATAGATTTATAATTATTTGAAACACGAAGAAGATGGTTTTTAAAGAGTTTTACTTTATTTTATTTATATCCAACTACGTTATACCTGATCAAAGTTCTGTGTTGTATACCAGTTGTAAATTAGAATGTGCCATTACCTCACGAGGTAGAGGACATCGGTCGTTTTTCTATCATCGCGTTACCAGGGCTTGTATAACTCTACCAAATATAGAAAACTCGACACAGAATCTGGTTTACGGCGATGGATTTCAGTATTGGATAGATAGCGGTAAGGTTTATCTCACCAGTTTCTGTGAATCCCGTGGACAATCCACGTAAGGGATCCCCCACTAAAGAAAATGCAAATATGAAAGTATATATAAACATTTCCACGTGTTATGAAACTTCTATGAACGTGTAAATGTGACCATTTTGTTGGTTGGGGTGTTTATCGGATGGAACTGAATGATACATTAGGGGCCCAGAATTGCGACACAAATTACCATTGCCACCCCGAACTTCTAAATTCACCCTGAGGATCCCCGACCCCCTCTGAAAAAACATCCTGCGTCCTACACTGTTTCAGTAACGTGACGAAAATGTCAACACAGATCGGCATACGAAAACGTAGCGGGGGATCAAGAGTTGACATAAACTTATAGACAAAGATATGTCGCTCCGTTTCTTCATAATATTGGAAGGTTTTATTGTATTTCTGACATGTTGCTTCAAAAAATGGCTTTTCTTTGATAAAGGCTGCAGTAGCGTACAGAGGGAAATGCCCGTCTTCATTAGCCCAGTGGGAGCAGAGCAATTGGACGTGAAACCCCCGTTTCATTTTTATATTTAAATGTGCGTCATCGCTGAAGGAATTACAACCAGGCGACGCTAGTAAAAACTCGTTTCAACGTGTCCTTATAATTGCTAAGAGAGAACCGTATTTCTACGTATTGGGATTAAATTCCATTTTAACGACACAAGCTAAAGTTTGGCAGCACACCAGAACGTAATGTAGGTACAGGAAAACAATGTTGTAAGGTAAATAGTGGGGCCGCCTGCCCTACGGTATCACCTATAAATTATGCCCCCTTATCTCTAGCGAGGACGCCCATTAGATTCCTTTCCCATATTCTCCGTCCTGCTGGGGGCATGAGTTGTCCCAGGACTCACCAAACCTCAGCACGTCACTGAACAGCTGTTGATGTTGTTAGCGTTACAAGTCAAAATCAAATCTTTAAATAACATCTAGAAGCACTGTGTAACTATTTATTACAAAACACAACACATGGTATAAAAGGATATAACTACTTCTCTTTTATTTAGAGACGTTTCGTAACACATACTAGTCACGTTTTCAAGTGAATTATAAATATCCATCTAGTCAGCCTATTTAATGTAAAAAAATCAAAATGTTATTCAATTTCTCAGCTGGTGCATGATACTCGTGTATCAAAATGGATTAGTTGTTTTATCTCCTATTGCGATACTTCTATGGCAAGCAATACACCATTTATTAAAACAATTGTATCTTCCTGAGATCATTAAAATATTTCCTTTGATTTAATGATCGAGAACATAGAAGACTATTAATTATTTCTCATGAATTAGTTACCCATGGACCACACTGGTATATGCTTGATAACGACTTGTGAAACCTTGTTGAAACGTCGCAGTGAAATAAACCATAGTAATTGTTATCCATAAAAGTGTGTTTTTGAAGATATATAATGCTTTATATTATAAATATGTCACCATGTGAAAATATGTAATTTTTTATATTATAAATATGTCACCATGTGAAGATATATAATGTTTTATATTATTGTTAGACGATCATGTGAAGATATTATAATGTTTTATATTATAAATATGTCACCATGTGAAGATATATAATATTTTATATTATAGATATATCATCATGTGAAGATATAAAGAGATGTAACCCATCTTATGTTGATGGTGAATATTGGTTATATCCTGTTATATATAATCATACCAGAGTGAAGATATATTGCTATGGAGTGTCATCGTCACAACCAAAGGAATATGTAACTCTACATCACCTTAACAAAGCTGTATTTCCTCATTATGAGTATAAGGAAAATTGCAATTTGAATGCACGACTCTTTCCATATCATCACGGGGAGACGGAGTGGAACAAAATCAGGCTGAATATTAACGTATGTAGTCACCGTGTATTCATTGTGTTATAATATTTGTTAGATTGGCGGGAGAAACCTATACACTAACACAGAGTTCTGCAGGTGCCCGCTCCACCAGCACAGACGCTTTTTAACTATATCTCTCGGGTGTTCATGTTATAGTGTTGCATCTACTTGGAGAAAGTATTCCTTGTTCTTTTGTTCTGTTTTTATTCCCTTGTACAGTAAAATGAGTGTAACATATATATTTGATTGTGTTTTACTTTATGTCCGCATTTAATTGACGTGTACACTATCTTCCCGATTATGTCAACTCTGTTCGTCACGTGCATTTTGCATACGGATAGTCCACTGGCTATTTTACCCCGATTTCGTCTAATGGTTTGAATGCAGCTATGGCGAGTGAGGCACCAGCCAGGGTACGCTCACTCTTCCGGACACCTGTTACCATTGTTTGTCGTGTATTTTGTACACGTTGAACAGGGCATTTGCTGATTATACTATTTTGCCTACACCGTTTTTTAGGACTTGTGTAACGGTTTGGATTGTTCGTACTTGGTTTTATTTTATTTACTTGTATTGTAGACCGGGGAAGTTCTGGCTGATCATACGTTTACCACACAAACCGGTGCAATACAAAGACCATATGGTGTGGCCAACGCTTGTTCTAACATAGTCGACTACAAATCCTGTCCCAAACGTGGTTATGCTTTGGTTGATGTTCGTGATACTGGTTTCAAGTTGAGTTCATCGGTTAGTATATCTTCATATCCTCATAAGCTGGGAAATCCCTGGTATATTTAAACGAATCTATGGGTACGGTTCTTGAGTAAGTATGACAAACACGTTACGCAAGACACACACAAATTCTGTAAAGCAATAAGCAGTGTTCTCTTGTATTGTTCTACTGACCTGCATTAGATGAAATATTAGTTTTAACAAATTTGTGGAGGTAACCGCGTGACCATGGTTAGTAATCTATTCAGCACACCGCTTTTTTCCACAGTGCAGGATTTACAATGGTGCAATTAGAGTTGCATAACAATTGTGTTTCCTAGGTTACAGTTTCTTTCTTACATAGTATGTTGATGATCATTCGATCTTCTATCTTCGGTTAATTTAGAATCATTTCATAATAAATCTTTTCAGTACATATAGGCTCTATCGGTTTTAATTTGGTCGGTGCCTCTATATGTAACATCTGATGTCATTATTCCATAGGAACGGACATTGCCATAGAAACGCATATTGTCACTAATATTGACGGTGGATTGTAGTACCATTTAGATCATTGATACGGGATTTAATTCCGGTACTTATTTAATGAATATATTTATTTGTAATATAACTAATTACCATTAAAGATACATTATGTAAGATTTAGATAAAGAACAAGCCATTCTTGCTATAATAGTTCGAAAGTAGATGATGTAAAATGAATAATTTGAAAATTTGATTCAAATTACTCTATTGCAAGCGAAGATATTAGCCTTTGTAGGTTTGACAGACGTGTGCAATAATTTCAACCACCGTACTGGTTGATCGAAGCTAAGTCTCGGTCCTCCATATCTGATTAAATCAAAGTATCGCTGAACCATTCTAATCTATTTAATATCGGAGAAATCTGATGCCATCGAGAGTTGATTAAGGCCTTGATCAGTTAATTAATGTCTAATTAATACTTTAGAAAACATTTCAGGCCTAAAGAAAGACCTGCAATAGGCAGATTTAGCTCTTGCATAATGCATGTTTAATATTTGTGGGTTTTTTCTATAAATCGACACCTGTTACCCCTGTTTGTCGTGTATTTTGTACACGAGGAGCAGTCCATATGCTGATTACACTATTTTACTTGAATACACTATTTTGCCTATAACGTTTTTTAGGACTTCGAATTCTGTCTTATGGTTTGGATTGTTCGTACTTGGTTTTATTTTATTATAGAGTCAATGGAAATATAGGGGTCATAATGGATACTGTGATATAATAGAAAGGTCATCCTATAGATTTGAAGGTAGAGGTGATGGTCACTGCGGTGGTTGTATTCCAGACGGACAGCTTAATTTGGAAGTAGATTGTCCGACAGGTATGTTACAAAGCAATCTAAAAAAACCTAAATATTATTCTGTTGGACAATATCTGACCTGTCAAGCTAACAAAACTGCTTATTAGAGACAGATGATCTTTAACTAACTGTTGGAGATGAACACATAATATATATATATATATTGCATATTTTCTTTCCATGCGCTCGTGTCCCTTTGTGGAACACAGATGATTCTTGATTCGAGGAATATCTGAGAATCCCCCCCCCACCCCAGCGCCCTGGTACTTCCGATTGACGTGATAGACTAGGGGCTGTCCATGGTGTCCATACAAGCAGGCATCCGAAATATAGCGACCAATTAGGAAATGTCCACATGTCCACACACCGAATTCAGCCCCAATGCACGTGTGCATCTAATTATGTCTAATTATGAACTCTTTATCATGGCTTTCGGATCAGTTTTAGAAAAATTTTGTTCTTCGACATTGACTATAATCAGTCTCTGGGCTTCTAAGAAAACAAAATGGTCATTTATTTTGCAGTTCCTGAATTATCAACAGCTACAGAACCTTCATGCGTTTGAACATTTTACCGACTGAAAAGATGCCAGAAAAGTTAATGTGTAGTTTTGATGTAAGACACGAATAAACAATTACTTCAATATGTTGGTAACTAATGATTATATTATTGATTCAATAATTTTATATATCTAAACATTAAAGGGACTCAGTCTCTAACCGAATATGGTGTTCGAAATTAAAAACACAAATTAGAGTTCAATATTGGTCTATTTTAATCCATATTGATGTTGTTATGTTACCGTGAAAATGTGGGATCCTAATATCCAATATTTAAGACACAATGCATGTTTTAAAATATTGTACACGAGTCGTTTCGGGCGCAAAACCAATGAACAAAGAAAAGCATATCCTCAATTACAATGCGGCAGTACATAGTAATAACTGATTCACAAATTATAAACTAATAATAAAACCAGCGGTTGCCAGGCAAGATACACCCACATTTGGCAAGGGATTTATGGAGAAAAAGCTAAAACATTTTTCGTACAATCATGGGCCATAATCCAAGAAGTGATGGTCTGGAAATGCGCGAATATTTGGGATATAAAGATATATTTTAAGTTTGATCAAATTCGGATAAAAATTGTGACTTCTAGATGGTCCACAACTTTATAAAAATTGGTATTACATATTTTTTCATTTTTTGTGTACAAGGAGCGGCCATTGTGTCATGCAGTTCGATCCCATTTTCACCAAATTCAAACTCAAACGTCATTAGGATGTAACGATGATACATTTAAACGTTTATTAAAATGGGATAAAATCCACAAACTAAAAACATGATTTTGCGTACAACCAGGGGCGATAATCCAGACAGTTAAGGTCCGAAATGCGCACATATAGTAAGGAACCAATATCCTTGGATTATAATCATACATTTCGAGTTTCATCAAACTCGATAAAAATTGTGACTTCTAGAGTGTCCACAACCTTGGTATTATATACCGTCACCCGTCTTCATTAGCCCAGGTTAGGAGCAGAACAGTAGGACGTTAAACTCCATTTCATTTCATTTCATTTATATACCGTCACACTATTTGAGTACAATGAACGGTCATTTTGTCCGGCAGTTTGGGTCAGATTTTTTACGAAATTCGATCCCAACTTTCATTGATGTGTAACGGGGATATATTCAAACGTTTTTAAAATTGACTACAAATTGCGATTTCTAATGGGTCCACAAGCTAAAAATGCGATTTTACCAACAATCAGGGTATTCGCGAGTATCGAAAGGGACCAAGATCTTTGTGATATAAATATAAATTTAAAGTTTCATTAAAAGTTCCAAAATATAGAGCCATATGCCCTTTAAATAGGGTAGAATGCTTTAAAACCTCAATATATTATATTTGAATTATCAGTGAAATGAAATTCGATCGTTTGTCTGTTACCGCTCGTTACTTTAGTCAGTTATATAGAAGGACAACTCATGTTTGTCATGTTTGACGTCACTTCCCGTTTCTTCACGTGCTTGTTACAAGTCTCCCGTAGCAATGATCTCTGTGTTGAAATTATATTTGGGATGTA
This sequence comes from Patella vulgata, assembly GCF_932274485.2. NCBI lineage: Eukaryota > Metazoa > Mollusca > Gastropoda > Patellidae > Patella > Patella vulgata. The sequence continues at coordinate 9,812,754 of NC_065886.2, read as the reverse complement.
TTTAACGAGCTCTATCACATATTTTATAATGACTGACAACAATATTGTCCTTTAACAGCTCAGCAACGAGAACGCGCCATTGTGTTGTAGTGTGTATATTCATTTAGATCTTATAAAACCTATATACGCATTTATGATTAGCTTAATATTTTTCCTAAACATATTAAATTTTAAATATGACAAAATAACTTATCTAAAATGCCGATGACACATAATATTATTGACGCATTGAAGAGAGACCAGACGAGTCCTCTATTATATGTCATTTAGTATAATTCTAAGTACAATTACAGGTCACCCCCATTTTGGACTACAGTTTAGTATAATTCTAAGTACAATAATGGTGACGATTAATTCTTTTAAAACAAAACACGAGTGTTAACTGGGGGACTGTATTCTTACTCAATATGAACCTTGACGGTTTGAATTAGTCCGGGTTTGTTTTTAACTAAGCCTCTATTTTCTCAAGGTGGTAAGTAAAGGAATTCGACCATCTACCAATCAAATGATTATAAATAAGTAGGTGTGTTATTAATGTCGGTTTCGGATTTTCAACCCGTTAAATTCCATGTTCAAGTCGTTCTATCGTACATCATATAGCCGGAACTTCTGTTTTAACCTGATTTAACTATGACAGGAGAGAAGGTGACACGCCCTCTCTTCTCACATGTGAATTTTAATACCGTGTTTTAAAGTAACATTTATTTGTACACGAGGAGCAGTCCATTTGCTGATTACACTATTTTGCTTGAATACACTATTTTGCCTATAACGTTTTTTAGGACTTCGAATTCTGTCTTATGGTTTGGATTGTTCGTACTTGGTTTTATTTTATTTAAAAATATACAAGAACATGTTTATGTTTTATGTCATTTTCTCTATTAATCTTTAATACGTAAATAATTGAATTGAATCAATATGTCCATAACATCATGTACAATGTATTGGACGTTAACTTTGTAATAAACAACAACAACTCTATCGTTACTTGAATAAATCATACTAATAACTGCTATAATGAATCCCTTATTTTACAGTTAAACTTATTGTACGCGCAATGTTTTATTATTTTTATGAATTTGAAAGCATTTGAATTATTCAGTTATAAGAATTGATATTATTTCGATATTTCGATGAACTGATTATTGTTTAGTTATAAGTAAAATAACCTTCTTTTAATGATTTATATCACGTTACTAAGAGGACCTTCGATTGCACGAATTTTCGTACTATAGTTAAACCTGTGGTTGTGACCAGCCATACAATACGATAAAGCATGGTCGGGATAGTCCAGACTGTAGTCGCAACCGTAGCCTACACATGAAGTTCACCTAGGAGGTACAAAGTTATTAAAATAATCGTCATTTAATGACAAATATCAATTTATTATTTGATTAGTATAAACGAAAACTGGTTTATGGGAAATGGAGTCAATAGTTATTTATATTTAAATTTCTATGATATGATAATGCATTTTTTTTAATTACATTATTTATATTTTTTTTGTTTTCCTTCATTAATCTGAAACGTTCGATTTATTACGATCGAATTTTAATTGTTTTACAACAATAGATTTTATAGGGTTTCAGACATCACGTCATTATCTCTTACACGCGAGTTATATATTTATGAATAATATTTTGATATTACACCACCATTATTTCTGCACAGTTGTTTTATTTATACGATCAGTTATTGTTTATTTTATCTATTTTCATTTTATTAGACGTGAATAAATTATAAAGACAATATAAGGTCTCTATTATAATTTTAAGAAGCAAGCGACAGTCACGTTTATAATTTTGGTAACTCAAAACCGCACGCGTACTAGGGCTGTCTTTCAACGTTTTCGTTGCAACCAAAAGGCTACTAATATGACCCATATGACGACGCGTGACAACGCCTTGACAAGACCGTCAGAGTTACAGCTCTTCGTATTGCTGACATTGTGCCGGGGGGGGGGGGCGCACGAGTTCATTAGTACTCAAACTGTTCATAGTCGAATCCGCTTTGATTCAAGGTTATCACGATCGTCACACTTTTCAGTATCTTATGTTCAAGCCCACACAGTCCATGGCCTTCCTCAACTAAAACGGGAATTGGCTAAAGCGGTGGACACACTAGCCGAATGGTTCAGCCGAATCAATCGGCGTCGAAATTCGCCTAGTGTGTCCACTGTCATTCGGCCGAATGATTCGCCCGAATCAAACAGGTTTGATATATTCGGCCGAATATTTATTCGGGTGAATTATATTCGCCTAGTGTGTCCGCTTCGCCGAAGCATTCGGCCGAATATAGAATTCATTAGCCAATCATCACTCATATCGAGAAGTCACGTGATAGATTGAAGACATAGACGCCGCCATGTTTAAGGTGACGTGAAAGGTGATGCAATCGGCAGGTTGAATCGGGCGAAGCATTCGGCTAGTGTGTCCACCCATTCGGCCGAATAAAATTCGGCGCCGATTGATTCGGCCGAACGATTCGGCTAATGTGCTCACTGCTTAAGTGGCTAAGACACTGGCTCGCTAGCCTGGTGGTCGGGTGTTCGATCCCTGCATTGGCCGAGAAAAAATCATCCAGATTTTCCGGCGTGGTTCTCCCTTGTCAGTGATGCAGGACGGAGGGGCTGACAAGGAAAGCTGTCTAGTCGTTCGGATGGGACGAAAAACCGAGGTCCCGTGTACACATTGGCGTGCACGTAAAAGATCCTTTGACAGTTGGAATTCGATATAAGTGAAGGCCGTAGTGCCGCCGTCCGGGCAAAAGTTCCCTCATAGCACACTGTATGGCATATGCCCGTCTTTATTAGCCCAGTTCGGAGCAAAATAGTAGGACGTAAAACCCCATTTTATTTCATTTCCTCAACTAAAACAACAGTGCTCGAATGGCCAGCCCGCGCTAGTTCACACTGTTTGTCGTCGACTTGGCTCTGACTAAAGGGTATCAATATCTTCCCACTTTTCAGTATGATGAGCTCGAGCGCACACATTCCATGGACTTCCTTAACCCAATGATCAGTCCTCCGTTATGATCGAGGATATGTGCGACGATGTGGGTCGTTGTATCGCCCTTCGCCCCCAACTGACCAGCAATTGCAAGCAGCACTTCACGGAGATAAGAGAAGGGTCATTTAACTATGCATTATTCAAGAGGTAAATCTGCCTAATGCAAATCTTTCTGGTGGCCTCAAAGGTTCTATAGATAATTAATTAGACATTTATTTACATGTCAAGCCAATAATCAACCCTTTAAAACTGCGGATGGTATTTAAATTCAACAGCTTTAAAAACGATTGACAGGGAATGACTTTATATAAAATTGGATAATCGAGACTTATTTGTTTATTATCGTAACAACGGTAGCAATGACAATCCAGACTACACAGTTCTGCCAACGACGATAACCCAGCTCATATAGTGAAGTTATTATCTATGTTTTAACTATTATAGAGAGAACGGTCAGCTCTTTATCTAAATCTTATGTCGTGTGTGGCTGCTAGAGTTTTGCGGCGTATTTAAATATACTAGATATAGACCCTCACGAACCTATTTTCGGGTAGTGACCGACATGCAAACGGAAGGAGATAAAAACGAAACACAGTTGTCCTTGAAATGAATTAGTCCTGTGCGTGAAATAGCTTTATTTAAGCTTCCATCGCAGTGTTATCGCAGTCCTTTAGTTCTCTGGTTGAAATAGCGTCGGCATATTCAATAGCACTTTTAATCCCGTCTACATTTCGATTCTTCGATCACTAACTATAATAGATAAGATACTCGTAAAAGGATGACACACGAACTTATCTCATATATTTTAATCTTTAACATAGTTAACCATTGACAGTAATAATAATATAGTCTATAATCCTTTTAAATAGCCACACTTCTCCGCCATAACACCGTTTGATTTTGTGGCATTGACTTGTTGTTCTTATTGCTTAACGTCCGCTACCACCGATGGTTATATCGCAGACAAGTTGTCTTATTTCATTATCTTAGCGCGCATACTCCAAGCCACATACGTTAACACCGGGAATCGAAACCACAACCGCAAGTCAGAGGTGACCGGCAAGCTAGAGGTCGAATCTCGGTACTCGAGGCCATCCAAATCCGCCTTTGGCATTGAGGTATTAAACCAGCATAAATAGTGACACTTTTACACTAGAAGTGACATCTTTTAAAGCTAGTTACACACCTGCTAATTAATGATTAATGTATAATTTTTAACCATTTTCGATACATACTATCATTGGTTTAGATTAATGATCACTTGCCTGATTTAATGACAAACAATTTCATGACAATTAGGCACAGGTTCATCAGTCAAAAGGTATCAGCTTACCAGTAAATGAAATAAAATGCAATGGAATTTAACGTCTTTCTGGGCTAATGAAGACGGGCATACGCCATGCAGTATGCTATGAGGGAATTCCAACTGCCAAGGGATCTTTTACGTGGACTCCTTGTATACTCGGGACCTCGGTTATTCGTTTCATCCGATTGACTAGACAGTTGTCCTTGTCAGACCCCCAGTCCTGCACCACTGACAAGAGGAAACTTTATCGGCCAATGCGGGGAGGACGCACGTGCATAGTGGGAGGATCGAAAACCCTCACACACATGACTCCAGTTAAAAAGTTATGGTAAGCCAAGTTGTCATAAATATTTTGATATGTCTGTCATCTGTACAATTGTCTGGCTATTTGTTCTACATAAACCCGATAACCCAAGATATATAAAATATACAAACATGTGAAAATATCTGATGCATTTCTTTTATATCTTTTTGTTTATTTTCCCCATGGGCTGATATCATTGAACTAATATTAGTAAATGTTTTATATCAAATCCCATTGGATTTATGGTTGATTTCAATGAATCGGTGTTGGTGAATATTTTATAGAACTGTCGTCTGTATATAAACAGTAGATTAACAGAATACCTTAAAGGGTACCAAACGATTGTTGTATGATAAGATAGCCATCAGGAACATAGGAGCGCGTGCTTATGGTAGACATATTTGAGGAATATACGATTTATTTAATAGTTTGCAGATATATACAGAAAATGTAACACGGATAACAATTAAATACAATTAAAACTTAAGACCTTTGATTGGTGCATCATTTACAACTAAACCTTAAGACATCAGACTCTCCACATACCAACAGCTATCACAGAAACAATTGAAAGCAGATGTCAATATCACAATCATCCCTAGGGACAAAGGCAAAAATACAGTGATTATTGACACCAGTGACAACGTGGTATACGTGTACTGTGAACAGACTTCTCCAAGTCACCAATCCTACCAAAGAATCGGGAAAGACCCCACCGCCAACCATAAAGCCAAGCTGCGAAAACGTATCACGTCAATGAAAGAGGTCACAACAGAAGTCTACTACACTCTAGACCCCTCTCACTCCAGACCACCATCACGTGTCACCATTAAAATTCACAAGAATACGGTCAAGGCTAGCTTAATGATTTGTTCCCGAGATTCATTATATTACAATAAAACAAACTTCTTATCCCGTCTTCAGGCACCAATTTGAAAATCAGCTGAGTCTAAATATAATTTTAACACAGAGATCATTGCTACGATAGCTGAGTAATACAGGTTTCCTGAATCGGAAGTGACGAACGCCAAAGGAAAACACGAGTCATCCCTCTATATAACTGACTGAAGTGACGAGTAATAAGATACACGGTTCACTAGTCCGCGGGTTCATTAGTTCACCGATATCTATTATTAGAGTTAGGTTTATTGATACCCATATTTATAGTATTTTTTATAGCGGCAGACTAGTGCATCGGCGGATTAGTGAAGCCGCGGACTAGTGAACCCATCTAGGTCATACTGTGTGACAAGGGTTCCTCTACATGCACGCTAATGTCTGCATGGAACATCGGTCCTGCACCAAGGACGAGGGGAATCCTCGCCGGAAAATTCAGATGAACTTTTCTCGGTTAACACCAGGATCGATCACGGGACCCTTAACCCACTACTACCATCACGACGTCCTACAGTTCTATTTGTCACTCCAAAAATAAAAATATAATAGAAATAACTATATACTGACAAAACAATACGTATTGAACTGTTTGTTCTGATTTTATTGTAATGCCGCAAATTTGGTATGCTTGAAAAGACATGAAATGATCCGGCTGTCAACCAATTAAATTATTAAAATTCAACAACATATTATTTGATTGGCATGACGGCAGCAGGGTTCATTAAGATTGATTTTAGACCTATATCTGTTGGTGCATAGCGAGTTAGTCGTGTGATAATATCCTGTATTGTTAATACAATAGATTTTGATCAAATGGTAAGTGAACAACATTGATATTTCGTTTATTCATTTATGAAAAAATCCCAAATATTTTCACTGCATGCTTCGTGATTCAATAAATTCACATCGTCAAAGCTGTGCCGAAGCCCTCTCACGAGTCTCTCCTATTCGTGGGTTGGGACTTAACTGGTTCTATGTCCACTTTTCGCTAAAAGTGAGATATTTGCATAACTACAATCTGTCAATCAAGTGTTATGTCCTGTGAGCATGAATTAATACAGGAATGCCTTCTAGGTTAAATTATCAAAAAACACATAGGCCTTTGTTTTGATTTTGGGTCCATTCCCACTCACAAAGTTCTATTTCCACTTTCACCAATAGAATTCCTAGATCTGGTGTCATGTGATCTTGTGACAAAATGGCCAAAAAGGAAAATAACATAGATGGATGTCCAGGGCAGAAAAGTCATCGGTAGGCGCTTAGAATATTGTCCGACAAGGAAGTCTTGTACGGCACCTTAAAACGACTTAATGTTTTGTTGAAACCCTTTTTTATTTGGTTTTAAGGGGTCGTTTGAGTTAGTACTAGTTAATTCTCGTCCAAACATGTATTGTATGTACATGTAAAATGTACACATAGACCGGGAGCCCAGGGGGTCAACAGGTCAACCTGTACCAATTTTCTCCTATATGGTATCAATGTATGTATATCTGGTATCATCAGAATGTAAGTCTGCCGAGTTTCTGGTGGTGGGTGTGGTATTCCACGCCCTAAATGCCATGATCCCCAACTAGGCTAGATTATCTCAAAAGTGTACCACACGAAAATCTTAACTGCAGTGTACTGTACATCTTCAGGTATTACAAAAACACTCTGACAGACATTTCTAGTGGTGGGGTACCCCCGACAGAGCTATGTAATTGCCAGATATTTGTAGTGTTGGAGTATCCCTGACAAGAGTTATCTAATATTTAGACCAAAGCTAGACTAGATTAGCTGAAATCTGTACCACCTAAAACAGCTTTGGAGTTGTTCCGTATCACCACAGGAGTCATGAATGACCACTGCCAGACAGTTTATACGGTGGGTTACCCCTAACCGACACAGCCCAAAATGCCACGCCCACAACTAGGCTAGCTTCGCAGGCACTGTTCCCGTGTTCTAAAAAATTAAATTTTTAGCCAGGATGCGTAGGATACACATACCTATCACGCATGGAAGAGGCGATAAACTGCGATTGCAAGAAATTGATTTTTGGTCAAAAAACATTTTATGGGGCTAAAAATGCGTTTTTGAAAAATAAAATTGTTCCTACAACCGCAGTTTATCGCCTCTTCCATATGGTCTAGGTATTAGTATTCTACGCATCCTGGCACAATTTTTAATTTTTTGGACCGCAGGAACAGTGCCGACTAATCTATCCTAGTTGGGGGTCGTGTTATTTTGGGCGTGTCTGTTAGGGGCAACCCACCGCACAAACTGTTTGACAGTGGTCATTCATGATTCCTGTTGTGGTACTGAACAACTCCAAAGCTGTTTTAGGTGGTACAGATTTGAGCTAATCAAGCCTATAGCTTTGGTCTGGAAATTCGATAACTCTTGTCAGGGATACTCCATCACTACATATGTCTGGCAATTACATAGCTCTGTCAGGGGTACCCCACCACTAGAAATGTCTGTCAGAGTGTTTTTGTAATACCTGAAGATGTACGGTACATTGCTGTGCGATTTTCATGTGGTACACTTTTGAGCTAATCTAGACTAGTTGGGGAGCATGGCATGGTATCTGATGATACCAGATATACATACATTGATACCATGTAGGAGAAAATTGGTACACTTTTCAGCTAGGTTAACCCCTGGGCTCCTGCTCTAACAGTTCATGGAGATGGATTGCCTCTTGGTGCCGGACGTCGAGAGTTCTCGACACTGGTTATTTCCATTAGAATGCCAAACGCGGAGAGTTTTCGACATGAGTTATTTTTACCTACAAAGGCTGTGCGTTTAGTTCCGACTACCACTGACTCTTATTTTACCTTTTTACTTCCGTTTTCTTACAGAATTTTTGCAAATTTGCATGAAATTAGGCTAAAAACGTTGTTTTCGTCCCGAAAAGTCGTGATATTTGTCAGAATGTTATGAGATTTATGGAAAACACCCCTTTTACAAATATGTGATTCAGACCTTCTTGGGGCACAAAGTTCTATCGCCATATTTCTGACAAATTCATTACATTTTGTAAACCACAAAGACCTATCTCCATTTATAGTATTTTAGTTAGACCAAATTGAATCACACTGCATCAAGAAACACCACACACTCTGCTAGCTTCGTATATTGATAGCTTCATCAACTGTGAAAATTTGGTAAAAATTACAGTGATGCCAACCACCCATTTTTCTCAATTTAACAAAAAGTGGATATAGAACTAGTTCATCCTCGGCCCACGTATTGTCGGGTCACAACCCCCAGATCCGGGACTATTTATCATGGAATACAGTTTGACAATGGTTTCTGACAAAAGCGACACTGGTGAAGATATGTGTAGTCTGCTACCTCTGAAATCTAGGGGCTAAAACCAGGAAAGCCGGAAATGCAGGATGGCGGCCAAAAACAAAAATGGTCTGAAATTGACCTGAACAAAACATTGATGGTGAAATGACCCGTGTAATATATCATTTTATAGGTTTTGTTGGTCAACGGACTCATTTTAGACAGTTCCCGATTCATTTCACAAACAGTTGATCCAATTGTCTGCCAAAATCCAAAATGGCAACAGAAATTGTCTCGAAAAGTCTTCTTTCGATAAAAATAGCAACATACATGTATGATATGTGGTTGTGGGTGACAAGAAACAAGAGCATACCATTTCCAAACTGATAATACTAATTTAACAGGACTACAGACCAACACGTGTAATAATAACAACCATACGTTAACAGGAGATAGCATACTCAAATCAAGCATTTTCGCGACTACAGATCAACACCATACGTTATCCCAGACATCAATGAATCTTATCGTGTACATATTTAAGCTATCATGATACATTATAATACTATATCTAATAATGTATTCCACAGTATGACTCTCATGTCTCATAAAACATGTACAGGTATTTTAGTCATATATCAGCACACTCAGATGGAGAAGTATTAATTTGTTAAGAGATGTCGACTTAGGCATATAGAGCACAGGGTGTGTATCATATAGACACATGCTTTCTATTCACTACTTTCCAGTCATACCAAAGGGGCGGTGGAGGAATTAATAATGCAACTTAAAATACAGATGTGACGTCACCCTTTGATGTTGGCGTACCATTATTTCAAATAATCGTACGGGCAACTTGCCAATCGTACCTTGTCAAATATTAGATTCGAGTGACGTATTTCACTGTAAACGCACGTGCGGAGTGTCTGTATTTTAAGATGTTTAATGGTCTCGAGCTGAGACAATGCGTAATATATTGTAAAAACACTCGGACCTGACGGTCCTCTTGTTGTTACAATATATTACTTAATGTCTCGCTCTCGACCATTAAACAATACATAATGTAGGGTTGATAGCGCTTTTGAACTTTTGCATAAACTATTGGGCAACTTGCCAATCGTACCTTGTCAAATATTAGATTCGAGTGACGTATTTCACTGTAAACGCACGTGCGGAGTGTCTGTATTTTAAGATGTTTAATGGTCTCGAGCTGAGACATTGCGTAATATATTGTAAAAACACTCGGACCTGACGGTCCTCTTGTTGTTACAATAAATTACTTAATGTCTCGCTCTCGACCATTAAACAATACATAATGTAGGGTTGATAGCGCTTTTGAACTTTTGCATAAACTATTGCGATATGGTGGTACACGCAAACACTTGCAGGCACCACAAGCCCAAGAAATTTAAGGTTCAAAGAGAAAAGAGAGAGAGAGAGATAGTTTAATGTTCACTCGACACAAACTAGGTCATTTCGGAACTAACGTACGTTTTAATTTTGTTTTAATAATTCACTTGTGTGTAGGGGTGTTTAGCAGTGGTAGGAAAACGGAGGACCGGCGAAAACCCACCAGGTTGAACATGCGACTCAAATAATGACAGACCTTATGATACAATACGCACGCGCCACCCATTCGGCCATTCACCCCTGTTATGTTTAGGACATGTCAGTAATAATTATCTCATATCCAGTCATACTACAATGGTTTAATCAAGTGTACTTTCGTGGCAGAGGATATTCGCCATTCGAATGGCAAAGAGTAAAAACCGTTATGCGCCATTCATTTTCGTTATTTGCCATTCAATTTCGTTATTCGATATTCTCTGTCCTATCACGATGTCTGGTCAAGGGGTAATGCTACAAAGCACTTAAAATAGTTTAACTTTGGGCCTAAAATGAATATATATCATTTTTGTGGCAGTAAAATTGCAAAAATAACTACTACAACAAACGCTGTTTGACACAGTGCCATTGGAGGTCTATTTATAGCTTAGCGGTGACTACCCGAAAAAGTACCATACATTATTGTCTGTCTTTGAAAGGTTTAAATAAGACAAAATATTTTTATTCAAATAATATATGGATTGGAAATAAACAGTGGTTGAAAATGAAAGTTTCGTGTAGATAAAAAAAAAACAAATGAAATAAAAACCTGCTGCTAAAAAATGAATTATAAAAACGAATGGCACTAAAAAGTTGGGCGTCGAATAGATTATGTACAATAAAATAATAATAAAATACTTAATATGTTTTTTACCTGTTTGTCTTTGGCAATGTTTTATTTTATGTTGATATTCACTGTATACCCTGATAGGGCACACATGGCGATGGACTACCATATGGTTCAATTTTATTTCAATTATTCACTTGCGCATAGAGATCTTTAGCAGTGAGAGTTTGTGTCGAGTGGACGTTACCCCCATAACCCCCATCCCCTCCCCTCTCTCTCTCTCTCCGGTTTGAAATAGAATGTATAATATAAATATACGGGTGGCAAATATAACACGCAGTTGGAAATGAAATGTATTGGTAGGAAATGAAATGTACGAATGAACTACGGGTCGCAGATAAAATATGTGGTTGGCCATGAAATATATGGGAAGCCTACTCCGGGTGGTAGGCGGGCGGGCAGATCAGGTAGAACAATTTCACATCTGCTGCTTTCGCTCGACAAGAATGAAATTAGATTAAGTTTGTATTTTATCTACATTGTGATAAACAAAAGTGCAAAGAAATGCGTTCTCAATATTTCTGGATTAGTAAAGATACAAAATTTCACCGAATACGGAATTTTTCACATGTGTGCTACTTCCATTTTGTCCAGATGAGTGCTTGCTAAGAACCAAATCATTATTATAGCATTTGTATATAATGTGTATGTAGTGTTCATAATTACATCTAAGAATATTTAATCGTGTCATATGTAACCTAAATGACATGCTCTTCCATGTTCTCAATAAAATCCTATAGTTGCTCACTCTCTGTCTCTCATAGTTTCAGACCTATGACCAGTTAGTTCAGTTGTAATCTGGGGCAACGGCCGCGAGTTCCTTGACCAAGCCATCGAGTTTATAGTTAATATTAACATTCATTTTCTAATCACTAAACAACCAATTGGGGAACCAATAGTTGGTTACACGTCTTTACCCATTTATTGAGGAGGTATGTCGGAGCTCTTACGCTTCATTAGCCCATTCGGTGCAGAAAAGTAGGACGTTAAAACCCATTTCATTTCATTTTAGCCCTTACGCACTTTATTTCCAGGAATAAATGATAAGGATCGAAATTGTGATTACCTGATGAAGACTTCTAGAAGAAACATTTTTGATCCCAGTAGATGGTTGGACGATTAGGTTATGAAACACGCACTGTCTTTTTGTTCCGTAACCGAATTCGAATCTTAATGAAGGGTTGGAACTGGCAAAATCACTGGTTCTCATTTCAAAAGGACACGGAAACAAGGTCATGATCTTGGTAATATTAATATTCCAAAACGGCATTAAGTTGATAGTTTGGAGGCTGTTGAGTTGACACCGACTGATAAAGTCCCAGCAAAATTAGAGTCGTGAGGTTAAGGAAAGACCACCCTCTGACTGGAAGTGTGATCCTCAAGGTGTTCTAGATGAATCTGCTTTTAACGAACAACAGAAGCTTGCAGTTCGCAAACTGTTGTCTGAGGAATGTTAGGCATGCGCTGAGAATGATGACATCATCGACTGCATTACGGATCTTCAAATGGAAATCAACCTGACCGATGGCATTCCTGTACAACATAACTATTTATCAATCTCAAAACCTCAATTAAAAGAAGTTAAAGATCACATCTCTGATCTTATTGCACATGATTGCGTAACGAAGTCGCACTCACCTTACTCAGCATCTTTAATCTGCGGAGCTCTTAGATAATGCCCCTGCCTCTTATTAATGATTCAATTGACCAACTTCAAGAATATCATCAAGGCCTTGCACCGCTTTAGTCACAATTTATTCACTTTGGTTTATGGAACGCTGCGGCAGAGTACAAGCGATATGTGAATAACTGTTTAGAAGACTTGAGAGATTAAATTAAATAAGCTTACCGTGTCTCGATGACATAATCGCTTACAGTGCACGGATAGTTCACGGACCACATCGAACACTTGAGAACTATACTTTAGAGAAAATGGGGCATGGTCAAACCAACGAAATTGCTTTTGTTCCGGAAATCTGTTAGGTACCTAGGTCATATCGTGGGAAAAGCGGGATACTGGATGGATGATAAGGAAGGGCTAGCTGTGATGGAATTAAAGAAACACTGTTCTCAGACGGTTGGAGATGTACGTAAGGTCATGGGATTTCTTTCATACTTTAGGAAATATATATCTCCCCCGCCCCCGCCCCCGCCCCCCTCACACACACACAAAAATTGTCAATCTATCCCAGCAAATTGATAAATTGGCATCATAGGATGTTATGGCTTACTCTGTTCCATAATGGACTTTGTTGTGTGTTATTTCAGCGAAATGGCGTAGACAAGATGGTTGTCGTCGGATACAGTGAAGGAACTCTTACTACGGCTGAACGTCACTACCATCTCCACTCGGGAAAGTTAGAATTCCTTGCTCTCAAATGGGCCATCACAGATTATTTTCGAGTCTAACTATACCGCGCACACAATATCACGGTTTATACGGATAATAATTCGTTGACCTACATCCTCTCGTCAGCAAGACTGGAAACACCTCGACATGGATGGCTAGTCAACCTCGCTTACTACAGATTTGATGGAAAATACAACGGTGGGGCAAATGGATTATACAGAATGCCACTGAATACTGAGCGGTACATAAATCAGTGTACAGAAGCTAAGTACTAACATCTGTCACGCAAACATTTAAAATTGCAACTGTCCTATCAGAAATATCAAAAACTTTTTAATAAAAAAAATGAACTGGTCTTTGAAAATGAAAAAAAGTAGTTCCGTTTTGATTGACCAATCAGATTCATGTAAGGAGATATCGTAGTAGATTATGAAATTTATCACACAAGCTATATCTACTGAATGTATTATTGGGTGATAAAGTAAAATAGTAAATGGCTCTAACTCAGAAAGTGAAAGTGTGTATGGCTTCACTCCTTTACACTTCTCTAATCAAACCCACGAATTTGTACCACAAAACCACAATGGGCCTCAACATGAAAATAGTCAAATTGGAAATGACACTAATTGTGATGAAATTGCATAAAGTCCGAGTGAAAATATTAATCTAAACATTCAAATCTCCCCGGAACGCACATCTCGTGCAGGTAGGTTGAGATCAGACGCCCACCTACCAGATTGACTTACGATGGACTGGGACAAGGTAGCACTGTACCTATACCCGTGTCTCTTGTTCCGATCTTATGAATTTCGTATTACACTTTTAACCGTCCAGTGTTTAATCCACACACACCATTGTGTTTCGTGCCAAATTATATGATGTGCGAAATGAACCGTTTTTAATCTGGTCATTTATGTGTACTGTGATATGTCTATATAACCATTAGTGAATAATGAGATCAGTGCCTAATAGATTACTTTAGTTTAATTTCAGACTGTAAAGTTTATGATTAGCTACAATGAGATGAGATGAAAGTGATTGCTAGATAAATATAAAATCGTGTGTCACAATATGTGATTTCTAATGTGAAAGTTAATATAGCAAGCTAAGCGTATGTGAAGATATCACCATTATAATATAAGTGCACACATTTGAAATATTAATAGTGATTCTTTCTCTAATACATGTTTTTATATCTGAAGATGCCAAAATATACGGCGGAAAATCTAGATGAACTTTCTCGGACAATGCAGGGATCGAACACCCGATCTCCAGGCTAGCGAGCCAGCCTCCTACCTACTTAGCCACTGTGACCCCATAATTTGGACACGTGCGCCGTTTTATATAATTCGGTAACTGTAACAAAACAATGAACTAAAATGTATACAATCTAGTAAATACAGTGACGTTGATAGATTCAGTGATGCTCTTGGCCAAAATCTTGCTTGTATGTTCCATAGACCTACAGTACTCAAAATGGAAGGGGTTTAAATATTTCAAAATAGATAAAATAAAAAAGATAAGTAGGACAACTTGTAAAAGCGAAGTTAACAGTGATTATTTTAAAAAAATAACTTTAATTCAATTTCATTCTTTGAGTGGATAGCCACTGAACTTTAGACTACCATTATCGTACAACTGGATGATAGAAAATATCCAGAATGTAGTAGAAATATCTTATGACTCTTTTGGTCTGGAGCCAAGAAAATGTCGAGTTTGGCCATGACTCCAAAACGATAAAGAAAGACTGGCCATTGAAAAGTTACATAAAATTGTTTGCACAATGTCCACAACTAAAATTATCAAAAGATAGTCATTGCTAATTAATTGTTTAAATAGTTTAAAATATTAAAATAAATAAAATAGGATTATCGAGGATGATCATATCATCCGGTATCTGGGTTCCTTTCTGTTCTGTACCGTTACTGCTGGTGGACGTGTTGGGAACTGAATCAACACTTATATACAGATGGTTCTCAAGAATGATCATATCGTCCGGTTTCCTATCTGTATCGTTATTACTGACGTTAAATGTGAACGTTTTGCATCACCTCCAACATTACTGGGTTCGTCAGGATGACAGTTCTCCTAACCAGAGTATCCATGTCGTCTAACAGGTGGTTTGTATACTCTTTATTCTTTCTCCTTTTAGTAAACTAAAAACAGAGATACGAGTTCAATAGATTCGTTAAACGAAATCTGAAGCTATACAAGACATTTAACAGTTTACCTGTCAGACATTTCGCCCAAAGAACATAATAATTGTTATACGATTTCTGAACGTTCACGATTGCGAAGTATTTTACTCTGTTTCTAATTTTGATTGCGTATCTGTCGTTGGTTTAAAATGATAGGGAAAGCAGTGTGCATTAAAGGGACAAATCATTAATCTCTAGAAAGTGTTTGCCAGAATTATTCACTCGTCTTGCCCTTTACAGCATTTGGTCGACATATGTGGTACGGTGGCTTACGCGGACAGGAGAATGCACATAGAGAAACGTGACATACAAATATAAATTGTCTTTTAACGGCGAACTTAGGGTCGCAACCCAAGTAAAAGTATAATCTGCACTTTTATAGTAGAGAGAGAGAGAGGGGGGGGGGGAGAGAGAGAGAGAGAGATGGGGTTTAACGTACACTCGACACAAACTAGGTTATTTCGGGACTAACGTATGGTTCGATTTTATTTCAATAATTCGCTCGCTTGTTTAGAAGTGGGAGGAAACAAGAGGACCCGGGGAAAACTTTTATAGTAAATCCTGGATACCGCATCGGGATGTTCCAGCTATCTCTTGTAGGAACTTCATGCAACTTTGGTATCCATTACAGGAACGGCAAATCAGCATCTTTAACTCCAGAAATAATGACAAGAGATTATGACTTTGTATAGAGAATGGCATGGTATTATATACATTTGTATAGACAATGTCATGGTGGTTATATACTGGTATAATCCGCTGGATCTCCTTCATTAACTTGACTTTATTATGACAAAGGGAGAGGAGAGGCTGCCCTCTCTTCTCAAGACAACAAATTTTAACATCGTGATTATTTTTTAAGGTTACCTTTTTACATAAAAGACCATTTTTATGTTTTTTTTATAAGACCGTTTGTATGTTTTTACCCTGTTTTAATAGAGGGTCTGGCAAAAGACAACGTATAGTCGTTCGGTGGGACGAAAAACCGAGGTCTCGTGTAAAATCCGCGTGCACGTAAAAGATCCCTTGGCAGTTGGCATTCGATATAGGAGTAGGCCTTAGGGCCGTTGTCCGGACATCACACTATATGCTCATCTTCATTATCCCATTCAGAGCAGAACACTAGTACGTTAAACACCATTTCAATTCATTTTTGTTTTTACTACTGCATCATATGTTAATAATCTTAATTAATCAACCTGTCTATAATATCATTTGTTACATTTGTAATAAACAACAAAAACACCAACACTTGGGTTGAGTATTATCCCATTAGACAACAGATGTTGGTTAAGAGAAAACCTTTGGGGGGTGGGGGTGGGATATTTCCGTTTCCGATTTTTCATGGTAGCTACTGTGGCTGAGGTGGGACTGTATTGTAATAACGGTGAGACTAACAGTCGAGCGCAAAATCTTTTTTTAACGCCCACCGAATATAAAGATGGTTATTTCTGGACCAGCACGCGATGTACCCCCTTTTCAACTATTGGCTGACACACAGACAATCTAATGAGTTTAAGCAGGACAATATAGCTATCAACATACGGGGGGTCACGGTGGCTAAGTGGGTAAGACACTGGCTCGCTAGTCTCGAGGTCGGATGTTCGATCCCTGCATTGGCCGAGAAAGTTCATCCAGATTTTCCGCCGTGGTTCCACCTTGTCAGTGATGCAGGACGGGGGGGTCTGACAAGGACAGCTGTCTAGTTGTTCTGATGGGACTTGAAACCAAAGATCACTTGACAGTAGGAATTCGATATACGAGCAGGTCGTAGTGCCGCTCTCCGGGTAAAATTTCCCTCATGGTTCATAGAGACACAGGGTCAAAACAACATCGTTTGACGCAATGACAAACAAGATGATCCATAACATAGATGTTCGACCATTTCTTAGACACTAAACATCCTTAATGTCAAAAGAACCATGGCCAATGGGATTTGACAGAAGAAGAGTTGGCATTGTCCGAGCAATGGATATCCAACCCCACCCCCACAGCGTTAAAGGCGTCTCCATATAACATGCGACAGTTTAAACATGATTGATCTATTTTGTTGATTGTATCATTCTCATCCGTCCATTCTTTTCCTTGGTTCACCTTGCTATTTCTTTACGTTGACGTAGTAAACATGGAGTAAATCATTAGATTGAAAAAAAAAAATCTTTAGAGCGCACCAAGCCTGTATTTTACTAAGTATTGTCAAAGTTTATTAACCAGCTTTAGAACGGAATGGTAACTTGGTATCGATTTTGCCGTGCGACCTATTTACTGATTGATTACAAGGCATTTGTCTAGCCATTTGGGTGACATTGGGTTGCCAATGTGAGTGATCTCCTGTCAACAAGGTCCCCGGTGATGAAGCTTTTTTTTCATTCGTGGGGAGTAGGTGGGGATGGTCGAATGGTTAGCACGTGCGCGCTGTATCATAAGATCTGTCATTGTGTCAACTGGAGTGGTTTCGATTCCCCAGTTGTACGTGACTAGGATTAGGGTCGCCTGTCCAACCTCGTGGGTTTTCTCCTTTCTCAGGGTCCTCCGGTTTCCCCCCACTGCTAAAGACCCCTACTCGCAAGCGAAGTATTGAAATAAAATTGAACCATATGTTAATCCCGAAATGACCTAGTTTGTGTCGAATGGACGTTAAACCCCATTCCTCTCTCTATCTCTCTGTTCTCATTCGACAACTGCCGACAATATGTTTTGGTGCTCCACACTTTGCAGGCTCCAATTGTAAACAATGATACGATGACCAATTCAGATAATTTATTCAAGAAACCCCAGGAGAAAAGACACGATAAAAAAGTACACATTTATATCAAATAAACAGGATAAATTCGGCAAACCATATTCAATAATTTATATAGGCGACACTTTAAATTAAATCATGCTCGGTCTTTCATTTTACACAAGAGCAGTATGCACACGGTAGGATACGCTTTCACGTACACCTCGTATTACATGGGAGTTTTTGCACGTGGCGACTCTTGTTGATGTCGTTACTTTGTATTTTGACTTCTAGACCGGATCATTAGATTGTACATCACTTTTATCAATTAAGGTAATTTTAATAAACGGAGGTTAATAAATTATCCATCAAATTAAACCAATCTCGATTTCTTCTTCCAAACAAAGAAAATAATTCTTACGTCTTTGATCAATTGAATAAGCTAATAAAATACACAACCATATAAGGTCAATTTAACAAACACAGTTAATCATACACCGAAATAAAACAAATATATTAAACAATTAATGTTAAATTTAATAAAAGTAAATCTTATAATATACACACACATATAAGTTCAATTCAACAAACCCAATTAAATAATTTGCACATTTAGTTAAAATTAAACCAATCAGAATAAAAATAGGTAATATAGAAAGGAGAAAAGGAAAATAAATCGCAGAAACAAAAAATGAAATTGATGGATACAATGTTTTATCAGCATTCTGTACTTTAGGCATTCAATCTAAAAATAGAAGAATTATTTTGATTTATGCCATAAACTGGAATATTAAAATCTGACCCGTGAACATATATTAATTTTTGTTATCCTGTTTCGTTTCTGTCGATTCAAGGATCTTCTGTCACAGAATCGATTGTCCAAGTTCAATTTATTCCAATTAGGCCATTTACAGTAACGAAATGAAATTTTGTTTAATTTCTTACCTTTCAGCACCCAGTGTGCTATGAGAACGGCTCACTCTTACATTGAACTTTCCATGTGTACACGCGACCCTGGATTTTCGAGGATTTTCCAGAAACCGACAGTATCGGGTATGTCAATGTTAAACATTCATAAATTCTATCGTCCATACCAACAGATATATTTTAGATTTTATAAAAATGACAAATGAACTTGATTAGAGATCGATAATTCCAAAACACGATGTATAATAGAATAGTGGTTGGCGTACGGGTAATTCTTTCATTTCAAGAGGCCTTGTTTAAACAATTAATATCTGATCAATCCTGGATTGTTTTTGATTTGTTTGAGTCACTCTTAAGTATTTTTTTGGGACCAAATTTCAATTTCGTTATTCTTCTTTCTCCCCATACATTTGTCACCTCTAATTCTATATACGGTATCAATAATAACGTTCCACTTTATGCATTAACATTGTTGATTAATATATTACATAGTCATTGCTTCAGTAAAACTAAAGCAATTAAAATGAAAATGAGTGTTTATGAAAAATATAAACATTCCTGGATTCAGGTAGAAATGTTTTAAGATATATAGTGTGGTATGACATGTCATCAAAACAGCCCCCGTAGGATTTGTATGCTAAAATTGATTTTTTTGTTGTTTTGGGTTGATGTTGGATCAATCTATTCAAAAATGTTGGGGTTCAAATTTTCCGACCCCTTAAACCCTCTGGGAGGGTCATTTTTGAAATAGAGACCCCTCTGAACGAGAACATGGCTATCTCCGCCTATAATGGTTGGATTTTCAGGAACTGAAGTCTATTATCGTGTTTTTTCATCATTCCGATCCCATCTATGATACACTTAAAGCGATTGGAAGTAGTTTTCATTGATTTCCGTTGGTGGGGAATACCAATTTCCGGTGTCAAACTCGGATTGATTTCAGCCAATAATCTTTGGATTTTCATGATCTGAAGTTCATTCTGTTTTTTTTTCATCATGCCGACCCCATCTATGATACACTTAAAACGAATGCAAGTAGTTTTCATTGACTTCCGGTGGTGGGGAATACAAATTTCCGGTGTAAAACTCGGATTGATTTCAGTCAATAATCTTTGGATTTTCATGATCTGAAGTTCATTCTGGTTTTTTTTTCATCATGCAGACCCGATCTATGATACACTTAAAGCGAATTGAAGTAGTTTCCATTGACTTCCGGTAGGAAATATCAATTTCCGGTGTCAAACTCGGATTGATTTCAGCCGATAATCTTAGGATTTTCATGATCTGAAGTTCATTCTGGGTGTTTTTCTTCATCATGCCGACGCCGTGTATGATACACTTCAAGCGAATGGAAGTATTTTTTATTGACTTCTGGTTGGAAATACCAATTCCCGGTGTCAAACTCAGATCGATTTCATCACACAGTACCACTTTTTTGGACTCCTGAATCGATTTGCATGGTGAATGCACTTCTAGGCCAGGAAGTTTCTGCATGTTTGATGTTTTCTTCATACTCTGACGTACAGCAATAGCTTAAATGATGAGAAGTTTGGGTGGTGTGGCCTGTGCTGTATCTACCAGGCTAGCATATGACACTGGTTGAGCCTTTGCTCCTTCAACAGCATATCCTAGCCTGTTTGATACTTCAAAGGCTACACCACACAGGGTTCTCATCATTGAGAAACTCTTAGATCTTGCATCTGTAGCTGAGAGTTGCTGACGGGAAGCACGTGTTTGGTCACGTGACGCCGATGACCTCACAATTCTCATGGACCTTGTCTCCCGGGGTCGTCTCGGTATTCGTAGTCATCTCAGGTTTATAACCGAGAAGGTCGCAAAACACAGAGACCTAGAGATAGATGTGATCGAGCGAGTGTATGTCATTGGAAGTCATACGTGTCAAGGTCTGATTGGACTTCGCAGCTTCTCTGGTACTGACTGGAGAGGTAAACTTGTGGGCATCACAAAGAAAACAAGGGCTGGTGCATACATGAAGCTTGATGGTGATGACTCTGTTATCATCTGTTTCAAGAAGTTTGGAGAAGGGTGACTTGCCTTCGCAAGTCAAGGAATTGGAGAGATTTGTCTATTATTCATCTGTTCCATTAACCCTTACGGCACTTAGATGGCAATTGTTCAGTTCAGAAACCCTGGGAGAGATAGAGATGCTTCCACTGACTCGTACTGCATTGTCGCCCCATATCGCAGGAACAAAGTACATCGCGATACGCGACAAGTCGTAGCTAACCCGATCCCTGAACCTTCCTGTCATTTAACAACAGCGGCTGGCAGTTGGACAAGGGCATTTATGTTCCTGTGCCGAATCTTGATCTGCCTGCCCATCGTGCTGTAATTGAACTCACAAAATGTGGTTGTAAAACGGGCTGCATAGGGCGATGCAGTTGCTAAAAATGGTCTGCCTTATACATCTTTCTACACGTGTTTTGATAAGGACCGTACCAATATGATTAGGGTGTCAGGAGGACGAGGATGATGAATAACTGATGTATTTATTTCCAAGATAGGATCTTTTTGTTTCGTTTCTGGCTTGTTAAGATTCTTTATGTTTTTGATATTAAACTTGTTTACTTGTTACAAATGTCAAAGTGTCTTGAATCTCATGACAGAACATTCCAGTCACCCAAAAGTGACCATATTAATCATTTTACCATGCTTCAAAATCCACAAAAAGTGGTAGGCTGAGACACCGGAAATTGGTATTCCCCACCGGAATTCAATGAAACTCCATCCATTTGCTTTAAGTGTATCATAGATGGGGTCGGGATGAACTTCAGATTATGAAAATCCAACCATTGTTGGCAAAGATTGCCATGGACTCGGTCAGAGGGGTCCCGATGTCAAAAATGACCCTCCCAGAGGGGTCAAGGGGGCGGAAAATTTGAACCCCAACATTTTGGATAGCTTGGTCCAACATCAACCCAAAACAAGAAAAAAAAATCAATTTTAGCATATAAATCCTACGGGATGACATGTCATACCACACTAATATGCAATATGTAGCTTTTTTGTGAGTTAACTTACCAATGTACGCATAGGTTAGATTGAAACCTGTGCACCCGATACCGTTACCGTTTGTACCAAACTTTACATCGTATGTCAACCCGTCAGATGTTGTAACCGGCCCAGCAATACTATTGCCACACAACCTGAAATAAGAGATATTGCAGTTCATCTGCTGGTATCATAAACCTGCTTATCAGTACCGGATTTAGATAAAGGTATGCTCTCGGCTATTCCTTTTATGTGGCCACTCCTAGCCCTCAATATTCACGACAAGAGGAGGATGAAAGTGTGTTTTACCACTGTTGAGCAAAGCCGACAGGGATGATGACGGGTGTTAATACTATGAAAATATTATACACCATTGCCGAAGGCCAACTAGATCTTGAGGCCTGTCAAGCTTATAGGTTCACATCAAATATCCCGTTGGGTTGGTGGGGGTTGGAGTGAATGGTTTAACACGTGCGCTTTATATCACAAGATCTGGCATATATTCGTGGGTCGCCTGTCTAACCACGTTTGTTTTCTTTGGGCCCTCCGGTTTCCTCCTAAAGCTAAAGATCCCTACGCGAAACCAACTTATTGAAATAAAATTGAACAGTTAGTCCGAAATGAACTAGTTTCTGTCGAGGGATTGTTTATTGTTGTTCTCTATTGAGTGGACCATGTTTGCCCCGTGAGATTTATCGTCCAAATAAATTGATGGTTCTAACAATACCCAGTATACAACCCAAGTATAGTCGTAATACTACGTAACTCACCAAATATTTTCGAGCTGTAGATAATCGTTACAATCAGAACTGCGTGCGTCACATTGTGAAGTACCAGATTTTCTATCGAAACTTTCTATTGCAAAATTTTGATCAACTGTAATACGTAACCGTTTAACAGTACATCCCGGAATAGCCCATTGCATAGTATAAGGGCTTTGGTCTGGGTAATTATCAGGGTAGTTAGGTGATGTTATAATGTTGTCTATAACTAAAACAAGAGAAGATAGATATATAAGAGTATTATGTTACGTTACTAACAGCTTGATAAGACATGATAGCGATGTAATATCAAATAAACACATTACTTCGTATACATGGGACGGATGTAATACATTTATTAAATAAACGAAAAATTTGTTCTACATTCTGATCTACTCACCTTCACACGTTCTTCCGCTGGTGCGACGCAAACAATCACAACTGAACCCACCTTGAATAGGCATACAACGTCCACAATTCTGGCATGGATTCGGCTCACACGCATTATCTATCAATAAAGGCATAATGAATAATTTCTTGTATGTCTAGGTTTTGTATGTTTGGATGTAAACTAGAATAGGGCCCACGCGTATCTGAGGGCACACTGAAACTAATTTGTCGCACAGTGTGTCAGCATGTGAACTTGTTTTAAGTCCACACCTTATGCTTCATTACATAACATATTCAAACATAACATATTTAACGTCCACTCGACACAAACTAGGTCATTTCGGGATTAACATATGGTTTAATTTTATTTCAATAATTCGCTATGCGCGTAGGGGTCTTTGGCAGTGGGCGGACCCGGAGAAAACCCACGAGGTTGGACAGGCGACCCTACTCCTTGTCACGTACAACCGGGGTTTCGAAACCACGCCAGACTTTATGATACAGCGCGCGCGCACGATAACCATTCAGCCACCCAACCCCCCATGGTCAATAAGGATAGGGCCCGTAGTTGGGATTCTTGTAAAATATGTATCGGTCCAAAATAGATAGACATATCATATCTACAGAGTGAAAATATTCAATGTAAACAAATCCACACCACAAAACGCAACATACGCCTAAACAACAGCTCTGTCTTCAAAACACGATAGCAGCTTATCCGAAAGGAAATCTTGGTTATTCACCAAATTTGATAATGATCATTTTTGTCTTCAAGACATCTAATCTCTATCGTTTTCACAATCTTGGAAAAAATGTTAAAATTGTAGCCTACATTGCGTGTACTGTGTTTTCGTATAAGTGTGGGTAACTCTAAAAGATAATACCGATAGTGTTCATCTACTTATGACCGAATGCGTCATTACACTAAATTTTAAACAATTCTTCATCACGTTCACAAGGCTTTCGACAATGGGGGATAACTATATATGGAATGGTAATTTGAGGAACTCTGAATGAATATGGATAGGGTTCACCCTTTCACGACCCTATTCATTAACGCCAACTGTGAAAATAACCCACCCCCTAACGACCAATATGCTTCATGTCAAATTTAAAAACAAATTTATTAAACAAGGTTTTCGGAAGATAGTGGACTACCGATGGGTTTCGCCCTGCCTTGATCCACAATTTGAGATAAAAATCAATATAAAAAAAAGCTATAGACATTATTGCGTCACACGGTTCCCAGATAAGGGAGTACAACTCGGAATTTCGTCCTCTTGTAAACACAATGCTTCACATCAAATTTAGGTATATAAATAATACTATATACATTCGCCAAGTTATTTATATAATCAAACAATATATTGAAAGGGCTACTCTAATAAAATATGATAAGGAACGCCTCACAGACGATTTCATCTTTTGCGTCCAATTGTTGACGGACGGACGGACGGACGGACAGACAGCGTGACGGCATAAAATATCCAACACTAAAATGTTGGCATATAAAGATAACAGTTATTCACTACCAAATGTGATCGACGCATACATTTCTTACACAAATTGAAGCGGTCCGGGCATTGACAATATGATTTATTAAGTTCCGATTTATGTATGAAACCGACACATTGTCAACTACACAGAAACAAGAAAATTTGATTTAATTTTACATTTTACACAAATCATAGAGGTACGGAAATATTAAGTACGATTTTTATGCTTCAGCCGTTTTTACGAAACCGACAGCTAGCTTATTACAAGGCAACACATATAATGTGGGCATAGAATATATATATATATATATATATATATTATAGTGATGTTTGAAATGTTATCTTACCCTCGCACAATTCTCCCGTAAATCCATCCGCACATTGGCATGAAACCTCACCATCCTCTGGTACACACGTTCCATTATTTTTACAAGGTTGAGCGGCACACAGATCCTCTAGAATTATATCAAAATACGAATACACACAATTTGTATTAAATCGAAGAAGTCCGGTCATTTAAAGAGTAATATTTATAACCCTGCCGTTTGGTGAAATGTGAATGATAGCCAATATATATTATAGTGATGTTTGAAATGTTATCTTACCCTCGCACAATTCTCCCGTAAATCCATCCGCACATTGACATGAAACCTCACCACCCTCTGGTACACAAGTTCCATTATTTTTACAAGGTTGAGTGGCACACAGATCCTCTAGAATTATATCAAAATAATCCTCGTTAAAATAACACACAAATAGTTTTCAATAAAATATCTTTCATCAAAATGTTGTATTACAATATTCTTCAACAATATATTAATAATCGAAATAACATCTATTTAAAAAACACATAATAACAGACAACAAAATACGAATCCATACAATTTGTATTAAATCGAAGAAGTCCGGTCATTTAAAGAATAATATTTATACTCCTGCCTTTTGGTGAAACGTGAATGATAGCAATAAAACAAGTGTAATGTGGGCGTAATATAGATTATATTATATACACAGAGAAAATATTACCGCAACATCCAAATGCTTTTTCGAAAGTGAAATGTTAACTTCGACGTATTCTGTCCAACATACATACCAGTAAAAGCTGAAGATGCAGCACTACGATGCAGGGAAAGCATGGACGCCTTGCGTCAAGAAAAGAGTGTTTGGAAAATAAATCAATTGATTGAGTTGAGTTTTAAAATCGTTGTGTTCCCTGTTTGTATTTCTTAAATCTCTACAGCGAACACATTACAAGGTGTTGGCTTAAGAAATGTTGGGTTGCTAATGAGACAGACTGGATGCCAGTTGCTAGTTGGATTACCATTTGTCGACCATTGCCGTCGATTATTGCGAGACTAGTGACGTAAAGGGCCATGAACGTCCGTCAACTTTCTGGAAAACTGAGCCAAGGTCTACTATTAAAACATATGACGTCACATATCAGTTAATTGCAAATTTATCTGTAAAGCATCCAGCAATCAAACTGTGTATCTATCCTCAGAATACAGCGGAAAATGAACTTAGTCGTGGTGTTGATGTTGTAATACTATGCAACAAGGTTCATCACACACTCCACGAGAATCAGTTATCCTGTCTCTAAACATCAACCAATCAATTTTTTGTTTTCTGTTGGACCTTGGCGGAATCTGTTAATTGAAGCATTGACTTTATAAAAACCCACACCATTTCTAGCTCAATTACAGTTATTGTGTCTCAAAAGCGGACACATGTTCAGACATGCGAACGAACCCATTTTAATAGACGTCTTCTTTCGGAGGACAAATAGATGTATTTTATGTTTGGTAGTGTAGATTATTACTTAAGTTTTTGCCTAGTGATTTTATCAAATAACTCGTACGAAACTTAAGTTTTTCCTTTTTGGCTGCTAATGGCTGTGATTAATGTTATGTTGAAAACCTAATTGATTGCTCCAAATAAAACCAAATTAGAGACATTTAATGTGCTATATAGTAGGCGTATTTGAAATTCATCTTTTGTATATTATAGTTGTACTGAAATATCTCTCACCCTCGCAATAGTCACGTGTAAATCCAACCTAGTCTATTACAAGGCAACATATATAGTGCGGGCATAGAATAGATTATATATATATATATATTATAGTAATGTTTGAAATTGTTATCTTACCCTCGCAAAATTCTCCCGTAAATCCATCCGCACATTTGCATGAAACTTCACCAGCCTCTGGTACACAAGTTCCGTTATTTTTGCAAGGTTCAGCAGCACAGATATCCACTAAAATGGTATCAAAATAATACCCATGAAACTAATGTACATTCTTCAAGTGTATACAGTAACATGAATTGGTAGGTGTTATGTCTACTTTTATTTGATGTTTAGAAGTGTATATTTATTTTTATCTTTCGTATATGTATATATACACGATGTCAAATTTTCGCTCCGATCAGTAACTCTTACACATTCTGACAAATGTGCGTACAGGGTAAAAGTTTTTATTTGGGATTGATAACGTTGTTGTTGTACTTAGTGTTTAACGTCCGTTTCCATCGACGGTGATATCGCAGACAACTTGTCTTATTTTCATTTTTATTATCGTAGCGCACGCGCTGGGATCTTTTCTGTGGGAGGAAGCTTGAGTATCCGGAGTAAATCCACGAGGTTGAGAAGAGGCGCCCATAGCTCCAAGCTACACACGCTCACACCAGGGATCGAAACCATAACCGCAAGACAGAGGTGGTCAGCCAACTAGAGGTCGAAACGTGGCACTCTAGGCCTACTCAACCCCGCGATAAATAACGTAAATCTATACACCGATAAGTAATTAAAATGCCATCAGGCGATCACTTTCTCTAGGAATACATATAGTTGAATGGCAACTAGTAAATCTTACCACCACAATCTGATCCCGAGAAGCCACAGGGACAATTACAAATACCTTTGACACATACTCCATTGTTGAGACATTCAACATCCTCACAAGGGTCTAAACAAAATAAAACAGGTTTATATAATATTTAGACATAAATATAAGGCACGACAATTTTTGCAGGAATAAAAGTGAGCAAACATTTATTTATCATGTTTACCTAAATCTGAATTTAAACTGTTTTTAAGATTCACAAATAAAAATGAGTTGTGCTGATTAAACTCCATTATATGGCACTAATAAAACGAAGAAAGAGAAGCAGAATCTTGTGGCACCTCGATATTAAAGTGACAGTTTTCCGATATAACTTGTTAGAATTTATTTGATATGGAATTTGAAACTAGCTTAATTGAATCCAGTTTAATAACATAATTCGGATAACATTAAGAGTTATGTGAATCTAGTGTTTTAAAGATACCTTAAACTTTAATGACTGTAATTTATGTAGCTCACGTTGTACATAAACTATAGCATAAACTATAATAACTGTAATTTGTGACGGTAACGCTGTGCGTAAATGAGTATAGCCGGACATGTAGAAAAAAGTCTAAAATATTTTGATAAATGTTTCTTTCTATACATTTTTAAATTTGGCCAAAAACATTTTCTATGCAAATTGTTTATGCCGCATTTAGTAACTGAATGAGAATAGCATATGCCGCAATTATATGGAATACAAGTTACTTAAAGGACAATATTGGTGTCAGTCATTATAAAATATGTGATAGAGCTCGTTAAATACATCCCAAATATAATTTTAACACAAAGATCATTGCTACAATAGCTGAGAAACAAGCACGTGAAGAAACGGGAAGTGACGTCAAACATGACAAACACGAGTTGTCTTTCTATATTACAGACTGAATTAACGAGCGGTAACAGACAAACGATCGAATTTCATTTCACTGATAATTCAGTTGAAGATGAAAAGTTGTTATATGAGACGATGAGAGGATATCTGACAATTCAAAAAAAGAATTGGCTGTCAGTAGATAAAAGATAACGAACAAATTAGAAAAAGTCCGTGCATTACAATGTTTTTATTAAGAACAGAATGAATAAAAACGGGGGAATGCACGGGATTTTTCTATTTTTCTCGCGTCCCTTTTCTAGTGACAGCCAATTCTATTTATGAATTGTAAGATACCCTCCCACCGTCCCATATAATAACTTTTCCACTTCAACGGAATTATCAGTGAAATGAAATTCGATTGTTTGTCTGTTACCGCTCGTTACTTCAGTCTGTTATATAGAAAGACAACTCGTGTTTGTCATGTTTGACGTCACTTCCCGTTTCTTCACGCGCGCTATCGTAGTAATGATCTCTGTGTTAAAATTATATTTGGGATGTATTTAACGAGCTCTATCACATATTTTAAAATGACTGACACCAATATTGTCCTTTAAAAGATTTATTTCTGGTGGCGACGTTTTGACGAGGTTTCTAAATCTTTCAAGTAACTTGTATTCCAAATAATTGTGTCATGTTCAGATTTGAACTCTATAGAGAAAAAAGGTCTATACATTTAGACATGTATAAAGTATTTGCTTGAGCAAGTTAACTATTAAAGGGGCATGGTCATTATCTCACAGAAGGTGACTCAGTGAGTAGGACGTAGGTAGCTAACCAGGGAACATCATGTTCGACCCCTACGTTAAGCGAGAAAGTTCATCTGGATTTTCCGACGTGGTTCCCCATTGTCAGTGGCGTAAGACAGAGGGCCTGGCAAGGGACAACGTATAGTCGCTCGGATGGGACGAGGAACTGAGGTCACGTATACACATCCCTGTGTACCTAAAAGAACCCTTTAAAGTAGGAATTCTGCTGTCTGGTCATAATTGCACTGATAACATAGCGTATGCCCATATTCATTAGCCCAGAACAGAACAGTAGGACGTTAAACCCCATTTCATTTGATTTCATTTTCATTTCTTTCCAGAAAATAACTATAACAACCTTATCATCCCCTAATTAGAGAAAATCCTACTTGATAACACCACTAAATCAAATTTACGACTCGTTAATTTACAGTTAAAATATTTATATCTCAAATTAAAAGACACCCGATCGATGTTAAATCACCTCAGATCGAAACCAGTTTTTTAAAACAACCGGCCAATATCTACATAAGGCTACTGCCTTAATATATTATACATTGTGCCAAGTTAATTTTAGATTGTCAATAATAATAATATGGTTAAGCGTGCAATAAACGGGGTGTAATTGTCCCTAGGTATGTTCTATTAGAAAACTGTCAAGAGTTAAGTACTACGTATAATTACCTTTACAACAGTTGCACAGGTCCGCTCTTTTAAATGTATCACAACTTATACTTTCAAGGTTAAAGGCTGGCCTTCTCCTCCAATACCTTCTTTTGTTTAAATGGTCAGTAGAAACGGTTGTAACAAAGACAGCAGCAAGAACAGCAACTAACACACCACGCATAATGATTATTTAACGCGAAGTTAAACGTGTAAGACAAATCCTGGTGGAGTTATGATGCTCGTTATGAGTATGCTCTATTTTAAAGGCAGTGAAATGGCAACAGCCGTTGTTTATGTGTCCCCAACCATCTGAAAATAGATCGTAAGCAACGTCAATAATTTTGGATAGAAATAAGGAAGTAAAGAATAATGTGTAAATATGTACAAATATAAAAAAATCTCAACACTCGAATGTCCTGAAATGAACATATTCTTTCCGCCATGCAGACACCTAAAACAGACCTACGATTCAAGGAAAACATATTTACGAAATAAGAAATTGCATTGGGCGCAGATTTAAATTCGCTGTGTTCACGGTCCGTATTTCACAATTGGACTTTGGCTGCCGCAAAGGATGACAAGTTATTGCCACGGGTTATGCTAGGATATCATGGCCAGTTTGGTTACTGTCCCTTGATCATTATTACTGGGTATTGACTTAATGGACCACCCACTTTCTGGTATATACATGTCTATGTAATAGATGATGGCGCCAAAAGACCAACCAGATGATCCCCCTTGCCACGTGACCATAAGGTTGCACGACAAGCGTGGTGCCGAGCACGGCATCATTGGCACATGGTATTATTTCGAAAAATGCACTGATCGGATGAGAGTCTATTTCCCTTGATTATGACGAATGGTACAAAACACGGGCATGACACCGTAGGAACATGGCATATGTACGTACAGGGAAATATCCTAGAGCAGGTTCCTTTCGGCGACATCTCTACCATATGGCTTTCACTGGTAAAAGTTGGAGATCCTGGACAAGGTTGTGCCCCAATTTGACAATCATCCATTTCTCACAAGTCCAAATCTTATCGACGGCATTGGTAGATAACATCGTGCGCTTGCCGTTGTTGATTTTTGCACCAGGAGGCCGCTACTACACTTCCATGGCAAGTCCAAAGTCCTGGCCTGAATCTTCAGAACGATCCATTCCATCAGTGCAAAATCGTGACGATTTGGATCACAGTATATTAGGAATGAAATAGACTCACGTCGGCTCGAATTCTAAGAGAGACACAGAGAAAGGGGAATAAAAAAATCTTGTTTAATATCCGCTCGACACAAGTTAGGTCATGTTACAGTATTGGGTCTTTATTTTAGGTTCTTTGAATCGGTTCTTGATCATAACACTGGTTTAACTTCATATGATACACTGAAAAAAAAAACTTGTGTTGGATCTTAACAAAAGTACTTGTGTGAAAATTATTTTACACAAACTTGTGTTGTTTTGCATTGCATTAACCCAAACGTGTGTAGATTTATAAAATCGTGTGGGGGTTTTTTCCCATATAATTAACACAAGTAATGTGTACCGTCAATAAATATTTTGTGTTTTTAAAAATTGAACTCCATACAAAGTCTTAATTCGGGGGTCCACAAGTACAAGAAAATTATTTTTTTTTACTCAGACAATATAGCTAGACAGACTTGAATGCTAATTGGTGTTTAGATGTCTGTAGTTAAAATAAAGTTGTTGATTGGCCTAATAAACTGGTAGATTAAAGGAATACATAACAGGCCTGGTGAGCATGCCTGGTGGGATTTGTACAATTGACTCCATATGCGTTGACCAGGAAATGCGTAAAACTTTTATTTAATGTGATTGGTTGATAAAATCTACGTACTACTTTTAGTCCGAAGCATTAGGACTGCGGGCGATTAAACCTATTGGTTTTCAAATGTGTTATGGAGCATTGAAATCATGTTCAACAATTTAGGACTTTCAGTTATAAAGATGTGTGCGGATTATCCTTTTGGGTAAACTGCAGTTTGGACATAACTGGTTTATGCCGTGTTGCTGCATTTTGTGTGGCTATCGTTTAACTACTGTAACTTCGCTAGAAACTCCAGGGGCAGAAGGTTTTCATTTTCAGATGTCCATCAACAGGTAAAAGCTGATTGGAAAATATCTCAGGTGTAGAAATATCCAGTCAACTTAATACTGGTAATATTTAATTGTATAACCATTTGATATACAGAGAGAGAGAGAGAGAGAGAGAGCGATCAGATTTAACGCCCACTCAACACAAACTAGGTATTTCGGGACTGACACATGGTTCAATTTATTTCTATAATTAGCAGTGGGGGGAAACTGGAGAACCCGGAGAAACACCATAAGGTTGGACAGGCGACCCTACTTCTTGTCAAGTACATCCGGGGATTCGAAACCACGCCAGTTGACTCAATGACAGACCTAATGATACAGCGCGCAGATGTAACCATTCGTCCCCCCCCGATATTTCATGATAACTATAACTAGTTATATTATAACTCATTGATATGTATACGAGACATGGCTAAAAGTTCAAAGTCTGAAAATGATAGATCAATTGGGTTGAAACAAACTTTTGTCAACAACAAGTACCGATTAATTTAAAACTGATAATCGAGACTTTGTTTATTGTCGTAGCAATGGTACTTTCTAATCAAGACTATATCACCAAACCTTCAAAGACTCATAACTTTCGAATAAATTAATTTGATTGAAATTGTCAATATATTCAAATATGCTACCTATTTTGGAACTATTAGTATAGCAATAATGGCCAGCTCTTTCTCTAAATCTTATTTAATGCATCTTTAGATACACATTACTATTTAACAATGAAAGGTGGGAAATATTGAGCTGTATGGAGTTGATTTGAAGCATACTCTGCCACCGATTGAAGATCAGAACCTGAACACCAAAGTTGAACACCTAATTTGAGAGGGGGACCCAAATCTCAAAACCATTGTATCCCCGCCAACAAGGCCCTGTTGTCTGCCTATGCCCCTGGTATACGGACCTCTAAATTTATTTCCGTCTTCATTAGCCCAGTTTAGGAGCAAAACAGTAGGACATTAAACCCCATTTCATTTCATTTCTAAATTTATTAGTTAGCTGAAAGGGGCGATAACAATTTGACTATCTAGGCCTTTTTTCCCTCACATTTTGATTTGCTTATGAAAATCTAAAAACCAATGAACGTAAGACTTTGAATAGTAGACGGAAGCAAGGGGAGCCCATGTAAAACTAAAATCCAAAAGAATTAGACGAGAAAACTTTTATAGAAGGAAACAGAAGCATAAACAAGCCCCGGTGAATCAGATACTGATTTAGACAAACAAGGCAATAAACATAACACGGATAATAGAGGTAATATTTATTTTAAACATTAAATTACACAGCATAATAAAATGTAGCTTCACGAATTGTATATCCAAATAAAGCAATAAACATGAAAGTAAAAGTTGGGTTTATTTCAATAGTGAAATGTTAACTTCAAAGTAAACAACATCTGTCGCTTCGCGGATTTTATCGCTTTAAAGCAGTGTATAATCTCTATCAAGCACAATTGTTTTTTGGGATGCTGAAAAATATTTTACAATATTTGTTGGTATTTCAACTTGCTAATTAATATTCTACGATTTTATCAACATGTGCCTACTGTTGGAACCATGTTGAGGCTTCCTTATACAATTATAATCTATTTTAAATGTAATACCTTTTATTGCTGTTGTTAATAACAACATTTCAAATTTTACCAAAAAATGTTTATATTTATTAAATAATTAGTACCGGGGTAAGTTTAACATATGGATGACTAATGGAATGCCTTTAACAGAAATATATATAGTCCATCTGTTATTGTTTACATATTGGTCTTTAGGTTATGCATGTCCCCGTGGCGTTGCTAGCGTTTACCGCCTTTATTAATCTATGCATTCGGTTTTTTCCGCTTCTGCTCACAAAGTGTGTAATTGACAACGGTAGATCTGTTTTATTGCGTTTAAAGTGTAGGCCTACCTATCACCATTGATTGTACATCTATGTTTGAAAGTCTTGTTCGGCTATTATTTTTTATTGAATTGCTCAAAGAGACACGTATGTTAAAGGGACTATCAGTCTTAAAACAGTCTTAAAAATAAAAGTCTGTGTACATATGAAATTTAAGCGCCAAAATATAGAGGAATTTTGTATCAATACCTTGTCACACAATTTCAGCTCAAAATATTGAGTCGTTTGGACGTGAACGCCAAAACTGCTTAACCGGACACGTAACCCTTTTAAGATGTCGGGTCAGTTTTTTCGTTGGGTGATCTGATAATCGATTCCCGTTCCTTTAGATATATATACAGTGAATGCCACATGTGCTGTACTTGATAATGAAAGGTAAATTTTACCTACACATTATTCTTATAAAATAAAAGTCTGGTTTTATTCAGACACCGTATAATACAGCTTGGGACACCAGTCCCCATTCCACACGATGACTGACAGGTTTAAGTTGTTTGAAAACGTATCACATATATTGAGTTAGTTACTCGGCCCAAAGGTAGATGATTTTAAGGGATTTTAACACAAATTTATTCTCCAAAATATTATCGGGATTGACCCTTTAAACATCATTTAAAAGATCTATTTCCTTGTTCTGTTGTGTAAAAGTCGCTGATCGTCATTTTGGATCCCATGCAAAAGAAAAAATACTTAATCGATCGTTTTGATATTCTGTATGCCCGTTTTGACAAATCATGTCGGCCTTTTTGATTTAAGGTCGTTTTGTTAAAGAGACAATAACACTCTTGCTGGCTTGACAGCTCCCGAAATTAAAAAAATAGCCTTATTCTAAGTACTAGATGTGTTAGTGTCCTACCTGCTGTGTAAATTATCCATTTAATCCTATTATACTTGTTCGGAGGGTTCAAAAATATTTTTAAATCCAAGTCACATTTGAAAAACTTTACGTCAGGCTTTTCAAATCATTTAGTTGAATTTTTCCAATTTTTTAAATTAGGTGTGTTAAGATGAAATTTGTATCACCAATTAATTGGAATATTGTAAAATAGTACAATTTGTTGACCAGAATAAAGATTGGGACATATTATTCAGTTACAACAAGAGTGGTATTGAGCCTTTAAGTCTATCTATTTGTGAATCTAAGCTATGAGATTAACACCACCGCTCCCCTCTTAATTTTGATTTTTGAAATGTTAAACAATCCACTTCAGTTTATATCAGCAGGATTAAGCACTGGAAATTAAATATTTTCTGAAAAATACAAATGTTGCACAGAGACGTAAAAATAATAATGCTTCGCTAGACACCCTTTTAACTATCTCGCTAATTGTTGAAAATGAAATTAAGGGTTTCCAAAAGTTCTCCAAATCTCAAAATTCAATTAATTTACCTTTTCTCAACTGAACTTACAGTTCCATTTTCTGGCATTTCTAATTACAGTCGTAATTTCAACTTCTGCAAAAGATTATATAAATTATTGCGCCTGCTCTATTCACCTATTCGTCATTGTTGAAGGGAGGTAACTCCACCGCTGGTGGCGCTAGTTGAGGGGGATTTACATTGTTTATTAATGGCTTCGCTTGACAATTTGACGTCTGCGATAATAAGTCAACACAAACAAACTGAACTGTCCCTATTCAAATTATTTATTATCATAATGCAACTTTAAATAATATACTTTTCCACATTTTTAACATAATTATATCTAATTTTGTCATGTGAACACAGATCATCATAAAATGCTGCGATAGGTAGGTTGACAAAATTACGACTTAGTTAGGCTATTTTTAGTTACACTCGATTCGATTGATTCGATTCGGCTAGTATTATGGTCCCCCTAAACAGCCTACATTCTTCGGGTGAAATATAAAAATGAGCTGTGTGAAAATTCCAAATATGAAATTGGTGTTTTGTATGTCCTTATCATAATATCAGCCGTCGTATGTTCGGGATTCGCCGCTCATAAATAGGCCTACGCCTATTGGATGCGATGCATGTACCGTAGCTTATTGCCCAAACTTTCCCTTCGTACTCGTAGATCTAATATTTATAATTAAGCTCTTTTTACAAAAAAACTTAAATATATTTCGCCCCTCCGTAAATGGATGTTGGACATATTTTTTAAATTGTAAGTTTTTAAATCTAATTAAGATTTTAAAAAAAAAATATAGGCCCTACCCCCACCCTTCCTTCCGAACAGACACCACAAGATAAAGTGATTTATTTTTTTTTATTGATAAACAATTCATTTCTCTTTTTTTTACTTCACAGACTTATTCTTATTCTGACCTGTTGAAGTTAACTAATCAGCAACTTGATAAGATTATTAGATTACATTCATTGGTCCCCAAGAATAAACATTTAGAGAAAATTGACCAGCTATCTTCAGTCTTACATCTAAAACCCCATGAAATAATTAAATATGAAGATTTGTGTAAACTTAATGATTTGGAATTGAAAGACTTACTCAGGAGAAATCATTTAGAAGTTATTGGCAAAAGGACCCATCATTTGGCACAGCTGTCTTCAATTTATAAATTTAATCAATCTACTAGTGTGCTTCATCAACATATTTGTGACATTAAAAATTCAGTTAAGGGCTGGACCCAAAATCTTAAATATTTGCCATCTACAACACTTTCGCAGATTGTAGAATATTTGATTAATGCTCATGATATTAAAACATGTTCTTCAAACTTTGAAGAATTCACATCAGAAACACTTAAGCGATATAAAGCTTTACGCAGTTACGAACTTTGGGCTTCAGGACATATAAATTCTGTTCGGTTTAACAATCTGGCAGATAATTATTCATACTGTGCTTTACGCTGCAAAAGTAACCCATCTTGGGATACATCTGGAACTGTATATGACACATGCATTGTTTTAGATAAATCTAGTGGTAAACCACTTGGTGGTCATTGTTCATGTGTAGCAGGATTGATCGAGGCATGCTCTCATGTTGCTGGCTTACTATTTGGCCTAGAAGATATTGTTAGTAAAGGTTTAACAGAATTGCCTGACACTTCGTGCACATCTATTTTATGTTCATGATCTGCACCAAAATCCAAAAATATTCAAGTGAAACCTCTTAAAGATGTTCCTATTGTAAAAAAAGGACCTATTAAGGTGGTTAAAAAAAATTGAAGAGTAGCATCTTTAATCCAGTTAATCCTCTAAAGGCTGGGGTAAAATTTGAAAAGGCACAACAGCTTTTTCATGAACTTAATTTATGTCGTCCAAATTTACCATGGTTGAAATCGGTAGATCTCAATAAGTGGAGACCCGTAAATAATCAACCCTTGCAAACATTTGGACCCTCAGATCTTAAGGATATATATAACTTGGATGCAGTTGAATTAGTACCATCTTTTATTACCGATATATACACAGAATTATTACCCCCAAAATCAATATTAGAAAAATCTAAATATCTTGTTAGCATGAGACAAAATACAAATATGCATGACTTTATGACTTTACTTTGCTATACTGATTCTGAGATAAATGCAATTGAATCATTGACAAGAAAACAAAGTGAAAATAAAAAAAACTGGTTTCATTATCGAAAATGTGCCATAACATCCAGCAAAATACATAATATTTACACACGAGTAAAATCAGGCAAAACATTACTTGATCATGGGAGCAATGACTGGCTTATAGAAGATGTAATGGGCAATAGTAAATTTAAGGGAAATATACATACTGCATATGGTCTTATACATGAAAAAGATGCAGCTTCTGAATATCTAAAAGAAAAGCAGAAAACACATATTGGGTGTAATCTAATGCAGAAAGGGTTAATGTTTTCAAATGAGGGTTGGTTTGCAACCAGTGTTGACAGAATCTTTTCATGTTCTTGTTGCGAGGATAAAATAATAGTTGAAATTAAATGTCCAAAAACCATTGAAAACAAACCAACTACAGATTTTTATAAATTCTATTAATTACTTAAAACCTGATGAGAATGGTCAAGCTCATCTAATTCCTTCACATACATATTATACCCAAATACAAAGTCAAATGGCTATAATTAAAATACATAAAGCTGACTTTGTTGTATGGTCCAGTAAAGGAATTATAAGTAGTACAATGTCATTTGATTTAGATTTTTGGAATGACGTGTATGGTAAGGCTAAATTATTTTACACAAATATAATTGTTCCAAAATTAATGTTTAATGAAATGCGATGATGTGTATTTTAAGGCTAAATTATTTTATACAAATACAATTGTAAGAAAATTAATGTCTTATGAAATGCAATTTAGACATTCTTCAGAACTCCAGCCACTGCAGTGGTTTTTATATCCTATTCTATTTCAATAAACAAATCGTTTAATAGTGTTGATTTTTACTTAAATGAAATTAATAGTCGATAAAATATATGAAAAAACTGTAATGGCCGAAGGTTTCCTCTTTAATTGTAAATACTAATAGTGGCTTAATTACCGAATTTATAGATGTGTGTTGACAAAATATGTATAAAAAAACTGTAATGATCGAAAGGTTTCCTCTTTAATTGTAAATAGTGGCTTAATTACTGAATTTATACATGTTTGTTGATAAAATATATAAAACAATTGTAATGACCGAAGGTTTTCATAGAGACTTAATTTGTACATGTTTGTTGACAACATTATGTTATATTTTTAATATTATAAGTGTTATTACTGTTAACAATAGACATTTATTACTTCACAACTTCAAAAATGTTTTCAGTTTGTTTTAATTTTAAAAGCCTATACTTTGAGAAAAGGATCTTGAAAATTTACAAGGTAAGCACAGGTACGAAAAATATTTTCGTAATTTCCTATCATGGCCAACTTGACCTCATTCTCTAGCAAGAGAAACTGTTTAATACGCCTTATTGCCCTTTCTATATGAACACGGGCCTCTGATATTTTTTTACTTCTTAGTACTTCATCTTTAGAAAATTGGGCCTTGTCTTTGGGTTTAAAAGGGGGACTAATTAACTGAACACCAGCAGGTAAATCATCGCAGATCGTAAAGCCTCGGTCTGCCATAATGCTCGTCCCTGGATCGAGATAAGATAATAAACTTTCAGAATCATTTGTAATAAATTTTTCGGAAGCCCTACCACCATACATTTGAGACACATATGTTACCGCTCCTGTTGGACTGATACCAACCATAAATTTCACTGTACTGAGATGCTTATAATTAGAATGATATTGCCTATGAGCGGTTAATGAAGAAGGAGTCTCACTAAACAACTCTGTACAATCTATAATAATTGCAATATTATTAAAATCTTTAAAACAGGAAGCTTTAGTTTGCACAACAGATTCAATTGAAGGTAATTCACATAAATTTGTAAGTTCTATTGATAACAGTGTCGTCCACGTTCTAAATATGGATGAAAATGAAGATTCAGAAATACCAAATCGCTTTGAACAATCTTTTGAAGGCAAGCCTAATTTCAATCTGACTAATGTTATGAAAAATTCATCTTGCAAAGTTAAAGCTCTTTTCTTGCCTGGCTTAGAAATGTACCGATTACTAAAAAAATTATATTCGTAGGTTTTACTTCCTTTATCATATTTCACATCTATAACTTTGTCTTCTAAATAATTAAATAAGGCTAAAAACACTGAATACGTAGGAAAACCAGTAAAATATCGAAATAAATTGTCATCATCTTTTACATTATATAAAGTCAATATTTGCACTTTCTGGTTATGTTCATCAAATGCTGTAGCTTTCTGAATTGCTGTATTGTAGTCATGTAAGAATGTAGAAAACTCAGGATGTTGACTTGTCAAATTATCAATAGCCTCGGCCAGTCTACCTGTTCTTATTGTACTTAAATAATCATGATCATGCTGTGTTGACTGAAATAAAAAAAAAAGCACTTGATTGAAAAATGTAACTAATATGAGAAAGTTTATATATTCTCACTTGTGCGGAGTTTCATTTTGAGTGAAGCATGTAGGCCTATCACTACAGGACTGTTCAGCGCAGTGGGCACTAATGTCTAGTCCACAGGTTTATCTTATGGGTGTTTGTATATGTGCGACACTATTTATAGTAACATTGTGTAACATTATATTGATTTTATTCAAAAATGTACTGTAGTAATTCAATATCAGTACAATTTTTAAAAGGAATATCATATTTTACTTTCACTTACAGGTAACTGTTTTATTCTATCAATTTCTTGTGGTGAATCCTCGGCTTCTAAAATTTATATCACATTCACAGAACTGTTTTCCTTGTTTTTCTAACAAATTTACTTATAAATACACGGTAGGTCATTCGTTCAATTTTCAATGAATAGGGGAGTCTAACTTAGGTTATTTTCAATAATTCAAAACTAAATCCATCATTTAACAGTGTTTTTTGGGGGGGGGTGGGGGGTGGCAAGAGTGACAGGCTAGTACTAGTACTACCTCTTTAAAATTATGAACCTGATGACCCCCCCCCACCTCCTCCATTGCATAATATTAAACTCTTGTGATAGTTTGAGCCAAATGTTAGGCCTAACAGGTACTTGAATAGCCTAATGTGAAAGTGAATTGTAAACAACTGAACAAGGCCTTGATTTTATTTGTGGGCCGCAATCTTGACTAGGTAGTATTTCGACTGTCCATACACTACTACTACTACTATTTTGTGTAAATTTTGTGTGAGTGCAGTCTCCATGCACTTCTATTATACTCTAGAGGCCTAAATAATAATACTTTAAAATAATAGTAATATACTATTCAAAAAAAGTAGGGGATATTTGATTTTGGGGGCATAATACTAAAATATGCAAATGACTACGAAAATAGTCACTATAGAACCTAACAGAAGAAACATTTCCAGGTACATGTGACGCCCAAACGCACCAATAGCTACCGCATGGAATGCAGGTGATGCTTGGGATCATCATGGGGGTCCAACCCAAGATTTGCACGACTCTGACTTTGAATGTTACAGTCATTGTGGCATTGAATTCCAGGGTGGAAACATCAGTTTAATTGTTTTAGTGACCAGAAAACAAATTTTGATATGCGTCGGCTTACCCAAAATGAAAGGTTACGTGCCCTTGGCATGCTACAGATCGGCACAACACAGGCGGTTGTGGCGCGGACGATGAATGTTTCTCAGTCTGTCATAAGCAGTCTATGGTCCAGATACCGTGATACACAATCTGTACAGGACAGACCACGCTCAGGTCGACCAAGGGCGACAACTCAAGCCCAGGATCGATTTATCCGTACCTTGGCCCTGAGAAATCGTGTCATCACAGCAAATCAGATCAGCGCTCGTCTTCAAACAGACACTGGTGTGAGAGTGAGTGGCCAGACGATTCGGAATCGACTGCATAGGGGTCACCTTCGCGCCCGACGTCCTCGCGTGATCCCTTGTTTGAGAGATCATCACATTCAGGCAAGACGTCGTTGGTGTAGGGATCGTCAACACTGGGATAATCGACGCTGGAGCAATGTGATGTTTTCAGATGAGTCAAGGTTCACTGTTGATTTTTTGGACAGACGTAGGAGGGTGTGGCGTCGTCGAAACGAGCGCTTCCAAGACGTTAACGTCATCAGACATGATCGATTTGGGGGTGGTTCTGTTATGGTGTGGGGAGGCATCACTGTTGCTGGAAGAACGGCTTTACATGTTGTTGCAGGGCGTGTTACAGGCCAGTACTACCGGGACAACATCTTGGCAGTCCATGTTGTGCCGTTCGCACGACGTCATGGCCGCCGTTTCATCTTCCAGGATGACAACGCAAGATGTCACAGGGCCAGGATCGTTACAGGTTACCTCCAACAACAGAACATCACCACATTACCTTGGCCAGCACTGAGTCCCGACCTCTCCCCCATCGAGCATGTCTGGGACATGCTTGGACAGAGGTTACGTCAACGTCAACAACGTCCTGCCAATGTCCAAGAACTCTGATATTTTTTTACTTCTTAGTACTTCATCTTTAGAAAATTGGGCCTTGTCTTTGGGTTTAAAAGGGGGAATAATTAACTGAACACCAGCAGGTAAATCATCGCAGATCGTAAAGCCTCGGTCTGCCATAATGCTCGTCCCTGGATCGAGATAAGATAATAAACTTTCAGAATCATTTGTA
Source organism: Patella vulgata (assembly GCF_932274485.2). Classification (NCBI taxonomy): domain Eukaryota; kingdom Metazoa; phylum Mollusca; class Gastropoda; family Patellidae; genus Patella; species Patella vulgata. The sequence goes on along the minus strand of NC_065886.2, from coordinate 9,770,599 downwards.
ATAAATTTGTCGGAAGCCCTACCACCATACATTTGAGACACATATGTTACCGCTCCTGCTGGACTGATACCAACCATAAATTTCACTGTACTGTGATGCTTATAATTAGAATGATATTGCTTATGAGCGGTTAATGAAGAAGGAGTCTCACTAAACAACTCTGTACAATCTATAATAATTGCAATATTATTAAAATCTTTAAAACAGGAAGCTTTAGTTTGCACAACAGATTCAATTGAAGGTAATTCACATAAATTTGTAAGTTCTATTGATAACAGTGTCGTCCACGTTCTAAATATGGATGAAAATGAAGATTCAGAAATACCAAATCGCTTTGAAAAATCTTTTGACGGCAAGCCTAATTTCAATCTGACTAATGTTATGAAAAATTCATCTTGCAAAGTTAAAGCTCTTTTCTTGCCTGGCTTAGAAATGTACCGATTACTAAAAAAATTATATTCGTAGGTTTTACTTCCTTTATCATATTTCATATCTATAACTTTGTCTTCTAAATAATTAAATAAGGCTAAAAACACTGAATACGTAGGAAAACCAGTAAAATATCGAAATAAATTGTCATCATCTTTTACATTATATAAAGTCAATATTTGCACTTTCTGGTTATGTTCATCAAATGCTGTAGCTTTCTGAATTGCTGTATTGTAGTCATGTAAGAATGTAGAAAACTCAGGATGTTGACTTGTCAAATTATCAATAGCCTCGGCCAGTCTACCTGTTCTTATTGTACTTAAATAATCATGATCATGCTGTGTTGACTGAAATAAAAAAAAGATCACTTGATTGAAAAATGTAACTAATATGAGAAAGTTTATATATTCTCACTTGTGCGGAGTTTCATTTTGAGTGAAGCATGTAGGCCTATCACTACAGGACTGTTCAGCGCAGTGGGCACTAATGTCTAGTCCACAGGTTTATCTTATGGGTGTTTGTATATGTGCGACACTATTTATAGTAACATTATGTAACATTATATTGATTTTATTCAAAAATGTACTGTAGTAATTCAATATCAGTACAATTTTTAAAAGGAATATCATATTTTACTTTCACTTACAGGTAACAGTTTTATTCTATCAATTTCTTGTGGTGAATCCTCGGCTTCCAAAATTTATATCACATTCACAGAACTGTTTTCCTTGTTTTTCTAACAAATTTACTTATAAATACACGGTAGGTCATTCGTTCAAATTTCAATGAATAGGGGAGTCTAACTTAGGTTATTGTCAATAATTCAAAACTAAATCCATCATTTAACAGTGGTTTTTTTTGGGGGGTGGGGGGTGGCAAGAGTGACAGGCTAGTACTAGTACTACCTCTTTAAAATTATGAACCCGATGACCCCCCCCCACCTCCTCCATTGCATAATATTAAACTCTTGTGATAGTTTGAGCCAAATGTTAGGCCTAACAGGTACTTGAATAGCCTAATGTGAAAGTGAATTGTAAACAACTGAACAAGGCCTTGATTTTATTTGTGGGCCGCAATCTTGACTAGGTAGTATTTCGACTGTCCATACACTACTACTACTATTTTGTGCGAGTGCAGTCCCCATGCACTTACTATTATACTCTTAGAGGCCTAAATAATAATACTTTAAAATAATAGTAATAATACAGTCGACTGTGCGTACCGGGTATGGTAGGAAATATGACAATAATTATATGGGCCTCAACGGCTCATAGCATTATTAGGAGCAATAGGACTACCGGTAATTTGTAGATTATTAGCCTACCTTGTTGACCGTATCACTATCAGTTCTTTTCCTTTTCAAGACTGGTGGTAGCTCCCTTGAAGTAGATTTGGTAGAAGACCTTGGTGTTGGGTTTTTTCTAAATACAAACACTGTTGGTAGTACATGCTTGTTACTTTTTTGCCTGGATGATGGATTTGGCGGACACAGGAAATGACAGCTACAAAGCTTCGAGCTATCACTCGGATTCCACGGGTGAACTTTCCCGTCGTCTGTCACAACATTTCTCTTGACAGCATTCACCCATAATTTACGCCAATGCTCATCAACGGGAAATTCATAAAAATTGCACGTATCGTTCTTACTTCTAGTATGGTTGCACCCAAAAGCGCAACAAAAATTGTGTTTACCCATTAAATTTAGCCTAATCGAACGTAACAAAAACAAAACGTGTTTACGTCTGCTGTCAGTGCTGTCAACCCCCCGCACCTAGCGCCTCTAGCGGTGGAGTTATCTCCCTTCGAACATTGACTAATTGGAGAATTGGTCATGTATACTGTAGCTGCGGCTAACTAGACATACTGCGACTACTAAAATTGCGGTAGGTTTGCTGAATAAGTTTCCAAACATCAGAACAACTTTACTCTATGACAAGGTTTAATGACGATAATATTTCAGAACATCCATCTCATAATATGACAGGTCAATAAGATATAGATCTGATCTGCAGACTCAGAATAACATCATTTTAACATCACATCAGCAAAGACATTCTTCAAGTTCTAAATTATGACATTATAACTTCAATATTGTCTGGTGCATGGAATACACTTACAAGTGTACAAACATAGACATATTAGCTGCAACGAGACAAAAGCAACAATAAGAACACACATCAACATCTAAAATCTTAACTTAATCTGTCGTGGACTAGACTGTCCCTAAAATTTAGGCCTTTTTGCGTACTGTCAAATAATAGACTTCCAACAAAGTTTACATTAATTACTATACACTTCACAGAAACAGCTTAGACGTAAATCATAGTTACATCGATCAATTATCAATACAAATTCGTTTTCATACGAAATAACAGACAGGCAAACTCATCATTTCGTAAATGAATTGCTACTACTATCAATATGGCGGGTATGAAGTAATATGGCTGCCAATTTGCTACATTTGGGCAGCATACAAATATCATTCTAATAAATCTACAAATGTACTTAAATATATGACTTAGCTGGCAAACTAAAGAGAGGCGTTTTATCTATCTTTTCAACATAAATTTAGTTTACATACCAAATTGTGTCCTACCAAAACTGTAAATTTCAATTGGAACTAGACTAGCGTGTTTGCAACATCAAAGGCTTACCAAAGACCTCGTGCGAATAATTACGTAATACGTCATTAGTATCTGCGTACTCGGACTATTCTCTTGAGCTCTATATGCGAGACCTACTGGAGAGGCGTTAATGGTCAACTCCGTTATTGTCATTTTTGTGTGAAGTCTACATTCCGGCCTCCTAATTGACGAAACATAGTGTAGCAATTACAAAAAACCTTAACTAATAACTAATTGACAAAACTAGAGTAGCAATTACAAAGCCTTAACTAATAACTAATTGCAATAACTAATCAAACAATACAGCATTCCAAAGTATTTTAAATATTTACAGTCTTACATACATGCATTTCACTGATTATGATTTTCAATATTATAATACTGAAATTTATTTCACATATCCATATTTATGGACGGAGTATTGTGATTTTAACACAAATTGTGTTCTTATAACTTTTCGTCACATTCTAACACTAAGCACAACTTTGAAATTGGGCGTTGCAATATACCACTTTTGGTTTTAACTGTTGCTATTCTCGATAAACCACCTTTATCAGTAATAACACTTATAACACGAGCCAAGGCCCACGAATTTCTGATATTACTATCAATTACAAGCACAATATCACCTATTTCCACATTTCGTTTTGGATATAACCACTTTTGGCGCTCCTGTAAGCATGGCAAATACTCATGGATCCAACGTTTCCAGAATATGTCAGTTAAATATTGAACTTGACGCCAGCGACGCTTTATGTAACTATCTGCTTTCTCAGTTGCTGATGGTGAATAAGACAAGTTCTTGTATCCTGCGCATAACAGTTGATTAGGAGATAATGCATCCAAATCGTTTGGAGTTTCAGCAACTTTAGTAATCGGTCGATTGTTTAATATGTGCTCAACTTCACACATTAATGTTTGAAGCGACTCATCGTCGAGACGACTAATCTGATCCTTTTGTAGCGAACACAACACTTTGCGAACAATCCGAATTAAACGCTCCCAAACACCACCAAAATGGGAAGCGGCAGGTGGATTAAATTCCCAACGAATTCCTTTCTGAGTGAATTCCTTTGTTAGTTTATCTTTGTTCCATTTATCAATACATAGTTTAAGTTCTCTGTTGGCCCCGACTAAATTTGACCCATTGTCAGAACGGATAAATTTTGGCATAGAACGACGTGCGATAAAACGTCTTATTGCATTGATACACGAGTCAGTGTCCAATGATGATGCAATCTCCAAATGTACTGCTCTACTATTCATACACGTAAAAATAACGCCATAACGCTTGACAACCGATCTTGCGCGTTTGATCTCAAAAGGTCCGAAGTAGTCTATTCCTGTCCTATGGAATGGCGCTTCACCCGATATTAAACGCTCAGCAGGCAAATCAGCCATTTTCTGTTGCAGTTTGGTCGCAGAATATTTACGACATACAACACACTTTGAGATAATCGATTTAATTAAGTTACTTGCACCAATTATCCAGAAAACTTTACGAACTTCTGAAAGTGTAGCGTTTTTACCCAAATGTCCAACGCGAGCATGGGCTTCTCTCACAATCAGTGTTGAAATTATAGAGTTTTTAGGCAATATTATTTGATGCTTTGCATCTAAACACATATCTGCTCTGCGCAATCGTCCACCGATTCGTAAAACACCGTTGGCAACATACGGATCTAATTTTGACACATTTATAGACCTTAAAAGTTTGGCTTTATGTTCTTGATTGTTTTGTTCACAAACTTCGACAATTTCGCCTAAGAACTTTAATTGTTCATGCTTGACAATACATGATTTGGCTTCCTCCAAATTTTCGACAGTCAATGTAAAGCTAGTTAATTTATTTCGACACCATCTGACGCACTGCCTTAATAGCGCTACAGCACGCACAAGACATTTCCAGTTAGAATAATGTTTAACAAGTTTGTCAATTGGACTTTCACGTTCAACAGTTACAGTCACAACACGTTTAATTTCTGAATCGCTGATTTCATCTTGATCCAAATTGTTTGGAATTTTACCACTAGGCCACGTTGATTGATCATCCTGTAGAAAACTTGGACCTTTAAACCAATTATTGTCATTCATAAGAGTCTTAACGCTACAACCACGTGATGCAACATCCGACGGATTTTCTTTCGATGAAATATAGTTCCATTGATCAACAGATGTAGCTTCGCGAATAACTGACACGCGATTAGCCACAAAGGTTTTAAACCTTGTTGCATCGTTTGAAATGTACCTCAGCACAGTTGTGCTGTCTGTCCAAAAATACACTTTGTCAATCCGACACTTGAGTTCATCAATAAGCTTCTTGTTTAACCTGGTCGCAATTGTTGCTGCAGTTAATTCCATACGTGGAATCGAAATCTTCTTCAGGGGTGCTACTCTCGATTTTCCTAAGATTAATGAGCAGTTTATTACGCCATTACTATCGACTAGCCTCAGGTAACTCGATACACCATACCCGGCTTCACTTGCATCGGAAAAATGATGAACCTGAGTTGATACAACATCACAAAATGAAATAGTCTTAACACATCGAGGGATTCTAAGAGTTTGTAATAGTGGTAAATCCAACAACCACTCTGACCATTTCAATGAATATCTTTCACTAATTTTATCGTCCCATCCGTAAGCACTTTGACACAATTCCTGAAGTAATATTTTAGCAGGGAGCAGCGCAGGTGCGGCCAAACCCAAAGGATCGTATACAGCACTAACAATAGATAAGATCCCTCTTCTTGTATAGGGTTTGCTGTTTAAGTTTATTTGAAATGTTAACGAGTCGGACGAAACATCCCATAATAATCCTAAGGCCCTTTCTATAACAGGGTCGTCTTCTAATAACGATATTTGCGACAATTTACCACGTTCAGCTAGCGGAATTGAGCCCTGAACGAATGCACTATTACTTATCCACTTATGAAGGTGAAAGCCTCCTAATTTACAAAGTTTTTTTTTGAGATCCTGTACAAGGCCTACAACCTCATCCTCTGGAAGGTCTGTCGATTTTAATAAGTCGTCGACATAAAAGTCATTTAAAACACTTTGACAAACATAGTCATTAAATCTATGAGAATTGTTGTTTGCAGTACTTTTTAAGGCAAAGTTCGCACAGCTTGGAGAAGACACTGCCCCGAAAAGATGAGCTGTCATTTGATATTGTTTAGGTTCAACAGATAAATTGCCATTAGGCCACCACAAAAATCGTAAACTATGTCTCTGTTTTGGTGGGACCTTTACCTGAAAGAACATTCCTTCAATGTCTGCCATAACTGCTATTTTACCTAATCGAAAACGCAATAAGACACCTAATAAAGTGTTAGTTAAATCTGGACCAGATAATAAGGTGTCATTTAAAGATACACCTCTGTATTTAGCCGAACAATCGTAAACTACACGTAATTTCCCCTTCTGTTTGTGAACTACCGCATGATGGGGTATAAACCATAGTCTGTCATTGTCACAATTAATCTCCTCTTTGGGGACTTCCTCAGCATAAGATTTTTCAAACATGGAATTCATAAAGTTTGTGTAGTCTTCATGAAATTTCTGATTTTTTCTAAACTTTCTCCGTAAAGATTCAAGTCTATCAAGTGCCATATTAAAATTTTTAGGTAACACAACATTATTATCCTTAAAGGGAATATCAATTTGATAATGCCCACTAGAATCAAGAATAATTGAATCACTGACATTATTAATAAAGCGTTCATCTAACACCGAATTTTCCTTCTTATCGTCAATGTTTCGTTCCGGAAAATCTAAATTAATAATAGTCCGAACAAGTCTATCTAAATTTTGAGATTGTTCAATTTCAGCATATAAATTTATACTGTTACTCAAGACACGATTTGCCATTAATTTTGATGATTCATTCTCTTCGCGCATGACATTCCACAATATCCATCCTATTGCAGTCTTAGACGCGTGGGGAGAGCCTTGTGGCCCTATCCTATACTCTTGAGGAGTATAGGCTTCAGCAACATTATTACCTATTAACAAACCAACATCACAGTTTAATTCTGGGATGTCAATATCCTCAAGATGTGGATATTTTGAGATATCACTAACTAAAGGGACATCACTCTTTGTCACAGGAATTTGATCAATAGTATAACAACTCTTAATAATGATAGAATCTGACATATCGTACCTGTAAACTTTGATATTACTTAATATAATAGTAGGCATACTATTAGATTTATTCATAGTTTGTAAATTAACACTAGTTTGTTTACCACTTAGACCTAAGGCATACATTAAAGTATGTGTACAGAAACACACACTGCTCCCAGAATCATTGAAAGCATAAGTTTCAACAATTTTACACCCATTTACAACTTTAACCGGTACTATGGGCATTGTACATGTGCATAGTCAACTCTGCTGTGCAGGACCGGCCTCCATATGAGAACCATCCCTTTCTCCATTTTTGTCATTATGCAATATGGTTGGATGTTTTACATTACATTTCAAACAATCTAATTTATACCAACATCGATAACGTCTATGCCCAGGTTTAAGGCAACCAAAGCAAAGGTCTTCATCACGAATATATTTATAGATTTCATCATAAGAAAGTTTCTTAAGTTTTCCACAATCATTAATGAAATGTTTTTCACCACAAAAGTGACATATGAGTTTCTTATTTACATCTATATGAAAATTCTTAGATCTCTGCCTTTGTGACCCTTGACTAAAGTGTGGTGGCCTGTTAAGCTGAGGGGGTTGTACTGGGGAACAAATTGCCTGCATGGCATCTTTACCATAAATAGGATCTGATAATTTTCTAGATTCTTCACGGATAAACTTAACTAAATCCTCAAAAGATGGAATACAATTAGCACCCTTAACCCTTAAAGCCACATTTCTCCACCGATCTTGAAGATAGTAAGGCAACTTACTGACTAATTGCTTTAAATTCTCAGGATAATCTAAGATTTTTACAGAATTAATGTTTATAACAGCATTTAAACATTCGTCCAATGATTTTGCGTTATCAGATTTGATAGGAGGCCACTTTAATGCCTTATTAACAAAGGCTGAAGCAATAATGTCCGTATCACCATATCGTTCATCAAATTCTCTAAGTGCAGTATTGAAAGCTATCTCGGCATTAAGATAACTGAGTCCAGAGACAATGCGGTGGGGCTGACCATATGTATAATTTTCTAAAATATTAAGCCTGTCTTCAAAATTGTCACAGAATATCAAAACATTGGAACTCAATTGTCTCATAAATCTATTATACTCAATTGGATCGCCTCCAAATTTTTTGACATCAATTTGAGGTCTCTTAAGAGACTGTATAAGATCACGGTTAAAATCATAATTTGAATTAACTTTTGCAATAGACGCTGACTGAATTTCATTGTTTACAAAATTTGGAGTACCATTTAAGTTACTAAGATTGACAATTAATGGCTTATCAGAAGTTTGACAAATGTGTGAAGAGCCCTTTTTTAAAGGTTTACAATCTTTGTTACTAACAAAATTTGAAACACCACTTGAATTACTTAAATTGACATGTAATTGTTTAACATAAGTTTGGCAGGAGCGTGAAGAACCATTTTGTAAAAGTTCACGATCAATAACATTAGCCTTTGCTTCTGCGACAGCCACTTCTGTCACTAGATTTAGTTGTTCTTCGCGTAGTTTTATCTCTAATTTCTCTTTCTCCATTTGCTGTCTCTTTATTAACAATTTCTGTTTTTCTAACAATACTGCCCGTTCTTGCTCTTGTCGAATTTTGATCAATGATATGTCAGTATACCGAGAACTAGATCTTGTAGACTTTCTGCTTCCATGATTACTGGCACTGTCTTCAGGTCTTATCTGAGAGTCGGTTCTTTGGAGCTGAAACCACTCTTCAACATAATTTCGAAACCTTTTGACCTCACTATCGAATATTCGCAAATCAGGACTGCCCAATTTCGTAAATTTAGTTTTATTTACACAGACTTGATACTGTTCATAAAGACTCAACCATTCTTTATACTTTGATCTAACAGTTTCTACATCAATTCCTGTTATTATCAGAAGAGTTATATCTTTGTTTCTAATATTCAGTTTGTTAATCAGAACTTCAACATTAGTATCATTAACATAACTGTTAGTTGAATGACAGGACACATAGCATTCGGACCTGACATTTTGACTAGAGTCTGGCGGAAACACGCGCTCAGGTATTACGTCAATACCTGGACTTAACAAGCACGGACTTAACAAGCTTCCACCAGTACTGTTCCTTGGTAACACACTCTCAGACGTTTCGACAACACCTGGACTTAACAAGAGTGGACTTAACAAGCTACCATGAGGAGAGTTCTTACGAAACACACGCTCAGATACCGTCTTACGGATATCTGGACTTAACAAGCGTGGACTATTTACATCTGAAGAAAACTCACGCAACGACTTCTGGACGAAACCGTGACTTAACATGCGTGGACTTAACAAGTTTTCAGCAGACACACTTCTTCTATAATTCGGATCCATTTTCAAACAAACGGTAGACTGGTTCCAACTGAAATCTGGTAATAATTTGCTAATTAAGTTGTAGCTGCGGCTAACTAGACATACTGCGACTACTAAAATTGCGGTAGGTTTGCTGAATAAGTTTCCAAACATCAGAACAACTTTACTCTATGACAAGGTTTAATGACGATAATATTTCAGAACATCCATCTCATAATATGACAGGTCAATAAGATATAGATCTGATCTGCAGACTCAGAATAACATCATTTTAACATCACATCAGCAAAGACATTCTTCAAGTTCTAAATTATGACATTATAACTTCAATATTGTCTGGTGCATGGAATACACTTACAAGTGTACAAACATAGACATATTAGCTGCAACGAGACAAAAGCAACAATAAGAACACACATCAACATCTAAAATCTTAACTTAATCTGTCGTGGACTAGACTGTCCCTAAAATTTAGGCCTTTTTGCGTACTGTCAAATAATAGACTTCCAACAAAGTTTACATTAATTACTATACACTTCACAGACACAGCTTAGACGTAAATCATAGTTACATCGATCAATTATCAATACAAATTCGTTTTCATACGAAATAACAGACAGGCAAACTCATCATTTCGTAAATGAATTGCTACTACTATCAATATGGCGGGTATGAAGTAATATGGCTGCCAATTTGCTACATTTTGGCAGCATACAAATATCATTCTAATAAATCTACAAATGTACTTAAATATATGACTTAGCTGGCAAACTAAAGAGAGGCGTTTTATCTATCTTTTCAACATAAATTTAGTTTACATACCAAATTGTGTCCTACCAAAACTGTAAATTTCAATTGGAACTAGACTAGCGTGTTTGCAACATCAAAGGCTTACCAAAGACCTCGTGCGAATAATTACGTAATACGTCATTAGTATCTGCGTACTCGGACTATTCTCTTGAGCTCTATATGCGAGACCTACTGGAGAGGCGTTAATGGTCAACTCCGTTATTGTCATTTTTGTGTGAAGTCTACATATACTCAGCCAAATTAAAAACTTGACACTCGGGATTTTTGGGACTTGATTTTTAATATTTGGTTTAAGGCAACTATTTTAGTGTTATGTTGTGCAAAGACGACCTTGACATCAACAGGAAGCAAGAATACGTCTCGCCGAAAGTCCTTGACATTGATAACGTTCGTGATGTCACAGTACCCCCCAAAATGAAATTCACAGACTTGGAGAACAATCGGAATAAAGTGTTTAGTAACGGTTGTGGCCTCCTCCAGCGTCTCGTACTGCCACACAACGTCTTCTCGTGGATCTCAGAACATTAGTAAACACTACCCGAGGAAGACGTCGCCACTGCTCAGCAAGAGCATGTTGAAGGTCCTGCAACGTTAGTGGTGGATTCACTTGTGACGTCACTCCAGGAAGATCAAGCAATACGATTACGTCAACTTAGAAACAGATTTGTCACTGCAACCTCCACAAGTAGAGAGATGTTTGGTGGAAGGGTAGCTTCACAAACTGTTCGAAATCGCTTGCAGGCTGCTGGTCTTCGAGCTCGGAGGCCCTATAATGGACCAATATTGACACCTCTTCATCGCCGTAACCAACTTGTGTGGGCCACACAAAAAGACAACTACAAATTCATTTTATAATGAAATAAGTTGATCAGTCTAAAAGTCATATTTATAATTCTAAAGTAATTTAATTATGGATATAAGTATGAATGTAATTGCCATATTAATCTTACCTTCAGTTTGAGTATTAACTTGTAAACAGAAACTTGCTGTAGATGGTGGGTTTGTTGTGGAATCTCTGGAAAATCTAAGGCTATAAATTTCGTTTAATCTCCAAATACTAGTTACTCCACTAAACCCTGAGCAGGAAATATTGTATGTATTTGTAGCCACCACCACCACAAGCTCGATTAACAAAATCTAAATGTCTTCATTTCATGAGATACTGGTGGTATTTGTTACGTCTACTAACAGAGCTTCACACAAACAACCTGTACCAATACTACCATTAACAGGTATAAACATCTGATTGGTTGGTATGGTAACATTACTACATACTGGTACTGTAAAATAAAATAATAAACAGTCCAGGTCAACAATAAATGTCAAAATATATTCCCTTAGGTTTACCGCCTTATTCAAATGAATAAGCAACCTGGATCAATTTAAACATTAAATAAATGGTAATGTTTATGGACTTGTAAATTAACCTTTTCCGTTAAGTAAAACGCAAGCATTAAACTTGTTTATCTTATAAGAGTTTGTTCTTCAGTGGATAATAGGAAATGAAATGAAATGGAGTTTAACGTCCTACTGTTCTGCTCCTAACCTGGGCTAATGAAGACGGGCATACGCCATACAGTGTGCTATGAGGGAAATTTTGCCCGGACAGCGGCACTACGGCCTACTCTTATATCGAATTCCCACTGCCAAGGGATCTTTTACGTGCACGCCAATGTGTACACGGGACCTCGGTTTTTCGTCCCATCCGAACGACTAGACAGCTTTCCTTGTCAGCCCCTCCGTCCTGCATCACTGACAAGGGAGAACCACGCCGGAAAATCTGGATGAACTTTCTCGGCCAATGCAGGGATCGAACACCCGACCTCCAGGCTAGCGTCTTACCCACTTAGCCACGTGATCCCCAGAGTGGATAATAGGGGAGTTAAAGATCGGCCGTGTAAGGGTAACACACGAGTATTGGCGCCAAACCCATAACTGGTGGGTAGACGTTATGGATCACACGCAGCTTATCAATTTCTTTTAAAATTATTTAATTTTGTACACTGTTACACTTATTCAATCAATAGGTTTCTGGACGCGGTTCTGTGTATAAAAACGGTATACAGCAACATTGTCCTTTAAAATGATTTGGTAGACAATACATGACCACACCATATAAATAAGACATGTAGAAGCCAAGAGATAAATTGTATAGAATATCTTACCTATATTTGGACCATTGATGCATTCATCTGTCATTCCTGTAATAACAAAATGTATAACACAATTCCTGGAATAGTAAAAGACTACGTTTATCTAGCGCTTTCTTTTTCTGTTTTGGTCACAAAATGGTGTAGCGGTTTGGTAGTGCGGAATTCTGCTGCAATTGCTGCCCAGGGCCCACATCCCAGTAATTGCTCTGCCATCAGTGATCTATTAGTCGATTACAAGCCGTTTTAAGTAGAGCTTCTTCAGAGGAGAGGGCGGACTAGCTAAAAAGTAGCTAAACAAACCAAACACTGATGAGATAAATGTGACTAGACGTATATGAATGAATTCAATATGTTCGGTAGGTCTTCTCATACGATGGTGTGGTTGTAGTGTTTGTACATAACCAACCATGCCTACTCGTTCCAACTTTATTACTGAGTATCATTATTTTTCATTTAGGAAATCCAAGTATTCATAGGGGTACGTGCTCGATGAATGTTAGGGGGACAGAACCCGATGTGCCCGAAAACAATTCGGGTTACAGACAGTGCCGGTCGTCTGTGGAGCTTACCGTATAGGACCCCTCCCCCCCCCCCCCCGCGAAAAAAAATTGGAAAGTTTGACGGCCGCAAACGCGTTAACATCTGATATTTATATGTAACTATTGTAACTCCATACTGGTTTGCTCGAATAAAATGAATAGTCAGACTCTTTATGCTCCTTAAAGCCGTCACATGTGTAAAAATATATATTTGAGTAACGTCCTTGTTGAATAAGTCGGCTAATAATAATACATGATATAAAGAAGACAGTGTGTGAAATTGTGTACATATGTATAACATCAACGATAAATAAAACCATTATTAAATTGTACATTTGGATTATGACGTGACTTTTAAATTTTTTAATAACCAGACGCCTTTTATGAAGGGTGTTTCACGTTTCACTGGACATATTACATAAATTTATACATAAAATGGTCCCGTGATGCATAGGCGTACTAGCTCGATCGATGTTTGAAAATTTAACGGCCGGAAATGCGTTTTCCTGCTATTCCAGCCCGTGAATACGGCAACACTAAGACGTTAAACATCATTTCAATTCGTTTTTGTTTTTACTAAATATGTCAACTTGTCTATAATATCATGTGTTACATTTGTAATAAACAACAAAAACAGCAACACTTGGATTGAGTATTATCCCATTAGACAACAGATGTTGGTTAAAGATGAGTTCCCGCGTACAAACTGTTTGATTTAATGGTATATATGGACCAAAAACATATTCAAACTAATTAATTTCTCATAATTATGCTTCAAATCCTTCTCAAACATTGTAATTGCGAAGGAATGCCCTGCTATTAAAATTCGATCAAACCAGGTCATGTTTACGTCACGTCTTGGGAGTCAGAGGAGAATTCATTGCATACATAAGACGATGTTGTCTTTAATCGCTTACTATTTATTACAAATATCGAATCCTAATTAAATTCTCGCATTATCCACTACCCGCGTCTTTTTCCGTCATTTTTATCTCAGAAAGTATTGTACGTCTAACTCTTCATAAAGTTTATCAACTTGTACATCAAGCGCTCAATGTTCGCTTGTGACCTTTGACATCGTGCGTGCAGAAGGTCATAATCGTCGGGCTGTTGATTAGGGGAACCCTTACATTTTTGTCCTGTATACGCTCCATGAGTGTTTTTCGGGGAATCCAGTGTTTTTCGGGGAATCCAGTATTTTTCTAGTAAGATTGGATATCTCTACTTTCCATATATACCAAAATTGCCATACTTTTATTGGAAATAACCACCCGATAAATACTTTTCTGGGAACCCATCTTTAAGAGAAAACCTTTGGGGTGGGGTGGGGGTATTTCGGTTTCCGATTTTTCACGGTAGCTACTGTGGCTGAGGTGGGGCTGTATCGTATTAACGGCGAGGCTAACAGTCGAGTGCAAAATATTTTTCAACACCCACCGAATATAAAGATGGTTATTTCTGGACCAACACACGGTGTACCCCCTTTTTAACTATTCGCCAACACGCAGAAAACTCAATGAGTTTAACCAGGACAATATACCTATCAAGATACGGGTGTCACGGTGGATAAGTGGGTAAGGCACTGGCTCGCTAGTTTCGAGGTCGGATGTTCGATCCCTGCATTGGCCGAGAAAGTTCATCGAGATTTTCCGGCGTGGTTCCCCCTGGTCAGTGATGCAGGACGGAGGGTCTGACAAGGACCGAAGTCCCGTGTACACATTGGGGTGCAAGTAAATGATCCCTTGACAGCTGGAATTCGATATAAGAGTAGGCCGCTGTCCGGGTAAAATTTCCCTAATAGTACAATGTATGGCGTATGCCCGTCTTCATAAGCCCAATTCGGATCAGAACGGTAGGATGTTAAACCCCATTTCATTTCATTTCATTTTCTATCAATATACAGACACAGGATCAAAATAACAACGCTTGATGATCCATAACATAGATGTTCGACCATTCCTTAGACACTAAACATCCTTAATGTCAAAAGAACCATGGCCAATGGTAATTGACAGATAAAGAGTTGGTATTGTCCGAGCAACGAATATCCAACCCCACCCCCTTAGCGTTAAAACATCATTGAAGTATTTTGTTGATTATGTCATTCTCATCCGCCCCTAGCCCTTGGTTCTTCTTGCTTATTTTACTTTGACGTTGTAAACATGGAGTAAAACGTTAAGATTTAAAAAAAGTATGTAGAGCGCACCAAGCCTGTATTTCATTAAATATTGCTAAATTTCATTAATCAGCTTCAATACGGAATGCTAAAATGGTACAAATATTTTTTTTTGCCGTGTGAACTATTCATTACAAGGCAAAACCTCCGCCAAAAGATGATTCTCGTTACTGCGGTTGAGCGGGATAGTGTTGAGTGACCATTTGGGTTGCCAAGGTGAGTGATCTGTCAACAAGGTCCCCGTTGATGAAGCTTTTTTCTTATTCGTGGGGGTTGGATGGCCGAATGGTTAGCACGTGCGCGCTGTATCATAAGGTCTATCATTGTGTCAACTGGTGTGGTTTCGATTCCACAGCTGTACGTTGGTCTTCTCCGGGTCCTCTGGTTTCCTCCCACTTCTAAAGACCCCTACGCGCAAGCGAAGTATTGAAATAAAATTGAACCATGTGTTAATCCCGAAAAGACCTAGTTTGTGTCGAGTGCACGTTAAACCCCATTCCTCTCTTTATCTCTTTTCTCATTCGATAACTACCAACAATATGTTCTGGTGGTCCACACTTTGCAGACTCCAATTGTAAACAATGACACGATGACCAATTCAGATAATTTATTCAAGAAACCCCGAGAGAATAGATACACATCTATATCAAAAAAATAAGATAAAATACAGCAAACCATACTGAATAATTTATATAGACAACAGTTTAAATTAAATCATGCTCGGTCTTTCATTTGGCACTTGCACAGTAGACGTTATCAAGTACGAGGTAGACTATGCTTTCATGTACACCTGATACTACCTGAGAGTGTTTGCACCTGGCGACTCCTGTTGATGTGATTATTTTGTATTTTAACTTCTAGACCGGATCATCAGATTCTACATCATTTTGATCAATTAAGATAATTTTAATACATCTTCCAATCCCGATTTCTTCTTCCAAATAAATTAAATAATTCTTTGATAAATTTAATCTAATAATTCACACACCCATATAAGGACAATTTAACAAACACAGTTAACCATACATCGAATTAAACCAATCCCATTTTCAAAAAAAAAAAAAAAAAATTAATCAATAAAAGATGATAAATTGGAAAAAAGTGAATCTAATAATTTACACACCCACACACATAAATAATTGACCCATTTAGTTAAAATTAAACCAATCAAAATGAAATTAGGGTAATATAGAAAGGAGAAAAGAAGAAAAAAAAACTGGCACCTAACAACAAACGAAATTGATGGATACAATGTTTTATCAGTATTCTTTAGGCATTCAATCTAAAAATAGAAGAAAAATTTACACCATTTGATAAACTGGTATATTAAAATCTAGCCCGTGAAGATGTATTATTTTCTGTTATCATGTTTAGTTTCTGTGGACTCCAGGATCTTTTGTCCCAGTTCAATTTATTCTAATTAGGTCATTTACAGTAAAGAAATGAAATGAAACTGGGTCCTACTTTTCTGCACCGAATGGGCTAATGAAGACGGGCATACCGATATAGTGTGCTATGAGAACTATTTTGCGCTACAGCCCAATTTTAAATCGAACTGTCCATGGATCTTTTACGTGCAATCATGTGTGCACACACGACCGTGGATTTTCGTGTCATCCGACCGACTAGACACTGCCCTTGGCAAGCCCTCCGTCCTGCAACACTGACACGGGGAAATCATGCCGGACAATCCCGAGGAACATTATCAGTTAACACCGGGAGGGTGGGAGTGGGGGGGGGGAGTAGACGCCCTGGTTAACGAGCCGGCGTCTCACTCACTGAGACTAAGACAATACCTATAAGCCAATGACAATAAAATGGAAATGCATATATTCAAAGAAAGTTAATCCAATTTGTAGCTAATTGAAATGGTCGTGGATGCCAATTGTATGAAATTGGTGCTGGTGAAGGAGAGCGATATAATGTTGCGTTTAAAATTGATGCCAACTGTTAGTTCAAAAGTCTAGAGTGAAACCAATAATCCTACATCGTTACCGTTTAGCGTAAACCATATATTTTATGACTCTTAATAGTTTACTTGTTTCAGTTAGAAATTTTTAAAGAAGTACAAGTTGACACTCGCGGTCTTTTTGTGAGTGAACTTACCAAGGTACGTATACGTTAACTTGAAACCTGTGCATCCGGCACCGTTACCGTTTGTAACAAGTCGTATATAGATCGCTATCACGTCAGATGATAATTCAATCGTTCCAGGAGACCTCCCGCCACAAAATCTGAAATAAGACATATTGCTGGTACTTGTATTATATCCCTGCTATTCAGTACCGGATTTAAATAAAGAGATGTCATAGACTATTCCTCCAAATGACCCACCTTGACGACGAGAGGAGGATGGAAGTTAGTTTTAACCGCAAATAAGCAAAGCTGGGGATGATGACAGTGCGTGTAAGAAGAGCTTGCTTATAACAGTGTCAAAAAATATTATACATCCTAAGGCTTTTTACTAGACTTCAGCCTGCCAAGTCAAAACGTTAATCCGGCACTGCTGATTACATCCAAAAGGCAAATCCGGCACTGCTGATTACATCCAAAGGGCAAATCCGGCACTGCCGATTACATCCAAAGGGCAAATCTGGCACTGCTGATTACATCCAAAAAGCAACTCCGGCACTGCTGATTACACCCAAAACAATGCTGGGTTGGCGTGGAGCCGAATGCTTAAACACGTGTGCCGTAGTCGTGGAGTCGCATATTTTCATTGGATCCTCCTGTTTCCCCGCCCCTCCCAGCTAAATATCCCGACGCACAAGCACATTATTGAATTAAATTTTAACCATATTATATAATTCCCAAACTGAACTAGTTTGTACCGAGTGATTGCTTATTGCTGTTCGATATTGAATTGGTCATGTTTGTCCCGTGTGATTCATCGCACCAATTAATTCAGGCGATACGTTTCAAGTCAGTAGCTTGAAGCGTATATATGGTATTAGTGTCAGTGGCCTGTGGCACGAAGTAACAGTATATTGTCGCATACATAATATATTATGTCAACGCTTGGGCGATATAATATATTATGTCAACGCTTGAAACTAGGATGGAGGTGACTAGGCATGAACTTGCAACGATAGATTTAATTGGCGCTTTGATAACCAATGAATGCTTTGGAGACATATTTTGGCGGTATTTTCCATCATGGAATCGGTAAGTTTCGATTGTTTTTTTCTTTTCTGTTTTTTCTCTCTTTTCTGTGTCCTAACCCTAACCCTAACCCTAATCCGAAAGAAAAGTGCCCTTTTTTGAAATTCTGACATCACAGGTGCCCTTTTTCTGATAAGGATGCCCTCTTTTATTTACAGGGACACTTTCTATTGTTAAGGGGGTGGACCGGTCCCCATGGTCCAACCCCTGGATCCGCTGTGATGACGCGTACATTCCACTGAGTCTACAGGTCTAATATGCTAACACGCTTGGAGCGTCAACACAATATATTATGTCGCCCAAGCGTTGACATAATATATTATGTATGCGACAATATACTGTTACTTCGTGCCACAAGCCACTGACACTAATACCATATATACGCTTCAAGCTACTGACTTGAAACGTGCAGGGTGATTAATTCATGGTTATAACGAGACCCACCAAAGTACAATAATAATACATACATACATACATACATACATACATACGAACTAACTCACGTAGACTGGCTAATAGACGTTGGATAATAAAAAACTGTTATTTCATGATTATCGTTACAGCCGCCAGAACCGAGTGGGGTACATTGTGGACGACCAGATGTTATATTTTGGTAGTCTATTCCGAAATTATCATCGTACACAACACGGATCTGTTTACCATTACATCCCGGAATAGTCCAATTGGTAGAAGACGGGCTATCGTCTGGGTAATTATTAGGGTAGTTAGGTGATGTTATAATATTGTCTATAACTAAAACAAAGAGATTACTATGTTATGTATGAATATAACACCTTGATAAGATATCGTAGCGATATAAGTATCCAGTGTACTTTCAAATTAACAAAATTATTTGTTCACGTGGGATGGATCTTATACATTTATTAAATTAATGAATTATTTGTACACATGGGGTGGCGCTAATAAATTTATTAAATTAACGAATTCTGTTATACATGCTGATCTACTAACCTTCACACGTTCTTCCGGTGATGCGACCCAAACAATCACACTTGAACCCACCTTGAATACGCATACAACGTCCACAATTCTGGCATGGATTCGGCTCACACGCATCAGCTATCAATAAATAATGTTTTGTATTTCCAGGGCTGGCATGTTTGGTTGTACACTCCTGTTTGCAGGGCCGAACTTACAATAGTCATTTTAAGGTCAAAGTACGGGGCATCCGCCCCGTTCTGAAAATGTTCCCCCTGCCCCCCCCCCCCCCCAACCCTTAGTGAAGCTAAAATCTTCAAAGTGCGGAGGCATGATTGGTAGGTTCTTTCTCGAGTAGCGAGATCTTCTCTCTCAAAATAGCTCAGAATGGTCATTTAGACGGGTTAAGTTTTGACGACCGTTTGTCTATAGACGACCTACAAATCTAAGAATATACATCCATTTCTATGGAGTTTTACAACTCAATACCTCAAATCAAATCTGATCGTTTCGTTTGTGTTTATACAGCCGCCCTTTGATCAAACCGACACTTTGCCTACCACAACACATATATTACAGTAATATTTGAAATATTTAGCTTACTCTCACAATAAGTTCCTATAAATCCATCCTCACATTTACAGGACACTCCACCAGCCTCAGGTACACAAGTTCCATTATTTTTGCAAGGTTCAGCGGCACACAGATCAACTAAAAGTATATCAATGTAATCCTAACTGTTTTATTGTCGAATAACGTGCTGGCTCGTTATTCGCGAATCTCAAATAATGAGGCAGCACGTTATTCGGGATTAGGTTACAACGCAGGTGAGTGCGACAGAGGACTGCCCGGTGAAGGCCAACAAACCAGTCAACGTCTTACTTGGGTGGCAAATGTCTCCAAGATTGTCAACTACCCAACGTTCAATCACCCCTACAGTAAGAGGTAGCAAGAAAATTGCCGGGTGCATGATAGGTTGATATGTTCTACTGGCGAATAACGAATTGGTACGATATTCGTTATTCGAATCTTGAACAACTTGCTGGCTCGTTATTCGCGAATCCCGAATTGGTACATTATTCGCGATTCGACAAAAACGAAGATGAGTGCAATAGAGCACTGCCTCGTGCACGTCATCAAACCAGTCAACACCCTAAAACGGTCGTCTCCTTGCTAGTCGACCACCAACCGTTCACTTACCCCTACGTTCGGAGGCCGTTAGGAAATGGTCGGATACAAGATAAGCCGGTCTGTTTTACTACTAGCTCGTTATTTGGGATACTATCTTTTACCTGCAAGCACGTAAAGGGTAATTGTCAAATGTGTAGACAACGTGAAGTTGGCATGTTATTCGGGATTCACATGCGTTATTATTGAACACCAATAACGTAAATCTAAATACAAATAAATAATTAAAACAGAAAATTCAAAATGTCATCAGACCATCACTTAACGTAGGACGAACTTTAGCAAAAATGGGGAAAAGACAAATATTGCTATTAATCTTACCACCACAATCTGCTCCTGAAAAGCCACGGGGACAATTACAAATACCATTGACACATACTCCATTGTTGAGACATTCAACATCATCACAGGTGTCTAGACAAAATGTTAATGATAATATAATTAACAAAATAAATGTTAAGTAAAAAGTAATAGACACATGAGTTGTGCTGATTAAACCTGGGTATATGGCAATAAGAAAAAGAAGCGGAAACTTATGGCACCTCGATTTTCGAAATGGCAATTTTCCAACATAACGATCACAAACATTTCTTTCTTTACCCTTTGAAACCCGTCAAAAATCATGCTTTGTGCAGAGTTGAATCTTAGAGAAATATGTCTGTAAATTTAAAAATGGTTTGTATAAGGCAATTACCTGAACTATTTAACTATCAAATTAAAGGAGTATGTGAAAACTCTCTCCCAGAAAAATATAATTATTTTGAATAATTTCATATTGAAAATAACCCATTCCTCCCCAAATAAGAGCAAATTATACCTGGTAAAACAAATAATTTTACCTAGGCATCTTGTGTTACAATTAAAACTCCCGAGATTTACGTACTGCGTATAATTAATTACCTTTACAACAGTGGCATAGGCCCGCTCTTTTAATTCTGTCACAGCTCATCCTTTCAAGGTTAAAGGCTGGCCTTCTCCTCGAATACCTTCTTTTGTGTGAATGACCAGTAGAAACGGTTGCAACAAAGGCAGCAACAAGAACAGCAACTAACAAACCACGCATAATGATTTTAACGCGAAGCTAAGCGTATGTGACGAATTCTGGTTGAGTTATGATGCTCGTTATGAGTATGCGTTTTTTTAAAGGCCGTGAAATGGCAACAGCCGTTGTTTATGTGTCCTCAGTTATCTGGATATAGATCGTCAGCAACGTAAGTATGGGCGTAACTTTAATAGTTTGGATAAAATACGGAAGTAAGGAAAGTTTTGTGTGAAATAACGCAAAAAGTAACGCAAAACCCGAATATTTGCGAAATCAGCCATTAGGAGCTAGACCCTTTGTCCCTTCCTCTCCGGAATCTTTGGTTTGAAATGTTGGGGTCATAAGAATATGACATCTGTTATTATTTAGCACACAATGGCCTTCAGTACCGTGGTTTGCCCGCCTTTCTTCACTGTTCGGGCTAAACGTCAGCTTCCACCTAAGGTGATGTCGCAGACAAGTGTTTCTTGGAAAACTTGCGAGAGGAGGCAAGTAAGGTGCTCGTCTTGCATAGGTTGGAGACGGGTAAGCGACTAAGGGACCTAATCAATTCCATTTCATAAGATAAAAGCACAAATACCTTTTCGGTAGCAGCGTCCTCGTTATCCGTTATTTTCCGAAAATCTTGTTAAATATATTTTTTGTGTGAAGCATTGGGACTGCGAGGAGAATAGCCATATTGGTTTTCAAATGTGTTGTGGAGCATTGGAATCATGGATTGGGACTTTCTTGTATAAAAATGTGTGCGAAAAAGCTTGTGAACACCATATAGTTTTTCCTTTTAAATAAGCTGCAGTTGGGACATAACTGCTATGTGGGCGTGTTTTTACGTTTTGTGTGGCTATCGTTTAACTACTGTAACTTCGCAGGAAACTCCAGGGGCAGAGGGGTTACATTTCAGATGTCCATCAACAGCGGTAAAAGCTGATGTAATAAATTGCCAAAGATAACATTAATAGAAATACCCAATAATTTTAATACTTTATTCCCTTTTGATTTTTATAATATTTAATTGTATATCCATTTGATATACAGGTTGTAGATGTATAACTAGTTATATTATAACTCTATGATATGCATACTAGGTTTGGCTGAAAAGTTCTAAATCTGAAAAGGGTAGATCAATTGTGTTAAACAAACTTTGACCACCCACAAGTCCAATCATTGAATGCATCATAGACATAAGAACTGAAACTGCAGGGTTATTATTGTCTTTGTACTTAGACGATCTTGTGAACCTACCCATTGAAATCACCAGAAATTGGTAAAACTGGCTATAGGGCAGTCTTCAAGTACCAGCAACTGAGACGACTTATCCCCAACACAGATACATGCCGACATAGTCTCCACTTTAGGTGGTGATGCCCCTTCCTTAATTATCCACAGTAAGGAAGTTGGCTGCGGAATTTAAGCGTGGCAAAGAGAGCCTTGGCGATGACGGTGCATGAAATGGTGATGGCTGATCGACGATTCCCCGCTCGGTATAGTGCCAGTGTTGTGGACATCTCTCATGAGAGGCTTGAGAACATTATCGCCAACGAGTTAGGGGATGGCAACAGTTTATGCAACATAGATGCCAAAGCTCTTGATTGCGGATCAGAAACTTGTCACGTCAGATTCCCGGCGTTCCGTGACAATCTGCGCCGTTTTGATGCAGATCCTGATGATTTTTTGTCAACATTGGTAACCATGGATGAGACCCGTTTCCAAACATGATGACGTCCTTTAAGCTGTGAACGACATTTGTTTATAGTGGCCGAGGAAAATGTCTTCTTGACCGAACCCCAGGCCTTGCAACATCGTTGACAAAACTGTGTACTCATGATCAATCTAAATCCAAAAGAATTAGAGGTTAAAAAAGCAATGCCCGGTGAATCAGATGTTGATTTAGACAAACAAAGCAGTAAACATAACACGGAAGTAAAGGTAATATTTATTTTATACGTTAAAGTACACGGTATACTATGTCACTTCACACATTTTTTTTATCCAAATAAAGCAATAATCACGCAAGTAAAAGTATGATTTATTTCAATAATGAAATGTTAACTCAAAGTAAACAACATCTGTCACCTCGCAAATTTTATACTTTTAAAGCAGTGTATCAAGCACACTAAATTGTTATTATCGATGCTGAAAAAATATTTTACAATATTTCAGGGGCGGATCCAGGGAGCGGGGGGGGGGGTCCAAACCCTACCCTGCTCAGCTTTAAAAAAAATTGAATGCCTTGCATCAATGAAATTTAATCACAATGGTGATCCCATATCATTATAATAATTGATGCCAAACGGGGTGTTAGATTTCTCTCTTTAAAAAGCTCAATGTGTATGTATGCCTACGTAATTTAGAGACGATGATGACATCATGCATTGTCATCTGTCAGATTTTCTTAACAAGAGCCTAGCTGCCCCCTCCTGCAAAGATTCCTGGATCCGCCCCCTGCATTTGTTGGTATTTCAACCAATATTCTACGGTTTTATCAACATGTTGAGGCTTCCGTTGAAACTATAATGAGGCTTCCTTATACAATTATAATCTATTTTAAAACACTGAAATATTTATCTTTTATTGCTTCTGTTAATACCAACATTTCAAGTTTTACAAAAAATGTTATTATTTATAAAAGTTTTAGTACGTGGGGGGGGGGGGGGGAGTTTTACATATGGCTGTTTCCACGGTGATTTTCATATGAGTCGTTCTGGTATAAACAGTAATTTCTTGTCTGCGATATCAGTTAGGTGGAAGCAGACGTCAAGCAAAGCTATTTCACACACACACAGCGTTGTTATTTAATATACGGGCTCAATCAGGTATCACCAAACTACGTTACTTAACACCTATATAGGTCAACGTTTTCAAGCATTCTGATCAATCAACATTGACAAAAGATGACAATATTTCAAACTAGTGAACGAATATTTCCCATACACAACGTTAGTAATTAATTAATGGTCTAATCAGGTATCACAAACCGCAGTTGTTACTTTTAAGTAACAACTGCGGTAACACCTATATGAACTATTTAAATGTTCACATCACATCCCAAGGGCTAGTTTCTTCTGCTGTATTAACGTTATTGTTTTTTTTGTTGTTTTTTTTTAAAATATACTCTTCAAAGTAGGGGATATTGAAATGCAAATACCTATGCAGGTTGTGGTATGATAAATAGTCATGGACTCTTGACATGCTTTGAGAGTATGTTCATAGATGAAGAAATTATTGCCCAACAGAACCACGGAGCTGCATGTGCGACACGCAATAGCGCCATGCACATGTGAGGGGTTCATTTTCAAATTTGACATTTCAAGGAAGGGTTGATGAAAACTGCCGCTTGCTGGTTTATCCTAGCCATGTTTGCTTTCCTATCGGTTCTTGCATAAGATTTACTGTTTAGCGTATCTCTGCTTTGCTTTAGTGTGTCACATTTAATTTGATCGGAAGACTTGTTCGCCGACGTCAACGTCAACCGACAACACCGCAAGAATTGACCGTAGCACTGCAAGAGGAGTGGGTCAGATTAGTTCATTGGAAGCATACCACGACGAAATGCTGAATGTCTGAGGATTGGTGGAGCAATTACTCATTATTGAGACAAAAATCCAAAACATTGATTTTCACTTTTGACAGTGTATCTCTTTGCGATTGAAATGGGACCGTCAGATAAGCCGGGACCGTCATATGAATTGTTTATGTTCATGTGTAGGCAATTGGCCTGTTATTAACATACACCGGTTATATCTGATAAAAACAGCAGTGCATATCCGCAATGTTGTATTGTTTCTGAATATCCCCTACTTTTTTAAAAGTATATATTCAAAAAGAATATGTCTTTTACAAATTTGAATATAACCTCAAATAAATGATTATTTTGATACACACAGTCATACACGATGCTAAGATGGGTATTAATGGTTTGTATATGAAAAATAAATTATAAAAGTGAAGAATATTAAGGTACATCTTAAACAACACCTTTAGTTACTGCTTCAGAGAAGATCATTTGATAATTTAGGCGATCAGCCCTGAACACTGTTTTTGCTTTGTTATCATACTTGAATGAATGGGATGGAGCTGAGTGTACTTAATTAGGGGATTGGATTGGAGGTTTATAGCTACCACCTTATGCAGAGTTAATGTATGGTGCATTTATGGTCTTATAACGCTCTATTCGTACATATAGTAATTAAATGCTAAGGGTATTTCACCAATATGTTAGTCCCAAAATATCTTCTCTCTCATCCCATCTCTATTGTCCTCCATCTCTCCTCTCTTTCACCCACCCCCCTTTTAAGTGTTAGGTGAACTTCAGACTCCCCTCGCTCTTTTATTATGTCTATTTCTCCCCCCCCCCTCCTCCTTCCTAACTGTTCCTCTTTTTTCCTCTTGATTCTATCTTCTCTTTATCTATTTTCATATGTCTATCTCTCTACACACACCCCCCACCCAACCACGCCGTTCTCCCTTCATCCCAGATAAACTACTTTTAAAGCCAAAACTGTTCAACGGGTTTTCAAGCCCCTGTGTAATGGAATAAGCTAACTTGAAGTTTAATAGTAAGTGTAGGGGGACTGCACCACACATAATTTACACAAAAACAAATATATGGATAAGACATAATACGCAGAAATCACAAACAAACGCACAATTCAAGTAAAGTGAATGGATCCGGGGGCTAGCCGAAAGCATCCACTGCGCTGTGTAGTCCCGGGCCTGTAGTGACACAAGACTTCACTCAAATTTGAAAACAATCAGGAATAAAACCCCGAGATACCATTGTGTAATGCCAAAACAATTGAAACAATTAGTCTTTAACGGACTCAATGTATAGAACATCTAATATGTTACATAATCACCATGTAAAGTGTCCGTGGACACTTGGTGTGAAAAGGTGCTTTCATTCTCTTTGATTGTGTTTACGTCCACGTTGAATCATACTGGTGAAATTGTCCATCGGACCTGGATGAGCTAAGCCTAATGCAATCAATATTGCTACATAAACTTATTGATTATTTGAAAATATCAAACTGAACTTAATATAAAGTTTTACATGTATTTTGTTAAATTAACACAACAATATGTTACCAACCCATGTACTTTGATTGTGTATACGTCCACGTTGAATCATACTGGTGAAATTTTCCATACAGAATTTCAATTATTATTTCAGAATTTAATGTTCTTTTATATTTCAAGATAGAAAGATATTACCTACTTTAAAACTAACAGTGACTTCTTTCACAACAAACGTTTTTCTAAAATTAATTAAGTTCCGTATTGTGGATAAAATATCTCAGATCATATTCCTGTAATATTACGAAATGACACGACAACTCTCTCTATAATGGAATAGGTCCTCTACAGTACCTTCAAACCCATTCCCGATTTTCGTCCGCTGCTAAAGATCTCTTCGCGCAAGTAAATTATTGATATAAAATTGTTACGAATTGATCTAGCTAGGATGTATCGAATTAAAGGAGCTAAATCGCAAATTTTTTGGGCCTAGAAATTGGCACAAATGGGTCGCAACACATATAATAAAGTAATATGAATTTATATAAACTGTGTTACATTCAATCGTTTCTGCTTTACTGTGAATTGTCATCAGTTATGTTCGGCGAAATACGCCAGAAGTCTCAACCGAAAGACAGTTTCTAGCGTCTGGTTATTCCAGTCAACACCGATAGTATATATTGCGCATGCTCTCCAAATAAGAATATGGCATCACCGTTTGACATGACTTGTGGAATATGTCTAGCCTCATTCTTTGAGCACCTAGTTACAAATGGCGCTGAAACGCATCAGAAGCCCATCTTTTCCAGGTAAGACCACAACACCAATGCTGATTTAAATTGCAAAAAAAAATCGTGTTTTCAGTGTCGAAGATTTTGGATGATACTGAGTTACGGACTTAGCTACTTTAAATCTCATCTGTCTTCTCTCTTCCTCTCTATCAGCATTTATCTTATTTTCCCTTTTCTATACCCCCCCCCCCCCCCACCTCTTCATCCCCTGCTTCTCATACACTTTCGACTTTTCAGACCCCAGGTTTGGAAACACTGCTCTAAAAAATGAGTTTTTCTAGTATACTTTCTTCAAATGGACCTCTTTTGATATTTATGATCACATTTTTCGTAATTAGTCACAACATATTTTCAGGTCGTACATGTGTCAAGTGTACATCCATAAACAGTACAATATAACAACCACATGTTCAGTTCTTTCATATCACACAAACATATATACAACAGTATGACTGAATGGCCGGGAACCAAATATGTGATTATGAAAGTTAAACGCAATCGTAATTATTTTGGATTTTGCAAAAAAAAAAAAAAAATCAATACTACAATAAAGATTATTAAATATACTTTAGGCTATTGTGCTCATTGTTATATTTAAACACTGAAGGCAATGGCGGCCTATAAAAGAACTAGCCGGATCCTATTGGCTTATATTGAGTATGAAGTCTTGTCCGTGTATTTGTTTTTTTTGGTGTAAAACTTGTGTGGTGCAGTCCCCCTGCACTTAATATTGAGTAATTAATGCAACGTCTTATCTAGTTTATAGTCCTAAAGTATTTTCACATTCCATGTCCGACAAAATTGATCATCATGCAACTATTGATTGGTAGATCGTCACCACACTTAGATGCATACAACACCACCCTGGTTTAGACAACTTTGCAATTGACATAGTTTTATTATTATTATATTATTAATGTTAATGTTTATAGGTAGACTGATTTGAAAGACATCGAGACACTTAAACAATAGTGGAACATGATGATCATGCGGCCACGACAGTAAGGCTATCAACAGAAAAGTTTTATGTCTTGTCACTCCTCGTATAGTTTATGTGAAAGGCTGCTAGAAAACTACAAATCTGAAGATCTTTGTTTATAAAATTCAATAAATATTCCATTCATCCATTTTTGGATTTGGGAAAAGTAATTATCTTTTCCCCATAAAAAAAACAGATTGCCGTATTATTTAACTATCGCCTTTCGCCTTGTGATGGTACAGGCGGGTTTTAATAATCAAAACAAACAGCATGGAATCAAAGAACGGCTTTATCCGCCATGAAAAAACATTTCATTATAACCATTCCACTGATTTTGTTCTCTCATTTAAGAATAATTTAATGTATCAAGAAAGTGAGGTATAAACAAACCTTCACAATACCGCTAATAATTATCTTGAAAGAAAAACTACATTTATTAAACGAGGCATTTTTCATTTTTACCCAGCCTCGTTCTGGACAAAATACCTCCGAAAACATGGCGATTTAAAAAAAAATACGTTTTGGAACTTCAGACAAACGTGGTATTTTTTTACCACGTTACAACGTGGCAAAAATATGGCAAAAATTTTAACCCTGTTTAGCCACGTTTGGACAAAAATGCCCAACGAGGCATTCTGAGGTTTATAGTGTTGACAAATCATTTTGTCCTTTTTGATTTAAAGGAGCTAAGTCTGTAACTCAATATTTTCTATAGTATTCGAAGTTAAAAACACGAAGAAGAATGCAATATTGGTCAATTGCACTAAATATTAATGTTGTTATCTTGTCGTGCAACTATAGGATCCTACTATCCAATATTTAAGACACAGTTAACCTTTTATAATCAGTGCACATGTTGTCTACCCTATGGTTTCTGGTGCCATTTTGTAATGAACAAATAAAAACATACTCTACAACACAATGTGGAAGTAACTAGAAAAGTCTGATTCACAAACGATAAAATAATAATCTAAAAAACGACAACGGTTCAATTTCAATTTGAACTGTTCACGTATTTCACCGAACATCATTGATTAGAAAATGAATATCAATCACTTTACATACATTCATATTACATTAATATGTGCTTTTAGAACCATTGTTGTCTATTTTAAGGTTTCAAAAAATAGAGCCATAAGCCCTTTAAGGTCGTTTCACTAAGTCGGCGCCGAGCCATGTTTAAGTTTCGCTGAAATCTATTTGTGTGAATCCAAGTTTTGAGGTTAACAACCGCCCCTCTCTTGATTTTGATTTTTGAAATGTTAAATACTCCATTTCAGTTTATATTAGCGTTGATAAAGCACTGGAAAATTGATTGTGGCACAGAGGCATAAGAATAATAATTGTCATGGATCTTTAGAGAAGTTGTTTGAAGTTTCTCAGGAAATTTAAATTCAAGATTCAATGGAGACTCAGACATTTTATAATGGGTTTCAACGAGTTCGGTAGAAGCTGGTACATTCCTCTAGGTAGGTCAATGCTTGGATTCAGATAACCAAATGAAATGAAATGAATTGGGGTTTAACGTCCTACTGTTCTGCTCCTAACCTGAGCTAATGAAGACGGGCATACGCCATACAGTGTGCTATGAGGGAAATTTTGCCCGGGCAGCGGCACTACGGCCTACTCTTATATCGAATTCCAACTGCCAAGGGATCTTTTACGTGCACGCCAATGTGTACACGGAACCTCGGTTTTTCGTCCCATCCGAACGACTAGACAGCTGTCCTTGTCAGGCCCTTCATCCTGCATCACTAACATGGGGAAACCACGCCGGAAAAAAATCTGAATGAACTTTCTCGGCCAATGCAGGGATCGAACAGCCGACCTCCAGGCTAGGGAGCTTAGTAATCTCTGCACGGTCGAGCGCGCCAAATTTCATAAAAGAAATCCGGACTTCGCTTGACACCCTTTCAACTATCTAGCTAATTGTTGAAAATGAATTTTATCCAAAAGTGCTCCAAATCTCAAATTGAAATTACAGTTTCTGTTTGCGGCATTTCTAATCACAGTCGTAATTTCAATTCCTTTCTCCAGATTTCTAGGTCGTGTTGAAAAAACCCCAACCAAATCTATAATAATTCTGAATCTGTTTACAAGATTTTGATATCAAGTGCAATAACGTCAGAAATAATTGATCAACTACCCTCTATAGTTCATGCTAATAACTAGTCAACAAACAAGGGGAGAGAGATGGGAAGTGAAATAAATGGGATTTAAAGTCCTACTGTTCTGCTCCGGCTGGGCTAATGAAGACGGCAGAGAGAGAGATGGGACAAAACATGCACCCTACACAAATGAGATCATTTCGAGACTTACATATGGTACAATTTGTATTTTAATAATTACGACACAGGGAAATGCCGTGATGTTGGACAGGCGGCCGTAATCGAAACCATGCTATTGGAGTCATGGTTATTAAGTAATAAACGTACATATATTGAACTGGTGAAACGAAAGTAGACTATCATTTGCCTTATTTTCAATTTGTTAAAGGGAAGATATTCGCATGAAATGTTTATTATAATAAGTCAATGTTTTACATGCCAGATAGAGAGTGGGGGGGGGGTAACGTCCTAGGTCATTTCAGGACTAGCATACCGTTTAATTTTTATTTATATATTTCATTGAGGGGTGAGGGGGGACGGGGAACCGAAGAAACCTCACGCGGCGTGACAGCAAAACCCTACTCCTTGGCACGTACAAAATGAGAATCAAAACCACACCACTTGACTTAATGACAAGCATAATGACCTAGTGTTAAGTGCAGGGGGACTGCACCACACATAATTATACAAAACAAAACTACGGACAGGAAACATTACGCAGAAATCACAAATAAACGTACATATCAGATTACATGGTGTGTATGATCTGAGTATTAACGCAGCACCTAGCGTGTATTGAAACTGGATGAAACAAAGTAGTGCAGCTTTGCGGTTGTGCTAATAATTTTAGATATTACTTTGTTTCACGGTAAATGATGAAAAGATAAAAGGTATGCCGACTGGTTTTAACATTTTAACGTACATTTCGTCCGTCTTGGGACTATTCATAAATAATGTCATTACATATAGATGGACACCATAGTATATTTATACATATTTACATAGTAACAGTGTGGTTTTAATAGGCTATAGTTACCATTGTCTATGGTTACATAGCACACAGGTAACGAGCAGAAATCATGTATACACGTGTGTTAATCTGTTGTATATGGGTACAATACAATTTAGAAACAATGAATGGAAGATAATAAAGGAATAGATTAAGAAAATTAATTAATGAAATGTATGGTCAATTGTTGCTTATTGACTCTTAAGTCGAGGAACGTTTTTTTTAATAAAATAGTTCTCCATTAATTTTCTTTTCGCCATCTCATCGACTTTCATTGTATAAAAGGGGCAAATTTGAATATTAACTTGTAGGTGTTTCGCACATCTAAAGATGTGTCTGTTTACAAATAAGGGTCCATATTCAATATTACAATCTCGTCGATGGTTGCGTACTCTATCCACAAGAGGCGTGCCCGTCTCCCCGATGTAGAAATTTAGACAACCCCTGCAAGTCAGGACATATATGAGATTTTTTGTGTCACAATCATATTTTCGTTGACGCTAAAAGCAAAGTTATGAAAATTATATTTGTTATTTGGCTTTATATGGTCGCAACATGTACATCGAAGATCCGAGCATTTAGATACATAAAAACCGGTCCTTGTGATAGATGAATTGAATTTTGCTTTGGTTAAGAGACATTTCAGATTCGGTGGCTGTCTTGATTAGCCCGTATGACGTTAAACCCCGTTTCATTCATTCGTGTTGTATGTATATATTAATGTAACATTTTTGTATCATCATGGGTGTTATTTTTTGTGTCATCATATGGGTGTTATGTCGTATATAATAATGGATATTATGATGTATGTATATATTAATGTAACTTTTTTTGTATCATCATGGATGTTATTCTGTGTATCATCATAGGTGTTATAATGTATATAATCATGGATGTTATCATGTATAATCGAAAATTAACTTTTTATTTATTTTTTTTTACCAGTCAGTGAATGGTGCTCCTTACAATTTCACTATTTTAATAAAATACGCAAAAATCAATCATCTTCAATCTAATTGGATATAATCAAATGAAGCCAAACCGAAAATTATATTTAAGCAACAACGACGATCCACGTGTTCTTATATCTATTTATAGCGCGGTTATCCTCTCTGCACTTACTATTCAAGGATATGGCATCTATATTTTTTTAATAGTCGATAAATCCCCCTGATGTATCAATCGATGTGTTTTCATTAACCGTATATTGCGCAAGGCTGGCATATTCTTTCTTAATATTAACTCTTTTATTTACATTCATGTTATACTGAGGAGAGAACATCCACAGTCATGACGTCTCTAATCAAAGCAAAGAAAAGGGACCAGGGGAAGCATCGTGATCTATTTGTCATAAAGGCATGAATATCATCTAACAAATTAGTTAAAGTCTGTTTTAGGAAAATAGTCCTTGAATGCAAAACAAAATTCGTGAATCAAACTTGTTCAGAGGACTATAATTGAAAAAAAAACCTATATTCAATACAGATTCTACAAGGTAGACAATTATTTTAAATGTATAAGACACATTCCTTTTGAGGTATATTCCCCCACAATTCTGTTTTATAATAGGGGATTGGATGGCCGAATGGTTAGCGCCTGCGCGTTGTATCATAAGATCTGTCATTGAGTCAACTGGTGTGGTTTCGATTCTCAGGTTGTACGTGACAAGGAGTGGGGTCGTCTGTCCAACCTCGTGGGTTTTCTCCGGGTCATCCGGTTTCCTTCCACTGCTAAAGATCCCCACGCGCAAGCGAATTATTGAAATAAAAATGAACCATATGTTAGTCCCGAAATGACCTAGTTTGTGTCGAGTGGACGTTAAACCTCTCTCTCTCTCTCTCTCTCCCTCTCTTGATTAGTTGGAAATACATAATATTATAATTTTAATCTAAGGCTATTCAAGACTCGCCCACTTTGAGCAACAAAGAACAAAGTAAAATAGGGCATTAAACCCTATTTCGTTCATTGTAATCACAACCAGTATTCATTGATCTACATTCTCACAGAATCCAGCTTTGTCCGACATAGATCAATTCCAAATACTAACTTTGACATTACTTGAAATTGAATTGTTAATAAATATTTTATTTATAACATAATTAGATTAATCCCACCATTACATCAGCAAACAGGCGTATAATCCAAGGGATTACCTGTTGTAACATATCATATCAGATGGCGAATTAATCTAATGCACCATGGTCAATATTATAGATCAATAAGAAAGTATTAAAACATGTATACTCACTGTCCGAAAATTCTTGCTTAGACATGATTACTATTCCTTAGATTATTATGCTTTGTAAACTTTGTTATTATTTAGACTCACAACTCTACCTACAACCTGCTAGAATGTGTGACAGGTAAGAACATTGGCGTATTAAGTAATATGTTACACACTCTTTCTTTGTGGAACATTCACTGTATAGCCTGTTAACGTATAAATGTTAAATTCTGCGTATACACTTATACTGAATAAAAAACACCAAAAGTCTATATTCACAGATTTATATATTCCACAATAATATTCCTCAAATGTCAATTCTATCTATTTTCTAGAAAGTTCAATTCTACTATTAAATCTGGTAATTGGTAAACTGCGATTCAGTGACAATAAACTGCGATTCAACTAAATAAACTGCGATTCGCTACAATAAAGAAATAACGACATATTATCTAACTATTCACACAAATTCAACCGTTCCTTAAACTACTTTCGATTTGTTTACGTATGGGCTTTAAATGTAGTTGTCTCCCTTGAATACATTCCTGTCTCCAAGTAAGCCCAAATTACGTTATGACACTGCCCCCCACTAGGTACCACAGACAATGGGCAATTAGAACAACCAACTACGACCCATTTATTAATTAACATTGTTCTCACGATAAAAACTAAATGAAAATACATATTAAGATCTACAAATGATTCTCGAAATCTACTTACAACTAATGGTGGTATTTTCAACTCTATTTTATTCATTAATTCTTACAAATTCTACAAGGTATTCAAGAGTACTTAACAAAAATGCTAAGGAATTCTACCAAAAAATGGCGTCACGCTGCTTAGCATGATGGGAACTTGGAGGGAACTTTTTAATATATTCATGCAACCTTTAACTTGTGATAACAAAACATAAACATAAAAATCATTTCAACATAGTCCATAGCCAATAGTCTCGAACACGTTCATAATCCGACCGTGATATAAGAGAGAGAGAGAGAGAGAGAGATGGTGATTAACGTCCACTCGACAAAATCTAGGTCATTTCGGGACTACCGTGGTATAAGAACAAAAGATATATGAGTTTATATCGTGTTAATGAACCGACAAATTGCTAGGCTTGGTTAATAGAAATGTTGTGCAGATATGCGTAGCGACTAGTATCCAGTTCCACTATACAGGAAACGGAAACGATGGCGGATCCAGTCGCGTGTGGGTGTGTGCGGGGGGGGGGGGGAGCAGGTCTATGAAACGTGTAACTTTGAGCATTTTGTTAGTTGGTGTGATGTGGCTGACGAAGATGAATGTTATATTGGGGGTAAGATATGCTCCACAAATCACTTTCATATTCAAGATTTTTCAAAATTTCTCGGACTTAGCCCCCAACTCCATCATAACCTTATATTCTCTGCTTCCGCCACTGGTAACAAACTTGGATATATATTGGCTAGTACTAACTATTATGTACCAGGTTTTGGTGAATATTCATGATTTTGTGGCGGAAGAAATGAGACTTAAACAGGTATGAATTGGGGAAATCAAATACAATTATGATGCACACAATCGACATGGTCAACATACTTGCCAGTTCTAATTTTACAGCAGAATAAAAAAATTACGCTGGAAATACAGCATTCCCTATTATCAAGTCACATTAACGTGTTTTTTTGGCTTTCGCCGTTCGAGTAAATGATGTTTGAGGGGGATATCGGAAATTGTCGCATGATCGCGATTTTTTAAACCGTCAAAATGTGGGTGCATTCGCTATTGGTTGTAATGGCAGCGAAATCGAGAAGAGTCACCTCTCGAGTCGACCGTACGTTCAAATTTCAAATTTACTCCATTTAACAGCTTAGCTGAATTTGATTCACCTTTTTACTGGCGTGACAATTATCCTTAATTTAAATTGTCAGAGAAGATTAAATGAAAGTTGGTCTACAGGATGAAATTGGAACTAAAATTTGAATAGTATATTTACTCTAAATGTGGGTGTGGTACCGTCCCCAAAAGGTCGGGCATGAATGAAAATCAATTGGTATCATCCTTGGAGTACTGTAATGCACCATGTAACACATTGATTTACGTTTTTTCTTTTGTGTTTTCGGGCATGTTATGAAGAATAAAGACAGGTTTGGTCACGCAGGAAACCGGAGGGCCCACAGTAAACCCACGAGGTTCTGCAGGCGACAGTGCGGGATCAAAAACTAAGACCACTCAAAGCCCTTAATTTGTTTCAAATATTCACATAATCCCACAATGTGTGTGTGTGAGAGAGAGAGAGAGTGAGGGAGAGGGCGAGAGAGAGATAGAGAAAGAGAGAGAGAGATTGTGCATCTTACTTTCAAGAACAATAGCTATAAAACAGAAATTAGCTCATGGTAACTGATAAATAGTGAGAGAGAGAGAGAGAGAGAGAGAGAGATGGGTTTAACGTCCACTCGACACAAACTAGGTCATTACGGGACTAACGTAGGGGTCTTCAGCAGTGGGAGGAAAACGGAGGACCCGGAAAACCCCACGAGATTGGCCATCGACCCTACTCCTTGTCACGTACAACCGGGAATTCGAAACCACGCCGGTTGACTCAATGACAGATTTTATGATACAGCGCGCACACGCTAACCATTCAGCCATCCAATCCCCCTCCCACAATGTGAAGAATAGGTTGACAAATATTAATTGATGCTGACACCGCATGTCCCTGTACAGTACTTGAAAACCCTGTGATATATACATGTACATATAGTAAAAGCGTAATGATATTAAACGATAGTATTCATAATTAAAAAAAAAACTATTTAGGGATTCAATTATATATTGAGAATTAAAGTCAGTAAGTAACTAGGTACCGATAACCTGTCTATTTAAAGGGAAAATCCCAGATATATTTTGGAGAATAAAACTGCTTAATTTTGTGTAACTAAAACCATAACATTATAACCTCTCTCTTATTACCGAGTAACTACCCCAAGCCATGTAATAAGTTTTCAAACAAATTCCAATCGTCAGTATTGCTTTTTGTGTTTTAGCAGCAAAGAAAAATCCACAGGCAATTTCATGTAACAAGTGTGGCCAATTGCCAATATCCTTGTAATGATTTCTTTGTCGATATTTTCATGAATTTTAAATTGTTCTGTTTTTCTTCAGATATGTCTAGATGGAGAAAATTGGGTGGAGCTATAGATTTTGTTTAGTATATGCCCAGCAGATGACATATCAAGTAATCCACCCACCACTATTCCTACACCACTATAATGATCTGATGATATTGAAGTTTGCCGGATTTGCCAACACCAAACGAAACTACGACAGACCCATCACGACTACAGACCTTTCGCCTCCACAAGAGCGCAGGAAAACTGTGCAGAGACGTGTTGTGACAAGGTTGAGATCACAGAGAATTGATGGATTGAAAACAGTAATTTCTTTACTACAACCTTTAGATGAGGGGGTTATGCAGCTGGCGTTACATGGCAGCAATGACGTGTTTTACAGTGCCAGATGACGAAGAACAGTTGGTGCCTGGCTAGGGAAGAGATAACTGAGTATAAAAACAAAATCATTTCAATTCTTTGGCTGTCATGTGAGATTTTTTTATTAATATAACTACAGGGAAATAAAACATATTTGATTAATCAGTATTGCATTTAATATTTACAGATGTTAATATCACAGTTGGATGATGAAAAAAGAATGGAATTGCTATTTGGCATAATAGAAAGAATTTTGATGTTTGCGTAAGATTGGCCATACCGGCTAACGACACACCAGTCACATCACAATCACCACCGACAACAATTTCTGACTGTTTGTAGCTAGCTGTAATAATTGCCAAGAAATGTCAACGGACAGAGAAAACCTATGTGGTAGACTTTTGCCTCAAAATTGCTTATCTATCTCAAAGACAGGTAAGAAATGTATAAAATCTAATGCAGTGTTAAATTTTGTAGCTGGAATTTCGGTGAATTAACTATTCCCTTTTGGTAGGTAACCTGTAAGTTCGTGACAACCAAATAAGTATCACTTCCACAACTTGTATACCCTTATATTCAAGACAAACTCAGTTTACAAAATACGTAAAAAAAGCATTTGATACAAAACAACTAATAGTTTTATAAAACTATAATACATTATACATATTTTAACATTTTACTTTCAGGAAATTCATCAGTAATGCTGCATATCATGTTACAAATCAGAAATTAATTTTTGTATGGTGCCAGATGATAAAGCTTCGTCATGTTGCCTACGGTCAGCTGGGAAGATATAACCGACAAGAAATACCAAGGTTTAATGTCTGCAAAATAAGGAGGCGGTATCCTGACCCAAATGACCAATATTCAAGGAGCACTGTACAAAATCTCTACCGAACGTAGAAATTATCAAAGAAAACATTTTATCCTATTCTTTTAGTTAATTAACACTGATGCGATTAATCACATTCCTGTTTTATAATGCGTATTTAATTTTTGTCAGTCGTCATATAGTTTGAATTTAGCCTTCTGTAAAAATTTTAAAAACCGTGTGATCTGTCTCTTCACAACATCCTCCAGAATTGATGGAGAGAGAGAGAGAGGGGGGAGGGTTAACGTTCACTCGACACAAAATAGGTAATTTTGGGACTAACAAGGTTGCATTTTATTTCAATAATTTGGTTGCACGAGATAAGAAAGAAACTAATAGAATGAAACTATATACATGCAATATTACTAAATAAAAAATGAGATAAATTGTTAAAAATAATAAAGACTGAGACGTATTATATACGACTCTGACAAAAATAAAAGATTCCAATTGATAAAAAAAATAATTTATGTTATACCAGTATTTGTTTACTTACAGATGATTCCTCGAATAAAATAAGGTACTTCAGTTTCACAGACGTTTCCTTCTACCAGCAGGCCCTACACGTCAATTTCATCAGTTCATGTACCTGTCGGATTTGATTTTGTCATACTACAGAAATTGACAAATACAATTTTTCACTTACCTATCAAAAAAAAAAAAAAAAAAAAAAATCAAGCAGCATTGTATGGAGGAGTATCGCCGCCAATATTTAATGCTCTGCTGCAATGTCTTTTCCGTGGATTAAATGTAAAAAGTACAATGTACAAAGCCATAAAACCGGTAATGATGAAGTCAAAATACCTCTAAGGCAAGAGTTAAATGTAAAACGTCAAATGTTAAGTGTTAAATGACAAATGTTTTGTGGGAAATTGCTTTTTTTTGACGTGTCTACATTTTACATTTCTCTCATTCCATTTTACATTTGCGCTCTGCCACATCCCATTTGTCCTTCACGCTTTATACATAGCAACTTAAGAAACTATCTAGACGACCGTGCGTAATCATGAATGTGCCAGGAAATAATTGATAGGTTCAAACAGCCAAAGAAACATACTTTCCAGTAATTTATAACACAATAACTGAAATTTCGTATTAATACCCTTATTTTGATATTT
This sequence comes from Patella vulgata, assembly GCF_932274485.2. Taxonomy (NCBI): domain Eukaryota; kingdom Metazoa; phylum Mollusca; class Gastropoda; family Patellidae; genus Patella; species Patella vulgata. The sequence continues at coordinate 9,731,465 of NC_065886.2, read as the reverse complement.
TAAACACCCCCACTCTTTTCGGTCTCTCTATAAACAGAGTTGAGTACAGCCTAATAATTGACAGATTCAAACAGCCAAAGAAACATACTTTCTAGTAATTTATAACACAATAACTGGAATTTCGTATTATATAATACCCGTATTTTGATATTTTAAACACCCCCACTCTTTCCGGTCTCTCTATTAACAGAGTTGAGTACAGCCTAATTAACTTTGATCCATTAAAAAAACAACAAAACAACAATATATAAGCATTGTGTCCAACAAATAAATAATATATTTAAAGAGGGGAATGACTATACATTTTGTAGTATGGACATAGAGAATTTTTGATTAAGCCCCGTATCTTTATTTTAGTTTAATTTAGCCCCCCCCCCCCACACCCGCCCTTCACCTCAATCTTATTTTGTAAAGTTAAGCAAATATGAATGTGCCAGAAAATGTGCATATTTGAAAAGAGCAATCAGTGATACGTAACATGGTATCTGGAATTTCGTATTTAGACCAGTATTTTAACTTGAATACCCCTTTAATAGTGTGATATTAATTGGATTTGATATCGTATTTAGACCAGTATTTTAACTTGAATACCCCTTTAATAGTGTGATATTAATTGGATTTGAATTATGAAAATACGATTGTACCAGAAAACTATTTACATATTTACAAACAGAAATGAACGTGCTTTTCACTAATATGTAACATGATACCTGGAACTTCGTATTTGGACATTGCACAGCCCCCACACCCACCCGCCATCCAAAGTATCAAGGTAAGTAAATTGTTATTGTGTGCTAGGCCGATTTCCTGTTACAGTGTTGTAAATATATCCTTGTTCTGGCTTATAGTGTGCCAGGTTTCCGTATATGTTAATAAGTCACGTGATATCCTACATTTGCATATGAAAGTTGATGCTTTTCGAAACATGCTATGTTGAATGCGTGAAGGGCAAATGGGATGTGGCAGACCGCAAATGTAAAATGTAATGAGAGAAATGTAAAATGTAGACACGTCAAAAAAGCATTTTCCCACAAAACATCTGTCATTTGACGGTTTATATTATTCTCAGAGGTATTTTGACTTTATCTTTACCGGTATTAGGACTTTGTACATTGTACTTTTTACATATAATCAACGGAAAAGACATTGTAGCTGAGCATTTAATATTGATAGCATTCCATATAGCATTTTGGCAGCGTCTTCGTCATTCTTGCAATTAAATTTACCTTTGAAATTCTTCCATCTTGCTACCTCTCCACATAGATACATTCATTTGTCTTTTTTTCTGTGCTTTGTAACATCACACGACTCGTTCTTTCTTCTTTTCGTGCATAATCTGTAACTGTTCGCTTTCTTGAACTAGATAAAACTCGCTACTTTCATCCGAAAGACTCACTTTTTAGGCTGATGTACTGGTGAACTATAACGGTTGGATATATAAAAATAAATATCCAATTGGATTTATTTTTCTCAAATTTGAGTAAAAGCCCTTTAAGTTTATACAACTGATATAGAATAGTCGTGCTTATCAAGTCACCAACGAAAACTTTGACCTGAAACTTTCAAAGTCCTCCGTATCCGGATAAGCGGTTTTGACGTCCACGTCCAAACGAATCAATATTGTGCAATGAAATTGTCAGACAAGGTAAATAGATCAGTTTTTGAAATTTTGGCGTTTAAATGACAAGCTTAAACAGACCTTTATTTCCGAGACTCTCTGAAAATCGGGATTTTCACTTTAGCCCTTGTGGGTCAACGCCGGATTAACCATGGGGCCCAGCCCCCCCCCCCCCGAGTTGCGCGCCTCGAGCATGGTCGGACCGAGGACTCATTTCATAGCACTCGAATGGATTGGTCCACTGAAATAACGCCAGAATGCGCTGATTTTGTGGCAGAATGTTATTTTTTTCTGGGGGAGGTACTTCTAAATGGCTCTGACACAATTGTCTGAAATGCCAGGAAATCACGTTTCCGGCCTCCAATTTCTGAAAATTTCATGGGGGGAGACCCAGCCCCCCTTGCGGGGCTTCGCGCCTTCGGCCGGCCACAGCTCCGCGGTCGGTGATCAGGGGCCCCCACATGTTCCAGGTCCCAGGGCCCCCACCATGGTTGATCCGTCGTTGTTGGGGGTACATGTTGTGAGAATCACATAGCGGGTATCAGGGGTCCATATGGACCCCAGTTATAATTCAATGTTTTTACGTACAGAAATATTAGTTTTTATTTGCATTCATATTTGGCATCTGAAAAACAACTAAATTATTATCCAAAAACATTTTAGTGACATATGGAAAAGATTTAATAATTGTCACAAAATTGCTACTTTGTGTACTATGTGATAAAGAGGTTAAATGATAATTTACGTTTGATACAAAAACCATTGAATCTTTGGAATTCATCATTTAATTTTTGTTATTTGTAAATAGATGCTAAAAGAGAGAAATTCTAGCATACGCAATATGGGATCAAGCAGCAAACTGTAAGTTATCATTTAGGGGTCCGATTGGACCCCATGTTCTCTTCAAGCGTTGGGCCTGATTTGCATGTAACATAACTCTGCGTGTGGGACGCAGATGAATACCGATCACTTCGCTACGTGTAAAAATGTATAGGAGACAAAGTCACTAAATTTCAGAGAAAAGTGCCCAGTAGTTATTACAAAATACTTTAAAACATGTGCATGGTGTTCACGGAGACCCCACGTGCACCGAAAAAGGGCTAAGCATGTATGCTACAAGTTTCCAGATGGCTAATGACGAAATAGAGTCATAGAAGAGTTGGTTCCCTTTAATCAAATATAGCACGGCTTTCATAACATTTCTTAACATGTAACTTCGGGATATATAAAATAATAGCTAATATTACACTTAACCCATATGAACAAACAACCTAGCTACAATCTTCTATGGCAGCAGAAGACAACAATTGACATACAAACTATTACCAAATTTGCTTGAAACGAGCAAATCTGATATGTCAAAGATCTTGAGCACCGCGGGATAAACGAGTGCGCCTTTCGGTAAATGACAACTCGTTCACCTATTTGCACTATTATCCCAGTTAATATAACTAGATGTTAATAGAATATACACAATAAACATTATTGATTCACAACTGACTGGGTGTTCAAAATCTTTCAAAAATGCCTGACACATGAAAACCAGGCATCGTGTAAAAATCGACTAATCAAAGCAAGACTGCCATCTTGACAACAAAATTTATTTTTTCGTAATGGACTAAAAATAGTTCAAGATGATAGCTGACCCTATGGGACATTCCGCTACGATTCACTGCAACAGTGTTTGGTTTGGTAATTCACAGACGGGCAGCAAGAAACGGAGTGAAAGTTTTTTTAAATAGTATACGGGCACAGTATATGTCACGTACAGTCTGAACGATTGAAAAACCTCTTCATAATTTCGGACGTACCAAGTGCGTCACTAGTGCTTCTGGGGTACGTGTGACTTATAAGTAATCAATTTCGTGCACCAAAAGTACGGCCCGTACTTATGCGCATGGTTAGCACGTGGCAATTACACCCAATGAACATGAAACTCAAGTCAGTAGTGTGTATTATTGTTTTGCCTGCGGCATATCTACCAGAGAAATTGAATATTTTCATTTAGTTTAAAATATGGCACCTAAAATAAAGGGCTCAAAAGAGTAAATCGACTGCTCCTTCAGAGAGGGGACAGCCAAGAGGCCTCTCAAATGGTGTATCAGAATGTCAAATGCATTCTCAACAACACGGCGTGAACCGGATATGCGGTAGTTGAAAATACGTTGAGTTCTTGTCATCTCATGAAGGCTGTAGAGGGCTTCGTTAAGTTCGCAATGGGACGGCGTCATTTCTCACCAAGATGTAGGGCTTGTTCCTGCCATTCTAAGGGGAGGAAGACCAAGCTCGTCATATTCCAGTGCAGACGACTGACTTGATCACTTGAAGACCTCGCAGTGCTACGCCGACCCTTTGGCACAACCCGTCCACAATAGTTCCAATGTGTGGCAAATGAGCTGTTATATGTTGGCAGTCTCAGGAATATTAAAACGTTCATCTCTGTAATCCTGGTATACCTCTCACACCCACCTCAGGTACAATCATGCAAATGGCATTGAATGAAAACGCAAGTTACTTGAAACTATTCCCTGTAGCCCAGACTCAAGTGGAATGTGAATGGTCAGTTTCGTCACAATTTAAGCATCACACTCACTGCAAACATGTCGGGGCATCCCCATTTACGCCAGTCTAATTACGACTCCCTCTGTATAAAAGTATATTGTAGAGATTTTATGCATTGATTGCACGCCACATGCAAATGTAGTAAGGGAGGTGTAGTTTTGACTTGCGGGCCACAATGATAGTAAATCATGAGTAGGCCTACTTGTGTAGTAGGTCTAATGCATGTAACCCGTACACAAGCTTGCTGTCATCGCAAAGCCCCTTCTAGATTTGCTCCCGACTTGCTTTTGTGAATTTTCGGAGACCCGTAGAATTTGTATGTGGAGGACCAAACGTCTATACGCTGAGTTTGTGATCGCCTATGGTGCCGAACATACGCAGGTGACGTGCTAGTCTCACCCACGGGTTTACAATAAATTCCCCCGTAGTAGCACCCATGGCGGGTTGTGAGCTTATGGAAGGGTATCGCTGCCAATATTAAATGCTCTGATACAATGTCTTTTCCATTGAGTATGTAAAAAGTGCAATGTACAAAGTCCTAAAACCGGTAATGATAAAGTCAAAATTTCTCTAAGACAAGAGTTAAATGTAAAACGTCAAATGTTAAGTGTCAAATGACAAATGTTTTGTTGACGTGTCTACATTTTACATTTCTCGCATTACGTTTTATATTTGCGCTCCGTCACATCCCATTCTACATAGCATCTTTCGCACGGCATCAACTTTCATATGCAAATGTAGGATATCACGTGACTTATTAACATATACAGAAACCTTGCACACTATAAGGATTTTCACCTGATACTGATAACAGTAAATCAGGCTGGCACACTTGTAGAAAGCGTGAAGGACTAATGGGATGTGACAGAGCGCAAATGTAAAATGTGTGAGAGAGAGGGAGAGAGAGAGATGGGGTTTAACGTCCACTCGACACAAACTAGGTCATTTCGGGACTAACATATGGTTCAATTTTATTTCCATAATTCGCTTGCGCGTAGCGGTTTTTAGCAGTGGGAGGAAAACGGAGCAAATTTAAAATGTAATGAGAGAAATGTAAAATGTAGACACGTCAAAACAAGCATTTTCTCTACAAAACATTTGTCATTTGACACTTAACATTTGACTTAGTTGACCTTTCACATGATATAGACCCACTTCCACACAAAAAGCGATTTTGCTTACAATCAGGGGCCAAAATCCAGGAAGTTACGGTTCTACATGCTCCAATATCAAAGGATCAGAGATCTTTGGGGTATAAATATATGTTAAGTATCATCAAAATCAGATAAAAATTATGACCTCTCTTGGTATTACATACGTTTACACTAATTACGTAAAGTGAGCGGCCATTTTGTCTGACAGTTTCGGTTCAATTTTCATGAAATTTCAATTCAAACGTTATTATGTTGGAACGGTGATATATTTAAACGGTTTTTAAGCTCGGATAAAAATTGTGTCCTCTAGATTACACAAGCTCAAAACGTGATTTTTCGAACAATCAGGGGTTATAATCCATGAAGTTACGGTCCGATATGCTCGAATATCGAAAGGAAAAAAGATCTTTGGGATATAAACATCAAAATCGGATAATAGCAAGGCTTGGAGGCCTTTTTTTGAATTCCTCACCACAAGAGTTCGCAAGGTATTAGATTTAGAACGAATTCCCCTTAGACACCTGTTCTACGGGATTTTCTATTACCATAAAAACAATTATAATAGTCAGGTTCTAACACACTAATGCCCAAAAGTATAATGTTAAACACCATTTCATTTCTATTGTACTAGCGTTTCAAATAATACTATACAGACTAGAGTAAATAAAACAACATCCTGGATCAGATAACATTATTTTTATGTAATGAAACTGTCTATGTTTTTATTAGTATAATTTACATCCCACTCCCGTGCGATGGAAAAAAGTCTAAAGTTTCATGAAGCTATATTTTGCTTCTTTTTTTAAAGTAAATGTTATTTATTTATTTATGTAATCTTGATGTTGATGATATTACGATATGATGTGTACATAAAAAGGCTTGTAGAATTTGGTAACATCAGGATATTTTAATTTTGATCACCAGCTAGAATGAAAATACACTGTAAATGGGGTTGAACGTATTGCTTTTCTGCTACTGGAATAATGAAGACGGGCATAGGCCGGGTAGTGTTTCGCGAGGGAGTTATTGACAGCACATCAATGTTGCCACCGAGTCTTTTTCGAATTCCAGTTGCCAAGTTGTTCTTGATGTATATGTCCACATGTTAACCACGGTTTCCCCCCAATCACCGATGATGTACCGTGGATCCCAAAGTGGCCCGGATAATCGCGGTTAGACGATTTGACAATGCATGGTTCACTCGAACTATTCCCAAATATACGCGCTGAAGGCAATCTGCGCGCGAAAGAAATTCCGACCGCGTTCGTATTCCTGTTATTATAAACAACTCTGTTTAAAATTAGTTAAACCAATCAAATGTTATCGCCGAATTCACGGTGGCGCTTTGTGCAAACGAACCAGTTACCGCGACCATACAATGTTCCTGACGCACAAATCACTCTTTCTGGAAGGTTACAAATACCATGTTCAGACGGTGTGTATTTTGGTCCAGTGACAGTTGTCTGCATGGTAAACTGCATAGTTGAACAAAGCTCAAATAGCTGGCCATGTCTCTTTAAACTAATGTCGCATAGAAATATAAACAGTTAAGGTCTGAACAGGAGATGTGTAGATGAACTGATAAAAATAGCAGAAAATAGGACACATAAAGACATTGAAAGTTACATATGCGGAACGAAATAGGACAGAAAAGAAAGATGTAGAAGGATTATGTTTCTGGGTAGACGGTAAATATGATTATATGTGCATTACGATGTAAAGGAATTGTAACCGGACGTCCTTAATTAATGTTAATTATCCAATAAAACTAAAACGCCTGCAGTTACCATTAAAACAAAGATCTATGTCTTCTTCCCTCTACCTTATATCGCGGGCGAACGTGGTCGAAAAGCATAGATTCAAATTTTAAAATATGAATCACTGAAATTCAAAATGTAATGGTTTTTTTTTTTTTTTTTTTTTTTAATTTAAACAATTTTTTATTAGAAGAGATGGGGTTTAACGTCCACTTGACACCAACTTGGTCATTTCAGGACTAACGTAATATAGTTCAATTTAATTCAATACTTCGCTTGCGCGTAGGGGTCTTTCGTTGTGGGAGGAAACCTGAGAACCCGGAGTAAACCCACGAGGTTGGACAAGCGACCCCACTCCTTGTCACGTTCAACCGGGGATTCGAAACCACGCCAGTTGACTCAATGACAAACCTTTTGATACAGCGCGCACCCCCCCCCCCCCCCAAATTGGATTAATTAACAGACAAAGGCCTATATAAGTTCTCTCCAAACATATTAAACCTTATGTTTACAATACAAAATAGTGGACATATGTATAGGCAATGAGTTACAAACATATATGCATTTCTTGGAGTGTAATGGTTATATATATCGTACATTTAAATTAAAGGTTACATAATGCAAATATAGTTTTAATAATTAAAGCTTTAAAACCGCTTGCTATCTTTTATAAATATTTGCACTATTTCAAATACGTTACAATTGGTATCTACTGAAAGATCGGTGGTGCCATATAGAATTAGATCCATTGTAACATTTTGTTTTGGAGAAATGTTCTTGGGGCGGAGTAGGATGGACATATGAAAATATAATGGAATTACCTTCGTCTGTAGAATTACTCCTAGGGCACGTTTGTGGGCTTTTAATATGTAGATTGTTCCAAATTTTAATTGTACAGGGAAAGAAACTATTAGAATACGGGTGTTCAATCAATATAAATCTCGGGCATCCAATGTCCTTGAGAGTTGATTATAGGCTAAGCATGAGAAACATGTCGGAACAATAGTTTACATCTTTGAAGTCGAAAGAGAGATTTACTATAGGCAAATTTAGCTCTTACATAATGCAGGGACAGTGATTAACGACATTTGTTGCGGGGGCGGAGCGGGGGGGGGGGGGGTGTAAATGTAAGCTTCGAAAAACTATTAATACACGACTTCGTATTAGACTTATTTTGTTGTCTTGACTGACAAAACATTGGCTGAAAGGATATGACAAACGTTATAACAATTCAGTCGTAAAATAATATTATTTAACAAAAATTATAATCAATACAAAGATATATTCCTTTTCGAAAATGGCCTATTTGATTACATTATTATATAACTATAAAACTTAAACATGGATACAATAGAAGCAAAGTGATAAATAACTAAGAACATTTACATGCACAAAGTAAACAAAAAGAAATTGGTGAGCTTTTATTTCAAAACAATCAAAAAACACCTTTATTTGTAGAACCTTAATGGCAAAACTTTACATTCATAACATTTTTTTCTTACACTATTTGTTAAATATATACATATTATAAGCATACAGAATATAATTATGGGAACTGAAACATGCCGAGGCTTATGTTAATATAATACTATAGGGGTTGTTTTAGTTCTGTGAAAGGTGTTAATATATTGAAGTAGTTAAACAAATGGGTGAAAACGAGAAATGGACTAAGTAGGTATTTTTCCAGATTCAACTTTCCTAGACTTATGTTTAAACAGAAAACAAACATATGAATCAGCAATTACTTGTCGTTGTCAGCTTCTTCATCACTACTATTAGGTGGTGTTGGTTGAGTTGGTCCACGTTTAGTATAATCAATACCATTATACTCTACAGCATTAACTTGACCTCGTACGGCTGTTGTTGGATGATGACCATCAAAATCAAGATCGGCATAAACAACATCCTTTTTCTTAAAGGTTTCGGCTTTTGCTTTCTGTAATAAAAGAATACCGATGTTGGGATTCTCACAGTCTATGAACTATTAAATTTTATGGCGGTGATTTACATTTAATACTGCAACGGATTGACATCATTAATACGGGTGGGACTTTTTCTGTCTTATCAATTCAGTCAGCGTTATTATCTAGACCAAAATCTTTCAACAATGTATAATCTTTGGTGATTTAAAGAGGCGCGATAGCCAGTCTCATATTCTTTTTATGAAACTATTCATAGAAACCAAATATTTTAACTGCTGTGGGAAATAATTCGAAAATATTAAATCTTTCGGGATTGACTGTAGCTTTCCGATTCTGTGTCTACACCTATAATTGCAGAGTAAGTTTAACTATACCTGAATTAAATGGTTTTCATATTGACTTGTTGCCATGCCATGGTTGTTACTAAAGATACCAACATTTTCATTCGCATCCCCTACAAAATTCAAGTATAACTACAAATCAACGAGTCTTAATAGAACGGGTCAACTGGATCGAAATGATAGCATTTACTAACGTATTAATCGAGCGCTTAACATTTTAGTCCTTGTCGGTAGCCAAAATATTGAGAAATTCATTGATGATGGGGAAGACGGTTCAAGTATCCGGTTTGTATTTTGCTCTAAATATGCCCATTGTCTGACTCCGTAAACCCTGAACACAACCACGATTTATTTATATTGGTGCATAGCCATATCTCTTTTTGACCTTGGCCTTTCAAAGAAAGTGGGGGACTATAAAAATGAGACCATCATTCAATTTGGGGCACAGTAATTAACTATCCTTTTAATTGAACGAAAATGTTCAAACTTGGTGGAGGTTAATGCCTTCATGGGGGTTTGGCGACGAGGTTACCCTGCTTAGGCTAAGCGGGATAAGCCATGTGAGTGGTCGATGCTTTGGGGCACGGTTACTTTGATTCTAAATAAGTGAGAATAATAACACTCGGTGTATAGTTTCAATACATCAATACCTTGACTACTTAGTGCAAGCAGGGCAATACGTAATTCTATTTGCCGAGATTTTGGAGCTCAATTACGTCACTAAGCGATTTGATCGGTCGTGACTTTGACTCTTTACGCCACCCCACTCTTGAGAACTGCGTACTATTATACGCCTGTCATTTTATTCACTGAATTATGACTACTTATATGAGGCAATCTTACCCTTAGTTGTCATTTTTTCATTTGGTTTACCGTTGATTTGTGTTGGTTTGACATTGGATTTCTTAGATTTTATATCTGGTTTCTTAGATTGTGCATCCTTTTTCATTGTTTCATCTAAAATACAGAGGCGAGAATGATCCGTCCCACGTTTGAATTATTAGTATTATCATGACACAATTTGCATAGCACAAACTTCAGGATAAATGATATGTGGGATTAACAATAATAATATAAAATCTTATAATATTAAAGAATGTGGCTGTTCTTGTAAAAAGAAGTGATATAAAAGTTTCATAAGGCTTGACACGAAGTTTGGTTGTCATGGTCGTAAGGTAATCCTTTTTTAGAGAACCGTTTGTTGTAAATTAAATTATTGCTATTAGTGTACGATAAATTAATTTTTCAGATAGTTGTGGTTATTATTAGCTAAAACAAGAAAATATAATGTATAGTGTCCGCGAATGAATCGACTGAGAAAGAGTGTTGTTCGCCCACAAAGATTCTACATTATCAAAATAGCCGTGCAAAGCGTCGAAATACAGCTTTGTCTCGAAAAACAGATTATCTGAAATTAAAGGAAATACCATTCTGCTCCAGCTAAGCTAAGCCTACTCTTATTTGAAATTCCAGCTGTCAAGGGTATTCTTACGTATACAGGGCCTTGGTTTTTCCATCGGAAGGACTATAGTTGCCCCTTGCCATGCCCTCCGTCATGCAAGCGGAAACCACATATGAACTTTCTCGGGCAACACCCGGATCGAACACGGAACCGCCAGGTCAGCGAGCCAACGCCTTACTCACTGAGCCACCGCGACTCCTTATCCTTATTGTTTATTCAAGAAATATAAACAGTGTCGTGTTCAGAATCTAAGAGCGGACGGTTAGGTCTGGAACATGAGAAAAGATCCCCATGCTTCACACTAACTTTGAAAAAGAAAATATCTGTTAAAAATTGTAGCATCTATTTTGTTAACAAATTAAAACTTTCTCCCTATAAAAGAATGTAAAATATATCTTACCGGTTTTAGTCTTATTAACGGTTGCATAAAGCAACTCTGGATTTGGTTTTGTTTCTGCTGTTTTTTTCAACTGGCTTACTTGTGTACATGTTGACGTACCATCCTTTTTAATTTCACCTGGACTATCATGAACCACTGCATCTAATAATAAAATGGTATAACTGTCACTAATAATATAAAGATGCCTTAACTACAAGGTGTAACATTGGTACAGTATATTGGGAATGTAAAGGTTCAATAAATATACATAAATTTAAAAAAAAGAAATGAAGTGAATTGAAAGTGGAGGTGGGGGAATTACCGTGCTACTTCGCTGCGCGGAATGGGCTAATAAAGACAGACAAAGCAATACAGGTTGCGAAGATAGACATTTTTTCAGGACAGTGGCGCTACGGCCTACACTTTATTTCAAATTCCAACTATCATGAGGTTTTCGTTACGTGCACAGAAATAGGTAAACGGGACATCGGTTTTTCGTACCATCCAAACGACTAGGCACTTCATTATTCGGCCCTCCATCGAGGGGGAACCACGCCAGAAAATCGAAGGAATTTTCTCGACCAACACCTGGAGCGAGCCACATTGTCAGTAAATGTCAATTTGTCCTGGAAATACTTACTCGTTTCCTCTTGTCGCGTAGTTGTGACATGATTATGGCTGAAATAAAAAAATTCCATTAAACATGACTTTTAAAATCATTAGCGATTCGTACACACTACAATATATATATATACAAAGAAAAGGTATCGCAACACCCCTATTTCAAAAAAAATAGTACTAGTGTTTGATTAGTATATATAGGTTAGCTATTTGGCGTTCTGGAAGGTATTTGATCGTCCTGAACTTCCTTCATGAAACAGTAAACCAGCAAAACTAAAGTTAAATAAGAGGATTTAATGTGTTTCTGTCGAGTTTAAAAAATAGAGGTGGAAAATAGGTACAATTTTAACCAATTCCAAATAATAATTTCATTTCAAGTCAATATCTGGTGCAGCTTGGAGCAGCACCCTCCTCCTCAATGACTGAACGTGAATGAGCCCTTGGATATGAACCAACGTACGCCTGTGATATTCCTGGTTAACTATGGAGTACATTTCGTTAGAATTTTGCACCAGGGGGTTGGGATTACCTAGTGGTCTAGAGTGTCGTGCTTCGAGATGTAGCTGGTCGGTCACCTCTGTCTTGCGGTCGTGATTTCGATCCCTTGTGTGACTAGGAGATAGGGGCGCCTTCTCAACCTCGTGGGTTTACCCTGGGTACTCCAGTTTCCTCGCACAGGCACGACCCCTGCGCGTGCGGAAAAATAGTCAAACTAAGATAAATGGGGTTTAACGTCCTACTGTTCTGCTCATAAACTGGGCTAATGAAGACTGGGCCCTCATTGGAAGCGGACGTTAAAGACTAATAGAAGAAGACAATTCTGCATCGGTTGATCTCTCTGACAGACAGGATTTACATCCAAGATATGCTCAATGGGTTTCGTCGTCGACAGTTCTCGCCAGGTGGCGTATGTGTGTTAGTGAGATATAGAACAGAATGGCTTACGAGGATCGACTATGGTTCTTAAAAACGAAGCCGATAGAAGATCTGAAGATCTGCCAAACCTTTGACCCATCAAACGACCTTGCGGACAATATCTGCTTTAAATTGAGTCAAAATTATGAATTCTAGAAAGTTTTAATGAAACCGTAAATATTAAACATCCATGGAATCATTATGAAAACAAAAGGGTAGGTTTGGGTTTATTTATTAATTCACTAATAAAGACGATATCGCCATCGCTGCATGAATTGTGGTCAATATACGTAACGGTATTTTGCCTTATTTCGTTTAAACAAAATATACTTAATATCGAAAAATATCAAAATGTATCGAAACTATTGAACAGCTACCGACAAAAACATGGCATACAATATTACACAGAAAAACTACTAGATACAATAGTACCGAATAAGACCTACCAATAAATGAAATAAAATAACTAAAATAAAATACAGAAATAATTTAATAAAGTAAAATAAATCATTCGACCAAATACCCCGTGGTCAACCAAATATATGATCAAAATAACTGTAGGAACCCTTAGAAAAAATACCTCTGGTAAAATACCCTCAGGACAAATCCTCTAATCAAATACCCCCCTGTCAAATTCCCTTCGGATAAAAAGTCCTAGGACACTCCCGCCTCCTACCGCCCTCTAACGTCAAATAACCGCTTACAATTAGCAAACAAACAGCCCCCACCCCCGCAAACATATATTCTCGACATATAATACCGACACACATTCCCCACGAAATACCCCAAAACAACATTTTCCCAAAAACATTAATTAAATGTTATGGTGTACTAATAAAGGCACATTTACTGTATCTATGAAAATCGCAATATTTTCAGGAATTTGTAGTCCAAAACGAAATATGAATAATTTGTCAAAATTTATTGAAAAGAGAAGGCTAGTCGCCATCCAATATCACTGAAAAGGGGAAACAACTGACTACCCGGAGAAAACCCATGAGGTTGGACAGGCGACCAGACTCCATATCAGTCTAGATTAGTTGGTTAACGTGGTACCAAAAGAACCCTAAATAGGGATAAACAAGCCAACAGTGAGGCTGATGTCCCCCGCCGAAATCCCCAAATAAATAGAAGACACATATTAATTAATCGCACATCTATTTTTTCAAAAGTATCGAGCAATCAAACTGATTATTAACAATTCACTAAGTTTCATCACTCTCTATCAGATAGAATCAAAGTTATCTTGTCCCAAAGCATCGACCAAGGATATTCTTTATATCTGCGTAGCTTTAGCCCGATATGTTAATCATTGAACTCAGTAAAGACGAACATCCACATCAAGTTTAAACATTCTACCTCAATTAGAAGCAGAGTTGTTATGTTCCAAAGTCTTGACTAATCAAAATGCTTATTGCTCCTTAGCCTAAGCAGACAATTCTCATCATCGAACTTAGTCAGGGTATTGATGTAATGAAACTAATTAAAAGTAAAGTTATCGTGTCCCAAAGCACCTAATAAACACCTACACCAAGTTTGAACATTTTAGCTCAATTAGAAGGAAAGTTATTGTGTTCCAAAGTCTCGGCCAATCAAATTGCGTTTTGCTCCGCTTACTCTAAGCAGAAAATGCACATTATCGCACTTAGTCAAGGTATAGATGTAATGATACTATACACCAAGTTTCATCACACTCACTTAATTAGAACTAAAGTTATCGTGTCCCAGAGCATCAACCAATCAAATTGCTTATCTCTGCTTACCATAAGCAGAAAATGCTCATCTTCGAACTCCATCAATAAACACCTACACCAAGTTTGAACATTCTAGGTCAATTAAAAGGAGAGTTATTGTGTCCCAAAAACTGTGACGGACTGACAGACAGACAGACGGACGAACCCATTTTAATAGTCCCCTGCTTTCTTCGAAAGTTGGGGGACAATAAATGAGGGATATACCATTGTAAGATTGGCAAATATATTTTGATGGGGATAAGATCGCTAAGAGTGTTAATCCCGAGAAACGTTTTTCTTGTAATAAAGGTATATTTTTAAAACATTGCTAACAAGAAAAGGGAAACCCCATCTAACCTATGTCGCATATATAGTCAATGGGACGAATCCACGCCTGCCATTAAACCATGTAGTATCACCCCATCATCTAAAACTGTAACAAGCGGTTACCATGCAAGAAACGCCCACATTTTACAAGATATGGACAGAGAACACGGGCCGACATACGGCAATATCAAAAAGAACTAAGATCTTTGGTATATAAATATATATTTTATGTGTACGATAAACCACGAGACTGAGGTTAGGCCGGGGAAAGAAAAACAGAAGGAAATAACCCGTGAAAAAAAACCGAGGTCGGTAGGCCGAGGTTTTTCTGTCGAGGGTTTTTTCTGAAGTCTTTCTTCCCCAGCATAACCGAAGTCGAGGACTTTATCGTGCTTATAAACCGTCTATGTTTACATGTACGCAAGATGAGAATATACCAGATTCCCCGCAAGAAAAACCTTTTAATGGAATAAAACCCTACCCTGGAAGAATAACCCGTTACAGGTTTAAAGAAAAACTTTCAGAAGAATAACCCCAAATATATCCAAAACAGCCCCCCCCCCGACTTTCAGACCGCCAGTTATTCCGGGCATAGAATATACCCCAAAGATCAAGGAGATTTACCATTACAAGTTTATAAGTTCCATGATAATCGGATAAACAATCTAGGTATTACATACTTTTACACTATTTGCGTCCGGAAAGTTCCCATTTTGTTGGGAAATTTCGGTCCGATTTTCACACAATGTGAATTCAACCGTCATTCGGGTGTAACGGTGATATATTTAACGATGTTTATAGTCGGTTAATAATTGTGACCTCTATAGGGTTCCACAAGCTCAAAACGCGATTTTGCGTACAAACAGGAGCCATAATCCATGCAGTAATGGTCCGATATGCGCGAATATCGACAAGAACCGGGATCGTTGGAGTATAAATACTTTTCATCAAAATCGGATAAAAATTAGAGTGTCCACAAGCTAAAAACGCGATTTGTCGAACAATCAGGAGTCATAATCCATAAAGTTACGATCCGATATGAGTTAATATGGAAAGGGACGGAGATTGTTGGGTTATAATCATATATACATTTCAAATTTCATCAAAATATGATAAACATTGTGACCACAAGCTAAACACGTGATGTTTTGTACAATCAGGAGCCACAATACATGACCTCATTGTCCGATAAATGCCATTATCGAACGGAGTCGAAATCTTTGGGAAAATATGCTATATTTTAAGTTTCGTCAAAATCGGACAAAAGATTGTCCACAAAAAGGACAGGACCGACAACAATATACAACCACGTGAAAATAACGACGTATAAAAGCTACTACTTACACATTTGGTGCATATTCTTTATCGTGACCTATGACAGAAAATGACGTTGATTTTTTATTTACACACAATATATTTATTCCAATTCATATGAATTCTTATTCTTATTAATTCGTAAATTACCTCAGAGGTGTGTTTAGCATCCACATCTCGTGTTTTATACATAAATAGTTCAAGCCATTAACCTACCGTCTTTCTTGTTGACACGTTTACGTCTTTTATATAGAACAACAACTAAAATAATAATCAGTATGACCACACCAACACATACGATAATTCCTATTATTAATCCAAAATTGGGTCCTGTCGATGTTGGTGATTCCACTGAAAGACATAATTCTAATGACAATTAAGTGACAACAAATTATTTCGTTCGTTAGACGGTCGATGTTGGTCACTGCGCTGAAAGACATATTCTAAAGATGAAAAAGTGATAAATTATTTCATCAGGGGTTCCATATCGAAAGAGTGAAAATATTGGCATGCCTGCGTGGACTAAAAACAATAATACCAGATATAGCATTCAACAGAATATACGTTTATCATAATGTTCTTGTTTATAAGGTGTCGAACATATTTCAACAATTATTCTTGTACTCAAGATTCAGAAGCGATTCCTAATACAATCATCGAGGGCAAATACTGATGACTGAAGCACAAGTAATCAGTCACCATGTCTATATCGTTAATGCATGACTGTAATGTATCTAGAACACCTGCCTATCTTTAAAGTTTGTATTATATCTAGTTTAACTACATGTCTTTAGAGTTTGTATTGTATCTAGTCTACCTACGTATCTTTAAAGTTTGTTTGTAATACAACTGGTATACCTACCTGTCTTTAAAGTTTGTACTTTAAAAGAACCATTAGATAACATCAGATAAACTGGTTGACTATCACCATATTTATTTCTAGCAATAACTCTAATATAATATGGTGTATCAGCTTGTAGATTCTTTATACAATAGTCAGGTTTAGATTCTAGTAGAGGTGTAGAACTAGTCCAGGTTTTATTATCTACTGAATGTTCAACGATAAATTCTTGTTGATCTCCACCATTAAGTCCTGGTGTCCATGTAATACATATACTGTTGTCACTTGGTGGTGAATATCTGATGTCAGATATTAGATCAGGTTGCGCTTTAAAATATATTGTATCTACATACTATAGTGTTTTAACATTAAAACTATATATAAGTGAGATGGAGTATTGTTTGTATAACAACTGATAAACTGGAAGTTTGACCACAAATTCATTTATGAAGTTAGGAAACCAACTAGATCAATTGATATGTACTGATGGTTAAACTTCTAGTCTATTGACCATAAAACAATCAGTAATCCGTATCCCGCAACCGATATAAAATATTGATGAGAATATCACCGGGACCCTAAATAATATTTGACAAAATATGCATGTAGAAAATTAGAACTAAAGATCAGTGAATTTCTTAAATTTTAAACAAAATGTGTCATATTAAATACAAATTAAAATATAATCAACAATAAAGTGATTAATCTTTAAGTGGCATTTAGCGATTGGGAAACACTTTTGTGTTTGATAACGATAAGAGGATACTTGTCGAAACGTCGTGCTTTTAGAATAAACCAGTGATTGTTATATATATATATACTATTCAAAAACAGTAGGGGATATTTGATTTTGGGGGCATAATACTAAAATATGCAAATGACTACGAAAAAAGTCACTATAGAACCTAACAGAAGAAACATTTCCAGTTACATGTGACGCCCAAACGCACCAATAGCTACCGCATGGAATGCAGGTGATGCTTGGGATCATCATGGGGGTCCAACCCAAGATTTGCACGACTCTGACTTTGAATGTTACAGTCATTGTGGCATTGAATTCCAGGGTGGAAACATCAGTTTAATTGTTTTAGTGACCAGAAAACAAATTTTGATATGCGTCTGTCATAAGCAGGCTATGGTCCAGATACCGTGATACACAATCTGTACAGGACAGACCACGCTCAGGTCGACCAAGGGCGACAACTCAAGCCCAGGATCGATTTATCCGTACCTTGGCCTTGAGAAATCGTGTCATCACAGCAAATCAGATCAGCGCTCGTCTTCAAACAAACACTGGTGTGAGAGTGAGTGGCCAGACGATTCGGAATCGACTGCATAGGGGTCACCTTCGCGCCCGACGTCCTCGCGTGATCCCTTGTTTGAGAGATCATCACATTCAGGCAAGACGTCGTTGGTGTAGGGATCGTCAACACTGGGATAATCGACGCTGGAGCAATGTGATGTTTTCAGATGAGTCAAGGTTCACTGTTGATTTTTTGGACAGACGTAGGAGGGTGTGGCGTCGTCGAAACGAGCGCTTCCAAGACGTTAACGTCATCAGACATGATCGATTTGGGGGTGGTTCTGTTATGGTGTGGGGAGGCATCACTGTTGCTGGAAGAACGGCTTTACATGTTGTTGCAGGGTGTGTTACAGGCCAGTACTACCGGGACAACATCTTGGCAGTCCATGTTGTGCCGTTCGCACGACGTCATGGCCGCCGTTTCATCTTCCAGGATGACAACGCAAGATGTCACAGGGCCAGGATCGTTACAGGTTACCTCCAACAACAGAACATCACCACATTACCTTGGCCAGCACTGAGTCCCGACCGCTCCCCCATCGAGCATGTCTGGGACATGCTTGGACAGAGGTTACGTCAACGTCAACAACGTCCTGCCAATGTCCAAGAACTTGCTGCTGCGTTGCAACAGGAATGGGACAATCTGGACCAAAATGACCTTAGACGTCTCATTAGGAGTATGCCACGTCGGATCAATGCTTGTTTGGCAAACAGAGGAGGATTTACCCGTTACTGACTTGGTTGTGATGCTGTGGTAACTTTGCTGTTTGACCCCGGGTATCATTTTACCCTTATAATGGTAAGTCTGTGCCTTACTTAGTCTAACGATCATTTGGAATAAATCGATGAATGTGAACTTCATTTCATTTTGTCATTTGTTTCTTCGTCAGTTTCATTAGGTGACTTTAATAACACTTAAAAATCAAATATCCCCTACTTTTTTTGAATAGTATATATATATAATATTTATATCAATTTTATAATGTCAGTTTATATTTAAAAGGGTAAATAAATCATTTATACTACAGAATGTTATATAAGTATACTTTTAAATAGAATGTTATATAAGTATACTTGCAAAAAAACATATTCTTTCTTTTCTTACAAATTACAAATCAGTACTGCATTTTACAGCCTTTTTGCGTCACTGCTTTGGAGAAAGTCGTTTTATAAATTAGGTCGTCAACTC
This sequence comes from Patella vulgata, assembly GCF_932274485.2. Taxonomy (NCBI): domain Eukaryota; kingdom Metazoa; phylum Mollusca; class Gastropoda; family Patellidae; genus Patella; species Patella vulgata. Next base: position 9,712,027 of record NC_065886.2, on the reverse strand, counting down.
TTTATTTTAGGCCGTAGTACCGATGTCCGGCCAAAATTTCCCTCATAACACATTGTATGGCATATGCCCGTCTGCATTAGCCCAGTTCGGAGGAGAACAGTAGGGCGTTAAAGACCATTTCAGTTCATGAGAGAGAGTTTAACGTCCACTCAGCACAAACTAGGTCATTTCGGGACTAACATATGGTTCAATTTTATTTCAATAATTCGCTTGCGCGTAGGGGTCTTTAACAGTGAGAGGAAATCGGAGTATCCTGAGAAAACCCACGAGGTTGGACAAGCGATCCTACTCCTTGCCACATACAACCGGGGAATGGAAACCACGCCAGTCGACTCAATGACAGACCTTATGATGCAACGCGCACGCTCTAACCATTCGGCCATACATAACCACAGTCCCCACCGCCTCGATAATTTATCAGAGCTGTACACGACAGCACATTATTATAATGTACACAACAATGCTGATATCCATGTTCCTTTTTATAAATCCACATTATATAAAAAAAAACATTGATCCCTTACATCGTAAAAGATTGGAATAACTTACACAAATCTATTCAATCAATTCCTGAAAACCCTCCTCAAATCTAAATTATACAGTACTAATAATGGCAGTGTAGAGCCCAGTTATTTTCAAAACGGAAACAGAAAAGAAGATACCATGCATACTAGAATACGTCACCGCTGTGGTTCGCTAAACCCAGATAATTGCCCCAAGTGTAATGTACGTTCATGTATAAAAGCAACTAAAAGTTCACTTTCAACCAGTTTCAAAATTGTTTGGTTGTTTATTTATCTGCCTACCTAACCTCGTCGGCTTTCTCTGGGCACTCCAACAACTAAATACCCCTACGCACAAGCGAAGTACAGAAATAAAAACTGAGCCATAAGTTAGACTCGAGATAATCTAGTTTCTGTTGAGTGCACGTTAAGCTCCATTTCTACTTCATGAATTCAGTTCAATATGGTGGCTGATTGGTATCATGTCGCGATGTCGTCATTCATAAGGCGACAAGCCGACAGCCTGATATTTTAACCAGATAATACATTTTCACCCGACAATATGACATTTTCACCCAACACCACGACATTAAAAATGTCCTAATGTCGCGTAATAATGTCGCATTGTCGAGCTTAAAGGTCGTGATGTCGGATTTGTCGGGTTTTTGGTCATATTCCTCTCAATACTATGATTATGTACACTGATCCTGGTGTTGGTCATGAACGTTCCCGGGATTTTGCAGCGTGGTTTCTTCCTGTCGGAAGAGCAGGACAAAGGGACTGACGAAGAACAAAAAAAAACAAGATCCTGTGTACACATTGGCGTGCACATAAAAGAATCTTTCACAATTGAATTTCGATGAACAGAACAAATGCCACGACCCATTGAAAATTTCCTTCATAGCACTTTGCATAGTGTATGCATATCTTCAATAGCCCGATTGGCGAAGACAAGTTGGCAAATTGAATGAAAATTTTAATGAATATGGGTTTAACGTCTTACTGATTGTCATAATCTTGTTTGATAATGAAACATAAAAGTGTTATTTTATACTTTTAATATGATGGAACAATTATACTACATATTCTTAAACAGGAAATTCTAAAAAGCACGTTTTTTTTAATCAGTCTACTGGGGCTTTTAGACCAGAGGTTTTAGATCAGTCAACTATGTCAGTAATAATATTGTGGCAGGGGTGACAGATTATAACTACCTGTAGCTGGAACTATGACACTGTTCTACTCTGACTACAATTTTACTATAAATGTTAATTTTTATACCTGTATTAAATGTTGTTACTCAATTTGAAGGAAATATTATCCCATTGAATATTGCTACTGGTCACCCACTTGATTTACATATTCACAACCAGGAAGTGATGTGGATTACATATATAGACATTAAATTCTCGTACCCAAAGCCCGGATGCTACTTCTATGTTTATCTATAATTAAAGAATATCTAAAGAAGATGTAAAATGATCTCTTTGATAAGTGTGAGTAATAATATACCTACCTTTTACATCTACAGTAATCATTTCTACAGCTGGATTTTCACATTTCCATTGTCCATCATCCCTGTCTTTAGATACATTAGCTATATTAATAGTTACACTGTTACTAGTTTGACTTACAGTATAGTATCTCCTGTAGTTGTATTTTACAGTAGATGAATTCGAGTCACCAGATATATTACATTGTTTAGGTAATATGCAAGAAGTTACAGGTACAGAATCTTTAGTAATTATAACTATCGACGTATTAGTTGTACATGTTAAAGATGCCGAATCACCTTGTATCCACTGAGGTGGGTTTAATGTAATACTTGTCCCACCTGTAATATACAACATACTAATTAGTATTACTACAGGTGATGTGTTAACTATTGCCTTAGATGATATGAGTATAAATCATTCAAGTGAAATATATCTTTCCATAATTAGATATACGAATATAACTAGTTATACAGCATCATAATTAGCCGTTTTTAGCTGGTGTCTGATCATTAGGTAAAGCGATCAGAACAGTATTAGTGGATTCGGGAACTCAAGCAATTATTTTTAGTAAATGTGGACTTCAGTTACACAAGTTAAAAGGAAAACTTGTAAAATATAAATAGACTTGTTAACAGTCACCATAAGCGGATTATTCATGGTTACAGTATGGTAGCCATCAAGTCATTCAAAACGCTGGCCATGCCTGCTTTCCGTTATATTTGACCCTAGCCCCTGAACACAGATCCTCGGTATCCCCAGTGGTTTCATTCCGTTCTACTCCACTAACCCCTGGGTTAATCTATGGGGGAGACACGTTTTCAAATTATTCGCCCTTGATGATTGTGCTATTTTTATCGACCAATCCCATACATCGTTAATTGAAAAGGAAGTCGGCAAAGGGAAGTAACTCTCATCGGACAAGTTTAGGGGTTAGCCTAAATGAGAGAAGTTCAAATTATTCTAAATGCGTACTTACTAACAACAAATTATATAATATTAAATTAAGGAAGACCAGACCAAATTGCCAAGTATACATTAATAGTAAACATAACAATGCAACATTTCAAATAAAGAACGAATAGTAATAATAATAACAAAAGTCAAACATATAGATGTTATACATATTTGAAATCAGCGAAACATACTACATATTTGATAATACAATTAATTATAAATGAATTAGAAATATATACATTATTTACATAAATCATTCAGTAAATGGACATGAATTTGGTTAATTACCCATATAAAATCGAAGGCGAAACGACTGGTTTGTAAACTGTTTCTTGATTGGTTCGTAGACCTTATCTTCAATCAAGGCCAGGGCAGATAATTTGAAATCGTGGAAACCCTATGGATTAACCCAGGGTATAGTGGAGTAGAACGGAATGAAAACACTGGGGATACCGAGGATGCTGAACACATGATACAAATGATTTGGCCACATCAGCCGTGCCACCGAGAATCACTCAAGCCAAAGAATTGAATCCTGGCAACTATGTGTGATATGGTCAAATTGCAATGAAATGGAAATCGCATTGGTACAAATCTTTATGTGAACTATTTATCTCGATATTAAATCACATTTCTTAGACTTTAAAACTTGTTTCCACATTCCCATGATGTTAATTTTTATAACCACAAGGATCCCAACATGTCACACTCATATAGTAAAGGGGGTTGACCGTCTTGATTTTATACACGCCAGGTAAAAGGAATCTATATGCCTTGACATCATTTCCGATGGAGATTTCCTGCGGGTCGGTGACATTATTCCTTATGTAGCGCAACCCCCCCCCCCCACCCGCGGCCCGCTGTTTAGTATTTACCACATCAAGCCCAATGATCTAATACAGATTGGTTCCTGCAATACCGAGATCAGCTATCTTGGGGGTAATATTTGTATTACACACTTTTAAACTATTTGCGAATGTGGGATGGCCATTTTGTCGGCACGGTTCGGTACAATTTTCACGAAAACCGTCGTTATGGTGTACCGGTGATATATTTGAACGGTTTGTAAAATCGGATAAATATTGAGACCTATAGAGGGCTTACAAGCTAAAAACTCGATTTTTCGTACAATCAGGGGCCATAATCGAGGAAGTTACGATCTGATATGTGCGAATATCGAAAGGGATTTTACATTTCATGAAAATCGAATAAAACAATAGTGAACAAACACACCGTCAGACAATGGCACGACACAATACGTCCACATGAAAATCTTGGCGAATAATTATAAAATCAATGACTAGAAAACAATTAAAACTGTATTTTACCAATAAAATTATATCTTACAATATACCGCATGATCTGAGCCCATATTGGAAGGTCATCGTTAAAGTTCAGTATAAACACTTAGCTTAGGATGTTACATTAAATAGGTATTTAAAGCGAACAAGTTAAAGAAAATGTGGTATTATAAAAATTTACCTTCGTCGCTAACCCACGACCACTTTCAGTAGATATCAGAACATATGCCTACTTTCACGTTTATTGGCGGGTTTATAGGAAAATCACATTATTATATGATGACTGGCGGTATCACAAACTGCTTTCAGATTCGACTGAACGGTCACGAGAGCTTTAAAAGGGGCGCGTTAAAAATAGCATATTTTTCGTTTTAGAGGTCGCAACGTTTACTGGGGCAATTTCGAAAATCAAATGGGGTCAGCATTCAAAATATTTAGCATATTCATGAAGCTCGATAAACCCCTTTCTAGGTCTAATGTTACAAATTAATTAAACGTTTCGGCTTCATAACGCGTCAAGTCGATGGATATTTCGCATGACTTGTGCCATTACAAAAATTCGGCAGATTAAATATGGAAATGGATGTCAGCTGTGATGAAATGGGTGCTTGATACATGTCACCTTGAGCATATTGTCATTTCAGAAATGGATGCATACTCAAAACATACTCCAAAAGATACTGTAACTTTCCTTAAAGCTGGTCCCCTTTTGTTTGTAAGAGCTCGGTAGTGTTGGATTCTGGGGAGAACTTATTGTTCATTTAACTATTATATAATTTTGTATGGGTTTTCCTGGCCTAGCCAGCCACATATCCCACGTTTCACCTGTGTTCGCACCGTGCAAAATTATTCCAGGTCTACCCTGCTAAGTTCTGTGGATGCGTCAATTAGTTGTATTAAGTACAATATGAGGCTGTAAATATTAGGCAAAATGTTAAGGTTTTGGAGTTTGAGCAGTATAGATGGCATGATGAACTGTATTATGATTTCACTGTACAACGGGAATACTTTACAAAAGTATGTCTATCTGTATAAGATATTTTGGAATTGTAATTCTGTAGTACCCATTACAGTCTATCTTACAAGGTAAGTAATTTCAAAGCTAGACTTCCCTGTACGATAAATATTTCTTAGTCTAATGAAAGTGAAAAGAAGAAGAGTAACCCCAAGTTTGGGCGTCATTTTCGGTGAATGTGCTTGTGGCGTCCATGGGCTCTACGGTAGGCATATCTCTCTCTTAACTTGTGCCTTGACATAAAACAGAAACTTACCGGATTCATAGGTGCTATATTTATTTACTGACTGATAATTGATATTGTCAATTTAATAGGACGGCCTCCCAGTCTGTCAGAGCGGTATTTCAACCGGGCAAAGTGTGCAGCTGGATTGGTAATTCTACAATGTTCACTTTCAGCCCCCCCCCCCCCGTCTTGCTCCCGAAAGAACAATAGACGTGTGAAAAAAAACCTTTTCGACCGATGCAATGAGTTCTGTTGGCTGATGTATGTATTCTGACGCAATAGGAGGAAAAACAAAAATTACGCAAAAATACCTTTGGTGGTCATGCACTTTTGAGTTTACTAAAGCGTTACAAACCAGTTTTTAGATGTTCAGACCGTCCTTTAAAATTATTACGAAGATAGTGTACTTAAAAGAAGTAGACAAAACGTCCAGACTGGTATTATCATGCATATATTTTTCAAGTTCAGCATCGCAGGAAACCACCATCGAGTGTGTTTGGGTAAGAGATTTAGAAAAGAAATAAAATTTCTCTTCATTGTTGAGTAATTTCATTAGCCAGAAAGTGTCTCTGACCCTCGGCTAAAGTCCTGGGGTGATAGCCCCCAAGTCCAGAATTGCTTCCAACGGCCCTGTTAATGTATGTAAAATCAAAAGAACTTACAAATGATTTGTATTAGACATATCCATGTTAAACACCGCATCGCCCCCATCATGTTGTTTTATATTTTAACATTTACCACAGCCCACCTACTCCGAGTCTATTGTGTACGATGTAAAACCGCTATAACTTGTTGCCTTACGAAAGACCTACAAAATACTATTTATAATATGCTGTGTATTTATAATATGCTGTGTCGACAAGCTGTATGTTCATATGGCGATTTCGCGTCGGTAATTGATAGTTTTTCAGCTTCACTATTTCTGGATTGTCTTTTTCGTGACATCATTTGGTACATTGTTATAACATATTTATACAAACATATTTATAAAAAAAAACAAAGCAGAGATTTATTTTTTCGGTTAATTTGTTGTTGTCGGAAGAGTTACAAAATACACCTTGGGACTGTATCACGTTACCACTGCATAGCTGTTCAATCCCAGTTTTCGCCTGTCTGTAACTGACAGTGTACTTCAGCTTTACAATACCAGTAATATGAATGTTATATAACTGATTATGGAAGGCGTTTGGGTTGCTTTTTTTGTAATATCCTATGGTAATGTACTATAGATTTTTTTTATTTTGCACTTTACCTGTTATATTTCATGTTTGATATATATTTAAATATACAGTTCCACGATAGTATTTATAGAGTACTAGTGGTCAATAAGCAATAGCATGTTTGGTATATATGGTAAGTAGGGACACCACTTACTATACTAGAAAAATACAGTAGGGTGATACATACTACAAATATTTAACTGTCGTATGGGGAAATGCTACAGATTTGTCAATACAATAGGAATTTCGATAAAGTGGAGTATTATGTAATAGTTTTGAATATGATAGCTTTATGGGAGACCGAAAGTGGCGTCATCGACGAAAATAGAGATAATATATGAGACATCAAAGGAAACGTTTTTGTTCTTCAACCAATTTGAATATGGTTTTCACCCATTTGTAGCTGTTTGTATTTCTCAACTATTATGTTCGGACATTGTGGCCTCTACGAAGAGTAACTTCTTTTTATTTTTGAAGAATTCGAATTGAAACATTCAGAATACATTACAATTGTTTGAATTAAGCCCAAAATCTCAATCAACATTTGAAGATGAAGTCACATTAATAACTTTTTTAATTTTGTCTTTTTTAAAAATATTTGTTAATACGAGTGGTCTATTAACATTTTATAGTAATCTTATAATGTTAAAATTCACCAGAAGTGCCACCATTTTGAATGGTAATACAATCTTCAAAGTCTATCTCGTCCTATTGTTCCTATCCAATTTTCAATTTCGTCATATTTTTGGAAACCATTCATAATTCGCAATCGACGGGTAGGATTAGAATTTTGATATTTGACCTAGAACTTTTGAAATGACTTCATAAAATTGAAGACTTTGAAATAAGGTAAATTGTAAATGACTAACAGTAAATTGAGTCATTCTGTGCATATTCTGAAAGATTTATCAAAATCAGTTTATAAACATAGGTTATGTGCAACACCACCTCTAATATTGGTTATGTTTAATTTAAATGTTAATCAAAATATGTGCTTTGGGCTTCTACAGTATAAATAAGTCATTTGGGTATATAAGTGTTTGTAAATGAATTTTTATAACACGTCTTTTGTTTACATAGTGTCTTCATTGGATACCATTGAAACTATAGCTCTCCTGTAGTGCTGTTTTAAAGGAATACGATTGTCTCATTAATTGGAGATATACAGGTGTCGTTAAGAAAGTGTGAGATTTTTTAAAAATCTAATCTCACTTTTATTTTTCTAAAGAGCCGCGGTGGCTCAGAGAGTAAGGCGCTGACTCCTTAACCAGGGGGTTCCCTACCGGTGTTGACCGAGACACTACCTCGTGGTTTCGTCTTGTCGCCGGTGCATGATGGAGAGCCTGGCAATGAACAATGTTCCGTCGTTCAGATGGAACAAAAATTGCGGTCCCGTGTACACATTGCCGCGCAACAAAAGGAACCCCTGGCTGTTCGAATTCGAAATATGAATTTGCTGAAAATTGCAGTCAAACTGATCCACTCTGAACCGAGAATATAGCGATTGAATATTCGGCATGGTCTTGATCATCATTAATAAACTCGGTATGTTTTTCAAAAACATAGTCTCAATTATCAATTTCATGATTAAATCATGAATGAATGTTGAACAGCAAATCGGATCCTAATCCAGTAAATATCACAGGCTAGCGATGACATCTAGAGTTGATTATGGTCAACTAACCTGACAATCGTCACCTTCATTTTGTCGGGTCAAATTTGTGGACTTGTCCACTTTTCGCCTTCAACTTATTCACAACCCGGCAAGTCGACAAATCGACAAAGTACAATTATTTCGCTTTGTCGTCACCTTCATTTTGTCGGGTCAAATTTGTGGACTTGTCCACTTTTCGCCTTCAACTTATTCACAACCCGGCAAGTCGACAAATCGACAAAGTACAATTATTTCGCTTTGTCGTGTCGTGTCGGAAGGCAAACATTCTTGGGTTAAGCGCGGAAGCCTGTTTCGGCCGTGTCATAACCTGAACGAGTATGGAAGCGTATTTGGGTCACTACTTATTGAGATAATATCGCAACACATCGAACTAAAATATGTCAACTTCATGAGTTATATTACAAAAAATCGACTTAATAAGTCGACTCGGCGCTATAATTCACCTCTAAACGACAAAAACTATGTCGATATGTTTACATCATGCCAATAGTCGATTTGACTCTAAATCAACAAGTCATATTTTAATGCAATATAAAGACTTAATAATGTAGCCGTTTTCAGTTATGTACCACGTGCTTAATTTCATTGCCCGAGATTGCTTATTCATGAAAGTGCAGCCAATGATGGGGTTTAACATCCACTCGACACAAACTAGGTCATTTCGGGACTAACATATGGTTTAATTTTAGGGGTCTTTAGCAGTGGGAGGAAACCGGAGGACCCGGAGAAAACCCACTAGGTTGGACAGGCAACCCTACTCCTTGTCACGTACAACCGGGGATTCGAAACCACGCCAGTTGACTCAATGACAGGCCTTGTATTGCATTAAAATATAACATGTTGATTTAGAGTCAAATCGACTATTGGCATGATGTAAAGATATCAACATAGTTTTTGTCGTTTAGAGGTGAATTTAATGCGTCGAGTCGACTTATTAAGTCGATTTTTTGTAATATAACTCATGAAGTTGACATATTTTAGTTCGATGTGTTGCGATATTATCTCAATAAGTAGTGACCCAAATACGCTTCCATAGAACGAGACGTCAGGGCGAGGTAGCGAGAGTGCGAAAGCGCCAGGGAACAGGACAAGAATGTGAGCTTCCTAAGTTCAATTCCTACGCATGTTCGCTGATTACCAAAAACAACACAATTTGCCCAAACCCATACAAATCTGCAATAATTGACCCACTAATATTCCAGGTCCTTATTTGAACCTTTCTCGTGATAAAACGTTATTTTGTTAATTAGAAACTATATTGTTTTTCTTAGAAATTATATACTTTTTATAAACAAAAACAAACATTTTGGGGACAGACCACGTTTATTTAAACTTCGGCTTAGTTTATCAAGCAAGGTACTTTTCTGCATCAATGAAGACGGGCATACGCTATGCAGCGCAGACTATGAAGTAAATTTTGCCCAGACAGCGGCGATACGGCCTGCTCTTATTTCAAACTCCGTCTAGCGTTCCATTACGTGTACGCGTACACGGGACTATGTACCATCAAAAAGACTAGACAATGTTCCCTTCCATCGCTACACCACTGACAAGGTGATACCAGACCACGGTTATTGTAAACTCCGGCATAGTTTATCAACCATGCTACGTTTCTGCACCAATGCACTGTGCTATGAGGGACATTTTGTACAGACAGCGGCTCCACGGCCTACTCTTATTTAAAATTCCAACTGACAAAGGTTCCATTACGTGCACGCCACCATACACTGGACATTGGTGAAGCCATGCTGGACGCAGAACTTCTGGTTAGAGACCCAGTGATTGCGTGACTCCTAGGTTTTGGCAAAAGTCAAGGAGATTTGAAATTGGGATGTTGCCAAGAAAAGCTTTAGCGTATTCCGTACAAGAAACTTGCCCTTACAGCATCGCAGTCTGATGCGGGATACGAAGATTAAAAAGAATAACATTAAACGATTTTTAAAGAAATCTAGAAACTTCCTAAGAAAAGGGGATTTAAATTTGAAATATTTTGTATAATAGCATAGTGTATTCTCAGTTATGATGGATATCTTGAAAGCATACATTAGAATACATATCAACATTTAAAACTGAATCTCTTCTGAAATATAGACTCCTAATTTTAAAACAAGTATGATATGGGTTGTGAGTTGCAAATGTAACCAAACGATCTTTTCAATCCTTTTGTGTAATATTCGGGTGTGGCAAGCAAAAACAAATGCTGAATAATTACTCCCTCGCCTGGTCGAGATTAAGATTCCATACTAAGGACTTAACCGAAGAATACTCCCTCGCCTCGTCGAGGTTAGGCTTTCATACTAAGGACGTAACCGCGCTGATAAACTTCCGTGGCGACATGTCGCGGCACGACAAAGCGAAACAATTATATGTTGTCGATTTGTGAAGGCGACAAGTCGCGGCACGACAAAGCGAAATAATTGTACTTTATCGGGTTGTCGAAGGCGACAAGTTGACAGAATTGACCCGACAAGTCGACAAACTGAAGGCGACGATCGTCGGGTTAGATTGTCGCATTGTCGGGTTGATTGTGTCGACCTGTCATCTTCACAACCCGAAAAATCGACAAGACGACAAAATACAATTATTTCGACGTGTCGTGTCGCGACTTGTTGCCTTCACAACCCGACAATTCGAGAATGTAGAATGGCCGCTAATTTAGGAAATACACTTGTATTACAGAATAACAAATTTATATTAGTGTTTATAATGAACACTATTCAAACACTGCATCTTAACATGACGGTTATATCATGTATTTACTGTGGCTTATTTTGCTGCAGAAAGCTGGAGAATATTGGGATGTTATAATCAACATATTAAACGATGTATATTTTGATCATTGTTCATTGTCCCACTTGTATGGCAACCGCTTGTTGACATTTCAAAGAAACATATATTTAATAAAAAAAAATGTGATCCTTTGTAAGCTAACTTCTATGGCAGATGATTTTAACGATATAGGAAAGCAAGATAACTTTTGGGAAAATAAAAGAAACCTATAAATAAACTATGAACAAAGCAAACACATAAATACTATTCTAACATGAAAATTCCAGATGTCAACAAAATTAATGATTTCTGATTACTTTATTGCAGTGGTTGTTAATCATGTAGGAAGATCTTTAAATGTTTGCGGACCAAAGAATTCGACGATATCGATGTTCTATGAATATCCAAATCAAGAAGCCGCAGTAACATGGAGGAGAGAAGACGGAAGTGCCCTTTCCGTTGTATCTAGTTCTGGTTGCACTGCATCTTTAAATGATCCTAAATACAATTTTTCTTGTGAAAATGGTAATAGAAAATTTGGGCTACATGTTAACAACCCAGTTGATGGAGAATTGTACTACATTGGAACAATAGACGATAATAGGACTTTTGTAATTCAAGGTAATTCGGTTTTTTAAAGCTCGATCTATGGGATTAAAGCAACACCACATATTAAATGAAGGGACCATGGTAGTTGAGTAAGGCGATATTTAACTGACCAGGCGGTGCTGCTGTTGGTCGAGAAATTTTCGCATGAATGCTCAGCGTGGTTTTCCCCATGTTAGTGGTGCAGATTGGAAGGAATGGCAGTGGATATTAGATAAAACCCCGAGAACCAATGTACACGCTGGCATGAGTCTACAAGAACCATTGCCAGTTGCAAATGACACTGCCTATACACAATATCGCTAACAACATACTGCATGGCGTATACTCAGTCATCATTATCCCGGTCGGTGCAGTTAAGTAGGATGTTATAACCTCATTTCATATTGTATAGCTTCTTGGCATTTGTCATTGATATAACACTCCTGAAAGTACGGGACGTTAAACCCCATTGCATTGCATTTCAGAAGTCCTTTTCTACTTATACTACTGGCGGATACTAGGCATCCATCATTCTAGTAATGGCTAGCTTCATATTTTTATCCCAAAAAACAAGTTGGATTAAAAATAACGAGGCAGTGTCTCCCTAGTTATTCGCCAATAACGTGGCGAGTCATCTCGTTATTCATCGCTTGATCAACAGTCTGGTTTATTTATGGAATTTATACTGCTAGGGAATACTTTGCAATCAATCATTTTGTTGTTGCCTAGTTATCGTTTATAATCAAATCCCGAGAGATACCTGGACACCTTTATATGTGAATCCCAAATAACGAATAGCAACCGGCTCGTTATTCGATGCTTGGGGAGTGAGAGAGAGGAGAGAGAGATAGATAGAGAGAGAGATGGGTTTCACGTCCACTCGACACAAACTATGTCATTTCAGGACTAACACGTGGTTCAATTTTATTTCAATAATTGGCTTGCGCGTAGGGGTCTTTAGCAGTGGGAGGAAAGCGGAGGACCCGGAGAAAACCGACGAGGCTGGACAGGCGACCCTAGCTACTCCTTGTCACGTACAACCGGGGAATCGAAACCACGCAAGTTGACTCAATGGCAGACCTTATGATACAGTGTGCATGTGCTAATCATTCGGACACCCCAACCCCCAGTTGATTCAATGAGACCTTATGATACAACGCGCACCCCTCGTTGCTAGAATACCACTTTGTTTTGTTATTTGGCTAGAAGCCGATTTTCTGTGTTTTATGCTACTGGGGATTACTTGCCATCCATCATTTTAGTGATGACTGGCTTCATATTTCAGCCATCTCATTATTCGTTATTGGTGAACAACGAATAACGAAAAACTATTCAACTTCACACTGCCTGGGTTCAAACCGCGGGAACCCGATAGAGGCTATAGACTTTAACAGATTTTTTTTAATTTCCTAGACCCTTTTCAAATTTGCTCAACATCCAAGTTTTCATTCTGTATAAGCTGCAGTAGAAGCATAGCAACTACGTTGGTTCCTTTCGAAACGGTAGCTGATCGGATCGGACGCTGTCCTCGGATCGTTCCTTTTAAGCTGCAATATGAAAATACCACTCTAGCCCCACCTCTAGAACTCTTACCTTCTATTTTTCACCGTGATTCTTCCTTTTTCACCAAAAGGAATCATTTCTCGCCTTATAGAAATATTCAGCACTATTTTCAAGTAGAAATTTGCGATTAAAGAAACTTGCGGTTTCCGCACTCGTTCAATTGGAGGATTAGTTCAAATGTATTTTGGTTATGTTTTTATAATCTCAACATTCTACTTGAAAATGGTGTTGTATTATTATAAACTCCTAAAGTAACTCGTACTGCGTGGGCGTAGTCCACGCTTCGTGTGGCTATTTTTTTATTCGCTGGCCAACTGTAAATCGCTGAAACGTTTGGGGAATTGTATGAAAATGACCACATAATTGAAAATTTCGGTCAACAATCGTCGCCTTTTTAAAATAATAGGCGGGTCAAACGACGGCTAAATGGTGTCGTACGTAGAACAAATTGCAACAAAAGGTTTTTTGTTTTCTATTGATTCATTATGATGTCCTAAGTAAGGAAAATAAAGTTTACCAAAATCGGAGTCCAAATAAGGACAGGGGGCGTGGTCAAATCCAAGATGGCGGTTGTCGATGAAAAATTGCAAATATCTCTAAAACTATTGAAATTAAGCACCATAAATGTATTGCGGACAGATAGGAAGTCGGTACCAGCGAGTCCAAAAATGGCGACGTTATGTCTCTACGACGTCATGACGTTACTGTGACGTCACAACGGCACATCAAACGTCGCATTTCTTCCAAAATTAGTCCATTTATGCATGTTAACAGTAAAAACGAATGCTGATTCAGAGAAGAGGGTATGCCCATTATGGGTTGATAAACAATAACGTAGAAGGAAGCTAAAAGTATATGAATATTGCTCCATTGCCGAAAGGTGATACTATTACAGTAGCCGTAGGAACACGATTCATTTCAATTGTCGACAAAAATAGCCTACATCAATAAAAAGAAATGAAATGAAATGGGGTGATACATATACGTCCTACTGTTCTGCTCCAATTGGGGAGTTTTGCCGTGCAGTGGCGCAAAGGCACTCTTATATCGAATTCCAACTGCAAAGGGTTCTTTTACTGGAGAAGTGCATTAAAGGTTGAATGGGCGGGGCTGACCAGTTTTGACATTTGGGCCACTCAGAAGTAGGTTAATCCCCAAAATCATCATAAGGATTTATATTTTGACACAGGCGTATTCCAGATGTGTTACAAAAAAAAATTTGTAATGCGACCAGCGCCCCCTGGCAGTGTTCCTAAAAGCATCACTTAAAGAATTACGTTTTGGGGGCCCCGTATATGTGGACAGGCAGGAAGTCAATACCACAGAGTTCAAAAAGATGAAAACTGGTCTACCCGACATTTTACGTTTTGCCACGGGCTCTAGCTGAAAGTCTGTTGGGATGTATTTGTCCTGATGAGCCAGGCTAAGGGTACTAGTCCGGTAGTCAAACACCAGGTTAAGCCTTGCAATGGAAATAAAGCAGGGCCCGTAAGAGAGAGAGGGTGGGGGCAACTGCGACATTTGTCCAGGGTCCCGGAGGTATGCCGCGTAATGATAATGTTTAAAAAAATACATTTGTTGGTATAAAGTAATAAAAAAAACACACTGTTACTTGATCGTAAAGCAGAAGAAAACCGGTAACTTTTCTGAATGTAGGTATCTAGTTCCATGGGGAAGATTAGAATCGGATTCTGTCAGTTCTACTTTTTTGGAAAAATTGGTAAATTTAAAACTATAAATCACCTGCGCCAGCCTTAGTGCCCTGGAGCCGGGCCCGTTCTCGTTCCGTTTGATGACATCGTCATCGTCAGGGTATCCGGGCCAAGTCCGGGTCTGTAGAACGCTACAATGAATGAATGATCGCTCTAGGTCGGCTGACTGGTATTTGATCATTAAGAACGAACCTGAAAGCGAAACTTTTATTTCGTCTTCGTTTCATTAGGTGCTAAAAATCTCGAGGTTTTTCGACATTTTTGCAAATTGGGGACCCTTTTCCCACCAATGTGCTTTAGCAAAGTGACCCCCAGTTACCCCAGATATACGTCAAGTGACGCTGCCTATGTGTCTTTCAAAGCGATTTTCACCTTTTTGGACTCTCTGGTATCGAGTTCCTATCTGTCCACATATAAAGTAATGCTATGGGGACATCGCCAGGGGGTGCTGTTCACATTACCCCGAAAGTTGGTTTTGTAACATATCTCGGGTACATCTACGAAACCGGTGTCAAAATATAAATCTTTCTGATGATTTTTGGGCCAAATGTCAAAATTGATCAGCCCCACCCATTCACCTTTTGATGCAGTACTTCTCCAGTAAAAGACCTCTTGGCGGATGCAATTCGATATACGAGAAGGCTGTTGCGCCATTGCAGGGCAAAATTTCCCTCATAGTACACTAAGGAAGCCAAATCGGAGCAGAACAATAGGATGTATAACCTCATTTCATTTCATTACTTCAACAATTGAAATGAATCCGTGTTCCTGCAGCTACTCTAATAGTATCGCATATCGGTAATCCAGCAGTAGTTCTTTTAGCCCCCTTCTCCGTACTTGTAACATATTGTTCTTCTTTATCAACCCAACATAATGGGGACACACTCTTCTCTGCATCAGCATTCGTTTCTGCTGTTAAGATGCGTAAATGAACTAATTTTGGAAGAAATGCGACGTCTGGTATGCCATTGTGACGTCACAGAAACGTCATGACGTCATAGAGACATAACGTCACAATTTTTGGACTCGCTGATACCGACTTCCTATCTGTCCGCAATACATTTATGGTGTCTAAATCCAATAGCTTTAGAGATATTTGCAATTTTTGATCGACAACCGCCATCTTGGATTTGGCCACGCCCCCTGGCCTTATTTGGAATCCGATTTTGGTCAACTTTCTTTTCCTTACTTAGGACATCATAATGAGTCAATAGAAATCAAAAAACCGTTTGTTGCAATTTGTTCTACGTCAAATGTTAGTTTGACCAGCCTATAAGGTAAAATTGTCACACTTGGTCTAGATAATTGTTGTATCTTCTGGTGGATTTAATAATGAAAATTTTTTGCTTAAGCTAAGTAGAGGATACGGAAGGTGATTGGCCCAAACTTTAGAACACAATCTATAGTAATATTTGTGACTGTCTGTCTGTCTGTTCAGGGTTGGTGGCTACACTAGGGCTGTCCCGATGATCGTATTAAATGGATAGGGGTAGCGCGAACACTGGAGTAACATACATAGGTCTGGTGGCGTTGGACTGCCACCTTTGAAGTTATACCACCTTTGGTTCCGGGCACAATCGTCCAGCGCCCGGTCATCCGCTAGTAAATCCATACTTTGTTCACCACACACAATAATTTGACGGCTAGATGCTTAATAAAAATTTGACTTGATTCGGGTGAACACTAGCCACACTTTAATAATTCTGCTGGATATCATCTTATTCGCAAGTGTACACGAAGCCAAATCTGAAGTCCTGGCCTTGCAGTAGATCATATTATCGGACTTAAGACAAACTAGGAAGCTTCATATATTCATACAATAGTCGAAATAACCCTAATTTCATGGATTATTAAGATGAACAAAGTCTTATCAGTAGCATTAGCTACAATATTGGGCTTTATCGTGTTAGCGTATCTTAGCTTTCTTTATTGAAATGTTAAAATCACATTTACGAATATCACACTATGCACTGGATGATCACCCCAAGGTTCCGGATTTGGGATACATTTATACTTTTCCCACCAACAAGTACGAGCACTGAATAAATCACCGACATAAGAACTGCAACTGTGGTGTTATTGTCGTCTTCATACCAGACAATTTTGCGAACCTACCCATCGAAATCTACTGAAAAAACTAACCCAAGATCTGATACATGCCGACACGGTCTCCACTTTTGGGGATTGTGCGCCTTCCTGTTCCACGGTAACGAAGTGGACCGTGGAATTTAAGCGTGGCAGAGAGAGCGTCGACGATGACCCGCGTGTGCATGTGCTAATCATTCGGACACCCCAACCCCAGTTGATTCAATGAGAGACCATCCACGAAAGCGTTACCCGGGTGCATGATATGGTGGTAGCTGATCGATGATTGATCTCTCGACATATTTCAGTGTTATGAGAGGGTTGAGCATATTATCGTCAACGAGTTAGGAGTGACAACAGTTTCTTCAAGATGGGCGCCAAAACTCTGCAGATCAGAGACGTTGTCAGATTCCCGACGCCCCTTGACAATCCTGATGATTTTGTGGGCCAGACTTGTAACCATGGATGGGAAATATTTCCAAAAATGAAAAAAAAAGGAATTAGCCGGTCGTCATTTTCCTAGTAATGATCACGTCATGTCAGCTGTGAATGTCATTTTCAGGGTAGCCGAAGAAAATTACTTCCTGATCGGCATACAGGTCTTGCAAAATCTTTGGCAAAAGTGTGTACACATCGAAGGGGATTAGGTAACAAAAATGGAAATCATCGACTTTGTACAAGTCTTTCAAGGATATAGGCTTAGAATGTTTCAACCAGCCCTCGTATATCTCGCTATGTAAAATACTTCTGAATGTCAAATATAATATTAGTAAAATTTTAATATTTATAGGCAGCCACCAAGAGTTAATTCGCGATTTTGTGGACACTATCACGGCTTGATCTGAGCTAAAATATACTCACATTGATTATTTAACATTTGAGCAAGAAAACAAACTCACGACAGCAACGGTAGATAATCTTCCAACTTGGATTCAATCTCATTAAAAGATTTCAACAAGAAATCAATGTTGCGTTGGCTTGTGTTGATAATATATCGTCCTCAGTTGGCGCCGAATGTTTCCAAATTACTATTCATATCTTTGAAAATTCGGAACGGAATTTTCGAATTTGCATTCCTGTTTCAAATAAACCATTTTATTGTAGTTTGCAATTATTTAAAACCACTCCTGACAATCGGGGTCCTTTATAATATTTGCCAACGTATTTAGATTAGTGTATGTGAATTCACATTTGTCCATTCTATATCAAAATAGCACACGGTTTTCAAGACGAACGTGAATGGGCAAATAAGCAGGAGCCATTTGACATTTTAGGTAGCCACTGGCATAAGTGAGATTTTTATCCATCGTTATTTTCTTTTTTTTTTAGATAAGGGATCGTTAAGCTTAAGTGCAGATTTGTTTGCATGTAAGTTAAACACTGAAGTACAACTGGTGTGTACGATAACTTGCAGTAAACCAGAACCACAACTTACTTGGAAATTACGTAATACGGTAAAATTCCTTTTTTTTGCCCAGATATCAGAATATGTTGACGATTGATTTGTTTAAGTTATTGTTCAAGGAACACACATGGGTTAGATATAACGAGGTTAGAACCGGGACATACCAACTGTGCGGGGAAATCTGGAATATCTGCACAACATACTACTTATCACGTAAAGTATCGCAATGTTAGTGACTAAATATCACAAGTATTATTCAATAAGATTGTTAGGTTGTAAGCTTGGCATCCTAATACATGTAAGCCCTCAAGGGGGTGGAACAAGGCTGACACCTCGAACTGGAATGCACCTGCAGGTTATATTTCACTTATTTTTACCCAAGAGTTAAACCTTTGAAACGAAAAATGAAGGATCCCGAACAGCACCATTGGAGACTTTAAAAAAAGAAAATGGGGGTGGTACAATTTCCTACGCGTTCTCCATTTTAACCCTAGCCTCTGATTCAAGACTGAATGTTCTTGCAAGTCTCCTTGGAGACACCTGTCAGAGGTATTGCCCTATGGGGATGCGGGAGTAACGCCACAGAAGCAGAATGAATTCATGGTGATTTCTGTATTTTATTTAGAAAAAAATCCAAAGCTGCCATTAATAGAGCGATTTTACTTATGAATTTCGACTTCAACATAATTATATGTTTACAGACTGGAGCGCTACAATATTTATCACGAGGCGAGGAATATGTTAATAATACAGGATGTTCAACTGGATACTTTTCTAAAAGTAGCACTATAACTATATCAAATACAACGGCTCTGGATGGACTAGACGGTTATACAATAAGATGCGAGGTTTCTTATCCTGACTGTGATATACCAACAACACCTGACCATGTTGATGGATCTTGTATGGGTATGGTTTGCAAATTCTTAATAAGCGCCCGCCCGTCGTTCTTATTTGTATCTCTGTAAAGAGTTTTATGTGGATATTATCTGACAATTAAAACTTATTGGGATTGTATAGTTTTATTAATGAGGCCACAAACAGTCACTTCTATTTTATAGCCCACGTCGCGTTTTTAGCTTGTGGTCCCTCTAGAGGTCACACTTATTCAAATATATCACCGTTACACCATAATGTACGTTGAGTTCGAATTTCGTGAAATTGACATAAGTATTTATAACCCGAAGATCTTGGTTCCTTTCTATATTCGCGCATATCGGATCGTAATTTCGTGCACATAAATTGTGTAAAAGTATCTAATACCAAAGCTTTTGATGAAACTTGCAATTTATGTTGGTTCCTTTCGATATGTGCGCATATCGGACCGTAACGTCCAGGATTATAGCCCCTGATTGTACGAAAAATCACGTTTTTAACTTATGGATCCTCTAGAGGTCACAATATTTATTCAGTTTTGAAAAACGTTTAAATGTATTACCGTTACACCCTAATGACGGTTGAGTTCTAATTTTGTGACAATCTGCTCAACAATACGAAGGTTGTGGACCCTCTAGAGGTCACAATTTTTGTCCGATTTTGATGAAACTTAATATATATCTTTTGTCCGATTTTGATGAAACTTAATATATATCATTATATCCCAAAAATCATAGTCCCTTTTGATATTCGCGCCATAACTTCTTGGATTATGGCCCCTGCTTGTTCGAAAAATCGCGTTTTTTTTAGCTTGTTCTCTATGCATCTCTTGCAACATGTGGGCTTATCTTGCCTGACAACTGCTGGTTTCACCTTCACAAAATGCCGCCGCTACTTATGCCACACATCCTGCCCATTATCCCTCCCTGAATGTTTTACCTTTACCGTCTTCTTCGGCACCGTTTGTCAAATATAAACATATTCAGTAGATGTATTCATCTGGTTGCGTTTACTCCGTTATGCTCAAATGAAGTTGATCGGCTCCATAAGGGAAGGACTTTGGCACGTTAAACCTGCAAATTTCAAACTCTGATCCTAAACTACTTGATGGCTTTGGTACATCCCAAACTTAGGCTGTCTATCTACAGCTAGCTCCGGCTGAGAATAGGCCCTAAGCTAATTAACCGACATTTTAATTCCTACATCGATGATTTTAGTCGAAAACACTGAGTATGCTTTTAGAAATTTTTAAAAGTATTTATTTCTCTTCTATTGTCATATTGAATGAAATTAAATATGTTTATTTAGCCGCGGTGTGTATGAAAGATGCAAACTAATCAAAGTCGAATAGTCCTCTAATTATTCAATATGGCGGCGCCAATGAAACATAATTTCACAGAGGCGGTTTTGTTTGCGAAAACAAATTTAGGAGTATCTAACCTTGTTTTGAAAGATAAACAGATTGAAACTCTAAAGACAGTTTACAATGGTAAAGAATTTATTGCAATATTACCCATAGCACATATTATATATCGCTTTTACGCGAGTGTCAGCGACATGGCGTGTTTACATAAAACACTCGTGCTTGGGTTATTTTTACTCTGTTGTCTAAACAAAACGGTGTCTAGTCGATAAGTCCCGCCCCAAAATGATCACGTGAGCGTTTTAAATGGCGGGTAATCAAGGCAGTGTCACATTCTGGGAAGTATGACGTAGATGGGTCGCTGCGTGCAGTATGGGCTTTGGTAGTGCTTATCATGTTTTGTTGTCCGTCGTCTGTTGAAAAAATCAATAAACCTGTGCTTCTAATAAAGGTATACTGTTCAAACTTGGTGTAGATTTCATTAGGTGAATGCCTTGACTGGATGCAATGATGAGTATTTACCGCATAGGCTAAGAGATAAACAATTTGGATCACGATATGTAATCTGTGTGGTTTCAAAACAGCAAGCCTTGACTAAGTACGATAATTAGCTTTTTTTCTGCTCAAGGTAAGCAAAGTGATAAACAATTTGGTAGACATGACAGATCCCTTAGGTGGTGAGTACTCAAATCCCAACAATAGATGGACAGGGGTTGCCTAAAAGGGACACAATTGTGATTTTATAGATTACTTCACCCAAACTACTTGATGTACAAAATTACAAATACTGCTTTGTCCAAATATAGTTGTTCGTCGCCATTGCGGATTTGAATTTCCTTGGACAAAATATCAGTGGTTTTGCAAGTATCTAGCTGCACAGGATCAAAGAATATTCATAGGCAGGCACTTATGCTTTAGTTGTATACAGTAGCGGATTAAAGTGGAGGCGCCGGAGGCGCTAGCCTCCGACCTGAAATAATCTCAAAAAATAAAACTGAAAGACAACACCGAATCCGTGGAGAAAATTTGATACGAACCCCTTGAGGCAGGGCCCAGTTATATTGAATAAGATACAGAAAGCATGTTAGTAAACCCACATGCGCCATAATCTCCGTCACAGAACAAAACTGCTGGTATTATGTCGAAAACTAAGACCAGTTACTGGTTGCCCGTTTAATTTGTATATTCCATAGCGTAACAATAACGTTACAGCCATAAACTTGCTTCGATCTCTGTTAATACTGAACCTAATTTAATCGCAAAATAAGCACGTGATTGATTTAAAATGTTTTATTCAGATAAGATTCATGTTAAATACGTACATTTGTTAAAAAAAATTAAGGATTCAAAAGGCCTATATATTAATTTGTCTCCATATTGATGATTTTAATACAATTACAATATGTACACTCCATATGGAAAATACTTTTAGCAGTATGGTAATAAGTAGCTATTAATCGTGCATGTTAGTAGATTTAATAGCGTTTGTCATTTTTAATGCATTGCCATGTCATACGCATAATTTTCTGAAGACGCACAGGCACCAATAAAGTATATTTGTGAGGGTCATCATAATTTTGTTAATACAATGCTGTTATATCTTGATTACTTGAAATCTACCGAAACTACAATAAATAAGATATAACTAGTATTTAACAATGGCTATTGGCGTATTTTAGATAAATGTATCAATTTGTGGACTGTATAGTTTAAAATCTAACATTGGCAAAACTTGAACAGTGTAACAAAGAGTGTTCCGTATCTTCTATATAGCGAAATGAAAAAGTTGGACTTCCCGTTAAGTGCATGGCTAATTTAAGGTAGTTTGCGTTGTTTTTATTGTGACGCAGTTTAGTATGGATTATTTGAGATTAAGGTTTTCCGGTGTACAAGTATTTAGGTAATGAAGTAGCATCATTAGTTAACTGTTCTTTAACTATTTGTATAAAAGGAGATGATTGTATAAATAAAATAAAACCAAGTACGAACAATCCAAACCATTAGACAAAATTCGAAGTCCTAAAAAAATGGTATAGGCAAAATGGTGTAATCAGCAAATGGACTGTTCACCGTGTACAAAATACACGACAAACAGTGGTAACAGGTGTCAGGAAGAGTAAGCTTACTTTGCCTGGCGCCACACCCGCCATAGCTGCATCCAAACCACAAGACGAAATCTCGGTAAAATAATATGTATAATATGTTCAGTTAAATTATTCAAGTCGTTATTGTAGTATACAGTTCAGAATTCGGCTTTTGGTAAGGGTTAATATCCGAGGATTTGGGAGGAACTAGTAAAGACAAATAACGTGGAGTCATTGTATCGACCATTTTATTGCATATTAAGTGAACCCAGATTTTTTATACGAAAGATTATGAGAGATAGGGCTTAAACGCTACTTTAAACTTAGAAACAAATCAATGGATTTATTTACTTTAAACTTCATACACATTACTACTTAAATAAACTCCTAGATGCCTGTGTTCTTTGTTATTAGTTAGTGCTGTTCCATCAAAGTAAAGATTAATAAGAGTAGGGTTTTGTTTTCTTGAGAAGGTGTAATCTTTGTTGTCCCGCCTCTTTCGAAGAAAGCAGGGGACTATTAAAATTGGTTCGTCTGTCTGTCTGTCCGTACGTCCGTCTGTCCAAAACAATAACTCTCCTTCTAATTGAGCTAGGATGTTCAAACTAATTGTAGGTGTTTATGAAGTCGGTGCCTTGATGGGGTTCGAATATGAGCATTTTCTGCTTAGGTTAAGCATAGATAAGCAATTTGATTGGTTGATGCTTTGGGACACAATAACTTTAGTTCTGAATAAGTGATAGTGATCAAACTTTGTGTATAGTTTCATTACATCAATACCTTGACTAAGTTCGATAATGAACATTTTCTGCTTAGGATAAGCAGAGCGATAAGCAATTAGATTGGAACAAAATAACTATCCTTCTAATTTAGCAACAATTTTTACACTTGGTGTAACTGTTTATTAGGTGAATGTCTTGATGGAGTTCGAAGATGAGTTTTCTGTTAAGGGTAAGCAGCGATAAGCAGTTTGATTAATTGATCCTTTGGACACGATAACTTTAGGTCTAATTAAGTGAGAGTGATGAAACTTGATGTATAGGTTCATCACATCAACAATACCTTGACTAAGTTCGATAATGAGCATTTTCTGCATGAGAGTAAGCAGAGCGATACGCAATTTGAAATACCAAATTTGCTATACTTGTATTGGAAATAACCACCCGATAAATACTTTCGGAACAATACATGTATATCTTTAAAGTTAAAATTCCAATTAATTTTTGACCAATTGCTAAGTTTGCTTTAGGTCTTCAATTAGAAGGAATCGGCGTCGAGTACCGTGTATAGGGACGATTGGGGTTTTAGGGTTATAAAGGGTGATTGATAATGTAATGTTTAAAGATCCTTTCGTCATAATAGTTCTGGTTTTGAGTAAGTTGAACGTTCAGTTGTCTGTATATTCGAAAATATTGCCTTACTTATTTTCATATTATTGTCTATGATATCATTTAGACATTATAACAACGGAAGCCACCACATCAACCAGAAATATACCAAATGGTACGTTTATATGCGTATATTTTTTTTATTTTATAACGAAACAAACTGTATTTATATTTTTAAATATAAACATGACAATTAAAGTAATTCAAACAAGACATTTTAATCCAATTCACAAATTAAAACAGCGTTACCTAAAATTTGGATTCTTTTAACAATTATAGCCGGTACTAACAACTCCATTACCACAACAGCACGACGTGGTAGGTTTTATCTTTCATCAAACCTTGCACTCCAGTTTCACAGCATCGTAATCCCATCCGTTCAGTGATAGTGTTGAAACCCTGTATGCAATTTATATAATATTATCTCATTTTAGCAATTCAATACGGAAGGGTATCGCTGCCAATATTAAATGCTCTGCTACAATGTATTTTCCATTGATTACGTGTAAAAAGTACAATGTACAAAGTATTAATACCGGTAATGATAAAGTCAAAATACCTCTAAGACAAGAGTAAATTTAAAACGTCAAATGATAAGTGTCAAATGACAAATGTTTTGTGGGAAAATACTTTTTTTGACGTGTCTACATTTTACATTTCTCTCATTACATTTTACATTTGCACTCTGCCACGTCCCATTTGTCCTTCACGCTTGGGTAGTTGGGTGACTGAATGGTTAGCACGTGCGTGCTGTAACATGAAGTCTGTCATTGAGTCAACTGGCGTGGTTTCGAATCCCCGGTTGTACGTGACAAGGAGTAGGGTCGCCGGTCCAACTTCGTGGGTTTTCTCCGGGTCCTCCGGTTTCCTCCCACTGCTAAAGACCCCTACGCGCAAACGAATTATGGAAATAAAATTGAACCATATGTTAGTCCCGAAATGACCTAGTTTATGTCGTGTGGACGTTAAACCCCATTTCTCTCTCTCTCTCCCTTCACGCTTTCTACATAGCATCTTTCGCACAGCATCAGC
The DNA here is from genome assembly GCF_932274485.2 of Patella vulgata. NCBI lineage: Eukaryota > Metazoa > Mollusca > Gastropoda > Patellidae > Patella > Patella vulgata. The sequence continues at coordinate 9,686,772 of NC_065886.2, read as the reverse complement.
TTTCATATGCAAATGTAGGATATCACGTGACGTATTAAAATATTGGCAGCGATACCCACCATTATTCACATGGTTAACAAATGTTTTGGTATTGAAGTTGCTGATCGTCATTTGCATTATTTGGACAATATCTCCCTTTTCTTGTGCAGAGGATAACCCACGCTAAAATGTACTGAATTTGATTAATTAACACTTAAAATTGACTATTATCACTTATATTGACTATTGATTATTTAACACTTAAATTAAATTGACTATTCAACACTTAAATTGACTATTCGACACTTAAATCTCAAAATATGAGCAATAGTTTATCTCCCGGCGTGGATTGAATTGGATGTACCAGAGGCCCTCCAAAACATATCTGGCTATATATGATTTTTAACGTTAAAGCGGTGAATAATTTTAATATGTCAATCCACAGGTCCGGTTATGTGGTTGTACAACTTCGCTGTTCCACAAGCGGATTAGTTTTACTTTATTATGACGCAGGGGGAAGATAACCCACCTTCTTCTCACGTCAGCAAAGTATGACATCGTGACTATTTTTTTTCTTAGATATACGTGAGCTAAATTGTTTTGTTTTTTTTTATCTTTTTTATTACTCCTTCGTATGTAAATAATTTTTATTTAAATCAACCTGTTCATAATATGTAATAGGTATTGGGCGTTAAATTTGTAATAAACAACAAAAATGTTTGGCATGTATTCACTATAATAACGTTTGCATTGGATGTCGAGTGTTAACACATTTTGAAATCATCATATCTGTGTAAATGCTGAAACCCTTTAGAGATTCAAATTTCAATACATTGTAGTTTGCAAGACATTAACTAAAGATCAAATGACGATCAGAGACTGTAACATATATGTTCGGGTTACATACTTATAAACATGTCGTGAAATGTTTTTAAAATGTTCTTGATATTCTTTTAATGAAAATTTTAATTCGAGTATATGAGATGATTTATTATTAAAAAGTTCATAATATTCAATTGTGCTGTCAGCTAAATGTTTGATCTTCGTACAACTGTTGATAATACCTACATTTTATATATTTAGATGAATATGAGATAATATTGTATGTCTAACTATTCCTACTCCCAGCTTGTCTTGTTAAATGTATTTATTACGGTGTTTTACGTCATTAATGGAGATATCTCAGGTTTCCGAAAATAAATTGGTTTAACAATGCAAATTTAAATAAAATCTGTAATAAATAACCTTTGTGATCTGTTGGGAAATTTTAGCCCTAAATATATAAAGTCGTTTATACATGTGACGCATCTTTTATTTGGTGATAGGTAATTAATGCGTAACATCACACCTAGTCAATCTAACAACTAGGCTTTGATTTTAAAATAAAATTAAAATGTGTTTAGAGCTTCAAATAGTTGTTTAGGACCAGAATAAGCATTCTAAACAATATTAAACCATTCATATATCTCTGATTTCTCCTGGCCTGATATTGTGGTAGATATTGACCAATTTAAGTTGATTATATTATATATGGTTTATACTATTTTTCTTGTTAAAGAGATATAACTGACTCTACTCCAAACCCCAGAACACTACACAACCCACTGCCTTGTCTGCACAAGTATTACAAAATAATAATTATAACAAGCTAAAGCGGGATATTTGCATAATTCATTTATTTGCAGTTATCTACGTTTAAAATTTCATTATAAATTATACATAATTATTTTGTAATGCCCTATCAAGACTTATCAACATATATTCTATCTTTGGCTTTCCTTATCAGCTTCCTGTACGTGTTTTACTGTCAACTAAGTTATGTTGCATTGTGTTTAATTGACAAGCTTGTATTGTTGTATGTGTTGTGTTAAACCCTACTTATGTTCCAACTTACTTGTTTGTTGTTGGCTTTAATCTGTTATCAGTTCACATATTAAAGCATTTTTTATTATTCTTTATAATTAATCGTATTTTATAAACACGTCTGTGTCATTCAGGAACAGGGCAACGCGGATACCCGCTCCTGAAAGAGTAATATGTTATTTTATTTGTGCCCCGTTCACAGCTTCTTAAATATATTTTTTCTTTTGTCGGGAGTGGGGGGGGGGGGTCCTCTGAGCGAATTTCCTGAAAACCGTAGTACGATTGGTCTACTCCTCGGTACCAGTACGCCATCTCTGATATATTATTGAAGAGAAAAATTGAGCTGTATTAAGGAAGTATATCGGGAAGGGGGGGGGGGACTAACGTCCACTATAAATAATCAGGTCATTTCTGGACTAACATGGTACACTTGTATTTCAATTTGCTTGCAGGTATCGACCTTTAGTAGGAAATGAAATGAAATGAAATGGGGTTTAACGTCCCACTGTTCTGGTCCGACTGGGCTAATGGAGACGGGTATACGCCATGCAGTGTGCTGTGAATTGACTTTTGCCCGGATAGCGGGGTGATGGCCTACTCCTTTATCGAATTCCAACTGCCAAGGGATCTTTTACGTACAAGCCAATGTGTGCACGGGACCTCGTTGTTTCGTCCCATCCGAACGAGTAGACAGCTGTCCTGCGCCACTGACAAGGGGAATCACGTTGCCAAAATAATCCTTTTTATGATTGCTTTGTGGTCTTTAGTTTGAACTGAGAGAGAGAGATATAATGTTTTAACAGCTAATTTAAATAGCTTAAATTTTGGCATTTACAATTGATATTCAACTAACTACAACACAAATTATATCTTCTGTCAGGTCATAGAATTAAAGTTATCACTGTGCTTAGATATTTTATGTCTCCCTCCCTTGATAATGCACATCAAGTTATTATACTATAACTTGTCTTTCTGTATTTATATATTTTTATCAGGTTGTCCTATTGTATCAATGGTACAATATTTATTTAAAAATTATTTCAATTAATGGTACGGGCAACGTGCCAATCGCACAGTATTGAAATATTGGACTCGCGTGACGATTCAATTGAAATGCACGTGATGGATAGTGTCTCTATTTTAAGTTTTTTATCGGTTTCGTGCAAGACATTGCGTAATATATTAAAACAATACTCGGACTTACGCCCAAGTGCAGTGTCAATATATTACTAAATGTCTCACTCTCGACCATTAAACCAAGCTTACTCTGATGTCAACGAATTTCATACTAAGGGGGTATGTCGTCACTACTTTTCCGGCGTCCGTCCTTTCTCAGAAAGTTAGCAAAACAATCTTATCCGTATTTCATTTATACAGCAACAAATCAGGAATATTTGTAAGGTGGGCGTAAACTCACTTAATGTATTTTTTCTTTGTATAAAGCAGGGTTCGGATTAACCTGCCATGGGGCCCTTTTAGCAACAGGGAATATTCTGATCATTCAGCCAAACTCAAGCAAATGCAATTTGTATGTCAGTATGGTAGATAGTTAGATTTATTTGGCAAAAACCTATACATATACACCCCCATCCCTTTGTTAAACTCTGCAGTAACATATGACAGACTTATTATATTACAAAATCCTTTTTAGTATAATATTGTAGTGTAATCAGTCCCGGCCTCTTTATCTATGTATAAAACATAACCGTCAGCTAAGCTTAAATTTGGATTGAATTTTAATTTCATCCTTTGACTGCCATTGTGGAATTTTTGAAAACACTGGAGAAACTTTCCATCCAATTGCCGTCGCTCAAGCAGTGATATTTGTAATCTACGGATATTCGACACCTTCTCACACCTGACACACATTAAAATACAGATGTGACCTAACCCTTTTGTGTTGGCGTACCATTATGGTATGGGCAACCTGCCAATCGTACATTATTGTATGCTAAATGAAATATTAGATTCGCGTGACGATTTAGTTGACATGCACATGAAGGGTGTTCTCTGAATTTTAAGTTGTTTAATGGTCTAGAGGAAGACATTACGTAATATATTGAAACAACACCCGGACTAACGTCCTCGTGTAGTATCAATATGTCTCGATATCGACCATTTCAACACATGGCACATAAGGCTGCAAACGAGGTACATGGCATATTCTCCGTCACCTTTAACTCGCAGTAATACAGTAAAATAAAACTGCACGGTGGAGGCACATAAAACTGTAAATTAGACACATGACCTACTCTTCGTCATTGTTTAACAAACTATTAAGAACAACCGTTTAAAGATTGTGTACATAGTAGTTATTGATCATTATCTCTTATTATTACAGACAATGGTGCTGTATGTAGCTACAATTATCTTATTCTCACCACAGTAGCCCTGGTTCTTACAGTCTATAACATGGTTGGTGTTTTAAGTTATTCAGTATGGCATGTCCAATCTGGTTCATTTGTCAAACAGTATGTTTACAAATTAGTTTTGGCGATTTTCCCTTTTCCATGAAAATGATTTGTAAGATTTATTTGGCGACACTTTCCCTATTCTGCGAGGGATATGTGTCGCTCCTTACTCGGGTTCCGTTGTTTAAAGGACAATGTTGGTGTCATTCAATATTTCCTATGTGATAGAACATTCCAAATATTGTTTTAACATAGAAATCTTTGCTACGGTAGATGCGTAACGATGTTGCGCAAAAATAGGGAAACACGAATTATCCTTATATATAACTGAAGTAGAGAGCGATAACAGATACACGGTCGATTTTCAGCTCACTGATAATTCCTTTGAAGACGAAAATGTGTTATATTAGACTGTCGGGGGATATATGTTCGAAACTAACAATTCATAAAAAGAACTGAGTTCAGTAGAAAAAAGAAAGGGAGAAAAATAGAAAAAGTGTGTGAATTCCCTTGTTTTTATTCAATCTCTACCTGCACATTTTAAGCGATAATTATAGTTTTTGGGGTTGTTTGTTTGTGGTAGCCCTATAACTAAACTAAAGTCATATTCCAATCACAAATCGCAACCCGGTATGCGCTCTAAATCGGCAATTAGGCGATCTTATCTGTTATCGCCCTATACTCGTGTGTTCCTTTTTTGCAGCAATTCACGTTTCTTCAAATCTTCATTACGCATCTACCGTGTTATATTTGCATTTCTGCCACAATGTCAGCACTATGAGTATACAGCAAACGTTTCATGGTTAAATTAGCACACTTCGGCTCAAGTATTAATATTGATTTCAATCAATCCAATTCTTAGAAAGTCCGGACTAGCGATAAAGAATATCCCCCCATAGATGAGTAATATACATTATGATGACACTGTTGACTTATGAACCTATGCCTTTTAGTAATGACATCTTTTACCATTAAATCATGTAAGTGGTCATTATTATAGACTAATGTTTAGTATGTATATAAAGTGGTTAGAAATGATACAGTTGTTATTAATTACCAGATGTGCAACTACCTGTAAAAGATATTACCTCTGGTGTAAACGCGTGACTATTTATAACAATAATCACTATTGGATATACACACCGCGACAATAGCTGTGTATATCTTTCAATAGTCATGGTCTTAACACCTTGGTGACAAAACACATACTTAATGACTACTGCCTGATTACTAACACTTTAACTGACTAATAAACATTATTGATATAAAATGACCACTTTGATCAGTGACTGTCGTATTTTTCATTTATAAAGGTTCCTTGTTGTTTAGTCAACCCAATCGACCCAAAATATATATATATGTACATAATATGTCTATGTCTGTGAAAATGTTTATTGTCCTATGTACATATATATGAAAACCTAACCATCCTAATATTTCTCACTAGTCACATTGTAAATTAATGCACCTTGTACACATAACACGTCATTGTCTGCGATATCACCTCGGTGGAAGCGGACGTAAAATACAACTAACACTAACTAACTTTAGTCAACGTTGTCTGCGATATCACCTCGGTGAAAGCGGACGTAAAATACAACTAACTTACACACACTTAGTCAACGATATCTACTTTATAGTCTATGTGACACATTCGAGCACAGAAAACGTGTTGTTTATGAAATTAATCTCGATTAAACCCCAGTCGTTACAAAAGCAGTATTTTTAATATACATGTACATCTGATTTATTCGTTTGTTTTCAACATTTAGACCACAGAAACCAAAATTAATCCACTGAAAAGTAAATGTTTACCAGCTCCACATACTGTATTAGAATTACCCTAAACAAACTTAAAGCACAAGCTTGCCATGCTAACTCAGCAATAACTATTTATATTGAATTTCACTCTTGAATTTCGTCAACAAAAGTCATAAAGGTCTTGTTTTTTTTTCTTCTCTAGATTCTACTACTACCCCAATAGAAAATTCGACTGTGGCACAATTATCCACTATCAGCTCTGATTTATCATCACCCGAGAAGCACGTAGGCTCTGTCCATCAACCAAGAAGCTTGTAGTCAGTTTCTAATCTTTAGAGAATACATAGTGTCAAATCTTCCACGAAGTATGTAGTCAGTCTCCCGAGAAGCACCCAATTAGTGGGAAACCCCCCTCGAATAATGTAGTCCGTATCACATCGCGAATAATGTAGTCGGTGTCAATTCGTCCGTGAGGCACGTAGTCCGTGTCAAATCTTCCGAGAAACATGCAGTTAGTGTCAAATCTCCCGAAAAGCAGTGTCCAGTATCAGGAGAGGGACGTGATCAGTGTTAAATCTCATGAGCAGCATGTAGTCAGTGTCAAATTCCCAGAGAAGCACGTGATAAACTCGTAGTCAGTTCCTAATCGCCTCTGAGAAGCCCCTGGTAAGTTTCAAATCTACCGAGAAATGTAAGTCATTGTAAATCTCTTGAAAAGTGCAAAATCTCTTCAGAAGCAGTCACAATCTACCGCGAGTACATGACGAGTGGCAAACACAAGAATAGCATATAGTGGATGTTAAAATATCCCTAAATTAGGATGTCAAGACCTCCCGGGAAGCACGTGGTCAGTGTCAAATCCTGGTAAAAAGCACGTGGTCAGTATCAAAACCCTCATGGAAGAACGTGGTCGGTGTCAAAACCTGTCACGAAGCACGTGGACTATGTCAAAACCTGTTGCGAAGCCCGTGGTCAATGCCAAAACCTCCTGGGAAGCACGTGGTCAGTGTCAAACCCTGGTGAGAAGCACGTTGTCATTATCAAAACCCCCAAGGAAGCACGTAGTCGGTGTCAAAACCTGTCACGAAGCACGTGACCTGTCAAAACCGGTCGCGAAGCACGTAGTCAATGTCAAAATCCCTCGAGAAGCACGTTGTTCGTGTTAAATTGCCCGGGCAGTTGGTGGTAAAGCTTAAATATCACAGAAAGCCCGTGATGAGTGACAAAATCTTCTCAGAAGCACGTATAATCCATAGAGATTAAGACCAGCTGTCCTAATTTTCCAGAATGAGGAATGGTAACATCTACCGAGAAGCAACAGTTCGGGCGTCAAGTGGCATTTTTTTCTCCTAACCCACTTTTATTTGATATACTTTTTTTTTCTCTCTGTGGATTATGCTTGTATACCTTTTCACCAAATTTTTCTAGGGTGGGTGTGTTCAGAAACTCAGATACCCAAGAGGGCGGTCAAAAATGGCGAGAAAAATGTATTAAAATTCTATTTTCTCACTACTAAGGCATGTAAGATGTCATTTTATATGTTTTCGAGGCTGCTGGGCACGAATCTGCAGTCGATTTGCCAAACCGATCCCTAGCGACCGAGGTATCCAAGTTACAGCTGCTTGCAGCTTATCAAACTATATAGAAAAAGAAATGATGTAATTTAAGAACACCAATCACCTGTCAATCCCTGAAATATGGCACAATAATATTACAGTTAAATCATTAAATACTTGATCACGGGGTTTTATTGAGAAGGGTTAGGTTTTCCTACAAAAGGTATTGCCATCAGAGATGAAAAGTTGCAACGAAAGAGTCACCCAAACAGATAAAGTCGGTGACTCATATTCAGTATGCCTCTGAATCACAAAACAGTAGGTCTGAAGTCCAAACCAGGTGTTTGCCGGGCACGTACTTTGGGAATTTCCTACATGGTGTGTTTCTTTTCAATACCATTGAATGCATATCTGGTATCACCAACACGTAAGTCTGATAGGGTATCTGTTTGTGGGTGTGGCTGTGAGGGCTGTGATTCTGGTCATGAATGCTTGAGCTAGATTTGCTCAAAAGTGTACCACATGGAAATGGTACAGCAGTGTACCTTACATCTTCATGTATTACAAAAACACTTCTGACATAGTGGGGTACTCCTGACTGAGCTATGTAATTGCCAGACGACAGCTAGGATTTGAAGTTATTCAGCACCACCACAAGAATCAAGAATGACCACTGTCAGACAGTTTTTGTGGTAACCCTGACAGGCACGCCCAAAATACCACGCACCCCACACAGGCTACCACCTAAATTTACGTGGAAGTTGTTCAGCACCACCACGGGGATCATGAATTACCATTATCAGACAGTTTATGTGGTGGGGTACCCCTGATAGACACGCCCAAAATGCCACGCCCTGCAACAAGGCTAGATTAGCTGAAGCCTGTACCACCTGAATTTTCTTGGAAGTTGTTCATCACGCCGAAAATGCCACACCCCGCAACTAGGGTAGGTTAGCCTAGGGATCACACTGCCCTCGACAGCCAAGCGCCTAACCCCCCCCCCCACACACACACACAAATGACTTTAACAGCTGGGTTTAGAATTATGCGTATTACATATTTTATGAGTATGTAATCTCTATTAAAGATTAAGTAATCGCATGAAGAATAATAAGTAGTGATTCAACTCAGTGACAATGACATACCATCCATCGGTGTTTAAAATATTATATGCATTAATATCTATTAGGAGAAAGTCCGGTTGCCAACCCCCAATTTAAACCTTGACATGGAAATATAGTTCACCTTATGTTTTTAGTGGATTATATATCATCAATATATCTATTCTCAGAATCTGGATGATTCCACCCCGACACCCTTGGGGAAATTTAAATATTTAAGATGGCCGACATGGGCCATTTTCTAGTTATATAATTTATACATAATACAAATTCTCTTGGACCTCGGTATGAAGGTGGTTTCTATCATAATTTGACCCGCTGAATTCAATGAACTTGGGTAAGGACGGCCAGCCCTCGATAAACTACTAGAAGGTTTTATTACTCAACAAATACCTTCTCGAAGTATGTAATAAAACCTAATCGGGTGCGTATCATGCAACATTCATGGTTAGTTTTTGTTATAATCTATTTCAAAATCGACATACTTGGTTATTCAATATCAGCTTAGCCCTTGTATCATAATAATACCATGATAAAGCAACGATTGGATCATTTATCGAGTAAAGTTATTGATTTATACGTGGTTTAAATCACCTGAATAGGTAATAGGTTTTATTATGTTTAAAGAGATCATTTTTGTTCGTATGAGTTGTAAGTCTCTAGCTTGACGAATGTAGGTGAAACACAGCTTCCCAGGCAAATTCTTCATGCAGTGTATTAACATGGATAACTATAATAAATAAATATAACCCGAATTTTTAGGTCAGATATATAAGGTGTGATATAGCCACTTTGACTCTACCCCGATCTCTCAATCATTTATAGTGAATAAAATATCTCTTATAAAAACGCTCGTATGTGACAGAAACCAGGGTCACCTGTCCATCCTCCTGGGTTTTCTCCGAGTCCTCCGGTTTCATCCCACTGATATAGGCCCCCCTGCACAAGTGAGTTATTGAACTAAGGTTTTACCATATGTTAGTCCCGAAATGACAGCTTGTGAAAAGAAGACGTCAAACATACCCCCTCTGTATTCAATATGGACATTGGACTATAATGTGACGTTGTAGAGAAGGTATTTAAATGTGTTTGACTTGTTGCTCTGTTAAACACGTTTAATGTTATTTCTATTGTATGTGCAACCAGGAAAATACTGTGTGTTGTCAACAGAATTAAATAACACACTAATGACTGGTGTCTGAATGACAAATATTCTTTACAGATCAAAGGGCAATGCACGGTCATTATATAGCAACTACTTAAAATTATATACGCCTGACCAATTAAACAGTTTATACAAAAATAATACAAGGCAATGGGGGTTAACAATTTGGATTTTTTATTTTTAGGTGCAATCCTTTTTGAAACGGGTCTAATTTTTTCTTTTCAATAGTTCCAAACCGTAGCAACCCGACAAAAAGAACTACAATACTTTGTCTTTCAGACGATATTATTTACAAAATAAAAAGAAGAAATCGATACATAAAGTTTAATATAGATATAATCAACATGACGACAGAGAAACGGTAATCTTGATAATAAAATTCTTGGAACCACGCCCAGATATATTGTACTGTTATTGTATATCATCCACAGCGCAATTGTCCTTAAAAGTAATATAATAAGAATATTGTACAATGGCTGATAACCACGTTATAATGAAATACTTCATACAGCGTAAAATCAAATGAAATGAAATTTAATGTCCTACTGTTCTGCTCCGATCTCATGCAGTGTGCTCAGAGGGGAATTTTGCCCAGGATACGCAAACATGTACACATAATCTTCATTTATCGTCCCATCCGGCCCCTGTCAAGCACACCGTCCTATCCCAATGGAAAGGGGAAACAATAGTGACAAAACCCGAGTTTTTTCTCAGCCAACACCGGGAATGTCTTTCACAGGGGAACAAATTGATAGTTTGGCAATACCGTTAAGAATATGATGATCTAGATCCGGGCTTGTACATTGTTGATAAAAATATCAGTGTTGGTTGGGAAAAATAGATTGTGATAATTGGCACACCCATAGCATCTACAATGCACAAGTCTATGGAAGACCGAACAGCTTTTTATTCAGTGTTCTTAATCCTTATTTCTTAATTCACAGTCATTAATTCTTATTTCTTCATTTGTGGTCGTATTGAGACATTTGTATAATAAAATTAAATTTCAGAAAGACAATTTTAAATTTTTCATTGTGTTTTTAAAATCATGAACTGACTAATACTGATATTGTTTTTCTTCTGAGATTTCAAAATTTAAAACAATGATTTAAATATTTATTTATTCTACCAGTGTAACCTGATTAACGTAATACCATGTCTGTTGATTGCATTGTTATTGTATGGTTGTCATGGTGATAACTGTAATCAATGTTTTTATACTGTATATATACTATTAGGTCATCGATGAAAATGCTTGTGTGCTACCACTCCCTTAGTTTGATTCTATAGTCCTGTCAATGTCATGTAGGACATGATTTGACGAATATTTAAAAAATAAGGCGCTGCGTCAGTCGGGTTTTTACAATTATGTTACTGATGACACAATATGATCCCAATGTTTTATTGTAACTAATGTCACTGTGACATCATCATATCATTGATTATTTATAAAGCGTGACGTATTAAAATCACAATCAATAAAATTAATTGGTAAAGATGTTAAAGGGAATTTGTTGCAGTTCTTGGCTTTTTAGGTCGGGATTGTCGCCTGTGTTTGGTTTATTTTTAAAGCAATATATTTTATTCATAATTGTATGTGAATAGGGATTGGGGAACAGTCATATCTTATATTGGACCCTTCTCTCTTCGTCTTTGGGTTATTTTAATTAAATAGTATACTAAATTGGAAATAATAATGTACACATTCTCTGGACTCGGCACCCCAAAATAATCAATTTTGTTTTAATAATACCAAATAATGTTATACCTAATAACATTCAGCAATGATTAGTATATCATAAATTATATGATGGCTGAGGTGGGCACCTGGATTAAACCAAGTGTTTGGTAAATTATGTGATGGTTGAGATGGGGGCTGGGTTCACCAACCAAGTGTTGGGGTCGAAGACGGACTTGCAACCTTTCACTAACAGAGACACTACAAATTGTTAGGAAAATGACTAATGATTAGTTTGTTTATTTGGCGTCAGATGTAGCCTTACATGATCATTGACCCAAATCTGGTTCCTGGTTTTGTTTTCCATGTAGTGCGTTCCTCCGGCACTTACTATTTAGTACTGAACTCAGAATAAATGCAACTATGGAAGTCAAATAAGAATGATGTGACGCTGCCCTGGCTGAATTGAATTAATTTATTGTAAACAATATATAAGTAATATTATATTTATAGGGGAATCCCCTGCTATTTCCCGCACGTTCTACATAATGACATAGATACATGTACAGACTTAATTGCACAAAAAAATAGCTGTAACATGATAAAGGTTGTAGTCAAACATAAATATGCACAGCAAAACAACAACCTGTTACCCAGGATGGGCGTTATCTATTATATCACGTGATCTATCGCGTCAACAGCACTAGTCAACACAATAACACATCATAACGCATTGCCGAGAAAAAAACTTGCAAAATCATTTTATGAAATGTCACAGTGACATGATCATTTGGAGGCGAGGACTTCAGCTCTGTGGGAAAACCCTATATTTGCATTCTGTGAACGAAACAGTACAATAAATTGATTGGTTGGTTCTAACACAACTCTAATCACGTGATGCAAAGTTTAAAGTTCAATGCCTCGAACCAGTTCCAACCAACGCGCATTCAAGGAACTAAATTAGTATTTGCTATGTAATGCTTACTCTATTTCTCTATTTAAATGCGTATGCAATTTTCCTTATGTTTTTGGCATGCCTATGATAATGCTGTGGTGTTCTATTGCAATATATATTAATTTCGTATTAATTATTTTATCAACTTGATTTTAGTCATCTTATTTCACCTATCGTCCTTGTCTGTTATAAACAGGTTGACCTGAATAATGACAAAACATACCTGTACAGTTAAATATGGTAACGTATGGAAAAGCGTGGGAATAAACACCTGCTCCTGTTCTTTAATCCGTCGCAAGTTTGTTGTATACTAGCACAACATCTTATGATATTGTATAATGGTCTTATAGTATAATAAAACTAATTTTAAAAGATAGATATCGTATTGAAATATTTCGATTGGCATTCGGCTGCAAAATGCAGAATTAGGGTCACCTTGGGCACTTTTCTTTGTGTCTTTTTAATTTCAAAAACTTATTTACATGGTTTGCATACACATACGTACAGGGAAACTTTCCACACCAGATCAGCATTACTAATAGCCAATTGTATAAATATAAATATATAAAGCTCATTATTCTACGAGTTAACAAAAAAAAACCAATAACAACTTTTGTTGTTGAAATAAATATGTTAAACTATTATCTTAGATACGAAATAAATCGCATTAGTCATGTCAGTAATATAATACATATAATGTATTCACATGCAGTAAACAAACACGAATGTGTCAAAGGTCGGCGAATATTATACCCTACGAAATGGGACCCATACATATGTCTAATTTTATCAACATTTGACACGATTATAAACTTTCCTGGTTCGATATGTGCAACTTGTGACAATGACTGGGAAGTAAAATACTCGTCTGAAGTAGAAATTGCCGAACTCAGAAACAAAAAGAAGGCGTGGCCAGGTGAGAAATTTTGATGATTACGACTTGTTGTGGCTATATTTTTAAAATTTAAACACAACATATTATAAAGTGGCACGTTTTGCATCATTTGGTTCTAGTAGTTTATCTGGAAAATTGTTAGTTAGGCCAGAATTAAATTTTTAGGTGTTTATTAACAAGGAAGTGAATTAGTAGATCATAGAAAACGGAACAGGGCGAATCAGCCGAACTGTAGACCTCATGATTTAGGTCATGTTCTGTTGTTCGTACATCCGGGTAGGCAGACATGCAGTGCATTGAAACCTTATACAAAGATAACAAAATAATTCCCAGTAAAAAACTGGTAGTTAAAAACCACATCGATAATAAATTTTCTGGGAAATAAATGTACATGTACAGACCCAACTTCCTACACATGATAATGGTATGGACATGGAATTTGGCCCGTGTATAGAAATATCATTTTGTACAATTTTTAAGTACACATAGGTTTATAAGACGACCGTATCCCCACATAAAAACTCACCCTGCCTTCCGCAAATATCCCGGGTCAATAACAACATATTTTCGAGTACTCAGTGTACGTTAAATATGGCCAAGTATTTAACACTCTCATAAGTCACATTGTAAATACACGTGTGTGTAGATTAAAGATATGGCATATGCCAATCTCCATTAACTTAGTCGGAGAAGAACAGTAAAGCGTTAAACCTCATTTCACTTCATTATAAAGATCGACATCGTCTTCTTCATGAATTTAAGTACAAACATGAAATGATTTATACAGGGGCGTTAATCTGATGCATTATGCAAGAAGTATTAAATATCAAGCATACGGGACAAGAATTAATATTATTTCTAATAGGATAGAATATTGCCAGAGCAGCGACAATATCGTTATTTACAGGCTATTATATATGTTTACAGCCATCACCCTTAATCAGGAATTGTTGAGACAATCTCAGTAATGGATTTCATCCACATTTTCAGATTAGATTAGAACTTGTGCTCTTTTCATCAAATTATTTTATTTTAATTTGGGATACATGTTTCAAAGGACCAAATTGGACAAAAAAGTTAATAACTCTATAGTGAAAAATGGACAAACATGACAATAGCTCGAAAGTGAAAAGGCGTTTATTTGTTAGGATTGGACTAAAATCCTGGGTCGACCTGGGCACTGGTTGGTGTGCACGTGAATGAACCTATGATAGTTGAAATTCGACGAATAGTTCGTGGAAATGCCATTGTCTGGTTAAATGTTTTCATTACAAATGAGCGCAGGGGTGTTGGGTGACCGAATGGTTAACAAGTGCGCGTGAAATCTCTCTGTCTCTCTCTCTCTCTCTTTCTCTCATTATAGCGAACTGCATAGCGTAAGCCCATCTCCAGTAACCCACTGATGCAAGAGAGAGTAAGAGTGTGTGTGAGAGAGAGAGGGAGAGAGAGAGGACATGTGGTTTGACGCCAACTCGACACAAACTAGGTCATTTCGGCACTAACTTATGGTTCAATTTTATTTCAACAATTCGCTTGCGCGTAAGGATCTTTAGCAGTCGGAAGAAACCAAGGGACCCGGGGAAAACCCATGAGGTTGGACAGGCGACCCTACTCCTTGTCATGTACAACCGGTCGCCTGTCTAACCTAGTGTGTTTTCCCGATGTGCCCCCCCCCCAACTGCTAAAGATCCCTACGCGAAAGCGAATTATTAAATGTCAGTCCCGGAAAGACCAAGTTTGTGTTGAGTGGACGTTAAACCGATATTTGATTATGTATGTAAATACTTTAATCTGTGGTATATGGAGCCTGTCACGTAAGGATACGATATAAATTAGAACTTTGATCTTTGTTATGAAAAATTATGCTCCGTATGTTGAAGATATGTATAAGGTCATATTTCTTTCTTCGTGGAGAAGGTCTTATTATAACTTAAAATACAGATGTGACGTCACGCTTGGATGTTGGCGTACCATTATTTCAAATAATCGTACGGGCAACTTGCCAATCGGATATTATTTATACTAGTGAAATATTGGACTCGCGTGACGTTTTTCACTGTAAAAGCACGTGTGGAGTGTCTGTATTTTAAGATTCTAATGGTCTCGAGCTTAAGACATTGCGTAATATATTGTAAAAACACTCGGGCCTACGGTCCGCTTGTTACAATATATTACTTATTGTCTCGCTCTCGACCATTAAATAATACATATGCAACGATCAAGTCAATAATTCAGCAAACGAATATGTTGGCGGTGTAGGGGGTGGGGATGTGGTGTAATTAAAATCCGCACGACTTCCTACTGATATGGATTTTTTTATGGATGGGGGGATACGCCATGCATAAAATATGCAACTTCTATATTTTGTCACTATACTGTGAATTAGAGGGAGTTCTCCGAGTACTTATTTTATCAGAATACAGTTTAGTGACATACAAATGAACCGAATTGAAAGATCAATGAACCGAATTGAAAGATCAATGAACCGAATTAAAAGATCAATGAACCGAATTGAAAGATCAATTGAAAGAGCATATTCTTTTATGGAAACTAAACAAAAGAATCAGTATTGGTCGATTCCTGTTCTGGATATTTTTCTCGTATATTTTCTGCATAAACAATTCAACGGAATATGAATAGAAAATACGTTTTTTATAACTGTATCAATTAGTCTGACTAGTTCTATGTGTAGGATAAAGCACGAGACTGAGGTTATGCTGGGGAAAGAAAGACTGAAGAAAATAACCCGAGGGTTTTTTTCTGAAGTCTTTCTTCCCCAGCATAACCGAAGTCGAGGACTTTATCTTGCTTATAAACCGTCTATGTTGACATGTACGGAAGATGAGAATATCTCCGAATTCCCGTAAGAAAAACCTTATATCATGGTTTCTTATGGAAAAAAAACCTACCCTGGAAGAATAACCCGGTATAGGTTTAAAGAAAAACTTTCAGAAGAATAACCCCAAATTTCCCTGTATATACAAAGCCGACCCGACTTTCAGACCGCAAGTTATTCCGGGCATGGAATGTACCCCACAGATCAAAGAGATTTACCGTTACAGGTTTATAATTTATACATAAAGTCTATAATGGTGACAGAAGGGACTATAGAGGTTACAAACGTAGATGCTTCTAGGTTGGTAACAAGGTTGCTAACAAAGAAGTACAAACCCAAAATTTTTGAATATCTACCGGCTCGTACATAAATAGCTAAGCAAGATATACAGATTTTAAAAAAAAATTGATAATTGGAGCCTCTAGAGTGTTAACAAGGTTTCGTAACAAAGCGGGGTAATTCAGAATGTGAACATCAGGAATCATTTAAAATCAATATACTACACTCTCTTATATAGCCGGATACTCACATTTCATGATATTGGATAAAAATTATAGTCTTTGTAGTGTTGATTACTATGCCTCGGTCGCTCTCTTGTAATTATAGAACCAGACATGATACACACGAAGATAAACATTGAAGCACAAGGGCACTAATTTGAATTACAGATGAGATGACTATAACATGATATAGGGTTTAATTTGCTACTTTTCCGCACCCACTAAGCTAACACTGATAGGCAGACTCGGCGCAATTAGCTAGGAGGTAAATTTTGCCCGGATAGCGGCTAGGGTCTACTCTTATTTTGAATTCTACTGCCAATGGTTCCTTTATGCGCATGGCAGCTTGGATTTTCGTGCCATTCCAACAACTAGACGATGTCCTTGTTAGACCTTACGTCCTGCACCACTGAAAAGGGGAACCACTCTGGAAAATCCTAATGAACTTTCACAGCCAACACCAGGGTCGAACACAGAACCTCCAAGTTGGCAAGCCAACCTATTTCTCGCTGTTGCGCCGCGGCTCCCGAAAACGGTGATGATATACATGTACACTGAATTTCCATGTGGGCGTATAAAAAACTAGATTCTTAGCACTTTATGATGTTTTATTGTGTATAAATACGTTAGTTCAATCATACAAACTATTTACATTTTAACATTAATTTTAAGCAGTATCATATCCAAAAATGGCGTCCAAGGACACAGATGATCAAGAAGTGGGCGAAGCCGATCTTCAGAAATGTAGACGTCAGAGAAATGGGCATAGAGTTTACTTACGAAAATGTACACAAACTGTGAAATAACTTTTTTCATGTATATGCCGTGGTGATTCCACGGAAATATCCCGTTTAGAGGGTGTCAAGCATGTTCTAAAAGAAAAGACTATTTTGGCAAGTTTGGATCCAGTTATCTTGGACCGATTAGAGATCGAGGAAGAGGTTGTCAACGAAATCTGTGAAGCTAGTGAATTTCAAGAGGTAATCGCCAGTAATATAGTAGATATAGATTTGGTCCTGGGTAATTTGAAAATCTCCAATGTCTTACCCGATGATCATACCCATAGGTGTACGGGCTCCATGACAGTTAGGGGGACAGAACCCGAAATGCCCGAAAAAATTTCGGGTTTACAGACAGCGGCGCCGGTCTTCCTCGAAAGGCGAAGAAGCCGAGCTTACCTTGTATGCGCCCCCCCCCCCCCCAAAGAAAATGTTGGAATATTTGACGGCTGCAAACACGTTTTCCTGCTATTTCAGCCCGTGAACAAACCAACTTCAAAGTGTTCTATATAATATAGCCTAATTAAGATGGCTGACTCGAATTCCAATCAAAAGATCGATCGTTTACAGTCCACGGCGACGGAACCGTTGAAAGAAAATTTAAATGCCGCAAACGCATTTTCCTGCTATCCCAGCCTGTGAATTCAGCAACTTCAATTTGGTCCAATATAGCCTACCTGGCTGACCCGAATTCCAAACAACCAATCAATCGTCGCGGGGTATGGGAGTATCACCCTCCCGGAGAAAATTTTGAAAATTTAACCACCGCAAATGCGTTTTCTACTATTCTAGCCCGTGTAAGCAACTCCAAAAGTATCACATGGTTTTGTAACCGAAATCACATTCTGAATTCCAACCATCCAATCAGACTGTTGCAGCTGCTTTCACAAATAATAATCGATGCCCGAAAATGTCGCACAATGTACTGTGGCTCAAGACAAAATGTTTTAATCCATAGTCAACTCAGTACAAATTCGTGGTATTCAATTAAAATTAGTGTTTTATTAGGGCTCGATGACAGTTAGGGAAGCAAAACTAGAAATGCCTGAAGAAAATTCAAGTTTACAGACAGCGGCACCGACTTTCTTCGAGAGGCGAAGAAGCGGAGCTGACCTTGTATAGACCCCCCCCCCCCCCCCAAGAAAATTTTGGAATATTTGACGGCCGCAAACGCGTTTTACTGCTATTCCAGCCCGTAAAATTAGTGTTTTATTAGATTTTGGGCACTTTATTTTGCCAAGTGGATGAAATAATTTTTTTTTCACTTTGTTGCCCGAAAAGTCAGCTTGCCCGAAAGTAAGGGGGGCAGCCTCAACCAAGCCTCAACCAACGCTCGCCAAACTGGAGTTGCCTCCCATTCGTCAACTGAATCACACGGTCTTGGCTTCTCAAATCAAAGTAATAACGGTGACCGGGACAATACAAGATAGGTACACAGAGCAAAACTACCCAATCTTATCCTAGGCCACAGTTTAATGGAGATCCGAAATCGTGGCAGTCTTTCTGGGAAAGTTTCAAAACAGCTATTCAGGAAAATACAGAAATTCTAATTATTTACGAAGCCTGTTGGGTGGGACAGCCCTGAACTGTGTAGCCGGCATGGCACTAACCGGTGATAATTATGACGAACCTGTAAATATTTTGTCCGATCGTTTTACCAATAAACAGATAATAATTTCTAGTCATATAGATGCTCTCCTGAGTTTACCTACAGCCGCGAATATTCATGATTTAAGAAAACTTAGAACTTTATATGATTCTATAGAAGTACACATTAGAAGCTTGAAGTCCTTGGGTATTAGTTCAAAAAGTTATGGCACAGTATTGATTCCTATAAATTTTAAACAAGATTCCGGAAGATTTAAGATTAATTATTAGCAGAAGATTCAGTCAAGAACAGTGGGATATTGATGATGTATTAGCAACTTTTAAGAGTGAGTTAGAGGCCGGCGAAAGAATAGACTTAATGCGAACTAAACCTGCTCCTGTCGTTAGTTACAGTACCGCTTCAACCTTGTTCTCCAGTAATTTACGAGACAGTCATACAGTCCCATATTGTGTGTTCTGTAGAGAGCAACATGCGTCTGCAGATTGTACTGTTGTAGTTGATATTTCAGATCGTAGAGTAATCCTTCGTAGCCCTTAATTTTAAATTAGGTTGGATAATATCAGGCCCATTGAATAATTGTAATTTGAACAATGGCTGTACTGTTAATCTATCATCCACACATGTATTGCATATTTCAGCTGAAAGCCATAGTACTAGTGAAGGTGATATTAATTTAGTTAAGAATGAATTATCAAAGCTTTGGGATTTAGAAACAATAGGTATAACAAAAGATGAGTCCAGTGTACTTTCAGATTTTATTGAAGATGTTCACTTTAATGAGTCATTCCAAAGGTATGAAGCTAAGCTTCCATTTAAGGATTATTCACCTATTTTATCTGATGTTTTTTTGAATCTTCAAAGTTCCTTATTGTATAGATTACAAAGAAGCCTGATGTTTTACGAGAATACAATAGAATTATTAATGTGCAATTGGGTACAGGCATTATTAGTAATGTTCATACCTGTCAAATATCTTATCCAGATAATGTTCATTATTTAGCTCACAGAGAGGTACTACGTTCCAGTAAAGATACAACTAAGCTTAGAGTGGTATATGACGCTTCCGCCAAACTGGGTGGTTTAAGTTTAAATTACTGTTTATTTGCAGGCCCTTCATTGAATCCTTATTTATGATATATTGTTGAGATTTCGATTGAATGCTATTGCAGTTTTAGCTGATATAGAGAAAACATTTCTGAATACTCTTATAGCCCCAGAGCATAGACATTTCCTAAGATTTTTATGGGTGAATGATCCCTTTAAAGACGAATTTTTAGTTCAGGTTTTTAAATGTAATCGTGTTGTGTTTGGTGTCACTTCCAGCCCTTTTATTAGACACAACCTTAACCTTCATTTTCCTTAAGGATTTAGATTTTATACATAGAACTTTGAGATCATTGTATGTAGATGATTTTGCACCCAGTTCCTCTGATGTTCAGTCAGCTTTCGAAAAGTGCAAACAAGTAAAGTTAGGTTTGCAGAGTGGGATTTTAATTTACGCAAATGGGTCAGTAATTCACCTACTCTTACGGAATTGTTATGTGAAAGTGATGCACATTATGTCCTCAAACATAGTAATAATGTTCACAACAAAGTCCCTTGTATAACCTAAGAAGATCGTAGTTGTAGTCTGTTTCTTCAAAATGCTAACTATGACAGTCCTAGTGTTTTAGGTCAAAAGTGGAACTGTTATGCAGACACTTTTCAATTTGATTTTGAGAAAATCTTAAAGGACAATATTGGTGCAAGTCATTATCACATATGTGAAAGAACTGGTTAAATACATTCCATATATAGGTTTAACACAGAGAGCTACGATAGCTGAGTAATACAATTGATGAGCATATATCCATAATTGTATTCATTCATCCAGTGAGATCGCATCGAAATCCCGAGTAGTACCTACAATGAAAATGACAAGATTTTCGACTTGGAATAATTATGATAGAGTTTTTTTTGGTTTTTTTTACTACAAGAGGTCCACAAATTATGGTAAAAAGAGCATAATTTTTCACCACAAGATATTGGACATAGAAAAAAAATTCAATGTGTGTTCGTACATTCAATAATATTTTGATAGAGTGTTTTGTAGTCAGAATAATTTTGATAAAGAGCTTTGGTCGGTGGTTGGGGGGGGGGGGGGTGTTGAATGGCCGAATAGTTAGCATGTGCGCGTTGTATCATAAGGCCTTTCACTGAGTAAACACGCGTAGTTTCGAAACCCCGGTTGTACGTGACAAGGAGTAGGGTCGCCTGTCAAACCTCGTGGGTTTTCTCCGGGTCCTCCTGTTTCCTCCCACTGCTAAAGACCCCTACGCGCAAGCGAATTATTGAAATAAAATTAAACCATATGTTAGTCCTAGTTTGTGTCGAGTGGACGTTAAACCCCATTTTTTTTCTCTCTCTCTCCTTGGTCTGTGCTTCTTTCATCCTAAGATTTTTCTCTTAGAAAAAATTCAATTAATCATTAGCCTTCTATGCGTCCCTGTTATAATTAACGACTCCATTCAAATCATAGATAAATCTATCAAACGCGACCGCCGCGTTCATACAACGCACCTGACGCAACACCATGTTGAAAAACTTACAAATACCATGTTTAGACGTGATGTATTTGGGCCAGTGACAGCTTTGCATGGTAAAATAGTTAAACATAGTTACAATATCTGGCCATGTCGCTTTAAACTAATGTCACATAGAAAAATACACAGTTAAAAGTCTGAATAAAGCACCCACACTGAATAAAAATATCAGTAAATAGGACACCAGTAAGAGACACATAAAGATATAAAGACATTGGAAGTTAACTATGCGGAACGATATAGGGCAGAAAAGAAATATGCCCTTATGTAGAAGGATTATTTTTCGTGGTAGACGATAAACATTAAACATATATCATGCAAAAGCTAAATCTGCCAATGGCAGATCTTTCTTTAGGCCTGAAATGTTATCTAAATCATTAATTAGACATTAATCAACGCATCCAGACCATAATAAACTCTCGATGACATCGCTAGCCTGTGATATTTACTGGATTAGAAGCCGTTCTGCTGCTTCTGGTTAAATCAAAAAATGGATAATCGAGACTATCTTTTTTATCGTACCGAATTTAGTAATGATGATCGAGGCTAGGCCCAAAATTCAATCGCTCCATTCTCGGATCAGGGTGGATCAATTTGAAATTTTCATCAAATTCCTTTTACTCGCTTATGGGGTATCAAATATGACAAAGGGGGTGTGGAGAATACAATGATGAAAAATCTTATATATATACTCTTCAAAAATGGAGGGGATATTGAAATGCAAATATCTATGCAAGTTGTGATATGATAAATAGTCATGGAATCTTGACATGCTTTGAGAGTATGTAAACAGATGAAGAACTTATCGCCCCAATAGAACCACTGAGCTGCACATGCGACACGCAATAGCGCCATACACGTGGGAGGGGTTCATTGGCAAATTTGACACTTCAAGGAAGGGTTGATGAAAACTGCCGCGTGCTGGTTTATCATATCCATGTTTGCATTCCTATCGGTTCTTGCATAAGATTTAATGTTTAGCGTATCTTTGCTTTAGTGTGTTACGTTTAATTTGACCGGGAGACGTGTTAGTCGACGTCAACGTCAACCGACAACACTGCAGGAATTCGCCGTGGCACTGAAAGAGGAGTGAGTCAGATTGCTCCAAATCGTGACTAGACGGTTGATTATGAGCATGCCACGACGAATTACTGAATGTGTGAGGATTGGTTGAACAATTACTCATTATTAGGTCAAAAATCAAAACGTCCATTTTCACTTTTGACAGTGAATCACTTTGCGCGTGAAATGGGACCGACAAATAAGCCGCCCATATGAACTGTTTATGTTCATGTGTAGGCAATTGGCCGGTTATTGACATACACTGGTTACCTCTAATAAAAACAGAAGTGCATTTCCGCAGTTTTGAATTGTTTCTGAATATCTATTACTTTTTTAAAGAGTATATATCTAAATTAAAGCATTCACGAACGCCACTCACAAACAAATTGTCTAGATAAAAAGACAAATGGCTGTCAGTAAACATCCACTCGATAGAAACTAGGTCACCTTTAACGATGCATTGTTAGAACTAAACCTGCATATTGCAAGTCTCCCTTTGGCTTCAAATGTTATATAAACTATTATTTAACATAACAAGACTATAATCAACTCCCTGGACCATCGAATGGCTGAGATTTAAATGGATTTAAGCATCTGCGCGATTTTAAGATTTAGCGATAAAATGCACAATCGAGCCAAGTTCCCTTTCTACGATAATGAACGATCTTCGTTATATGTTCAAACAGTTATAACCTCGCTCTGAATAAAGTAATTTGTAACATGAACGGGGAATCTTCCTTTGTTCTTTTCGTTGAATAAGCAGATTCTTTTCCCTCTAGTAGATTGGGTGGAGCTTAACCGTGCAATAACTAGACATGTTCAATACCATTGCACACTTTTGCTGGTTTACACTAGAAATCATATAGAGAAGTGGGTGGGTTTCTGTGCAATAACAACAAGCATGTTCAGCAGGTGCCAATGTTACAAGTTATTTATAGCATGACTTTCATGAGTTAACAGGTTTAACATCTCGGCCTACGGCCTCTGGTTAAACATGTTAACTCATGAAAGTCGTGCTATAAACATAACTTGAAAGAAATTTTCACTATATTAATTTGTCATTATCTATATTTGAACTATTATAACAAGAGCGTCCAGCTTTTAATCTAAATCTTACATAATGCATCTTTAATAATTAAAAAGGCTGCTAATAATTTCGCTATATACGTAAACTTGAATCACACCTGACACTTTTTGAAAAAAATAGATTGTTAAAAAAAGACAGTCAAGAAAGTTAATGTCTTTTATTACAAGTGTTATGATAGAATATAAGTACAGTGAAAATATGATCGCAACATTCAATAAAAGTTAATAATTATTAAGTTTCAAACAAAGGAAGTAAGGAATTAAACGTCTTTATATGAGGTAAGATTATTAGTCTTTCTAATTCTATGCTGGTTTTCTGTATAAAATCATTGATAAAAATTCGCAGAAAATAAAATATTAGATTTTTTTTTACATAAAGTTATGTTATCCATAAAGTTGTCTGTTTATTAGATTTTTTACATTGGTGGTTCCCACGGTGTGATGTTCGGCTTTTTGGCACCAATAAAAGATGGTGTATTGAACATTTGATTGGTACTATTAAGATAAACTAAAAACATTACCAGCAGTGGTCAACAATTTGGTGTAAATATGTGACGAAATTATATACAGGATATTGAGTTCATTAAATCAGTTACAGAGTTATACCATAACCTACTCAATATTAAACATACATTATGCAAGAGCTAAATCTGATTATTGCAAGTCCTTATTAAGGCTTCAGATATCATATAAATTATAAATTAGATCTTTATTTACACAACAAGCACAAAATCAACTCTGTAGACCCACGGATGGCTTGGATTCGCTTGGATTTAAATAGGATTTCATTAATTGATTAAATTTTTATATGGGTCGCAAGCTGAGATTAACCGTTACGTTGACGTCATACTCCTGGAAATTTTAGATCGAGGCTGAATCATAGAGTGTACGAAGCGAGGCCGCTGTTGAGCGAGGCCGCATATGTCGGTCAATTTGATTGAAAGTTCGATATATACGGCCTTGATATTATGTTTATTTGTGGTTAAAATGAGAGTTTGGATGTCGGTATTATACGCTCTTTTGTCACTTGCGTTTACAGAAAAATTATGGAAATTGATAAACATCGCAGCTAACATCACCCCAGTTGAATTGCAGCCCATGCAGCCCCATTGGATCAATGTTTCCTATTTCAATTTTTCTGCTTCGGGAGTACACGCAGGCTAACAAGATTGAAGAAGTCGGCTATAATTATGCCTCATTGATTTGGTCTATTCCTTAATTAAAACTTTCGCTTCTTATCTATATAATAAAAGTCCTATTTTTAATTTGTAGTAAAAATAAATGTTATACGAATTGAAAACGTTACTTGATAATCGAGATTATGTAGGTGGAGTTGACGCCTGTCAATCAAACGGCCTGCATTCTCATAGACGGTGAAGAGGGATTTGACTCCTATTTGTAGTCAAAAATTACAACGGTGATAACTTTGTTCAGAATAAAGTAATTTGACTGAAATTTTCAATATATTCTTCTTTTATCATCTATTTTTGAACTGTTATAGTAAGAATGGCCAACACTCTATTAAAATCTCGCATAATGTATCTTTAAATGATTAATAGTAATACAAGAAATATACTCGGATAATGCTTTATATATGAATATTGAGATAAACTAAAGTTAAATAACTGGTAGTCACGATGGTGATGTAATTGTATACAGTTATATATATACAATACATACTGGGATAATGCTTTATATATGAATATTGAGATAAACTAAAGTTAAATAACTGGTGATCACAAAAGGTGATGTAATTGTATACTGGGTGTTGTACAAAATCAACCACATACCAACAAATTGAAACCAACTATATTCAGGTTCTGGTATTGATATAGGAGGGATCTGAAATATCGACTATTAAATTTTAAAAAAAAATATTACAAGGAATATTTATTTTTGTATATATACTGTAGTTACTTGGGATGCATATTTCTTCTATAACCTCTATAACCATACCAACAAATTGAAACAAACTATATTCAGGTTCTGGTATTTATATATGTCGGATCTGAAATATCGAATGTTAAATTAATAAAATAAAATGTTACTAATATTGTTTACGTTAATTGTATACAATAACTGGTGGTTATATTTATCCAGACGGGTAAGCATACCAACAACATATTAGGGTTATATTTATCCAGATGGGTAAGCATACTTACTACATATTACTGGTTATATTACCAACTCTAATTTTAGTACTAGGCCTAGAGGACCTTTCTAATATAATGCTATAGTTTTTAAATTGTTAAATCAATCTGATGGACTACATTCATACTGACAAGTCCAGCTATCTGAAGGTGTATAATACTCTGACGAATAGATACAAACCCTCAGTTTGCATGTGGGGTTGGGAATTAGTTCCATATTCCACAATGGAAATGTATGTGGATAACCATATCTATATACTTGCCAATGTCAAGGTGAATACAAAACAGAGCTATTTACTGGCGACGAAGGAGAGGGAAATATAGTTTAGCGTTCATTCGATAAAACTAGGTCATTTCGTAACTAACATATGATTAATTTTTATTTCAATAATTCGCTTGCATGTAGGTTTCTTTAGCAGTAGAAGGAAACTGGGAAAACAGGCGAAAACCCACAACGATAGGCAGGCGACCATATACCTTGTCACGTACAAGTGTGGGATCGACACGGTGCCACTTGAGTCAATGACAAACCATATGATCTAAAGCGCAAGCATTAGATCATTCGACACCCCCCCCCCCCCGCCGAAATATACTGAACGTCCATTACCTTCTATTCTGTTACTAGCTGTGCTATCAACATTAGCAGAATTCTGAATCAATTCTTGATATCTTCCTTCAGTTGGATTTCTTGTACTAAATTCTAGACCATCGTATGTCGACACTATTTATAGAACAATATTTAATGAAAGATACATCTGTTAGCATCTTTATATTCATATATTACATGCCGTTTATCTAGAATGACTTCGATTAGATTCAACTGTTTGGTTCAATTGTTTACACCTCTAAACATATTTTGTAATGGCAAGAAGCCGCAAATTATCTTTTAGCTAGTGAACTTCTTAAATTATTCCAATAGGCATTAAATATTTTAGTTAATTATAAACTACCAACTGCTCAGTCTTACAACCCTACCTATCTTAGAGCATTACAAGATTACCCCCATGCGACATGCAATATATAATGACGTCTGTGTTCGATTTCAATGGCGGCAAAAATAACGTTTTCCCGAGGGGGGGGGGGGGATATGTCATTATGTTGACATAAATGATTATCATGCTATATATCAATAAAACATAAATTTCGAGGACTGCCCATCTCTAAATAAGTGTTTATGATGCCATTAGACAACTGGTTTGATTTGTGTCGAGGTGGGGTGGGTGGTTTCACGTTTGCGTGTGTGTGGGGGAGGGGGTGGGATTGACGGGAAATGTGTTCACGTCGATTTAAATGATGATTTTCTTAGAGCTTGATGAAACATCTCTAAATATGTTTATAAGATTCCTATTGTGTGGGGTTGGGCGCCGGGATGGGTGTCCGTGGGTGGTGGTGTGTGTGTGTGGGGGGGGGGGGCAGCATGTGTTTTTGTGGACAGAAATCATTTGGTTCAAAATTGACCTTAAAATTTTAAAAATCGTTTCTCTTTAGCATTTTCGTTTAGTACCTATTTCGTCATTCAATATATTACATTATAGTGGTACTTTTCAAGAGATTTGGAAATGTACATATAAAAACACAGTAAATCAGAGACATGTTTAGATATTAATTTATTCTTAGTCTTCATCAGTATAGATTCAAAATCAGAGTTCATAATATGAGCAGGATAAATATCTTCTGTTGCTGACCAAAAGCTCGCATATTATATCCTTTGGATATGCTGTTTGTACCTTGTACGGCGAAAGGCGACTTACATCAGTAGATGACACTAGAATAAAGACTTTCTGGAGGAATTTTAATTGTGATGAAAAATAACAAACCTTTCTTCCTTTATTACCATCTTGTGTGAGTGGTCTTTAGCTGCACATTAAACGCAACAATATGACCGAACAAGATGACCCTGCGATAAAAGATTTACAATGGGAATGGTATTTGAAGCATATCCATGGGATATACGCGAGCTGTTGATTAGCCACCAAGAAGATATCTATCCCGCTCATATTATAAACTTTTATTTTGAATCTTCTGATGAAGACTAAGAATAAACTAATATCTAAACATGTCTCTGATTTACTGTGGTTTTTTTATGTACATTTTCAGATCTCTTGGAATGTACAATTTTATACTGTCGATGGCCTACACTACATGACCAGTTGTACTTGGAGGTCGCGTCAGGGGTCATAAGAGAGGCTTTTGACCCTATGACGGCAGAGATTAATTAATCAATCAGCGTTGAAGTTTCTAGTTCCGCTCAGAGCACGTCAAGAACTCACCGTAACAGACTGCTTCATTGGCTAATTTCTCACATCAACTAGACCGCCTGTTATATAAAAACTCTTCCAGATCCTAGTGTAGTAAAGACAAGTAAAGCGAAATTTTGAACTAAAAAACGAAACGAAATAGCATCTGTGTTTTAATCAGATTGAACGAAAACCCCAACGAGAAAAAACTTTTCAGGCCCATTTTGAACCAAGTGGTTTCTGTCCCCAAAATTACATATGAATCTAGGAACTGAATGTCTAGGAAATTTATTTTCTAAGGTCAGTTAGTGAGATGTACCACCGACGCGTATTACGAGCAGTGGGAATCCTGAATAAAAAATGCCACAGATTCAACACGGCTCAATCAGAGATTCGAATCCTGGAGATATATAGAGTCGTTATATATGTTATATCAATATACTTACTTAAACCATTATTATTATAACCAGTCGTGGTTGGTTGTCTGAAACAGCAATATGTCACATGTTTTATATATTTACTTTCTACAATTAATAATATTAATAGTTCAGTTGAGACGATGCCCTTGTTCATGTATATGCATTTCGTTGATACAAAATATTCTAATGTTTTATTTTATACAGTTAATTAATAAACAATTATGACAAAATGCCTTACCTGGTAGTTGGGATTTCACTACCTGAAATAATTCATATTAAACCATTTTAATTTATACCATACAAATTATACATATAAATATTAACCGATAGCTTGAATATATTCGTATTAATAATATGTTATCGTTGTACTCTAAAAAGTTATATTTATACATTTATTTCATAACTAAAATCTACTTCATACATGTCCGTATTTTTGTCCACAATCTAAGCAACTACCCCTCATCCTAGATATTTCACTAGTCAGTAATATTCTACGTTAATAATAATTGTAAAAATCGTTTTACCTTTTAGTATCTGTTGATATTTCCGTCGATAATATAGAGTAGATAGAATAGCTAATATTAACAAGATGGTTACAACCGCCAACATCACCGATAAACCAGTAACAACACCATCTTGCCTTTCGTTTGAGGAAACATTACCTGGAGCAATACAAATAGCTATATAAATATATTAAAAACAAGGAAGGAACGAGAACTAAATGTTAACAATATGGGTGATTTTTTTTTGTTGAGATTTTGGTGGGAAT
Organism: Patella vulgata; assembly: GCF_932274485.2. Lineage (NCBI taxonomy): Eukaryota > Metazoa > Mollusca > Gastropoda > Patellidae > Patella > Patella vulgata. The sequence continues at coordinate 9,657,359 of NC_065886.2, read as the reverse complement.
GCCCATTTGGCTTCGCACTCCACTTTGTCATAACTGATCTAATTAATATACATGAATAGACACTGGGTAAACCAGTGGTTCTCAACCTTTTTGTGCCAACGGCACACCTTGGAACACATGAAAAAATAGCGGCACACCTGGCTAAATATACTCTTCAAAAAAAAAAAAAAAAATAGGGGATATTGAAATGCAAATACCTATGCAGGTTGTGATATGATAAATAGTCATGGACACTTGACATGCTTTCAGAGTATGTTCACAGATGAAGAACATATCGCCCCAACAGAACCACTGGGCTGCATGTGCGACACGAAATAGCGCCATACACATGGGAGGGGTTCATTGTCAAATTGGACACTTCGAGGAATGGTTGATGAAAACTACCGCTTGCTGGTTTATTCTACCCATGTTTGCTTTCCTATCGGTTCTTACATAAGATTTACTGTTTAGGGTATCTTTGCTTTAGTGTGTTACGTTTAATTTGTTCGGGAGACGTGTTCGTCGACGTCAACATCAACCGACAACACTGCAAGAATTGGCCGTGACACTGCAAGAGGAGTGGGCCAGATTGCCCCAAATCGTGATTGGACGGTTGATTAGGAGCATGCCACGACGAATTGCTGAATGTGTGAGGATTGGCGGAGCAATTACTCATTACTAATACACAAATCAAAAACGTCCATTTTCACTTTTGACAGTGTATCTCGTTGCGAGTGAAATGGGGCCGTCAGATAAGCCGCTCATATGAACTGTTTATGTTCATGTGTAGGCAATTGGCCTATTATTAACAGTTTTGTATTGTTTCTGAATATCCCCTACTTTCTTTGAAATGTATATGTATGAAATATATATAAGTATATGTATGAAATATATTTGAATTTTGCAAAATAAAAACATGGCAAGTCATATAGACGGCATACAACCATATAGACACATAGTTGTCCTAGACACATGCAATGACACAAATTAAATAAAGATAAACACAGTTACGAACTTACTTTATTGCACTGTATCGAATTTCATCAGTCAAATAGCTGGCTTCTTTAGTGAGAAATTTTCTTAGTGTGCTTTTCAAAATTTTGGGGTACACTTAGGAAGGTCCTGAGGCACACTGGTTGAGAATCACTGGGGTAAAAAATGACACTCCGATTTACCTACCAAACTTTAACGTCTGTACAGATGATGGCAGATAAACTGGTTGACTATCACCATATTTATTTCTAGCTATAACTCTAATATAATATGGTGTATCAGCTTGTAGATTCTTTATACAATAATCAGGTTTAGATTCTGGTAGAGGTGTAGAACTAGTCCAGGTTTTATTATCTACTGAATGTTGAACAATAAATTCCTGTTGATCTCCACCATTAAATCCTGGTGTCCATGTAATACAGATACTGTCGTGACGTATTGCTGATGAGTTGATGTTAGAAGGTACATCAGGCTTAGCTTGAAGTTATATACAAATTATATACAATTTGAACAAAGTATAGAGTGTTGTTGTGGTGTCCATGTAATACAGATACTGTCGTGACGTATTGCTGATGAGTTGATGTTAGAAGGTACATCAGGCTTAGCTTGAAGTTATATACAAATTATATACAATTTGAACAAAGTATAGAGTGTTGTTGTGTTTAGATACAGTAGCTACTTATTTCAGTGTTGGATTACTATATGTTAAACAAGAAAATCGAAACGTCAGATATAGCCTCTAACTTGATATTATTTCAAATATTGACTATGCTAGGTATAATTAACCTCTTGATAAACATTATCCAGAAAAACTTTTTCTTTGATATAAATGACAATGCAATTGGTAATGGACTCAATAATGACATCTACGTACAGTGATATTGTCTACAATTGGAGATTCACATTTCCATTTTCTATTAAAAAGTTACACTGCAGACCTTGAATTGATTTACAATCTTATCCTTGTGAATATTATAACTAGTTGCCCACATGGTTTGCATGCATACAACCAGGAAGTGACGTGGAATACATATATAGACAGTAAGGCCTAGATAATCTGTCCATGTTACTTTCTTCCATTTCCATTATATATTCTTCAAAAAAGTAGGGGATATTCAGAAACATTACAAGATTGCGGAAATGCACTGCTGTTTTTATTAGAGGTAACCAGTGTATGTTAATAACAGGCCAATTGCCTACACATGAACATAAACAGTTCATATGGGCGACTTATCTGACGGCCCCATTTCACTCATAAAGACTGTTACACATTAAGCATGTTGGCTACTGATCGCTGTGTAGAACCCATTTGAATCATGCCAATAGCACGTAGACGTTCATCATGTTGAAGACGGCTCATTGCAAATTAAACGTAACACACTAACGCAAAGATACGCTAAACAGTAAATCATTTGCAAGAACCAATAGGAAAGCAAATATGGATAGGATAAACCAACCCTCTCCTTGAGGTGTCAAATTTGACAATGAACCCCTCCCACGTGTATTGCGCTATTGCGTGTCGGACGTGCAGCTCAGTGGTTCTGTTGGGGCGATAAGTTCTTCATCCGTGAACATACTCTCAAAGCATGTCAAGTGTCCATGACTATTTATCATATTACAACCTGCATAAATATTTGCATTTCAATATCCCCTACTTTTTTTGAAGAGTATATTACAAAAATAATCACCAGAATATGTATAATTAAACGAGTTCTTTTAATTAAAACAGTATCCAGAGAAAAGGTGTAATAGATAATGTACATACCTTTGACATCTATTGTAATCATTTCAACAGATGGGTTTTCACATTTCCATTCTCCATCATCCCTGTCTTTAGATACATTAGCTATATTAATAGTGATACTGATACTAGTTTTACTAACTGTATAGTATCTGTTGTAGTTATATTTTGTAGTGGCTGAACTCTGGTCAGCAGCTATATTACATGGTTTAGTTAAAAAGCAAGTAGTTACAGGTACAGAATCTTTAGTAATTATAACTGTCGACGTATTAGCTGTAGCTGTTGTACATGTTAAAGATGCTGATCCACCTTGTATCCATTGAGGTGGGTTTAATGTAATACATGTCGCACCTGTAATATACAACATAATAATTAATATCACTATTGGTGATATATTCACTATTGGTAAGTATATAAATCATTCAATTGATATAAATTTATCCACTATATACAAAGCATATGAATGATCAAACGGGTTTTTTTTCTATTTGCCTGCATCACATTAATGCCACCTTACAAACAATTGTGCATTTGGTGACTTCTTCAAGTCAGATTGTCCGGCTTATTTGGCCGAATGTTGTAAGAGGCTAATTCTAACTATCGGTGTATACCATTTTAGTTTGTTTGGAGTGTGGAAATAAATATAAAATTAATAATGTTTTATAAAATGGTAAATCATATAGCTCCCAATTATTATTGTCATTTTATTCCGCCGATTACCTCTTCTAACAAACATTCCAACTTACGTAATTCCAACCATATTAAACAAAATATATGTAAAACTAATCTCTATCAAAATTATTATTTGCCTTCAACTACTATAAATACATGGAATAATTTCAATAATGATATAAAACATACTTCATCAGATTTTAAACCGAAACCGTTTCCAACTGTTTCCCCCAAATTACCAAACTGTTTTTTCTATATTGAACCACAGCTTCAAAAGAGAGAGAGGGAAATGGGGTTTAAAGTCTACTCGACAAAAACTAGGTCATTTCGGGACTAACATATGGTTTATTTTTTTATTTCAATAATTCGCTTGCGCGTAGGGAGTCTTTAGCAGTGGGAGGAAACCGGAGGACCCGGAGAAAAACCAAGAGGTTGGACAGACGACCCTACTCCTTGTCACGTATAACCGGGGTTTCGAAACCACGCCAGTTGACTCAATGACAGGTCTTATGATACAGCGCGCACGTGCTAACCATTCGGCCATTCAACCATTCCCCGATTCTACGTGACAAGGAGTATGGTCGCCTCCCGGTCCTCCGATTACTTCCACTGCTAAAGACCCTTACGTGCAAGCGATATTATTGAAATAAAATTGAATCAAATGTTAGTCCCGAAATGACCTAATTTTTCATGTGGACGTATTATGTCGTCGCCCCAATCTCCTTGGTCGTCCGTCCGTTCACATGTTGTGTGTTGACACCCTACATGTTACAATTTTATTCGATTTTGCCGAAACTTAAAAGTTACGTTTACGATCTAGAGCCTTTTCGATATTGGCATGTGGCGGACCGTCACTTATAGAAATGAAATGAAATGAAATGGGGTTTAACGTCCTACTGTTCTGCTCTTAACCTGGACTAATGAAGACGGGCATACGCCATACAGTGTGCTATGAGGGAAATTTTGCCCTGGCAGTGGCCCTACGGCCTACTCTTATATCGGATTCCAACTGCCAAGGGATCTTTTACGTGCACGCCAATGTGTACACGGGACCTCGGTTTTTCGTCCCATCCGACCGACTAGACAGCTGTCCTTGTCAGGCCCTCCGTCCTGCATCACTGACAAGGGGAAACCTCGCCGGAAAATCGGGATGAACTTTCTCGGCCAATGCAGGGATCGAACACCCGACCTCCAGGCTTGCGAGCCAGCGTCTTACCCACTTAGCCACGTGATCCTCCCTGTCACTTATAGATTATGGTCCCTGGTTGTACGAAAAAATCGTGTATTTAGCTTCTCGACCATCTAGAGCTCACAATTTTTATTTGATTTTAAGAACAGTTCAAATATGTCACCGTTACACCTTAATTCTGGTGTAAAAGTGTGTAATACCAAGGCTGTGGACCGTCTAGAGGTCACAATTGTTATCCCGTTCTATCAAACTTAAAATATATGTTTATATCGCAAAGATTTCAATTCCTTTCGATATTGTCAAGTTTCAAACCGTAACTTGGTGTATTATGGTTCCTGGTTGTACGTATTGAGCTTGTGGACATTGTATAGAGGTCTCAATTTTTATCCGATTTTGATTTTTTTCCACCAAGATAATGCTATACATATTCGGCAGGTTGTGTATACATTTTATGCAAAATGTGAATTATGTACAAAACTTGTGGACCCTCCAGGATCAAAAGTTCTTTGATGAGTTCGATTTTGATACGCACCAGACCTTCCATTATAGCCTCTGCTTTTTACGTCAAATGTGAAATATACATGAAGTTTGTTTACCATCCAGGGGATACAATTTTTATCTGATTTAGAAGGAACTTAACCCATATCTTAATCGCTATGATTTGCTACCTGGAAAAGTCCACAAATGGGTCACAACGCATATAAAAATATGAATGTATATAATCTGATTTACATCTAATCAGTTATGTTCGGCGAAATAGGTGAAGAGTCTAAATTGAATGGCAATCTTTGGCGTCTGGTTTTGTCAATCTAGTCTTCCCTTGTAGGATATGTTTAGACTCGTTCATCCAGTCAATTCATTACAAATTGCGCTCGAAAGCATTTTGGCACGCGATTCGTGAGCCAAGTTTAACATTCTCATATTGTCTTAAATATTGGATACTAGAAGTCCATCTTTTCGTGGTAAGATAACGATATCAATGTAGATTTAAACTGACCAATAAGTCGTGTTAGCAATTTCGAAGACTTCAGTGGATGATATGGAGTTAAAGACTTGGTTACTTTAAGTATCAAAAGATTTTAAATAATTTGGATTTGGGTGCTTGTGTGCGCATTATTAAATGTTGTATGGTGTAAATTGAGACGTTCATGGATACCTCATGAACAATACTAGGATCGTGTAATATGGCCTTAACAACTTTTCGACTTCAGCGGAATTAACAGTGACCTGAAAATCGAATGTGTGTATGTTATCATCATCTACGTCTATAGTAGGGAGCATAAATATAACTAGTGTTTTCTTGTTTTGGCGTCACTTCCGGATTCTTCAAATATTTGTCACGGATCAACCGTAGCAACGATCTCTTTGTTAAAATTATATTTGGAATGTGTTTAACCAGGTTTATGACATATGTAATATTGACTTACACCAACATTGTCCTTTAATAATAAAAATAATGACAGAGAGATCAATTGGCTTTAACGTTCAGTCGACACAAACTAGGTCATTTCGGAACTAACATTTTATTTCAATAGTGGTATTTAGCAGTGGGAGAAAACCCACGAGGTTGGAAATAGAAAAATGATGAAATAGAATAAACATTTACGCTGAACAATTTATAAATAGCGCCACACTAACCAAATTTGAATTTAGAATCTAATTATACCGACATAGCGTTCTGGTGTTTATTATTTAAAATGAATGTGAAATTCAAGGGAAGAGACTCCATCTGGCTTGTTTACTGTGATATGTATGGAAACCACCTACACTTACAATACGACCGAGTATTTACTGATATGAGAGAGAGAGAGAGAGAGGGAGAGAGAGAGAGAGAGAGGGAAATGGGGTTTAACGTCCACTCGACACAAACTAGGTCATTTCGGGACTAACATATGGTTTAATTTTATTTCAATAATTTGCTTGCGCGTAGGGGTCTTTAGGAGTGGGAGGAAACCGGAGGACCCGGAGAAAACCCACGAGGTTGGACAGGCGACCCTACTCCTTGTCACGTACAGCCGGGGATTCGATACCACACCAGTCGACTCAATGACAGACTTTATGATACAGCGCGCGCACGCTAAACATTCAGCCATCCACCCCCCCCCCCCCCCTGATATGAGAGTTACAACCTAATAATGTAATAATATAGACCTACCTTTTATACTACACAGAGATAAACAGGTGATAAACAATCGTAAGCCAGGATTCTTCATGATGTGAACATTCCCTGATTAACGTCTACCAGCAAATGACAGTTTTAAACTTCCTTGTGTAAAAATAGATATATGTAAGTACAGTATAACAAAGGTGTATGGAAAGGCATCACTGCCAATATGTAATGCTCTGCTATACTGATTAAAATGTAAAAAGTACAATGTACAAAGTCCTAATACCGGTGATAAAGTCAAAATACCTCTAAGTTCAAAGTTCAATATAAAACGTCAAATATAATGTGTCAAATGACAAATGTTTTATTGTTTAATGCTGGATTTTAACGTGTCTACAATTTACATTTCTCTCATTACATTTTACATTTTGTGCTCTGCCGAATCTCAGGAGTACTTCACGCTTTCTACATAGCATCTTACGCACAGCACAAACTTTGATATGCAAATACAGGATATTATATATGTGGAAACGATGCCGAGATCAAACTGGCTCACTATTGTCCAGCACACTATAAGTGGAATTCAAGCTGACACGTTCATTTCTGTTTTTAAATATGCAAATAGTTTTCTGGCACATCCGGGTTTTTTTTCATAACTTGAGAAAAGATCATTTGGGTGGTAGTAACCTCTATTAAGTGTGGGGAGTATTTAGTGTTCAAATACGGGTCTTAATACGAAATTCCAAACATCATGTTAACTCAGTAGTTCTTAACCGTTTTCTTTTTGCCAACGGCACACCTTGGAACGCATGAAAAAATAGCGGCACACCTGGCTAATTATATATGAAAAATATTTGAATTTTGCGGAATAGAAACATGGTAAGTCATAGAAGTCATACAGCCGTAGACACAGACTAGTCATAGACACATAGAATGACTCAAACTAAGTAAAGAAAAGCTCAATTGGGACCACGTGGTTTTTCACATTTTCTTAGTGTGCCGTTCAAAATTTCGCGGCACCCCCAGGAAGATCTGTGTTAAAGATACATTCCCGGGTACAAACTGGGTGATTTGATGATATATTTGGACTAAAAACATATTCAAACTAATTAATTTATCATAATTTTGCTTCAAATCCTTCTCACAACATTGCAATTGTCGGGGAATACCCTGCTATAAAAATTCGATCAAAAGAGGTCATGTTTGTGTCAGGTGACTTACCTCTCTAGGTAAATTTTAGGATTATCCACCGCCCGCGTCTTTGTCGGTGATTTTTATCTAGAAAGTGTTGTACGTCCAACACTTTCTAGATAAACATGTACATCAAGCGCTCAATCTCCGCGTGCAACCTTTGATGTCACGCGAGCAGACACTCCTAATCGTCGGGATGTTGATTAGGGAAACCCTTACATTTTTGTCCTGTATGCGCTCCAGGGAATCCAGTATTTTTCTAGTAAAATTGGATATCTCTACTTTCCATATATACTAATATTGCCATAATTTTATTGGAAATAACCACCCGAAAAATATTTTTCTGGGAACGTAGCTTTAATTATTACTGAAAAGCACTTGTATTGCCCTTTTCAAATATGCAAATATTTTTCTGACACATTCATATTGACTCAACTTGCAAAAAGACTAAAGTTTGATGGTATTAAAATCTATTGCCATGTCTGCGGAGAGGGGAGGGATATTATATGTCAAAATACGGGTCTTAAATACTGAATTTCATATACCATGTAAAGTAGGTTCACTCATTGCTCTCTTCAAATATATAAATTTAATATCTGGCACATTTATATTTTCATCAGTTGAGAAAAGATCAAAGTTGGATGGTACTAAATTATATTTAGTGATTGTGCAGGGGGGGGGGGGGGGCTTAATATGAAATTCCGGATATCATGTTATGTATTAGTGAAACGCACATTCATTGCTCTTTTCAAATGTCAATACTTTTCTCTGGTGCATTCAAGTTTATTTACCTCGAAAAACGATCAAAGAAAGTTGGATGGTATAAAACTATATTAAGTTATTTAGGGGGGTGGGGAGGGGGACTTAATCCGAAATTATCGATATCATGCTACCTATATCTAAAAGCACGGTCATTGCTCCTTTTAAATATATCAGTAATTTTCTGGCACATTCATATTTGCATATTTGAAAAAGTCGGGTGGTACGAAACTCTATTAAATGACGGGGGTAGGGGTATTTGAAGCAAAATACAGGTCTTGTTACATATCAATGAAAAGCACAATGATTGCTCTTTTCAAATAATTTTCTGGCACATTCATATTCTGACAACTTGCAAAACATAGATTAAAGTTGAAGTAAAGGAAGATTGAATGGGGGGTGGGGGATTTTCAATCTAAAGACGCGAGGCTTAATCCAAAATGTAAAATGTAATGAAAGAAATGTAAAATGTAGACACGTTATAAAACAACATTTTTCAATAAAACATTCCCTTCGACACATTGCAATTGACTTTTACATTTAACTTTAGCCTTAGAGGCATTTCGACTTTTCATTACCGGCATTAGGACTTTGTAAATTTTACATATAAAGGTGTGGGCTATTGAATGTTATCGTCCATGTCTCTTTATGTGTAATACATGGTCGTGGTGACCCACGATTTTGTATGAGGAACAAGATCCCTTCCGGACCCCTCCAAAACAGTATAACAGTATATGTGTGTGTGGGGAAGGGTGAAGGTCCCTCCCAGTGCCGCCTAATAATATTGGGCTGTGTGGAACATGCTAGAGTCGATTTGTAGAATATCTGACCCATGGTATATGTTTGACACTGGTTAAGCATCATGATTATGATTATAATGTTGAAAACCGTATTGAAACCGCATGACAAAGAAAACACGGATAATTACACTATGATGAAAAGTCTTATATGCATCTAAATACGAGCATTAACGAACGTCGCTCACAAATAAATTGTCAAGAAATGACACTTCAAAGTGATGCCCATATATAAATTGAACTTTAAAGCATAGGGGTCATGAGAGGATGAACTTTATCGATTTTCAGCGTTCCACGACTTTCCGCAAACGTCCACGCGATACAAACTACGTCATATGTAAAGATGCATTATGTAAGAGCTAAATCTGAACATTGCAGGTTTTTCTGTAGGCCTTAAATTTTATATAAATTATTATTTAGACATTTAATAACAAGACAAGCCTAAAATCAACGCCCTGGGCCAGAGATATAAACGGATCTAAACATCCGCGAGATTTAAAAAAGAATAGGTTAAGTTTTTATTGCCAAGTACCGTTTCTACGATAATGACCAATCTATGCTATATGTTCAAACAGTCATAACTTCGCTCTGAATAAAGTACTGTAATTTGTATGCAGGTTTCAATATAGTAATTTTTCATTATCTACATTGGAATTATTATATTCAATATCTGTGTATATAACTTATTAAATTTTATATGATTTTCGACATTATTTGATAGTATGTACATATCAGATCTGTTTATTATATGTTTTATAATCTTTGTATGAGGAGAGGGGTGATATAGGCACTTAATCCAGCACTTAATCTGAATCCTACATAATGCATCATTAGTTATTAAAAAGACTGCTAATTGTTTCGCTATATTCGTAAACTTGAATTACACCCGACATTTATTGAAGAAAATATATTGTGAAAAACAAACAATTGTGAAAGTTAATGTTTTTTATTACAAGTGTTACGATATAATAAGCACAATGAAAACAATCAATAAAAGTTACTAATAAGCACAATGAAAACAATCAATAAAAGTTACTAATTTACTAATTACTAATTTAGTATGGGCATATAGTAGGGTCAAAGTAATGAAAAAAATGGGCCAACCTCTAAAAAAAATTTGCAAGAATACGTTTTATGGTTGTTTCCTGTAGTATATGGTCTAGACAACAACATATCAAAAGTTGTCTGAAATTGAGCTACGGCAAATGGTCCAAATATGACGTCAAAAGAAAGGGCCGCCATTTGACCAAAATCCTTTTTTTCTGCTCATATTCTATCAATGCTATTGATGTAAAAGGCTTAGGTGTAAAACAATGCTACTATAAAACCAGTATCTTAGTAATTCATCAATCTGTGAGTGTTGTGCAGTGTTTCCAAGTGACGTCATGGCTTCATAAGGGGTCGTTTTGACGTTATGACGAAAATTGTTCCTTTTTGATGGTTTGTTAGCCATTTCATTTGAGGTTGTACATGGATGGATAGCATAAATGCGGGCAATTGCTGCAATAGAAATGCCGACGACGATTTATGGTCGGTCTCGACCTATATTATCACCCCCAAAAAAAGTCACAGTCCGAAATCCGTGCCAAAATGGGTCACATTGGCCAAAATTCAAAATGGCCACCGGTTTGAGCTGGTAAATTCAAATTTCCACCCAATTATCATAATATGGTCAAGTTTGGTATCAAAATAAACGTTTTGGGGGTAACTGAATCCATTTCCATACATACTTTTGTGTTTAGTGTTACCGCGGAGTCAGTATTTGGGGTTATTCAAGATGGCGGACAGTTTTTGCGGGAAAGTTCGAATTTTACATAAGGATCAAACTTGGTGTCAAAATATACGTTTTCGAGGTAGCTGAATCCATTTTTGTACATATTTTAGCGATTAAGTGATTCCCTGTGTCAATATAGGAGAAATTCCAATTAGGGATTTAGATTACAGATTAGGGAATGGAGGTTAATGATACACCTACGTTAAAGCTAATACAATGACATTCATCGAGTATCAACTAAATTTCTTTTGGAGTGTCGCCCAGCTCACTGCGTTAGCGGCGTATCGGTATGTCAACTCTGGACACTCCCAGGTCACTGTCGAAGCTGATCATGTCTATTGAAGCACTTTGCTAATTTAATTGACAAACTGATTCAAATGTTGAGACACGACGGATACAGTATCGCCTGTTTGTCATCATCCTCGGTTACCCAGTGTACTCATTCCGTTCTACTCCACTATACCCTGGGTTAATCCATAGGGTTTCCACGATCTCAAATTATCTGCCCTGGCCTAGAATGTAGCTACAGTCTACGAACCAATCAGAAAACAGTTCAGTTTACAAACCAATCGTTTCGCCATCGTTTTTATGTCCATTTACTAAATGATTTATGTAAATAATGTATATATTTATAATTTATTTATATTTAATTGTATTATCAAAATATGTAGTATCTGTTGTTGATTTCAAATATGTATAACACCTATATGTTTGACTTTTGTTATTATTATTACTATTCGTTCTTTGTCTGAAATATGTCATTCTGTTATGTTTATTATTATTGAACTTATACTTTGTAATTTGATTCACAACAACTTGTCTACGATATCACGTGGACATAAAATTCTGGGAACGAACGAACGATTCTAAATAAACTAATGACCCTACATTATATGAACGTCTGGTCTTCATTAACATAATATATAATTGGTTGTTAATAATTACGCATTTAGACTAGGCCAACTCCTAACATTGTCCGATGAGAGTTACTTCCCTTTGCCAACTTCCTTTTCAAATAACAATTTATTGGATTGGTCGATAAAAATAGCACAATCATCAAGGGCGGATAACTTGAAAACGTGTCTCCCCATAGATTAACCCAGGGTATAGTGGAGTAGAACGGAATGAGTACACTAGGTAACCGAGGATGGTTTGTCATATATGCAGTGAACTATTTGAAAATGATCTGCCCAACACTATTTCGGAAATAACGGGTATTGGGAGCGTCAATAAGGCGGCTAAGCTGGGAAATAATGGTCGTGATTTCAAGCTCGGTGAAAAATATTATGTGAAATGTCGCAACTTTCACTATTGCACAATGTTGTTACGCTATTTAAGTGGAGGTGCCTGTATCAAGGTCTAGACGGTCCGATGTGCAATAAAAAAAAATGCGTACCGTTGTCTTTTACATGGTCTGTAAGAAAGACTAGCAGACGGTGCATTACAACAGATATAACCGGTGACCGCTGCTACAACGCCTATTTTTTTGGACATGCCAAATGGACATTAATTTTATGTTATCTGGTATTCCTAAATAGATGGCACTCATTAATTACTTGAACACCTAACATATTTATAAAGCATCTAGCATTGAAATTGTTCATCACTCTGTGTAACTCTCATTGCAAAAACAAAAGAAACTGGAAATGGTTGATAACGCTCGAATCCGATGAGATTTCCTACCAGGGTAAAGTGTAGCGAGCGGGGGTGGCTATGAATGCAATAGTATTAGTTCGAGGAATGGGATTTCCACAAATTTTGACCCAGGGGAACCAGTTAATTACCAAAATGAGTCGAAAATGGAATCAGCTGCCTCCAAAACGTATATTTTGACACCAAATGTGGTCATGTTGTAAAATTTCGAATTTTCCCGCCAAAACTGGCCACCATGTGGACTTATTTCCCAATATTGACTCCGCGGTATAATTATTCACCAAAATGTGTATGGAATGGATTCAGTAGCCCCGACAGGATACATTTGGATACCAAGCTCGATCAACCTGCGACCATTTTGAATTTTCACCAAGTGACCCATTTTGGCACGGATTTCGGACTGGGACTTTTTTTGGTGTTAATATACACAAGACCGGACATAAATCGTGATCGGCATGCCTATTGCAGCAATCGTCTGCACTTTCGCTATCCATCCATAACGTCACTTGGAAACACATCACAACACTCACAGATTGATGAATTACTAAGATATTGGTTTTATACTAGCATTGTTTTACACCTAAGCCTTTTACAACAACATCATTGATAGAATATGAGAAGAAAAGGGATTTTGGTCCAATGGCGGACATATTGTTTGACGTCATATTTAGACTCTTTGCGATAGCTCAATTTCAGACAATTTTTGATGTTGTTGTCTAGATATGTTGTTGCCTTTTCTTGCAATTTTTTAGGGTTATTCTGCAGTTTGACTCTACTAATAGGGAATTAAACGTACTTATATGTGGTAAGTTTATAATATTTTCGATGCTGGTTTTAAATCGTTGATAAAAATTCGCAGGAAACAAAGTACTAGATTTATACACTGGTGGTCCCCGAGATGTGGTGTTCACCTTTTTTGCATTCTTTAAAAAGTTGTATTGAACGTGGTAATCACACTCTACTCGGTGTTAAATATTATATACAAGATATATATCGAGATAATTGATTAGGACTATTAAGATAAACCAAAGTTATTCCACTGGTGGTCGACAATTTGATGTAAATATGTGACGTAATTATATACAGGATATTGAGTTCATAAAATCTGTTACAGAGTTATACCATAACCTACTCAATGTTAACTCATACAAGACATATACTGGGATAATTCTTTATAGGAATATTGAGATAAACTAAGTTAAATAACTGGTGATCACAAAAGGTGGTGTAACTGTATACAGTATATTGTATACAATCATTCAACCACATACCAACAAATTGAAACCAACTATATTCTGGTATTTATATAGGTGGGATCTGAAATATCGAATGTTAAATTAATAAAATAAAATGTTACTAATATTGTTTACGTTAATTGTATACAATAACTGGTAGTTATATTTATCCAGACGGGTAAGCATACCAACTACATATTTATTACTGGTTAAATTTATCCAGATGGGTATATAAGCATACCAACTACATATTACTGGTTAAATTGATCCAGATCGGTAATCTCATACTAACTACATATTACTGGTTATTACCAACTCTAATTTTAGTACTAGGCCTAGAACACCTCCAGAGGACCTTTCTAATATAATGCTATAGTTTTTAAATTGTTAAATCAAGCTGATGGACTACATGCATACTGCCAAGTCCAGCTATCTGAATCTGTGTAATACTTTGACGAAGATATGCAAACCATCAATTTGCATGTAGGGTTGGGAATTAGTTCCATATTCCACAATGGAAATGTAAATAGATAACCATATCTATATACTTGGAAAGGTCATGGTAAATACAAAACAGAGCTATTTACTGGCGACGAGGGAGAGTGAAATAGAGTTTAGCGTTCACTCGATAAAAACTTGGTCATTTCGGGTCTAAAATAGGGTTAACTGTTATTTCAATAATTCGCTTGCTTGTAGGTTTCTTTAGCAGTCGAAGGAAACTGGGAGAACGGGAGAAAACCCACAAAGATAGACAGGTAACCATATACATTGTTACGTACAAGTGTGGGATCGACACGGTGTAACTTGACACCGTATGATCTAAATTGCAAGCATTAGATCATTCGACCGCCCCCCCCACCCCCGATATATACTAAACGTCCATTACCTCCTATTCTGTTACTATCTGTATTATCAACATTAGTAGAATTCTGAATCAATTCTTGATATGTTCCTTCAGTTGGATTTCTTTCACTAACTTCTAGACCATCATATGTCGACACTATTTAATGAATGATACATCTGTTAGCATCTTTATATTCATATATTACATGCCGTTTATCTATAATGATTTCGATAAAATTCAACTGTTTTGGTTCAATTGTTTACACCTCTAATCTAAACATATTTTGTACCGACAAGTAACATTTGTAAAATTATATTTTAGCTAAGTGAACTTCTTAAATTATTACAATAGGCATTGAGTATTTTAGTTAATTATAAACTACCAACTGCTCAGTCTGACAACCTTACAAGACATTACATAATTTAGTTAATTATAAACTAACTTTTCAGTCTGACAACCCTACCTACATATCTTAGAGCATTACAAGAGTATACTCCCACTGCTTGTTGATTTTTCGTCTTGCGACATGCAATATATAATGGCATCCGTGTTCAATTTAAATGGCGGCAAAAATAACGTTTTCCCGGTGGGGTGGGATATGTCATTATGTTGACATAAATTATTATCATAAAACATAAATTTCTAGGACTGCCCATTTATAATTAAGTGTTTATGATGCCCCTGGACAACTGGTTTGATTTGTGGCGAGGTGGGGTTGGTGGTTTCACGTTTCCGTGTGTTGGGGGGAGGGGGAAATTGACGGGAAATGTGTTCACGTCGATTTAATGATGATTCTCTTAGAGCTCGATGAAACATCTCTAAATATGTTTATAAGGTTCATATTGTGTGAAGCTGGGCGCCGGGATGGGTGACCATGGGTGGTGGGGGTGGGGCAACATGTGTTTTTGTGGACCGAAATCATTTGGTTCAAAATTGACCGTAAAAGTTTAAAAGTCGTTTCTCGTTAGCATTTTCGTTCAGTACCTATTTCGTCATTCAATATATTACATTATAGTGGTACTTTTCAAGAGATCTGGAAATGTACATAAAAAAACACAGTAAATCAGAGACATGTTTAGATATTAATTTATTCTTAGTCTTCATCAGAAGATTCAAAATCAAAGTTCATAATATGAGCATGATAAATATCTTCTTGGTTGCTGACCAACAGCTCGCATATTATATCCTTTGGATATGCTTCAGATACCGATTCACATTGTAAATCTTCATTCGAGCCATACAGTAAATGGTCACTACGGCAAGGTGGTAATAAAGAAAGGTCTGTTACTTTTTTCGCGATATTTTCTACCTTTGCCCTGTTTCATTATCGATACAAATGTGTATATTTGGATCATTGTTTGCGAGGAGGAGGATTGGTGTGTTTATTTCGCCCGAGCAAGAACGCAAAATACAATTTGTTTCATCACCTCCATTAATTTGCAATGCGAAGCTATTTTGGTGTCCTCGTGGCGTGTTGTCAGTTCTAGGATATTCTTGACACTTTCAACACTAACCTTGATATATTTTTGTTGATCCAATCAATATCTCGGCCTACGTGCTTTCAGTTGGTAATGACTATCTGTCATTTTTTTCAAACTTTCTAACAATTTTTAAAGACAAATGATGTTTTTGATGGCGTAATTGCTGGTATAGAAAAAAAAATGTTTGTACCTTGTACGGCGAAAGGCGACTTACATCAGTAGATGAAACTAGAATAAAGGCTTTCTGGAGGAATTTTAATTGTGATGAAAAAAAACAAACCTTTCTTTCTTTATTACCATCTTGTGTGAGTGGTCTTTTGCCGCACATTAAACGCAACAATATGACAGAACAAGATGACCCTGCGATAAAAGGCTCGAATGAAGATTTACAATGGGAATGGGTATTTGAAGCATATCCAAGGGATATATGCGAGCTGTTGATTAGCCACCAAGAAGATATCTATCCCGCTCATATTATAAACTTTGATTTTGAATCTTCTGATGATGTCTAAGAATAAACTAATATCTAAACATGTCTCTTTTTTTATGTACATTTTCAGATCTCTTGGAAAGTACAATTTTATACTTTCGATGGCCTACACTACATGACCAGTTGTACTTGGAGGTCGCGTCAGGGGTCATAAGCATATCCAAGGGATATATGCGAGCTGTTGATTATCCACCAAGAAGATATCTATCCCGCTCATATTATAAACTTTGATTTTGAATCTTCTGATGATGTCTAAGAATAAACTAATATCTAAACATGTCTCTTTTTTTATGTACATTTTCAGATCTCTTGGAATGTACAATTTTATACTTTCGATGGCCTACACTACATGACCAGTTGTACTTGGAGCTCGCGTCAGGGGTCATAAGAGAGGCTTTTGACCCTATGACGGCAGAGATTAATTAATCAATCAGCGTTGACGTTTCTAGGGGTTTACCCACAGTTCCGTTCAGACTGCTTCATTGGCTAATTTCTCACATCAACTAGACCGCCTGTTATATAACAACTCTTCCAGATCCTGGTGTCGTGAAGACAAGTAAAACGAAATTTTGAACTAAAAAACGAAACGAAATAGCATCTGTGTTTTAATAAGTTTGAACGAAAACCCCAACGAGAAAAAACTTTTCAGGCCCATTTTGAACCAAGTGGTTTGTGTCCCCAAAATTACATATGAATCTAGGAACTGAACGTCCAGGAAATATATTTTCTAAGGTCAATTAGTGAGTTGTACCACCGACGCGTTTTACGAGCAGTGGGAATCCAAAATAAAAAATGCCACAGATTCAACACGGCCCACGCCGATTTTCGAACCTTGGAGATATAGTGCGGTGACTGATATATGATATATCAATATACTTACTTAAACCATTATTATCATAACCAGTCCTAGTTGGTTGTCTGAAACAGGAATATGTGACATGTTTTATACATTTATTTTCTACAATTAATAATATTAATAGTTCAGTTGAGATGATGCCCTTTTTCATGTATATGCATTTCGTTCATACAAAATATTCTAATGTTTTACTGTATACAGTTAATTAATAAGCAATTATAAAACTTAGTGTCAGGGTAGAATTATGACAAAATGTCTTACCTGGTAGTTGAGATTTCACTACCTGAAATAATTCATATTAAATCATTATATAAATATTAACCGGTGGCTTAAATGTCGTTCGCATTCTAAAAAGTTATATGTACACATTTATTTCATAACTAAAATCTGTTTCATATTTTTGTCCACATTCAAACCAACTACCCCTCAGCCTAGATATTTCACTAGTCAGTAATATTCTACGGAAAAAATAATTATAAAAAAACTTTTTACCTTTTAGTAAAGTCTTTTGTATTACCTTTTTGTGACTGTTGATATTTCCGTCGGTAATATATAGTAGATATAATAGTCAATATTGATAAGATGGTTACAAGCGCCAGCAGCACCGATAAACCAACAACAACACCTTCTTGACTTTCGTTTGAGGAAACATTACCTGAAGCAATACAAATAGCTATAAAAATATATTAAAAACAAGAAAGGAACGAGAACTAAACGTGAACAATATGGGTGATTTTTTGTTGAGATTTTGGTGGGAATGTCCATTTGGCTTCACATTCCATCTTGTCATAACTGATCGAATTAATATACATGAATAGACACTGGGTAAACAATGACACCCCTGTTTACCTACCAAACTTTAACGTCTGTACTGTAGATGATTTCAGATACACTGGTTGACTATCACCATATTTATTTCTAGCTATAACTCTAATATAATATGGTGTATCAGCTTGTAGATTATTTATACAATAATCAGGTTTAGATTCTGGTAGAGGTGTAGAACTATTCCAGGTTTTATTATCTACTGAATGTTGAACAATAAATTCCTGTTGATCTCCACCATTAAATCCTGGTGTCCATGTAATACAGATACTGTCATGGCGTATTGCTGATGAGTTGATGTTGGAAGGTACATCAGGCTTAGCTGGAAGTTATATACAAATTATATACACATATTAAACAAAACATTATATTTGGTGGTGACGAGTTGATGTTAGAACTAGATCAGGTTTATCTGAAAATTATATACAAACACGTTGAATAAAGGATAGAGTGTTGTTACGGTTAGTAGATAACTAAATTTACTTATCCAACAATTTGTTTGTTTAGATACAGTAGCTACTTATTTCAGTGTTTGATTACTAGATGTTAAACAAGGATGTCGAAACATCAGCTATAGTCTCGAATCTGTGTTTGTTAATGGAGACGTAAACTTGATATTATTTGAAATACTGACTGTGTTAAGTGAAATCAACCTCTTGATCAACATTATCCAGAAAACCTGAACTTTTTCTTTGATATAAATGACACTGCGTACAGTGATATTATCTGCAATTGGAGATTCCCATTTCTATTTTCTATTAGATAGTTACACTGCACACCTTGAATCGGTTTACAGTCTTATCCTTGTGAATATTACAACTAGTTACCCACTTGGTTTACATATATACAACCAGGAAGTGACGTGGATTGCATATATAGACATTAAAGCCTAGATAATCTGTCCATGTTACTTTCATACATTTTCATTATATTAAAAAAACACCAGAATATGTATAATTAAACGATTTCTTCATTAAAACAGTATCCAGCAGAAGTATAATAATTAATGTACTTACCTTTGACATCTACAGTAATAGTTTCTACAGCTGGATTTTCACATTTCCATTCTCCATTATCCCTGTCTTTAGATACAATAGCTATATTAATAGTAACACTGTTACTAGTTTTACTAACTGTATAGTATATGTTGTAGTTGTATTTTGTAGTGGCTGTACTCGGGTCACCAAATATCTTACATGGTTTAGTTAATATGCAAGTAGTTACAGTTACAGAATCTTTAGTAATTATAACTATCGACGTATTAGTTGTACATGTTAAAGATGCTGATTCACCTTGTATCCATTGATTTGGGTGTAATGTAATACTTGTCACACCTGTAATATATAACATAATAATTAATTCATATTATGATATGATATATTCACTCTTGGTAATGGAAAAAAATAATAACCGAACAAAAACAATAGTTCGCAATTTGAAACCTTAATAAACAGCTAATCGTTTATCAAAGTACACAATATATACATGTAGTTATAAATTGTCAGAATTCGCCAGTGATTTGGCTGTTTCAGGTATTCGTCATAGATAAAGTCAGTTTACATTTACTAAATAGAGATGATGTACTGAATTAAAGGGTAATGTTACAATAATCACAAACATTTTCATTAAATGCTGTATGTTGTAAACTGATATGTTCGTGGATGCCTCATGAACAAAACTAGTATCGTTCAGTAGAATTAGCAGTGAGCTGAAAATGGAATGTGTGTATGTTACTATTGCAGACCCACCCTTTCCATCACCTGCAATGGTGTGGTAAAGTTGGTAGATTAAACCTGCTTAGTTCCCTTCTATAGTAGGGAGCATAAGGATAACTAGTGTTTTCCTTTTGATGCGTCACTTCCTGATTCTTCAAATATTTGTCATTGATCAACCTTAGCAACGATCTCTTTGTTAAAATTATATTTGGAATGTGCTTAACCAGGCTTATCAAATATGTAATATTGACTGACACCAACGTTGTCCTTTAATAATATAAATAATGCCAGAGAGAGCAATAGGGTTTAACTTTCACTCGACACAAACTAGGTCATTTTGGGACTAACATATGGTTCAATTTTATTTCAATAGTGGTATTTAGCAGTTGGAGGAAACCGAAGGACTCAGAGAAAACCCACGAGGTTGAAAAAAGAAAAATGATGAAATAGAATAAACATTTACGCTGAACAAATACAGAAATCTGATTATGTGTTGTCATAATTTATGATTTACATAAATAGCGTTACACTTACAAAATCTGAATTTAGAATCTAATTATACCGTTCTGGTGTTTATTATTTGAAATGAATGTGAAATTCAAGGAAGCTACTCCATCTAGCTTGTTTACTGTGATTATGTTACCTACATTTTACCTTATGTCCGAGTATGTACTGATATTATGTTAATTGAAACATAATAATGTAATAATGTAGACCTACCTTTTATACTACACAGAGACACACAGGTGATAAACAATAGTAAGCCAGGATTCTTCATGATGTGAATATTCCCTGATTAACGTCTACCAGCAAATGACAGTTTGAAACTTCCTTGTGTATAAATAGATATATGTAAAAACAGTATAACATAGATATATGGAAAGGTATCACTGCCAATATTAAATGCTCTGATAAAATATATTTTATATTGATTATAATGTAAAAAGTACAATGTATAAGTCCTAATACCGGTAAGCTTTATTAAGTGGGTGGGGATGTGTGTACTCAAATACGGTTCTTAATACGAAATTCCAAACATCATGAAAAAATAGCAGCACACCTGGCTTAATATATATGAAAAAGATTTGAATTTTGCAAAATAAAAACATGGCAAGTCATAGCATCGTAGACACAGACTAGTCATAGACACATAGAATGACTCCAAATGTAATGGTGTATAAGCATTGGATTCGACAATGTAACCACGCCAGTTGACTCAATGACAGACTTTGTGATACAGCGCGCACACGCTAACCATTCATCCATTGATGAAATGGACTTCGATTGTAACATAATAGTCATGCTATAAACATGATAATATAACCTACCTTGCAGTGTGGGTATTGCTATATTGAGAATTACAATCAGTAAGTAACTAGATGACATGCACATCGGTAACTTGTCTATTTAAGCATGTATGATACAAGTTACCAGATGGTCAGTAATGGAATAAAAGCTTACTCTTCCGGAAACCTGTTACAACTGTTTGTCGTGTATTTTGTACACGGTGGATAGTCTATTTGCTGATTACACTATTTTGGCTATATCATTTTTGTAGGACTTCGAATTTTGTCTAATGGTTTGGATTGTTCATACTTGATTTTATTTTATTGTCTCCCTTTAATCATAAAACGCATGGTTTACATACCATTTTTTAACATATAAAAAAACACCTCATATAACAACTTAACCCCGATCAAAACATGACATAGAAATAGTTCCACGACCGATGTCTTCCGTCTTGCTCCAGCCACAGTAGTTGACCGTCCTAAAGCGCCCATACACGTTCAATTTTTTCGTCAATTGACGAAAACTTCGAGATGAAAGCATCTCTGGAACTACATTTGTAGCTTACAGGGTCAATTTAATTGACGAGTCGTCAATATATATCAAAGGAACTTTGATCCTTCAATTAATTGATTCAATTAAATTGTTTCAATTAATTCGCCGTCGATCTTTTCTACCCACGTTCAATTTCTTCGTCAATTAATTGATATCACGGAAAAACTGAACGTATCTGGGTCGCTTAAGGCCTTCCTTTGAGCAAGTCAATTGATTACAAAAATGTTACTGGCCTATAACTCCCTTAATTTCCAATAACACATACCCCAAACTGTACTGTACATAGCTTAACATAGAAATTTCTGATCAATTTATAATCAATAAAATGGCCACCGAACCAGAATCACGGGGTGTCATGTCACTCGAAAAAAACAAAAAAAAACTGTTCGGTAAGATAAGATTATGATTTCAGTGTTCCGCTCTTCACTATTTGTAACATAATTACTTAATTCCATGCAAACTGTTATGATATGTGTTGAAAATTTTGCAATTGAACCTAATTGTACTTGCTCAAAGCCTCGAATAGTGTATCAATTGCAGCAGTAGATAAGAATTATCACGGCTACAAATTGCAGCTATACACAACCTAGCTACAATCTTCTATGACAACAGAAGACAACAATAATTTTCATACAAACTATTACCAAATTTTGAACGAAGTTAACAAATCTGATAGGTCAAAGATCGTGAGCCGCGCGGGAAACAAGAGTGATTATTTCAGTAAATGACAACTTATTCACCCATTTGCATTATGATCCTAGTTAATCGAACGTTAATAGATTATACTCACTAAACAATATTAAAACCCTTGACTGGGCGCTCAAAACCTTTCAAAAAGTTTGACCAAAAGGCCTGACACATGAAAATCAGGCAATATGTAAAAATCGATTAATAAAAGCAAGACTGTCATGTTGTGATTTTATCACCCGACAACAAAATTTATTTTTTTCATATTTGTATTTTAGACCATAGATGTGGACCAAGAATAGCTCAAGATGGTACTGACCCTGTGGGACATTCCGCTACGATTCACTGCGACATTGTGGGGTTCGGGTGAAAGTTTTATAAATAGTACGGACACCGTTGTTGTCACGTACAGCTGAACGTGTATCAGTAGTGTTTGTGGAATACTTGTGACTTAAAATTAACCAATTTCGTGCACCAAGATACGGCCAGCACTTGTTATGCACATGGTTAGCATGTGACAATTACACCTGGTGAACGTGAAACGTAAGTTAGTAGTGCGTATTATTGTTTTGCCTTCGGCATATCTACAAAACAAATTAAATATTTTCATTTAGTTTTAACATGGCACCAAAACAAGAAGAGTTCAAAGAGTTTGTCGACCACTCCTTCAGAGAGGGGACAGCCAGATAATATTAATGATTCTAAAGGCAATATATAAGTTTTAATTTGCACCAATGCCGATAGTAAGGGTGTTAACTTTAATGTAGGTGATCTTCCATATGATATGGACCCAGCTGCACAAAATAGCGATTTTTCTTGCAATCAGGGGACATAATCCAGGAAGCTACGGTCCGATATGCGCGGATATCAAAGGCTCCCATATCTTTGGGGTATAAATAGCTGTTAGGTATCATCAGAATCAGATAAAAACTAGAATCCGAAGGGGTAATGACGTGTTTTGGTATGTCAGATCACGTCGTGTCTCACCATTTCAACAATCACGATACACCATGCATTATTGAGTATAGTAAGATCCAATACCTATTAAAAAAGAAAAACCTGTCATATTGAACTCTTAATAATACGGGAAGTTATACTTCAAGACCGAACCTTTTGATATTAATTGTTGGTAAACATGCGGCTTATCATATATACAAAGGTCAAGGGTCATTAAAAGGTTAGGTCACCAGATAGAAGTTGAAAAGTCGAATAAAATTCAATGTGAAACCGGAAGTAAACGAAATCGAAATTCAAAAATCAGCTCCATTTGAATTGTTGCCATTTGGAGTAGGTTCAAAACAAAACAAAAATCGGAAACAAAATGACGGCTGAATATCGATTTGAAAGTTTTTTTGTAAAATTCAATATGGCGGCCAAACGGTTGAAAATGTTATCGAACAAGGTCTCTGAAAATGAAAGATAATATCTGGGGCTAACAACACCATTTTTGGTCTATTTGTTATAACGGAGAGAACTATTCATGTCCGTGAAAGATCGGAAAGCTTCGCGTCGGTAATTTCAGAAAGTTTCACGAAGCCGTCACAAAATTTGTGAGTATGCCATTTTGAAGACATCGATCTGTTTCTTATTCCTACCAAGTTTCAACTTGATACCTCAAATAATGACCGAGATATCTTGAATGTCGAAAAAATATTTTGCAAATACTTGATGCTAAAACTAATCGAGCGAACTTCTGAATTTCGAAAAACCGTCAATCAGATCAGCCCTTTGGGATTCGTCCAAAGAATCCAAAAAATGAAAACCCGAAAAAGATCCGTTGAGAAATTACACAAGATATGGACAATCTGAGATTATTTCTTGTCCCACCCGTAAAACATTTCCTGGTTGTCAAAAAAATAATATATTTCATGAAAAGATCACATTTACGTTGGCTACGTCGGCAGATGTTTGCATCATGTACCGTTTTGGCTGCAAACTCTGATTCCCCCCCCCCAAAAAAATAAAAAAAAAATAAATAAAATAATAAAAACACTTAGGAAAACAATACGTGTTTCGACCGAAGGTCCAAAACACGTAATTATGACTTTTCGAACAATCAGGGGCTACGGTCCGACAGGCTCTTTGGGATGTAAGCATCAAAATTGGATAATGGCAAGGTTTTTAGGCTTTTGTGTGGAATTCTTTACCACGAGAGTTCCGCAAGATATTACATTAAGAAAGAAATCTTCTTAGACGTCTGTTCTACAAACAAGTTTTTCTATTACCGTAAAAGAAATTCTAGTGCCGAAAAGTAAGATGTTAAACGCCGTTTCATTTCTATTGTCCTAGAGTTTCAACTAAGACTATAAAGACCAGAGTAAATAAAACAACATCCTGGATCAGATAACAGATTTTTATGTAATGAAGGCTGTTTTATGTTTATAAATTACATCCGACTCCTGTGCGATGAAAACAGTTTAAAGTTTCATGAAGCTATATTTGGCTTTTTTTTTTTTTTTTAAAAAAGTGTTATTTATTTATTTAATCTTGATGTGGATGATATTACGATATAAAGTGTAGATTAAGAATTTTGTAAAATGAGGATATTTATTTTACTTTTGATCACCAGCTAGAATGAAAATAAATGAGGTTTAACGTACTGCGGGGGAGTTGTTACCTGGACATCAGTGTTGCGCGTACTCTTTGTCGAATTCCAATTGCCACGTCGTTTTTGATGTAAAAGTCCACGTGTTAACCAAGTTTTTCACCCCCAACACCGATGATCTACCGTGGATCCCAACATAGTCCAGATAATCGCGGTTAGACTATATGACCGAGAATACCTTTTGACTTAACTCTGTCGTTCACTCGAACTATTCCCAAAAATTCGAAATGGAGGTAATCTCATTCCGACCACGTTCGCAGTCCTGTTATTATAAAAATAAAATAAAACCAAGTACGAACAATCCAAACCATTAGACAAAATTCGAAGTCCTAAAAACGACTCTATTCAAAAGTAATTAAATCAATCAAATTCATTCGCCGCGTTCACGGTCGCGCTTTGTGCAAACGCACCTTCAGACAGTTACCGCGACCATACAATGAACCTGACGCATATGGAAGATCAAACAGCTCTTTATTCGATGTCTTTAATTCTTAGTTCTGAATTCATAGTCCTTAATTCTTGTTTCTTCATTTTTTGTCGTATTCCGAGATTTGTACAATAAAATTAACGTTTGTATCATAAAATCAATCTTTGTTTTACAAATCAGACATTTGTTATAAAATATTTGTGAATTGTATTTTGGTTTAATTTAATTTTAGTTTTATAAAGATAAAATTTATTTTACTTCAGGGTAATGCATTACATGATAACTGGAATTTCGTATTATGACCCGTATTTTGACTTTTAATTAAACCACCTTCCTAAATAGAGTTCAAAGGATCCAAATTTAACCTCCCTTAACAAGGTAGGTTAATATGAATATGTCCGAAAACATTTTGTAATTTTTAAAAGGTATTTAGAATTTTTTAATGTATGCATCCTAATTTATAGTATTTCTTGTTATGGACCGTATGATGACGTTAAATACCCCACCACACCCCCTCATTTAATACAGGTTAGTGCCATTCAAATTTGTTCTTGCAAGTTATATGTAAATAGAAATATGCCAGAAAATAAATAAATTCCAGATATCACACTGAAAACTTTTATTTAGCGTTTCAAAAATGTAAATTATATTCTAGAACATTTAAATTTACATAGCTTGAAAAGGGTATTTAAGTTGGATGACAGTGTGTGTATGGGGGTGGGGTATTTAAAAGTTAAAATACGGAATACCGGTTATCGTGTTATGCATGACCGGAAGTCTCTTGTTATCACTCTTTCAATATACTACTTATAGTCTTTCGTTTGAGCAAAACATATGTCGCTATCAGACAATAACCTAATTTCTGAAAAAAGATTACTTTTAATTTACTTTCTTGTTTGATGGCCATACTACACTACAGTCATTGTTGTCGAGCTATTTTGCTTATTGTACATATGCTTGCTCGATAAGCCCATTATTGTATGGGGACTTATTTTATGCCAGGTTGATTTCCGGTTTGGTGAATTTCGAGAAATTTATATGGAGAAATGTATTTGAAGAAATGTTTTTGGAGATTTGTATTTGGAAATTTGTTGTTTGGGATTTGTTTTTCCTTGTATTTCTCTGATGAAGTGTAAATGTAGGCTAATGTTTTGATTTTCTAAAATATATTTTTTCTTTATATAACTAAAATCAAACAAAAATATAATTCACAAATTTTTATAACAAATGTCTGATATGTAAAAACAATATTGATTTTAAGATACAAATGTTAATTTTAGTGTACAAATGTCGAAATACGACAACAAATGAAGAAATAAAAATTAAGAACTATGGATTAAGAACTGAGAATTATGGACACCGAATAAAGAGCTGTTTGGTCTTACATAGACGCACACATCACTCTTTAGGGAAGCTGAAAAACTTACAATTACCATGTTTAAACGTGGTGTGTTTTGGGCCGGAGGCACCTGTTTGCATGGTAAACTGCATAGGTGAACACAGCTCAAATATCTGGCCATTTCCTTTTAAAGTAATGTCGATAGTACAATAAACAGTTACAGTCTGAATAAAGGTCTGAAGGGGGGGGGGGTAGATGTGCAGAAAAAATATATCAGAAAATAGAACACCAGTAAGAGCAATATAAGGATATACAGACATAGGAAAGAAAGAAATATGTCGTTATGTAGACGGATTATGTTTCTGGGTAGGCGGTAAACATTAAATGGATACATACATATCATAATGACATGCCTAAGTATGGTTACATGCACAATACGAGATAAAGGAATTACACCCGGACATCCTACTCCAATGTTAATTATCCAATATAACTAAAACGCCTACAGTCACCATTGGAACAAGGATCTACGTCTTTTACCAGGCGAACGTGATAGAAAAGTCTAAACTCAAATTTCAAAATATGAATCACTAAAATGAAATTAAATGTTAAACGTTCTACTTTTCTGTTCCGACTGGGCTAACGAAGATGGGCTTGTACCATACAGTATGCTATGAGAGACATTTTGCCCGAACAACGGCACTACGACCTACACTTATATCGAATTCCAACTATTAAGTGATCTTTTAAGTGCACGTCAACATGTACACGACACCTCTGTTTTCGTCCAATACGAACGTCTAGACAGCTTGATGGCCTTTTAAACAGACCACTTCAGTAGTTTGCATTTTACTGAATTTAACTTTAGCTTTCCGTTTTTCATTGTTTAATTCAGACCTCCGCAAGGTAAACAGCTTTCTGTTCAGCTCATTTTGATTTTTCAAATATTAATTTCTAGATATATTAAATTTACACCTAGCAGAAACACAGTCGCTATTAAACCACGCGTAGCCCTTTGCTTGTATTTGTGGCTAGTCGTAAAAACTGTCTTTTTTGGCTTTCCAAACATGGAGACTGTCACATTGCGGAAAATACCAGTCACATCTTCCACGAGTTTATCAACATCATCAGTGAGGCAATTAACCGATACTACTTCAGACAGATCGTTTCGATGGTCTTTGATCTTTTCCCGAAAAATATCAACTTTAGAATCATCCCATTTAACCATATACTGCGGAGTCGTGTGCAGTATTTGAGCTATTAAATATAATATTCAGATTAAAGGACAGCGCTGCATGGTCTGAAAATTCCGTAGAATCTACAATGTGAAATTCTTTAATAAGGTTAAGATGACATCTTGGTATTATTAGATAATCAATAACACTTGCACCTCTACTAGAACAAAATGTAAATTTACCAACATTTTTATCATCGCCTAACCTTCCATTCGCAATCAGACTATTAGTAGATTTACAGAGACTGATTAATTATTTCCGAAACTATTAAGAACCTTATCTTGAGATTTCCTAGGTTGAATATTATCGTCATTATAATCAGTGTTAATTGACGCGATGTATTGATCCAAATTATCGTTAATTATATATTCGGGGTCGGATCGGGTTCTACTATTAAGATCCCCACATATTAATGCTGATCCACCTAGATCAGAACATTGGAAATATAGCTGTTCAATTTCAATAAAAATGTCAAAATTACAGAAATTATGGAACATAATTTTTTCAGGGGGAATGTACACGAATATTATATATATATATATTACGGTTGGCCTCGATGATTGCTTTATCAAGTTTTATTACCCATGTACCCCATTCGTGTTCTGATACAAATGAAAAGTAGTCTTTAAATATAGGTTTAAAATAAACTGCAAGGCCTCCACAAATTTCATTGCATTTACCACGACTGTATTGTCCACTTTTATTTACAAAAATACCATTTGAGAAATTAGCAATAGAAAATGATTCGTCCTCTTTCAACCACGTTTCACTTAGTAGCACAATATCATAATTTGTTAAACAGTTTATAAAAGTGTGGTCGTCGTACACTGACTTCAATCCGTTTATATTCCAAACTAACAAGGAGAGTGTGGTATCAGATTGAACCATGGGAATGTCCTAGCAAGTATCAGATAACTAGACTGTCATGTCGACTTCCACTATTATGCGACCCATGCCTAGCATTTTGGTTGTTTAGCGTGCCATTGAAAAGGGACCCGTTTCTTGAGTGGATTTTTGATTACTTAGTACGGGAGTAGAAGTCGATGGTCCTGCTGGTAGCTGTCTTAAGCTGCGTTCACACTAGGGGTTTAATCTGAATTGAATTCAGAATAAAGCCTTATTCCGGACTTTGGCGTCACACTCAATTCGACAAAAACCGAACTGAATCTGAATTAACGAATCCGTATAGTTTTCCGAATTTAACCCGGAACAAATTATTATTTCGAATCGGGTTATTCGCAGTCAAGATTTGAGTGTGGCACGCTTGATACAGATCTACAGTCTTACCGGAAACGATAACGTTGTAGTGTACATAGCTGCAGCCCTCATCACTGAAACAAATGCTGCGGTAACATAACCAACTAACTCTGGCAGTAATTATCGTAAATCGTTCAAAATCAATTGGCTTCTTCATCTATGACCCTAAACACTGTGCATAAATATGATGGGCTATAACTCTGGCAGTAATTATCGTAAATCGTTCAAATTCAATTTGCTTCTTCATCCATGACCTTAAACACTGTGCATAAATTTAATGTCAATGAGATATTAACATTAGCCTCTAGCGCGTCGGGCGGGGGCGACGATAATATACGACCACATTTCAAATACAAAGATAGGTGTCTTCAGATCACATCTGACCATTCACGGTCTAGACCTTGGGAGCAGGGCAGGTAAGCTGTAGTCGTCTCGAGACTAGTCTCTAGCATGTATTGCATATAGCTGGATAAAACTGACAACAAAATGTATTGCTTTACATTATGTATGTTTAATTATGAACTGGGGCCACGATGGTTCAGTGAGTAAGAAGCTGACTCCCTAGTCTGGGGGTCGGTGTTGACCGAAAGGTTCAACGTGATTTTCCGGCGTGGTTTTCTCATGTCAGTGTTGCAGGGCGGAGGGTCTGACAAGGACAGCTTTATAGTCGTCTGGGTGGGGCGAACGACAGAGTTCGCGTGTACACATTGACGTGGACGTAAAAAAATCCCTTAATAGTTTGAATTCGATAAAAGCTTGGGCTGTAGCGTCGATGTCCTGGGAAAATGCCCGTCTTTATAAGCCGAGTCGGACCAGAACAGTAGGATGTTTAACCCCATTTAATAACATTTCAATTATGAAGCGTATCTTCGCTAGTAAAGAGTCAAGAGTTGGTGTACACTGTATAGCAAACGCTACCAAAAGAGTGATCATCCTCATTCGCATTTGATTTTGGTGCCAACGAAATCGTACCCGGCGCTGCATGGCAAGGTGTCGAAGATCTAAAGCCAGGCTGACACTTGCACGACTTTTGGCCACGATTTTGTCGTGGCAAGTCGTGCCATTTTGGGGCACGAACTGGGAGGCTCCCGCACTGTTCACGACTAGTTCACGTATAGTTCACGACGAGTTCACGAATGCGTGCCCATCAATGTCCTCATTGACACGAACTGGCACAACAACTTCACGCATAGTTTGCGCCCGGCAAATCGTGCCCGGCGCTGCATGGCAAGGTGTCGAAGATCTAAAGCCCGGCTGACACTTGCACGACTTTTGGCCACGATTTTGTCGTGCTATTTTGGGGCACGAACTGGGAGGCTCCCGCACTGTTCACGACGAGTTCACGACGAGTTCACGAATGCGTGCCCATCAGTGTCCACATTGACACGAACTGGCACAACGACTTCACGCATAGTTTGCGCATTGTTTACGCACTTCCCGCATTGGCACGACGAGTTCGCGCAATTCGGACGGTGTCGTGTCGACTTAGGCACGCCATATTCGTGAACTAGTCGTGAACTAGTCGTGGCAGTTCGTGACAGTCGTGGCATGGCGCGCACTGCCACGCATCCTCTCGACGAGTTCACGAACAGTTTGCGCATAGTTCACGACCCGGTCGCTAAATTTTGTCGTGACCAAAATTTTGAACATTTCAAAATTCTCGTTCCGACATGGCACGCAGTCACGACGGGTTTACGCACACTTCACGCCAGTTTACGACTAGTTTGCGCACTGGTACGACTCGAGTCGTGCCAATGCGTGCCACGGAATCGTGCAAGTGTCAGCCTTGCTTTAGACTCGGCGTCGCTGATGTAGCCTTGCTTGACTCAGGAAATTAAACATAAGCAACATAAGATCACCAATACGAATATCTGACGCATCCATCTTGGATATGAATGACCTTCACTGCGCATTCAGTGTGGCGCTGAATGAATTCAATCCGAATAAACTGTAATGTGACGCACCGCTTTTAAACCGGGAAAAAACAATCCGAATTCCGGCGACCGGTCTCCGGAATTCGCATTGAATGCGCATGCTGTGTGAACGCAGCTTTAATGGGGTTGTGCTCATGACGACATTGTTGTTGATACCAGTAGATTGAATATGGTTCAGATCGAAGATGTTGTGATTACCGACAGGGTGATTAATATTCTGGCTAGTCGAGGTACGTTGCGTATTTAGAGGTTGATCAGCTCGATTGAGCTCATAGTTCTCATTCGCACGATTCCTATAAAGATGAATAAATTAAATCATTTTCATTTTTAATAGTTGAGATTTTGCCATTCAGAGCTTTTGCCATAATTTTACCATCGAATGTCCAGCAACCCTCAATTATTCGTTCTTTAAAAAGATTTCTGACTTTCCTAAGGAGATCGGATCTCTTTTTCGTAAGAGCCTCATTGATATATATATATTAAATCTTCTGTTTCTATTAAATTCTTTAAGATTGCTTTTGTTCCGAAAATCAATGCTCTGCATCGGTAACTAATGAATCTAACTATGATGTCACGGGTGAAACCACTTCTATTCGGACCAACTCGATGCGTACGACCTATATCATAAAGTGAGATTTGAATATTGTGTCGATACAAAATCTCATTGTTAATAATGCTCAGAATAATGTGATCCGTAACCTCTCTTTCACTGTACGTCGTCTCCGGTATACCACAAAATTTGAGACAAGTTCTTCTCGAGTATTGTTCGAGGTCGTCTATACGCCCGTCCATACAATTGAAACGGTCATTAATTTTGTTGCCTTAGAAATTTCAGGCTGAAGTTCGTTCATGATATGATCCTTGGTGTTTTGATGCTTTAAAAGGCCAGAAATGAATCGTTTAAGGGATTGGTCATCCTTCATGAGACTATCAAGAAATCCAGAGTTATCAGTGCTACGTTGAATATTATCAGTGCTCGTAGTCCGCTTCCTTTTATTAACACTTTTACCATTATTTTTACCCAATTTAGATCTGCCCATTTTGATAATAAAGTTAAAATGAATACAAGTTCGGTTTTACAAGGATGTCATCTCTAATCGTAGAGAAAACGGCTATATACCGCAGGATGAAACTAGAAATATTGTACTTACAAGTTCAGTAGTCCAAGAATTTAAATCCGAATATCACAGTAGTCTTATCACAGAATAAACATTATAATAACACCGATTTAAATTATATTTAAACACAAATACGACAGTCACCTTCAACCGACAGGTGAGTAAAATTGGTCAGGGTTTAACGTTCACTAGACCCAAACTAGGTTATTTCGGGACTAACATACGGTTTAATTTTATTTCAACCATTCGCATTCGCGTTTTGGTCTTTAGTTGTGGGAGGAAACCGGTGGACCAGGAGAAAACCCACGAGGGTGGACAGAGGAAGATACTCCTTGTCACGTCCAACAGGGTATTTGAAACCACACAAGTTGACCCGATGACAGATACAGCGCCCCCACCACCACCACTACCCCCACCACCCCTACTCTTTAAAGGAGTTTATGTAACTCCAATGAAATGTATTAGAAATCATTTCCGTGAAAGTATGGGTTCCAGTATCCAATATCTAAAACGTACACAATGAACATTTTAAAATCAGTACAAGACTCCTTCACTTTATGACCATGGTTTCACGCACCATTTGTAATGAAAAAAGAAAACAAAAACATGTGAAAGTAATTAAAATGGTAGATTCACTGTAAGACAAAAATTAGTACAAGACTCCTTTACTTAATGACCATGGTATCAGGTGCCATTTGTAATGAAAAAAGAAAAAAAACATGCGAAAGTAATCAAGTAATGATAGATTCGCTGTAAGATAAAAATAAATCGTGTAGAATGGATAAAAAGCGCAACCGACCATCGTTCAATCAACAAAACAATCTTAAAAATGAAATATATATAAATCACTGTATATATTGGTGGCAGATATAGAGTCATTAAAACAACGGAGGCATCATTATTCGTATGTTTAACCTTGACAATAGAGACAATTTCCAGCTTCCATTATATGGACTTAGTTTTCCAGTGAAAAATGATACAATTTCCAAGTACCGTGGCGAGTAGAAAATATTTCAAATTTGAATGCTATTGATTTTTAAGTGCTAGAATGATGTCTGTGGTTGTACAATAGAGATTTCACAACCTATTGAATAACAGATATTAAAATAATTATTTTTTCACTTCCTTAGAAAATGACATTATTGCATTCATCTATATGTCCGCTAAGGGGTATACAAGAGTCCGAGTACATAAACAACAAATTAAAACCCCATATTATAGATGTATACCCCTTAGCGGACATATAGTTGAATGCGCAAAGAATTGCAATCCCCAGTTCAGAATCTGTCCTATATACAAACTGCGCACAGAGAATGAAGAGCTGAGGACAATCAATGAACGATTATTTATTGAAGGATATACCCCTAAATTAAACAGTAACTAACATGAAATCATGTTGACGTCACATTTACTGCGTATGGCGTCATGAATTACGGCCATTGTTAACGCTATACCATTAGCAACACAATGTATAATACCCTCATTTCACTGGGCCACGGAAGACTTGCGGAAGGAAATCCGCAAGTGTACCGCAAAGTCCGTAAGTCTTTCCTTTCACTCCGTATGGCTCCGCCAGGAAGCGCAGTGAATCCGTAGTCATTCCTCGTAGTCCACAGACTTTTGCGAGCCCAAATTGTTCCGCGAACGTTCCTTTAAATATCATTTGCGGAAAACTTTTCCGTGCTTTTCCGCAATTAAACCGGGATCGATCCGAGAGTCTTCCGCTGTTATTTCGTATACAAACGTAGTTGCCGCAAGTTGTCCGCATGTATACCGCAGGCATTCCGTCACTTTCCACGTGTGTTAAATGGTTACGGGTAACCTTCGTTCATGTAAGGAAGAATACCGAAGACTTTCGCCTGCGAAAGGAAAGCGTGGTATGCCACCGAATGTTTACGGAAAAGATGCGGATGAGACGCACAAGAACGAGGGATAGCCGGCCTGACGACAGATTAGTTACGGATTAGGCGCTGTTATTATACGGGTCATTTGCGTACTGCATGCGGTACGCGAGGACTACTTGCAGCAGCGGCGAATCAATCGCGGTTTGTTTACGGACTTCCCGCGGAAAAAAATTTCAGGGTATAGAATCCGTGGAAAGCCGACCTCCATTTATAGATATTTCTACCTGGACGGCAGAGCTGCGGAAAAAATCACGGAAAAATTGCGGAACACATGGGAATGAGCACGGAAGACATAAGGATAATTTGCGGGTCACACTCGGCAGTAGCGGAATAACTGCGGTATCTGGCGATACTAATCCGTTTGGCACGGTAGAACTGCGGAATAATCGCTTAGTACTTGCGTTATACGCGGAATAAATGCGCAACAAGTGCGGACGATCTTCGGCAACAGCGTTTGGTCTCGGATCAATCACGGCGTACCTGCGGAAAAATTGGTAAAGAGCACATGATTTGCACATGATTTCGACCAAAAGAAATTGCTGGACCCTTCTTCTTACAACTAGGCTTCCCCTTTGGCATCTTTAAACAATTGTTTGCAATACCTGACGAGGTATGAATGAAAGATGACTTTGCACGGATTTTATATCCTGCAAATTCTTCCGCGGGAAGTCCGCAAACAGTCCGCAATTGATTCCCGGCTTCCGCAAGTAGTCCGCAAACGAGTCGTATATTAACCGCGCCTAATCCGTGACTAATCCGTCATCACACCCCTCTGTAATGCATCATTATCCATGGTGTCAGGCTATTTACGCCACTTCAGTATCACATCCGCGTCTAATCCGTAACATTTCGTGAACATACCACGCTTTTATTTCGCAGGCGAAGGTCTTCCGCATTTTTCCTTACACGAACGCATGTAATCCGTGACTATCTGACACCCGCGGAAGTGACGGAATGTCTGCGGTATACATGCGGACAACTTGCGGCAACTGCGTTTCTATACGGAATAACAGCGGAAAACTTGCGAATGTTACGGATCGCTCCCGGTTTAACTGCGGAAGAGCACGAACAAATTTTCCCGCAAACGTTCTTTTGAACATGTTCAAAAGAACGTTTGCGGAAAATTTTGGGCGCGCGGAAGACTGTGGATGATGTGGAATGTATACGGATTAACAGCGCTTCCTAGCGGAACAATGCGGTACAACAGGAAAGACATACGGTACTTTGAGGTATAATTGCGGATTTGCTTTCGCAAATCTTCCGCGGTCTAGTGAAGTGGGGATATAAGTCCGTGCTTTCTGTCTTCAAAACAGTGATTTTACCGGCGGAATCCGATGTCATCCTTTGATCTTTACCGATTTTCCGCAGGTACGTCACCATTGGTCCGAGCTACCGAAGTTATCCCGCGTATTTTCCGTCATTGCTGAGTGTAGCCCGCAAGTTGTCCGAATATCTTCCGTGACGATCCGGACGCATTCCTAAGTGTTCCGCAGTTTCTCCGCCGCTTCGCCGTGATTTGTACCGTAGTTTACCCGTATGTGTTCCGAAGATACCGTGACTGTTCCGAAGGTATTCCGAGAGCGTGTGAAATGGACATTTTCCGTGGAATTTTTTTTCCACTTTTCCGCGTAAAAATGCCGAAGCTCTTCCGTAGAAGCCATTCTGCGGACGTCCGTGAGTACCGCAGCTTTCCGCAGCTCAGTGAAATGGGGGTATAAGTTACCCTGATGATCACTATGTCGTGAAATTTTTGACGGCAAACAAACATAGACACAGACTAGTCAAAGAAACATAGAATGACTCAAACTAAATACAGGAAAACACAGCTATAAACGTACCAGTAGACATCAGTGCATACTCAATTGGGATCAAGTGGCTTTTTTTTCATTTTCTTAGTGTGCCGTTCAAAATTTTGCGGAACACTTAGGAAGATCTCGCGGCATACCTGTGTATCGCGGCACACTGGTTGAGAATCACTGGTCTATTGATATACGACGTCATGACATACAGACTTTGTACAAGTAGCCTTTTTCATTCCATTCGTTATATCTGAATCATTAGAATTTAGTTTGTTTAACCAAACCGTCATTTTGTTATAACCAGTATCATACAGCGGAGTTTTGGTAATTAATGTTTATGATTTTATATAATTAATTATGTCAATTAGATTATCGTGTATCGAATTTATTTCGAATCATTTATACTAACCGGTTGGGGCATTTATTGCTTTAACATTTCCCACTATTAAAACAAGGACATTTTCTTGGAATCCTTTTAGGGTTCCACAGCTGTAGATAGCTGTGGGTATTTTACTTCACTGAGATTCCTCAGGCCATGAACACTTACTGCAAGTCATTTCGTTTTTGAATATTTGTAGTTAAAATCAACTATAATAAATGGTATTTTATATAATCCTGACCAGATTTCAAAGTAATTAAACTGCAAATTATTGTTCGTTTTCAGGTTAATGTTTTCGTGTGATGCCTTCATAGTACTCAATGAATATTAATTTGATCTTTTCTAGTCTGATATTTTGTATAAGATTATCTGTACAAAGCACGTGGACGATATTGTATGGCATGACGTCGGCCATTCAAATGTTGAAAGAGGAAGTAAAATACAATATGATACACATGATAGATATATATAGGTCGCGTTTATATAGTCTTTATATATATACTGACTGATATAATGTTTGTTTCACAAGGTCATATAATGATTTAATGTAAATGTAAGTACAGTCTTCATCTATAAAGTGAACAATATGTATACCACTGTACAGCATCAAGTTACAATGTTGTATATATCAACCTGTATTGTAATATGTATATATCATGTACAAGGTGAGTAGACTATTGTTACTAAATATACTATCTATATTTATATCATTGGTACACATTATAACAAATGAATTGTGGGATAAATCGTGTAGCATTCTAGAACATAGTATTGCACCCAAAATTTTAAAATTGTCTTCGTATAAAATTTGTAGCAGTTTGACATATATCATTAATCTTTGTATTTCTCAAAACATATCCCCCAGTGCCCTTAAACTTGCTAAAATTATTCCTATAAAAAAGGGAGCTAAAGATGATGCGAAAAATTATTGGCCAATGTCAATTCTCCCCACAATTTCAAAAATATTCGAAAAGGCACTTGAGCACCCAAATTCAATATTATTTAGAAACATTCAATGTTCTTTATGCGTACCAATCTGGATTTAGATCAAATCATTCATGTGCTACTGCACTGATCCGAATGACAGATAATTGGTTTGATGCTATCGATAATGGTGCGATGAGTGGTAGGCCTATAGTGTATCTTGATTTTAGCAAAGCATTTGATCTCGTTGATCACAAGCTTATAATTGAAAAGCTACATCTTTATCGATTTGATAAAAAATCATAAATTTTGATTGAATCATATCTTGACTCACGGAAGTCTGTTTAGGATCAATTACCTCATCAATTAGTACAGTCAATATAATAAAAGATCATTTACCTTACGAGACAAAAATTTTGTTTTATAATAGTTACATACTACCATTATTTGACTATTACTCTATTATGTTGGGGAATGCTACCAAAAGTAGATTAGACATTTTTTTAAAATTACAAAAGAGGGCAGCAAGAATTATTCTTGATGCACCAATTGAAACTCCTCTTCATTTCCACCTCGTTATTTACTAAACTCGGTTGGCTTACCCTTACACAGGATTCTTTATAATAAAATTGTCTTATTCAAAATTATTACATATAATACTCCTATTTTATTGAAAAATCTCTGTTTCCAAAACTGATTTCTTGCTCCGTTCACAGACCAGTAAATCTCTCTTCCTTCAAAAATGCAAAACGGAATCCATGAAACGTACTTTTCATTATTCTGCATGACTTTTATGGAACGATCGGCCTTTTGATATAAAGATATGTAAAAGTGTTGAAAATTTTAAGATTTAACTGAAAACTCATTTATATTGAAAACTGAAAAAAACATAATATTGAAATGATGTCATACTTATTATTTTTCGTGTATAAATTAACTTGCTACTGCATTCTATCTTATTTTGTGTGTAATTATAATGTTCTTCCTATATTCTACTTGCATAATGTATATGATTTGTAGTTTAGGAGTGACTTCCCACATTAAAATGCTATTGCATTTCAAATGTTTTTGAATTTATCCTGATATTATACATGTATATATGTCTTTGTAGCTTAGGAGTGGCTTATGGAAGATTAGTTGTTTTGCAAACTACATACGTTGCCTCATTAATTAAAGTTATTATTATTAATGTTATTAATATTATTGCATCTGATTTTACACGTTTTACCTGTCGTTAGTCGGGTATATTAGCTTACATCTATATGTATAATAACGTGTGTTTATAACAATTGAAATGGGGTTTAAAGTAACTAAGTCTCTAACTTAATATCATCCAAAGTCTTCGACATTGAAAACACGAATTGTTTTGTCAATTTAAATCAATACTGATGTTGTGATCTTACCGGGAAAAGATGGGCTTCTGATATTCAATATATACGACAAAATAAGATTTTACCTTTGGTACACGATTCGTGTACCATAATATGTTTCAGTGCCATTTGTAACAAGAGAATGCGCAATGAATACTATCGGTGTAGACTGGAATAACCAGACTCTAGAGATTGCCATTCGATTGGGACTTCTAGCGTACTTCGTCGAACATAACTGATTAGAAATTACAGTAAACACTGACACGATTGAATGTAATTCAGTTCAGATACATTCATATTACATTATTTTATGCCTTGCGACCCATTTGTGTCAATTTCTAGGTCTAAAATATTAGCGATTTAGCTCCTACTGGGCTAATGATAGGGTGCCCCTCGCAGCCAAAATGTGCCCTGTTAAAGGTTGAACATTCTTAAGCGAATGTGCACGCTTTAGTGACTAGCCTGCAACTGATTTCTGGCTAAGCACGCAGTGCGAGAATACTCAGCAGTATAGTCAATGAGGCTATAAAAATCCACCGCAAGTGGAATTTTCAAAAAATGTATCGGCTTTTAAATATTTAATAGGACCTTACAGTAGGTTCATTTTGTTTTTTTTAATTTGTTTTATTATGAAATGAAATGAAATGTGGTTTAACGTCCTACTGTTCTTTTCCGACTAGGCTAATGAAGACGGGCATACTCCATACATTTTGCCCGAGCACTATGTCCTACTCTTATATTGTATTACAATGTTACATTGTGTGAGCGACAGTGATAGGTAAAATATTATAATCATCCTATGACAGCTTGTGTGATACAACCTCTGCTGTTGTCTAATTGACCATACGACTGTTTAATTTAATAAAAGTCCAGCTGGTGTGTGTAAATAGTCAAAGTTAGATAATCATGTATAGTGGTCAAGTTACCACACATCATGTAGCCTGCCATATGCTTATCGTGAGATAATTTTAGGTTTTGGATATAAATGAGATGGGATTTAGTTGGCCACCAGAGGAGCTCGGAAGCTCAAGACAGAACGTGGGTATGCAAGAATAGAGGCGAACGTGAATTAGAACGATGACCGAAATGACTACAATATGATATGTTATGTTCCCATGTCCTGTATTGGTTGTTAGGATAATAGATGTAATAATTATTAATGTGTGTTCCTGTACTGTTAAAATAAAGAAGTCCAATCCACAGTCGCCGTTATTATGGGGGACACCCTACTAATGAAGACAGGCATACGCCATACAGTGTGCCATGAGGACAATTTTGCCAGGGCAACGGTACTACGGCCTCCTGTTATTTCGAATTCCAACTGCCTAGAGAATTTTATGTTCACCCCAATGTGTACATGGAACCTCGTTTTTTTTGTCCCATCCGAACGACTATACGTTGTCCCTTGTCAGGCCTGTACTATTGACAAAGGGGAGCCAACGTCTTACCCACAAAGCCATGGGTGTTTATAATCGCAGGTACATCTATTGTAACGCAAGGTGTATTTATAATTACAGTTACACCAACAATAGAAACAGTACCATCAACTATAATACACGTGTATTTATAATTACAGGTACACCAACAATAGAAACAGTACCATCAACTATAATACAATGTGTATTTATAATTACAGGTACACCAACAATAGAAACAGTACCATCTACCGTAACACAAGGTGAATCAGCTTCTATAAGATGTACTAATTTAGAGTTCGTTAGCATACTGAAATATAACACGGCTGCTGTTGGTGGCTATGCTACTATAACCAACTGTTTTCTGGACGAAACTAGTTGTGCATTAGCACTGAGCAATCAAAATCAACAATATATTGGAATATATACCATCAGTCAAACTAATACCAGTGTATCTGTTAATATAGCTAATGTATCTAGAGATAGAGATGGTGGAATGTGGAGATGTGAAGATCTGCCTGGTACAGTTGATACCATAGTTATAGATGTTAAAGGTAAGATATATATTATAACTGGATATAGTAATAGTAAAGTAAACAAATACCAGCCAGTCGACGAAATAGCGATAATAATTATTGTATGTCATATACATGATAAAACGGTCAGGTATTAATGGACACAGTTCTATACAACTTTTATTATTAAAATGGGTTTAAAGTATTTGATGACATATCAATATAGGAACCTCGCATCCTTATGAAAATATTACAGTGATTTCTATCGTAATTTGACTACTATTAACAACAAAGGCTATTGGCTGTATTAAATGTGATTACTATCAACAGTGAAACGTGTTTATAAAATTTAGTGTGAATCAACGCTTACATTTACCTGTGTCGTTGGATACTATTATAGCATATAAGTAACAATAATTGAATATTTAAAATATGTTTACTGTTATCAGTAACACTGGTTATTGGCTGTATTTTATTTACTTTCAGTACCTGTGCCAAATGTTACTATCTTTAGTAACAATATTTTAATATTTAGTGATGGTTTAAATACAGATATCATCTGTAAATCTGGAGTATCGTATCCTCATGCTACTATCACGTGGTCTATTAATGGCAGGAATAATGTAGGAAGTGGAACTACAAGTAATAACTCTGATGGAACTACTACCAGTATATTACAGTATACAGCTGATAAATCTGATCATGATAAAATACTACAATGTGCAGCTACTAATGGTTATGGTACATCTAAAACAGATTCTATAACATTGAATATTACATGTAAGTATATTTATGGTAAATTAAGACTTGCTTTATACTGGAAACAAGACCTTCCCCACCAAACTTGTTGAAATTAACAGCGTACATTAATTTTATCGCCCCCCCCCCCCAATCCTCCCTAAAAGTTGTAGTTACCCAACTTATATATAAATATATTTTATTCTGACTCCTTACCACCTTATACAACATATCGCCAGAAGTTAGGGTGGTACAAAACTACAAATAGGGAGTCAAATTAGTGATTTCACCAATATCCTTGTTTCTATTCACTCTAATTACAAGTACCTATAGTGATTTTATATCAGGTTGTGGGGGTCGCTTGATTTATTTCGGATATGGACGTGATGATAAGAAATTCCAAATTGGCGAAAACACAAGATGACAACCGAAAATTAAATATGGCAAACCATATAAGTTAACCCGACACTTAGTACAAGCATGATACGTCACTTCACGAGGATTATTGGTATCGTAGAATCTAATACGTTTCTTTTCAAGGAATCTTACAGAAGCTAAGTCCCTAACTCAATCAAATCGACATTGAAAACACGCATTAGTGGTCAATTTAAATCAACATTGATTTTGCGAGCTTACCGGGAAAAGATGGGGTTCTAATATTCAATATTTAAGACAAAATATACATTTTGCCATTGGTATACGAATCGTGTACCATAATCCGTTTCAGCGCCATTTGTAACAAGGGACTCGAAGAACGAGGCTAGACATATTCCGCAAGTCGTGTCAAACGGTGAGAGCATGCGCAATAAATACTATCGACGTAGACTTTAATAACCAGATGCAAGAGATTGCCATTCGATTGAGACTTCTGGCGTTTCGCGAACATAACTGATTAGAAAGTAGAGTAAAAACAGAAACAACTGAATGCAGGTCAGTTTATATTGCATTATTATATGCGTTGCGACCCGTTTTTGTCAAGTTCTAGGTCCCAAATATTAGCGATTTAGCTCCTTTAAGTGATATAAATGAAACTGTGAGTTACACAAAATTATGTAACTACATGTAAAACCTGAAATTATTTCCACTTGTTGGATATTCCAGATTCTAAATAAAATAATCTGAATACGTGTCTTCTCTTGAAATAAAAACTTTCAAAACCCTACAGAAAATCTAAATTGGGTTGATTGTCAATGTCACAGTACATGTAACTGCAGTCTCACGAAAATTGTCTTGTTTGGGCTAGCATATATTTTGCTGAGACTTCGTTTAACCTCTTTGAAAACCGGGGTTTACTTCTTGTCAGTGATGCAGAACGAAGGGCCTGACAAGGACAGGTTATAGTCGTGGGACGAAAAACCGAGGCCCCAATGTATACATTGGCGTGCACGTAAAAGATACCTTGAGAGTTGGAATTCGATATAAGAGTAGGCCACAGGGCCGCTGTCTGTGCAAAATTTCCCTCATAGCACACAGTATGGCATATGCCCCTCTTCATTAGCCCAGTTAAACCCCATTTCATATATGTATCGCATCTTGAAGGAGATCCACCATGAACATTATCTATTTCATTAGGTTGGGGAAACATTTAAAGTTAGTACCTGTGTCAGAGTTGGTTCAGGTTAGAAAAAAATATTAACAATTTGAAAAATTAGTTCAGTTTCAAAATGAAACCCATGGCCATGTTTGTTCCTTTTACATACTAGTACATTATTTCTTTATTCATGGTCCGAAGTAAAACAGATACATCAGAGCTATAGTACACTTACTTTAACATTATTTTGGCCTCACCCATTGTATAGTCAAATCACATCAAATCACGTTAATTAAATGGAAAACTCTTTCTTTGACAGTCAAAGATGTCAAACATTCCAGCGTAAAGATTAATACTATTTAACGAACTCTTTATTTCCTTTCTTAAATCTGCATATATTTATCATTCTGTATTTGTGTTTAAAGTTTTACCTAGAGTACACGTAGAACCGTTAACCAATCCCTATAAAGTTATAGAAGGAAAACAACTCGTGTTGAATTGTAGTGTAGACGAAGCTAATCCACCAGTACCATCTAATGGTTTTACATGGAGTAAGAATGGTATAGATGTAACAGGTCAACGTTCATCTTTATATAGAGTAGATCAGTACAGCTATCAGATAATGGAAGTTATACCTGCACAGGTACTAACAGTATTGGATCAGGTACAGCATCTACACCTGTACAAGTTGATGTTTTATATCCACCTATTGTATCAACACCATCAACATATCAAGTAATAGAGTCAACTGATCTAACCTTACAGTGTACAGCTACAGCTAATCCTGGTAATATCAACTATAGATGGACTGGACCTGGTGGTCTGAACTTTACTGGGTCTAGTTTAATTATATCTAATATAGGTAAAGACAGGTCAGGTGTTTATACATGTACAGCTACTAATATCATGATACCTACAACTTTACCACAAGAAACAGGTAGAGGAACGACTACAACTAACGTTACTGTATTATATGGACCAACAGTTACTATATCACCTGATAACATCACTAAAATACTAGAAAATACTGACTATAGATTAACCTGTAGCGTTCAAT
Source organism: Patella vulgata (assembly GCF_932274485.2). Taxonomy (NCBI): domain Eukaryota; kingdom Metazoa; phylum Mollusca; class Gastropoda; family Patellidae; genus Patella; species Patella vulgata. The sequence goes on along the minus strand of NC_065886.2, from coordinate 9,612,982 downwards.
CTAAACCTACACCAACAAACTTTATATGGAAGATAAACAAGAAGGAGATAATATCAGTATCACGTGTTCTACTAACAGTTACCCTGTAGCCTTGATTACCTGGTACAATGGTACAACTATAATAGCATCTAACTACACCAACATCAATACCTTCACTATACCACAAGCTACATGTCTGGATACTGGTGTCTATACATGTGAAGCTACAAATAACGAAATGCCAAATTTTCAGTACAAGCAATCACTCACACTCTTAGTTAAATGTAAATATACTACTAATATAACATATACACAGCAAAAAAGGTTAAGCACCCCCCCCCCCTGTTGATGGGAGAGCCCGCGTATTGAGAACTAGAAATACACGTCTTGCAACCAGGAACATTTCGCTGGGGGGTCCGTAATTGTTTGGAGAGGCTTCTCCTACGACTGTAGACTGGATTTGGTGACTACACAAGGTTCACTCACAAGCGCTCGCTACATTCAAGAGGTCTTGCTGTTGTGATTATTGATCATTTCGATGACCACAGACTTGCCACTAGACCTTTGTTCATGGACGACAATGCACGACCTCATCGTTCACGTGCTGTAAACCAACATCTGGCAAATAATGCTGTCACACGAAATTCCATGGCCAGCAATGTCTCCAAATTTGAACCCAATCGAACATGTTTTGGATATCGGGTACAAAGAAGGAATCCTCTCCACAAAACCTGTGGGAACTGGAGAAAGCTCTTCACGAGGAGTGGCAGCGGATACCGATGGAACAATTAAGGAACAGGCACTTGGTGGCAGCACATGTTAGTGATGTTTTGTGATTCCTGGGACACTGATCCACTTTATTTAAGCTGCTTTTACCGGGCGGCACACACCAAGACCTTGAACTGACGATACTTAAACACCCATGTCTTTTGGATGAAATTCCATCTCAATTTCACTCTATGTTTTCATGCACTTTTAGTGCTCATACTGTTATAAAACTTCACTTCCAAATGATCAAATGATTGTTCTTTTAATTAAAATTTGTTTTGCTTATCTTCTTTTTCAGAGTTTCATACCATACTTCCGTGAGTTCGCCCCTCTGTGAAAAGTCAGGGGTGTGCTTAACTTTTTTTGCTGTGTGTAGATATAAAGTAAAGCTGATGTTCTATCTTTAATATTGTTATATACAGGTTCACCTAGACAAGATACTAGAGTTATAACAACATCTATAGTTGGTGGTAATATAAGAGATATAGTACAACTGGTATCTGATGTTATATCCTATCCACCACCAACTTTCACATGGTATTATAATAATATAACTACTGGAGATGTTGAACCTATCTATAATGATGATGTCTTTAAACAGATTGATACCAGTATCTCTATCAATACTTATAGATCAACATTAACTATCAACATTACATCCAACATCTTCTATACATCATATACAGTCAATGTATCTAATAATATTGGTTATACAGAAATAGAGTACCAGGTAACAGCTCTGTGTAAGTATAACATAACATGAATCATAAAGAACTACGATTTTTAGTATGGTTAATACGGTACCAGTTGAAAAGGGTGGCATCAACATAAATAATATCTATATACAAATCATATTAAGAGTTGTCACGCTACAAGACCGTAAATATTTGTAAATATATATTTATTTTGTAAATAGCCATGTTTCAGTTCTTGCATTATGGAACACTACGGTGTATAAGAGAACATCAAGTTTTTTTAAAATAAATTATATGTACTTTTATTCACATCCGGAAACAAGAATAGGTCGTTGAAAGAAGTGTTTTACTGTAGTAATACTCGGTTTTTTTTTAATATTTCCAACAAGAGTGTAGTCGAATATTGTCATCTGTTCAGAAAATGGGTCTATAGACTAAACTAAAATCGCAAGATAACATGGCAACATTCTGTAATTAAACACACCAGTTACATACGTAATGGTCAATATATATTATTTAAAACATGTGTTTTGTAAGTGAGAAATTATTTTTTACAAGAATACTATGTATGTCTCATTGAATAGAACGGTAATTTGTACTGTGAAATTCATGTTTGATTGAACATAAAAATCATTAATGATGCTATAGCACCGGTATGTGTAGAGCCACTACACTCCATTATCAATATTTTATTGCCTCTTTACAAAGTGTCATGATCATGTGATTCATGCCTTCGACCAGAATACAGCCCAAGACACTGAACATGCTCTGTTACAGCGGCGACACTCTAGAGCCCTCGAAATAACCGGAATGCTAGAGGCTTTACATTAAGTCTGACTAGAAGGTAAAATAGAACAATGGTAAACCATTTGAATACAATCCATTTCCTGTAACAGATGTGAATAATATTTTCAGCTAAACCTGATGTACCTTCTAACATCAACTCATTACCACCAAGTCATGACAGTATCTGTATTATATGGACACCAGGATTTAATGGTGGAGGTCAACAAGAATTTATTGTTCAACATTCAGTAGATAATAAAACCTGGACTAGTTCTACACCTCTACCAGAATCTAAACCTGATTATTGTATAAAGAATCTACAAGCTGATACAACATATTATATTAGAGTTATAGCTAGAAATAAATATGATGATAGTCAACCAGTTTATCTGATATCATCTGATGGTTCTTCTACAATACAAACATTAGCTAGAGGTAAATAGACAAGATACAATACAAACTTTAAAGATCGGTAGACCAGATACAATACAAACTTTAGCGATGGGTAGATAGACTACATATTATAATTAATTCGGGACAATCATTTAGAATAGATGGGTTTCTTTTACATCTTGGGATTTAGAGTTTGTGAATTGAAGGACATGAAAGTAGATAGTGTTGTTGTCGGGTAGTTTGAAGGACATGCCTGAAAATGAAAGTAGATAGTGTAGGTACAGTACAAACTTTTAATATAGGTACATAAATAAAACGGTTGTTGTTGTTTTCGGCCAGTTTATGTTTAGTACATGAAACATGAACACGTATTGGTAGGATTGTGTAGCCATGGTGGCTCAGTGTCACGAACGCGTAAACGTTCACCCCTTGACAGGTGTATTTCGAAATTAGAGGATCTCGTAGCCCGGTTGTTCGGGCAAAATATTTTTCATACCACACTGCATTGCTTATGCCCATCATGAGCCACGATGGTGTAGAAAAGTAGAACGTTAAACCGCATTTCTCTTTTCATTTAGTAGTTGTGTCAAATTATTTTCTGGTACTGTTTAATAGGTATTGTTACAATCTATATTTTTACAGTCGATTCATCACCACCAACTGTACCACCAGATTCTAATACAGGTTTAATAGCAGGACTTGTTGTTACTGTTGTTATTATTATTTTTATGGCAGTGGTCGTTGTTATTCTCGTACGAAAAATAAAACAACGAACGGGCAAGGACGGTTTGTTTGTTTTTATCTTTTATGATACCAAATTAAAATATTTTAGGGCTATATCGTCTTGGGGTATATATTATGTTCATCGTTTGAGATTATTATAATAGATGTTATTGTTAAATCGATATGTTTCAGGGGTGGATCTAGGAATTTTGAAAAGGGGGCGGGCGCAAAATGAGGGCACTGACCGCGGAGACGGGGCAGGCCGCTGAGAGGGGGGGAATGGGGGGGGGGTCTCCCCCAAGAAAATTATCCGTCATTTCCTTGCATCTGTAGCCATTCCAAGAGCTATTTGGATCCGCCTCTGTGTTTAACATAATAGGTTAAAATCAAGCATTAAAGGGAAATTATGGGAGATTAGATAAAGAGTTCACAGTTCTTGCTTTAATTGTTAAAAAGTAAATAACGTAAATAGAATATGCTGAACATTTCGGTCAAATTGCTCCACTCTGAACCGAGATATTAGCTTTTGAATTTTCGGCTAGTCTAATCATCATCATCTCTCTCCCTCTATCCCCCTCTCTAACTATGGCTAATGTTAGGTGTCATGTTCTATGTAGGTTATGCTTACCCTTCTTAGAAACCTGATGGGTCATTCCATGTCAAGTGGGTCAAATGGTCGTATCTCAGTCAATTTTCAAGCTACAGACCACAAATTTTGTACAGTTTCTAGTTTTTACATGTACAATAAATATATATATTTTTCCAGATTTTTTCGAGGGGGGCGATTTCCCACCCTGGTTCACTTGACATGGAATGATCCTGAATACACTTCTAGGTGTTTTATTTTACTTTTCTGAATTTTAATTTCATCAATATTCGATAGGGTTAATATAATAGACCGTTAACAAGTTTAGTTATGGGGGTCACGGTGGCTAAGTGGGTAAGACGCTGGCTCGCTAGCCTGGAGGTCGGTGTTTGTGATGCAGGATGGAGGGCCTAACAAGGACAGCTGTCTAGTCGTTCGGATGGGACGAAAAACCGAGGTCCCGTGTACACAATGGTGTGCAGGTAAAAGATCCATTGACAGTTGGAATTCGATATAAGAGTAGGCCGGGCAAAATTATCCTCATAGCACACTGTATGGCGTATGCCCGCCTACATAAGCCCAGTTCGGATCATAATACTTGTATGTTAAACTCCATTTCATTTAAGTATGGTTATATTATATTTATTCAAGAATCATCAACATATGCTGGTTTAGATCTAGAGACTAGAACAGCTACTGGTGTAGATGATACAACATACCAAGGTCTACAACATTATGTTAATCTACAACCATCTTCTACTGATATTGTCAATACACAGAATAACCAGAATTACGACTCACTTCAACAAATAGAACCAACTACAGTATATGATAGTCTGAATACAGTAGACAGTAGTCTGAATACAGTAGAAGATAGAACCAGAACAGACAGTGAGTGGCTTTGTTTTTAATATGAATATTAATTATATACAGATTATATTAGTTAGATATAAATATATTTAATATATTATTGTTTTCATCTATTTTATTTTACAGATTCCACAACCACATTCGCCAATATAAACAGGGACGAGAAAAGTGCTTATGTTAATCTTGGGATACAGTCCAACATATAAATGGGAGACAACTCTACACAATTAACAATGGTAAAGATGATATTAGCGTCTGGATAAAAACAATACTGTTCTATAAAAATACCGAGACTGTATTCAAGGCAGATAACCCGCTACTCACGTGTTGAATTTAACTTTATAACCGGACTGCTAGGTTAAACCCCATGCAATCCATGTTGTCTTCCTAAACGCCATACTATTTGTCTGTACTATGTATAGTGATTAAAACTTGTTTTTTTTGTTGGAATGCTTCTCTGGATGATTGGTGACGTGTTGTTTACTATTTAAACATACATTATGCAAGAGCTAAATCTGCCTATTGCAGGTCTTTCTTTAGGCCTGAAATGTTATCTAAATTATTAATTATACATTAATTAACTTATCCAGACCATAATCAACTCTAGCCTGCGATCTTAAGTGGATTGTGATCCGATTTACTGCTTAACTTTCCTTCTCGATTAAACAATTAAATGGATAATCGAGACTATGCTGTTTAACGTACTGACTTTAGTAATGATGACCGAGGCTGGGCGGAAATTTTATTCGCTTAGTTCTTGGTTCATAGTGGATCAATTTGAATGGAATTTTCAGCAAATTGCCTTTACGTTATCTAGTTTTTAATTATTATAGTGAGAACTGCCAACTCGTTATCGAATCTCCCATAATGTATCTTTAACATAAACTGTGAAATAATTAATTTTAACAAATAAAATGTTCACTGTCCTTTCTATTCTCAAATAATTTTGAGTAATATATAAGCATTTTGCACAAGTAAGAATGCATAATTCAAGTCGACAGACAGATATAGGTAATTACAAATAATTGTTTTCGCAGTAGTACCAAAATATAATAATTGTGTGTTCCCGGTAATGAAATTGGGTCTGATGAATTCCATCTTCACTTAAATCTATGTACCATAGCCATATTCCTTATTGTAAAAAGGTGAATTATTCTTTGAAAATATAGATCCGGGCGACGTTAACAAGGTTTTCGGAAACGTGATCTAACTCTGCAACGGAAGTCAAACGCTGCATATCGATGATAGTATTCGTCCACTCCTTAACACAAATTTTGAAGAAAAAAAAAATCCGTTAAAAATTGTTGCTTCTATGTCGTCATTAAGCAACAAACCAATTGTAGACCGACATTCAGGGACAACGATAAACATATGTTATGGTTGAATGTCTGGTTTCAGGTTTACATGTATAGCTCTAGTAGATCCCTTCCCCACATGATCACTACGCATCTTTATATGATCTTGCATATTGCGTTATAAAAAACACTAGTAAAACTAGTACCAGTATACTGGTATATACACTATCAGTAAAACTAGTACCAGTGTATCTGTTAATATAGCTAATGTATCTAGAGATGGTGGAATGTGGAGTTGTACAGGTACAGATGATGTAGCAGATACTATAGATATAGATGTAAAAGGTATGATATATTTTATAACATGGTATACAGGTACAACTGATGTAACAGATACTATAGATATAGATGTAAAAGGTATGATCTATATTATAATGAGATATAAAGATAGTAATCATTCTCCAGTAGTTGAATATTTAAATTTCAATGAGCTAAACTCATAACTCAATATTTTCTATAATAGTCAAAATTAAAAACACTATTATAATATTGTTTCAATTCAATCAATATTGCCGAAGCCAATGTTGAAGTAATTAGTAATGGCTGATTCACAAACGACAAAATAATAATAATAATAATAAAAACGTGTACAATGGCCTAAGCAGGCTTAATTATTTATTGCATTTACTTTTACAATACCTGTGCCGCATGCTACTGTTATTAGTAACAAAAGTATCAGATAACATTAATTACAGTACCTGTGCCAAGTGTTACTATTTTAAGTATTTTATTATTTTATAACATTAAACATAAGATGTAAGTATATATCTCGTTAACATACAATGCAGATAATCAGTATTTATCGTCTAGGATTAAACGTCCACTACTATTTTTATGTCATCGGATTTTAAGTCGTCATTGAAATAGTAAGTTCGCATCTACTTATGCAACAGTTAAAATTGTAAAACGCTACAAGCCATCACACTCATACTAAATGCATTCCTATTTATTGACGATTTGAAGAAATAGCTCGCAGTAGAACGTCTCTTGGTCAAAGAATCATACAGTTCTTAAAGCCTTTGTCAGAACTGTCCAAGTCACCCTAGGGATAAAGTTTAGAATTTTCCTTCCAGTTTTATAATAGTGTACCGTATAAACCATGACAACTGTATTTGGGGGTGCCTGTGGTATTTGTGTATAGAAACAACTCAATTTACAATCTAAATTTTAAAACATTTAGAAATAACTTAAAATGCATGTAATCTGAACACTTGTCTTATCTTGTAATAAGAGACCATGTCTTGTATTCAAATCTTTAAATTGGGTTGATTTGAAATAATAAAATGTTTATGTCGACCCACGAAATCCAAGCGTTGTCCTATCTAAACGAGATTTTGCTCCACAAACACCACTAAGCAATTCACAACAAGCTTTAAACTTAAAGGTCTCTATCAGAAGATATGCATCACATCTTGATGAACATTCCTTACTTTAGTCAAATGGAATACGATTTTCTTCGACGTCTAAAGATCTCAAATATGCTAGATTAACACCAAGTAACGAATTGTTTGTTTGCGTTGAATCTATATCTCTTTCTTGGAACCTAATTAATTTATTTCTTTGGTTAGCGCGTGTGCGCTGTATCATAAGGTTTGCCATTGACTCAAATGGCGTGGTTTCGATTCCCCGGTTGTACGTGGCAAGAAGTAGGGTCGCCTGTCCTACCTCCTGGTTTTTCTCCGGATTCTCCGGTTTCATCCCACTGCTAAGGACCCCTACGCGAATTATTGAAATACAATTGAACCATATGTTAGTCTCGAAATGACCTAGTTTGTGTCGAGTGGGCGTTACCCCCCCCCCTCTCTCTCTCTCTCTTTTGTTTAAATTTTTAGCCAAAGCTCACGCAGAACTTCTAACAAGTCCCTATAAAGTTATAGAAGGGAAACAACTCGTGTTGAATTGTAGTGTAGACGAAGCTAATCCACCAGTATCAATAATGGTTTTACATGGATTATGTATGGTATAGATGTCAAAGCTGATTGATATTCGGCGGATTGGAACATGAAATCTATAATCGGTGAATTCCTTAGTTAGTGGAATCAATAAACCGATAATTGGTTATTTGGGTTATAGCTAGAAGTGAATGTGATAGTCCAACAGCTAATGTGAGATCACCCGATAGGAGTTTAAAGCGTTAAGGATAGGTTGGTAGACTATACAATGCAAACATTAAAGATCACCTACATGAATATAATATACTTATAATTAAACATACATTATGCAAGAGCTAAATCTTGGCTCAGAATCAAGTAATTTGAATGACATTTTCAATATTTTCATTTTATATTATCTATTTTTAGTTATTATATCACGAACGGCCAGCTCTTTATCTAAATCTTACATAATGTATCTTTAATACAGACTATAATTAATTCGAGAAACTCATTTGGGAGAGGTGAGTTTCTACTGATTTGCTAAAATTATTCCTAAACATAAGAAGGGAGCTAAAGAAGACCCGAACAATTATAAGCCAATCTAAATTCTCCCCACAATTTCAAAAAATATTCGAAAGGCACTTGAGCACCCAAATGCAATATTATTTAGAAGCATTCAATGTTCTGTATGCGTACCAATTTGGATTTAGATCAAATCATTCATGTGCTACTGCACTGATCCGAATGACAGATAATTGTCTTGATGCTATCGATAATGGTGGAATGAGTATTATAGTGTATCTTGATTTTAGAAAAGCATTTGATCTCGTTGATCTCAAACTTATTATCAAGAAACTACATCTTTATCGATTTGATAAAAATCCACAAATTTTGATTGAATCATATCTTGACTCACGAAAGCAAAAAGTCTGTTTAGGATCAATTACCTCCTCACTTACTACATTCAAATGCAGGGTTCCACAAGGGTCGATCATGGGTCCTCACCTGTTTCTTACTTTTATAAATGATCTAACACTCAATATTGATTCAAGTCAGATAGATTTGTTTGCTGATGACAGTACCCTGCATTGTTCACACAAAGACATTTTATCCATCAGAAGTCCAATATCTTGTGGAACTCCTGTGATATGAAAATTATTATGGAATGTGGTATCACACAGGTATATAGGGGGTTCGGAAAAGAATTTTTTGAAAAGAAAATGCTTATTTGTTAAGTCCTACATCTTGTGGAACCCACCACATACCTAAAATTAATCTAAGTCAAAATTATTGTAGAATGTGGTACCACACAGGTATACAGGGAGGTCTGAGAAGAATTTTTGAAAAACTTTTTTTTAAGTCCAACTGATCTCTGTAATCACGAATAGTGTTATGTGTACTGCTCTGTTCGGTATTTTGGGGACTTTATCAACAGAAGGCTATACGTTGTGATACTATACATATAGAGTATTGTGATTGCTTGTACAACTGCCTACATGTATTTGGGATGTCTCACATACAAATAAGCAAACTTTAAGCCCGCTTTAATAACTGTTCAAGATGACTGAATTTTAAGGTCACACCCAGTATTGTTCTGCATGTGGCACAGATAACACGTGCTTTATTTACATCGGTCGTAGTGACACAAACTGAACCGGGAGTAAGAGGTGCCTTTTACTCATTATTTTATGTACCCATTTATACTAAATAGAAACATTCATTATACCCTAATACTTCAAACACCTTACCCTTTTTTTCTTTAATCTAAAAAATGTTTTCCAATTTGATTTGCAGAAGAAGAAATGTTAATATTTATAGAGTTAATTATCTCGCCCTATGTCATCTTTCTCGGTGATATAGGCGGACAAGAGAATATTTACTGATGATCGGTTTGGCAAATAAGGTGTTAAGCTATTTAGGGTTCCTGAAAATTAATTTGCCCCAAAGATGGCTATAAAGACTTTAAAATTGGTCCCAAGGTCATGTCATTTGATCTCTGAATTTCAATATAGTCGAGAAGTGTCAGTTTATAGTGTTAGGCGTCATTTTTAGATTGTGCGATCGTAGAGTAATGAATAAATCTGCATTTTTCAAAGAGCTCGACAGGTTTTGAACAGATTTAGGGAAAGAAATAATCTAAAAAATATCTTTCATTGATATATCCGCTAATTCAATTTTAGACTAACACCCGCTCATACAAATTTGCACTTTCGATTCTGAATTAATATGGAGTAATATATAAGAATATATAGCTCAAGTTGACAGATGAATTCTGGTAAATATAATAATTGTGTGTTTTCGGTAATGAAAATGGGTCTGATGAATTCAATCTTCACTTAAATCTATCTTCTATAGCCAATTTCCTTATTGTAATAATATCGACATGGGCGACGTTAACAAAGTTTTCGAAAAGGTGGGGTAATTCTGCAACGGAAAGTCAAACCATGCATATCCATGATAGTATTCGTCCAATCATGACACCAATACTTTACACAAAATTTGACAAAACATCCGTTAAAAACTGTTGCTTCTATGTCGTTATTAAGCCACAAGCCAATAATAGACCAACGTACAAAGACAATGACAACCATGTGACTGAATGTCTGGTTTGAGGTTTGCATGTATAGCTCTAGTAGAGCCCTTCCCCACATGATCTCTACGCATCTTAATATGACCTTGTACATTGCATTTCTAGTTAAATATGTATTCTATATTTTCTGATACAGGTATGCACAAAACATGTGACAGGTGTTATATACGTATTGTACGGAGTCAGTCATTGATGCGTTGAAAGAGGAAGAAAAACACAACCTACTATATATTATGTAGATATGGGTTTATTCCAAATATTACTATAGTTAAAATTTAATGTAAAAGTGGGTTTAAGAAAATATAGGCGTTAATTATGGATAAAATGTATTTCAGTGTACAACATCAAGTTACAATGTTCAAGTATATATCTACATGTATTGTACTATGTCTATATCATGTAGGCCTACAAGGTGAGTCAATTATGTATTGTTTATGGTCGAGATTGAGACATGAAGTAATATATTCTAACAACAAGAAGGCCGTAGGCCCGAGTGTTTTTACAATATATTACGCAATGTCTGAAGCTCGAGACCATTAAACGACTTAAAATACAGGCACCCCGCACGTGCTTTTACAGTGAAATACGTCACGTGAATCCAATATTTCATTAGTATAAATAATGTACGATTGGCAAGTTTCCCGTACGATTATTTGAAATAATGGTTCGCCAACTTCAAAATGTGACGTCACATCTGTATGTTAATACAAGTTAACCTTTTCTATATTTAAAAATATCAGTAGTGGTATGTTTTACTCGCCCTTTAGTATTAATGTGATGATGTATATTCAATTGTTGAGTTAGAATACATGGTATATACCTCACAGTGCCATCAAATATAATACACATGTATTGGATGGATAATGTCCGACGACTGTCCATAATGTACATAGAAAAAACAAATTTGGGCGTTAGATCCGAAGTTTTTCTTTGCATTTACATAATGGACAGTCTCGGGCTATTATCAATCTCAAAGATCACCCGAAAAGCCGTATAATATTTTTTTGTCGGACAGTTTCAGTCCGGAATTCAGTTTCAACCGTCATTATGGTTTAACGTTGACATATTTGAACGGTTGTTACAATTAAATAAAAAACTGTGACTTCTAATGGGTCAACAAGCTAAAAACACGACTTTTAGTAGAATCAGGGCCCTCGAAAGGTCACAGTTTTTCCCTATGTTTATGTGACTTAAAATGCATGTTTATATCCCAAAGATCTCGGTTCAACATTGGCGCATATCGAACCGTAATAATCCAGGAGCTAATAGCTAATAATATGGTCATCAGTTATTTGACCCCCTAAATTTGTAGTGGCTAGGTGTCCATAAATCAGTAAAAGTCAATTAGTCAGAACGTGCACATAGCCACAGCTAAAGATTAGATCATAAGTTACATGGCTGAAACTTTCTGGAAGCAAAGGTAACCATAATACTAACTAATATCTTGAGTTGGTCAGTGGAATGTGCAGGTCCATTTCGTCATCCCATTTTGCTGATTCAGATGAAACTTCACAAATATGTTTATATAGCGTGTATATATCACATATTATTAAATTATTTAGGAAATGCAGGTGTATTGCTGATAGCAGACTTTCTAAATGAAGAAAACATCAGATCGTAGGGTCATATGTTTTATTTACAAAATGAAAAATGAATTGGGGTTTAACATCCTACTTTTGTTTTATTTACAATTTTATCAAATTACATTATATGATAATAATAATAATAATGTGGATACAGATAAACTCTGAAATATACAAAGAAATGTGTAAATTATATCAAGAATTATTATAATTATATACATATATTTAAACAATGTGACGGGAATTAGTTTTATTGCAATAAAAGGAATGTAGATAAGAAGTTACTGAAAATTGCGACCTAATTTACTAATTTACAATGAGCTCTGACATAATATAAATACATACAAATAGATATCCTATAAAATAGGAGTTTATAATAATACTGATATAACTATTCTAATGCTGATAACATATAAAATACAGCAATACAAGACTGAAATTAATGATATTAATGAATTGTTATTTAATAGTAGAGAAGTATAATTTTCTCAAAATTTATAGAAATATAATAATAACTTCGTGATTTCATATACAAAATATACCCTAATTATATTACCATATGAAATAGATAAATATAAAAGTCAAGTCAAATAAATATAAACTTACCAAGTAATAAGATGTGCTGTTGTTCCTTATAACAAGTTTAGCTTGCAAGTGAGGTTCCAAACAGAAGCTGTGTTGTGATTAATTTAGTGAGTTGAAAGTAAGTACAGATTAGAATTGCTCTTGGAAAGATAGTGCCGACCAGTATAAGATGCAACTTTAAAGGGACAATATACAAACATTATATAGGGGCATTACAACAAATAGCAAATATACAATAAATACAAATATACAATTATACACACTACCGCGGATAACAAACAAATTTATATCTGTGTTTATAATGAACACTGTTGTTAATACACAGTAGAAAGGCGAATATTAACACCGTCGTGACTGAGAGGCTGGGATAGAGACAATATGTAGTGTTTGAGTTGTTAGGTCTGAGTTATAAAGGACATTAAACCCAGACCGTGAATATTTTAATAACTCCTAACGTACTATCATAGATATTGTAGTTTCCTGTATTTAACCTTTTGTAGTTTGCTGTATTCGATATATAAACAGAGTAACAACATAAACGGTATTCCAGAGTCAGTTAATTGATGATTGAAATACTTGACGGCCCTAGACGATAGTGCCACGGCTAATTCCTTATTTGGAGTCACCTATGTCCCCGTAGTGTCATATATTGTAATCATAGTTCATTGTTCCCGAACTGGGCTACTTCCCTGAAACTTGATCAATAAGGGCACTATTTTGAAAACTTGATCTTTGTCAGCATGTGTATGGCAAACTAAATTATAATGGTAAATCATGAATCAGTATTTAATTCGATGTGAAACAATGAGAATATGGGCCCTATTGATTTTCCTTATTCTCCGTCCATCTCTTGGAAAATATGTGAGTATTTTGCAGGGCAACCGTTTACCGTTTGTTTAATTACATTAAGCCACTACGGGGCTAGATATCACATGTGTCAGAAGTCATTAAATAAAATGTCTGCAGACGAAGACTTTGTAATGAATGTGTCAAATCTGTACAGTACAGTTTGCTGGTTGTTATCACTTTTGTAGTTAAACGACACATCTCGGTTTTCTATAAATTGTATGGTGTATATCTCGGTCCTGTACTAAATAACTGTAGCATAACTAAATGAAAATTTGTTGTATCCAGCATTTCAATTCATGTAAAGCTGTTATTTCATTTTTTAACGAAATGTGTCTCACTTTCTTTCACTTAGTCACAAATGTAAGTTTTATTTTCAGCTAACATTCTATTGTTTTTTAATTTGGTCACAATTGTTGCCCAGGTAATTTAAATACTAATTTTTAAAGCTACTAAAACTAGCGTTGCCAAAGGGTTTTTAAATACACAAAATGTCTCTAATATGATTATTGCACTGCAAGCGTCAACTATGTAGATTCAATAATCTGAAAGAATTTTGAAAAAATATTGAAAATTAAAAAAGTTATGGCATTTTGAAGACCGCGAATTGGAGGCACCAAAATACGGCTTTTTTTTAAAAACGTAAAAAACCTGACCGAAGCTAAAATCTCAGACACTATAATAGGTATATCCACGAATCTTGCAGAATTTGAAGTTCAAGATGTACTGGATTGAATCAAATTATCGGGAGACTCTTCGGTTATATAGTGTGTATGCTACAGACTCTCAAACTTACGACCGAGACAATTTTCGTTCAAGGTCACAGCAAAAAAATGACGTGATAGTTAATAACAAACCATGTAGAAGTCCCAGGGCTTTGAAATATTTACCCAACCCGTTTTTTGATGTGATAGATACACAAATAATGTTTTCACATTGTTATCGTGTTTTTTTATTAGGCATCAGCTACTCGAATTGCATTTTTTTACTATACCATGTCAAGGTCATACAGAAAGTGAAAGGTCACGGGTCAACTGTAGGTCTAGAGAGAGAGAGAGAAATGGGGTTTAACGTCCACTCGACACAAACTAGGTCATTTCGGGACTAGCATATGGTTCAATTTTATTTCAATAATTCGCTTGCGCGTAGGGGTCTTTAGCAGTGGGAGGAAACCGGAGGACCCGGAGAAAACCCACGAGGTTGGACAGGCGACCCTACTCCTTGTCACGTACAACCGGGGATTCGAAACCACGCCAGTTGACTCAATGACAGACTTTATGATACAGCGCGCGCACGCTAACCATTCAGCCATCCAACCCCCCTGTAGGTCTAGAGGCTATTAAAATATTCACAGTCTTTTCCTGGATACATACACATGCAAAACACACAGACAGCGTTCATTTTTTACCTGACAAAAATAGTTGTTTCAGGAATGGAAAATCACAAGTATTATGATCAATAAAAATATCTTTATTTCAATTAACAAAATCAATAAAACTTAAAATCAACAAAAATAAATAAATAACAGAATTTTTCTGGGTGAAAACTTATGACCTAAATTTAAAAATAACAGAAAACAAAACTGTGTATCATGATCAACATCAATCATATGAAAACTACCAACTACAAAACCAAAAATATAAAACTTAAAAAAATTAACAATATATGATATAATCACAGGGATTACACATGACAAAATAATTTCTTTTTTGGCATGACTGGACGTCATCAAAGTCATATGCAAATACAAAAAGTTACATGTATAAGTAATCGAATGTTATGACATTATTAAAGAAAGAATCACCCCTTCTCTATAAATAACAAATATCTCTGGTTATAAAATTTTAAAAAAAAGATGTACAACAATGAGTAAAAAATTGCATACAGTGATAAAAAATATCAATGCTAAAGGCACATGGCTAATAAATAGATATATTCTTAAATAGATATATTCTTAACAAACCTAATAAAACTTTGTGGCATACATGGCTGGACGTCATCGAAGTCATATACAAAAAAATATACATAATTGTATGTAATGATACATTATTAAACAAATATCTATGGTTATAAATTATTAAGAAAAAATAAATCCACAATATGCTAGCTTGCAACAATGAGTAACAATATCTTTTTTAATATCCCATAAACAGATAAATATATCAATGCTAAAGAATACATTGTAAAAAAAATAGGAGAAAACAAAACTGTATCATGATCAACATCAATCATATGAAAACTACCAACTACAAAACAAAACTAAAACTTTAAGAAATTAACAATATATGATATAATCACAGGGATCACACATGACAAAATAATTTACCAACTACAAAACAAAACTTTAAAAAATCACAGGGATTACACATGACAAAATAATTTCTTTTTTGGCATGGCTGGACGTCATCAAAGTCATATGCAAATACAAAAAAATATAGGTATATAATATAATAAATCATTGTTAAACAAACAAAGAATGACCCGTTCTCTTCTAAAAATAATAAATATCTCTGATTATAACATTATCAAAAATCACATACAATGATAAAAAATATCAATCTTAATGCAAGAATAGAAAAATTACATGTAGTAACTCAAATGCCTTCTGAAAATACAAAAAGTATTATACTTTAAAATGTTTAAGCATTTTCCTGAGAAACTGACAGTTTTAAGTCCCCCCTCTTATAATCCTCATGCAAATTGTATGAGTAAATAGCATCATCATTATCAAATTTAACATTGTACCATTGAGGGAAGCCTAGAACAACATTGATCACATAACCGGGATATTCTTGTCCATCTGCAAATTTGTGTAAAATCCTTTTATCTACTAATAAAGGCACATCATAGGCAGAAACTTCTGACTTAGAACCGGCATCCAAGGCAGTTTTAACTAATTCACATAAATTGTCTCTTAGTTCTTTTACTGATAATTTACGATATTTGCCACCTGGTTCTTTCTTTGTTAAATTGAAAATTTGTTTGTCGGAATGCTTCTGATGGAGTACTGATTTACGAAACTTTAATTGAGTCTGAAGAGCACATCTTAATTCTTTATCATTACCACTTAACTTGTCCATTCCTTCTTTAATCTGATCCACTGTCTGCTATAAACCATAATAACACACATCATTTGTCATACACTCTGCTCGCTGAATCCTACTTGCTTCCAACCTCTCCATTTCTTGTTTTTTTAGCTTTTGTAACCTGAAACGCTCATCACTTATGGATTTTGTTCTTGAAATGAATTCTTTCCTTATTTCTCTTCCTTCTTTTCTGGATTCATCTAGAAGCCTGTTTTTTTCATCCTCGCTAAGTTCTCTCAACCATGTAGATGTTTTGTTGAAACTGAACATAATGTATGCTTCATTTGCAAGTAAGGATGCATTAGGTCTGTAGGATATAAGATGGTCTAACTGTCCAAATACGAATTCAGGAAGTTTGTTATGCTTTTTTGCTGAGGAAACTTCTTCCAGTAAAGATTCATCTGGATTCCAAAATTTGCCTCCTGGCAAGTGTTCTGGCACCATTCTAAGTAACAGTTCTTTTATGGCTGTAAATAATGACTGCAATAGTGGGCCTAAGATTACATCAACTTCTTCATTGGGTATTAACAAGCATCTTGAGATTTTATCATTATCATCAATACTGGTATTTTCAAACGGGGTACATTCACCATTCATAAATTTCAAAGTGAAATCAATATCACTACTCGCTTTATCCAAAAATGTCACTAGGGCATAGTACTGTTCATTCATATCTAAAATGTGTCCAGGTGCTTCGATAATTCTCCAAAGTGGAGCTGTTACAAATTTAGATATCAGTCCGAGTGCTTTGCATCCAGATAAGTAGAGCTTTTCCTGAATGTTCAAATGTACTGCTTTAAGTAAGGTGTTTGTAAAACCATGCTCTTTGTCAAGAAATATAAAAATATCTTCCTTGTGGTAATAGACGGCTTGACCCATCATGAATATCATATTGAATCTGTTATGTTTGAATCTTAAAATTTGGTTTTTCTCTTTCTTTTGACTTAAATATGTAGTAAAAGGCAAATACACTCCATTTTTTTTCATCTTCTCCTCTTGCAAACGATGTACTACAAGAGCGGAGTAGTCTTAATGTGCCACTCTCTGCCTTATGGAATCGCTTCAGTTCAGGCTTGACAGAAGATCCTATTTCCTTGCCATCTAAGAAGCCAGTTTCATATTTCTTCATTCCAGCCTATCAGCCATCCCACAAAGAAGATGCAATCCGCAGAAGAAATTGTTAATTTTCCCACAGTGAGATTTTTTCTCGACTGAAAGTTCATTATAATTATCTATAACCTTTGGCAAGACCTCTTCTTTGTAGCTCTCTAGCAAGGTATTGAATGCTTTTTCTGTGCTGGCTCTATCAGACATGGTATTTGCTATATTGCATAATAGTTCATACCCAACACTAAAGTTTTTTGCCTCGGATAGCTCCTTACAATGAGTTGAGATGTCAAATAGGATTTCTTTCAACACATCCAATGTACATTGTGCACTTTTGTTCACCATTTCTCTAAGGCCCAAAAGATAAGAATTCTGACTCTTATCGGTTAAAATGTAGGTTTGATAAGTATGTCCATGCTTCCTTGTTTCATCAGTGTAAAGGGTGGTATCTTTTTCTTTCGCTATAGTTTGTGATACTTGCTTTTGTGACATTGACACTTTTCTATCCACAATATTGTCAACAGTCTGGCGGGATGGAAGACGGTTCACTCGTTTTCCCAAAAGTGTAGCCACTTCCTGTATAACAGGCCCAACATTTTTTGTTGCGATCTTTAAGTTAGTAAGATTCATCACACATTCAATTAATCTATTTGAATAAATATTTATTGAAGGATCACAAACAATAATTTCATCAGTATCGTTTATCAATCCTTGCAAATACTCTACACTTTTTTCTAATTCCTTGTTTTGCTGTTGTAGAATGATATATTCTTCCTCCAAAACTTTATGTTCACGAGATCTTTCTTCAAGCACTACATTAACACCATCGATATGTTTTTTCAGGGTTTTAACATAATTATTTAACTGTCTAAAGCTAAAAATGTCTTGACTGTGCTTTTGCCTTTTCTTTTCGAGAATCTCAGTCTTTTGTTTCAATGACTCCTCTGATTTCTTTAACTTCTGTTGAGTTGATTCAGTAATTTTTTCTAGTTTTCGAGTCTTTGCAGCTACTTTCTTCTCTAAGGAGTCCTCCCTACGTGTAACTTTTCTTTTAAGCATTCTGTTTGCTTCTTTTATGTTACTCTCTGAAACATCTTTTGACTGTTTTAACTCTGTCGTTGATTCTGTAGTGCTTAATGTTGGAACAGAAGACGGTAAATGGAATATTTGATTCCTATATGAATCTCGAACTTCAGCTCGCTTTTTCTTATCTGCGTCAATCATCCTGTAAACCTTAGATCTACACGCAGTAATATTGGCGTCTTTAACATCACAAATTTCACACATTATATGAATCACATCCATAGTTTTTGCATTCACAGACCTACCATGTTCAAAAAGCTCCAAGACTGCCCCATTAGTCAAATTTCTAATCTTGGGCTTTCTGTCAGAAAATGCAGCCTGGACAGTAAACCCAAGATTGACACAAAAAGACATGAGGATTATAATTGGGGGATTTGATTACATGATCATATTAGTAATTAAAACTTAAAATACAAGTTTTGGGAATCAAGCATAAATGGTCCAGATATAACAGTTTGTGTTCCTACATTTAAATTATCATCTCGTTTGACTTGGATATCATCACTCATAATCATGTTTTTAGTGTTAGCAAATATTTCACCGACGATTATAGTTTGACATTCTTTTATGTTCTGGTCACGTTTTGGTTTCTTTACTTTTTTCCGTAATATTTTCGGGCTTGAATCAAATTCTGATGTTGATGCAGAAAAGGTTAACTGTGTGTCCAATCTTGCAACCTGAAAGATAAATAAATAATATATTTTGTTGTCTGATAAGTATATCATGCTAAACTGAAACACACAACTATCATTCAGGGTGCTCTTGGCAAGACAGGCAGTGCCCAATTAACCTTGTGGGGGCCCGGGACATACCAACTGTGCGGGGGCCCCAATGTTGTTTGTTCAAAATGTTCGTATTGACCGCGGATCGTACTAGTATGTACTCCGCCCCCTTGAGTGCCAGGGGTGTTTTCCTCCAGGAATTCTTTTTTAAAATTAGGATTAATTTCAGTGCATCTAAGACAATTTAGTCAGCGATTTCATTGACGTTTAGAATTCATTGACAATTTGAGTATTTAAAACAGACTCTTTCTCTTATGATGTTTTCATTTACTTTATTTTAGTGAAATCCGGGATAAAATATTAGTATGACCCAGAATTGTGGGGGGCCCCTAAATGTGGGGGGCCCGGGACATTTGTCCCACATTGCCCCCCCCCCCTAGATCCGGCACTGGAGATAGGCGTATACTGTACATTACTGTGGTACAAGTGGACTATTAGTATGAACTGAATACTATTTGTACCGATTTAACTGGCAAGATTGCTCAATGCACATATTTTTGTAGTCTGACTAACATTCTATATTTGACCATTATAATTATTTAGATAAATGTACCTTTTCTGGAATTTTTAAACTTTGGTCATCAGAATCTGTATTCTCAGAACTAAAGCGTGGAGTGAAAAGTGGCATGAATCTTGGAGCTTGCGTCTGTGCCTGGAAAATAAAATTGATTTGGTACAGAGCAATATAATCCCTGGCCTCTTCCGATTATGTTTTTTAAAGTTATAATAAAAGAGTGCTGCATCAAATAAACATAGTATAATAACTGTCCTAAAGTACAGATTGAAATGCCTTACTTGAGATTCACTTTCTCCAATTTCTTTTTCACTCTCCTCAGAATCTGTTATGAATAATGGTTGTGAATACTCTTCTTCCATAGTAAATATAAGCTTTAAAATAAATGAGATACACATTTTCATTTTGCCTATGCCAAGTCAGTCTTATTTCAATATTTGGGGATATATTTTTCTCAAAAGTCCATTTTTTTTTACAAGTAATGTTATTAAATTTGCAAAAACATCTAAATAGTTCACACTTAAGTTTGCAAAAGGTAGGGAAAAAAAAAATAAATCATTCATTGTGGTCTGATCCCATACACGCACCTACCAAGAGTTGTCTTTCCCTGATTCTTCCCCGGTTCTACTTTCCGTCTTATTGCCAATTCCTACGGGGGATTTTGGCAAAACAAAAGCTCAAACTATACAAAATATATACCAGGCTATCCAAAAATGTCGATATCTCGAGCGGAATGCTCTTTTTTTCAAAGTTTCTATTACATTTAAAAATTAAAAACAAGAAAAATAGGCGAAAATTCGATCAAAATCTTACCTGCTATGGCAGTCCGCTAACTTCAGCTCACCAGGTTCCGGAAAAGTGCCACGTGACCACGTTTTGACTTCCTGAATATTCATGAGACCCCGTAGTAGAAACGGTACATTTTTCGGTCAGGTTTTTTAGCACACCAATAATAGGACAGCCAGCGCCTCTAGCGGCGTTTGGCATCGCTACTAAAACCTAATATAAAGTTGACGTAATGGCTGAAATTAAACGAGTAGTATTATTGATAGAACCAGGGCCCTGTTTCTCGAAATCTTAACTAAAGATATAATCCAAATTTTAGTAGATATTTCAATTTTGATTGGCTAAGCACTAAGATTTTACTAAAATTTGGATTTTATCTTAGTTAAAATTCCGTGAAACAGGCCCAGGTGTACAGTTTGTGTATCTTAATGCTTACATTCCATACCTAATGTTTTCCAGGCGTGTTTAATGCGGATCTCGTCGCCGGACAAACTAATAATGTTTTATCTGAAGCCCGATTTAATATCACAATGGAATTTAATCCAAACGAAATGACCATATTGTGGTTTAGAGACACAACACTTCTTCGTGATGCAAGAGTAGATACAACAGGTTCTGGCTGTAAAAGTCCACTCATTGTTGCTCCTGCACGATTTAATTTTTATTGTCAGGACTATGGCGGAAGATATATTCTAGAATTAAATAGCTCGGATGTCGATCAGGGGATAATATATGGGACTGATACACCATCTTCCCCATTTCAATATGAAGTTATAGGTATGTTAAATATTTTTAATAATTACAATTGATCTGATTTATAGGAATAGAACTTGACATCTTCCGTGGTATTTAAGGGCGCATAAAAGAACCGAAAATTTGTCTAAAAGGCTTAGAAATGGGGCGATTCTTTGTGAAGCAGATACATTCTAGAATTAGATAGCTCAGCTACCGACAAAGGGATAATATACACCGCTGATCCACCTATAACGAATATACAATACACAGTTATTGGTATCTTGCGATATAAGATATATATAATAATTACGACCTGTATCTAATGAAATAGTAGCATAAATGTTTCATAATTAAATCCACGTTTACATCTTGTCCTTACGTTTGTTCTAATATGTAGTTATATGGAACCCTAAATTATTCGAACAACTAAAACATATTATTTGGAAAATTTTCAGATCAGGACCATACAGCAGCCATAACTGACCACGCTCCACCAGAATTAAAAGATAGTATACCCATAAACTGTACAGTGGCCTGTACCCCACAAGAAACCTCTATTACAGTGCATTTAAAACAGGTAATATATATATGTGAACTTTTCAAACATGCATAAACAATAGTGTATTGTGAAGATGTCACTGACAGTTGCGATAGTTTTAGATATTTGCATGTTTATAGGTAACCGAGGCTTCTACATAGAAGCTTGCCTTGTGTTTCATAATCATATTATAGATAAGTATTTATTGCAAAACTTTTGTGAGTCTTTTGATTAGCCCACTAGTAGGTGCAGAAAAGAAGGACGTTAATCCCCATTCCATTTTCTTGTCATGTTAATGGTTGTATATTATTTTGTGAAAGTTCGTGTGCTTATTGTACGTTAATACACTGAATGGGTAACTTTTTTTCTTTTTGCAGAATAATACTACATACCCATTGGACTCTTCCACAATAGAACGCAAAGATTGCAGTGCTATTGGTTTCCAAACTATTACAGTAACGTCAAACGTTACATCACAATTCGTACAATCACACCATATAACCGGATCATTCACTATAATATTTAGGATATCTTATGGAGGGGTATCTATTACCAGAGAAACATCTGCTATAGAAATAGTTTCAGGTTTGTTTCATATTATTTTAATAACCTATTGTATAGTGGGCTCAAATTCTGTTGTTTGTTTTTTTGTTTTTTTTTGTTTTTTTTTTTTTTTGTTAAATAGTGACCACATTACAGTTCCAACAGGAGAGGCATACTATGAATGTCCCATCCCTCCCGCCAATAAAGTTAAACATGGTTGCTGGCTTATAACAAAAAATATGCATTACTATGCCATAAACAGATTTGTCAACTAAGAGTGGGCAATACAATCTGTTGGGCTGTTTAAATGTTATCGTTGTGCTCATGACCTTTAGAATTAAAAAAATTCCGAATTTTAATATTAGCTAATTATTTTTAATATTTTTGTTTTTGGGTGGAGTAGGCGGGGCGCAGGGTTTGTAAGGAATGTCATATAACAATTCCGAGAAATGCATCGAATTTAATATCATAATATGTAAAGATCATAATATGTAAAGTATTTCATTTCTTAAATTTAAGTCACGATACTTCAGAAGGCCAACGATTACATTACTTAACATAAATAAAGCAGAAAGCAGGGGACTATTAAAATGGGTTCGTCCGTCCGTCCGTCTGTCTTTTTGTCCGTCCGTCTGTCTGTCTGTCCGTCTGTCTGTCTGTCTGTCACACCTCTTGGGACACAAGGAATTTTTAGTGAGCAGAAATTCGTCCATGTATCTGTTATCCCTTGTCACTTCAGCCAGTTATATTAGAGGGATAACTCGTGTTTTCCTTTTGCGATCGTCACTTCCTATTGTTGAAACATTGATTATTCATCTATCGTAGCAATGATCTATGTGATAAAATGATATTTGGAAAGTGTTTAACCAGTTCTATCACATATGTGATAATGACTGGCACCAATATTGTCCTTTAAGTTCGGTAATGAGCATTTTCTGCTGCGGGGTAAGCAGAGCAATAAGCAATTTGATTGGCCGAGACTTTGGAACACAATAACTCTCTTAATTGAGCTAAAACGTTTAAACTTGGTGCAGGTGTTTATTAGGTCAATGCCTTGATGGAGTTCGAAAATGAGCATTTTCTGCTTATCGTAAGCAGAGATATGCAATTTGATTATTTGATGCTTTAGGGCATGATAACTTTTGTTCTAATTACGTGATAGTGATGAAATTTGGTATGTTTTTATTACACCAATACCTTGACTAAGTCCGATAATGAGCATTGTCTGCTAAGAGTAGGCAGAGCGATAAGCAATTTGATTGGCCGAGATTTTGGAACACAATAACTCGCATTCTAATTGAGCTAGAATGTTCACACTTGGCGTAGATGTTTATTACGTCAATGCCTTGGTGTAGTTCGAAGATGAAAATTTTCTGCTTAGGGTAAGCAGAGATAAGCAATTTGATAGTTGATGATTTGGGACACGATAACTTTACTTCTAATTAAGTGAGAGTGAGGACACTTAGTGTATATTTTTAGCACATCAATACCTTGACTAAGTTCGATAATGAGCATTTTCTATTCAGAGTAGGCAGAGCGATAAACAATTTGATTGGTCGAGACTTTGGAACACAATAACTCTCTTTCTAATTGAGGTAGACTGTTCAAACTTGCTGTAGGCATTCATGATAAACATTGTCTGTTTATGTTTATTGTAAGCAAAGCTAAGCAATCCGATTGGTTGATGCTTTGGCGCACGATAACTTTGGTTATAATTATGTGAGAGTGATGAAACTCCGAGTATAGATTCATTATATCATTACCTTGACAAGTTCGATAATGAAAATTTTCTGCTTAGGCTAAGGAGCGATAAGCAATTTGATTGGTCAAGACTTTGGAACATAACAACTCTGATATTAATTGAGGTCGAATGTTAAAACTTGATGTAGATCTTGACTGAGTTCAATGATTAACATTTCGAGCTAAAGCTAAGCTGAGCTAAGCAATTTCATTGGTCGATGCTTTGGGACAAGATAACTTTGATTCTATCTGATAGAGAGTGATGGAACTTATTGTATAGTTGATAATCAGTTTGATTACTTGATACTTTTGAAAAAAATAAATGTGCGATTAATTAATATGTGTCATCTAATTATTTTGGGATTTCGACGGGGGACATCAGCCTCACTGTTGGCTTGTTTATACAATAATATATACAAATGTGGACAGAGACGAAGTTCAAAATGTGGTCATGCTCAAAATACATAATAGAGGTGTTTTTTTTGTATGGATCTTTGATTTTTCAGTCATAACATATCAGTACTTTATCAATGTATTGTTCTATTCTACATATCGAAATTTGTTAATTAACATAGATTAAACCAATCGTATCCCTCTTAAACCAACCTTATCTCCCCCAGAGTCGACTTTATATGCCCCCACCCCGAATGGTTAACTCGTGCGCGCTGTATCATAAGGTCTGCCATAGAGTCAAGTGGCGTGGTTTCGATTCCCCGGTTGTACGTAACAGAGGGTAGGGTCGCCTGTCCAACCTCGTGGGTTTTTACCGGGTCCTCCGGACCCCCCCCCCCCCCACTGCGAATTATTGAAATGAAATTAAACCATGTGTGAGTCACTAAATGACCTAGTTTGTGTCGAGTGGACGATAAACCCATGTCTCTCTCTCCCCCCCCTCTCTCTCTCTAGAAGTTTTTTTGCTTTTTTGTACTACTGGGGGATATTTGACATCCTTCATTATAGTCATGGCTAGCTGCATATTTGAATCCCGAAAAACAAGTCGAATAACGAATAACGGGGTAGCTTGTCCCTCGTTTCGCCAACAACGAGGCAGGTCAATTCGTTATTAGTTATTCGCTGCTTAATTACTGACGATGCGTCATTTAATCAGTTTTCTTCTACTGCTAGGGGATACGTTGCAATCCATTATTCTATTATTATCTAGTGATCGTTTTGAATTAAATCATGAAATATACTCATTAAAAATACATGTACATGAACACTTTCATATGTGAATCCCGTATAACGAGGTGAAAAACGAATAAACAAACAGCTCGTTGTTCGCTGCTTGAATAACAATACTGGGGGATACTTGGCAGTCACCATTCTAGTCATGGCTAGCAGCATATTTGAATCCCGAATAACACGTTGGATAACGAAAAACGAATAACGAGGTAGCTTGTTCGACTCGTTATTCGCCTATAACGAGGCAAGCCACCGCTTGAGTAACAATCTGATTTATTTACCGATTATACGTCATTTTATCGGTTTTCTACTGCTAGGGGATACTTTGCAATCTATTATTTTATTGTTATCTAGTGATCGTTCTTAACATCTTCATATGTGAATCCCGAATAACGAGATGAAAAACGAAAAATCCACAGCTCGTTATTCGCTGCTTCAATAGCAATGTGGACTTTTTTACGTCTAGAAGTCGTTTTACTATGATTTGTACTTCTTGTGGATACTTGGCATCCATCATTCTAGTCATGGCTAGCTGCATATTTGAATCCCGAATAACAAGTTGAATAACGAAAAACGAATAACGAGGTGGCGTATCCCTCGTTATTCGCAAATAAAGAGGTGGTCCACCTCGTTATTCATGATTTGTTATTGGTGAATAACGAATAATGAAAAATGATTCAACTTCACACTTATTGCACTCACGTGTTTTGTTTGACAGCTGCAAGTGACAGCTATTTCGTCTGTTTGGATGTGTTTGTGCTTGCTGACAGTGTATATCAATATGAATATAACAAATATATATGCCTCGGTCGAAACACGTAGGTCTATTGTTTTATTACGTGTTCGGACCTTCGGTCGAAACGCATATTGTATTCGTAAAAGTTTTTATTACTTGTTTCGGGCGTCGAAACACGTAATGTTTTCCTAAGAGCATTTTTTGTGGATTTTAGTCAGAGTTTGCCGCAATATTGCTGGCCACCGTGGAACTACGTATTGCATATAAATTGGGTCATATTAGACAAAAAGGAACTGTTTTACGGATGGGATAAAAAATAATTTCAGATTGCCCATATCTCGGTTAATTTTTTCAACGGACCTTCGTCGGTTTTTCATTTTTTGATTCGTTGGACGAATCCCACAAGGACTGACGGTTTTTCTAAATTCGGAAGTTCACTCGATTAGTTTTAGCATCAAATATTTTCGTCAGTATTTTTTCGACATTCAAGATGGCGTATCTCTCTTAGCATTTGAGGTATCAAGTAGTAACTTGGTAGGAATAAGGAACCCAATAACATTTTTTACTGTTTGGTCGCCATATTGGATTTTACACAAAATATTCAAATCGATATTCCGCAGCCATTTTGATTCCAATTTTCAAAAACATTTTATTTCGATTTTGTTTACTTCTGGATTTACTTTTACTAACTGAACCTCTGGCTTCTATGATTGTCTTGAATGTTGGGGCCAGAAATATAGAGACAAATATTATTTAACTTTTAAGGTCATTTATGCTTCCCAAATTGATAACTGTTTTTATTTTTTTAAAATGCAGTCTTTATTGGGATTTTATTTTATCTTTTTAAATCTTGAATATAATGTATGTGTTTTAAAATAGGATCAGATGTTATTATTATTAATTACACATATCTTAGAAAACTGGTTTACTTGGGGGCAATATATTGAATACTTTCAGAATATTTGGATCTAGTCCTGTATGCAGTGACAAACTGTTCCTGAAAAAAGGGCTAAAATATCTCATCATCAAAATCATAGTATGTTTACCGAAAGAAATATGAACAAAGATTTTACGTCAGTCTGTATTTCGTCAAATCTAGCAAAGTTCTCCTTCGTCATGGGTGATGTTTGTGATTTGAAAACCATTAGAGCAGTTAGGTAGACAACCGAAAGCCGCGTGTCCCACACATTATTATAAACTAAACAATTAGCAAATTTCAACCCAATATTATGTTTAATTTACAGATACAAATGTTACAAATAAGAGTAGATAAAAGTTCAAGTTTTGGGGTCGGGTGTGTAAGTAAATGTATACTTAAAAATCTGTATCCTAATCGTGTATATTTGTTTCATGTTAGGTTTACTGGAAATAGAAACCACTACAAACCCCACAAGTACAGCAACAGCTGGTAGGTTGAATAATCAACTGTATTCACATACTGTCTCGTCTGCACCAGTATTACAAAATAATAATAACAACAAACTAAATAAAGCGGCATATGTGCACAATTAATTTAGAAAAAAAAACACACTGACTCATTTGCAGTTATCTACGTTTAAAATTTTATTATAATTAATTTTACATAGTTATTTTGTAATACTCTAGCAAGACTTTCTCTCATAGATGCTTACCCAAAACAACTTGAGCCTCCCTGATCACCTTCTTGTGGATGTTTTAATACTGTTAACTAAGTAATGTTGCACTGTGTTTAATTGACGAGTTTGTTTTGTTGTTTCTTTATTTTCTGTTAACCTCTACTTATGTTCCAACTTTAGTTATTCCTTGCTTTACTCTGGTGGTAGTAATATCATATGTTTAAAGCTTATATATACTGCACATATAATGTTTTCAGTTGGCGAATATTAGAATTTCAGCTGATGCCTTTGACGTATAAGCCTGGACATTTTAGTAATGGAAATTCTTGTCACTAAATCTTACAACTGATCAACTATTCAACCACTAATGTTTAAAACGTGGTTAGAAGTTATGCAATAGTAATTAATTAGCAGTTGTGTAATTATAATAACCATCACTATTGAATATACCAACCTGGCGTATAGTGGGGTACGATAATCAAGAGACACGGTTTTAACACCTTAGTAATATAATATTTACCTACTTACTACTGCATGTTTACTAATAAGTGTGAATAACTAATTAACATTATGACGACTTGATCTGTTTGTGGCAAATATTTTCAATCGTAAAAGTTATTTGCTGGTATGTTAACAATATCAACTGTAAAGTGTATAACGAGAGGATGATCACGATTGCTAAGTGGGTAAGACGCTGGTTCGCTAGCCACGAGGTCAGGTGTTCGATCCTGCATTGGCCGAGAAAGTTCATCCAGATTTTCCGGCGTGGTTTCCCCTTGTCAGTGATGCAGGACGTAGGGCCTGACAAGGGCAGCTGTCTAGTCGTTCGGATGTGACGGAAAACCGAGGCGTGTATGTTTGTCCCTAAGTTACCTAATGGGTCAATTCCAGTCCTGGGTTAAGGTGGTGTAGTGTTTAACACCAGTTAGATCAGTGTAGCACTGGTGTAACGCTGTGCTAACTCAACCTCAGACCCCCTCTGTATTTGAAATCAGTCCGAGTTAAGGTCTGCGGTGTTGAGGTTGTGTTAAATATGGATCTATTTACACAACATGAACAAAAGTGTCGTATCTGTGTTACCCAAACACTAAGTTATACCTGAGCTCCTCAATTTGTCTATATTTTCAATATCAATTTGCAGATTTAAAAAAAAAAAAAATTTACGTGAAAAAATATTGAGGCAATGAGCTTTGTGCAATATTATTTCTAATTGCATAAACACTTGTTAGACAATAATAACTTGATAAAGTTATTATCTTGTTAAAAATAACTTTAACACTAACCCCTAGGGGTTAAAAAAATTTCAGTTCAAGTCATTTAATACAACACTGGTGTAAAACAGCAGACGACAAAAATGGATTTGTTTTTATTTAAGAATTTCAGATTTAGTTTTTACGCTTAAAATGATGTTTTTACCCATAAATGTCCAAAACGGAAGTCAAAGAAATGTTGATCGCAGACCTGCTGATTTACAAGAAATTCCAGAAAGGAAGTTTCGACTGAATAATGATCAAATCGATGAACTTTCTACTGAATATAATACATGGCGACAACAGAAATTCAACATAGATCCCAGTTATCCAACTTCCCGAAAGCGGTTAGAAGTTTTTCTCAATTACCTTTCGTTTGGTGGTTATTATAGTCAGCCAGCCCATGCATTTGGGATTGCAAGGGGTACTTGTCATTTATTTACACATGAAGTTGCTGATTTTTTGTTTGACATTTTGGACAAATTCATAACATTTCCTCAACCAACTGAACTTGCCAACCTTAGAGATCCAATCCAATTGGCCAACGGCATAAATATGTTTGCGGTATTGTACATTGATGGTATGATTGTTAAAATACAACGCCCATCTCGTGCTGGCGACGCTTTCTTTTGTGACCGACGTGGTAAATCGTGTGATGCCCTGAATGTCGAATATATTGTGGACCGGAGAGGAGTGGTGAGACACATCGTAAGTGGTATCCCTGGCGCTACACATGACAAAACTGCAGCAGAGTGGTCAGCTCAGTTTTTAATGTATTTAAACAATATGCAACCTAATGATGCAGTATTGGGAGATGCAGCTTACAGAGGACTTCATGCCAACGTCTTAACTCCCTTTATAGGCAATAACCTTCAAGCCAATCAGCAGCAATATAATGATGATCATAGGCGTCTCCGTCAAATCGTTGAGCGTACCATTGGCGGAACGGAATTGAAATGGCGTTTAAATCAACTCAAAGAAAACCGACTTCCTGCCAAAAATGATGTCATATTTGCTTCAGGTATTTGCAATTCATTGGGGATGCTATCAGATTCTGAAAGAAATAACCTTTAAGTGCATCGAACAGAAAAATCAAAACATATAGTAATTAATATTACATGTCATTTTAATTAACATGCATTCGGAATCAAAACCCTCAGTGTTCATAAATCCTCACAATGATTAAAACATTTGCAAGAAATATGTAGCCCCCCCCCCCCACCTCCTTATAATATTAATACAAATTATAAAGCCGTTCGCTTAGCTCAACTCGACATATTTACTCAGATACAATAAGCTTCAGTGGTGTGGTGGAAACAAATTTTCAGGCAATAATACTTCTTTAATTGATCCGAAGGACTTTGCCCAAAACATTTGATTCTACATACCTCGATGTTAAGCTGGCCAGCAAAAATTAATAAAACTGATCATGTTCTCCAACCCCTTCTTTTTGTTATTCTCTAGCTCAGATAACCACATCTTTTCCTGTGGTATTATCAGTCTTACATCAGACATTAAAGAACAGCTAAATGTTTTATCTATGGTGATATTGTTCTTGAGTATGCAAACATGGTGCCTTAGTTCGTGCACGACACTTAACACTCGCTGTTCTACAATCAAACCTTAGACATTCATTAAAGAGCGGGTTAGAGAGAATGTCTTTATTCTACTATGCATTGTACCATAACTATGCGATCAGCTATGATATATAAAATGTAAAAACGAACTGTTGCATTGCTATTCCTGGTAAGACAAACGTCTTAAGAAAACAGTAAGAAGTAAACACACAACGTGAAGCAGAAGCAAAGGCAGCTAGAGACAAATTCTAGACGATCACAAGGCTACTAAGATATGATGTGGCGACCGGTTTTCCCACGAACGCTCTCCACGTCTGACAGAAGGCCCATGGTGCTACACCAATTGGTCGAGACTTTGGAACACAATAACTCTCTTTCTAACTGAGGTAGACTTTTCAAACTTGGCGTAGGCATTCATCTGATGACGGAGTTTAATGGTGAACATTGTCTGTTTACTGTAAGCAAAGCTAATCAATCCGATTGGTTGATGCCTTGACGCACGATAACTTTGGCTATAATTAAGTGAGGGTGATGAAACTTCGAGTATAGATTCATTATATCATTACCTTGACTAAGTTCGATAATGAGAATTTTCTGCTTAGGCTAAGGAGCGATAAACAATTTGATTGGTCAAGACTTTGGAACATAACCACTCTGCTTTTAATTGAGGTAGAATGTTTAAACTTGATGTAGATGTTGACTGAGTTCAATGATTAACATTTCGAGCTAAAGCTAAGCTGAGCTAAGCAGTTTCATTGGTCGATGCTTTGAGACAAGATAACTTTGATTCTATCTGATAGAGAGTTATGGAACTTAGTGTATAGTTGATAATCAGTTTGATTACTTGATACTTTTGAAAACAAAATAAGTGTGCGATTAATTAATATGTGTCATCTATTTATTTTGGGATTTCGACGGGGGACATCAGCCTCACTGTTGGCGTGTTTATACACATATGAATGTGGACGAGACGAAGTTCAAAATGTGGTCATGCTCAAAATACATAATAGAGTTTTTTTTGTTGTTTTTTTGTATGTGGATCTTTGGTTTTTCAGTCATAACATATCACTACTTTATCAATGTATTGTCATATTCTACATATCGAAATTTGTTAATTAACATAGATTAAACCAATCGTATCTCTCATAAGGTCTGTCATTGAGTCAAGTGGCGTGGTTTCGATTCACCGGCTGTACGCGACAGAGAGTAGGGTCGCCTGTCCAACCTCGTGGGTTTTCTCCGGGTCTTCCGTCCCCCCTTCCCCCATTGCGAATTATTGAAATGAAATTAAACCATGTGTTAGTACCGAAATGACCTAGTTTGTGTCGAGTGGACGATAAACCCCATTTCTCTCTCGCATTCCCTCTAGAAGTCGTTTTGCTTTTTTGTACTACTGGGGAATATTTGGCATCCTTCATTATAGTCATGGCTAGCTGCATATTTGAACCCCGAATAACAAGTCGAATAACAAAAAACGAATAACGAGGTAGCTTGTCCCTCGTTATTCGCCAATAATGAGGCAGACCACTTCGTTATTCGTTATTAGGTATTCGCCGCTTGAATAACAGTCTAGTTTATTTACGGACGATGCGTCTTGAATCAGTGTTCTACTGGTAGGGGATACGTTGCAATCCATTATTCTATTATCATCTAGTGATCGTTTTCAATTAAATCATGAAATATCCTCATTAAAGATACACTAACACTTTCATATGTGAATCCCGAATAACGAGGTGAAAAACGAATAACAAACAGCTGTTATTCGCTGCTTGAATAACAATGTGGACTGTTTTTCGTCTAGCAGAAGTCGTTTGGCTGTGTTTTATACTACTGGGGGATACTTGGCATCCATCATTTTAGTCATGGCTAGCAGCATATTTGAATCCCGCAAAACAAGTTGAATCACGAAAAATGAATAACGAGGCAGCTTGTCACTCGTTATTCGCAAATAACGAGGCAGGCCACCTCGTTATTCGTTATTCACCGCTTGAATAACAATCTGGTTTATTTACCGACTATACACATCATTTTATCAGTTTTCTACTGCTAAGGGATACTTTGCAATCCATTATTTTAT
Source organism: Patella vulgata (assembly GCF_932274485.2). NCBI lineage: Eukaryota > Metazoa > Mollusca > Gastropoda > Patellidae > Patella > Patella vulgata. The sequence continues at coordinate 9,580,018 of NC_065886.2, read as the reverse complement.
TGTTATCTAGTGATCGTTTTGAATAACGGGATGAAAAACAAAAAACAACAGCTCGTTATTCGCTGCTTGACTAACAATGTGGACTGTTTTTCGTCTAGAATTCGTTTTGCTATGTTTAATACTTCTTGGGGATACTTGGCATCCATCATTCTAGTCATGGCTAGCTGCATATTTTAATCCCGAATAACAAGTTGAATAACGAAGTGGCGTACCCCTCGTTATTCGCCAATAACGAGGTGGTCCACCTCACTATTCGTTACTGGTGAAAAACGATTCAACTTCACACTGCGAACTGTACGTTTACAGCTATATTTTATTCAATCGTCGTCGGCTTACCGAAAATCTTATCAAAGGGACTGTTTGTTAGGATATTATAAACACGATATTATCCTTTCTTACGGTTGATACACAATGCCGTTCCGTATGTTCATACTGAACAGTACACTGTGACCCAATTCACGCTACAATGCCTATTGCTTAAAATATCACGTGTTTTGTTTGACAGCTGCAAGTGAGAGCTACTTCGTTTGCTTGGATGTGTTTGCGCTTGCTAACATTGTATTTCAATATGAATAATAATAACAAATATATATGCATCTGAGGCATATGTTGTCCAATGTGGCAAATAGCGACTTTTTACATGTTTCGGACCTTCGGTCGAAACACATAGCCCTATTGTTGTCGTAAGAGTTTTTATTACGTGTTTCAGACTTTTGGTCGTAACGCACATTGTATTCGTAAGAGTTTTTATTACACTTGTTTCAGGCCTTCGGTCGTAACACGTAATGTTTTCGTAAGAACATTTTTATGGAATTTAGTCAGAGTTTGCCGCCAAAACCCTGCACGATGCAAACATTCCACCAACGTAGATATTGCTGGCCCCCGTGGAACTATGTATTACATATAAATTTGGTCATCTGTGACAAAAATGAATTGTTTTACGGATGGAACCAAAAATAATTTCAGCTTGCCCATATCACGGTTAATTTTTTCAACTGATCTTCGTCGGGTTTTCATTTTTTGATTCGTTGGACTGACGGTTTTTCGAAATTCGGAAGTTTTATCTATTAGTTTTAGCATCAAATATTTTCGTTAGTATTTTTTCGACATTCATGATTACCTCTCTACCTTCGCATATGAGGTATCAGGCTGAAACTTGGTAGGAATAAGGAACACAATAACATTAAAATGTTTAACTGTTTGGCCGCCATTTTGGATTTTACACAAAATATTCAAATCGATATTCAGCAGCCATTTTGATTCAAATTTTCGAAAATATTTTATTTCGATTTTGTTTACATCCGGTTTTACTTTGATTAAACCTGTGCCTTCTATAGTTATCTTGAAATATAGAGATAAATAATATTTAACTTTTAAGGTCATTGATGCTTCCCATAATGATATCTGGTTTTATTTTCTAAAATGCAGTCTTTGGTTTATAAGGATTTGGTTTTTTTAAATCTTGAATATAATGTTCATGTATATGTTTTAAAATATGGTCAGATGTTATTATTATTAATTACACATATCTTATATATATACTGGTTTACTTGGGAGCAATTATATTGAATACTTTCAGAATATTGGGCCCGTCCGATCTAGTCCTGTATGCAGTGACAAACTTTCTGTAAAAAGGGCTAAAATATCTCATCATCAGGATCATATTATGTTCACCGAAATAAATATGAACAAAGATTTTATTTCGGTCTTTATTTCGTTAAATCTAGCAAGGTCCTACTTCGTCATGTGGTGATTTTTGTGGTCTGAAAACAATTTGAGCGTGTCCCACCCATTATAATAAACTGAAAATTGGCAAATTTCGAAGTGATTTCGCAACATGTTCGGTGCACGTGCAAGTGACATTATCTACCAAATAATACAACCCTAACAACAATCCAGATTGCCAGGCGATATGTTTTCGTGTAGTAAGACATGTTTGAATACGGGATTTGTGTACAATTTACAGGAAACGTGTAATTGGCAAATTTCGAAGTGATTTCGCAACATGTTCGGTGCACGTGCAAGTGAAAAAAATCCAGATTGCCAGGCGATATGTTTTCATGTAGTCAGACATGTTTAAATACGGGATTTGTGTACAATTTACAGGAAACGTGTAATTGTACATTTCCTTAGAACTTAAACATTGATAAACCTTTTAAGGCTTCATTACTTTTCGTCTATAGTACACTTATGAGGAGGGGGGGGGGTAAGACGCTGGCTCGCTAGCTCGGAGGTCGAGTGTTCGATATCTGCTTTGGCCGAGAAAGTTCATCAAGATTTTCCGGAGTGGTTCCCCCTTGCCAGTAATGCAGGTTGGACAAGGATAGCTGTCTAGTAGTTCGGATGTGACGAAACACCGAGGTTCCGTGTACACATTGGCGTGCACGTAAAAGACCCCTATTAAACTGTTAAAAGTATATATATATATATATATATATATATATATATATATACAGTGATAAGTATCCTTAAAATACAGTGTCCCATTTGGATTATCACATGGTTTGTTAACATATGAATACACGGCTTATGTAAGATTACATCAAACGTAATGTAGAAATACAACCATGTTATGTCAGTTTGAGATAACTATTAATCAGCTGTATTCACACGGCGGGACGATTTACTCAATACTACCCAATACCACCCTAGTACCACCTCAATATCACCACATACTACCCAATATTACAACGTAATGCTGTAAAATGTGCATATCAATTGAATTTATTCAAAAATAATTAGTTATAGCATGGGAATTGTACTTTAAATGCGATTACCGATCTCTGGCTGTTCCATTTGCCTCCCTATATAACCAAAACAAGCAAAAACTAACCCAATACTACCAAATACTACCACATACTACCCAATATTATCAATTAACAACCTAGTATTGTCAAATAGCAGCATATTAGTATAATTACTACAACGAATATTCTAAAATTTGCAGAAAAATGAAATGTTTGCGCAGTTATCTCCCTTTACAACCGATAAAGAGATTTTAGATTGCTATTCAGATTAATCATCTTCTTTTGCGTTGCAGTTGGTTTCCAAGTCGACGAAACTAAAAAAAGAAAAACAAGTATTTTATTGTGTATATTTTAATCTATTATATATAATTACATCATTATGTTGGAGTATTAGGTAGTATGTCGTTATATTGTAGTGGTATTGGGGTGGTATTGGGTAGTATTGGGTAAATCGTCCCACCCGTATTCACATACTGTCTCGTCTGCACCAGTATTACAAAATAATAATGACAACAAACTTAAGCGGAATATTGTCACAATTCAGAAAAGAACAAATTGATTTATTTGCAGTTATCTGCGTTTAAAATTTCATTATAATTGATTTTACATAATTATTTTGTAATACCCTAGCAAGACTTCCTTTCATAGATGCTTACACAGAACTACTTAAGCTTTCCTGGTCACCTTCTTGTGAATGTTTTAATACTGTTAACTACGTGATGTTACATTGTGTTTAATTGACGAGCTTGTTTTGTTGTTTCCATATTTTCTGTTAATCCCTATTTATGTTCCAACTTTACTCTGGTGGAGGTAATATCATACGTTTAAAGCTTATGTATGCTGCACATATTGTTATGTTTTCAGTTCTCGAATTTCAGCATTTCAGGTGGTACCTTTGACGTATAAAGGCTAGACCTTTTAGTAATGGAAATTTTTGTCGCTAAATCTTACAATTGATCAACTATTCTACACTAATGTTTAAAAATGGTTAAAAGTTATGCAGTAGTAATTAATAAGCAGTTGTGTAATTATAATAACCATCACTATTGAATATACCAACCTGGCGTATAGTGGTGTACGTCAATCAACAGTCACGGGTTTAACACATTAGTAATATAATATTTACCTACTTACTACTGCATGATTAATAATAATTGTAACTATCTAATTAACATTATGACGACTTTGATCTGTTTATGGTAAATATTTTCAATCATAAAAGTTATTTGCTGATACAACAATATCAACATCAACTTTACAGTGTATAAAGACATGCGTTTGTCGTTCAGGAGCAGGGCCTCCGAGGAAACCAGCTCCTGAAAGAGTAATATGTTATTTGTCTAGAATAATTTAACAAACGTGGTGGCGAATTTACTCTTTTCATTGAAAACCTGGTGGTGATTTTCTATTTTGGAGTGTTGATTTTATTTCTTTATTAGCTATTTCTAATCAGAAAAAAGATTTGCAAGATTCATATGTAGGCGTTTTGCTCATTCAGAGAGTGATTTTTCACTCTTTTTTTCTAATTCAGAGAGTGGTTTTCACTCTATTCTCTAATTCATTATTCAATATTTTGCAAATGTGTCATTATTAATTTTTTTAGGTTTAATTACAACATTGACCTTGTAAAATATTTCACAGTAAGTCATGTTTACTAGCACACACACGCGTGTCACATACATCACATGTTTAGCAATATGAGCTTTCTTCAAACGTTTGATAGTTAAAGTAGCCCATTTCGGTTTAATTATTAATATTGTTGGTATTCCGTGCCATTTCTAGAATATTTTTGGTTCCGAAATTTATGTCAATCTAACGCTTAGTAAATTCCGAACAAGTGACATTGCGTGCAGAGAAGGGGCGTTTTGTCCGATTTTCACGAAATTAAAACTTAACCGTCATTAGGGTGTAACGTTGATATTTTTGAACGGTTGTGAAAATCGGATAAAAATTGTAGCCTTTAGAGGGACTGAAGCTAAGAACGTGACTTTTCGTACAATCAGGTACCATAAGCCAGGAAGTTATAGTACGATATGCGAGAATATCGAAATGCTCTAAGATGTTCGGTTTATAAACATACACTTTAAATTTCATCAAAATCGGATACAAAAGGTGACCTCTAGAGTACCCACAATCTAAAAACGTGATTTTTCGTAGAGGCGGGCCATATTCCATGAAGTTACAGTCCAACACATGCCAATATGGAAAGGAAACGGGATCTTGGGGATATCAATTACCCATATTTCAGGTTTCGTCAAAATCGGATACAAATTGTGACCTGTAGAGTGTCCACAAACAAATGTGAGCAGGCGTCCGGACGGACAGGGGTGACGACGATATTATATACGTCAACATGAAAATGTGGGCGTATAAAAATTCTTCCAAGCTTCACTAGCAGTCCTCGAAATAGAGTTTTTTCTATCACGGCACCAACTATCAGAAGACCCTTACGCGCAAGCGAATTACTGAAATAAAATTGAATCAAATGCTAGTCCCGAAATAATATAGTTTGCGTTAACCCCCCCCCCCTACAATAGTTGATATATTACAGGTATAATTCATACGTGCTTGCAATTATTATGTTATATATTACAGGTGTAACAGTTGAAATTACAACATATCCCGATCCATTGATAGACGGTGGTTCCGCAAATGTAACGTGTACCACTTCTGAAATTGCTATAATTACTAAGGATGGTGTACAGGTAACTCTTTGTAATGTATCTACAGCATACTGTAATATTACTCCTGATTCAAATACCTCCACTACCAAATACAACTACAATAGATACTATACAGTTAGTAAAACTAGTGACAGTGTAACTGTTCATATAGCTAATGTATCCAAAGACAGGGATAATGGAACATGGAAATGTGAAACATTGGCGGGCGAGGACTATAAATTCATAAATGTGACCGGTAAGTGCATTATCTATTACATTTATATTACAACCCGCGGAAAAGTGACGGTATATGGATATTTTCATGTAGACATTAAGAAAAGATAATTATTGTTTTTATAAGCCCACATTTTGATGTGGACGTATATGTCGGCGCCCCTGTACGTACGGAAGTCCGTCCGTCCACAATTTGTGTATGGACAGTCTACAGTCAAAATTTGTATCCGATTTTGAAGAAACTTGATATATGATCATATCCCATAGATATCGGTTTCTGTCGACATTTTCGCATATCGGATCGTTACTTCCTGGATTATGGCCCCTGATTGCACGAAAACATCATAGCCTTTTCAGCTTGTGAAGGTCACAATTTGTATCCGATTTAAAAAAAAGAACAATATTGAAATAATATAACACCGTTACACCATAATGGCGACCGAGTTCGAATTTCTTGAAAATAGGACCAAAGCTGTCCGACAAAATGGCCACTCCTTGTACGTGCGTACAAAGTGTAAAAGTATGTAATACTATGGCTGATACCCTCTAGAAGTCACAATTTTTATTCGATTTTGATGAAACGTCAAATATGAAGAGTCCCGGGGAAGAACGATGTAAGTCACTTTTTCAACCAACCTCAGTTAATTGCGCCATCTGGTAGCAAATTGTATAACTGTGGAACAATCTATTTCAGGTATGTGTTTATATCCCAAAGATCTCGGTAGTTGCGCATATCGGACCGTAACTTTGTGGATTATGGCCCCTGAGTGTACAAACAATTGCGATTTATTTTAGCTTTTACATCGTAAAAATCGAAATGAAACTGTCAGACAAAATGGCCATGCAAATAGTGTAAAAAAAATGTAATAACAAGGTTGTGGACCGTCTAAACGACGCACTCTCTCCGATTTTGACCCCTGATTGTACGCAAATATATGGTATGTTTTACTTGTGAACCCCCTAGAGGCCATAATGTTTATCCGATTAAAACATGCGTTTGAATGTATCATCGCTACACCACAATGATGGCTGAGTTCGAATTTCGTTAGAAAATGGACAGAAACTGCCAGACACATTGGCCGCTTCATGTATGCAAACCCTTAAGAGGTCACAATTTTTATCTGATTTTTATGAAACATAAAATATAATATGTTTATATTCCAAAGATCTCGGTTTCTTGCGATAGTCGCGCATATTGAACCGTAACCTCCTTGATTATAACCCCTGATTTTACCAAAAATAAAATAAAACGTTTTTAGCTTGTGGAACCTCTGGCGGTCACAGCTTGTTTCCGATTTAAAACACGTTTCAATCGTTCACCGTTACGGGTGAGTTTGAATTTCTTGAAAATTGGACCGAAACTGACCGACAAAATGGTCGCTCATAGGGACACAGGAAAACAGAAAAAAAGGTTGTATATGTTAAAGAGGATTATAGCGAAAGGGTCGGACATTGTAGAAAAAAGCTGAGGGCATCTTTGCTGAAAATGGTAGGGGGAAATCCTCACGAGAAGCTATGACAAACTGATCTGTTAACCGAGCCTTTGTTTACAATGAACAGCTAAACAGTATTCTGGCTTGTGATGGTAGAGGTGTACCAGATGAGCTCATCATAGAACAATAGGGGTGTGGCCAAGGCTCGAGTAGTACATCATTTATTAATACCTTTTCATTAATTTCATTACATATTAACGGTCTTAAAGACGTGTTTATGAAAATTTTGTACATATGTTATTACCGAATTCACAAACTTACTACCAAATCATGAAGCATTCTCACTTGTTAGAGAACACGGGGGTAAGGGAGATTAACGGAGGGCGAGGGATGTATATATTTGTCTATAAAATAAAAGTATTCGTTCAGTGATATAGCTGGAGATCTCAATTCTGAAAGGAATTTGGGATTCAGAACAAGATTTTATGTTGGATGATTATGTTGCTTACTTATGCTGTAAAGATAATTATGATGTAAATACATTTGATATTATCAGAAAGTCCAAAGACATCGTCGTAAACAAATATGGCATATCGCTTTTAATGTGTCACACTTTTGATATTCGCATTCTCGATAGTAGAATTGGTATGGATAAAGAAGGTAATTGATTTGTGATCGTTTCAAATACAATCTATGACCTGACCATCAAATTTGAAATCCTGATTATTTCTCAACCCATTGTAATTGAATTAACCTACAGTACCAACAAAGATCGATTATGCCATGTCGGAAGAACAGGCTGTCGTTCAAAAGAAAGTCAGATGGAACAATTCCCAAAAATCTACACTCTTCCAAGCTTTTTCAAACAATGAAAACAATTATTACAAATACAGCCAAGTGCGCCTGTTATCAATATGTAGTTCTTGATTGGGCGCCGTCTTCATTAGCCTAGTCGGCTGCAGTACAGTAGGCAATTTAAAACTCCCATTTCATTTTCATCGATCGAGTAAATTTATGCAGAGCAAAGAATGCTCGTTTTGTGATAGCCTTTGTGAGTCTTAGATGTGATCCTTTTTATTATATAGTTTGTCGTCCAATTTACTCCGAACAAACCGATATCCGAGCATTGTTAGAAGTTAGTTTCAAATACATTTATGTCATGTATTAATATTAATTGTAGTTTGGAGGGCACTGTATATTGTTGACAATACCCTAGCTGACATAAACCATATCTGAGGCATTAAAGGTGCGATAACAGGCTGGGTGGATGCTTTGGTGGCCGAATTGTCTATCGCATGCGTTTTAGAACCGAAGTTCTACCATTTAGTAAAGTCACGTTGTTTCGATCCAACAATTTCATGTGATAACCCTGGGCAATTTGTCTGATTTTCGTCCACTGCAAGAGATCCATTTGCAGAATATGTTTGTCCCAAACTTACCTAATGTATCAGTGGATACAGCAAGGGGAAGGGTAAGACACTTTTTGAAAATGTAGATAAAACCAGTGACAACATGCCAGTTAAGTATATGATGTCAGTTTTAATCTTAAGCAAATTATGTTCATATTTTAGCACAAGAAACGCTCACGGCGGGAGAAATAACAGGAATTGTTGTGGGCTGTATTGCTGTCGTTGTGATTATCATTGTAGTTATTGTTGTCGTGTTCAAAAGACCAGTAGGCAGGTTTACCTTTATATTTATTTGATATATTTACGGAGGGCTGTGGGGGCAACTGGAAAGAATTGCCTGGATCCGGGCTCATGTTTCCTATTTAAGATTTAAATATAAAGCTGGCCGCTCCTGCTATAATAATTCTAACATAGATAAAGAAGAATTTTAGTCAAATTACTCTATTCAGAGCGAAGTTGAGAGTGTATAGACATTTGCCAAGATATAAGCGATTGTCAAGTACCAATGACGAAATATCGAGTGTAAGTCCTTTCATTGGGTGACGACCATAATAACGTTAAATTATTATACGGCGCGGATGATCTAATCCATTCCATATATATTGCATCCGATGGTCCAGAGAGTTCATGTTTGGCTTTGTATGTAAACCAAATATCTAAATACTAATTTATATAAGATTGGTAATATTTTTCCTTAACATTTCAATGTTTATAATTAATATCAATATACGGGGCTGCATATGTTACCCCACAAAGTAATCTAATTCCATGTGAATTAGTTTAAAGGTCACCGGAAAAGGTTTATATATATATTTTTAAATAATGCAAGTAATAATGCCAACATATCCTTTCCATAAGTACATAAACAATCTGTGACGTCATTTTAGTCCTTCTGCTCATATTCTAGTCTATATTTCGATGTGCAGAAGGACTAAAATGACGTCACAGATTGCTTTTTGACGGAAAGTTCCGACTACCTACGGAGAACGGCGGAAATTACTAATATTGAAATTTACCTGTTGCAGGTAATATTGACGTTCGGGCTCGGGTTATACTTATGGAAAGGATGTGTTGACATAATTGCTTGCATTATTTAAAAAAAAATGATGCTTTTCCGGTGACCTTTAATATGTGTAAAGTCACTGTGTTAAAAAAGGGAGTGGATTTATTGGTGATGTTAGAATTCAGCAGCGTTTATTTGCCCAGTTGGGCTAATGAACACGGGGCCAATGTTAAGAATATCTTAATTGTCATTGCGTATTAAGGATCTAAAAGAAATGGCTAATAGACATATATATTTTTTTTAGTGTGTTGCTTCACAGAAACACGAGCAATGAGTACGTATACCTAAAACAACTTTATTTCTATCGTTTAGCGTAACACAAAGTAGTGCAGCATTACGGTTGAGCTAATATTTTGTGTCCCCCGCCTTTCGACGGGTTCGTCCGTTTGTCTGCCCGTCTCTCTTTCTAATTGAGCTAGAATGTTCAAACTTGGTATAGGTGTTTATTAGGTCAATACCTTGATTGAGGTCGAAGATAGCATTTTCTGTTGAGAGTAAGCAGAGATAAGGTGCTTCGGGACACGATAACTTTAGTCCTAATTAAGTGAGAGTGGTGAAACTTGGTGTATAGTTTTAATCACATTAATACCTTGACTAAGTTAGATAATGAGCATTTTCTGCTCAGGGGCGATAAGCAATTTGATTGGTCAAAACTTTGGAACATAACAACTCTGCTTTTAATTGAGGTAGAATGGTTAAACTCGATGTAGATGTTCATGTGAATGTCTTGACTGAGTTCAATGATGAACATTTCGAGCTAAAGCTAAGCAGAGGTAATCAATTTCATTGGCCATTGCTTTGGGACAAGATAATCTTGATTCTATCTGATAGAGAGTGATGAAACTTAATGTATAGTTTGATTGCTCGATACTTTTGAAAAAAAATAAATGTGCAATTAATTATAATATGTGTCATCTTTCCATTTTGGGATTTCGGCGGGGGACATCAGCCTTACTTCTTGAATTATGGCCCTTGATTGTACGAAAAAATCGCTTTTTGTTTAGAATTCAATATTAATAAATTTCATTCAATATTGATGTCGTTATCTTGCCGTGAAACTATAGGATCCTAATATCCAATATTTAAGACACAATTAACATTTTATAATCAGCACACGAGTCATGCACCCTGTGGGTGCCATTTTGTAATGAACAAATAAAAACGTATCCTACAACACAATGTAAACGTAATTGGTAAAGGCTTATTCACAAACGACAAAATAATAATTTTAAAAAATATACAGAATGCACTAAGCTGGCGTAAACGACTGACGTTCAATTTGAACCGTTTGCGTATTTCACCGAACATAACTGATTAGAAATTACATTATTGTTTTCAAAATTGAATATAACTCACTTACTTAAATTCGTATTACATTAATATGTGCTTTTAGAACCATTTTTGTATATTTCAAGGTTCCAAACAATATAGCCACACGCCCTTAAGAAAGTCAATTTCCTAAAGCTCCAGGATTTCCAGGCATTTCTTTGCCATATCATACCACGAGAATCTATAAGCTATAACGGCTTAAAATATTCGAGTGTGTTACCCGGCTTATTTCTGTATTCTTTGGTTCGGACAGAAGATGGCATTGCACAAATTGCCTTAAATTAGTTTGTTCGGTGCATACGCAGGGGTCTTTCTTGTGGGAGGAAACTGGAGTACCCGGAGTAAACTACGATAAGTTGATAATTTGCCCATACCAGAGATAGAAACTATAACCGCAAGCCAGAGGCGACCAGACAGCTACGCCATCTCACATAACTCCACCCGACCCCCATAGTTCAGTTAAATATGCAGTACTTACTTATATTAACCGATTCTTCCTGATTCGGTTCAAAATAATGAATTTGGTCTGATGTGATTGTCATTTCGAAATTGAAAGTCGGTCTTATTGCTAATTATAAATGAAATAAAATGGGGGTTTAGCGTCCTACTTTTCTGCGCCGACTGAGATCATAAAGACAAGCATACATTGTACTATATGGGAAATTGTAGCGCTAAGGCCAAATCTTATTCTGAATTCCGTCTGTCAAGATTTATTTTACGTGCACGCCACGGGACCTCAGTATTTCGTCCTGTCCAAACTACTATACGCTGTCCTTGTCAAGCTCGTCTTCTTCGTGACAAGTGAAAAGCATGCTGGAACATCCGAGTAAACGTTCTCGGCCAACACTGAGATGAACCTAGCCAACGCCCTAGAGCAACTAACTGGGCTCCCACTCGTTCTGCCGACTATATCGAGGAACGTAAAATATAGATTATGCAAATAATTCAGACCGTAACACTTTTTAAAAATTTAATCAACTTGAAACTTTCATTAATTGTGTTGAGTTATTTAATTGTTAGTTTTAGGGGTTTTGTGTTCTTTTTTCAGGGGTCCAAAGGTAGGTCAAACACCTGAGTCACCAGAAAAGAAAACTACCGTTATAGTATGTATTTTGGTATGCATATAATTACTTATCTAAATTGACTAAATTACTTAAAATAAATTAATATTACTTAGCATCTTAGTCATTGATTCAGTAGGTACCTATCTTTTGAGTTATTTATATCACATTTTGTATGATATGTTTAGAATTATCATCTATATGTTCAAATATTTATAGTTTAATAAATGTTAAGATAATACGTTGGCGATAACTGCTGGGTATAATTATAACAGATGAAATACGGACAATTCATGTTAATTCGTTAATAAACCCAGTTAGACGTCAAATAATTAATACTTATGTTTCTTATAGGCGAGTTGTTGATTTGTGTCGCCTAATAATAAGATATATATGTTTATTTTATGCTTAATATTATGATGTGAAAAATTTTACTAGACTTATTCACATTGTATGATAATATTTTAAATTCATTTATTGATTAATATATATATATATTGTAATCAGAAATAGCTTATAATTACACTTGCTCACATAATATATGCTAATATTATATATTCAATGTTCATTAATAGATAATTAGAATTGATGTTTTAATTATGATTTCAATATTTTTATATTGATATTGCTATGTTCATTCTTTAATAAACCCATTCAGAGATTTAATCTATAAGAACCATAGAAATATACACACCCAGCATAAGAAGTCCTAATATACGTCAGGGTAATTCATAACCAAACAACACACGCTCTCACTACAAACAGCTCGGCCAGACCGCTACCACAACCTTTCAAATCATCGTCTAAATCTGAATAAAATAAGCCATCTCGTCCTTTACCCAAATTACAATCAACAGAACGTCCTCTGCCGGATATTCCCCAGTTTCTAGGTCTGTTAATTATTACCAGTAAAAGTGCAAGGGTACGATCAAATATAGTAAATTTTCGACATGTTCCAATCCCTAATATAATCTTATCATGGATTATGGCCCCTGATTGTACGAAAAATTGTGTTTTCAACATGTGTTCATTTTGTCCTTTATATGGCCAGCGTGAGAGCAAACTATGTACCCGTCTTCATTAGCCCAGTTTAGGAGCAGAACAGTAGGACATTAAACCCCATTTCATTTCATTTCGTAAAAATATGTAATACCAAGGTTGTGGACCCTCTAGAGGTCGATGTTGATGAAACTTGAAATGTATTTTTATAATCCAACAATGTCGGTGCCGAGATGCCGGGTTGCAGACCTCATTCAGACATCATGTGGGCTTCCTAAAATATATATAGTGAGACATACCGTGAGTCGCCTCGGCTTACAGGTCTTGTGAGAAAATGATGTAAACCTATCAAGAAGTATGTGGCTCTTGCTACCTTTAGGACTTAAGGGATAATCAGACATCATGCATGGTTCTTAGAAGTACGTACGAGGCCGATATAGTAATATAGCAGTTAGGTCAGCGTTCTAGGCCTGTTAAACTCAGACTGTAAATATTATAATAACTAATATTGTACTATCATAGATGTTGTAGTTTCCTGTATTTCATATATAAACATAGTTATAACAATACAGTGTTCCGAAGTTAATTGATATTGAGGGTTTATACAGAACGTGGAAGCCATATACCCCGACACAGGATAGTGACACAGGAGTCCATGAACAGTATTGTCACACCTGTCCCCGTAGTGTCACATTAGGTGGCTGACCTGAAACCCAAACAACCAATCAAACGTCGCGGGTTATGGGGGCCTCGCCCTCCCTAAGAATGTTTTGAAAATTTCACCGCCGCAAATGCGTTTTTTGCTATTCTAGCCCATGGGTTAAGCATCTTCAAAGTATACAATCGGTTTGCATCCCACTATATGCCGATCTGAATTCCAACCATCCAATCGGACTGTTGAATCTGAATCCACAAATAATAATCGATGCCCTAAAAATGTCGCATAAAGTAGAATGACTCTACTTACTTCAGTAACGGATTTTTATCGACTCTGCCTCTATCAGTTACTGTTGAATACATCAATTTTAGCGGTATCAACGTTGACAGTTTTGCCCGTTAATTGAAGTACGGCAAGAATTCCCGTTTACGGTAACATTCCATTCATAGATTTGTACAAGCCTTATATTCATATTAGATTTGTATAGGAAGAGACAGTAACGGATAAAGTAACTAGAGTGACTCCACACAATATGTTTTAATCCATAATCAGTTCAGCACAAATTCGTGGTATTGAATTAAAAGAAAATAACGGTTGATGAGATTTCCAGCACTTTATTTTGCCAACTAGATAAAATAATAAGTTTTGTGTTCACTTTACCCGTCTGCCCGAAAAGTCAGATTGTCCGTATGCTTATGATTAAAGCCTTCGCCATGCCCTCACGATGGCCTTATGAAGGGCAAAATGGACACACGAATTCAACACGAAAATGAGCCTTCGCAAGGTCCTTCAGCAATATTTTGGCATGCAAAATATTTTGCCAGCGCTCACGAAGTTGCAGCCGGAGCCTGGAAAACTTCACGGGTCATACGATGGCTTAAATGCCCTCACGAATGGCTCGATGTATCTAGGATAAGAACCGAATTTACTTTATCGTGTAACCATCTGGTGTCAATTTCGAGAGATTAAAACATTTCCCTGAGTCAGTCCTGGACAACTTCACAGAGCCATCGTGTATAAACTACTATACAAATTCACATCTTCGTATTACCTTCGTGTGCGGTTCGGATGTCATCTGTGGGCATCGCACTTGCTTCGGCTGTTGATTGGTTTTTGACCACTCTCGGGGCCATGTTGGCGCTAAATTCAAAATTCCATAGTTAATTCGTATGGCTAGCTGGTGCCAATTTCACGAAAGTGTGACGTCGGCATTGCCACTATTTATTTGGGTGTTATTAATAAATATATAGTCTTGTCTCAATTTAATTTGATCTAGTGGATGATCAAATTAACTATAATTGATTTTTTTTTGTTTGTGTAACTCCTCTGTATTCTCGTACTCTGGCAAAAACGACTGCCTTACTGTTTAAGAAACCCTAAGAAAACACGTATACGTTGGTAGGCAAACTTTAAATTCCTTAGCACTATAAGCGTGACATCGAAGCCAAGAACCTTGCGAAGAAAAATATCTAATTTTACTGAGAATATTCAGAAAAGGGCAGATATAAGAATACGGTACTCTTACAAAACGTCCAAATAAAGGTGTTTTAAAATATGTTATTGCTTTTTTGATCTATTGGGTCTAAAGATAGAATATTTTAAGACTCATTTTTTTGAAAATCTCAATTTCGATCAAAATCAATATTTTCACATATTTTGTCTTTATCTCATTATTAGATCGTGCGTAATTCTGACTCATTTTGTCGTAACCGGTCACAATTAACTTGTATCGATGATACATCGTATGAGCTATAGCATTTGCCTTTAGGCGAATTGCCAAACCACATTTTAAGCCTTAACGTTGAATTATAGTCCACCTAATGTTTTTGGAGGATTATATATCTTCAATATGGATTCAGAATTCGGATGATGCCACCCTGGCACCCTTAGTTAAATTATACACCTCATTGGATTCAGCGGGCCGAATTCTTATAGAAACCATCTTCAAACCGAAGTTCTAGAGAATCTGTCACATATTTTACCCCACTAAATAACTAGTAACTGCCTCATGGCGGCCATCGTGAATATTTAAATTTCCCCAGAAGTGGCACCATCCGGATTAAGAATCTACACATACTGAAGATATATAATCCATCAAAAACATAAGGTGGACTATATTTCCAGATTTGTCGACCTCCTGCCGGACTAACGCGACCAACTGGAAATGCTCTTATATTCTCATCTACTTTGTACACTTTTTTCTGTTTGCATTTAAATGAATACCTTTTATTATAATGTATCATATCAAAATATCGAAACATTCCAAACATGTTAAACCTGTCAAGCTTAGACGATTTATGTTATAGGAGATCACTTATTATGAATATTTAGACTAAGTACTGCTATTTATATTTTTATAATGTGACTATAACTGGTAATTGATGAAAGATTGCGTTATGTTGAAGGAGAGTGGATGATAAAATGAATAGATTTGTTTTGGACATTTCACTTTCTTGCTAGTAATTTGTTCGGAGGTTGTTGTTTATGGCCGGGTAACGGGTTCAAAATGCGACCTGGAGTAGAAAGAAGAAAAATTAAGAGGAAAAGATACATTTTTTTATCCAAAAAGGATATTTTCATGAGGGAAACCTGCACCTCTTGTGCTTTTCAACTTAAAGCGTCCACCTTTTCAACTTTAACTCGTCAATATTCTACATTCAACAGCAGAATTTCTACTTTCAAAGAATTCCTTCCCTGCCAGAATATTTGGTTTTTAATATATTGTATTTTATTCGATTAAATTCAGAAAAATGAAAATATTATTTTACCTATTGTAGCATTTTGACACCTTGCGTCATATTGACGATTAAAATGCGCTTTAAAAGAGAGAGAAATGGGGTTTAAAGTACACTCACAAATGGGGCATTTCGGACTAGCGCTTTAAAATCTTACAACCTAGTTTCTTCCTTGAACGCGGATGCGGTATTTTTCTGGTGTCGTTTATTTCTCTTGAAAATGACCGCACTGTAATGATAATCAGAAAAAGTCACGTGATCATATTTATTTTCGTTTTATGCATGGAGAAAAGTTATTTGAGAAAAAATTATGTTGTTGAATGTAGAATATTGAAAAGTTGAAAAGGTGGACATTTTAAGTTGAAGAGCACCGGAGATACATATTTCCCTCATGAAAATGTCCTTTTAGGATAAAATCTTTCTGGCAGACATGGAAGTCTTTGAAAGTAGACATTTTCTCTTTTGCTTTTGATTTTCTACTTTCTACTCCAGATCGCATTTTGAATTCGACAACCCACCATAGTTATTTGATGTCAGGATTAACCTGCTCTGATGCATTGTTTTAAAGAAGTTGGGATGTTGGGAGTTATGAGTGACAAAGGCAATGATATTTTCGAATTATCCTTTATTTTAGTAGTCCTCGATGTTTGAATATCAAAGCCTTGTTTATCCTAACTTCTAATTTCCTTTCCTCGATTGGGTAACGCTGTTTCAATAAATTTTCTTATTAGATCACCTAATCACGATCCGGAGATTTCGTCTATGACCAAAATTGTGCATATTTTCTAGCTAAATAGAGTGGTATATTACTTTTGGTATGACGTGAATGACATGGTTTATAGGAAAGATAGTTTTTGGTGTATGTTACTTTGGAATATATGTCCGTTATAAGTTTCGCCCCCGCCATCCCCCCCCCTCCCCCCGGGGAAAATATGGTCGACCATAAAAACAATAGATATACATTGTCCGTCAATTTTACAGCACCCCCTGAGAACACTTCCCCCCCCCCCCTCGTTGCTCTGATCTAGATACGTCCCTGGCTCTGTTATAGATACAGCATAGACCCCCAACGTTAACAAAACTGTCATGAGCGCGGCGCACAAACTACTATTGTAAATAAATTTATATGTGCTATTCATATTGCCGACGGTGCCATCTTCGTAGATACCAAAAAAAACCAAATCGATGCCATTGTTACAGCATTGTTAGTAAAATAGCAATAACCCAAAGTAATATAATAGTCACGTAACTTACAGTCTACATAGTATAAAAATGCAGACTCAACACATTAGGGTTTTAGGACTTGAAATATCTAGTCTAATTAGGGGAAAAGTTTGAGCCGGGCAAAGAGGCCAGAATTAACATTGAAGTCAATGGGGAAATTAGCGGCGGTCTGCATCCTGTACTTTAACGAATGTAGAGTTGTCTCCCACATTACAGTTGTAATTATTGTGTATTCCTCCCAGTTTTAAGATTAGCATAAGTTGGTGTTTCTTTTGCATCAATATTTCCGTAAGGATTCGACAAATCTGAAATAAAATCACAGATACACAGATATATACGCACAATACAAAAAAACAACAACAACAGCATTTTGCAAACACCAAAGTAATAAATGCCGAGGTAAACAAAATTTGAATACAATACTTTGAAAGCTATTGCTGATAAAAATTAAATATCTTTTTGGAGACGAGATCAATAGCCAAAATTCGACCAATCACAGAAAATGGAAATCTTAGTGCTCCATAGATCAAACGAGGACATAACACATTAGGTATCATTTAATACCAATAATACAATGGGTGGCCTAAAACATTCCGACCTCACAACGAACGGATTACCCAAACGCAACCAATCGGATCATGTTGCTCGAAATGTATCTCAACATGTAATTGACATGCAAAACATAAATCCTATATAGAGCTGTCAAACAGCAGGCATTTACTCTCAAACTGGACACACTCCAGTGCCGAGTCGTGATTAAGTATCGGCAAGAATGCATACGGACATGGCACAGATATTCCCCATTATGTACTTACTGCTTGTATTAGTTATTCCTTCAGATATCACCGCATCACCCATATTTGTATTCAAACTATCATATACTGTAGTTGGTTCTATATGTTGAAGTGAGTCGTAGTTCTGGTTATTATTGACTGTAGAAGATGATCGTAGATTAACATAATGTTGTAGACCTTGGTATGTTGTATCATCTATACCAGTAGCTGTTCTAGTCTCTAGATCTAAACCAGCATATGTTGATGATTCGGCTAAAACGTAACATAAACTACATGTAAAGTTCATAAACCAGTCCATTAATTTCATTTATATTTGATGAATCAAAAATAAAAAGACTGAATCTAACACACGAGACTTGGTAAATCTACGGAAAGAGATGTACCTTAGACGGAGACGTTTTCCAGGGACTTTTTTAAAAAAAAAATTAATGTGTGAGTTGTACATCAGTAACGTTCATATAAACAAACCTTCATGTTTCTTTCTCATTTTTCGTACCAGAATAACAGCAACAATAGCAACGATAATAATTACCAGCACTGCTATAACAACTCCAGCTATTAACCCTCCATTGGTGCCAGGTGGTGTAGGTACATCTGCAATGAATATTCCACATGCAAAATAATTACTATATAAACACCTCCAATTTACAATTTATCGGACTGGTATCGTTCATTTGATACCGCTGAAATTATTATAGGCCGCTATTGCTGGTATCAAATAAACAATAGCAGTCAGCTACATTCTAAACAGGGATTGACCAAAAGAACGCCCGAGTGAGTTGTAACATTTTTATTAACTCATTGAATAAGTTGGAATTTGACCATTATTACAGATAAGCAGACAATCATGGAAATGAAATTTGTTTTTGCGTGTGTTCCAGTTGCGTGTTTTTCTTGAATATTTAAAGGAAAGGTGTTTTCTGGTGTAGAATTGTATGCCACTGCGCGGACCATGTAGTACCAAGGAAATATTAATTTAAAGTGAGTCGGCCCAATAAATGTAAAGGACTGTTATACTCAACTGACACCATTTTAAACCAAAAGCGAATCCAACGAAATTCCCATTTTGGGCTACAATAATCATTACAACATTTAGAACACCGTCTGTTACTTAATCTTGGTGTCTGATCTATTTTTTAATAGCCAAAATAGAAAAGACATCTTAATCACAGCAATAATCATAGTCTACTTAACCTATCTAAATAATCTGCATTGTATCTAGTCTTCCTACCTGTCTTTAAAGTTTGTATTGTAGCAGAACCACCAGATAATATCAGATAAACTGGTGGACTATTACCATATTTATTTCTAGCTATAACTCTAATATAATATGGTGTATCAGCTTGTAGATTCATTATACAATAATCAGGTTTAGATTCTGGTAGAGGTGTAGAACTAGTCCAGGTTTTATTATCTACTGAATGTTGAACAATAAATTCCTGTTGATCTCCACCATTAAATCCTGGTGTCCATATAATACAGATACTGTCATGACGTGTTGTTGATGAGTTGATGTTAGAAGGTACATATACAAATAATTGCAATGACCAAGAGGCAATATGTGCAATTCAGTTGTAATATTGTCAGACTGAGTATATAGTATATTATATATATGTACTTACATTGACCTGCAACTTGATATTCTAGTTCTGTATAACCAATATTATTAGATACATTGACTGTATATGATGTATAGAAGATGTTGGATGTAATGTTGATATTTAATGTTGATCTATAAGTATTGATAGATATATTGGTATCAATCTGTTTAATGACACTATCATTAACATCTTCAGTAGTTATATTATTATAATACCAGGTGAAGGTTGGTGGTGGATAGGATATAACATCAGCTACCAGTTGTACTATATCTCTTATATCACCACTAACTATAGATGTTTTTATAACTCTAGTATCTTGTCTAGGTGAACCTGTATATAACAATATTATAGATATAACAACAGCTACCAGTTGTACTATATCTGTTATATATAACAACAGCTACCAGTTGTACTATATCTGTTATATTACCACTAACTATAGATGTTGTTATAACTCTTGTATCTGGTCTAGGTGAACCTGTATAACAATATAACATCGGCTATCAGTTATACTATACTTATCATATTATCACCAACTGTAATAAATACTTATATACTTACAGTTAATAAATAATGTCAATGATTGGCTGTATTGAACACTTGATATTTCGGTATTGGTAGCGTGACAAGTATAGTCACCAGTATCCAGACATGTAGCTTGTATGGTAAAGGTATTGATGTTGGTATGTTTAGATGATATCTGAATTGTACCATTATACCAGGTAACTAAGGCTACAGGGTTACTGTTAGTAGAACACGTGATATTGGTTGAATCTCCTTCATTTACAGTCAGTTTATCTCCAGTTGGTAATAAAGTTACTGGATCGAGGTCTGTAAATAATATCAAACCTCATAAAATATTATTTGTGACGAATAAAATTTCAGATTATAATCTTTAACAGTTACTCGACAACTGACAGTAACAAGTATTCAACAATAAGATATAGTAATACTTACACAATACAGTAATATTTATAGATTTACTATCAGATCTAGTTCAGGGGCGGATCCAGAGGGGGAGGGCACCCCCCCCCCCCCTGCTCAGCTACATAATTTTTTTTGTAAATCAAAACTTTTTATTAGAAAAGTTTCTCGACCGTGTGCTCTATCCCTTATCGTCAGATGTGGGACAGGATGGGCACTCAAAGCACGAGATAATGATATAGACATTATGTGATATCACAATTGATGCTTTGCATCCATGAAATTGAATCACAATGTCATTGTATTAATTCATAATAAAAAATGACGTCAACTGAGATGTTGAATGCCTCTGTTTAAAATGTGTTTGTATATACGCCAAAATGACGATAGAGACAACGCGGGAGGGGGGATACATTGTCTCAGGGACCTGGCAAACCCCCTCGTGCAAAAATTCCTGGATCCGCCCCTGTAGTTATACTTACACAGTACAGTAATATCTATAGTTTTACTATCAGATATAGCTATACTTACACGGTACAGTAATAATTATAGTAGTACTATCAGATATAGCTATACTTACACAGTACAGTAATATTTATAGTAGTACTATTAGATCTAGTTATAGGATCACCAATAGTTGGTACTAGTGTAGTGGTAGCTCCACATCTATATATACCACCCTGATTCCTGGTAATTCTAGTTATATCAAGACGTCCAATAGAAGATACATCAACACTGCTACCATCTGGTTTATACCATTTAAACGTTGATGGTGGTGGATTTGATTCAACGGTACAGATCAACAGAAGGTCGGCATTCTCTGTTTTAGTTACAGAATCAACTGATATGGTCACCATGGGACCGACTTAAAACAAATAATGTAAATATACCGTGAAAACAGCTATAAAGATAAGCTATAAAGTGAGGTTATGGTTAGATTATAGAGTTATCATTTCAATCAGCAAAGATAGAAATTATCCTATTATTGCATTAGATTACATTGAACATTAGCCAACTTCCTAATTATACGACAATTGATCACCAACCGATAAACATTCAGTAGGACGGAAGTGGTAAGTATACATAGAAGTTACAAATAGACGGTTACAAATACTTACATAAAACATCAAGTTGTACAGGTGTAGATGATTCACCTGATCCAGCACTATTAATACCTGTACAGGTATAACTTCCACTATCTGATCTCTCTACTGATTCTATTATATATATAGATGAACTTTGACCTGTGACCTGTACACCATTTTTATTCCATTTATATACATCGGATGGCACGGCTAAAACAGAATTGCTTACTTGACAAGTCAACACAAGTTGTCCCCCTTCTATAACTTTATATCGACTGGTTGAAGGCTCTATGTGTACGACTGGTCGAGCTGGAATAATATCACAGTAATTATTATACGCTTCTACCTTATATAGATTTTTGTCGTATCTTGAATAACGATTTGCCCATCTTCCATGTATTGAAGTTTTGCGTCAATCCGACTAATGTATTCAGTTAAAAGATGAGCAGTCACGCTGACGCCAAGCGCCAGTCACCTGGAATAAGACTGTTTTAGAGAGTCTGACACATAAAAGGGCATACATAAAATAATTTTAGGCAGGCTGGTGTGTAATTGGATACAGTGTTTATAATAAATTAAGTAGCCGCTTTGGCTCGCTAACCTGCGGTTCCCCCCTCGATCCATGCGTTGACCGAGAAATTTCAAGGGGTTCTCCGGCGTTACACACTATTTCATTTCATTTAATAATAAATACTGACCTGTTTATCGGCAATAATGTATTTGATGTTAGGCATAGTTAATTTGTCAATTGAGTATGTTAATATTTGCAAGCCATACCTATGCAAGAACTATTAACTCGGTCAGTTGTTGTAGGTATATCACAATCAGGATAAGAGGCCTCACATATTATTGTATAGCTATCTAGGCTACCCATCAGTACAGGTGTTTTATTTGATATAGTTATAGTGTTACTTTTAGAAACGTATCCAGTTGAACATCCTGTAATAACACATTCCACACCCCCTGGTAAATCTTGTAGTGTTCCACCCTGTAAAAATATGAAATAAACAATTTTGTTATTTCACGGATATATATTTCTGTTTTATTAATTAAAAGAGCTAAATCGCTAAAATTCGGGACCTAGAAATTGACACAAATGGGTCGCAATGCATATAATAAAGTAATATGAATGTATATAAACTGATTTATATTCAATCGTTTCTGTTTTTACTCTAATCTCAAATCAGTTATGTTCGGCGAAATACGCGAGAAGTGTCAATAAAATAAAACCAAGTACGAACAATCCAAACCATTAGACAAAATTCGAAGTCCTAAAAAAACGGTATAGGCAAAATAGTGTAATCAGCATATGGACTGTTCACCGTGTACAAAATACACGACAAACAGTGGTAACAGGTGTTCGGAAGAGTAAGCTTACCCTGCCTGGCGCCACACCCGCCATAGCTGCATCCAAACTATTAGGCGAAATCTCGGTAAAATGGACTATCGGTATGTATTTCCCCACACCTATTGTTTAGAGTCTAGGTCCACCCGGCCATGACTAATTAACCAACAAAGGGGTTTAAGGGGATTTAAAGTATAGTCTGTAACAAGTTTGTGACACTTCAACATAGTAAATAAATAAGTAAATACATTTTTATAGTTTGATATATAAGTACAAATATATAATAAATAATTATATATGCATATATTAACTAAATAAATACATATATTAACTAAATAAATAAATAAATTTTTATAGTATAAATTTTTATAGTATAAATATTTATAAACAGTTTGTGAAACATGACAATTCACGGTCCAACAAAATTCATAACAGTGTTGAGGTATTCAATGGGGGTCTTGGCACCAGTTATTAATAAATTCTCCTCTTCTATGATTCTCTCATCAAGTAGACGTCAATTAAATATATCTAGAATAATATCCGAGAGAGACATGTTATATTTACCAATCAAGTCAATATGACGCCCATAAAACTTTTTAAAGGTTTTAATAAGTTTAGTTCGCAAGTATCCCTGTAGTTGAAGCTTAGATGACAAATGCCTCGATCTACTTAAAAAATCAGAATTCAATGAACAAGCTCTCGCGTAACGATTTAGTTGAGACATAAACACTCCATAAGCTGGTGATATTGGAATGTTACTACTAATAAATGTAAAGTTAACAATCGGAAAGTCAAAGTCATCACGTTTATCGTACAATTTAACACTAAGTTTATGGCAATTGTCAAAATCGAGATGCAGATCCAAGTAGGAAGCGTTTGTGACTGTCAGTAGTGTTTTTAATTTCGAGCTCATCAGGATATATGAATTCTACATAATCACTAAATTTTGGATTATTCAGTTATAGAACATCATCGATATATCGATAAGTGAAATTAAAATGTCTGACTAATCGTTTATTTGATTTTACGAGTGCCTGTATGTAATCGGCTTAGTAGGAATAGAGAAACAAACCAGCAAGCAAAGGTGCACAGTTGGTGCCCATGGGGATACCTACCACTTGCTGATAAATTTCCCCTCCAAATTCAACAAAGATATTATCAATTAAAAAATCCAACATCGGAATTATCTTGTTGGCGGGGAATTTATTTTTGGAATCACTATGGTTGATAACAAAATATGTGGAATTGTAATTAACAACTAAATATTGATATCTAACATTTCCCGATTTAGATAAAAAGACACTGTGAATAATGTCTTTTAACCAAGCTTTTAATTTACTATGGGGAATTTTAGTGTACAAAGTAGAAAAGTCAAACGTTTGTATAGATGAGATTGAAACAAGTGATCTAGATTGTAAACCATTAAGTAATTCTTTGGAATTTTTTAATATCCACATTTGATTAAAACCATTACGAGAGTATATTTTGTCACAGTATTTTTGAATACCCTCTTTAACTGCCGTTAGTATAGATGTTAATACTTTTGAAAGTGGTTTTGTGGACAACGGGATGAACCTGCTATAAAACGTTGCTTGTAGAGATTTTTATGTAGTTTAGGTATCCAATATAACAAGGGCAGATCTGTATAGGTATCTCCACATGGAGTACCAAATGAAGTGAGTACAGATCTGTGATTGGATATAATTTCATCCTTACTAAGCGTAGAGCGTTTATAAAAAGCACTGTCGATTGATTTCCCGAAATTAAGTTCTTTGAACAGGCAGTCATAATAATATCGTTTACATATAAACACTAAGTTATTGGACGCTTTGTCAGCCGGTACAATGACATACTTGTCATGTTAGGCGTTGAGATTTTCAACAATGCTAACATCATTGAAAATAGATTTAGGCCTAGTATCAACTAACAGACCTTGCATATAAATTCTTCGTTTAAGTAAACGACTGATAGACTTAGTCCAATCTGAGAGAGTATCAGAGATAACATCTTCCCTCTTGGCCCATGATCTGGCGTAGTCCTCTACGACATCCATAATAAGTTTGAAATTTTGATCCCATGAAAATGGTTGCGGTTCCCGGTATTTGGGTCCTTTAGACAAAATCTCACGTAACTAATTATTCTGGACTATGTTTAAATCACCAGTGACTACATGTCCAGCTGGTTGGTAAATGAAGGACGACGTAGAGCAAGAACAGGGTAGCGGGTTATCATATAATTCTTTTGCATTGATGTTAGATAATGCGTTTCTGTAATTAAATATTTTGGATGCAATGATACATATAAGAAATCCTAGGAAAAGTAACAGTTTTGAAGTAAGGAGGGATGTGTGCCGTGACTTGCTTATGGTGTAATATTTGGCTTAACCCGATAGCATCAATGCCTTCGTTAGCAAATTTCAATTTTAGAAATGAACTGTTGGTGGTGTTAGACAATGTCCAAACGACGATGGACAATGTCAAGAACAATGACAACCCTGTATTCAGTGGATGCAGGATCAGTGCAATTTGAATCCAAACATTGAGATTTAAGTAATTTCAAAATAGTAAGTGGAATCGAATATAATTTAGTACGTATATGGTGTGGCCCTAGTGGTTCTTGGATAATTTCCAAAAGGGCATCAAGTGAAATCGTGCTGAGCTTGGGTGGCGTGTAACGACGATGTCCATGACTGCGTCTGCTTTTTTTCCAATCTACACCACTAGTATTTTTGTGCATGCTCTGCAGATATAAGAATATGACGTCACCGTTTGGCATGGGATATGTCTAGCTTCGTTCTCCGAGTCGCTTGTTACAAATGGCTCTGAAACGCATTCTGGTACACGATTCGTGTCCCAATGGTAAAATTTTTATTTTGTCTTAAATATTGTATATCAGCACCAATGTTGATTGAAATTGACAAATAATTCGTTTCATTTTCAATGTCGAAGACTGTGAATGATATTGAGTTAAAGACTTAGCTACTTAAACATGGATTATGTAGGCGGTAAATCTGCCTATTGCTGGTCTTTTTAAG
The DNA here is from genome assembly GCF_932274485.2 of Patella vulgata. Lineage (NCBI taxonomy): Eukaryota > Metazoa > Mollusca > Gastropoda > Patellidae > Patella > Patella vulgata. The sequence goes on along the minus strand of NC_065886.2, from coordinate 9,553,680 downwards.
GTCTTTAATGTTATCTAAACTATTAATTAGACATTAATAAACTTATCAAGACTACAATCATTGATATGAATCTGTTTGCCTTCTAGTAATCTGATCTGTATCCTATTCACAAGCTCTTATGGACAGGTTATATATCTCTGCACTTGAAATCAATAGGCGCCATCGTTTTTGATTACAAGGCTTCACACCAAATTTGAAAATCGATTGGGTACATCCACCGGCAATAAATCCATAGAGTTTTTCCTCTAATGATGCACACTACATTTTACCAAGTCCGTTGTAAACTGAACTCGCTGTCACGTTTTCAAAGTATCCAAAAACGGGGGTGTAACGCCGGAACGGGAGGTCGCTGAACATTGAAAAATCATATCGGTAGGGTCCGTCCTAGCATGAGCCCAAAGTTTCATACCAAATATGAAAAAACTCCGTTCAATACTAACCTCTATGGCATTCACAAGATTTTCGACCAAGAAGGTATAACTCTAGAAAAGGCGAACAAAGGAAGTTTAAAATCGTGTCGGGGATCACCTGCTTTTACCACAATTTGCAAAGAATCCGTATAGCTTCTATTGCGTTCACATGATTAGCGGAATGTGAGCGTATAACTCCGTGAAACGGGAAATTTGATAGGATGCATACATTGGTGATCAAAATGCTTTAAATCCAGACCTTAAAACATTCTGTTTAAAAATTGTACCTCGTAACACGTTCACAAGGTTTACGGTCAAATGGGTGGAGGTAACTCGGGAGCCAGCACGCTGAATATAGGATACGTCCCCTGGTCACCCCAATGCTTCACACTAAATATGAAAAGATCCGCTAAAACTATTGACGGGGTAACCGGGTGTCGGCATTACAATAAATAAATGTTACCGTATAAGATGTAAATTTCCATGTTAATTTTGGTTCTGGTTTAGTGCATCCTATACTACACACCAGTTGTACACCAGTATCTGTTAACTGACATAAAAACGGTTCTTCTGTTACGTTTATGTTGAACGACCCTTTATCTGAACAAAAAAGGAAATATAATATAGGTCGCATTATGTGATTGGCCATAACATAACAAAATGTGACATTGTGGTATAAATAACAGAAGACTTACGATCTGTTGGTTATCAGACCATCGGTTATGTGAATGTATTTATTCGTGGCAGCACATAGGGTTGAAGCATATTTAGGGTGTGGTATATGGCTGGGGACGGCTTAATATGTATCAAAAGTTACAGTTCGTTACATTACGTACCGACATGTTGTTTCGGTATAATAGTTTTACAATAAATGCAATGAGATATCTAGTTTTTGCTGCAGCTTATATTCAAAAGTTAGAGATACCTTTCATTGTAATCAAAAAGCACGATTGAGAAAAAGATCCAAATATTTCATTGTTAAGTTCTGGTTTCATTTCGTAATTAAACGTCAAATTGTCGATGTTGAATCTATCTGCAACTTTAATCCAGACGTGATAAACTGGCCCTGCAGTATGCTACGAAAATGGCATCACTTCCAAACCATATTTCATTTAACACCATATTTAGACCTCTTCATGAGCATTTGTATCTTGTTAAGACTAACGTCATTCCATCTTTCGGTATTCGCATTCAACCCCTTTTGTCTGAGGCTGGTATCAGTCTTGACAGTATCGCGAATACCCCTCTCTTTGAGGCTCCACCGTGGGCTGTATCTCCCCCAAAGATCGATTTCGATCTTTCGCAACATAAAAAGAGAGATACTAGCTCGACGGTGTTTCAGTCTCTCTTTCGAGAGCTAAGGTCTAAATATGGTGATTATGCTTCAATATATACAGATGGTTCGAAAGATGATGTTCGGGTAGCTTCGGCTACTGTGACACCATCTGAGACAATTTCTGTCCGCCTTCCACCTGCTTCTTCCATCTTTACAGCTGAACTCCAGACCATTCTACAGGCCTTGGAGTTCATTCAATCATCATCTATATTTAAATATATAATATTTACTGATTCTTTGTCCTCCATACAAGCAACAGACAACAAACAGCTTGATCACCCATTATCATTTATCGTCTGCTACTATCATTCGAGTGTACCAGCAAGGACATTGTCCTTTGTTGGCTCCCCAGTCATATGGATATCAAAGGGAACGATCAAGCAGACTCGGCTGCCAAGTCTCCTTTAGATCTTCCCGTATCTGAATTTTATATACCTTTTAAGGATTTTAAATCCATTATGAATACATTTATTTATGGCCGCTGGCAACGGTCTTGGCACAAACAAACTTCATCATATTATGCCTCTCTCAGGAGACTGGCCAAGCTCCTATAGAACCAACAGGAGAGATGAGGTTGTTTTGTGTCGCTCTCGCATAGGTCATACCTTTTTAACACATATTTTCATCTTAAAGCGAGAGCCTCAACCAGAATGTGAACATTGTCATGTTCCTTTGACAGTGAAGCACATTTTGATTGAGTGCAATCATCTCAAGAATACAAGATCACGACATTATCGTTGCCAGTCACTACATCACTTGTTTGCCCAGCCTGGGCTATATTGCGAAATGCTAAAGTTTTTAAAAGAGACAGGTTTTTATTATAAATTTTAATTTGTTTATAATATATATATATGTATATGTAATATTTATTGTTTACATGCATAAAAGATTGTTTTTATTTTTAAATTTGATAAAACTGTGATATTGTTTTTATTTATGCATATAAAGTTTTGTGATATCATTTAGCTTGTCTCAAAAGAATCATTATTATGTTTGGCGCAATATAGCCCGGTTGGAGCTGACGTGCCATAAAACGACATTTCATTTCATTTCTTTTCATTTCCAACTTTAATCGTGATAAATCGAGTAAAGTAATAAAGGAAAATAGAAATATTTCTTATTATCCCCCGAAAGGTACGTCCGTTCGTTGAAGGTAATAGTTGATATAGGAATAAAGCACAGTTGAATAAATATTTTCCAGTTGCAAGATATAAAATCTGGATGTGTTTTAAGCAAGCAATGAATACCCTGTCAGCTACTATCACTGTTAACATCACTGCTATGTAGTGTGTTTAATGATAACCCAAGTGTGACACGACATCCATTGTACCACATTCCGCAAGACTGACTGTATTGAAAAATATATCAGCCCACCTATCTCTATTTGTGATACTACATTCCATAAGGTTTTTAAACACCTTTCCTCAGTATTCGTTAGTAATACGATATTTAACTGTTAGATGTAGGATTATGATTAACTGAATATTTCAGGTAACATTGGTAATAAGATAATTGAACATTAGGAATAGACTATTAGGATTAACTGAATATTTGAGATAACATTAATAATAAGATAATCAAATGCTAGATTTAGGATCGGGGTCAGCTGAATATTTTAGGTAATATTAATAAGATAAGTAATTGTTAGAAATAGGATTGGGGTCAACTGAGTATTTTAGGCCACATTAGTAGTACGATAATCAAATGAGTGTAAGTAAAACATGGCGAGATTATATATTATTTGTGTAATATTTCCCATTTCAACCATAAATAAATATAAACAATTTACCTTGAATTACAATAGTTCTATTATCTTTTGGATTTGTTGTATAATAGACTTCTCCATCATCTGGGTTGTTAACTTCTAGACCATATTTTAGTCCACCATTTTCACACAAAAATTTGTATTTAGGGTCATTTAAAGTGGATACACAGACGGCATTAGATACAATAGCCAGAATACCCCCATCTCCTCTCCTCCATACTACTGTTGGTATTGGTTCAGGATATTCGTATACCAGTGATATTGTTCTATTACTTGGACCGCACACATTGAAAGACTGTCCAAGATGATTAACAACAACTGTAATAGTGTAACAGAAAATAAATAAATATTGTTTAGTCAAACGAGCTTTTCCATTCAAAATACAATCACGTGCTAATGTGAACTTCTTTTTCAAAATCAATGACATTGGGTTTTTTCAGCCAGAGCCTCCATCCCATCTTTAATTTTGAAAAAATCCAAAATCCTCTATATATGAAATATATCACAAATCCACTCAGTCGTTCGGTAGACAAGAATAGCCCTTATCCCTTAATCTGTACAAATCTTAAATATCACTTTTGATTAATTGTAAAAATGTTTATCTTATATACTTGTAAAAATATATATTTTATTTACTTCTCAAAACTTGTTTTTATTTACTTGTAAAATTAATTATTTTATTTATTTGTAAACAGTATTAATTTCACCCTTTGTGAAATACATAAATGCAGATTCAGTATCCACCATGAATTGAAATAACATCAAATTAGCCCAATAATTTAAGAGGGTCATTGCCATTAACGTGGACCAATAGAAAGAGAATCGCTTGGTCAACGTCTAGGTCTTTATAATTGTAAGATAAAATTAGCGTATATCCATGTATCAGGTACACTAACTGTATAAACAGCCACTTCGGTGGAAGGGGACTTTAATTAAAGCTATTTCACATAATATAAACGGTTCCGAACGACGTAGAATAATGAAAAAGGAAGCCTACTACTTCTCAGATAATATGGAGTCAAATTCTGCAGTTACTATACATATTGCTAAGTGTGACGGTTGCTAAAAACGGTCATCGTTAGTTTGTGTAATACTGGCCAACAGGCAGTGTTGTTTTTTGTTTTTAGTTTTGATGCATACTATGCAGTGGTTGAAGTAGTATTGAATTATAATCATCATAAATACGACTGTAAAATAATGTTGTAGTTTTTCGTCTTTATTTCTTTATATCTTCACTTAGATATTAGCAATTCATTTTGACTGTGTTTTAGGAAACCATTGTTTTAAGAAAATTGGCTTGGTCTAGTTTATTTTGTTCCAAGGTGTTAATTAAACATACTTACATGTATTACTATATTTTAAAAAGACCAGGAAGTGAATTACAGAAACGCATATATCGCGTTATTTTCCTTTAATTTATAAAAACGTAAAATTAAAAAGTACTTTATAAGTTCATAAAATATATTACCGAATGATATTACAAGAAAAACATCCAGTAATTCTTCCATAACTAATAACAAAACATTGACTTTGTTCATTTGTTCAAGCTGAAGTACGCTGTTATATGCAAACAACATATTATTCTAAGAGCCTACACTAAGTTTATCAAAACGCTAACAATTAAGTTATGCATCAACACACGACAGAGCTTATGAGGGTTTTATTCTTATATTGTGATTGTGGGTTTTGTGAACTTTATTATATAATATATATTTATGTTTGTAGATTATGTTTATAATAGGGACTAACACATGAATTTGATCTTGGTACAGTGGGTGAACAGGAGAACACGGCGATAACCCATGATCTTTGACCGATTACGCTACTCTTTGCCACATGAAAGCATGGGTTTGGAATCACGACACTTTAGTCGATTAAAGCTGATCTATAAGACAAATGTTAGACCACTCTTGATTGCTTGTGGGTAGTGAGGAGTCGCCCTACCCCGTTATAGCTTGATCGATTCAAAACCTTATTCGTCAATATAGTAACCAATCAAAACTCATTTGTAACGGTGACATAATCAGTTAAAGCCGAGGAGTTGAGCTCTACTGGAAAATCCTAAACTCATGCTTTCTGGGAAGGAAGCAAAGATCTATAATAATATATTCAAGTTATGATATCTGTAATTAAGTATGACTGACATAGATCTTATCAACTGTGACGTCTATTATAAAAGATTGAGTTTCCCTAAATAATGAGCATAATGTGACACTATAGGTAGGGTTACGTCGTGACTATCCTTCGCCGCGGCACTAAAAAAGATATATATGCCTTTAACTGACTCTGGAACACCGTTTCTTTTGTACCTAAGTTTATATAACAAATACAGCAAACCACAACGGTTAAATACAGGACAACTACAACATATATTATAGATACTTTAGGAGTTATTAAAATATCCACGGTCTAAGTTATAACACCATTTACAACTTTGACCTAACGGCTGAAACGTGGCAAGAGCCACATACAGTTCTACATGATAACACATGACACAATTATATGGAGTACAAGTCATTTGAGGAGTTTATTACAGCGACGATCGACGAGGGTTCTCCCATCTTTATCAAGTAAATAATGACGGGAGAACCCTCGTCGAAACGTCGCTGTAATAAACTCTTCAAGTAACTTGTATTTCATATAATTGTGTCATGTGTCATTCCCATCCAATTACTAAATGTCACTTAAACAATTTAATTAGTTCTACATGATGTTCGCGCTAGGATGATGTCTTCACCCTAGCCTCTAAGCTGAGGAGGCTATGATGTTCCCCTCTAGGGCCGCTCTATGATGTCTGTTTCCTTGGCCTCTTAGCCACGGAGGCTGTGGGTATGACGTTCCCCTGAGCTCCAAATGGTGTCTTCTCTACGGTCTCATCATGATGTCTGAGAGTAAATCAAACCCGCTCTCTCCTATATAGAAAGTATAATGCGTCAGCTATTAGGGCGGGACAATTACAATATTTGGGTTAATGTTTCGTATGGGCACCGTTTTCCGTCATATTCTAGTTAATTGTACCAATCTGTACACAAGATGCCTGGACGATAGTAACCTCCTTCCAGAAATGAATACGGACATAACTGTCGATGAGTTAGTCTAAGAAAGTAGTAGAATAATGCAAGCTACTTCATTACCATTGTTTTCGTTACCCTTGGGTGTCGTTGAGGAGTTTAATATAGGCTTTGCCTGTTCCTCAATCCCGATTTAGATACCACTCTGAATAAAAATATTGTTTTTAATAAAAAGAAACCAGCGACTGCCAGGTAAGATACGACCACATTTTCCAAGAGATGGATAGGAAAAAAGCTAAAAAATAAAAGCGATTTCTCGTGCAATCAGCGGCCATAAACCAGAAAGTCATGGTCTCAAATGCGCAAATATCGATAGGAATTGAGATTTTTGGGATATAAAGATATGTTTTAAGTATCAGCAACATCGGATAAAAATTGTGATCTCTAGAGGGTCTACAACCTCCGTTTTGCATACTGTTACTCAATTTGCGGACAAAGAGCGGCCATTTGGATTTTCCTGAAATTCGAATTCAACCTTCATTATGGTGGAATGGTGATATATTTAAACGGTTTTTAAAATCGGGAAAAAAACTGTGACCTCTAGCGAATCCACAAGCTAAACATGCGATTTTTCGAACAATCAGGGGCCATAATCCAGGAAGTTATTTCAGATATGCGCGATTATCAAAAGGAACCAATATCTTAGATAACACTGAATAGGGGAGCAGGACATCGCTGGGGGATCACGTGGCTAAGTGGGTAAGACGCTAGCTCGCTAGCCTGGAGGTCAGGTGTTCGATCCCTGCATTGGCCGAGAAAGTTCATCCAGATTTTCCGGCGTGGTTTCCCCTTGTCAGTGATGCAGGACGGAGGGCCCGACAAGGAAAGCTGTCTAGTCGTTCGGATGGGACGAAAAACCGAGGTCCCGTGTACACATTGGCGTGCACGTAAAAGATCCCTTGGCAGTTGGAATTCGATATAAGAGTAGGCCGTAGTGCCGCTGTCCGGGCAAAATTTCCCTCATAGCACACTGTATTGCGTATGTCCGTCTTTATTAGCCCAGGTTAGGAGCAGAACAGTAGGACGTTAAACTCCATTTCATTTCATTTTTGCAACCACAAATAGCTGCAATAACACGTATTTGTGAAGAAATGGCTAATACATACAATACTGATAAGCAGATGAAGGATCTAGCAAAATCTAGAATTCAGAAGGAAGAGGAAGATGTAAAATCAATTGATGGACTGACATGCTTAAGTTCTGGTGTAGTTGCTTCGGACATTGTGACCAATAACCTTTTAACATCCAAGAATCGAGGGGAAATTCTTTTGAAAGACGATATAACAAAGCGTATAATCATAAATAAGATGTCTTTTCACCAATCATGGCCATGAAATTGATTTTTTTTTACTAAAAACATAAAAATCCGACAATTCAAGTGGAAAGGAAATGATCACTTAATGGAGAATGCCAGACAGTTTTTTGCAAGACCCTTAAGTGTTAGGTCAAAGTCGTCAAATTGATTTGAAAAACATACTTTCCTATTCCTTAGGTTCCGTTTTATTCCCCTCTTTGCAAATACAAACAGAGCTGCAATGCTTACAACAATTGTCAAGAAAGTTGAAAGTTGTTTAAAGGGCCAATCCCAATAATATGTTGAAGAATAAAGCTGCTTTATTTTGTGTTATAATCCCTTAAAATGCTCTACCTAATGGTCGTGCAACTAACTCAATATTTGTGATATGTTTTCAAACAACTTAAACCCGTCAGTCTTCATCTGGAAATGGAGACCGGTGTCCCAAGCTATATTATGCAGTGTCTGGATAAAACAAGACTTTTATTTTATAAAAATAATGTGAGGTGAAATTTACCTTTTGTTATCAAGTACAACACATGAGTTATTCACTGTATAGACCTCTAAAAGAACGGGAATCGATTATCAGGTCATTCAAGGAAAGAATTGACCGGAAATCTTAAAAGGGTTACGTGTCCGGATAACCATTTTTGACGTTCACTCAATATTTTGAACTGAAATTTTGAGACACGATAAAGACCGTTTTACCCGATGGAGAAAAGTTTGTTTGTTAATAGATGACACGGCTTTCATTCAGGCAATATTTGTTGAGCTAGCGGATGCTATTTTTCATCAAATTATTTATCTTGTCAGGCGTTCTCGGACAGATATCCTGCCTTTGATTAAAAATGCTGAGCGTAGTCGTCGTGCTTCAACTGGTTAGAGAACTCCTAAACATTGAGAAAAGTACATAGACACCTCGATATCTATATAACACATGGCCCTGAGTGTCATGTCCGCGATAAGCAACTTAACGTTGAACTGGTTAAAATATTGGAATGTGATCACGAGGGGACAAAACAAGATTATTGTTACATGCTTTACATACATCCGAGAGCTATCCATGTGTATTGATAAGGAGTTCCGATAGTGATGTTGCTGTCATTTGTACAATGCTTCAATAATACATTAACAAATGATGTCACAAAAAGATAACTAGTTGTTAATTTGATCAAGCTGAAGCAAGCTGTCGGTTATAAAAGGGGTGAGGTCGTGATACGAACAGGACAAGACAGACACCAATATACGAAACTGCTTACAGCTAGCCACTGTTGGCGTGCATTAATACACTGCCGATCTTGTTATAGCTTTGTCTATGGCAAGTTATAGCGGTTTTACATCATATGAGGATATGATTAGGAAAAGGCCAGTGTAAACGGTGGAAAACCATGACAGGGATTATACGACGCGTTACGTTGGTGTTTTTCATCAAGTTTATTTGTAAGTACATATATGCATTCATTAATGAATGTCCGTGCTAAGCGACGGCCAATCCAGGACTTGGGACACCGGCATTTCTTAAAAAATTCTGGGTAGCAATTGCTGTATGGGGTCGAGCATTGTCTTGTTGAAACGTTAGTCCAGGCCCATGTCTCTGCATAAACGGAAAAAGAACAGGTTGCAAAATCTGATCCCTGTACTGGACAGCATTTAAGTTCCCTTGGACAACAACAAGCAGAGACCGCCCATGTGCACAAAAAGAACCCCAAACCATGACGCTGCCGCCACCAAATCGGTCAACTTCTCTGACGCATACTTGAGCGTAAAGTTCACCTCGTCTGCGGTACACTCGGACCCTGCCATCGGCAAATCTCAAACTGAATCGAGATTCGTCACTAAAGACAACCGAATTCCACTGTCTTTGAGTAAATCTTATGTGTCTTGTGGCCCACATAAGTCGATTACGGCGATGAAGAGGTGCCAATATTGGTCCATTATAGGGCCTCCGAGCTCGAAGACCAGCAGCCTGCAAGCGATTTCGAACAGTTTGTGCAGTTACCCTTCCACCAAACATCTCTCTACTTGTGGAGGTTGCAGTGACAGATCTGTTTCTAAGATGACCTAATCGTATTGCTTGATCTTCCTGGAGTGACGTCACATGTGGCGCTCCCGTCCTTGGGCGGTCGGCAATAGTTCCAGTTTGAAGCACTCTCATTCTAAGATTAATTATTGTCTGGCGTGAACAATTAAAGGCTCTTGCAACAGTGACCACAGGCTGACCAGCATAGAGCCTACCTATAGCACGTAGACGTTCTACATTTGAAAGGCGCGGCATTTTCTAACAAAGATGAAAATAACAATTTTAATTTGTTTTTCCAGTTCAAGTTACGTGTGCGTGTTCAGTTTAAGCAAACTTGCATCGATTGACCTCACGAGGTTGTGTTTGCACGTGTTTTTCAGGTTTTTCATCTTTATATGCGCAAAAGTCACGTGATCCACGTGACTTTACAATTTTATGAAATTAAAGGCTTCTTACTACTTACTATCGTTAGAAACACTTTAAAATTTATTTGACTTACCAGAAAAAAAATTTTTGTTGAAATTCATCAGTGTCAAGTTTTTAATTTGGCTGAGTATAGATCAATTCTTCTTTAGATTTGGTACAAACAGTCCACATCGGGCTAAATGAGCGTAAAATAGACTCTGCTAGGTGATTGGCCGAAAATGAATGCGTTGAAAATAGTACTCCACATAACATCATTTACTTAACAACATGGGGGCACAGTGGACAGGGCGTTGGCTTGCTAACCTGGCGGCCATGTTTTTGATTCCGTTGGCCGCGAAAGTGTAACACTACAGATAACAGAACTCTGTTCCAAGTCTGTTTAACTGTCAGTGGTTATATAACGTCCAACAATAGGGAACTTCTTATAAGGAACTGGGTCTCACAACACAATGTCATCATTATATATAAAGTTATTTTATACCACATGTTATTATATGATTAAGTGACCACTTAATGGTCAGGTTGTACACATGTCATATGTAGCTTGTCAAAGCGTGGGTTTATTAAGTCTGTAATTACAAAACAGCGAATACGTGCTTATGAAGAGATTTGATGAGATGAATAGCAAATATATATTATTAAAAACAAATGGATTGTAAAACATTCAGTACATCTAAATAAGCATTTGATGAAAGTTATGGAGCAATTTGTCACACAAGTTCATCGAAATTTTCCAATGTGGTATCCCCTTTTCAGTTGTGTATGGCGGAGGGCCTGGCAAGGTACAACGTAAGATCGTTTAGAATAGGCATTGCTGTCCGGTCAAAATATTGCCCCTATAACATACTGCAGATCGTATGCATTAGCCCAGTATAGACCATGCAGAATGTTGTGAAGATTCCAAATGTGCGTGGTGATGGAGGGGGGGGGGGCTCTAATGTCTACAATTGAGGGAAATTGTGATATTGTTGGCATAAATGATGATCATGTTATATATTAATAAAGCATACATAGCTAGTCCTAAAATTGGCGGGAAATGATTATATGTTGATATAAATGATGATGATGATCTTATCATGTGGTGTCTTTCACAATCTTTCATAGCAAATGGTTGAATGTCTTTAATTATTTAATTATTTACTTGTATGATTTCTTTTGAATTCAAATGATCTTGAATTATACGACGCGTTACGTTGGTGTTTTTCATCAAGTTTATTTGTAAGTACATATATGCATTCATTAATGAATGTCCGATTCCTATAACGTGTCTATGTACTTTAATCCGTTCAACCGATGATAATTAAATAAACAAGATGCCACCAATCACACTCGGCTCTATTGATTTACAACAAGAAATAAATATATATACTCAGCCAAATTAAAAACTTGACACTCGGGATTTTTGGGACTAGATTTTTAATATTTGGTTTAAGGCAACTATTTTAGGGTTATGTTGTGCACAGACGACCTTGACATCAACAGAAAGCAAGAATACGTCTCGCCGAAAGTCCTTGACATTAATAACGTTCGCGATGTGACAGTACCCCCCAAAATGAAATTCACAGACTTGGAGAACAATCGGAATAAAGTGTTTAGTAACGGTTGTGGCCTCCTCTAGCGTCTCGTACTGCCACACAACGTCTTGTTGAAGGTCCTGCAAAGTCAGTGGTGGATTCACTTGCTTACGAACACGTCGACCAGTTCGTCCCAGATGTGTTCAATAGGATTAAGGTCGGTGCTAAGCGACGGCCAATCCAGGACTTGGGACACCGGCATTTCTTAAAAAATTCTGGGTAGCAATTGCTGTATGGGGTCGAGCATTGTCTTGTTGAAACGTTAGTCCAGGCCCATGTCTCTGCATAAACGGAAGAAGAACAGGTTGCAAAATCTGATCCCTGTACTGGACAGCATTTAAGTTCCCTTGGACAACAACAAGCAGAGACCGCCCATGTGCACAAAAAGAACCCCAAACCATGACGCTGCCGCCACCAAATCGGTCAACTTCTCTGACGCATACTTGAGCGTAAAGTTCACCTCGTCTGCGGTACACTCGGACCCTGCCATCGGCAAATCTCAAACTGAATCGAGATTCATCACTAAAGACAACCGAATTCCACTGTCTTTGAGTAAATCTTATGTGTCTTGTGGCCCACACAAGTCGGTTACGGCGATGAAGAGGTGCCAATATTGGTCCATTATAGGGCCTCCGAGCTCGAAGACCAGCAGCCTGCAAGCGATTTCGAACAGTTTGTGCAGTTACCCTTCCACCAAACATCTCTCTACTTGTGGAGGTTGCAGTGACAGATTTGTTTCTAAGATGACCTAATCGTATTGCTTGATCTTCCTGGAGTGACGTCACATGTGGCGCTCCCGTCCTTGGGCGGTCGGCAATAGTTCCAGTTTGAAGCACTCTCATTCTAAGATTAATTATTGTCTGGCGTGAACAATTAAAGGCTCTTGCAACAGTGACCACAGGCTGACCAGCATAGAGCCTACCTATAGCACGTAGACGTTCTACATTTGAAAGGCGCGGCATTTTCTATCAAAGATGAAAATAACAATTTTAATTCAAGTTACGTGTGCGTGTTCAGTTTAAGCAAACTTGCATCGATTGACCTCACGAGGTTGTGTTTGCACGTGTTTTTCAGGTTTTTCATCTTTATATGCGCAAAAGTCACGTGATCCACGTGACTTTACAATTTTATGAAATTAAAGGCTTCTTACTACTTACTATCGTTAGAAACACTTTAAAATTTATTTGACTTACCAGAAAAAAATTTTTTGTTGAAATTCATCAGTATCAAGTTTTTAATTTGGCTGAGTATAGATCAATTCTTCTTTAGATTTGGTACAAACAGTCCACATCGGGCTAAATGAGCGTAAAATAGACTCTGCTAGGTGATTGGCCGAAAATGAATGCGTTGAAAATAGTACTCCACATAACATCATTTACTTCACAACATGGGGGCACAGTGGACAGGGCGTTGGCTTGCTAACCTGGCGGCCATGATTTTGATTCCGTTGGCCGCGAAAGTGTAACACTACAGATAACAGAACTCTGTTCCAAGTCTGTTTAACTGTCAGTGGTTATATAACGTCCAACAATAGGGAACTTCTTATAAGGAACTGGGTCTCACAACACAATGTCATCATTATATATAAAGTTATTTTATACCACATGTTATTATATACTATTCAAAAAAAGTAGGGGATATTTGATTTTTAAGTGTTATTAAAGTCACCTAATGAAACTGACGAAGAAACAAATGACAAAATGAAATGAAGTTCACATTCATCGATTTATTCCAAATGATCGTTAGACTAAGTAAGGCACAGACTGACCATTATAAGGGTAAAATGATACCCGGGGTCAAACAGCAAAGTTACCACAGCATCACAACCAAGTCAGTAACGGGTAAATCCTCCTCTTTTTGCCAAACAAGCATTGATCCGACGTGGCATACTCCTAATGAGACGTCTAAGGTCATTTTGGTCCAGATTGTCCCATTCCTGTTGCAACGCAGCAGCAAGTTCTTGGACATTGGCAGGACGTTGTTGACGTTGACGTAACCTCTGTCCAAGCATGTCCCAGACATGCTCGATGGGGGAGAGGTCGGGACTCAGTGCTGGCCAAGGTAATGTGGTGATGTTCTGTTGTTGGAGGTAACCTGTAACGATCCTGGCCCTGTGACATCTTGCGTTGTCATCCTGGAAGATGAAACGGCGGCCATGACGTCGTGCGAACGGCACAACATGGACTGCCAAGATGTTGTCCCGGTAGTACTGGCCTGTAACACGCCCTGCAACAACATGTAAAGCCGTTCTTCCAGCAACAGTGATGCCTCCCCACACCATAACAGAACCACCCCCAAATCGATCATGCCTGATGACGTTAACGTCTTGGAAGCGCTCGTTTCGACGACGCCACACCCTCCTACGTCTGTCCAAAAAATCAACAGTGAACCTTGACTCATCTGAAAACATCACATTCCTCCAGCGTCGATTATCCCAGTGTTGACGATCTCTACACCAACGACGTCTTGCCTGAATGTGATGATCTCTCAAACAAGGGATCACGCGAGGACGTCGGGCGCGAAGGTGACCCCTATGCAGTCGATTCCGAATCGTCTGGCCACTCACTCTCACACCAGTGTCTGTTTGAAGACGAGCGCTGATCTGATTTGCTGTGATGACACGATTTCTCAAGGCCAAGGTACGGATAAATCGATCCTGGGCTTGAGTTGTCGCCCTTGGTCGACCTGAGCGTGGTCTGTCCTGTACAGATTGTGTATCACGGTATCTGGACCATAGCCTGCTTATGACAGACTAAGAAACATTCATCGTCCGCGCCACAACCGCCTGTGTTGTGCCGATCTGTAGCATGCCAAGGGCACGTAACCTTTCATTTTGGGTAAGCCGACGCATATCAAAATTTGTTATCTGGTCACTAAAACAATTAAACTGATGTTTCCACCCTGGAATTCAATGCCACAATGACTGTAACATCCAAAGTCAGAGTCGTGCAAATCTTGGGTTGGACCCCCATGATGATCCCAAGCATCACCTGCATTCCATGCGGTAGCTATTGGTGCGTTTGGGCGTCACATGTAACTGGAAATGTTTCTTCTGTTAGGTTCTATAGTGACTTTTTTCGTAGTCATTTGCATATTTTAGTATTATGCCCCCAAAATCAAATATCCCCTACTTTTTTTGAATAGTATATGATTAAGTGACCACTTAATGGTCAGGTTGTACACATGTCATATGTAGCTTGTCAAAGCGTGGGTTTATTAAGTCTGTAATTACAAAACAGCGAATACGTGCTTATGAAGAGATTTGATGAGATGAATAGCAAATATATATTATTAAAAACAAATGGATTGTAAAACATTCAGTACATCTAAATAAGCATTTGATGAAAGTTATGGAGCAATTTGTCACACAAGTTCATCGAAATTTTCCAATGTGGTATCCCCTTTTCAGTTGTGTATGGCGGAGGGCCTGGCAAGGTACAACGTAAGATCGTTTAGAATAGGCATTGCTGTCCGGTCAAAATATTGCCCCTATAACATACTGCAGATCGTATGCATTAGCCCAGTATAGACCATGCAGAATGTTGTGAAGATTCCAAATGTGCGTGGTGATGGAGGGGGGGGGGGCTCTAATGTCTACAATTGAGGGAAATTGTGATATTGTTGGCATAAATGATGATCATGTTATATATTAATAAAGCATACATAGCTAGTCCTAAAATTGGCGGGAAATGATTATATGTTGATATAAATGATGATGATGATCTTATCATGTGGTGTCTTTCACAATCTTTCATAGCAAATGGTTGAATGTCTTTAATTATTTAATTATTTACTTGTATGATTTCTTTTGAATTCAAATGATCTTGAAACTTATTATCGCCTTATAATGCGTGGATAACTTCCCGTGAAACTAACATTTTGTTTTGAACGCTTGCTGTTGGCATCGCATCGCGCATTAAACAATCTTCTATTGTAATTTATGTTGGCTAATTGGAAACCAGAGCCTTACGCCAATAAACAATGACACGTATGCAAGTCTGATTGCAGCAAAAGATTGAAGAATACAACTTGGGGAAGCACACAGCAATGCTATCAAATCAAAACCATTCCAAAATGCTTCAACCTCAGAGAACATGATGTCCAGGGGTATTGCTGTACAAACTTTACGATACCCATTTCCTCTCATTCCAAAAAAACGGAAGAGAACGCAACACCCCTCCTAAAAGGAATAAAAGATCTCGGGGTCTATCTGGACATTTGTTTGCAAACAGCTGTATGAAGTACAAAACCAAACAATCTTAAATATTAGAAACGGGACATAGAAGTTGTTCCAACATTCTCAGCATGCAGAACATTTCAAAAACCAAAGGACCATGAGCGTGTGTGTGAAATAGCTTTTTTAACGTCCACTACCACCTAGGTGATATCGCAGACAGTGAACTGGGAGCAGAACAGTAGAGCGTTAAATCCCATTTCATTTCCCTTCACCTCACAAACATTATATTATTATATGCCACTTGATTCAGGGTCTAAGTAAGAGGGACGCAATGACGGAGTTTGCGTCATGGTTTAGAGTTTTTGCGCCCCCATGAGTTTTTGCCCATCGCATGATTGCCAAGCATGTAGCCATACAAGATTAATGACTTCCGGTATAGTTGTTATTAAAAGAAATATATTGTTACTTAAAAAGTTATTAAGACAACACACTCGAATACATGAATGAATAAATTAATGAAGGAATAAATTAATAAATAAACGAATGAATAAATGCACGAAATATAATCCCATTACAATATCCCCTAAGATGAAAATGTTTCGTCCTCGGATTATAACAAAAATAAACATAAGATGAATAAGAAGTACATGTAAATTGGGGGTTAAAGATATAATGAGGGGGATAGGTGCAATTAATAGGGCTATTTATGTATTATTTAGACACGAATATTAAGTCTACGGCTTGTGAAGAAGCACTAACGGTTCTTCATTATAGATACAATCTAAATGGTTTATCACGCCATATTTTACTGAGTCGACGATAATAATAAATAATTGAAATATTGACAATAATAAAATACTATACTTTGTGTAAACCAAGACTTGAATATGATATCACATAATTAAATGAAACATAATATCCGAAAGAATCTTGTGTTATGAATTAATCTACGGCATCGATAATATCGATTTAATTGCTTATGCAGAATAATTTTTAAAAAAAATTGTAAAACTATAGCAACACTCGAACGGGAATGTAATGATTATTCTTATCCAAAACTTTATAAATAAAGTGTGTGTGTGTGGGGGGGGGGGATGATGGCCGAATGGTTAGCGCATTCGAGCTGTATCATAAGGTCTGTCATTGAGTCAAATGGCGTGGTGTCGATTCGCCGGTTGTACGTGACAAGGAGTCGGGTTACCTGTGCAATTTCGTGGGTTTTCTCCAGGTGCTCCGGTTTCCTCTCATTGCTAAAGCAAAGACCTAGTTTGTGTCGAGGGGACGTTAAACCCCGTCTCACCCTCTCTCTCACTAACAGTAAATAAAGGGCACATAATTATAGATCAGAGAACACATCAGTGGGTTAAAATAATTCACACTAAATTACATTTTGTAACAATATAACAACGCTAGTCCCTCCGCCTAAGGAATAGTTTCCTTGAGGTAATGTGTGTTTGATACTTCGAAGGAATACTGAATTTCTTTAGCAATAATGCCCCAGTCCTCTAGGACATATCGACTGTTAAAGTCTCACTCATTGGGACATTTAACTGTAATTTTCCAGATTTGTTATTAATTATTTCCATGGGCATAAATTCAAACATGATTTAGCTGGATATGTCCATGTGCCGAAGACCTTATTCTATTCTTGATCCGGTATATGTTCTTTATTGTAATGGGTTCTTTATTGTAATGGGGCTATACGTCGTACATTTATTCAGTTGTTCCTTTATTAATTCATTCCTTCATTTATGTTATGTTTTAATAAATTTTTTTAAGTTTCAATATAATAATATATATTTCTTTTATTACCAACTATACCAGAAGTCATTAATTTTATATCACTACATGCTTGGTAACTGGCAATGGAAAGCCGTCTCATGAATAGTTTTAACTGTATGATAAGCTTAATCTTAACATGACATTATTCCATAAATGTAATTTGGACCAATGCCTGTTATATAAATGAATTGAAATGGGTTTAAAGTCCTACTTTTCAGCTCCGACTGGAGTAAAATTTTGCCCGGACAGCGCGCTACTGCTTACTCTTTTATCGAATTCCAATTCCCAAGGGATCTTTTATGTGTACGCTAATGTGTACACGGGACCTCGGTTTTCGTTCAATAAGAACTCCCAAGGTGCATCTGAGCAGGCAATTCCAACGACCACGACTGAACCAAAACGTTTCAACAAACCATGGTATAAAGATGATTGCAATTCCGCTCTTAAAGAGTGTGGTCGTATTTTGAAACGACCTGAGACAAACCCTTCGATGGAAAATATTGCTGCATACAAAATGGTCCGGGCGTCAAGCAAAGAAGTCTTCATGGCAAGGTTACGTCTCTAGGATGAATTCCCGTACCACATCCAAATCGGTATGGGATAAAATACGTTGGATTAAAGGTAAAAGTAGTGCATTATCTGTCAACCTTAAAAATTAATGTTGATAATACCACCTTAAAAACATTTCCTGATACTGGAAATTCTCTGGCCAGTACAATCTCATTCAATCCATCATCCAATTTCTCCTCAGATGCCTTCCGAGGCATTAAACAACCACAGGAGAAAAGGCGACTTTTCCGCAATGATGAATGCTACAATGATATGTTTTCCATTGCAGAGCTTCGTGATTCGCTAAAGCGAGGTCGGGATACTGCAACTGGTCCAGATGAAATACACTACCAGATTTTAAAACATTTACCTTTTCAAACACTCTTAATCTTAATGGATCTTTGGAACCGGATCTGGGTTGATGGGAATTTCCCTCCTTCGTGGAATGAAGCCACACTAATTCCTATCCCTAAACCGGGTAAAGATCATACGAATCCTACCAACTATCGCCCGATCGCTTTAACTAGCTGTATTTGCAAAACCATGGAGACAATGCTCATGCTCAATCGAAGGCTTGTTTGGTACCTCGAGTCCAACAACCTTACCTCCAATGAGGATTTCCCTCCCAAAGGAGCACTCTTGATCATCTTGTTCGATTTAAAACGTTCGTCAGGGACGCTTTCATCCAGAAGCAACATTTAGTTGCAATACTTTTTTATCTGGAGAAAGCATTATGACACCACGTGGAACGTGATATCATGCGCGACCTACATAATCTCGGCCTACGAGGTCGCTTACCTATCTTCATTAAAGATTTCCTGGAAGATAGGTCATTTAAGGTACGACTGGGATCAATATTCTCTGACCCATTTCCCCAGGAAATGGGAGTTCCTCAGGGAAGCATATTATCTCCTACTCTTTTTGCAATTAAATATAATACAAACCCAGCGTGCCTTAAACCCGGTACAAACGGCGCTCTTTATGTTGATGACTTTTATTTTCAGATGTGCTATGGTTTTACAGACACGCGGATATTCGAACTTAAGTTGTAGCTTTGATTGAATTCACTTCAACAATGGGCAACCGAAAATGGATTTCGTTTTTCGAAATCTAAGACTGTCTGCATGCATTTCTGTCAGAAACGAGGTTTGCATCCCGATCAAGAACTATTCTTGGATGGCAACCGCCTTCCAGTTGTGGAGGAAACCAAATTTCTGGGGTTGATATTTGATAAAAAAAAATTATCATTTATTCCCCACATTAAAAACCTAAAAAAGAAATGTCCGAAAGCCCTCAACATATTGAGAGTCTTATCAAATACTGACCGGGGAGCAGACCGTAAGGTCTTGCTCAGATTATATCGAGCATTAATAAGATCAAAACTCGACGTTTATGGGTGTATTGTGTATGGGTCTGCCCGCGAGTCTTATCTCAAAGAGCACGAAACCATACACAGCCAGTTTAGGAGCATTTCACACATCTCCAGTGGACAGTTTATACGTCGAGGCGCATGAGCCCTCACTGCACAACAGACCTGATAAACTGGCCCTGCAGTATGCTACGAAAATAGCATCTGTACCAATCCATCTTTCATTTAACACCATATTTAGACCCTATCATGAGCTTTTATATCTGCTCAAGACTAAAGTTATTCCACCATTCGCTATTCGCATACAACCCCTTTTGGCTATATCTCCCCCAAAGATTGATTTCCATCTTACACAACACAAAAGGAGAGATACTAGCTCCACGATGTTTCAGTCTCTCGTTCGGCAGCTAAGGTCTACCTATTGTCATTATGCTCCTATTTACACAGATGGTTCTAAGGATGGTGATAGGGTAGCTTCGGCTACCGTGACACCATCCGAGACCTATTTCTGTGTGTCTGCCACCTGCTGCTTCAATATTTACAGCTGAGCTCCGTGCTATTCTTCGGGCTTTGGAGTTCATTCAATCATGACATATATTACCGCACATCATCTTTACTGATTCTTTGTCCTCGCTTCAAGCAATTAACAATAAACAGCTTGAAACACACATTAGTAGCAGATGTTTATCGTCTGCTACTATCTTACGAGTTCAGCAGCAAAGACGTTGTCTTTTGCTGGTTCCCCAGTCACGTTGATATAAGGGGAAATGATCAAGCCGATTTTGCTGCCAAATCTGCTTTAGGCCTTCCCCAATCACCCTTTTTATTACCATATAAAGATTTTAAATCATGTATAAATCATTTTATTTATGACTGCTGGCAACGGTCTTGGGATCTTGCAGACACAAATAAACTTCATCACATTAAGCCTCTTTTTGGGGACTGGCCAAGCTTCTATAGAACCAACAGGAGGGATGAATTTGTTTTGTGTCGCTCTCGCATTGGTCATACTTTTTTAAAACTCACTTTTTCATCTTGAAACGAGAGCCTCAACCAGAATGTGAACACTGTCATGCTCCTTTGGCGGTGAAGCACATTTTGATCGAGTGCAAGTATCTTGGAAATATTAGATTTAAATATTACCGTTGCCAGACATTTTTTTATTTGCTCAACCGGAGCTATATTGTGAGATACTAAACTTTTTAAAAGAGACAAAATTTTACTATAAGTTTTAATTGTATACATGTAACCCGTCT
The DNA here is from genome assembly GCF_932274485.2 of Patella vulgata. Lineage (NCBI taxonomy): Eukaryota > Metazoa > Mollusca > Gastropoda > Patellidae > Patella > Patella vulgata. Next base: position 9,532,651 of record NC_065886.2, on the reverse strand, counting down.
TCTTCCATTTTAATTGTTTATATTCATAAAGTATTTGATATTTATTTTTAATTTTATATATTATCTGTGATATTTGTTTTTATTTATGGATATAAATATATTTCTGTGATTTCTTTTATTTTGTCTCGCATATTTTCACCATATGTTTGGCGCAATATAGCCCGGTTGGAGCTGACGTGCCATAAAACCGCATTTCATTCATTCATTCTTCTTAATCTGTTATTCCATTTATTTGTACTGTTAATTCTAAAGTATATTGATATATTTTTTCGTATTTTATTTTCACGGTCTATTTCAGAATAATGAAGTCAACTCCGCATGCAGAAAGAAAAGCGATTGCTACAGAGAAACGAGATGGCGTTTCAATCATGTTTGACTTTTATGATACATTTTGCATGACCACATCCTTTTACTCCTACTCTGTTACTCGGGACATTGCAACCACAATACTCTTCTGGCGAAGAAGTCTCGAATCGTTAAGACTGCACATTTTGGTAGAGGAACTCTATCAAAAAGTCACTTTAAAACACTGTATTAAAATCTCTGTCGTGAGAAGAGGGGGCGGGACATTATAAAAGAATCTAAATTACAAAACAAATTATTCGGTAGTCAATTGTTTTATTTAATTAGGGGATTAAGGAATCAGTCAAGCATTAATGAGTACACACGTCGGCTGTATATAGGTAATTAAGGAATAAACATTGCGAATATGCATTCGGTCACTGTGACGTCAATGGCGTCTGAAGGGGTTAAGAGTGCTTTCGATAATTGGCAAAGTCGTTTTTACGGGAGGTCTAATTTTTCAACTTTGAGTGACGATAGCTGTAAATTAATTTCAATCAGATTGGTATGAACTTGCCGTAAAGTGGATATAGTAACCATTGGCTACACGTACCGGAAATTTTCCTCGTCCATCTTATGTGCACTTTAAGATTAATTGAGCCTTTTTGAAAGTTTAACCTTACTTTAAGAGCTGTGTGGTGGCTCAGTGGGTAAGGCGTTGCCTCGCTAACTAGGAGGTTCGCTACCGGTATTTCCCGAGACAGTTCCTCGTGGTTTCCTCTTGTCCTTGGTGCATATTCGAGGGCCGGGCAAGGTACAATGTTTTGTCGTCCAGATTGGCCAAAATACCATTGCCGTGCAACAAAAGGAACCCTAGGCAGTAAAAATTCGAAATACGAGTAGACCGTAGCGCCACTGTCCGGCCTAGTACATGTCGAGTGGACGTTAAAAGGTCATTATGGAAAGAATTGATAGTTTTAAACGCTCAAATAAAAGCATGCTCTTCAAGCGTCATTTCACATGCTGATCAGTTTTTAGAATCGTGTGAAAAAATATCTGACTTTTATGTATATAAAATTTCAACAGTATTCCCGATCCAAGTTTCCTTCACACGTTGTATCCTTCTAATCAGAACACTTTTACTACCTTTTATTTATTTTTATGCACTAAACTTTATTATATCAAAACCATAATATCATCGTTGAATTTTTAAATCATAATTTAATTTTATTACTTATGTTTCTGTAAAGCATGTTTATAAAATGCACTATATTAAGAAGGTGCTATTTTTATTATTTTTATTATTACTATTAATCAACCCCCCCCCCTCTCTCTCTCTCTCTCTCTCTCTGAAAGTTGAAACTGCTTTAGAGTAAGACCAAAACGACCAGTTCTTTCACGTAAAATTTGTAATTTATGTATGCATCCTTTAACACTGCATATATAACGTGCTTATTATTTTATATATTACAGGCGTAACAGGTAAAATTACAATATATCCCGATGCAAATTTAACGTGTACGACTTCTAATTATGCTGTAATTACTAAGGATGGTGTATAGGTAACTGCTTGTATTGTATCTGAAGACTGTATTATTACTCCTGATTCAATTACATCCCCTACCAAATACAACTACACCTTATATTATATAGTTAGTACAACTAGTAACAGTGTCACTGTTCATATAGCTAATGTTTCTAAAGACAGGGATGCTGGAGAGTGGAAATGTGAAACATCGGCGGGCGACGACAATAAAACCATAAATGTGGCATGTAAGTGCATTAGGCAACACAAATAAAATAACTTGTTTCTCGGGCACCGCCCGCACGCAAAATTGGTTGCGCGTGCAGTCTATTTATTAGTCTTGATGAAAAAAAATAAATATGTAACGCCCGCCCGCACATCGACAAGCAAGTCGTAAAAAAAATATCCCGCATGTACCTACATCCGCCATACATGTATATCTATTCAAATGTATTAAAACTGATTCAGATGAACATGCTGTCTTTTTTTTCCGAACAATGGCGAAGTTTGGCAGATTTGCCTTTTTTATTGATATCGAAAGAACCTCCATTTTGTATCACGTGATATTAATTACCTCCCCTGATAAACTAGAATTTGATTCGTGTTAAAAGTCATTGGCGACAATATTTCAATCATTCGATCGTAATCGGCTCATTATTGCCGGCTTCAGTCGGTCCTTGTTTGGAAAATCCTATTGATAAAATAATGAACCGTAGAACAGGTTAATTAATTATAGCTAAGAATACGATACGATGACGATAGTCGTCATAATGCATACCTTAGAATCTGGGTCATTATTAGCACATTTAGGGTAGTTTCGATAATCCGGAAAATAATAATTGGATTACCGATTTGATTGTTTTACTGACCAGTTGTTAGTTAGATTTAAATAGTCATTCAATATAAACACCGGATAGAACACCGAATATCCTGAGAAACACACCGAATATCCCAAGAAACAGTATTTCCGGCAATCTCCAATACCGATGACACGGTGTGACATGCATTGGTTGGAATTCGGTAAATAATTATAAATAAACCGGCGATACTAGATTTAGTTTTAAATACTGTTTACCATGATTATTATTTTTGATACACCTGGTGAAAGAGGCTTAGTTTTTAAAAATATTGTTGTCTTTATGGAGGGCTATTACATAGTCGTATGGAATTTTATTTTAAACCAATTTCAATTATGTGAATTAAATATGGAAAATTATTTTCCTTTCAATCAGTGTTCAGTCTCAGTGTTTTAGTAGACTTGATTTTGGGTTTATGTTTTAAGTATGTACAATAAAGTTGAATATAACGGAAAGCAAAAACGTAAACAAGTAATGACTTTCTCATTTAAAAAAAAAAAAAAAAGAAAGACCGCCCTCCCGCCCCAGCAATTTTCAGCAATAGCCAAATTTTATTTTGCACAATCAATGAGTAAAAAAAAAAAAAGAAACCGCCCTCCCTCCCTACAGTTTCAGCTGTCAGTTGCCCGAGAAACAAGACATTTATTTTGTGTGGCCTTATCTATATTTATATTACAACCCGCGGAAAAGTGACGGTATCTGGATCTTTTCATAAGCCCACATTTTGATGTGGACGTATATTGCCGCCCTTGTGCGTCAGAATGTCTGTCCGTCTATAATTTGTTTGTGTGCAGTCTACATGTCACACACTTTAAATATATGATTATATTCAAAAGGTATCGGTTCCTTTCGATATGTGCACATATCGGACCGTAACTTCCTGGACTATGGCCCCTGGTTGTACGAAAAAATCATCGCGTGTTTAGCTCGTGGGCCTACTTGATGTCAACATTTTTATCTGGTTAAAAAAAAACAACAAAAAAAAAAACCGTTGAAATATAACAGCGTTACGCCATAATAACGATTGAGTTCTAATTTCGTGAAAATTTATGGCCCTGATTGTATGTAAAATTGTTTTATTTAGCTTGTTCTCAGTCAAAATGTGGGCATCTGTATCTGTATGAGTACATCGAATTAACCACTACTGGCACTTAATCGACGGATGAGTAGGAGCGCTTAATGAAACTAATCACTGTGGAGGCGGGCTTTGAATGTTTTCACAGATGGCGATGTTACTTGATTATCAGAAAGTTTATTCCAGTCTATCACAGTTCTAATAAAAAATGAGTGCTTGTGAGTGACCGTTTTCGCGACGTTTACTGTGAAGCACTTTGCATTGGAAGTGGCAGAGTTTTCAACAATGTTTATTGTATTAAAGTTTGTGAATGTTTTAGGTGTTATCCGACGCTTGTTTCTGATTGGTTTTAAGTATTTATTAGGAGGTATGGCTGGTACCAGCCCCTCAACCACCTTAAAGAGGAATGTGAGCCTCAAATCTTTCCGACGTTCTTGACGTAGTGGGAGTTCTAGGTTTTTTAACAACTGTGTGACGTGGCCTGGGGTCCTTGTCCTGTAGTCTCTTGTGATGAACCTAGCTGCCTTTCTCTGGATCCTTTTAAGTTTGTCAATGTCGGACTTGAGGAAGGGATCCCAAATGATGGCTCCGTATTCCAGTGTTGATCGGACGAGAGCGATGTAGGCTGATTTCCTGGTTCCTGGAGGACAGTGATGGAAGTTTCGACGAATGAATCCTAACGTCGAGCTGGCCCTTTTGCATATGTTATCGATGTGGGTTCCCCACTTCAAGTCGGAAGATATAGCCAGTCCCAAGTACGGGTTGTTATTGACTTCCTGAAGGAAGATACCGTCTAGTTGGTAAAAGTGTGAGGAATTTGGTTTGACACGTAGTACATAGCATTTTTTAGCGTTGAAACGCATACCCCATGATTGGGCCCAGATTTCAAGGTTCTGTAGGTCTTGCTGAAGGGTTATGTGGTCCTTAGTGTTGCGGATTACCCTATACAATAGGCAGTCGTCGGCAAAGAGACATATTGTTGATTTAACAGCATCTGGCATGTCATTCACATGGCAAAGGAATAAAGGGGACCTAGTACAGTCCCTTGGGGCACTCCGGATTCAATTGGCAGAGCTCTGGGGTGCTCACCTTCAACTACGACCGTCATCAATCTTTTGCAGAGGAATGATTGGATCCATGTATGAAGTTTACCCCAGATTCGATATGCACTCAGCTTGTGTAGAAGTTCGTTATGTGGTACAGTATCAAACGCCTTTGAGAAATCTAGAATGATGACATCCGTCTGCAGGCCTCTATCTAGATTGGATGAGAGGTCGTCTATGGTGGTTGCTAGCTGCGTTTCACACGAGTAACCAGCCCGAAAGCCATGGTTGAGGCCTGTGAGGATCTTGTGGGGGTCGAAGTGATTTAGCATGTGATGACAGACAATGTGTTCGAGTATCTTGCTAAGGACTGATGTTAGAGATACTGGCCTATAGTTTTCTGGTAAATGACATTCTCCCTTCTTGAAGACAGGGGCGATGTTAGCGTTTAACCAATCACTAGGTAGAACAGCTGTATCAAGTGATCTCTGGAAGATATGGGAGATTCCTAGGGCTAGCTGAGTAGAACACTCCTTGAGTACCGTGTTTGGTATGGCGTCGGGGCCTGCCGCTTTGGCAGTCTGTATGTTTTCTGACCCCCTCTTCACCAATCGTAATATCTGGAATGCTTGCCTTGATTGTTTTTTGGGTGGGCGGCATGATGGTGGAAGTAATCCTTGTGAATACCGAGTTGAATTGGTCGACTAGTGCCTCAGCCTTGGATTTTCCATCAGATAGCAAGTGACCTTTACTCTTTAGTGGGGAGACACCGATGTTGTCTTGTTTCTTCGACTTCACGTATTTCCAGTGTTGTTATTCTCTAGTCTGGTCTGGATGGTTTCGTTGATGTATGACCATTCAGCTTGCCTGAATGCGCACTTGCATTCCCTCTGGTATTGTGTGTAATTACTCCAGATCTTAGTTTTACGTGCTTGGTGATGCAGACGGCTTTTTTCCGTAGCATACGTCGATTAAGCCATGGGGGAGTGTTTAGTCGTCTTGCGGACCTAGTCGGGATGTTTACCTCTATGGCCTGATGTAAGGATGACTTGAAAATGTTCCACAGATGCTCAGCACCTGAGTCTTGGTGGTACAATGAAACAATCTTACTCGATATTTCTTGGCAGTCTCTTCTCAATTTGTCCCAGTTGGCCTTCTTGAATTGGTGGTACTTTCTAGGTTTCTGACTGTTGTTGTGAGGCTTGGTGTCAGAGTCAACGACAACAATGTCATGGTCTGATATACTAGGTACTGTAGAACAGCTCTTCACCAGAGAGGCATTCGAAGTGAAGATTAGGTCAAGCACATTCTCTTGTCGAGTTGGGGTTTCCTGCATCTGTGTGATTTGATGCTTCACAGACAGGTCAATCAGATCTTGGTGGACTTGGCGAGAGGTTGTCGGAGTGACGGCTAGCGATGGCCAGTCAATGTCAGGGCAGTTGAAGTCTCCGCATAATATAACGTGACGATTCTTGGTCCTTGACACCAACTCAAGGGCTTTGTCGAGTTCTTGAAGCTGGGTGCTATCACGTCGAGGCATGTAAAAACATCCGATATAGAGTTCTTTGCTGCCTTTGAGCTGAATCTTGACCCATTCTAATTCGCATTTGGTGACGAATGCAGGTTGTTCAATAGATATCAGGTCTTCATAGATATTGGTGCATATCTTGCATGGCAACTGCTTGTTCACATTTTATTCCATTCGGATTTTATATTTAATAAAAACACACCGATCTAACTAAGATTGATTAATTCAGCCTTCTTCAAATAATTGAATTTAAGGGATCGACTTAATTAGACTGTACTAAATGAGACATATACATTTGTTGTCAAGATACGAAATGCTCATTTAATAGCATGGGTTTTAGTATCGGGCATCAGTGATACATTCTTCTTTGGATTTGATACAAACAATCCACATCGAGCTGATCAGCGTAAAATAAACCCGACTTGGCGATTGGCCGAAAACCAATTGTTTTAACATAATATTATTTTCTGTCAGGAGAGGGTGAACACTGTCGATTTTTAAATTAGGTGTGAAGGGTTGGGATTGTAGAGGGTGAATCCTGTTCGAGGGATATATTAAGTGTCCAAAAGCTAGTGAACACGCTAGGGAGCAGCAATTTTGTCAAGAAATTCAAACTCAACCGTAATTAAGCTGAAACAGTGATACATTTGAACAGTTTTTAAAATCAAATAAAACTCGCGACCTCCATTGTATCCTCATGCTCAAAACACGATTTTGGGTACACACAGGGGCCATAATCCAAGAAATAACCACCCGATGTGTGGTAGAGTAGTTATATTTATTTTATGGGTATTCTAATGTAGTTACAATTCTAATTTAATCTTAGATAATATGTTACACATCACTGCATCTTCAAACTGTCCTGTTCTGTAAACTCTTTTTAAAGTTATCCAGTAGACGTGGTACAAGGGTTAATCAGCGAACTGGATGTATGAGATGTGTTGTTGACGTTTGGGAAAGTAGGACGAGGGGAAATGTGTAGGGAGTGAAGTGCTGTAATGGGATAGTTAGATGTATTATGAATGGTTAGAGTGGCTGTGGTGTTACGGTGAAATACTATGCCTCCACCGTAACACCACAGCTTTATGATTTGTTAGACAGGAGTAATGTAATGGGTGTCAACAACTGGGTATGCTGGTACCGTCGCAACGTAGCCGTGAAATATATATTGTTGGGGGGGGGGGGGAAGGGCGGAAACGGAAAAATATACAATGTTGACAGTATGTGCCAGGCATGAGGCTGCGCAGACCGAGCGGCAGCTCGATAGGGAGTGTGTGGGAGGGTCACCCTCATAAAAAATTTTTTTTTTAAATTTCAGTTTTCTGTAAGCAGTGAAAACACTATTTTGGCATTGTTTGCGGGGTTAAACCTAAAAATCACATTAATACACCTATTGCACGATATTGTGAAACTAGCTGACGAAGACAGCTCGGGCGGCGATTGTTGGACTCGGGGCTGCTCTGTCAGTATCTAACAAACGCATTTAGTTCGCGTACAACTTTTAAAAACCGAATGTCAGTATGGTATTTCCCACATAATTGGTTATCGCAAAAACAGAGTAAACTGAAAGCGAGTAATCTCGACTCAAACCTATAGTCTATAGCCTACTTACTACACTCGTCACTAGGCTTCCTATATTATTGTTTGTGGACGGTTTACTACTCAGTGATAAGCCTGCGCCGCAAAAAGAGGTCTTGCCTTTTATTATTAGTATAATGACTTCCTCATGTGCGGCAGGTTAGTTTGCTTCTAAAAACACTGTTTTCCGTTCCAAAAAAAACAAAAGTAATTTTCTACCAGATGACGATGGTTCTTTTCACCGAGACTAGATAATTTCTCTCGGTGTAAGGATATAGCTATGGATAAGTTCATACAAGGTCAATAAATCCGCGGTCACTTCGGGTCACACTGTTGAGAAAATAAACCGTTGGGTTTGTTTAGTAGCAAATCGAGCGTGAATCAACTGAGTTTGTACTGAAAAATTTTTGAGTGATATGTATGAACTGTCTTCACACATTCGGTTTATAATTAGCGATACACAGGTACAGTGGCAAGTGTTGTACTTCACAGACTGTTTACCTCCGAACTACCTCCGCACGAAATCCCCGATTTGGGTACTTGTTAAAAGAAAAAGAAATAGTACCAGTGCGCATGCCAGTAAAAAAAACCTAAGAGTTCGCGCATAAAAATGCCCGAACGTACTAGGCGCCAGGTCATCCAGTGAGTTTCAAGATCACTGAGCTCACTGGTGTTTTATTTCAACTTTGACCCGAAGGTTTCTTGGATTAGTTCTGTTTCATCAGCTTGATCACTCTAAGATAGAATCTTGTAGTGTAAGGTTGGATATTTCATTCAACCCTGGTATAAGTTTTATATTTAGAGTTTTTAATTAGGTATTAGTACTGTTCATTGCTACTTTCATCAATCGCATGTATTTGCATTATCATCATCTACAGATTTGCTGTTTCAGGGTGGGACGATTTACCCAATACTACCCAATATCACCACATACTACACAACACTACAACATTATGATGCAAAATAGACATACGATTTGATTTTTTTTTCAAAAAAAGAGAGTTATATCGCGGGAAATGTACTTCAAATGCGATACCGATATCTGGCTGTTCCATTTGCCTTCCCCTACCACCTACCGTCTCGGTACGGTCTTCACGAAATTCGGACTCAATCGACCTCTAGAAAGACCACAAGCTTAAAACGTGATTTTTCGTACAATCAGGGGTCATTATCAGGTTAAGTTACAATCTCATCTGTGTGAATATCGAAAGTAACTCGGATTTTTGGGTTATAAAATAAATTCCAAGTTTCATCAAAATCGTATAAAAATTTTGACATCTAGAGGATCCACAACCTTGGTATTACATACTCTTACATTATTTTATTTGCGTATGAGGAGTGGCCAGTTTGCCGGGCAATTTCAGTCAGATTTTCTCAAAATTGTTATTAATATTAGGGTGTAACGGTGATTTTCAACGGTTTTTAAAACTGGATAAAAAAAATGTATAATCAGTGGCTATAATCCAGGGAGTTACGTCCCGATATAGACATACATTGGGTTATAGCCATACATTTTAAGTTCAAAATTGTGACCTTTAGATGGTCCATAATCTTGGCCATTTTGTTGGGCAATTTCAGTTTGATTTTCACGAAATTTGATCTCAACTGTCATTAAGAAATAACCGTAAAATAGTTGAACGGTTTTATTTAAATCAGATAAAAATTGTGATCCACAAGCTGAAAAAGTGCTTTTTTCAATACAATCACCTGACTAATGAAGACATATATTATATGAGGTATATGCCATATATACCATACCTATACGGGAAATTTTGTCCGGAATTGCTCGCTAACGCCCACTCTTATATTGAATTTTGTCAAGGGTTCTTTTACCTCAATTGGTACACTGGAAATTGTGTTCTTTGAACCATCTGATTCTGAACAACGGGACATTGTCCTTGACAGGCCCTCCCCGTCCCACCACGCTGACAAGGGAAACCGCTCTAGAAAATTCGGAGGTTAGGCCTGCGTCTTACTCACTAAGCCTAATCTAAGCTAAATTTGACCTGTGAAGAAAGTTTTCATAAAAAAAAACAATTTAAATATTACCTACACATGTATCAGGTAATGGGTGTTTCTCATCAGGTAATTGGAGTTTCTCTGAAACAAAAAATGAAATGAGGTTTAATTGAAGATGAACATACGGGTCTATGACCATGAGGGTTTCTGTTGCTATAAGGGAATTTTTGTCTGGACAACCTCTTATAACAAACTGCCAAGGGCTCTTTTACATGTCCTCCAACGTGTCCAAGAGACCCAGGGTTTTCGTCCTATCTGAATCTGACAAGGAGAATTCTTGCCAGGAAATTCTGAGGAACTTACTTGGCAACATAGTGATCAAACCCTAAACTGTAACAGTGGCAAGGGTGGATTCCATGATATTTCCACACGAGAAATTATTTAATATCGGGTATTTTACTATTCTGAGGGGTACTGACAATGACCTTATCCTGGAAGACATCTGAATAACAGACTGTCGTACAAAGTGACCATCGAAATTAACGTATGATTATCGGATAGTAGTACTAAAGAGCAATCTCCGACTTTCAAATTCTAAGGCCGCCCAACCTTGTATCAACCTCAATTTGAACTAACGGATTTCAGATCATCGGCCCATGTATAGAATAATAGACATGCAGGGTGACAGAATAAGTTTACTTTAATTTACCATCTTGTCTAGACACATTTTTCACATACCGGCACTGACGAATTATTAATTTATAACCTCTGAATAAAACTGCTAAGGACACTACACTGGTTAGTATATAAGAATTATTTTGACTATATCCACATGCGATTATATCCACACAAATGTGTCTTTAGAGCTATCTAAATGAGACAAGGTGTTCACATATCATTCTGAGCATTGATTAAATATTGTTATACCGAAGTTAATAACAAACTGTGGGAAAGCATGTTACACATTTGTTTCTTCTGTTATTTGTATATAATTGATGTGTTACATAAGGAGAAAAATAGGGGCCAACGCCATGTCAAAATCAACTAGGTCATTTCGGGACAAGGCAACCCCCCCACCTTCTTTAATCCACCTGAACATGGGGGATCTTACCAGTGAGACGAAACCGGAGAGTCCGCAAAAAGCCCACGAAGCCACCTTACTTCGGCCACACGGCTACCCAAAGTCCTTTATTTGTTACAAATAGTCACATAATCCAACAATATTATTTGCTGTTGACACCCATCTCCCTATATAGTACTAGAAAACATCATCGCTACAAATGTCTGGCAATTACATAGCTCTGTCAGGGGTACCCCACGACTAGAAATGTCTGTCAGAGTGTTTTTGTAATACCTGAAGATGTACAGTGCGATTTTCATGTGGTACACTTTTGAGCTAATCTAGACTAGTTGGGGGCATGACATTTTGGGCGTGGAATACCACACCCACCAGAAACCCGGCAGACTTGCATTCTGATGATACCAGATATACATACATTGATACCATATAGGAGAAAATTGGTACACTTTTCAGTTAGGTTAACCCCCTGGGCTCCCGCTCTATATACATCAAGTCAAAGGCACCATTATAGAATTAATAATTCAATGACATATTTGGAGATTCAATTGAAAATTGAGAATTATACTCAGTAAGTAACCAGAGGAAACATATGCACACCGGTAACCTGTCTATTAAAGCAAGTTTCCAGATGACCAATAAGGAAATATGAGTCACAGAGTAGTTGTCTCCCTTTAATCATAAAACGCATTGCTTACATACCATTTCTTAACCATATACATATATAGAAGAATGAGGTTTAACATCGACTCGACACAAACTAGGTCATTTCGGGACAAACATATGTTCATTTTTATTTCAATAAATCGCTTGCATGGGTCTTTAGCAGTGGGAGGAAACCAGACGACCCGGAGAAAACCCACGAGGTTGGACAGGCGAGCATACTCCTTGTCACGTACAACTGGGAATGGGAATCACGCCAGTTGACTCGACAGATCTTATGATACAACGCGCAAGCGCTAACCATTCGGCCAGCGATCGCCCTCTCCCCCCTTTTAACATATAACTTCATTCAAAATAAAATAGCATCTAATATCACACGGCAAGAAACCTGCTGAAAGTTTTGTAAATAGTACGGGCACAGTATTTGTCACGTACAGGCCGGACGTCTGACTTATTTAAAGCGTGGGAAAGGGTCTCTTAGTAATTCCGATGAAAGGGTAATGGCTGGCGTAGATGCCAAGTGTAGTAGTGTTGTGGAGTACGCGTGACTTAAAATTAACCAATTTCGTGTATCCGAAATACGGCCCGCATATGGTTAGCACGTGGCAAATACTCTTGGTTAATGTCAAACCCAAGCCAGTAGAGCGTATTATTGTTTTGCCTTCGTCATATCTACTAAAGAAATTTAATATTTTCATTTCGTTTAAAACATGGCACCAAAAAAAACAAGGGCCTAAAGAGTATGTCTCCTTCAGAGAGTGAACAGCCAGTCTCTTCAGGAAGCCTCTCCAACGGTGTGTCAAACTGCCAGATGCATTCTCAACAACACGTCGTGCACGGAATGTTTTTCTTAGAATAAGGGTCTATAATCCAGGAAGTTAGGGTCCGATATAAAAAGATATGAGTTCTTTGGGAAATAAGCATATAAATTACGCTCCGGGTAACAATTGTGACCTCTAGAGGGCTCACAACCTTGGTATTACAGTGAGCGGCCATTTTGTCGGGCAGTTTCGGTCCAAATTTCATGAAATTTAAATGCAACCGTCATTATGGTAAAACGGTAATATATGTAGACGGTTTTATCAATCAGAAAAAAAATTGTGACCTCTAGAGGTTCCCCAAGCTCAAAACGTGATTTGTCGTAAGTCAGGGGCCATAATCCTGGAAGTTACGGTCCGATATACGCGAATATGTAAAGGAATCCAGATCGTTGCATTGGGATATAATCATGTATTTTGGGTCCCATTAAAATCGGGAAAAAATTGACATGCATGCATGGAAAGGTTTGGAGGATTTTGTGTGAAATTTTTCACTACAAATTTTTTCAAAAATGTATTCTCAGGCGCCCTTATCTCTCTGTTTGGTACAACATTCCACAAGATATTGGACTTCTGCTCAAACCCCTTATCTGTCTAACCTCATGTTTTTTTTTAGCTTGGTCTTCTGACTAACCAAGTGGGTTTTCTTACGGGCATGTAAGTAAAAAAAAATATATATTTTATGATAGTCTCGAAATGTCATAGTTTTTAGAACAATGGCCGTGATGATCGAACGGTCAGGTCGCTGAACTCTTGACAAGCTATTGACAAGGATGTTACAAGAAGAACCCTTTTAAGCCTGGTCTTTGAATGTCGTGGGTAACACATGGGAGACTGATAAGGGACGTCTGATCGGTTGTTCGAACAGCCCCACACCATTACACGGCAGCTGTGAAACTCTTTCAAAAACACCACAGACCAAAAACACCCTATTTTATATCCAATATCGTGTCGAACTTTTGTGATAAAAATAACCCATCACAGAATTAAAAAAAAGGAAAATGGTTCATACATTTTCCATAGTCCAACTTCTCCAAACGGAAAGAAACCTTGTCATGTTTAACATTTTGACCCCTAGAGGGCCCACAACCTTCGTATTACATAGTTTTACAGTACTTGCGTACGAGGAGAGACAATTGTGTCGTGCCGTTCCGATCTGATGATCACGAAATTCGAACACAAACGTCATCAGGGTTTATTGGTGATATATTTGAATGGTTTTAAAAATCGAATAAACATTATTATCTCTACAGGGTCCACAAGCTTAATACGTGCTTTTGCGTACAATCAGGGCCATAATCCAGAAAGTTACGATCTGATAAGCGCCAATATCTAACGGAACTATGATCATTGGGTTGCAAATATAGTGGTGGGTGCAGATAGAAATATTCGTCTGTGACAGGTTAAACGTTTACAATAGTTATCTTGAGGCTGCTGATAAACACTTTACCCGACAACATCATCACAAAGGGTGAAATGTGATAGTCTTCCCTATGGATGTTATGAAACATAATATTGGAGATAAAAAAAGAAGATTAAACCCGACAAGGATGTTCCTTAAGACTTTTATTACACCTAAAATATTATAATGATTATTACACGTCATCCATTTATTTATAATTTTTTTAACAGTTCACTGCGTTGCATGCAAAATATTCATTTCATTCTCAATAGCAATTACATTTATAAACACAGTCCTATGACTAACCATATCAAAATTTTGTTTCATCATCTATTTTAAAAGCGATATCTGTATAATATTAATTTCAATAAACGGATCAGTTGACATTTGCCTTTTTAAATAACAAATCCTTTGTACGTGTCACATATCTCGATCGGCGGCGTATTAACGCATTGAAATACAAAGATATTCCCTAGTTTTACAGGCTGTGCACGACGTCACTAATGTTTGAGATATTTCGACCAAAATGCAAATCGACTCATTAGATTAAATACAATATAAGTACACGGAATAATATTATCACTAGAGCTTGTTGAAGGCATAATTCGTGTAGTCATTACACTTCTGTATTTGGATGCTGCAAAAATATTTTTTTTAAAAACCCCAATGGCCGACATGTAATAAAAACAATCCTTTTATGGTTTTTTTTTAAAATTAATTCAGATATCAAAAATTACTCAGCTCTTACCCATGAACAAGAAACAAATCAATCTGTTTTCATGAATTTACTAGGACTCAAAATAATATTACCTGAATTCACCGTTATCATGTGCAAAAACCCGGAATGAAAACAACATATCTGGTAAGGAAGAATGTGTAGATATTGATATTTTTGGCACGGGTATTATTTAGGGACTAATTTTATATGAATTTTAGTCTTAGGTTAAAATAAACAAACAATATTTATATTTAAACATCTTCCCTGCAACGATAACTACCTTATTCCTTATAGCACGTAAAACAATATCTTTAAACTGCAAACATACATTTCCGGTGCCTTATAAAATGAGGATGGCAGACTTGTAACCCGCTAGCTGGTAACGGTTTCGCAGGAACATAGTCCTCTGAACGTCCCTGTGCCAAGATGCATTATGTAAGAGCTAAATCTGCATATAACCGATATTTCTTTTGGCCTCAAATCTTATATAAATTATTAATTAGAAATGTATTCACATGAAAGGCCCATATCGGGTGGCTGTGATTTTGAACGGATTAAAACATTCAACAATTTAATTTAAAAATGTATATTTGAGACTTTGTTTATTATCGTAACAATGGTAGGAATAACTTTGCTCAGAATTAAGTAATTTGACGAAAATTTCCAATATATTCAGTTTGCATGATTTGTTTTTGAACTAATATGTCTAGAACGACCAGCACATAGCATTTCTTTGCAGCAGAATAAAAACAAATCCCGATCATCAAGGAGAATTAGCCTTATTTATCGGCGTTCGCCGTGTTGGGAGAATCACCGACACCGCGCTGTTTGGGGGATTGGTGTATGAAATAAGTTTTTCATTTATTCTATCAATGACAATTTAATGTTATAATCTCTCTGGATGGATTTTTTTCAAGTAAAAGCAGTAGGATAAAATCATATTTTACCCTTTGTTTTTCGCTCCAATTTGGGTTATTTTTGTGTCAAGGTTTTCTTTTAATAATTTATATCGCGTGATTTACGAGTGAATGAATTCTGCGTTGTACATGTTCCTGCTATATGATATATTTAAAGACTTATGGGTTGATACATCTCCCTGATATGGCATATCATAACTGACATGATACCCTTTATACTAACAGTAGATCTTCCTGGTATGTGATATCATCTTCCTGGTATGTGATATCATAACTGCCATAATTATGTTACTAGAAAGATCCTAGTGATTCAACTTTCTAGGTGAACATTTGGTGTTCCTGATGTATTGTGACCCTGGCGTTTAATATAACTAACATACTCTATGACTAACAACATATGTTCCTCATCCACGTGTTTCTAAAATGTTCCAGATCGATGATCCCGGTACATTATGACCCTGGTATAACATAGAGTAATTGATGTTATCTATTTTTAGTAAATACCTCATGAATGTCAAATATCACAAAGAGCATGCGGATAATACTATGATGAAAAATCGTGAATGTAACTAAATTAGAGAATTAACCCACATCGTGCACAAATAAATTGTCCAGAAAAAAAGAAATGCCTGTCGATAAACATTGTGAGAAATTCGCGAATGAATACTTTAATGCCATGCCAATATATAAATTACACTTTAAAAATGAAGCATTGGAGTTATGATTTTCAGCGTTCCATAACTTTCCGTCACGGTCCATTCGATACAAACTATGTCATCTTTAACGAAACGTTATGCAAGAGCTAAATCCGCCTATTGGATGTCTTTGTTTTGAATTCAAATGTTATATAATTTATTATTTAGACATTTGTTAACATTTATTAACATTTATAACCCACCGCACGATTTAAAAATTAACGAAAAGATGGACAAGTACCGTTGCTAGGATAATGAACGATCTACATTATATCTTCAAACAGTTGTAACTTCACTCAAAATAAAGTATTTTGAAAGAAATTTTTAATATATTCATTTTTCATTGCCATGCAAGATACGCCCAAATTTGGCAAGAGATTTTAGAGAACAAGCTAAAAAAAATGTCGCGATTTTTTGTACAATGAGGGACCATAATCCAGGACGCTAGGGTCTGAAATGCGCAAATGTCGAAGGATTTAGGATCTATCGGATAGAAACATATGTTTGTAGTTTCACCAAAATCGGACAAACAATGTGACCACAACTTTCGTATTACATACTTTTACACTATTTGCGTTCAAGCAGCGTCCGATTTCTACAAAATTTGAACTCAAGCGTCATCATTAGGGCGTTCCGATGGAATATTTAAACGATTTTTTAAAATCGGATAAAGAATTGTGACCTCTAGTTGGCCCACCTAAAATCTTTTTGTTTTCGTACAATAAGGGGTCATTATCCAGGAAGTTATGGTTTGGTATGCGCGAATATCGAAAGGATCCTAGACCGTTGAGATTTAAACTCATGTTTGAAATTTCATCAAAATCGGATCAAAATTGTGACCTCTAGAGGGTTCAAAACTTTGATATTACATACTTTAAGACTATTTGCATACAGACAACGGCCATTTTGTCCGGCAGTTTCGGTCCAATTTTCACAAAATTAGAACTCAACCATCATGATGGATAAACGGCAAAATATTCGAACGGTTTTTGAAATCGGATAAAAATTGTGACCTCTAAGAAATTCCAAATATAAAAATTAAGCATTGGGAATTAAACATACATGTATGAAATGTCTAAGAAAAAATATATTAATATTAGTTGAATCCCGAATAACGAAAGGCGTTCTGTCTCGTTATTGGTTATTCAAAATTTAAATCCCAAATAACGAAACACGTTTTTAGTGGGTTTTTTTTTTTTTTTTTTTTTTTTGCTTAGACATCCATCTTATAAGTCAATTAAATAAAATTGTACTTGACAAATGGACAACAATAATATGAAATTACCAAGAAAAAATAATAATTTTCTTTGAATCACAAATGGGCACTAATTGTATGAAATTTCTAAGAAAAAATATTATTATTATTTTAATCCCGAATAACGAAACAGGTTCTGGCTCGTTAAATTACGAATAAGGAAACAATTCTGTCTCGTTATTGAAAATATGAAACCCGAATAACAAAACACGTCTTGTCTCGTTTTTTGTAATCCAAGCTTGAAAAGCAAAATGGACCGTTTTGTGACATGCAAGTGAAAAAAGTTTTTTTATGAATCCATCTAATGAGTGGCGTGATTCCGCTGGGCAGTGGTGCAGGCACGGGGGTGGGGTGTACCACGTGAAGTCATTCGGGTGGGACGAAAAACAGGGGTCCCGTGTATGTCAAAGAAACTGTGACAGTTGGAATTCGAAAAAAGAGTAGGCCGCAGTGCACTATCTGGGCAAAACTAACTCGTATAACACATTGCATAGCTTATGCCCGTCTTCATTAGCCCAGTCGGTTCAGAACAGTAGGACGCTAAACCCCATTTTATTTCATGTATTGCCGAGGCATCCTTCTTAGAAGTCAATTAAATGAAAAACACAGTTTACTTAACAAACTGACAACGATTATATGAAATTTCTAAGAAATTTTCCTAATTTTTTTAATCCCGAATAAGGAAACACGTTCCATAGCCAGTATGGAGGCAGACTTATAAGAGGATATAAATAAATAAGCAAGTGCAGGGCGCAGTTCGTATCTATATCACGATTATAATTATTGTGCATTGCTTCCAGGTCTAAGATTAACATAAGCTGGTATTTCTGTTGCATCAATATTTCCGTAAGGATTTGAACGATCTGAAATAAAATCGGTATTCAGTTATCAAGACAAGAACCTACCAAGCAAATACATAGATATTGACGTACAATACAAACACGCAACACTTCGCAAACCCCAAAATAACAACAAATGCCAAAGTAAAATAAAGTTGATACTGACTTTGAACAATATTTCGGATAAAAAAAAGATCTGTTGTGGAGACACGATCAAAAGCCGGAAAACGATAAATGACTCCCAAACCTACTACATGTATATTTCATGCAACACATGAATCGCAACGGATAATATTTTATTGCTAAATCATTTGTGAATGAAATGAAGAAGAAAAATAAATGCAATCATAGTAATCGATCGATTAAGCGTTAATGGTGGGGGGGGTGCATGGCACATTGGGTATCATTTAATACTAAAACTATATACTTACTGGTGGTATTAGTCCATCTACCAGATACCACCATATCATCTCTATCTGTATTCAAACTATCATATACTGTAGTTGGTTCTATATGTTGCAGTGAAACGTAATTCTGGTTATTATTGACTGTAGAAGATGATTGTAGATTAACATAATGTTGTAAACCTTGGTATGTTGTATCATCTACACCAGTAGCTGTTCTAGTCTCTAGATCTAAACCAGCATATGTTGATGATTCAGCTAAAATATAATACATGTACATTTTATAAACTAATTCATTAATTTCATTAGTATCTGATGAAACAAAAATAATAAACCAGAATTTAATACTTGTACTTCCTGCGACTTTTTTAAAAACAAATTTTAATGTGTGAATTGTACATCAGTAACGTTCATATAAACAAACCTTCATGCTTCTTTCTCATTTTCCGTACCAGAATAACAGCAACAATAGCAACAATAATAATTACCAGCACTGCTATAACAACTCCAGCTATTAAACCTCCATTGGTGTCAGGTGGTGTAGGGACATCTGCAATGAATATCCCACATGCAAAGTAATAATTGTATAAACACCTCCTGTTAACAATTTATCAACTAGCATTATCCATTTGGTACCGCTGAAATCATTACAGGGCCGAAATCTCGGGTATCAAATAAACAATAGCAGTTAGATAGATTCTAAAAAGGACCAAATCGTAATAATTCATTAATTTTTTAAATCATGGAATATAACCAGTCTGACTATGACAAAATGGTCATATTACAGACCAGCATTTAAATGAATTCTTCTTATTTATTTTTCATACACATCCACTTATTTGGTTTTGTGTGTGTTTCAGGTGTGTGTTGCATTGTTGATGACATATTTATAAGCCAGACTACATGAAGGTTTCAATGAATTGTTTCCCATTGCGAAAACAGGAAATATTCATCAGAAGAAACTCGACATAGGAAATTTATAGTCCTGTTATACTCATTCGACACCACTTTCCGACCAATCAAAATCAAGCAAAATGCCTATATCTTCTATACGCATAGATTTTGTATATTTCTGATCATTACCACAATAACTTCAAAATACAATAATCATAGTCTACATCATACCTATCTTTAAATTTGAGACTACAATAATAATTACCACTTAGACCCCCCCCCCTCCCCCTGTTATTATATAGTGATCTGTACTTTAGATATAGATTTTATATATATTTAATAATCACCGCAAATTAAAAAAAAACATCTTGATCATGGTCTACCAGTCTTTCATTAAAGTGTGTAGTTTATCTACCCTGCCTACCTACCTGTCTTTAAAGTTTGTATTGTAGAAGAACCATCAGATGATATCAGATAAACTGGTTGACTATCACCATATGTATTTCTAGCTATAACTCTAATATAATATGGTGTAACAGCTTGTAGATTCTTTATACAATAGTGAGATTCTGGTAGAGGTGTAGAACTAGTCCAGGTTTTATTATCTACTGAATGTTGAACAATAAATTCCTGTTGATCTCCACCATTAAATCCTGGTGTCCATGTAATACAGATACTGTCGTCACTTGGTGGTAATGAGTTGATATTGGAAGGTACATCAGGTTTAGCTGCAAATTATTTAAAATATAATTTTATTGACCAAGAGGCAGTTATTAGGGCCACGTGTACAACACAACTTAACCCACAACTTGTCATAATAGGCGATCTCCAGTCATTAATCCCTAATAATGTGTAGAAGACGCTACACTAACACTGAGTTTTAACTTGATACTCTAGCAAGTTCTGTATAATCAATATCATTATAAATATTTACTTTATATAATGCATAGTAGTTATACTTACACTGGGCTACAAATTTATAACCAATATTATTAGATACACTGACTGTATATGATGTATAGTAGATGTTATATTATACTTACACTGAGCTACAACTTGATACTCTAGTTCTTTATAACCAATATTAGTAGATACATTGACTTGTATGATTGTATTATACTTACATTGACCTGTAACCTGATACTCTAGTTCTATACAACCAATATTATTAGATACATTGACTCAATATAATGTATAATAGATGTTAAACTTACATTGTGCTGTTATGTTATACTCTAACATACTCTAACATTTATGTCATCGAAATGTCGTCTGAGAATTTTGTGACATCTTTACACTTACGGGGTAATGTTCATTTAATCATTCAAGCATTCACCCACACAGTTACAGTACAATGAAATGGGATCATGTTCGCACATTACGTCAGTCATTTTGAGACTAACATATAGTATAATTTTCATTGGAATTGTTATCTGAATAACCAATATTATTTGATACATTAACTATATGATATATAGTATATGTTATAGTATACTTACACTGAGCTACAACTTGATATGGTGGTTATCTGTATAACCAATATTATTACATATTGTATATAATGTATAGTAAATACTTACATTGACCTGTAACTTGATACTCTAGTTCTGTATAACCAATATTATTAGATACATTGACTGTATATGGTGTATAGTAGATGTTGGATGTAATGTTGATATTTAATGATGATCTATAAGTGTTGATAGAGATATTGGTATCAATCTGTTTAAATACATCATCATTATAGATAGATTCAACATCTCCAGTAGTTATATTATTATAATACCAGGTGAAGGTTGGTGGTGGATAGGATATAACATCAGCTACCAGTTGTACTATATCTCTTATATTACCACTAACTATAGATGTTGTTATAACTCGAGTATCTTGTCTTGGTGAACCTGTATATAACAATATTATGGATAGGATATAACATATACTATTAAACTGAGGCCGTCGACTTATTAACCTAGGCCTTTTAGTAATGTAATGTTCTGTCATTATTGCATAAAAGTGATCATTATTCTAAACTAATGTTCAGTGTGTATAGAAGGTGATTAGTGTAGTCGTTAGTTAGCAGGGTGTAAACTGGCTGTAGAAGAAGTCACATATTTTGACGGCGTGATTATTCCTAATTATACCTATCCCTACTGAATATACAAACCTAACCAATAATGGTATATATCACTCCATAATCAAAGTTGTAAGACAGTAACTGCGTTGCCATATCTGACCTATGGTAACTTCGAAATTAGTCTTATATTCTTGTTCAAACTCCGTTCCACATAAATGCAATTCAAGCCATAGTTTGGGCACATATCTCTCGTGGTTTTAAAGATAATCAATTTTAAAATGGGTTAAAAAAATGGTCAATTTTCATCGTAAATCTAAAAAGTTCTCAGTCTTGATTTTTGACATGCACATACTTACGCTAGTCCTCCATAAAATGGCGCGTGTACGGTGGCTGAATTAGGACACGCCAGAAAAAAATATCTCGAGCGCTCAATATATAAAGTCGAGCTCTCAAAATACTAAGTCAAGCGCTTGAGATACTAAGTCGAGATAGTTAAAAACCAACTACTGAATATTTTTATTCTGCAAGTTTATCATCAAATTATGCTCAAAATTATACAGCTTAAAACATCGGTTGAGAGGTGTTCGGCTATATTATCACGTGCGCTCGACGTTATTATCTCGAGCGCTCGACTTAACTATCTCGAGCGGTCGACTTAACTATCTTGAGCGCTCGACTTAACTATCTCGAGCGCTCGACTTAGTATCTCAAGCGCTCGACTTAGTATCTCAAGCGCTCGACTTAGTGTCCTAAATCAGCCACCGTACGGGAGTGTATTTTCATGGTGCCAATAATAATGCCAAAATTCCTGAAAATCAAACAAATTCAAATGTTGTTATGTAAACCGGCCTGAAATAAAATATGTTTCACCATTTGTCCCGTAGAAAAGTTTTCTTTAATGTAGGCTTCAATTTAATGCCAAGTTTGCTAAAATCGGTTGAGCAGAACTTGGATATTTTCATCGTCTTCCTTAGTTTACAAAAAGGATCCTTTCGAATCGTCACTTATTCGTGTAATAAGTAATGCTATTTGTAGATATTTGTTTGTATATTTTGTGAAAAATAATATGAAATCTTAGTCCGACAAAAAAAAACAAAAAGAAAACCGAGTCTAGTTTCAGTGTATCGGAAATGATCAAAACGAGGCTACATAAAAATAGGTACTATATTTACTGTGACAAACAACTTATGTTACTATTTTTAGATCATCCAAGGTGAGCGATGCCCTTCCTTTGACCGACTATACCGACCGGCGAAGTGAAAGGTTTTTTTTTTCTGTGTCACATAGTTTCATTTGTTCACAACGATATCAAATTTACAGTGATATGTTGTAGTGTATCAATTATATACGTACAGTTAATAAATACTTTCAATGATTGGTTGTATTGAACATTTGTTATTTCTGTATTGGCAGCGTGACAAGTATAGTCTCCAGTATCCAGACATGTAGGTTCTTGTATAGTAAAGGTATCTATGTTGGTTTGTGTAGATGTTATTATAGTTGTACCATCGTACCAGGTAATCAAGGCTACAGGGTTACTATTAGTAGAACACGTGATACTGGTTGAATCTCCTTCATTTACTGTCAGTTTATCTCCAGTTGGTAATAAAGTTACTGGATCGAGGTCTGTAAATAATATCAAAGTTCATATAATATTATTTGTGACGAATCAAGTTTTCAGATTAAAATTCATTACAATTACTCAACAATTGATAGTAAATATGTTAATTGTCAGTGTGAAAACATCAGTATATTTTCCTCTTGTGCCTGGTAGTTGTGGGTAAGAGAAGTCGTTATGCTATGTGATATTGCGGAATTCGACCATTTGATTTTTGATATTGACCGCACGATGGTTGGTATCGATTGTTCTTCTGTCGTCTCTAGTACAGTGGTTCCTGGTAATAATCGAAATAAAAAAAATGACAGTTATACTTACACAGTACAGTTTTATTTATAGTTTTATTATCAGATATAGTAATACTTAAACGATATAATAATATCAATAGAATCCACATAAACTTTATAGCGCATTAGGAACTTTATCTGAAGTATTGTTTGCGCTATACAAATTCTGTGTTGATTGATGGGTTGATTGATTGATAGTAGTACTATTAGATATAGTAATACTTACACAGTACAGCAACATCTATAGTTTTATTGTGGGATCTAGTTATACTTACACAGTACAGTAACATCTATAGTTTTATTGTGGGATCTAGTTATACTTACACAGTACAGTAACATCTATAGTTTTATTGTGGGATCTAGTCATACTTACACAGTACAGTGACATCTATAGTTTTATTGTGAGATCTAGTTATAGAAATACCATTAGTTGGTACTAGAGTAGTAATAGCTTCACATCTATATATACCACCCTGATTCCTGGTAATTCTAGTTATATCAAGACGTCCATTAGAAGATACATCAACACTACTACCATCTGGTTTATACCATTTAAACGTTGTTGGTGGTGGATTAGATTCAACGGTACAGATCAACTGAAGGTCGTCATTCTCTGTTTTAGTTACAGAATCAACTGATACAGTTACCATGGGACCGACTAAAAAACAAACAACATAGATATAACGGCCAGTCGGATGATACAGTTACCAAGACAACAGTTATAATGATTTAGTCAGATGATAGAGTTATCAATCTAATAAACAATGTTGGAAATTATTTTGAAACGCGACTATAATATCAGATCATATTGAATTTAAGCCAATGTCCCAATTACACGAAAACTGATCAATAAACGATAAACATTTCAGTAGTAGATGGTAAATATAAACAAATGGTAACAATTACTTACATAAAACATCAAGTTGAACAGGTGTAGATGATCTACCTTGGCCAGCACTGTTACTACCTGTACAGGTATAATTATTGCCTGTATCTGATCTCTCTACTGGTTGCATTCTATATATAGATGAACTTTGATCTGGGATCTGTACACCATTCTTAGTCCAATTAAAAACATCAGATGGCACTGCTAAACCAGAATTAATGACTTGACAAGTCAACAAGAGTTGCCCTCCTTCTATAACTTTATATGGACTGGTTGAGGGTTCTATATGTACGATTGGTCTAACTGGAATATAAATAGACCCGTAGTCGTTATTAAACTGTATATAGACCGGTTGATGGTTCTATATATACAAAAATAGAATATAAATATAATCATAGTAATTATTATACTGTATAAAGAGTGAGAGAGAGAGAGAGAGAGAGAGAGAGAGAGAGAGAGATGGGGGTTTAACGCCCATTCGACACAAACTAGGTCATTTCGGGACTAACATATGGTTCAATTTTGATTTCAATAATTTGCTTGCACGTAGGAGTCTTTAGCAGTTGGAGGAAATGGGAGGACCCGGAAAAAACCCCAGAGGTTAGATAGGCGACCATACTCCTTGTTACGTACAACCGGGGAATCGAAACCACGCCAGTTGACTCAATGACAGACCGTATGATACAGTGCGCACGTGCTAACCAACCCCCCTCAACTGGATTATGACTGTTATCGAAACATTGAGAAGTGTTCACAGGGTCTGACACATAAACCGTGTTTAATTGGATGGAATTGCCCTCATAGCACACTGCATGGCATATGCCCGTCTTCATTAGCCAAGTAGAAGCAGCACAGTAGATCCTATTTCATTTCATTTTAGAATAAATACTGGCTTCAAGTACATAAACCTTCATACGGCCATTTGATGTGTACCTGAAAAATTGAAACTGTTTATTCCGCAATAACGGTTAAATCGTTGTCGAAGAAACCCAGAATTTAGAATTTTTCAAGATTCTGTTAAATAAAAATGTATTTGATGTAAGGTATAATTAACTTGAGATGACTTCGCTGTGTTTACAAACAATAGATGACGAACAGAGGTAGGGAGGGATTTCTGTAAATCGTTATAAATACCTACCAGAACAAGACCTGTTAAATTGATCAGTTGTTGTAGGTATATCACAGCCAGGATAAGAAGCATCACATATTATTGTATAACCATCTAGACCACCCAGTACAGGTGTTGTATTTGATATAGTTATAGTGCTAGTTTTAGAAACGTATCCAGGTGAACATCCTGTATTAATAGATTCCACCCCTCCTGGTAAATCTTGTAGTGCTCCACCCTGTAAACATGTGGAATAAACAATTTCATTATTTCACGGATATATAAACTTGTTTGATTAAATAAAGAGCGAGTATTGATTTCAACAATAATGGGCTGGGGTTTTTTTTCGATAAATTTCACACAATGAATGTAAAATTGCCTTCAGTAATGCCATGGAGATTACCAAAATGTCGTCTTATATACATTCAGGGTTAGCTGTGTTTGATTTTGTCAGAAATACAGAAATCATCTCGTATATTAAAATACATTTCAATATCAGAATGTTTTGACGTGTATTGTTGTAAATTATCATCCTTTCGTTTGACCATAGCCACAATGTTCAATTAATGTTCACGTAATTTCATTGGCGATTATACAAATGTTGACAGAAATACAATTACAATATATTTTTTTCAGCTTTTGTGCAATAAATTAAAAACGAATCCCGTCTAAATCGTATATCTCATAAATCCACATGCCCAAGGTATTTAACCAAAAAAATGGAGTAGATCAAAATTGATAAGAATCTTTTTGCCTTAAAGAAATCTGCCTTACAAACTTTTCTCGACACGTGTAATATATCTCTGCAACTGAAATCAGTGGGGATTTTCTGATTCCAAGGCTTCACAGTAAATTCGAAAATCAATAGGATACATCCAACGGCTATAGGTTTAATCCTCTAAAGATATACACTAAATTTGAATAAGTACGTTGAAAACTGAAATCTCTATCGCGTTTACATAGTGTTCGGAAACGGTGGTATTACTCCCAACCGCAAGGTTGCTGGGTGATATAAAAAATCAAATCGATAGGGTTCATCCATGACAAGGTTTTCAGAAAAGGGTGTATAACTCCAGAAAGGGCGGACATTGAAAGCTTAAACTCGTGCTGAGGTTTATCCGGTTGTACTATAATTTGAAAACAAGATTTGCGGAAAAGGTGAATATAACTCTACGTAACAGAAGGTCGCGGAACTTTAAAAAGCGAACGGACACGACCAATGATGACTAACATGCTTTAAACCACCAGATCTTAGAACCATCTTTTTAAAAATTTTACCTCTTATCACGTTCAAAAGGTTTACGACATAGTGGTTTGTGTTAACTCAAGAGTGGAAGGTCGCAGAATGCTGAAAATAGAATACGTCCCCTGATGACCCCAATGCTTGAAATCTATCGAGAAAAGATCCGTTAAAAAATATTGACGGAGTAATTGGGTTTCAATATTACCATAAATAAATGTTACCATATAAGATGTAAATTTCCATGTTAATTCTGGCTCTGGTTTAGTGCATCCTATACTACACATCAGTTGTACACCAGTATCTGTTAACTGACACACAAACGGTTCTTCATTTACCTTAATGTTTAACGATCCTTTATCTGAAAAAAGGAAATGTGTCTCATTAGCATTAATATAACAAAATGTCACAATGTGGTATAAATAACACAAGACTTGAGATTTTTTTTATTCTTGACAGCACATCAGACTTCAGCATATTTACGGTGTGGTATATGTTGAGATTCGGTTTAATAGGCATCAAGAGTTACGGTTCTTTACACTAGGTATCAACATGTTGTTTTAGTATAATAGTTTTACAATAAATGCAATCAGGTGTCTAGTGTCTGCTGTAGTTTATATTCAAAAGTTATAGATCCTTTTCATTGTAATCAAAAAGCACGATTGAGAGAAAGGTTCAAATATTTGATTGTTAACTTGTGTCTTCATTACATAATTAAACGTTAAATTGTTAATGTTGAATCTATCCATCTTTAATCATGATAAACCGAGTAAAGTATTAAGGGAAAATAGAAACATAACTTATTATCACACGAAAGGTAATCCATTCGTTGAATGTTAGAAGTAATACTTGATAGTGGAATTACGCTCAGTGGAATATTGTCGATTAATAAACATTCTCCAATTCAACTGCAAACATTGGTTAGTAATCATTGGCCCTGTTACTATCATAAAATATGAATTTGTATAGTAATCATTGGCCATGTTATTATCACTGCAGTGTGTTTTAAATGATAACCCGAGTTATTTCAGTTAAACATATTAAAGTACACTGAAACATACATTACAATCCATAAGTGTTAGATAGAATACAGGCTAGCGTTTTAGAATAAATTGGTGGACACATTCTAAGAATTTATTCATGTGTGTTTCTGGTTTATGATGTCTCTCTATTCAGTTTCCGTTTTTCATGGGAATATCGGGGCACTATTGAGATGCATTTTATGGCAAGGATTTGGTTGGGTTTTTTTAATTGTTCACCGCAAGAATTCCCCAATATATTGGACTTTGATGAATGTTCTTCAAAAAATCTATCCGTGTTACTTCATTTTCATAGAATTTACTAGACGTTCGTTTTACTACCCATTATGCATGGTAGTACCAGTGAATCGTATGCCACCATATTGTGTCACGCTAGAGATACAATATAAACAGAAAAGACTATCCTGTCTATCTTAAAATTATTGTATAAAATCAAACGAGTTACATGTTTCAGTCTTTTTGTTTCCTTTTGAGTGGGGCCCTATGCCAAAATATTTCATGGAGCCTATTACACAGGCATCCCCCTATCCATTAATTACAAAATATCAAAAGAAATAACAGTGGTATATGTATGTACATTATACACTCCATGTGTTGCATTAGTTTACATAAGATAGGCCCCTGGAAGCGCGAGCACTAGGTCATAGCTACAAGTTTTTGGGCTTTTGTTCACAGAGAACTAAAACCGTAAACATAATTCTAATCAGGGAATTAAAGACATTATCTTTCCGTGATTTATGAGAAATGACAAGAGCAGGTATGAGGTTTTTGGTGAAAGGACGTCACAAGGTCAGATATGATATATGAAAACGAATATCGAAAATACATTCGTAATTTGGTGAGAGAAACCAAAGTATGCCAAGACTAAAGTGAATGGTTAATATCAAGTATGTAACAGAAGAGAGCCACCAAAACTGTTTCTAAACCCTTCCCCACATTGATGACAGCCTACGTTTTCAACAAAACATTTTTCTTTAAAACTTTCTTTTCAGTGCATGGTGGCTGATTGGTATCATGTCGTGATGTCGAGGTGTCGCCCTTCATAAGGCGACAAACCGACAACGCGACAACCCGACATCACGACATTTTTAACCCGACACTACGACAATTTCACCCGATACAACGACATTCAAAATGTCGTAATGTCGCGTAAAAATGTCGTATTGTTGGGTTAAAATGTCGTGATGTCGTGATGTCGGGTTGTCGTGCTGTCGGGTTGTCGTGGTGTCAGGTTATCGGCCATATTCCTCTCAATACTATCAATTTGTACACTGAAACTTCCCCGTGATTTTGCAGCGTGGTTTATCCATGTCGGTAGTGCAGGACAAAGGCCCTGCCAAAGAAAAGTGCCTAACAAGAATAGCTGTCTAGTCATTCGGATGGGACAAAAACAGAGGTCCCGTGTATACATTGGCGTACACGTAAAAGATCCCTTGGCAATTGGAATTCGATATAACATCAGACCGTAGCGCCGCTGTCCAGGCAAAATGTCCCTCATAACACCATGAATGGCGTAAGCCCGCCTTGATTAGCCCAGTCGGAGCAGTACAGTAGGACGTTAACTCCATTTTATTTCGTTCTGCTCCGACTGGGCTAATGAAGACGGACATACCCTATACAGTGTACTATGAGGGAAACTTTACCCGGATAGCGGTGCTACGGCCTACTCTTATATTGAATTCCAACTGTCAGGGGGTGGGGGGATGGATGGCCGAATGGTTAGCACGTGCGCGCTGTATCATTGAGACAACTGGCGTGGTTTCGAATCCCCGGCTGTACGTGACAAGGAGTAGGGTTGCCTGTCACCTCCCACTGCTAAAGACCACTACGCGCAAGCGAATTGTTGAAATAAAAAATCAAAACCATATGTTTATCCCGAAATGACCTAGTTTGTGTCGAGTGGACGTTAAACCCATCTCTCTCTCTCTCTCTCTCTCTCTCTCTCTCTCTGGGGATCGCGTGGCTAGGTGGGTAAGACGCTGGCTCGCTAGCCCGGAGGTCGGATTTTCCGGCGTGGTTCCCCCTTGTCAGAGATGCAGGACGGAGTGCCTGACAAGGACAGCTGTCTAGTCCTTCGGATGAGACGAAAAACCGAGGTCCCGTGTATACATTGGAATGCACGTAAAAGATCCCTTGGCAGTTGGAATTCAATATAAGTGTAGGCGATAGTGCCGCTGCCCGGGCAAAATTTCCCTCATAGCACACTGTATGGCGTATGCCTGTCTTCATTAGCCCAGTATAGGAGCAGAACAGTAGGACGTTAAACCCCATTTCATTTCATTTCATTTCTCTCTCTCTCTCTGTGTCAGGGGATCTTTTACGTACACACAAATATGTCAATGGGCCTCGGGGTTCTTTTTTGTCCCATCCGGACGACTATCTGTTATCCCTTGCCAGGCCCCCCGTCCTGCACCTCTGTCAAAGAGGAATCATTCCGGAAATGGGGTTTAATGTCATTTTCTTGTAATTACGGTAACTCAGTGAGTAAGACGTTGGCTCGCTAACGATGAGGTCTCATGTTCGGTCATTTACCTTGAATTACAATAGTTCTATTATCTGCTATATTTAATGTATAATAGACTTTTCCATCATCTGGGTTGTTAACTTCTAGAACATGTTTTCGTCCACCATTTTCACATAAAAATTTGTATTTAGGTTCATTCGAAGATCCACAATTAGCTTGAGTTATAACAGCGAGAATACTCCTATCTCCTCTATTCCATACTACTGTTCCTCTTGGTTCAGGATATTCGTATACCAGTGATATTGTACTATTATTGGGTCCACAGACCTTCACAGATTGACCAATATGATTGCCAGTCACTGTAATAATGAAACACTGAATTAATAATTATTATATTAAAAATACATACTAATATGAATTGTTTTGTCTAATTCAATGAAATTTTTGTCATAGACTTTGTTTTTACTAAGCCACGACAGCAATTAATATTATTAGTGCAATTTGGTTCTATTAATATGTCGGACAAACAGCTATAGTACCTTGTCGATTGGAAGTAATGGTATTTGTCTATCTACGGAGCCCCTTATGTGCACGATTCCACTCTTATATAATTTTTTCGGCCATGATTCCACTCTTATATAATTATTTCGTTTAAACGAAATACTAATTCGTTATAACGAAATAACTAATTCGTTATAACGAAATATTAATTCGTTTAAACGAAATATTAATTCGTTATAACGAAATAATTCATTCGTTTAAACGAAATAACTAATTCGTTTAAACGAAATAATTAATTTGTTTAAACGAAATAATTAATTTGTTTAAACGAAATAATATTTCTTATTAACGAAATAATATTTCGTATTAACGAAATAATATTTCGTATTAACGAAACAATATTTCGTATTAACGAAACAATATTTCGTATTAACGAAATAATATTTCGTATTAACGAAACAATATTTCGTATTAACGAAATAATATTTCGTATAAACAAAATAATATTTCGTATAAACGAATTAATTATTTCGTTTAAACGAATTATTTATTTCGTTTAAACGAATTAATTATTTCGTTTAAACTAATTAATTATTTCGTTTAAACGAATTAATTTTTTCGTTTAAACGAATTAATTATCGGATTTAAATACAGTTGTCATTTAATGATTTAATTTAAAAATGGAGGAGCGGGGCTGGCACTCCATTAACAATTAACGTTGCTACGATAATAAATAATCTATTTCAAAACTTCAAATATTTTTTGAAGGGAAAGAACGGTAATACTCCGAGTCAAAATTCGGACCATCGTACAAAATTCTGAGCATCCAGCTATATATATTCTGAAGGATAATTAAATAAGCTTTCCATAGTAAAGGGGTTCACTCTCATCCTAAACGTCGACAATTATTCAATATTTTAAAGTGAAAGAACGGTAATATTCCGAGTCAAAATTCGGACCATCGAACAAAAATCTGAGCATCTAGCTATATATATTCTGAAAGGTTATTGAATAGGCTCTCTAAATATTATTAGTAAAAGTTGGCACAATCATATTAAAGGGGAGCGCTGTCAACCTAAACATAGTCAATTTTTCTAAACGTCGCCTATTATTCAATATTTTAAAGTGAAAGAACGATAATATTCCGAGTCAAAATTCGGACCATCTCGATTAACAATTAACGTTGCTACGATAATAAATAATCTATTTCAAAACTTCAAACAGTGATAACAGCGCTGAGAATAAAGTAATCTGAATGAAATTTTCGTTATATCAATTTTGAATTGGAACTATTAGAGCAAAATCTCCCGACTTACACAATATATCAGACGTACATTCAGCCCCTTATCACTTTACAACTTGTAAAGTTTAATCTGAACTATTTACTTATAAAGGTTCCATGTTAATGACATGAAATGAAATGGGGTTTAACGTCGTACTGTTCTGCTCCGATTGGGCTAATGAAGACGGGCAATATTGATAACCCTTTGCGGAATACATAAATGTAGTATACTCATGAGATAACCTATTTTGTGTCCCGATGAAAACATGATAAACCAAGCCCGAAACAAACATGTGATCGTATAGAGATTATCAAGTTTTAATTGAAATAACATGCGATCAACATAATTCAATAATTTAACCCGCACCAATAGAACGAGAACCGCTTGGAGAAATGCTAAGTTGCTCCAACGCCAAAGCTAAAATGTTCACCTCTCGGTTTTATCATCATCGATATGACCCATCATTTGGCTTTACAACATTAAGCTTGTTCAAGTACACTGACTTTATAGTGAACGATCTGATATACTGTAAACGAAGGCCTACAAAATATCTATGATAACAATAGATGAACTTAATCCTGGCTCCGAGTTCGGGGCCTGATCTTACATTGATATATTTAAATTGTGACGATTTCTAAACCCGAATATCATTGACTACAACATGTATTTAACTAATTCGACATTTAATTCTCACTACTTTGATGTATACTGTACTGGTTAAAGTTTGTATCAAATTATAATCAGCATAAATACGACTGTAAAATAATGTTAATAATTTTGCAGTTTTCCGTCTCTATTTCTCTCTATGGTCGCCTAAACTCAAGATGTAAGCATTTCAAATTGACTGTGTTTTGGAAAACTATTGCTTAAATGTTTATTATTCTACGAAAAATAATTTGGTGAAGTTTATTTTGTTCCTGGGTGTAAATATACATACATACATATTACTAGTATACAAGACCAGGAAGTGAATTAAAGAAACGTATGAATGCGTATACATTGCATTATTATCATTTAATTTATAAAAACATTAAAATTAAAATATACATTATAAGTTTATATAATATATTACCAAATGATATTACAAGAAAAACAGCCAAATATTTTCCCATTACTAATCATACACCATACACGTTGTTCGTTATTTAAGCTGAAGTAGGTTGTCATTTATAAACAGAAAATATGATAGCCTATACGACATATAACCCACGAAGTCATGCATGAATATACGACAGATATATAGTTAAAGCTGTGTCGATAAAAACACGTTATGCAGGTTTTATATTGAGTGATGTGTGAATTTTAGAATAGACAATTTTTATATAATAGACTATTTGTTTAAAACACTTGATCTATTTTAATTCTCGTTTCGATAAGATAATCGTATGTTTGGAGCCATGTAGCCCGGTTAGAGCTGACATGCCATAAAACTACATTCTATTTGCATTCATTCATTTATTCATTCATTCTTTCATTGAGGGATGTTTTAAGTAAGTGGCATTAATTAAAATTTAGTGAAATTGTTTTCTCTTGGAGAACACAGATTGACGATGGTCATCATTGTCATGTAGTTGATGTAGTGTTTTACCAGTTAACAGTAAAATGATTTCCTGACTTTAGAAAGATTTGGTTTATTCAGTAATAGAGAGATTATTGTAAACTGTTGTATTATCTGATCTGTGGTATGTTTAACGCTGGCTCAATGCAAACCGTCATTTAGGGACTAACACATGGTCAATAATTTTTTGTATTGATCCGGTGAACCAGAGAACATGATCTTAGACCAACTACGTGAAAGCATGGGTTCGATATCACAACACTTGAGTCGATAGATGGTCTACAATACAAGCGTTAGACAACTCTTCTTCGATTGCAAGAGTACGTCTCTGTCTGTAGTGGTAACTTGCTCTGCACCTTTACAGCTTCGATTGCAAGAGTATTGACATAATAAGTTAGAGCTGATGAGTTGAGCTCTACTGGAAAACCCTAATCCTGTCTTCTGTGAAGGAAACAATGATATATGATGGTGTATTGAAATAGTGATAAGTATAACTGACAGCTAAATATTATCACCAGTGACGCACGTCTATTATATAAGATTGAGTTGACCTAAATATTGATTATAATACCTACACAGGTAACCCGTACATTGTAGCGAATAAACAAATATTTGATCAGTGTTGAATTCTAAAAAGAAGTACAATTTAACCCAAATGATTATAATCCCCCTTTGATATATAATACAAATACAGATTTTCGATTTTTACAACAAGGTTGATTGTGAGCAAGGTTGATTTTGAATTGGTTTATTTATTTGACCAAGGTCACCACTAAACACTTCATAACCAAATGAACTTGACGTATGCACTCTTTTAGAACTTTATTTGGGTTAGGACGATTTACCCAGTACTACCCAATACTACCCAATATCACCCAATACCACCCAAATACTACCTCAATATCACCACATACTACCCAATACTACAAAATAATGATGCAATATAGACATATATCATTGGATTTTTTCAAAAATAGATAGTTGTTGTAATGCGGGAAATGTCCTTCAAATTCGACACCAATGTCTGTGTGTTCCATTTGCCTTGCTATACCACCAAAAACAAGCCAATAATAACCCAATACTATCAAATACTCAGCAAATACTACCCAATATGATAAAAAAAACTAATATTGTCAAATAACAGCTCATTAGTATAATTACTGCAACGGATATTACTGTAAATATTTCAATTTCCTGCCAATTATCGAATATTAGTTGCAATTATTATACTGATATGCTGCTAATTGACGATATTAGGTTTGTATTTTATAACATTGGGTAGTATTTGGTAGTATTTGATAAGTATTTGGTAGTATTGGGGTAGTATTTGCTTGATTTGGGTGATATAGGGAAGCAAATTTGACAGCGAGACATCGGTAATCACATTATTTTTGAAAAAAAAACCCTAAATATTATGCTCATTTTGTATTATTGGGTAGTATGTGATAATATTCGGCTAGTATTGGGTAAATCGTCCCACCGCTTTATTTACTAGAAGACTGTTGTAACTTGCTCATGGTTATTGGTTTCAAACTTGGTGACAAACACTGGGGTCATGAGAGGAGCAATTAACCTTTGTCGTGAAAGCGAAAGAGGCTACAATTTCAATCGCATTTGTTTTGGTTGGAAGCATTTGGGTTGTGAGCGGAGGAACCCTATCGACATTCGGCATTTTAAGGCATTCTGGTCTGGAGATATGCCCTCTTCCAACAACCCGGTGACCGCGATAGAGCCTATAGTTTTTTGCAGATATTTTATTTTCAAATTTTATGGGAAGTATTGAGTTTGCGACAGAACTTCTAACTTAACAGTTCTGGAACGTTGAATATCCACCTAATGTTTAAACCGAATTTGAAAAGTATCCGTTAAAACTGTATACCCTGGCACGTTCTAAAGGTGGGATATTCGATTGAACGCTAAAGACTTGAATTCTCTCAATCCCAAAAATAGTGAAAATCGAATGAAAGGGGTATTTCGGGCTACAACGCATGCGTCGACTGAATAAGAAAATATCTGAAAAATACCATGCAGCCAAAACATATTTGTTGTGTTTATACCCCACGATTCTACTCACACCACCTCCGTTGTCGGGACTGAATTCCGCGTCACTCGATTGCAATTATTTTAATTCGGGACGTTCTGGACTGACAATCGAGCACCCCCAAGGTTTTCGGCAAAGGGGGGTTAACTCATGGAATGATAAAAATCAGTATTAAAACTTTTTTAGTTGAGAGGCGATCCTCCAGTGTTCTCCCACTGATAGAATTGAATCAATATAATGTTAAACCCTTTTTCAGTTCTCTCACTGATAAAGACTCTTGCAATAGAATTGAACCAGTATACGTTAAACCGCTTTTCTATATATCTTGAACATTGAAGTTGGAATGGTTTGATAGAAGTTTACTGAACAACAATTAGATATTACAATGAGATTTTACTTATCTACCTTATCCATAAAACATCAATATGTAATTCATTCTCGATATAAACATAACCTATTCTAGTGGAGGAGCTGGGTGACCACAGTTTACTACAGTGTGTTCTGGTCCCCGTGGGTATATGTATTACAGATCTGGCGCATTATACGGTGCTTCATTCCTATTATTCCACCACTTATCGTATTGTATTGTTAACGTTTATACTGATAAATTTATTGCACGTGAGTATGTACTCAGATTCATTATTTAAAGATACATTAGTTGATAGTTTTATAAAGAGTTGTCCATTCTTGCTATAATAATAAAAATTTCAGTCAGATCACTTTGTTCTAATCGGAATTGTCACTGTTGGAAGTTTGGACTAGAAATAGGCATCAATTGTGTCTGCACCGTCTATGATAATTGCCGATCGTTTCATTGACAAACGATAACTCCACCAACATATTCTCGATTATCAAGTAACATGCCCAATGGCTATGGTAGCCTCTCTTGACAGGCCTTTCATCACCAGTTTCCGGTAGTGACATCAGCGACTGGCGGTAAACGTTAGCTTGGTCCGCCATTTATTGATTTAATTTTAAATGGACTACTGTTTAAATCCAAACTGTATCCAAGCCACCCGTGGGTCTATCGAGTTGATTTTGAACTTGTGTAAATAAAGGCCTAATTAATAATTTCTATAACATCTGAAACTTAAATAAAGACTTTCAATAGGTAGATTTAGCTCTTGCATAATGTTTAACATTACCAACGTTAGTGTCCTGGCTTGGATCCAATCGATAAATTGTCGTGGACAACAAAATTGAGTTAGACTTTTTGCAAAGCAAGCAGCATAGATCGATCCAATTTTAATGTAACTTATATTTATAAATAACTGAATGGAACTGAACTATTTTCGGACCTTTCACGATATCTTAGTTTTCAAGTGATTTTATAAGGCTAATATGATGCATCAGTACAATAATCAATTTTATAAATGATTTTGTATGACATTTTACGGTGTATTTATTGACTGTGAAATTGATATTAATACTGTTTGGGGGATTGATATATGAAATAATAAATTAATTTATTGTGTCAATGAAAACTATTTTAATGTTATAATCAACATAATCATTCTGTATGAATTTGTTTCCTGTAAATATACTATGATAAAATCATATTAGTAGTATCTGTGGCCTTCTAGCCATATTTTTACCAAGGAGAGTTGACGCCTTTGATCTATTCACTAGATTGAATAGGGGTATTGTTATCCGAACAATGGGTATATGAATATAGATAAATAGGTATTGTTATAATGAACTCTTGTTTATCCTTTGACCTCATTTGACTTCTGTTACGAGGTTAGCTGGAGGTCACGCATTGATTATTGGGAGTGAGTGGGGTGGGGTTGTCTTTATAGGGGTTCGTGCTGAGGTCAGGTCGTGCGTGGTCTAGCGTTAAGGGTTAACGTTAAGATTGACAGGTGATTGTATGAAGATTTTTTGTGCTAAGCCAATAGTTTTTTTATTCTACATATTTGGGGGATAGTTAAATTAAGTTTCGAGAAAATCTACGTATAAAAGGAGGGGGTTGTCTACATGATCAAATGTAGAATTGTTTTACGAAGTTGAGCAAGAGGCTAACATCATGGGTTCTGACTTGTATCGAAAGGATATTGGAAATGATTATTTAGTTGTGAAATGTATCTGGCAAGATGTTGTGTGTTATCACATCAGACAGTATGGTTACAGTTTTAAGCGCGATAGATTTCCAACACCCTGCGGTATCATGTTTTTCGATCGGCAATGGCAAATGTTGATAAACACCGCCCCAGAGATAGATGAGTATCTACAAAAAAACATTGTGAAGAAGTCCGTGCATATTGGTAATGATGTGTACATAACGGTTGACAATAAATTCCCTGGAGTCAACATTCGTAAATTTTGGTGGTGTGAAGAGTCCCGAATGCCAAAACCTACCCGAAAGGGTGTACATTTAAACTTGAATCAATGGGAGGCCCTGAAAGTTAGTTTCAAAGAGCTGTGTGAAAATAATTTTACGGACGAGGAACCACCCCTGGGTGTGGTCGGCTTAGGAGTGGTGGAGACGTGTGTATAGTTTGTGTCAAACATTTTTTCATTGGCTCGACTGCGAGAACCAATGGTGTAGCGAGCTACATATATATATAAATATAAGGTATCTAACTATTAAGTTATCATACGCGACAACATGGCGGCCCCGAAGATATCGGATGTTTCAGTCGGTTTGACAATGAATTTAGAGTCAAAAGATAATACAGACCCCGAAATATACCTGAAGGCGGGCTATTTAGGTTTGAAACGAAAAATGGTTTTCAAGATGACGTTAAAAGAATGGAGTAGGGTTGTTGATCGTTTCAAGCGATATCTAGGTTGTACAAAACCTACAAAATTTGCCATCAACCCGGAACTCAGTTGTGAACTAGGGACAGCGCGTCAAATAGTACTGCAACGGAAAAACGGTAGACAGCTGGTGATGCCTGAAAAAACTTTTTCCGACCTGACAGCCGTATCGCGAGTTACAAGATCTTTCAAGAGGGGTCGTTATCAAGTGTTCGGATGCCCCCCCTCCAAACTAGGGGGTGCGGTTGAGGATTGGAGTTTGTTAAAATCGGGTCAGACGTGGTATGCGACCCCCGAAGAATGTGTTTCTGCAGCGGAAAATGAAGGTTGGGATCAGCCCGACTGTTACGCGACTCAAGTACGCGTAGAAGGTGTTTACGACGAATCTCAACTCATTTTGCACGAGGATCTTGTTGCCGAAACCGAAAATGTTACACCTCTCGTACCGTGTGCCCTGTGTTTCAAACCTGTACATGCGTCTGAAACTCATTACTGTCCGCCCGAAAATGTCCGGTCGTTAGTCTTGGAAATCTTGGCAGACTTGATCAACACTGAAATTTCAAAATGCGTAACTAGTCAGTGTGACGGTTGTCTCAATGAACGTGGCGGTCAGCTTGAACATACGTGTTTGGGGATTGACTACTGGTTCAACGAACTCAGCTTTGTGGACTTGTATTTTGAAACCTGTTTTCTAGAGGTGAATAAAGAACGATTTTTACAGATAGCCCGATTCGTACCAGAGATTCGTGATCATAGTGAAGAATTGTTTCTACATGGAACCCTGTATTGGAAACCTCAAATCTTAGAATGTGTTCGGACGTTGTCCAAATAACTCTTTTTTTTTTATGATTATTATTTCTTTTCTATATGTATTACATTACACCATTTGTACTTTGATATAATAAAAGATTAAACATTTTTTTAAAAGGTGTTAGTTATTTTGACCCTGGCATATGAAATGGATGTTAGATTAAAGTGGCCGTTTACTTGTATGATATCAGGGCCGACGCAGTCGGGTAAGAGTCAGCTGGTCAGACGCTTGATTCTAGAACTACCCCAAGTTGTCGATCAAACCGTAGATCGCACTGTGTGGTGTTACGGTGTTTGGCAACCCCTGTACGCAGAATTAGCGGGTGTCGTAGAATTTGTCGAAGGGGTGTCGGTTAGCCTAAATCCCAAGGAAAGAACACTGTTGGTCATCGACGATCTAATGGATGAGACGTCCGATAAAGTTTCAAAACTCTTTACTAGAGGGAGTCATCACGAAAATGCTTCTGTCATTTATATTGTTCAAAATCTGTTTCATAAAGGAAAGCACCACCGGACAATTAGTCTGAATGCCCATTACATGATTATATTTAAGAATCCTCGCGATGTGTCGGCTGTGACACAACTAGCTAAACAGATGTATCCGGGGAAAACTAATTTTGTTCGTGAAAGTTACGAAGATGCGACACGGAAACCCTATTCGTATTTAGTTCTCGATTTGAAGAGTACAACTCCAGAACTTTTGAGACTTCGGAGTAGTATTTTCCCTCGGGACAACCCTACAGTGTACGTACCAAAGGTATAAAAAGCAATTGCTTCTAACCCCTTCCTATACATAGTTGCCCTAAAATAGATAATGCACGGTCTAGAACGTCATGCAGAGTTGTTACAAGCACTCAAGCGTTCCAAACCCCGGCAACGATTACATATTATTAAAAATGCGAGTAAACCCGTCATTAACGCATTGTGTGAGTGTTGCCTTAACATCTTGAAAGGTAGAGTTCGACTCTCGTCATACCACAAGAAACGATTGTCGAAACATAAACGTAGCCTAAGACATTTAGTGGACCGTAAAGTCCCGCTGAAACAGAAGAAAAAAATTCTACAGAGGGGCGGTTTTCTAGGGGCCTTGGTAGCACCGCTGGTAGGGGTTCTAGGTAGTGTGCTGCCTAAATTACTTGGGTTGTAATGGAATTTACTAAAAAGATGGCTCTAGTCCCAGAGAGTTTGTTGGAAAATTTGCAAACGCCTAAATCACAGATATTACAACCACCATCGGTGAGAAAAGTTTCGGAATTAGATGGTGAAATACGCCGCATCCTTGAGGACCCCCACTTGAGTGATTCGGAAAAAGCCGAAAAATATACGTCAAACAACAAGGGTTAAGTACTGATACACCGTACAAACAGCCGGCGGCAAAGGCCGAAGATCCAATCATCGCGCCACCACAAACGGAACAGGTGCGGGTTATCCCCCCTGAGCCTCCCTTAAAATCAGACATCATGACTACAGTTCCGAAATCTTTGAAAAATAAGGCCGCACTCTTAATAGAAAAATTATATCAAACACCAAACATCACGTGGGATGATAACGGTACTGTTACTATACAAGGAGGTGTTGTACAGGGTTCAAATATAACCGATCTCGTCAATGATTTGCTACGAAAGAGAAAATACTTTAACCCCATAGGATGGCAAGCACTAAGCAAAGCCTTGTCTACCTATAATTTACCTCAAGATTTGGTAGGTAACGCCGACAGATATCACTACATGAACAACCCGAGCCTTATGGGGACCCCCGGCCGTAAACAACGTCCACGTTCGCGCTCGGTTGATCACACACCTGAAAGTAGATGGATGAGGGGGTATATAAATGACACACCGAAAGCCGGTCGCGGCCTTGAATCCACCCCTACACGATCTAAAACACGCCGAAGGCAGGGCACCCCTGACTGGTTACCTTACCGGGCCAAATGAGACCCCAGGTAAATGAAATTTTGACAAAGATTTATTATAACCCCGAACACCCCGCTGGATATGGGGGTATGCACAAGCTTCATAGATATCTTAGACAGACCAAACAACCAATCCCTCTTAAAGATATCAGGGAGTGGTTAATGTCCCAAGAAGCTTACACTAAACACGTAATGCCACGGAGACATTACAGACGTGATAGAGTCTATGTACACGGGATTGACCATTTGTGGCAAATCGATCTTTGCGATCTTACGTCATTGAAAGAACATAATAGTGGACATACGTTCCTATTATGCGTCATAGATGTTTTAAGTAAATATGCATGGGTGTACCCGATGAGAAATAAGAGCAGTAAAAGCGTTGTCTACGCCTTCACCCACATTTTGAAAAGCTCGCAACGAAAGCCTATTACTATACAAACGGACAAAGGTACGGAGTTTTTGAACAAATCCTTTCAAGCTATGCTCAAGAAACGGGGTATAGGGTTTTATGTTAGTCAAAATGACGATATCAAGGCGGCTATAATTGAACGCTTTCTGAGAACATTGAAAAATCGATTGTTCCGCTACTTTACGAAAAATAACACGTACCGTTACAGGGACGTTTTACAAAAGCTAGTCAAGGGCTACAACAATGCGAAACACCGTAGCATACAAATGGCCCCGGCTAATGTGACACCGGCCAACCAAGATAGAGTGCTCGACGTTCTTTACAAAAAGAAACCACACGAAAACAAAAGAGAGAAATACACATTAAATGTTGGTGACTATGTGCGAATATCCGGGTCTAAACATCCGTTTAAAAAAGATTATTTGGGGTCTTACAGCGAAGAAATATTTCAAGTGGTTCAGAGATTGCGCCGGGATCGAGGCTTGTATAAAATAAATGACCTACAAGGTGTTGCGGTAAAAGGTACATTTTATCGTGAAGAACTGATCAACGTTATACCACCTAAACATTACGATATCGAACAAGTCATTTCTAGAAAGACGGTACGCGGTTCAAAATATATATTAGTTCGGTGGAAAGGTTATGGTAAAGCCTTTGATAGTTGGGTAAAAGCGTCGGATATCCGTCGAAAATGACAACGTTAAACCCTCGAGTTCACAACCGGGCCCGTACGTTTTTACAAGAGGTAAAGAGACCCAACTGCGATGACGCATTGTGTGAGTTGTTTCTTTATATATTCACGGGGCTCCTCATACTGGCTATAATAATTGTTGAAATTTCGAATACCGTGATGCTAAACAAAGAGTTAACGATTAACAATTCATCGAGGTTGTAATATTTTTACTTAAAAGGGGGTGTATACCGTCCAGACCAACCCCACAACTCCCAAACGACAATCGTATCAGACAAGTCAGAATTAGACAATCATGTCCGAAAGAGAAAGTTTCTATTTAATATTACCTTCAAATAGTAGTGAAAGATATTTTTCTAATAATAAGATTAGTCATTATACTACCAAATTAGCAAAACCAATTCAATTAGAAGGCGCATGGACATGTTCCCTCGTGGAGATTCACTACCCTTGCAGCTGGAATAAAATCTTTATCCAAGATTGTTGGCTTTCATACAGGAGTAAGACTGGAAATGAGGGGCCGCACCGTTTACGTTTTGCGGTACCCGACGGGTACTACGACACAGGTAATGACATAATCAACCACCTTAATAAAGCTGCTTTGGAAGTTGGAGCGTCGCTATCTATTATGAAAGATACCGATGGGCATATATTATTACTTTTGGGAAAAGACGGCCGAAAAGTACATTTATCTACCAATTTGGCCAGAATATTTGGTTTCATGAAAGAGAATGAATTTACAAGCAGTGTGAAAAGTGATGCAAAGGTCGATTTAGATTCCAATTTTCACAATATTTTCATTTACACGGATATTATTGAAAATCAGTTGGTCGGGGATAAAAGCGCCCCATTATTACGGGCAATACAAGTTGACCTGACTAAACCCTTCGGTTCGGCAGTCTATAAAACCTTTGACACCCCATATTATATACCAGTTAGTCAGACCTACATAGACACCATTGAACTCGGTCTTTACACAGAATTGGGGAAATTAGTGCCATTTGAATTTGGTGTAGTTTTAGTTAAATTACACTTTAGACGCGAAGAATAATGACATGTCTTCACCCTTATAGGTGTGATGAAACCAAAGTACGTCGTTATTATCTAAGTCAAACGGGTGAAGGCTTTCCTGTATACAGCGGTACCCCTTATCAGAAAGGATACGGTGTCGGTTCAGTTCTATCAAGCTTATTTAGAGCTGCAACCCCTCTCTTAAAGTCTGCCGCCCGAACTGTTGGAAAAAAAGCGTTAACTACGGGGTCGAATATTATTGGCGATGTTCTTCAGGGTAAAAATTTAAGGACCTCCGCTAAACACCACTTGCTGCAGGCGGGTCGGGATCTAGGCACAAGGGCACTTAGTTCTATAAGACACTCTACACCACGTGGTTCGGTCAAACGTGTAAAAAATAACAGAGGAAAGAACAAGAAGAGACGAAAAAAAGCAGCCCTAGACATATTTAGCTGATATCCAGATCCCTTTAGGCGTTCAAAAAATGATCGATCCTAGATCATGTGAATGTGTATCCACAGGGTTAGAATTATTTTCACACCCAAATACCAAAATAGATATCGAAAGTGGAAAATGGCACGAATATCACCCTATATCTAATCTAGACAGTGGAGCCCCTCTTGAATTTTACATGTCGGGGTCCGGGGATGAATATCTTGATTTGGCACAAAGTTTTTTTACCGTCCGGGCCAAAATAACCAATGCCAACGGTACAAATATAGCAGACGACGCTAATGTAGGTCCTGTGAATAATTTCTTACACAGTCTGTTTAGTCAAGTCGACGTAACCCTAAATGGAAAGAGAATCTCTCAGCCTGCCTCCGTCAATCCCTACCGTTGTTATCTGGAGAACCTCCTCAGTTACGGCAGTGACGCCCAAAAATCTCACCTATTATCGTGCATGTGGCGTTTAGACACCCCTGGACAATTCGACAGTCATGATGTATCAGACGCGGGGGGTAATACCGGGTTTAAGGGTAGATCCAGATATTTTTCATCGAGCAAGACGGTGGACATGGTTGGAAAGTTACACTTGGACTTGTTCAGTCAGAATAAATACTTACTTAATGGCATTGATCTTAGAGTTAGAATGGTGAGGTCTAAAGATGCTTTTTGTCTCATGGCAGACGCCGATGCCTTCAAAGTAGTCATAGAAAAGGCGTCACTTTTTATCCGGAGATTAAAACTGAACCCCTCGGTTATCGTGGCACATGGCGCAGCTCTGATGAAACGAAATGCCGTTTACCCTATTCGACGTGTAGATGTAAAAAGTTTTACCATACCTGCAGGGAATCGTAGTTTGGATAAAGACAATCTGTTCTTGGGGCAAACGCCTCGTCGAGTTCTTGTGGCATTTGCGAGTAACCAGGCATTTTCAGGTAGTGTGGAACATAATCCCTTCAGGTTGCAAAATTTTGACATTAACCATATATCACTCCAGGTTAACGG
The DNA here is from genome assembly GCF_932274485.2 of Patella vulgata. Classification (NCBI taxonomy): domain Eukaryota; kingdom Metazoa; phylum Mollusca; class Gastropoda; family Patellidae; genus Patella; species Patella vulgata. The sequence goes on along the minus strand of NC_065886.2, from coordinate 9,487,976 downwards.
TGAAGATGTTTTCGCTAAGCCTTTGACCCCCAATTTCAGCGAAGCTTTGGGGTTTGGATATACAAGATCATTCAATACATTATTTTCGGGGACGTCTAGCCTTTTTCAAGACAAGGGTCCTGTAATTACCCTGAATGCTTACCGAAAAGGTTTCTGCATATTCTGTTTCGATTATACCCCAGAACTCTCTGACGACAACACAGTACATCTAACCAAAACGGGTAATGCTAAACTCGAAGTTCGATTCGGGACCCCCTTGCCGTCCACTGTGAACGTAATTCTATACAGCGAGTTTGAAAATAAGATCGAGATAGACAGTGCTCGAAATGTTATAACAGACTTTTGAGATGAATACAGACCAGCTGACGACTATTTTGAAAAGTGACCCCCATACAGCCGCTTATTTTCGAGGGGTATTTGCTCGGGATAAGCTACCCAGGACCCTACAACCAGGCGTGTACATTTACAATTCTCATACCGCCAACAAAATAGGGGAACATTGGTTACTTCTTTATGTGGGCAGTCAAGGGGTGGAATATTTCGACTCTTTCGGGTTCAAGCCTTATCACGGCAATGTCATGCACAGGGTTAAAAAAACGGGGTTGCCTCTGTTATATAACAAACGTCGCCTGCAAGGATTGTTCAGTGATGTTTGTGGGCAATATTGTGTCTTTTACGCCTATCACCGCTGCAGGGGTAAGAGTATGAAAAGAATTGTAAATACATTTTCTCGAAACCACCGTGAGAATGACAGATATGTCCATCGTTTTGTTGCTCTTAGATTTAAAATGTAAATGTCCATACCTATATAACCACCCCTTCAAGCTAAAATGTAACTCTAGATGCTGAATAGATGAATAAAATGATTTTTTTAGAAAAAACAAAACAAATGGTTTTTCTTTTTTTATATCTTTTATATATCGTATATACACAGGGTTATCAACAAATGGTGTTACAATATACGAGATTACAGTTACAAAAAAAAAACATTATTCATTTTGTTTGACGAAATCCATAAGGCATTGTATCGTAAGAATCCTTAATTTCTACGCGTTTATCGTAATTGAATGATAAGGTTTTTGACTTCTCTTTCATAGAAACCACAAACACTTTACTGCGGTGGAAAGCTTTCGGGTATGTGACTTTGACCTTACGGCAGTGGTCATGTACTAATTCAACAAACGTTCGAAACTCGATACGTTGACTGACATCATGGTTAAACGTAATACCTTTAGATTTTATGGTGTAAGAGATTTCACGTGTTTTTTTATTTTCTATTTTCAAAGCGTAGGATTTGGGGGCGGTAGCGACGTATTCAAGTATATGGCAGTCAGGGTCTATTTCGTCCGTAAGTTCACCTAAATAAACCCCGGTTTTTACAGGGGTATCATTGGCGGTCTCTGTGAAAATGATGGAATCGGTATCAAAATACAGAACCCGATGGTTCAATTTATCTAAATATTCGTACAGTTTCATACGTCCGTAAGCGGCGGTGAAAGCCCCTATAGGTACATTTACGTGAGGGGCGACAGGGACAAGATCTTGGCGGTCTGTATATTGGACCAAGACCATTTCTTCATTGAGAATTTCGATATTTTTGACAATCTTTGTGCCGTCATAAAGATAATCATAGAAGACGGTTGGGTCGTGCACGAGGGCAGCGTGTACCCTTGTATCTGTTCGTTCAGCGAATTTTCCCCATAAACTATTTAAGCAGATCTTTGATACATATCGTAGCCCGGGGTTTTTAGATATTTTATTTGCTTCGAGAGTAATGTTTTCGTGTTGTTCGTAAGCTTTAATATACGCCGCCCGTTTTCGTTCGAGATCCCCCCAATCGATATGACAACACGTATCTAGATTATCACACGAGGTACACGCAGGATTAAGCGCGTTTGGATACCCTGAACTCTCTTGTTTAATTTTGAGAAACATATTGATATATTCGCTGAACAGGTCTTTTTCGGGTAGTTGGTCAAATATATCCTTTTCAGGTATATCCTCGTAATTGTCTTTAATTGTGGGGATATGGATATCGTAGTCTTTCTGATCAAGCTGAGCATCGTTGCTGCAATATCGGCGCGTGTGTGGGAAATTCCACACCTCGAAAATTTTAACCAGGCTGTAACCTTTTTTAATTGCGGCGATAACTTCAAATATAACCCAAGTCCCCGTCAGCGCCCTATCGTCGTCATTGTGAGTACACGGCTCTTTGTTTCGGTTCAAAGCGCATTTAGAACACAGTGGAAACAGTAGCTTACCGTTAGCCCTAAACGGTAGGACTGGTATATATAAGGAGCGGGGTGGTAGAATTTGACATTTAACGAAACCTACATAATTCTCCAAAATATCGAAGTCACGCAGAATAAGCATTGGATGTCCGACCGGGTATAGCATTCTCTTATTCACAAAAGGGTAAAGCGACGTGAAATCCAGGTAACGAATTCTTTCGTTTTCACGGGCCTTGTGATAAAATTTCAATAAGTTCGTCCTCCCTCCATAGAAGGCGTCACGTACTTGCAAGGGTTCTGTCAAGGTGGGGGTGCACGCTTCAAAGGCTAAAAACATAGGGGTATTTGTGAGACGCTTGTATTCGCATTCCCATATACATCGAATACGTCTGGTCGGAGTCTTCAACCTCTCCAAACGGGCCAGGTGCTCCTCGTACAATGCGGCCATGGTTTTGTTATTGTATGGGGAGGGTTGATCTCTGTTTTTGATACAGAGACACCCGTGGAAAACGCAGCCTAAATATTCGATACACACCTCGATGTTATTTTCCATATACCAACCATCTACAGACATATTGAAAATGACCTTTTCACCACCGTTACGGGCGTGTTGTATATGACGATTTTCAACATATTCAAGATATTGCATGTACCGTATACATGAATTTGAATATTTGCGTGCGGATACATACTGACCCTGGGGCTCTATAGCTATCGTGAAGGGGGGTAAGAATTTTCGCCGATAGACGAGGTTACACAAGGATGCAATCGTAATAGCCTTTTGAAATGGCGATATTTTGGTTAATTCCATGAAAAGCTTTCTATAGCTAGCCGCGCCTAACCGTAGAAGATCAACATCCGCTTTACAGTATCGCACCAATTCAAACTTAGCGTCAAAATGATTGTTTAGAAGCACCCGCTCATTATACCATTTCATGACCTTATCGCGATCACTAGGGGACATAGATGACGTTTCGTAAAAACTTATCGAGGGCATTACGCCTTTATATTCCAGATTTTCGGGTTTAAGGAATGCATACGGAAATATACCCTTCGCAACAGGTAAATCAAATGTTTTGCTAAAATCTGCAAGTTTCATATGCATAAACGCTAGGCTATCTAAAAAACGTATATTACCGGGTATAGTCATACAAATGATTTTAGACCCGTTTGCAATGATTTCCGGTAGAATTCTAGTATGTGTGACGAAATATCTCAATACAAATAGGGCATCGAAAGCTTGACTGTTATGGGCTATGAATCTGGAATGCCTGTGGGTTAGAACGGTCGTTTTTTTACCTTCGAGGTCGACATTTATTTCGGTCTGAATTATCCAACGGCAAAACTCTGCAACGCAATATTTACCATAAAAAATCCACTCTCTCTGGGAGTTTTTTAAGTTACAGCCGACACACGGCGCGTTAATATCTATCTCCAAACATAAAGGACACACGCGATGAGCAATGCATAATATAGGAACGTGTATATTATCTTCATCCAAAATAGTCTCAAAGTCATAAAAAACAAAATATTTGATAGTCTCACCTTCAACCTCCTCTGATAACCGTTTCATATAGCATCTATGATTAGGCTTGCACAGTTGCATACAATTACGACATTTGTGCACGTCACAGGTGTGCTTATTAATCGCATCCTCTTCGTGGGTGTCTATTGTTGTATAACACTTTAAGCACGCCCTATATTTCATACACGTCGACACTGTGTATAACGGAACATTTTGGTTATGTCTCTCCAAACACTTTTTGCCTCTAAAATAACGGTGACAAAGTTCACACTGTATTCGCGGCCTATCCAGAGGGCAGGCCACTAATTGCCTGCAGCTTCGACATAGCGCTTTACACACATGGTTATTCTTATTAGAATATGGTTTTTCACACCCTGAACAATAGTATGAACGATTAAATAAGCTGTTGATTTTCTTTATATAGTAGAAATGTTTTTCCATTAAATACAGCCTTAAAACGGGCACATTGGGGTCCGCGTCACCCCTGAATATGATACAGTTGGCCGCCTGTCCATCATAGATGAGAATTTGATATTCAGCTTTTAAGTGTTCTTGAAATATACACCATTCAGGTCGACCTGCGGCTACTAGCGGGTTAACATTGAATTCTTGATACATTTCCATAGCCATGTCAATCTGCAGTGGCCTTTTCGCATAGGTGGCAGCTACACGTTTGTAATGTTTAGTTTCTTCGGCTGTTGGGGAAATTTTCTTATGATAAGAAATTTCGTTCATACCCAGGACTATAGATTGCCCAAAACAAGTTTGATAACCAGCGTTGGCTACGGGGGATATAAATGTCCGTTTTTTTCCACTCATAAAGGCCTCGTTCAAAATCGCCTTATTTGCTGAAAAACCCCCCTTCTTTAGATGCAACGTAGGTAACGGTTATAGAGGTTTGATCGTCTATAACGAGGGTTTTTTTTGACTGCATAACTTTCGCAATTTCATCCAAAATTAATTCCAAAGTTAGTTCACTGTAAGGCCTAAACGCAATATATATTGGATTGTCCAAATCAGGGTGATTTAATTGTATTCTTACCCTCTCGTTTGGTTGTACATTGAAATTTTCTCTAACGGTCGCTAATATCTGAGTGAATAGTCTCTCTAGCCAATCGGGAGTAGTAGGGTCATCCGTGTTTATAATTTCCAGACGTAGCAATTCGGAATGTATGTTAAATTTCCTTGAAAACCGTTGTTCCACCGAAATCAGCCTTACTAAATCTTCGCCGCCACGGCCCTCTTGACAAATCTTTAAAAAAAAACAAAAAAACGGGAGTTGGTTATTTTAAAAAAAAAAAACCGGTGGGGTTAACAAATCGAGAATATCGACTACCTCCCCATCTTTTTCTTCACACGCCTTAGCAACTAAAGATTTGAACTTAGAAGGGGTTGCTATGTCACTCGTTAATAGAGCAATTAAGGGATCGTGATGTTCGCTTTCTGTAGACGAATTAGGTTCCCCATTATTTTGAGTATCGTGTAAAGTTTTTTTGCTCACCTGTGCCATGTCAATGTCACTATCGTCATCCGAAAATAATACAGGACTATCCAGTTGGCGATGACCCCTTTCACACCTTTCGTCCTCCGTGTCGTCATCTGTGTCGGCGTCAGACCGCTGGTGTTTAGTCCCCGCTCTTTCATTATGATTACTTGTTTGATTTTCAATCTCGGCCCTGTCTAAAGTTTCGCTAATTGCCAGGACTTGACTCGGTGTCCAAAATTCAAATTCATCTGTAAGCCCTATTATTTCATGCCATTCAGCGTCTGTGTAGTTTTCAAACGGGTCCATCTTAAAAGAAAATAGATAATTTTGTTTTTTTAATTACTAATCGTGTCGGAGCCGGTAAGTATTATTATTAAACATACATTATGCAAGAACATTATGTTAAAATGGTCCCGAAGTGTATATATTAATGTTAAAAACAATTTAAAATTAACAATAATAATAATAACATAATAATTTTAAAAAAAAACACAAACAAAAAAAAAAAAAAATGGAGCTTATGTATTAAAGGAGAGATAATGTTAGCAAAAGCCCCGATTGAAAACGTATAAAAAGGGGGATAACTCTCTTTTTTTTCTATTTCCGGGGTAAATAAAGTTAGCAAACGTCTCGGATCGAAAACGTATAAAAGGGGGATAACTCTCTTTTTTTCTATTTCCGGGGGAAATAAAGTTAGCTACCGCCCCCAGATTGAAAACGTATAAAAGGGGGGGGGGGATAACTCGCTTTTTTCAAAGATTTCAAGCGCGAGTCTATTTCCGGGGATAAATAATTAAAAAAAAAAAATTAATAAAAAAAAAAGATTAAAAAAGAATAATAATAATAATAATAACATAATAATTTAAAAAAAAAAAAAACACAAACAAAAAAAAAAAAAATGGAGCTTATGTATTAAAGGTGAGATAATGTTAGCAAAAGCCCCGATTGAAAACGTATAAAAAAGGGGGATAACTCTCTTTTTTTTCTTTTTCCGGGGTAAATAAAGTTAGCAAACGTCTCGGATCGAAAACGTATAAAAGGGGGATAACTCTCTTTTTTTCTATTTCCGGGGGAAATAAAGTTAGCTACCGCCCCCAGATTGAAAACGTATAAAAGGGGGGGGTAACTCGCTTTTTTTCAAAGATTTCAAGCGCGAGTCTATTTCCGGGGATAAATAATTAAAAAAAAAAAAATTAATAAAAAAAAAAAAGATTAAAAAAGAATGATAATAATAATAATAACATAATAATTTAAAAAAAAAAAAACACAAACAAAAAAAAAAAAAAAATGGAGCTTATGCATTAAAGGTGAGATAATGTTAGCAAAAGCCCCGATTGAAAACGTATAAAAAGGGGGATAACTCTCTTTTTTTTCTATTTCCGGGGTAAATAAAGTTAGCAAACGTCTCGGATCGAAAACGTATAAAAGGGGGATAACTCTCTTTTTTTCTATTTCCGGGGGAAATAAAGTTAGCTACCGCCCCCAGATTGAAAACGTATAAAAGGGGGGGGGGATAACTCGCTTTTTTCAAAGATTTCAAGCGCGAGTCTATTTCCGGGGATAAATAATTAAAAAAAAAAAATTAATAAAAAAAAAAAGATTAAAAAAGAATAATAATAATAATAATAACATAATAATTTAAAAAAAAAAAAACACAAACAAAAAAAAAAAAAAATGGAGCTTATGTATTAAAGGTGAGATAATGTTAGCAAAAGCCCCGATTGAAAACGTATAAAAAAAGGGGGATAACTCTCTTTTTTTTCTATTTCCGGGGTAAATAAAGTTAGCAAACGTCTCGGATCGAAAACGTATAAAAGGGGGATAACTCTCTTTTTTTCTATTTCCGGGGGAAATAAAGTTAGCTACCGCCCCCAGATTGAAAACGTATAAAAGGGGGGGGGGGGTAACTCGCTTTTTTCAAAGATTTCAAGCGCGAGTCTATTTCCGGGGATAAATAATTAAAAAAAAAAAATATATAGTTTCAGGGCCTAACCATATGTAACAGAGTCGTTTAATTATTATGACCGGAATAATTCTAAATGGACAGATATATGTATTACGGTATAGCCATGCCCCATATTTATAACACATACCTATTTTGAAATAAATTATAATCTAATGGAGACAACGCGGTTAACAAAAAAAAATTAATATATTTCAGAAAAAATACTATTACCTCAAAAAGAGATTAATAAAATTTATAATAATTTTCCCACCCTAGCAGCTTGGTTTTGTTTACGATACGGTTAAGAGCACGAATAATATATCCAATGACCGGATTATTAGTCCCCAAATGTTTTCATAGCATCTAGACTAATATTTTTGGAATATTTTTTGGCATGATATCGAAAACAAAAAAAAAAAATCTTACATAATGTATCTTTAAAGAATAGGCTTACCATGATTTTTTCCGAATGTGTCCTATAATGACGACGTGTATACTCAAAGACAACGTCTCACGAGTTGGGTGTTGTTGCTACTTCAAAGTCCACGGAGCTCAATGACGTTAAAACGACCGTCGCATTTTTGGTCAACAAACCATGAGAGCCTTCCATGATTGGTTAGTATGGGTCACGTGGTTGTTTAGCGCCAACTTCTGACCAGTGTCTTTGTCTCGTAAAGGGTCGTTAATCCTTTAGTTCCAGTCGACAGAGTAACTACAATGTCTGACGGTAAACCCCACGACTGAAAGGTGTTATAATTATGGGGACGCGTAGTGGTGTCACGCTGTCCTTAAGGTAATCACATCAAATAGTGCTGGTTGACTGATTTAACATAGTACTCTTTAGAAATGCCCGCGACAGTCCGAGCAATCGTTTTTATAAAACTTTTTAAAATAGCGGAGACACACCACCAATTTTTTTTTAAAACTCACTTTACAGCGTTTGTTCAGTTTTAATGTATTTCATTTTTAAAAAGAAAATTTTAAAAACAGTTCTCGAACCCTCAATTTGCAGTTGGTCATAAAATTATGCTATACCCTTTAAAAACAGCCGTACTTATGAAAATTGTCACTTCGACTTGTGGCTGAAAAGAATACAACACCAAAACAGAAAGACTTGACGAAAAAAAACTATACAAGAAAAGACAAATAATTTAAAATGTAAGTTACTTTTTTTTCTTTTTCTTTCAAAATTATGATTCAAAACCTACTTTACAAAAAAAAAAAAAAAATCTGTAATCGTTAGACTGAAAGCATGGGGGTGGGGGTGAGGGGGGGGAGATGAGGGGGGGGGGGGCCTTAGACCCTACATAATTTGAAGCTTTTAAAGAGGCATAACATTGTATGAGTACGGTATGATTTGACGATATATTCGGTCTAAAAAAACATTTTCAAACTATTTAATTTATCATAATTTGGCTATAATGCATCTTGTATGGATTAACAACGATACGTGCAACTGTCGTTGGATACCGTTGTTGAATTCGTTGCATAAACACGATTTTTGACCGTGATGTGGGCCGAACCCTTGGCAAGACAGGTGCTTAGTCGTCCGGATAGGCCGAAAACAATGCAGAACTCCATGGGTACATAGTCATGTACGCGTAAAAGATCGATATAAGCGTTAACCCTTCACCCCACACCCTGCGACCTAAATATTTTACGGTGAAAATATCTTTAATATTATATTTTTTTTTGTCTTTTTTTTAAGGTATGCAATTGCTGATGTAAGAAATTTTATATTATCAACCATTAGCCTGATTACGGCGACATTGGCACCATATGCACCGTCCTTAGGCACGCCTGATGTTGTTATACAATTACGGGGTATTTTGGCAGACGCAGACGCTTTGTTGTCGACCCACAACCCGTTCATCCCAACTAGACCAGCCACGCCTAGCCAGGAAAAAGAAACGTAAGTTTTTTAACTACTTGTATGGTGTTTCGGTAGAAAGGAGGGTGGGGTGGGGGGGGGTCGCCGCCACCTTTGCAATGAGAGTCTTGTCTGTATCGGGTTGCCCATTCAAGGATGTTCAGTCAAGCAGACTGTACTTTACAGGTCACACGTGTTTGTTTGTTTGTGGTTTCTAAGTATCGATTCTTGAACGTAGTTTTGTTTTGAACGACACCAATATAGCCTATGGCATTAATTTAGGTATAGGAAACAAACAGTGAGGCAGTTAAACGTCTCACTCCATTTCACCTCCCACCATTTGAAGATGCTTGCGTGTATACCCTCCGACCCCACACCCACACACCTCGTCGTCAATACCTAAATGAAATGTAATATGGGGTGGGGGGGGGTAAAATCCTACTGTTCTACTCCTAACGTGGGCTTAGGAAGGACCTGGCATAAGACAGACCGTGTGCTATGAGTGAAATTTTGTCCGGGTACCCCGACTACGACCTACTCCTATATCCTTTTCCGACGGTCAAGGGATCTTTTACATGCACGACAATGGGTACACACGTCACCTCAGTTTTTCGTCCCATCCGGACGACTAGACGGCCGTCCTTGGCTGGACCACCGACCTGAATCACAGGCAATGGGGAAACCCCTCCAGAAATCGGGGTGACCTTTCTCAGCCAATGCTAGGGATCGAACACCCGACCTCTAGGCTAGCGAACCCAAGACTGTAATCAACGCTATTCTTATAATATTAATAATATTGCTTTATTTACCTGATACCTATTTGTTTTGTTCTTTTCTGCAGATTGTTAGCATACACTGACTACATATTGGCACGTTTGAGGTTGGTGGCCGACACAAATCCGGGGTTCAAGAAGCCAATGGATATTTTAGAGACTTACAGGGAATTGGCCGACTGGAACTCACCGGCACTTTAAAATGTAAATCAAAAATAAAAAAAAAATATTGAAAAAAAAAAAACAAACATTGTTAGCTTCTTACTTGTCACTAATTGAAAAATATAGAGGAATGAAATGGGGGGGGGGGAGAGGGGCACGTTGGGGGTGAAGGGGGGAGGGGGGGTGTAACTAATTGAAGAATATAGAGGAATGAAATGGTGGGGGGGGAGGAGGGAGGGGGGGGCTCTGGGGTGAAGGGGTATGTGGGAGAAGGGGGGTAACTGAGTGGAAGGGGGGGGGGGCAACCCCTGATAAACAATCGCAACCCAATCAATGGTCAATCTTAACGTTAACCCTTAACGCTAGACCACGCACGACCTGACCTCAGCACGAACCCCTATAAAGACAACCCCACCCCACTCACTCCCAATAATCAATGCGTGACCTCCAGCTAACCTCGTAACAGAAGTCAAATGAGGTCAAAGGATAAACAAGAGTTCATTATAACAATACCTATTTATCTATATTCATATACCCATTGTTCGGATAACAATACCCCTATTCAATCTAGTGAATAGATCAAAGGCGTCAACTCTCCTTGGTAAAAATATGGCTAGAAGGCCACAGATACTACTCATATTTTACACTTTCTATCACTTCAATTTGTCTTTTATTGTGTCAATGTTCTATTTTTTTATAAATACTATTTATATCGCGAGATGGGAATGAATTCTACGTTGTACAGAACAGGTTGTTCCTTGATATGCGATATCTTTACAGACTTATAAGCTCGTGGATCTTCCTGGTATGTGATATCTTTACAGACTGGCCTAGATTTAAACGGATTTAAACATGCGCGAGATTTTAAAATTTAAGAATAAAGGGCACACGTGGTTGCCACTATGATGAACGACCTATGCTAAATGTTCAAACATCATAACATCGCCATAAATAAAGTAAAATGAATGAAATTTTCAATTTAGTATTTTTTCATTATCTATATTTGAACTATTATAATAAGAACGTCCAGCTTTTAATCTAAATCTTACATAATGCATCTTTAATAAATAAAAAGACTGCTAATTGTTTCGCTATATTCGTAAATTTGAATTACAACTGACATTTATTTAATAAAATATATTGTTAAAAACAAACAATAGTTAATGATTTTATTACAATTGTTATGATGGAATATAAAGTACAGTGAAAATATGATCAAAACATTCAATTAAAGTTACTAATTAATAATTTTCAGACAAGTGCGCGATTTCAAGTAAGAAATTAAGCAAAGAGAATTAAAAGTACTTATATGAAGTAATATTATCATTCTTTTTGTGTTTGTTTTCAGTATAGCATCGTTGATAAAATTTCGCAGAAAACAAAATACTAGATTTATACAATAGAGGTCCCACAGTGTGGTGTTAGCTGTTTGGCACCAATAAAAAATGTTGTATTGAGCGTGGTAATCACACTATACCATATACAAGATGTATATCAGGATAATTGTATATCGACTAGTCGACAATTTGATGTAAGTATGTGACGTAATTATATACAGGATATTGAGTTCATAAAATCAGTTACAGAGTTATTCTATAATCTACTCAATGTTAAAGACATATACTTGGATAATTCATTATAACCTACTCAATGTTAATACAAGACATATATTGCTTTATATAAGACTATTGAGATAAACTAAAGTTAAATATCTGGTAGTCAAAAAGGTGATGTAATTGTAAACTAAATATTATACACAACCAGCTACAGAATTCTTCATTCAACCACATACCAACAAATTGAAACAAACTATATTCTGTTTCTGATATTTATATAGGTGGGATCTGAAATATCGAATGTTTAAATACAAAATAAAATGTTTTAAAAAATGTTTACTTTGTAAATAATTATTGGTGGTTGTTTTATCTGGATAGCTAAACAAACTACTAACTACATATTACGGGTTATATTTCCAAAGCTAATTTAAAATTTGGAATTACCAAATGGATCTCGACCGGGTGGTATTACTCCTTCGACGGGATTTCTGTATAATCCCCAGAACACATCTCGGCATTCTTCGATACATTCCGGTAGTTTTCAAAGAATAATTAGATAGATAGTAAGGGTTAGCCCAGCTATTACAAGATGACCGGTCCAATATATTCTAGTTTTTAAATGGACATTTAAAGCTTATGGATTCTACACAGTGGGATTAGAAATTAGTCTGCTATTCCACAATGTCATTTTTTTCGGATAATCATATCTATATACTTGCCATAGTCACGGGTAAATACAAAACATTGTTATTTACAGAACGCGAAGGAGAGAGAAATCGATACCAACTAGGTCAGTTTGATACTAACATGCAGTTCAGTTTTATTTCAATACTTTCGCTTAAGTGCAGGTTTCTTTAGCAGTTGGAGAAACACGGAGGTTCCGGGGAAAACACACGATGTTATAGGCAGGCGACCCTATTTGGGATCGAACTTATTGACAGACCATTCGACTACCGAATCCTCCTCCTATATTTACTCAATGCACATTACCTCCCATTCTGTTACTAGCTGTGTTATCAACATTAGTAGAATTCTGAATCAATTCTTGATATGTTCCTTCAGTTGGATTTCTTTCACTAAATTCTAGACCATCATATGTCGACACTATTTATAGAAAAATATTGAATGAATGACACATCTCTATATTTGTTTTCGATTTTATCAAGCATCATCACATACCATTAAATTTAACTGTTTTTGGTTCATCTGTTTAAACCTCTAAACAAAGTATTGACAAGAAAACACAAATCATATGTTAGTCATGTGAACTCCTCAAATAATTCCACAAGACATTAAACAATTTACTTATTATAAATCGCCACCCCCAGTCTGACGGCCCTATCTCTCTCAGAGCATTACACGATCTTTTTTCTTTCTAGTTTGGTTTGCTTTTATAATCGTCTGTTAATATGTATTTAGGACGCGCCCATGAATTATATGTTTAGGGCCAGTGTGTAACATTTTGACTTGTCATCATCAACAATGGGAATCCGGAATAAAAATGTCAAAGATTTAGCGGGGCCTACGAACCCTGGAGATACTGCTACGTGTATTTTAATTATCAATATACTTACTTAGACCATTATTATCAAAACCAGTAATGGTTGGTTGTCTGAAACAGGAATATGTGACATTTTTATATATTTATTTTCTACAATTCATTATATTAATAGTTAAGTCAATAGTTCAGTATAAAGAGTTCCTCATTATGACCAATGGGCTTTTCAAGAAAACGTAGTGAATAGATGTTAAACATGCATTATGCAAGAGCTAAATCTGCCTATTACAGGTCTTTCTTTAGGCCTGAAATGTTTTCTAAAGTATTAATTAGACATTAATTAACTGATCCAGGCCTTAATCAACTCTCGATGGCATCAGATTTCTCCGATATTAAATAGATTAGAATGGTTCAGCGATACTTTGATTTAATCAAATATGGAGGACAGAGACTTAGCTTCGATCAACCAGTACGGTGGTTGAAATTATTGCACACGTCTGTCAAACCTTCAAAGGCTAATATCTTCGCTTGCAATAGAGTAATTTGAATGAAATTTTCAAATTATTCCCTTTACATCATCTACTTTCGAATTATTATAGCAAGAATGGCTAGTTCTTTATCTAAATATTACATAATGTATCTTTAATACACGTGAGTGAATATATTTAGATGATATTCCTATCCATGGATATGCATTTCTTTGATACAAAATATTCTAACGTTTTATCGTATACAGTTAATTAATAAGCAATTATAAAACTTTGGTGTCAGGTAGAATTATCATAGAATGACTTACCTGGTAGTTGGGATTTCACTACCTGAAATTATTCATATTAAATCATTATAGTGTATACCATAAAAATTATACATAATGTATATTCACTGATGGCTTTAATAATGTTATTGTTCGCACTCTAAAAAGTGATATTTCCACATTTATTTCATAGCTTAAATTTATTTTGTATCTGAATGTTACACTAATAAGCAATATTCTACGTTAAAAATAATTGTAAAAATCGTTTTACCTTTTAGTAGTTGTTGATTTTGCCGTCGGTAATATATGGTAGATAGAACAGCTAATATTAACAAGATGATTACAAGCGCCAACATCACCGATAAACCAACAACAAGACCATCTGGACTTTCGTTTTTAACATCACTGTCTGAGGAAACTTATCCAGAAGAAAATAAAATAGTTATACAAAATTATTCAACGGTAGACCAACTTTTAAGAATTCCACACGTGGAATAACAGTTCAAAAATAGTTATACACAATTATTATACAATATTAAAAATTATTCAACGGTAGACAAACTTTTAAGAATTTCACGCGTGGAAAATACAACTGATGGACGTTTGCTATTTAGATATGGTTTCATTTTATATTTTAAATTACAATTTCGTTCGATTTTAGTAAATTTAAATATCTTAAAGGGGCATTATGGGAGATTAGATAAAGAGCTGACAGTTCTCGCTATAATAGTTAAACAAATAGATAGCGTACAGAGAATATACTGAAAATTGCTTCACTCTGAACCGAGATATTAGCAATTGAATTTTAGGCCTTGTCTCGATCTTCATTACTAAAGTCGGTACAATAAAAACCAAAGTCTCGATTATTCATTTTGACGCTAAATCATACATCATAAAATGTATTCAAATCCATTAAGCATCGCAGGTTAGCGATGACATCGATCTGGATCGTGAGTAACTAACGTACGAAAATTAAATAGTAGCTAGCTTTCTCTGCAGGTAGGATGGGACTGTCGTTCAGGTTGGGTCTGGATATGTTAATTAATAATTTGGATAACATTTCTGGCCTAAAGAAAGACCTGCAATAGGCAGATTTAGCTCTTGCATAATGCATGTTTAACCATTCTTACCTTTCTTCATAGTTCGTACTGAGTCGGCAATTACTGTCAGATAAACTGGTTGACTATCACCATATTTATTTCTAGCTATAACTCTAATATAATATGGTGTATCAGCTTGTAGATTCTTTATACAATAATCAGGTTTAGATTCTGGTAGAGGTGTAGAACTAGTCCAGGTTTTATTATCTACTGAATGTTGAACAATAAATTCCTGTTGATCCCCACCATTAAATCCTGATGTCCATGTAATACAGATACTGTCATGACGTGTTGCTGATGAGTTGATGTTAGAAGGTACATCAGGTTTAGCTGGAAGTTATGTACAAATATAATTTTATTAAACAAGAGGCATTCATTATGGTTTAATGTACAACGTTGTTTATCAGAACTAGGTCGTTTATCAGCTAGGGAAATAAACTTCCATTTCCTTTAATAGACTTCATCTACAAATATTGTTTATGATATGTAGCATTTTTTCATGGGGTTTAACGTCCGACTGGACTAATTAGATCCTGAATTGTTAAAAGGTTACCATAGAAGGTGGTTGATTTCCTAATCAGGAAGTAATAATGTTTGACTAATTTTAACATCTTGTCGTACAACATCAAAGGGATTAACATGTCCAAAACTGGACAAACCACGAATCGTTTTAAAGATTAAGCTATAAAAGAAGCCGCGTAGAGTAAGGAAGCCAATGAAGGCAGATTAAGTAGTTATTCAATTAAGGTGGGTTTCTCATCCAAAAGGGATCGATCACTTTGTAATAGCTATCACCCTTAGTGAATATCTACCACTTCCCACTCACTTGTATTTGTCAGAATATACATTATTGCATTAGAAAGCCAAAAAACGTATCGAATTTACGTGGTAATGTTCATTTAATCATTCACGCATTCACCCACACAGTTACAGTACAAGGAAATGGGATCATGTTCGCACATTACGTCAGTCATTTTGAGACTAACATATAGTATAATTTTCATTGCAACGGTTATCTGAATAATCAATATTATTCGATACATTAACTATATGATATGTAGTATATGTTATAGTATACTTACACAGATATGGTGGTTATCTGTATAACCAATATTAGTTACATTGAATGTATATGATATATAATATGTTATATTATACTTACATTGACCTGTAACTTGATACTCTAGTTCTGTATAACCAATAGTATTAGATACATTGACTGTATATGATGTATAGTAGATGTGGGATGTAATGTTGATATTTAATGTTGATCTATAAGTATTGATAGAGATATTGGTATCAATCTGTTTAAAGACATCATCATTATAGATAGGTTCAACATCTCCAGTAGTTATATTATTATAATACCAGGTGAAGGTTGGTGATGGATAGGATATAACATCAGCTACCAGTTGTACTATATCTGTTATATTACCACTAACTATAGATGTTGTTATAACTCTAGTATCTTGTCTAGGTGAACCTGTATATATAACAATAGATAGGATATAACATCAGATACCAGTTGTATTATATCCGTTATATTACCACTAACTATAGATGTTGATATAACTTTAGTATCTTGTCCAGGTGAACCTGTATATAACAGTATTAAAGATAGGATATAACATATACTATCAAACTGATACTGTTGGCTCATGAAACCTATGTCTTTTAGTAATGCAATATTCTGTCATTAATAAGTGATCATTATTCTACACTAATGTTTAGTATGTATAGCAAGTAGTCATTGATTAGCAGGGTGTAAACTGGCTGGTTGTAGAAGAGGTCATATATTGTAACAGCGTGAGTATTTCTAATTATACCTATCTCTACCGAATATACAAACCTAACCAATAGTGGTATATATCTTTCAATAATCAAGATTTTAACGCCCTAACGGTGGTGCCATATCGGACCTATGGTAGCTTCGAAATTAGTTATATTTTCGATAAATATATATTTCAAGCTGCGATTTAATTAAAACATAGTTTGGACACATATCTCTCGTGGTTAGAAAAGTATTCAGTGTTGAAATAGGTTTAAAAAATTTCAATTTTCGTAATAAATCTAAGAAGTTTTCAAACTTTTCTGATACGAATCGAATGATTTTTGGTATGTAAATAGTTACGCTAGTCCTCTATAAAATGATGGAAGTGTAGTTTCATTGGGCCAATAGTAATGTCCAAATTTACTGAAAATAAAAAAAATCAAATATCGTTATGTAAACTGACCTGGAATAAAATATGTTTCACTATTTTGTCCCGTAGAAATGTATTTCGGAATGTAGGTTTCAATTTGACATCGTGTAATGACTTATTCGTGTAATAATTAAGTAATGCTATTTGTAGATATTTGGTTAAAATAATATTATGAATTGGTATTGAGTAGACTGTTGCTTCTGTCTCGGTATTTTTTGAAAATTTATATGAGATCTGAGTCCCACAAAACATAGAAAACGAATGGGGCCATTTTTTCGGTATCGCCAGCTGTCAAAAAGACCGGTTATTCGAGATCGATGAAATTCCATGGAGTCTAGTTCACAAGTCAACAATATCAAGTTTACTGTGATATGTTATACGGCATCACATATATACGTACAGTTAATAGATAATTTCAATGATTGGTTGTATTGAACATTTGGTATGTCAGTATTGGTAGCGTGACAAATATAGTCACCAGTATCCAGACATGTAGGTTGATGTATAGTGAAGGTATCTATGTTGGTTTGTGTAGATGATATTTGAGTTGTACCATTGTACCAGGTAACCATGGCTACAGGGTTACTATTAGTAGAACACGTGATATTGGTTGAATCTCCTTCATTTACTGTCAGTTTATCTCCAGTTGGTAATAAAGTTACTGGATCGAGGTCTGTAAATAAATATTAAAGTTCATATAATATTATTTGTGATAATAAAATTTTCAGATTATAACAATTACTCAACAATTGATAGTTAATTGTCAGTGTGAAAATATCAGTTTATATTTCTCGTATGTTCGGTTGTTGTGGTTAAGAGAAGTTGTTATGTTATTTGATATTGCCGACTTCGACCAGTGGAATTTGTATATTGACCACAGGACGGTTAGTATTAGGCTTCAGTCGTCTACTTCCTCCCAGGTTCCTTGTAATATTGCAAATACTATCAGATGAAGTTATACCTCTATACTTACACAGTACAGTAACTTCTATAGTTTTATTGTGGGATCTAGTTATAGGACTACCATTAGTTGGTACTAGAGTAAAAACTTACACAGTACAGTAACATCTATAGTTTTATTGTGAGATCTAGTTATAGAACTACCATTAGTTGGTACTAGAGTAGTAGTAGCTTCACATCTATATATACCACCCTGGTTCCTGGTAATTCTAGTTTTATCAAGTCGTCCATTAGAAGATACATCAACACTACTACCATCTGGTTTATACCATTTAAAGGTTGTTGCTGGTGGATTTGATTCAACAGTACAGATCAACTGAAGGTCGTCATTCTCTGTTTTAGTTACAGAATCAACTGATACAGTTACCATGGGACCGACTAAAACAAATTATATAGATTTAACAGCCAGTCAAATGATACAATTACCCATAGTAACATTCCGTACCACTCCATCCACTAACCCCTGGGTCCAATCAAGACGGCGACAAATTATCCACCCTTCATAATTGTGCTATTTTTATCGACCAATTAAAAAATTCCAGAAAGTTTGTCTTAACTAAGATCTCCGAATAGCTGTTATTAACTTTGTCAAAATATTTTAGAAGATATATATGTTTGTGTGTATGACGCTTCTTTAATATTAAATGTCTAACATACTTCAGAATTGAATGTACATACTACTGTATTGTTGTGAAGGTAAACAAGACTGGTATGTAAACTGTTTTTGATTGACTCGTTGAATTAACCTACGTGGTCACTGGAGGGCAATACATTTGAATTCGTGAATTCCCTATGAATGAACCCAGGGGTTAGTGCAGTAGGACGGAACTATGCCACTGGAGATACCACGGTTTACAGTTACCATGGAAACAGCTATAAAGATATAGCTAAAGTCAGATGATACGATTACCATGGGATCGAGAAGAAAACAACAATATATATAGATGAAACCAAAGATTATGTTCGCCTATCACGATTCGTCGCGGATGTCCACCCATGTGGTATCAAACAAACCAAAATGATCCCGTAAATGTTTTTGGCCACCGAATTTGGGCGATGGGCGAATTGGGGCGCCGGGGTAATTGGGCCTCCAGCGAATTTGTCCCTGTATTCTGCTAGTATACTAAAGATGTAGTTATAAGGTCATATGATACAGTTGTCATGATAATAGCTATAAATATGTAAATATAAAGTCAGGTGATACAGTGACAATGACAACAGTTATAATGATCTAGTCAGGTGATAGAGTTATCATTGCAATAAACAAAATCAGAAGTTATTCTAAGACACGGCTATTATATCAGATCATATTGAATTTTGGCCAACTTCCTAATTATACGACAATTGATCACGAGCCGATAAACATTTCAGTAGTAGATGGTAAATATAAATAGTTTCTTACAATTACTTACATAAAACATCAATTTGTACAGGTGTAGATGATCTACCTGGGCCAGCACTATTACTACCTGTACAGGTATAATAATTGCCTGTATCTGATCTCTCTACTAGTTGCATTCTATATATAAATGAACTTTGATCTGTTATCTGTACACCATTCTTATTCCATTTATAAACACCAGATGGTACTGCTAAATCTGAATTGGTTACTTGACAAGTCAACACGAGTTGTCCCCCTTCTATAACTTTATATGGACTGATTGAGGGTTCTATGTGTACGATTGGTCTAACTGGAATATAAATTAGAGTCGTGGTTGTTATTAAACTGTATATAGACTGGTTGATGATTCTATATAGACAGAACTAGAATATAGTCATTGTACAGAACTAGAATATAGTCATTGCAATTATTAGACTGTGTATAGACTTTACAAGATACAATTTACAAATGTGAAATGACAAATGTACAGAACTATAAATATAGTCATAGCAATTATTAGACTTTGTATAGACTTTACAAGATACAATTTACAAATGTGAAATGAAAAATGTCTAATTTGTAAATCAAATATTCATTTTAAGATACAAATGTTAGTATACAAATGTCCAAATACGACATCAAATGATGGAATAAGAATTATATAAAGACTATGAATTAAGAACTAAGAATTATGAACACCGAATAAAGAGCTGTTTGGTCTCCCATAGTACATAGATTAACTTTCCGCCACAAAATCATTAATATTCATCAAAACCTTAGTTAAAATTAATAAGGGTGATAAGGACTAATAGCACACTCGCATCGGTGGCCAAAACAGACTAAAAGAATTATTCAGAGTATCAAGTATACATCTTGATTCAAATTATGGTGTCACTAAACTACCACAAACTGTGTTTGTACAGCCGGAACTCCCAGAAAGTTCTCAACTTACTTTTCCCATGAAATGAAATGGGGTTTAACGTCCTACTGATCTGCGCCGACTAGCATAAGGAAGGCTGGCATACGCTGAGGATTAATCTTACTGTATATGCAATTCTAACTGCCAAGGGATCTTTTACGTGCACTCCATTGTCTACACGGGACCTCGGTTTTTCGTCTCATCCGAAGGACTAGACAACTGTCTTTGTCAGGCCATCCATCCAACACCACTGACAAGCGGGAAACCAACCACACCTGAAAATCTCGATGAACTTTCTCGGCCATCACCGGGAGCGAACCGGCGACCTCCAGGCTAGCGAGTCAGTGTCTTACCCACCGTGGCTATTATACTGCATATTGACTGGGTGATGGTTCTATAAAGATATAGTGCAACGCCGGATTAACCATGGCGGGGGCCCTGGGCCCTGGAACATGTGTGTGGGGGGGGGTCCCTGATCACCGACCGCGGAGCTGTGGCCGGCCACCACGAGCGCCGAAGACGCCAAGCCCTGCAAGGGGGGTCTGGGGGAAATTTTCAGAAATTGGAGCCCGGAAACGTGATTTCCTGGTATTTCGGGCACTTGTGTCAGAGCCATTTATAAATAAAATTCTGCCACAAAATTAGCGCATTCTGGTGTTATTTCAGTGGACCAATCCATGCGAGTGCTATGAAATGATGGCATTTCTAGAGTCCGTTAAATCCGCCACTGTAAGTGATCAGAACTACATCATACTGTAAGTCGCTCAGTGATAAATAACGGGGTCACTTGATTCGGAATCGTATTATATCCCCCACGATGATTTGATGAATGGAGGCCGTAACGTTACGACCAAGCCGGGCTCGATTTTTGACGAACGTCTAACACTGTAAGTACCAAATGGTAATACGAGATTTAATCAAGAAATCTGAATATTTCGTGTGATCATGATGTGCATTTCATCAAATTCAGCTTATACCCACAACAAATATCGACAACAACAACAACAACAACTACAGCTTATATACAATTGTACGTCAATCTGAGGCAAAATTCGCGCTACTCGAAATGATGGGGACGGGTAATATTTTCGAGTTATACGATAATTCGAGTAAGACGATGTTCGGTCCGATAGAAGATCTCACGACAATAAAAGACCATGTGTTACACCCTTAGATAAACCCACAAAAAGCGTTTATTTTTCAAATCTTCAAGTTTCCGGGAAAGTTGCCAAGGCACACTCGCCTGCAAGATCAAACCACGTACAAGGCAGTACTCTCATTAGAATTTGACAATTCGCCTGTAAATAGCGTTGAATTCCGGCGATCCACCCAGAAAACATCTCGGAGCATCGGAGGAGCCCCGTCACTAGGTCACCGGCCGTTGGAGTCCTCGGTCCGACCATGCTCGCGGCGCGCAACTGAGATTTTTTTTTTTTGGGGGGGGGGCCTCTAATGTGGGGGCCCCATGGTGCCCCGTGGTTAATCCGGCGTTGCAGTCATAGTAATTATTATACTGTATATAGACCGGTGTAGTAATATCGGACTTCCTTCTTGTGTTCCTTGTGATCGTAAAGAAAACTACAGGTTAGTTGTTCTTACAACTTTATTGTTAAGAAAGGTTGGCTTCTAAGGTCCTTGTTTCTCAATAGATGATAGCTGCTCGGAATATCTGGGTGAGCTCTGATCAATCTCGCATAACACTCCCATTTATAACCCCTTATTTCTGTACGTCTTAGACTTACTTTGACATTAATTCTCATCCCAAATATGGAATAAACCTTCACATTTTTCAAGACCAAGTGGGAGAACATTACCTTATTTGGTCTACCAACCACATATATAAACAGATAGAATTTGATGGATATTTTGACAATGGTTAGGATTTTATCAAAATATAACTGGGTTTTTTTATATAGAAACATGTCGTCCGTTTTTATTAGCACCTGGGATTTGACTCTATAGAAAGAGTGAACCAACAATTTTTCAAAGACCCAATAGGGTCTAAAGGACCAATGTACTACACCGGTTGGTGGATCGATATGTAGAAAAATAGAATACAAATAAAGGCATAGTAAATATTATGCTGTAGGGAGCCACGGTGGCTCAAGTGAGTAGGACGCTGTTCGGTAACAACACTAGACTAGAAAGGTCTGTTCTTAACAAAGTTTCTATCGTGTATAGATTTATTTTTATAATTTATGTACAGCCAGCATATATTGAAGCGCTCCATCAGTCCACATCAGCTTATGTGTATTCAGTGATAAGATGAACCGTCACTCTGACGTTACCCGACAATCAACTGGAATAAGGCTGTAACATTTTTAAATACATACCAGAACAAGACCTGTTAAATTGATCAGTTGTTGTAGGTATATCACAGCCAGGATAAGAAGCCTCACATATTATTGTATAACCATCTAGACCATCCAGTACCGGTGTTGTATTTGATATAGTTATAGTGTTAGTTTTAGATACGTATCCAGGTGAACATCCTGTATTAATAATAGATTCCACTCCACCTGATAAATCCTGTAGGGTTCCACCCTGTAAACATGTGGAATAAACAATTACACTATTTCACGGATATATAATCTTGTTTGATTAATTAAAGAGAGAGTATCAATTTCAACAATAATTGGTTGTTTCATTTTAAATTGTTCTCAGTAATATGTATTCAAAGACTTTCCAATAGCAGAAACAATGATAGTTTACTTAATGTGTTATGTTGTAAATTATTATCCTTTCGGTCGTTCATGACAACAATATCCAATTATTGTTCAAGTAATTTCAATAATGTCATTACAATAAATACATGTTACCATATTAGATGTAAATTTCCATGTTAATTTTGGTTCTGGTTTACTGCATCCTATACTACACACCAGTTGTACACCAGTATCTGTTAACTGACACAAAAACGGTTCTTCATTTACGTTTATGTTTAACAATCCTTTATCTGAACAAAAAAATACCAAAATGTCAAAATATGGTATAAATAACACAAAACTTGAAATCTTTGATTATCAGATCGTCGGTTAATCTATGGTTTGGTATATGGTAGGAATCGGCATAATAGGTATCAAGAGTTACAGTTCTTTACACTACGTACGGACATCAATCATGATAAACGGAGAAAAGGAAAATAGAGACATAACTTATTATCATCCGGAAGGTGCACCCATTCGTTGAATTGTGAGGTAATACTTGATAGAGGATAAGCACAACGGCGCCTATAACGTGGAAATATTCTTTAAAAAACATTCAGCCACGACTAAGTATAATGTCTAAAGTCTGTTAAGTCCATGATCGCACGCGGGATTATCAAATAACTAGTCTAATTCCGATTTCTAACTCAGATGCAAATAACTCGTCTGAAATCGATTCTCGTTCAGTAGATATAATACTACCAAGGTGAGAAACGGATGGGAATTAAATAATGGTAGACAATGATTACTTTTCAAAATTATCCATGTGATCTCTTTAATTCATGTGGACAAAGTTTAAACGTAATCGTAGACTAGAATAGTCATGGTACAGTGCCTTTAATGGTTTCTTTAACTACTGACCATAAGGGGAATCACGGTGGCTAAGTGGGTGAGACGCCGGCTCGCTAGCCTGGAGGTGGGTGTTGGATCCCTGCATTGGCCGAGAAAGTTCATCAGGATTTTTCGGCGTGCTTCCCCTTGCCAGTGATGCAGGACGGAGGGCCTGACAAGAACAGCTGTCTAGTCGTTCGGATGGGACGAAAAACCGAGGTCCCGTGTACACATTGGCGTGCACGTAAAAGATCCCTTGACAGTTGAATTCGATATAAGAGTAGGCCGTAGTGCCGCTGTCCGGACAAAATTGCCCTTATAGCACACTGTATGGCGCATGCCCGTCTGCATTAGCCCAGTTCGGAGCAGAACAGTAGGACGTTAAACCCCATTTCATTTCATTTTTACTGACCATAAGGTTGAAAGGTTACTACGTCATAGCTTACACGATTAATCGCTTTTTGCTTTGAAGTCGGAACAGCGTCACTCATACTTTATTACATATGAAATATTAGTTTTATTTCATGTGTATCAGATACGGTACCCAGGCTACAGTCACAAATTGATTATATAAATGACTTCTGCAAAAAAAAAAAAAAAAAAAAAAAATCGGCAGGAAAGTAAACTTAAACAAACCCAAAGTTGTAGTATTTAGGAAGGTGGCAATGTGAAAGCAAATGATCAGTGGCGAGTTGGCGGCACCAAAATCGATACCGTGTCCTCTTATAAATATCTAGGTATCATGTTCAGTCCAAAATTATGTTGGTCTTTTACTATAAATACTCTTGTTGTACAGCAAGCAAGAAAAGCTAGAAATATGCTTCTACATGTATGTTTCATACGTAGACAAAAACTTAACACCACTGATGCATTGTTTCATGTTGGTCTCGTGGTTGTCAGTTTAATATACAATAATATTGTTGTCAGTTGAGTACCAACCAGTATGGTTTTGTCAGTATATTGTCATTGTCAGCCAATGTTAGAGAGTATAAGGGCATAAAACACGGTATTTGTATCATTTGTATTATTTAATTGATATTGTATGTCAGACGCATCTCTGTTGCATTTTTGTCATGGCTTGGAAGCATTTGTTTACATTGATCACTTAAACATACATTATGCAAGAGCAAAATCTGATTATTGCAAGTCTTAATTTAGGCTTCAGATGTTATTGAAATTATAAATTAGATCTTTATTTAAACAACAAGCCCAAAATCAACTCTGTAGACCCACGGATGACTCGGCTACAGCTCGGATTTAAATATGATTTCACTTGATTGATTAATTCAAATATGGCGCACCCTGATGAGAATACGTCAGTTAGATCGAGGCTAAAAAATAGAGTGTACTTAGCGAGGCCGCTGTAGAACGTTTCCGCATGCCATTGAAAACTTTACTTGATAATCGAGATATGTAGGTGGAGTTAACGCCTGTCAATCAAACGATCGGCCAAGGTGAAGGCACATTTCTAGTCAAATATTACAACGTTGATAACTATGTTCAGAATAAAGTAATTTGACTGAAATTTTCAATATTTTCTTCTTTCATCATCTACTTTTGAACTGTTATAGCAAGAATGGCCAACTCTCTATAAAAAAAACTCCCAGAATGTATCTTTAAAGCTAGTTGTCTCCCTTTAATTACTTTTTTTCAGTCTTCTTATTAAGAGTTGAATGATTTATGTAATTATATTCTTTCAATGCTATTTTCCATTTATATTTTATTTACCTGGTGGTTTTATACTAAGTAAATCCTTTATAGAAAATATTCCCCATGTCTTTGCATCTTGAAGCCTGTCCCTTTGGCATTAACAGTTAATTACCTGCCAGTGTTAGTTGTAATTAGAATATTTATCAGTGGTAGTCTAATGTATGGTGGTACCATTCACGCGTATCGCACGGCAGTGATAATATAGATAATTTTACTATCATCTTAACATAATTACACAACATTACACTTTTTACATGTTTCCGCCTTTATATTTCTTTTTTTTTCAGTCTATGTTTATAAAGTGACGAGCTTAATACATACTGTAAAATAATTTGTCAAAACCTTATGGTCGAGGCTATCTCATACCTAGTGGTAGGTATTAGGGCAGATCGTCACATGGTGCTATAATAATCTATACCAAAATTTTGAGATGTCATTTAAAGACATAATATATATGTGATTTAAAAGAAATTACCATTCCTTCGTTTGACGGTCAGATATGGTTTGATATGAAAACGAATATCGAATATCCGTTTTAAGCTTGTAATTTTGTGAACTGTAAGATAAACCAAATATGCCATGACTATAGTGAGACAATGTGCAGCAGAACCGTTTATAAACCCTTGCTGACATCGGTGACGGCCTACAACGAGTATCATACGCCCCATATTGAATACGAGTTTTCAATATTTAGTGCGATAAAAATGGGTGGTTGTAAAATGTTTACAGTTCCTTGTTTTCTTCTGTAAACAAAATACCGCATCATATTTATGGTAGGCAATATTCATCGAAAATTTGTTTTTAATATAAAAACGGGTTTTTCACTCAGCCCAACACCCCTTAACATTTATAAAATCAATTACCGATGTCAAAATCATCTTTTCCTGTGGCCTTGAAAAATTTTCTTCAAAACTGTCTCCTCTATCTCTAATTGTGGTATCACAATCCACAATACTGCCTATTGGTATGTTGTTAAAACGGCGGTGTCCCCCCCCCCACCCCACAAGAGTGCCACGAGATGTCACCGAACACCTATCTCTCTATCGTTGATACTACATTCCACAAGATTTTTAAAATCTCCTCTCAACAACGTCATTGACGTTCTACCCACCGTTAAATATATACGTTAATCTGATGGATGGATGTTGGAAGTAGGATTAGGATCAACTGAATATTGTAGGTAGGTAACATTAGTAATAAGATAATTATATTTTAGAAGTAGGATTAACTGAATATTTTAGGTAATAACTAGTGGTAGTAAAACATGACGAGATTCTACATCTCAACCATAAATATACAGTTTACCTTGAATTACAATAGTTCTATTATCAGCTATCTTTGTTACATAATAGATTTCTCCATCATCCAGGTTGTTGACTTCTAGAGCAAACTTTCGACCACCATTTTCACATAAAAATGTGTATTTAGTGTCATTTAAAGATGATACACAACCAGGATAAGATACAACAGCGAGAAAACTCCTATCTCCTCTCCTCCATGTTACCGCGTTTCTTGTTTCATTATATTCGTATACCAGTGATATTGTTCTATTACTAGGTCCGCAAACCTTCAGAGATTGACCAAGATGATTAACAGCCACTGTAATAATGAAACAGTAAATATTGTTGTTTAGTCAAACGAACATCTATGTTCGACAGAGACAATTCTGTATTTAAAATACATATTATATATTATGAACCATTTTGTCTAATTCCATGAAATTGGAATCTGTATTACCACAACATAAATTTGTGTCATAGCCTTTTAAATTTGACTCACGGTTGCTATTAATATGCCCGACGACAAACTATATTGCCAGGTTGTTAGGATGTTATGGTATTCACGTACCCGTGAAACGAAAAAAACCCATAATATTTAGGAAATGGTAATCTTGTAGCTATTGGTATTGACGAAGCAACAGATCTCCTATATATTTGTCAAATAAAGCACGTGCATACGAAAAGACTGGTTATAAATTTATTATTTTCCTACAGGATCAAAATCGATGTAGATTTTGTGTTCCAATGACGACATAGTAATCCAACTTTATCATTTGAAACAAATCTGTGATCGTATAGAGCTTATCCATCATTAATTGAAACATCTTCAGAGTAACCTAATTCAAAAATTTAAGAGGGTTAGTATCTTTAGTCGGGGCCAATCGCGAGAGAATCATTTAGGAAAATGCTACGGCACCAAGAGGCCAACGCCCTGACCTCAGCACCTTCCAGCTCAGGAAAATCGAGTGATGATAAATTATACGTCAAGTTGACGATAAACCACTTTCAAACTACCAAGAAAATATATCATTTTAATAATATTTGTATTACTATTATCATCAATGCAATACTTTGCGTATTTGAGACACCATGTTTTACTACACTAGAGCATATGTAGCCACTAGTTAACATGCAGAAATACTAATTTTTACAGGTATAAAACACGTCTTAGGTCTTTTCATTCTTCCTTCATGCCAAATTAGTTTTGAAGTACGAATAAGTAACCTTATTATCTCCGCGGTAACCTAGTTTTAACACAGTCGAGGGCAGGGCATGCTATAATATGACCCAGTTGAAAACCTCATTTAACCCATTCCATCAACGTCCATTAAGCGTGTGCCCCTGTATCAAGTGAACTAACTTTATTATACAATCAATATGCGAACGGCTTCGAACCATTTGAAAATATAATATTGAGTGAACTTTTGAAATTACTATTATATTGCTAATTAATTTAACAAAATTTAGGTTGAGTCTCAAATACAAAAACGTATAAAATTAATCAGGATCAAACCATGATATATTTTAATTATGACGGTTTCTAAAACCCGGTCCTTCGTAATGTTCGCTATCTATTGGTCTGCATTACACAAAACACAGTATATTTTAAAAACATATAGGCCCTGTGTTATTTGCCTTCGATATTTTATTTAGTTTTAAGTAAATGTGTGGTGACTTTACTGTTGCAGAGATCTTTGGCGCATCCGTGACTAATTCCAACTCAAAACTGAAATTGATTTCAAGCTAAGCTCCGAGAAATAGAGAACTCCAACCTGTATTTAAGTACTTAAAGGGCCAATCCCGATAATATTTTGGAGAATTAAACTGCTTCATTTTGTGTTAAAATCCCTTAAAATTCTCTACCTTAGGGCCGGGCAACTAACTCAGCATATGTGATACGTTTTCAAACAACTTAAAATCGTCAGTCTTTATCTAGAAATGGAGACCGGTGTCCCAAGCTGTATTATGCGGTGTCTGGATAAAACCAGACTTTTATTTTATAAAAATAATGTGTAGGCGAAATTTACCTTTCGTTATCAAGTACAGCACATGGGTCATTCATTGTAGAGACCTCTAAAGGAACGGGGGTCGATTATCAGGTCACGCAACGAAAAAATTGACCCAAAATCTTAAAAGGGTTACGTGTCCGGATAAGGAATTTTGACGTTCACGTCCAAACAAATCAATATTTTGAGCTGAAATTTGAAGACAATGTAAATACACCATTCCTCTATATTTTGGCGCTTAAATTTCATACGTACTCAGAATTTTATTTTTGAGACTCTGTTCATATCGGGATAGTCCCTTTAATTCTCGTAGCTTTGATGTATACTAAAGTGGTTAAAGTTTGTATTAATTATAATCATCGTAAATAAGACTGTAAAAGAATTTTAATAATTTTGCAGTTTTTCGTCTGTATTTCTATATATGATCGCCTGAACTGAAAATGGTGTAAGACAAATCGTTTGGTCTAGTTTATTTTGTTACTGGGTGTAAATAAAACATACATACATGTATTACTTGTATAAAAAGACCCGGAAGTGAATTAAAGAAACGTATGATTGCATATATATTTCATTATTATCATTTATTTTATAAAAACATTAAATTAAAATATACATTATAAGTTTATATAATTTATATTACCAAATGATATTACAAGAAAAACAGCCAGATATACTGCCATAACTAAAACTACACCATTCATGTTGTTCATTTGTTCAAGCTGAAGTACACTGTCATAAACAAATAGAACATATGATATCAGCCTATACGAAATATATCAAAACGCTAACCAAACAAGTCATACATGAATACACGATATGTATATATTATCACTGTGCATGTAGTTGATGTTTTACTAGTTAACACTAAAATGATTTCCTGGCTTTAAAGATTTGGTTTATTCAATAATAGACAATAATAGACAGATTATTGTAAACTGTAGCATTGTCTTATCCGTGGTATGTTTAACGTCGGCTCAACACAACTCGTCATTTAGGGGCTAACACATGGTCAGTAATTTTATCTTGATCCAGTCGTGAACCAGAGAACATGATCTTAGGTCGGCTACGCGACTCTTTCACGCTATAGATTCCGGTACTATCTAGCTTCGGCTGTATGACGGTAAGTGATATGTACCGAAGCCTATACAATTGCGATGCGGCGGCGGTTTAGTATTAGGAAAAATTGTCGCTTTTAGAAAGAAGTTCTCAAAATTGCGTCGTGGAAGAGTGTGTAGAATTTTCAGTGCAAAGCTGTCCTTGTTTAAAGAAAATCGGATAAACTTGAAAGTTTTGTATGATAACACATTCTTCAAAGGCGTCGTCACGGGCGACGCCATTAGTAATCCAGGAATTTGAAAGTAGTTCCAGAGGCGGAATTCGTTATACTTCTTAGGCTAGATGTAGGATACTTGAGTCTGCTGAGGTTTGCCGAGTGACTACTCATTGCCACGTGAAAGCATGAGCTTGACAATTGAGTTGATACTAGATGATCTACAATACAAGCGTTAGACAACATTTCTGTGCTTGCAGGAATTAACGTCTATCTCTGATCACTCGCTCTATGTCTGTGGTGATCGTTCGTCCGTAGGGTTTTACGTCCGCTTCCACCTTGGATGACATCGCAGACAAGCTGTTGTGATCACTCACTCCGTCCATTTATAGCCGGATTGTTTCTTACTGGTCAATATGATAACAAATCAAAACTCATTTGTCATAATCAGTTAGAGTTGAGGAGTTGAGCTCTACTGGAAAATCCTAAACATGTCTGCTGGGAACGAAACAATATATTATACTGAAATCGTGATATCCTTTAGTATAAATGGCCTAGATATTATCAACTGTGACGT
Organism: Patella vulgata; assembly: GCF_932274485.2. NCBI lineage: Eukaryota > Metazoa > Mollusca > Gastropoda > Patellidae > Patella > Patella vulgata. The sequence continues at coordinate 9,457,236 of NC_065886.2, read as the reverse complement.
ACGCCTATTATAAAAGATTTAGTTGACCTAAATAATGATTATAATACCTACACAGGTAAACTGTGCTTCATAACTAAATGCATTGATATAATAGAATTATAGAATTCAAACATAGATTGAAACACACAACATATAGTCCTATGTGGTACGATTTTACGTTGACACAAAGGCGTCAGTAGTCATTTTGCTAATAAAGACATATGTATTTTAATACGTCTGTGTGTGTCCCAAACAACTATAGTTCCCCTTTGATATAAATTCAAATCTGTAATCGACATTAAAAATATATATTTCAATATGTTATGTGTTTCTGAAAGATAATTATACTGTTATATTCAATGATACATGATTTAATATTCAGAGGCCGTTGTTACCATCGGTATATACTGTAAGGTAGTGATATTTATTTTGTTTAACAACATTGATTTTCATAAGCGTTTGGTAATCTTCATTACAATGAAACCTAATCAAGAGTTTGTAAGATAAAGGGCCATAATGTGTTAGATTTAGTGTTAAGTTCACATTTTAATAATATCATATTACATTGATTGAACATCTGGAGACTGCATCAGGTGGTTTTGACACTTTTATTTGTTCGGGATTATGAAAGGAAGAAAACTGGATTGTCAACGTTTGGGTTATGCTCCACTGTAATTTAAACGTCGGCCTATTTCATAACAAAAATGGCAAAATATCTTTGTGGGATGAGGATGATATTCTTTACATTCTATTTATCACGTCGAATTCCAACTGTCAAAGGTTCTTTTACGTGCACTCTAATTTGTACATGGAACCTCGGTTATTCGTCCCATCCGAACGACTAGATACCGTTCCCTGTCAGGCCATCCGTCCTATGGACCACGCCAGATAACCGCGAGGACATTTCTGGGTCAACACGGGGAGCAAAGCCGAAACTTTTTGATAGCGAGCCAGCGTCTTACCAACCTGGTCACTGTGGCCCCTAATGCTACAAATGAAAGAAGTACATATTATATGCCTAGTAATCTTGACCGTATTCTCATTACCATACTATTCTTAGTTCATAAAAGGTTTTGAAATTGTGTTTTAAACTCTTTCTGTTATTTGTCATAATCAGTGTGTTTTTATACGTATTTCAGCCGTTGTAATAGTGAATATTGTATTCGCAAATTTAGCTACATGAAGACATTGACCCATCGTATATTTGATGCAAATGTAAAAATATTATTACTGGCGAAAGGATTCCAAATTCAGATTACGACTGTTGAACATTTCACCAGTCCTTACGTTGTTTTGCCGTTGATAGTGTTTTTTAAGTAGCTTTTATTCATCCATTATAATAGTAAATATTGTTTTAACAAATTTAGGACATGTGGTGCAAACATATTTTAACCAACTTCTGATAACAAATTCCAAGACGACTGATTAGTTCATCTTAGTACGTTATGACAGACGAATCATTTACCTTTTTATAAGGTGATTATTGTTGACTTTGTGGTCACAATTCCGATAACTCAATTTGGAAACGGTCTCCCACCATCCCGGATACTCTGAGGATAAGGATCGAGAAATGACTTGATATTAACCTTGAAATAATTCCTACATCATTTTATTAGATTCTAGAAATAAATCGAACATATTATTATATTTGACAATGCTGGTTTCGCGGAATTGCCATTACTATTATTCAATCGAATCTACATACATGTCACTTGCTCTCAATCATTAGATGTCCATGGCCAGATGGAAATAGCTTTCTATCTTACTTCATGTTATTGATGTTCGAACTCCACGTAATCCTTTACTTAGCCCACTGATTGAATTATGTCAATAATATACAATCCATTAATCTATGATTTTGTTATACAAAGTTATTATGTTATCAATATTACGAGATTTTAATAAACACTTTTGAACAATTACCCAACTATATTCTGGTTCTGGTATTCGTGTAAGTTGGATCTGGAAAATAAAAAATTTAAATATAATATTTTCATGTATTGAAAACAAAGTTACACACACTAGTTAAAACACCAACATGCTCGACTAAAGTTGAATTCATAACGTTTATATTTTATTTATTTATGTTCCTATCAGTTTTGAACGAACTTCCATACGTCATTGAGTCAACTGACATTGTTTCGATTGATTCCCTAGTTGTACATGACAAGGAGGGTGGTCGCCTTCCAACCTCGTGGGTTTTCTTCGGTTCCACTCTATATATCCTACCTCTTCTAAAGAACCCTAAGCGCAAGCGAATTATTGAAATAAAATTGAACCATATGGTAGTCCCGAAATGACTTAGTTTGTGTCGAGTGGAGGTGAAACCACATTCCTCCCTCTCTCTCTCTCTCTCTCATACTTGTATATATCCACTATAAAAGGTATAACAACATACCTTCTGATTGATTCGTGGTGTGATTTGTTATATCAGTCATATTTTCTGTTGAACATTCCCCTTCTTCTATTCTACCATTACTTGACAGACCAACACCATCAGTATTAGTAGTATTCTGTAGATTCTCATACTGAATCAATCCTTGATATGTTCCTTCATTTGTATTTCTATCACTAAATTCTAGACCTTCATAAGCTATGTAAAAATTGATAACATTACACATTTAACACACGTTACCATTGTTAGTTAAATAACAGTAGAATTACATGGTTGTTGTTTTGGTAAAGTTACATTTAACATTAAACAAATCATATTCAATCTTAGCAAGTATTTATACACATCCACAGTCTACTGTATCCTAATAAAAGTTTGAACAATGATTTTGATTTATAAATTGGCAACTACAATAAATAACCTTTGTTAACATTAAATAAAATCGATGTGTAGTGTTATTGTTAGGATTTCAAAATTAAAATAAATGAAATGGGGTTTCGTGTCAACCTACTGTTCTGCACCGACTGGGACAATGACCATACACTATACAGTGTGTCGTGAGATACAATATGACAGGACAGCCGATTACATCCTACTCTTATTTCGAATTAAAACTGACAACTCGTTATCATATTATTATAATTAATTTGATAATGATTAGTCTCCTTCCATAATTAAGGTTAAATTTACATCTGCATTTACATTTCATCATAGACATACAACGAAAAACAAATCTCGAACAACGAATTTCTAAATACACATCTCCCAATACAAATCTTGTAGAACATTTCTCCAAAAACATTTCTTCAATAACATTTCTCCAAATCCATCGAACCGGAATATTAAGACGACATGAGCGGAAGTCAACCTGACATACAATAAGTCGCCATACAACACAGGAGAATCGAGAAAACATATATATATATATATATATATATATATATGCAATAACAAAATCGTTCGATGACAGCGACTTTAGTGAAATCGCGTATGAATATGTCAGAAAATAATTTACAATTTTGAAAATGTATTCAGATCTTTTTAATAGTATGCATCCCGATATCTTGTATTTTGTGTTATGGCCCGTATGTCAAAATACGGGTCATTCTACGACATTCCAGATATCACACAGAATACCACTGAAAAGAAGTTTCATTTACCTGTTCAGAAATGTAAATTATATTCTGGCACATTTCAATTTACATAGATTGAAAAGGGTATGGAAGTTGGTGACGCTAAATACTATTAAGTTATTGGTAGGGGGAGGGGGCAGTATGGATACGCTAAATACTATTACATGTAAGTTAGTGAGGGGGGGGGGTAAAAGTTAAAATACTGGTTATCTTGTATTGCATGAGCGGAAAGTATTTATTTCTTTATCCCCCTTTCAATATTTTACTTAATCCCTGACGCATTCATTATTACATGATTTAGAAGAGATAAAACACCCTTTGTCCCTATCAGACAAAAGCTAGTCATTGTTGTCACGCATAGATACACTTTCGATCTTGTTGAAGCTTTGTCGGTAGCAAGTTATAGCGGTTTTACATTAAACTAGGATAAGATTGGGAAAAGGCAAGTGTAATCTGTGGAATATAATGGCAGGAATTACACGACGCTTTACGTCGGTGTTACTAATTATCAAGTTTATTTGTAAGTACATTTTGTATTCAATCTTCAATGCTCGATTCCTAATGTGTCTATGTACTTTATTCCGTTTAACCGATGATAGTTGAATAAACAGGATGCCACCAATCACACTCGCCTATATTGATTTACAAATACAAGTAAACCTTAAATATAGATCAATCAATTAATTATTAAATATTGTCAAAGTATAATACGTATTCACTGGGTCAAAGTAACTGCGAAATATTTACAAATCAAAAAAGTAAAACAAATGGATACCAGATAATTGATAGTATAGTACGCAAATATTGTAAAAGTATGTAATACCAAAGTTGTGGACCATCTAGAAGTCACAATTTTTATCTGATAGTCATGCATTCGGCCCCTGATTGCACAAAAACCCATTATTTTTAGCTTGATCTCTGTCCATCTCTTGCGAAATCTCCCGTGATCTGGAAAAACCTAGTAAATCGATATTTGGTGAAAATTTAGTTAGTCACAAATTTGGACTTTCTAGGCTTTACCCCAACTTTTTATTAAGTTAAAGTGTGTGAAACTCTTCAATATTGTCAGTTACGCATCTGACAGAACCCAGTAAGTCAGCAAGTTTCAAGCAATTCATGCAAATTTATCCAAAAAAAACATAGCAAGTCAACTTGCTAGGCTTTACTAGGTTGTTGCTAGGTATGAACCAGTCAGATTCGTTCATTAGTATTGTAGTTCCTATCTGATTCTGTTGAATTCTATTCTTGATTTTAGCAATAAAGACATAGTGAATATCAAACTAGGTAACTAGGTTGTTGTTGATGAAAATTCTTGGTTGTACATCAACCTAGTAAGTCGTTATATAACCAGATTATGCAGGTAATTTTGATAAAAACTAATGCACTGGAATTACTTCATATCATGTACACATGAAAAGCCAAACTCAAATTTATCTGCTTTACAGCAGCTTAATCCTGGACCAAAACAGTTTTCCTTCGTTTTCTCAAATTCATGTTCGACTGACTTACTAGGTTTTTCCAGATCACGGGAGAAATGTGGGCGTATCTGGCCTGGCAACCACTGGTACAATTGTCTAGTGACGTTTTCAAATTTTTGGATGGTAAACCTTATAAGAAAATGCACATTTTGTGCCATTTTTAGCTACAGTTTACATGTGAAGTTTCCAGGGGAAGAACGATCTAAGTCACATTTTTATCTTTATCGCATAAAAGGCAAAACAGACTTTTGGACGACAACAAAGAGAAGGTTTAATTACAACTTCAAAATGATACGAATCATAATTGCCAGTACAACAACTGACTTAAATGTTACGGCCAAATTAAGGTCAAATAAAGGGTATGATGGACGTATTTGTCCGGGAGGCCATTTCAGAAGGGCCTTTAATTGGTTCGATGTGACTGATCCGATCGTTTTTACCTGAAATTGATTGTTCCACAGAAAGCTTATACAATTTGCTACGAGATGTCGCCATTAACTGGGGTTCGTTGAAACAGTGACTTAGATCGTTCTTCCCCAGTGCTCTTCATGTAGTTCACAATCAACTGGACTGTTTTCGGGTGTTATGCGAACGGGACATCAACTACCCACCAGATTGACAATAGGGTTAAACAATGTCCGAGTCAAAGTTACGGCGAAATACTTACTGATCGAAAAGGTAGAATGTAAAACAAACGACTACAAATAATTGACCCGAAAGACAATTTCAAATTTTTTCATGCGAAATAAATTATATCAAAAGTTCATATTAGAAGAAAATATACCACGACGTCGGCATGCAAAATCCAAAAGTTGATGAGTTTGGTGACTGAATAGTTCACGTGTTTTTATTATTTTATAAGGTCTGTCATTGAGTCATGTGGCTTGGTTTCGATTCCTCTCTTATACGTGACAAGGAGTAGGGTTGCCGGTCCAATCTTGTGGGTTTTCTTTGGGTCCTCCCAAAGCTAAAGAACCCTACGCGGTAGCGAATTATTGAAATAAAATCGAACCATGTTAGTCCCGAAATGCCCTAGTTTGTGTCGAGTGGACGTTAAACCCCATAAACATCTTCAGAGTAGACCAGAACTACCATGCCTTTCGTAATATTTGTAATTTGTGTATGCATCCGTTAATACTGCATGAATAGTCTGCTTATTATGTTATATATTAAAGGTGTAACAGGTGAAATAACAATAGATCCCGATCCATGGATACAAGGTGGTTCTTCAAATTTAACATGTATGACTTCTAATTATGCTGTAATTAGTAAGCATGGTGTAGAGATAACTACTTGTGTTGTATCGTCAAACTGTGTTATTACTCCTGATTCAACTACATCCCCTACCAAATACAACTACAACAGATACTATACAGTTAGTACAACTAGTAACAGAGTCACTATTAATATAGCTAATGTATCTAAAGACAGGGACAATGGTGTGTGGAAATGTCAAACACCGGCACTCCCGGTCAATATAACCATAAATCTGACAGGTAAGTGCATTATCTATTGCATTTATATTACCACCAGTCGAAAGGTGACAGTATCTGGATAATATTATGCAGACATGACAAAAAGATAATCATTGTTTGTATACACCCACATTTTTATGTGTACGTATATTGTCCTCGCCCCTGTCCGTCGGTCGACGATTTGTTTGTGAACAGTCTACAGGTATTATTTCTTTCGATTTTAAGGAAACTTGAAATATAGGTTTATCTTCCAAAATTCTGCGATTCCGTAATGATAAAAACGATACCTGGAATTGTTAAAGATCTTTATACAAAAACTCCTGACCAAATTTGGTTGCTTTATCTACAAAATTGGGGGTATGTGAGGTTGTCGGATTTTGAGCTACTTTGTTTGTGTACAATTTGGCTAAATAGTGCATTTTCTGCTGAAAATGACAGTTGTTGATGGTGAACGTTGAACTGTGTTTTAAACATGTTAGTTATGTCTAAACATGATAAATAAATGTTCCATTTAAATCAAATGCTGCTAACTCTTGAATTATTCCAAGAAAACTGAATTTTGCTATTTTTGCCGACTGGCGTCAAGTCATTTATCATTAAATTGGCCCAAAAAATGTACTTGGTCTGGGAGTGCTACCCAGGTTTTTTTTTCAAGCGTCGCAACATATAGAACAGGAAAATCCAAAGTGTCGCCGTAAAAGAGAAATGTATACATGACTGTAAGAGATGAAGATGTATTTGTATATACATGAAAAAAAAAGATTTATTATTTAACTCTAGGTTTCAGTTGCTCTGGCAAAATTGTTTTTTTAGCATGTTCGCTAATCGATTTCATTGGGAAATAAAAAATATAAATATAGGTTAGAAAAAAAAAATATATACAACTATTTTAACTATATATTAATTATTATTCAGGAAACCTTTGCGACTATATGTCACATTGTAGGCGTTTCTGTATTAGTAAATGTTTTTTGTTTCTTTCTATTTTAATCATTCTGTTATATGCGTGTTATCTGTATTATGTCACAAAAAATCTAATATCTCTGTAAAAGATGACTGCCTTCAACACGTGACGTCCCAGCACGCGGCGTCAATCATTGGCTGAATGGCGCATGCATGGTTTACATAAGACGTTACTAGTTCGGGCCATTTACACTAAATAGGAAATAATATTTACCTACCGATACTCCAAACGTCGTTATTTATTTTTCTAATACATAAAAACATGTTTTAGAATTTAATTTGTCGGAGGAAAAAAGTTAATATTTGTGGCTCATTAAGTCGCATCGATGCCATCCTTTTTCAGTGCAGATTGTTCGGCGTGGTTCTCCCTTGTCAGTGATGCAGGACAGAGGGCCTGAAAATTACAGTTGTCTAGTCGTTCGGATTGGACGAAAAAACGAGGTCCCGTGTACACATTGGTGTGCACGTAAAAGATTCCTTGACAGTTGGAATTCGATATAAGAGTAGGCCATAGTGCCACTGTCCGGGCAAATATTCCCTCATAGCACACTGTATGGCGTATGCCCGTATTCATTAGCCCAGTTCGGAGCAGAACAGTAAGACTTTAAACCCCATTTCATTTCCTTCCCTTTTCAGTGCCTGTATTGGCCAAGAAGGTTCATCCAGGTTTTCCGGCGTGGTTTCCCCTTGTCAGTGATGCAGGACGGAGGGCCTGAAAAGGACAGCTGTCTAGTCATTCGGATGAGACAAAAAACCGAGGTCCCGTGTACACATTGGCGTGCACGTAAAAGATCCCTTGAAAGTTGGAATTCGATATAAGAGTAGTCCTGGATAAGTTAATTAATGTTTAATTGATAATTTAGATAACATTTCAGGCCTAAAGAAAGACTTGTAATAAGCAGATTTTGCTCTTGCATAATGCATGTTTAATAATGTTATTGTTTGCTCTCTCAAAACTGATATTTCCACATTTATTTCATAGCTAAAATTTATTTCTTATCTTTATTTTCATCGACATATAAAACAACTAAAAATCGTTTCACCTTTTAGTAGCTGCTGATTTTGCCGTCGGTAATATATGGTAGATAAAACAGCTAATATTGACACGGTGGTTACAAGAGCCAACATCACCGATAAACCAACAACAATTATTTTCGTGATAATTATATCTAAGTTTTACTTGGTGCTAGGAATATGTGGGCTAACTTGATCTCGAATCCGGGTGCTGGAATAAGGTGAGAGAATATGTGTGATAACTTGATCTCGAATCCGGGTGCTGGAATACGGGTGAGAGATTCCGCTCGGTGGGAATGAGAAGTTATTATGCTAGTTGATATTGCCGACTTCGACCAGTGGATTTTGTATATTGACCACAGGACGGATAGTATTGTGTCTCAGTCGTCTACTTCCTCCCGGGTTCCTGGTAATACTCCAAATATATGTTTTATTATCAGATATAGTTATACTTACACAGTACAGTAATATCTATAGTTTTATTGTGAGATCTAGTTATACTTACACAGTACAGTAACATTTATAGTTTTATTATCAGATCTGGTTATAGGACTACCATCAGTTGGTACTAGAGTAGTAGTGGCTTCTCATCTATATATACCACCCTGATTCCTGGTAATTCTAGTTATATCAAGTCGTCCATTAGAAGATACATCAACACTACTACCACCTGGTTTATACCATTTAAAGGTTGTTGGTGGTGGATTTGATTCAACGGTACAGATCAACTGTAGGTCGTCATTCTCTGTTTTAGTTACAGAATCAACTGATACCGTTACTATAGGACCCACTGCAAACAAAGAATATAGATATAACAGCCAGTCCACAATTACCCATGGTACCATTCCGTACCACTCCACTAACCTCTGGGCCCAATCAAGGAGGCGACGCATATTCAAATTATCCAACGTTCATAATTGTGCTATTTTTATTGACCTATTAAAAAATTCAATTAATACAAAGTGAGTGGGCGAAGGGAAGTAACTCGTATTTTGTTGCAACTAAGATCACCAAATAGCCGTTGTTAACTTTGTCAATGTATGACACTTCTTTAATATTAAATGTCTAGCAAACTTTCTCACAAATGAACGTACATACTGATGTATTGTGCTGAACGTAAACAAGACAGGTATGTAAACCGTTTTTTGATTGATTCGTAGAATCAACCTCCGTGGCCACTGAAGGACATATATTTTAGTGCAGTAGGACGGAACTATGCGATACAGTGGATAACAGTTACCATGGAAACAGCTATAAAGATATAGTTAAAGTCAGATGATACGGTTTCCATTGGATCGAGAACAAAACAAACAATCTATATAAATGAAATCAAAGATGTCTGTGTATGTTCGCTTATCAAGCTTCGTCGCCGATCTCCACCCATGTGGTAACAAACTAACCAGTCCGACTCCGTGAATGTTTTAGACCACTGAATTTGGGCCATGGACGAAAATTGGGGCACCTGTGAATTTGGTCCAGGGCGAATTTGGCCCATGGGCGAATTTAGACTCCGGGCTAAGCCACGCATCCTACTAGTATACTAAAGATGTAGTTATAAAGTCAAATGATACAGTTGCCATGAGAACAGCTATAAATATGTAATTTCAGATGATATAGTGACAATGACAACAGTTATAATGATCAAGTCAGATGATAAAGTTATCAATGCAATAAACAAAGTTAGAAGCTATTCTGAGACACCACTATTATACCAGATCACTTTGAATTTTAGCCAACTTCCTAATTATACGACAATTGATCACCAGCCGATAAACATTTCAGTAATAGATGGTAAATATAAATAGTTTCTTACAATTACTTACATAAAACATCAAGTTGTACAGGTGTAGATGATCTACCTGGGCCAGCACTATTACTACCTGTACAGGTATAATTATTGCCTGTATCTGATCTCTCTACTGGTTGCATTCTATATATAGATGAACTTTGACCTGGTATCTGTAGTACACCATTCTTATTCCATTTATAAATACCAGACAGCACTGCTAAATCTGAATTGGTTACTTGACAAGTCAACACGAGTTGTCCCCCTTCTATAACTTTATATGGACTGGTTGAGGGTTCTATATGAACGATTGGTCGAACTGGAATATAAATAGAGTCATAGTCGTTATTAAACTGTATAGACGTGGTGATGATTCTAAAATATAGATAAAGTCATAGCAGTTATTAAACTGTATATAGACTGGGTGAGGGTTCTATAATATAGATATCGACATAGCAGTTATTAAACTGTATATAGACTGGGTGATGGTTCTAAAATATAGATATAGTCATAGCAGTTATTAAACTGTATATAGACTGGGTGATGGTTCTATAATATAGATGTAGTCATAGCAGTTATTAAAATGTATATAGTGTGGGTGATGGTTCTATATGTACAGAGCTAGAATATAAATATAGTCAGGGTAATTATTTTGCTGTATATAGACTGGGTGATGGTTCTATATGTACAGAGCTAGAATATAAATATAGTCAGGGTAATTATTTTGCTGTATATAGACTGGGTGATGGTTCTATATGAAGGTTTTATATGTACAGAACTAGAATATCAATGCAGTCATAGTGATTATTTTTCTGTGTATACACTTTACAAGATACAATTTACAGATCTGAAATGACAAATGTCTGATTTGTAAACCAAATATTGAGTTTAAGATACAAAGGTTTGTAGCCTATACAAATGTCAAAATTGTCCATTCCCGGTCAACCAGTAATATTGGTGTAATTTTTGATTCAAATTTTTCTATGGAAAATCATATAAAGAATATATGTAAAATAAGTTATTTTATTTAAGAAATATAAATAAAATACGTAAATATTTGTCAGTGGATGTCACAGTAATAAACTCATCAGTTACTTCTCGGATAGATTTCTTTTAATTCTGTCCTTTTCGATATATCCCTCAAACAGCTTGAAAAAATGCAAAAATCAGTTACTCGCCATATTTCAAGAACATTATACATGGATCATAATGGCTTCTTGTTATTTTTAGAATTGAATATAAGATTGTATTATTAGTTTTTAAATGTATAAATAACATTGCACCTTTTATGTTTGTATGAAACTCGTCGACGATTACGGTCTTCCAATGATTTGATCTTTATTCAGAACAATGGGAGATTAGATAAAGTACGGAAGCGTAATAGGGCCACATATTTTTTATTATTATTCTATTTTCAATTTTTCAAGTTACTAACTTGAATTTTCAAGTTAGTAACTTGAATTTTCAAGTTAGTAACTTGAATTTTCAAGACACTAACTTGAATTTTCAAGTTACTAACTTGAATTCTCAACTTACTAACTTGAATTCTCAACTTACTAACTTGAATTTTCAAGATACTAACTTGAATTTTCAAGATACTAACTTGAATTTTCAAGATACTAACTTGAATTTTCAAGATACTAACTTGAATTTTCAAGATACTAACTTGAATTTTCAAGATACTAACTTGAATTACTCACCGGACATTTGCCCCCCAGGACATCTGCCCCCATGGGACACCTAAGCCCCCCCTAGGACATCTACCCCCAGAGTTTCCCCTCCCCCCCGGACATTTTTCCTCTGGAACATCTGCCCCCTAGGACATCTCTGCCACCCCCACCCCCACCCTTTAGAACCCTGGACGTTACGAGGTACTTCAAGAAACAATGTAAAATAAATATACATTTTTTACAGTGCATTATTTTACAGGTCAATAGTACAGAGTTAGATAGTAGAATGTGTCCATCGCCCCTTCCTAGCGTGTCCTAGAAGGCGAGTCTTGGGGAGAGGGTCGGGTGGCCGATAGGCTACGCCTTGGTCTGCCATCAATGGTGTCGAGGGTTCGAGTCCCATTCTCTGCTATCTTAGTGACAAGGTGTGGGAGCAGCCTATCCGATCACTTAGGGATACTCCCAAAACATAAGCAGATTATCGGCGATAACACGTAGATTGACATGATTTACGGTGTCGACGTGCTATAAACAACATTCACTCATTCATTTATTTAGGTCAATACTGCCAGTTTATGAAGAGAAGACATGTTTTTTTTTTATCAGAGCTGAGTATAAACGCAATACTCTTTCCCCGTAAGCGTAATAGGGCCATTAACTTATTCTTTTCTAAATTTTAAAGCCTGTAAGTCAATAACTTGAAAATTCCGGGTAGTAAAAGGCCATACAAGAAAGATAATATACGCCCACATAGCAGCCTTGACACAAATACCAGAAATGTAACGGATATGTAACGGATAAAAGTAACTAGTAACTTCAAGTTAGTATCTTGAAAATTCAAGTTAGTATCTTGAAAATTCAAGTTAGTATCTTGAAAATTCAAGTTAGTAACTTGAAAAATTGAAAATAGAATAATAAAAAAAAATATGTGGCCCTATTACGCTTCCGTAATAAAGAGCTGGCAGTTCTCACTATAATAGTTAAAAACTAGATCGTGTAAAGGGAATTTGCTGAAAATTTCAGTCACATTGGTCCACTTTGAACAGAGCATTTAGCGATTGAATTTTAGGTCTAGTCTCGATCATCATTACTAATGTCGGTACGATAAAGACATAGCCTCGATTATCCATTTTTTGATTTAATCATCAACGTGCGTTGAGGAGAAGATCGGATTTTAATCCAGTAAATATCGCAGGCTAACGATGACATCGAGAGTTGATTATGGTCTGGATAAGTTAATTAATGTCTAATTAATAAGTTAGATAACATGTCATGCCTTAAGAAAGACCTGAAATAGGCTTATTTAGCTCTTGCGTTATGTATGTTTAATTGTTCGTTATTCGTCAATATGAAACAGCTGATTATTCAGGTAGAAAAAAGCTTGTTAGAATCTATTTCCGAAGATTTTGAAGTGTTATAAAACCAATGATTATTATTTCTAATATTCTGCAAGAGTTTTCACAGATTACATCAGAAATATTTTGCAACATTGCTAAGATAGGTATTAGAAGTTCGAGATTTGCAAATCTGTTTGGTGTACAAATTGTATTTTGTTGATGATAAATATCATACTAACATCTCCATAGTCTCAAAAGGTGTGTTTACAAACAATCGCGGATGGACAGACACAGTTACGGATTTTAAATACTTACCAGAACAAGACCTGTTAAATTGGTCTGTTGTTGTAGGTATATCACAGCCAGGATAAGAAGCCTCACATATCTAAATCACCCAGTACAGGTGAACGTCCTGTAATAATAGATTCCACTCCTCCTGATAAATCTTGTAGCGTTACACTCTGTATAAATGTGGAATAAACAATTTCATTATTTCACGGATATATAATCATGTTTTGTTAATTAAAGAGCGAGTATTAATTTCAACAATATTTTTTTTCTTTTCAATTCATTTCCCACAATAAATGTAAAATTGCTGAGTATTATGAAAATGTCGTCTTATATACATTCATTGTTAGCAGTGTTTGACTTTGTCAGAAAAAAACCAGAAATCATCTCCTATATTTAAACACATTTCAATAGCAGAATGTTTTGACGTGTATTCTTGTAAATTATTATCCTTTCGTTCGTTCATAACCACAATGTCTGTCCAATTATTGTTCAAATACTTTCAATGGCGATTATACAAATGCTAACTGAAATACATTTACAATTTATTTTCTCAGCTTTTGTCCAATAAATAATTAACAAATCCCGTATAAATTGTATATCTCATAAATCTATATACCCAAGGTATTTAAATAAAAACCATTTTATATTTCTCTTAGACGTTTTAGAGAAAATGTTAACATGTGTTGCCACGGACACCATTGTGGATTGGATGTTGGCATATGAAAATGGCACCAACGTATCCGAATTAAACGTGAGTTCACTTGGTGATCACACACATCAGCTATGTCGAGGCAAAACGATAGTAAGTTATCCGAAAAAAAAACCTTGAATGTAGACAAAAATTTAAAAAATCTGATCTCTATCCTGTTTACAAACTGTTCTCGACATGTGAAATATATCTCATTAAGGTTTTACTGATTCCAAGCTTCACGGCAAATTCAAAAATCGGTAGGATACATGATGCACACTAAATTTGAATAAGTCCGTTGAAATCTGAAATCTCTGTCGCCTTTTCAAAGTTTGCGGAAACGGCAGTGTTGCAGTGTTGCAGGGTGTTAAAAAATCAAATCGATACGGTCCTCTCATGATCCCAAGCTTCACATCAAATTTCAGATAAATCCATCCAAGTCTAACACTTTTTGAAAGGGGGTAGAACTCCAGAAAGGGTGGACACGAAAAGCTTAAAATCGTGTTGAGGTTCATCCGCTTGTACTACAATTTGCAAACCATCCGTAGCCTCTATAGAGTTCACAAGATTTGCGGAAAAGGAGAGTATAACTCTGCGTAACAGAAGGTCACGGAACGTTAAAAAGCGAACGGATGCATCCAATGATGACTATACATGCTTTAAATCAGAGCTTAGAACCATCTGTTTAAAAATTGTACCTCTTGTCACGTTCAAAAGGTTAACGCCATTGTGAATTGGGCTAAATCAGGGGCCGAGGGTCGCAGCACGCTGAAAATAGAATACGTCCCCTGATGACCCCAATGCTTGTAACCTATCTTGAAAAGATCCGTTAAAAAATATTGACGGAGCAACTGGGTTTCGACATTGCCATAAATAAATGTTACCATATTAGATGTAAATTTCCATGTTAATTTTGGTTCTGGTTTACTGCATCCTATACTACACACCAGTTGTACACCAGTATCTGTTAACTGACACAAAAACGGTTCATCATTTACGTTTATGTTTAACGATCCTTTATCTGAAAAATATAATATAGGTCTCATTAGTATTAATATAACAAAATGTCACAATGTGGTATAAATAACACAAGACTTGAGATTTTATTCGTTCTTGACAGCACATCAGGTTTAAGCATTTTTACGGTGTGGTATATGTTAGGAATCGAATTAATAGGCATCAAGAGTCACGGCTCTTTACACTAGGTATCAACATGTTGTTTTAGTATAATAGTTGTACAATAACTGAAATCGGGTGTCTGCTGTAGTTTATATTCAAAAGTTATAGATTCTTTTCATTGTAATCGAAAAGCACGATTGAGAGAAAGGTCCAAATATTTGATTGTTAACTTGTGGCTTCATTACATAATTAAACGTTAAATTGTTAATGTTGAATCTATCCAACTTTAATCATGATAAATCGAGTAAAGTAATAAAGGAAAATAGAAACATAACTTATTATCACCCGAAAGGTAAACAATGAATATCCGTTTAGTTAGTAATCATTGGCCATGTTACTATCATAAAATCTGAATTTGTATAGTAATCATTGGCCATGTTACTACTGCAATGTGTGTTAAATGATAACCCGAGTTATTTCAGTTAAATATATTCAATTACACTGAAACATACAATACACGTGCAATGCATAAGTATTAGATAACGTGCATGCCACCATATTGTATCGGGCTATCCTGTCTATCTTAATATTATTGTTTAACATCAAACGAGTTACATGTTTCAGTCAGTGGGGCCCTATGCCAAAATATTTCATGGGGCCTATTACACAGGCATCCATTAATCAATCAAATACAACATATCAAAAGAAATAACAGTGGTATATGTATGTACATTATACACTGCATGTGTTGCATTAGTTTACATAAGATAGGTCCCTAGCAGAGCGGGACCCTAGGTCATAGCGACAAGTTTCTGGGAGTTTGGGCGTTTGGTCACAGAGCGCTAAAACGTAAACATAATTTTAATCAGGGAATTAAAGACATTATTTTTCCGTGGGTGTAAATACAACATACATACATATTACTAGTATACAAGACCGGGAAGTGAATTAAAGAAACGTATAAATGCGTATATATAGCATTATTTTCATTTAATTTATAAAAACATTAAAAATAAAATATACATTATAAGTATATATAATATACTACCAAATGATATTACAAGAAAAACAGCCAGAAATGTTCCCATTACTAATAATACACCATACACGTTGTTCGTTTATTTAAGCTGAAGTAGGTTGTCATTTATAAACAGAAAATATGATAATAATAGCCTATACGAAATATAACTAACGAAGTCATGCATGAATATACGACAGATATAGTTAAAGCTGTGTCAATGAAAACACGTTATGCAGGTTTTATATTGAGTGATGTGTGAATTTTAAAATAGACAATTTTTATATAATAGACTATTTCTTTAAAACACTTGATTTGTTTATTTTAATTCTTGTCTCGATAAGATAATATTATGTTTGAAGCTGACATGCCATAAAACTACATTTCTTTCATTCTATTTCAATTCATTCATTTATTCATTCATTCTTTCATTGAGGGATGTTTAAAGTGACATTAATTAAAATTTAATGAAAATCGTTTTCTCTTGGAGAATACAGATTGACGATTTTCATCATTGTCATGTAGTTGATGTACTGTTTTACCAGTTTCCAGTAAAATGATTTCCTGACTTTAGAAAGATTTGGTTTATTCAATAATAGAGAGATTATTGTAAACTGTTGTATTATCTGATCTGTGGTATGTTTAACGCTGGCTCAATACAAACCGCCATTTAGGGACTAACACATGGTCAATAATTTTGTCTTGATCCAGTCGGTGAACCAGAGAACATGATCTTAGACCAACTACGTGAAAGCATGGGTTTGATATCACAACACTTGAGTCGATAGTTGATCTACAATACAAGCGTTAGACAAATCTTTGCCTGTAGTGGTAACTTGATCTGCACCTTTATAGCTTGATCATTTCAAAACCTAACTAGTCAATATAATAACCAATCTAAACCCATATTTGTCACATTGAGCTCTACTGGAAATCCAAATCCTGTCTTCTGTGAAGGAAACAATGATATATAATGTTGTATTGAAATAGTGATAAGCATTACTGACAGCTAAATATTATCAACTGTGACGTACTTCTATACTATTCAAAAAAAGTAGGGGATATTTGATTTTGGGGGCATAATACTAAAATATGCAAATGACTACGAAAAAAGTCACTATAGAACCTAACAGAAGAAACATTTCCAGTTACATGTGACGCCCAAACGCACCAATAGCTACCGCATGGAATGCAGGTGATGCTTGGGATCATCATGGGGGTCCAACCCAAGATTTGCACGACTCTGACTTTGAATGTTACAGTCATTGTGGCATTGAATTCCAGGGTGGAAACATCAGTTTAATTGTTTTAGTGACCAGAAAACAAATTTTGATATGCGTCGGCTTACCCAAAATGAAAGGTTACGTGCCCTTGGCATGCTACAGATCGGCACAACACAGGCGGTTGTGGCGCGGACGATGAATGTTTCTCAGTCTGTCATAAGCAGGCTATGGTCCAGATACCGTGATACACAATCTGTACAGGACAGACCACGCTCAGGTCGACCAAGGGCGACAACTCAAGCCCAGGATCGATTTATCCGTACCTTGGCCTTGAGAAATCGTGTCATCACAGCAAATCAGATCAGCGCTCGTCTTCAAACAGACACTGGTGTGAGAGTGAGTGGCCAGACGATTCGGAATCGACTGCATAGGGGTCACCTTCGCGCCCGACGTCCTCGCGTGATCCCTTGTTTGAGAGATCATCACTTTCAGGAAAGACGTCGTTGGTGTAGGGATCGTCAACACTGGGATAATCGACGCTGGAGCAATGTGATGTTTTCAGATGAGTCAAGGTTCACTGTTGATTTTTTGGACAGACGTAGGAGGGTGTGGCGTCGTCGAAACGAGCGCTTCCAAGACGTTAACGTCATCAGACATGATCGATTTGGGGGTGGTTCTGTTATGGTGTGGGGAGGCATCACTGTTGCTGGAAGAACGGCTTTACATGTTGTTGCAGGGCGTGTTACAGGCCAGTACTACCGGGACAACATCTTGGCAGTCCATGTTGTGCCGTTCGCACGACGTCATGGCCGCCGTTTCATCTTCCAGGATGACAACGCAAGATGTCACAGGGCCAGGATCGTTACAGTTTACCTCCAACAACAGAACATCACCACATTACCTTGGCCAGCACTGAGTCCCGACCTCTCCCCCATCGAGCATGTCTGGGACATGCTTGGACAGAGGTTACGTCAACGTCAACAACGTCCTGCCAATGTCCAAGAACTTGCTGCTGCGTTGCAACAGGAATGGGACAATCTGGACCAAAATGACCTTAGACGTCTCATTAGGAGTATGCCACGTCGGATCAATGCTTGTTTGGCAAACAGAGGAGGATTTACCCGTTACTGACTTGGTTGTGATGCTGTGGTAACTTTGCTGTTTGACCCCGGGTATCATTTTACCCTTATAATGGTCAGTCTGTGCCTTACTTAGTCTAACGATCATTTGGAATAAATCGATGAATGTGAACTTCATTTCATTTTGTCATTTGTTTCTTCGTCAGTTTCATTAGGTGACTTTAATAACACTTAAAAATCAAATATCCCCTACTTTTTTTGAATAGTATATTATATAAGATTGAGTTGACCTAAATATTGATTATAATACCTACACAGGTAAACTGTACATTGTAGCGAATAAACACATATTTGATCAGTGTTGGATTCTAAAGGAAAGTACAGTTTAACCCAAATAATTTTAATCCCCGTTTGATATATAATACAAATACAGATTTTCGATTGTTACCACACTTCTTAATTGATTTATTTGAGCAAGATCACCACTAAACACTTCATCACCAAATGAACTCGGCATATGCGTTCTTTTAGAATTTTATTTAGGGTGGGACGATTTACCCAGTACTACCCAATACTACCCAATATCACCCAAAACCACCCCAATACTACCTCAATATCACCAATCACCACATACTACCCAATACTACAACATAATGATGCAAAATAGACATATCATTGGATTTTAGTTTTCAAAAATAGAGTTATATGGCTGGAAATGTACTTCAAATGCGATACCGATGTTTAGCTGTTCCATTTGCCTTCCTATACCACCCAAAACAGCCCAATAATAACCCAATACTACCAAATACTCATCAAATACTACCAAATACTACCCAATATGATAAAAAAAAACAAGACATATCATTTGATTTTTTTTTCAAAAATAGAGAGTTATATCGCGGGAAATATACTTCAAATGCGATACCGATGTCCGGCTGTTCCATTTGCCTTCCTATACCACCCAAAACAAGCCAATAATAACCCAATACTACCAAATACTCATCAAATACTACCAAATACTACCCAATATGATCAAAAAACAACCTAATATTGTCAAATAACAGCTCATTAGTATAATGATTGCATCGAATATTATTGTAAATATTTCAATTTTCTGCAAATTATCGAATATTAGTTGCAATTATTATACTGATGTGCTGCTAATTGACGATATGAGGTTGGTATTTTATAATATTGGGTAGTATTTTGCAGTATTTGGTAGTATTGGGTAGTATTTGCTTGATTTGGGTGATATAGGGGTGCACGAAATGAAATGAAATGGGATTTAACTTCCTACTGTTTTTCTCCGAACTGAGCTAATGAAGACGGGCATACGCCATACAGTGTGCTATGAGGGAAATTTTGCCCGGACAGCGGCACTACGGCCTACTCTTATATCGAATTCCAACTGTCAAGGAATCTTTTACGTGCACGCCAATGTGTACACAGGACCTCGGTTTTCGTCTCATCCTAATGACTAGTGTAGCACCATAGGTCTTTTGTCTGACGTGGAGAGCGGGTAAGGGGAACCGGTCGTCACATATTACATACGACCCATGCATCTTTTCTTACTACATATTTCTGTAGCCTTGTGATCGTCTAGAATTTGCCTCTAACTGTCTTTACTTCTGCTTCACGTTGTGTATTTACTTCTTACATATTCTTAAGACGTGTGTCTTACTAGGAATAACAATGCAACAGTTTGCTTCTACATTTTATATAGCATAGCTGAATACAGGTATACAAGCATAGCACAAATTACAATACTATATAGCTAAAACCATTTCTCCACTCTAGCCAGACTCGCGGCTGTCTAAGAACTCAGATGGTCCCTCTCTGAAATCTAATGGACGTCTGACGAATTCTCACAAGTATGATAGTTTTGTAGCTGTGGGTTTTGGACGTTCAATTATCTAATTGGTCAAATATGATGTAAATAATTATAGAGATTGGTTAATTGAGCCCAATGACGTCGACAACCCACCCTTATATGGTGGAATGGAATTTTACTGAAGAATATTCTCATGAGATATCTGTTAACATGTTGTTGACATAGAACCAGTTATGTTATGGCTCTACAAGTGTTTTTATATCAAAATATGTCATTCAAACCCTAAGTTGATTTAAGTATTTTAAGTACATATCACATGCTATGCATATATGTTATTTCTCGAGCAAATATTCTACTAAAAGTAGGACAAGGGGGAACCACACCGGAAAATCTGGATGAACTTTCTCGGCCTATGCAGGGATCGAACACCCAACCTCCAAGCTAGCGAGATATAGGGCGGCGAATGGGACAGCGAGACATCGGTAATCACATTATTTGAAGTATATTTCCCACGATATATCTTACTATTTTTGAAAAAAAATGAAGTAATATGCTCATTTTGTACCATTTTGTTTTAGTATTGGGTAGTATGTGGTGATATTCGGATGGTATTGGTTTGTATTGGGTAGTATTGGGTAAATCGTACCGCCGCTTTATTTACTGTTGTAACTTGCTCATGGTTATTGGTTTCAAACTTGTTGAAAAACACTGAGGTCACGCGAGGAGCAAATAACCTTTGTCGTGAAAGCGATAGGGGCTACAAGTTCTATCGGATTTGTTTCAGTTTTGGTTGGAAGAATTTGGGTTATGAGCAGGAGAACCCTATCGACATTCAAAATTTCAAGGCATTCTGTACTGGAGATGTGCCCCTCGTCCGAAAACCCGGTGAACGCGATAGAGCCTAAAGTTTTTTGCAGATATTTCATTTTCCAATTTTATGGGAAGTATTGAGTTTATGACAGAACATCAAACTTGAAAGTCCTGGAACGTTGAATATCCACCCAATGTTTAAACTAAATTTGAAAAGTATCCGTTAAAACTGTATACTCTGGAACGTTCTAAAGGTGAGGTATTCGATTGAACGTTAAAGAATTGAATTCTCTCAATCCCAAAAATAGTGACAATCGAATGAAAGGGGTATTTCGGTCTACAACGCATGCGTCGACTGATTTAGGAAATTTCTGAAAAATACCATGCAGCCGAAACATATTCGTTGTGTTTAATTACCCCACTATTCTGTTCACACCACCTCCGTTGTCGGGACTGAATTCCGCGTCACTCGATTGCAATTCTTTTAATTCGGGACGTTCTGGACTGAGAATCGAGCATCCCCCAAGTTTTTCGGCAAAGGGGGGTTAACTCACGGATTGATAAAAATCAGTATTAAAACTTTTTTAAGTTGAGAGGCGATCCTCCAGTGTTTTCCCACTGATAGAATTGAATCAATATAATGTTAAACCCTTTGTCAGTTCTCTCACTGATAAAGACACTTGCAATAGAATTGAACCAATATACGTTAAACCCCTTTTCTGTATATCTTGAACATTGAAGTTGTACTGGTTTGATAGAAGTATACTGAACAACAATTAGATATTACAATGAGATTTTACTTATCTGTTTATCTACCTTATCCATAAATAAATCAATAATATTGTTTATGTAATTCAATCTCGATATAAATTTAACCTATTCTAGAGGAGGAGCTGGGTGACCACAGTTTACTTCAGTGCGTTTTGGCACCCGTGGGTATATGTATTACAGATCTGACGCATTATACGGTGCTTCATTCCTCATTATTCAACCACTTATCGTATTGTATTGTTAACGTTATATAAAGAAACATAAGTTCGATTTATTAAATAAATTCAGAAAATGCAACTGTAAATCACACTTAAGTGCTTACAATACATGTAAAAATGAGTTTAAAAATCTTTGTAAAAACAAGAAAATAGAATATGAACACACGCTTTATGACACACTTCAAAGAAATCTTCATGACCCAGATGAATTCTGGAAAACTGTTAAATTTTTCCGACCCAAATCACAAATCTCTGACGCAATTACTCCGGGAAATTGGGTTGAACATTTCAAATCAATTTTGAATCCATGTTTCGGGTTACAAGAGGGTGTATCATATTCTAAATTTATTTCAAATTCTGAAACTCAAACAAATGTAGTAAATAACTGTATTCTTAACAAACCAATTTCTGAGTCAGAAGTCAAGCAATGTGTCAAGAACATGAAGCCAGGAACCTCGCCCGGTCCGGATGGAATCGGTATTGATTTTTACAAAGTTGGCATTGATATCCTCATTCCGGCTATTACTTTATTATTCAATAAGGTCTTTGATGAAGGATGTTTTCCCGACTCGTGGTCTAAGGCACTTATCGCACCATTACATAAAAAAGGTTAAAAAAAAAAACGATACAAACAATTACAGAGGAATTTCACTGCTTGACTGTATCGGTAAATTGTATAGTGCTGTTCTCAATTGCAGGCTTCAAAAATGGTGCGAATCGGAAAACAAATACAAAGAGACTCAAGCTGGCTACAGAAAAGGTCATTCAACTGTAGACCATATCTTCACATTGTTTGGTCTCGCACAGAAATATATGTCCAAACCCAGGGGGCGCTTCTATACACTGTTTGTCGATTTTTCCAGGGCATTTGATTCGATTAATCGGTCCAAACTGTTGTCCCTACTCTTACAAAATGGTCTTGGTGGGAAAATGTTTATTGCACTTCAGTCCCTTTTTTGAATGTGTGTCTGGCGTAAAACAGGGATGTACTCTTAGTCCTATTTTGTTTTGTTTTTATATAAACCAGTTGGTTAATATTATGGAAAATGGGGATGTAAGAGGCATTTTTACCACTCAAGACATTGATGATATCCTTATGTTGCTATATGCAGATGACCTTGGTATTTTAGGTGACTCAGTTGGTAATTTGCAGAGAAAAATCAATATTTTGGATAAGTTTTGTACTGAATTTAATTTATCTGTGAACACCACAAAAACCAAGGTTGTTGTATTTAGGAATGGGGGAGCACTAAGGAATAATGAAAGGTTTTTCCTGGGAAACAATTTGTTAGAGTGTGTCACGTACTATAACTATTTAGGCATATTGTTCTCATCAAGGTTGTCATGGAGCAAGGCTCTGTACAATTTGTCAGTGAAGGCTGAAAAGGCATTAATCCCTATCAAATGTTTATTTCAGAAAACAAATCCATCCATCGAACTCTCTTTCAAAATTTTTGACGCAATTATCAAACCAATACTACTTTATGGCTCACAGGTTTGGGGATTCGAGTTCCGCTATGATATTGAACGTGTTCACTCCAAGTTTGTCAAGTATGCACTAGGAATCCATAAGAGCTCCACTACACCCGGAGCCTTGGGCGAATGTGGCCGCCTTGACTTGTCTTTTTCATACATGATATCCTGTATAAAGTACTGGATCAAGTTAATTGGTATGTCCCATAACAGATATCCAAAACAGGTTTATCTTATGCTATGCAAACTAGATGAATTAGGTAGAGACACCTGGGCAACCAAAATAAGAATTTTGTTAAGTTCTCTAGGTTACGCTTATATATGGTATTCTCAGTCTGTTGGTAATGTAAAGTTATTTATTTTATTTCTAAAACTAAGACTGTCGGATATTAATAGGCAAGACTGGTCTGAGAGAATTAGTAATTCTGAAAGCCTTGAAGTCTATAAGAATTATAAACTGAATCTGTGTCATGAAAAATACTTGTCTGCACAAATCCCTAAGCAGGCAAAGAGAAATGTCACAAAATTAAGGTTAAATCTCTTCTCCACAGGAGCAAATTTATATAAGAGAAAACTATCCAAGCATCCGAATTGCATGTTTTGTACACCCAATATAATTGAAGATTTGTACCATATATTTATTGTGTGTAAGACATATCATGAACTACGAGTGCAATATTTGAGCGACTCCATTAACGAAGAGAATGGGTTCTATAATTTATTATTAACATGCGATGAAAACCGTTTGTTACAATTATCTACTTTTATAGATAGGGTATGGGTATTAAGAAACAAATTGTTAAAAACCCAGTCCTAAATCCTATTTACTGACTATCTCACCATTTCTATACACCAAGGCTGTTGAAAAGTAATCTACCTGCACGTATCATTTATTATATTGTTATAGTTACATATATATATATATATATATATCTATGTATTATTACCAATCCATACCATACCACTGTCTGATCTGACCACTTTATTGTATTATGATTTGGATCTATGGGTCTTTGACCTAAATCCTTAATAAAAATAAAAATAATAAAAAATAATATAATGATAAACTTATTGCACGTGAATATGTACTCAGATTCATTATTTAACGATACATTAGTTAATAAGTTTATAAAGAGTTGTCCATTCTTGCTATAATAATAAAAATCTTGCTATAATAATAAAAATTTCAGTCAGATCACTTTGTTCTCATCGGAATTGTCACTTTTGGAATTTTGGACTAGAAATAGGCATCAATTGTGTCTGCACCGTCTATGATAATTGGCGATCCTTTCATTGACAAACAATAACTCCACCCACATATTCTCGATTATCAAGTAACATGCTCAATGGCTATGGTAGCCTCGCTTGACAGTCCTTTCATCACCAGTTTCCGGTAGTGACATCAGCGACAGAACAGGTTGTTCCTGATATGTGATATCTTTACAGACTTATAGGTTCGTAGATCTTCCTGGTATGTGATATCTTTACAGACTGGCCTAGATTTAAACGGATTTAAACATGCGCGAGATTTTAAAATTTAAGGATAAAAGGCACAATCGGTTGACAAGTACCGTTTTTACGATGATGAACGACCTATGCTAAATGTTCAAACAGTCATAACTTCGCCATTAATAAAGGAAAATGAATGAAATTTTCAATTTAGTAATTTCTCATGATCTATATTTGAACTATTATAACAAGAACGTCCAGCTTTTAATCTAAATTTTACATTATGCATCTTTAATAAATAAAAAGACTGCTAATTTTTTCGCTATATTCGTAAACTTGAATCCCACCTGACATTTATTGAATAAAATATAATGTTAAAAACAAACAATAGTTAATGTTTTATATTACAAGTGTTATTATATGGTGGAATATAAAGTACAGTGAAAATATGATCATTAAATTAATGTTACTGATTAATAATTTTCAGACAATTACGCGATTTCAAGTAAGAATCTAAGCATAGGGAATTAAACGTACTTATATGAATATGAGGTAATATTATTATTATTTCGATGTTGGTTTTCTGTATAGCATCGTTGATAAAATTTCGCAGAAAACAAAATACTAGATTTATACACTGGAGGTCCCCACGGTGTGGTGTTAGCTGTTTGGCACCAATAAAAAAGTTGTACTGAACGTGGTAATCACAAGATAAACTAAAGCATACCACAATTTGATGTAAAATATGTGACGTAATTATATACAGGATATTGATTTAAACAATACAATCATAAAATCAGTTACAGAGTTATTCCATAACCTACTCAATGTTAAATAATTAATACAAGACATATACATGGATAATTCATTATAATCTACGCAATGTTAATACAAGACATATACTCTGATAATGCTTTATATAGGACTATTGAGATGAACTAAGTGTGGTTTAATGGTCGAGAGCGAGACATTAAGTAATATATTGTAACAACATGAGGGCCGTGAGGCCCGAATGTTTTTACAATATATTACGCAATGTCTTAAGCTCGAGACCATTAAACAACTTAAAATACAGACACTTGCACGTGCTTTGCAATGAAATACGTCACTCGAGTTCAATATTTTATCAAGTTACGCTTGGCACATTGCCCGTACGATTATTTGAAATAATGGTACTCCAACATCAAAGGATGACGTCACATCTGTATTTTAAAGTTAAATAACTGGTAGATACAAAGGTGATGTAATTGTATACTGGATATTATACAATGTCATTCAACCACATACCAACAAATTGAAACCAACTATATTCTGAATCTGGTATTTATATAGGTTGGATCTGAAATATCGAATATTAAAGCACAAAATAAAATGTTATAAGGAATATTTATTTTGTATATAGTTACTTGGGATACATACTTCTTCTATAACCTCTATAAACATACCAACAAATTGAAACCAACTATATTCTGGTTCTTGTATTTATATAGGTTGGATCTGAAATATCGAATGTTTAATTACAAAATAAAATGCTTTAAAGAATGTTTACTTTGTAAATAATTATTGGTTGTTGTGTTATCTGGAATGGTAAACTACTAACTACATATTACGGGTTATATTTCCAAAGCTAATTTAAAATTTGGAATTACCAAATGGATCCCTTACAGGTGGTATTACTCCTTCGACATAATCCGGTGGTTTTCAAAGAATAATTAGATAGTAAAGGTTAGCCCAGATATTACAAGAGCCAATATATTCTTTTTTTTGAATGGACATTTTAAGCTCATGGATTAACGTTATTCTACACAGTACAGATATCTGAAGGTGTTTAATTCTTTGTCGAAGAAATATAAACTCTCAGTTGCCATGTGGGGTTGGAAATTAGGTTTCTATTACACAATGTCATTTTTTACTTGCCATGGTCACGGGTAAATACAAAAGATGGTTATTTACAGAACGCGAAGGAGAGAAATCGATACTGGGGGGTAGACAGGCGTCCCTATTTGGGATCAAACTTAATAACAGACCATTAGACCACCGAATCCTCCTCCTATAATTACTCAACACACATTACCTCCCATTCTGTTACTAGATGTATCGTCAACATTAGTAGAATTCTGAATCAATTCTTGATATGTTCCTTCAGTTGGTCTTCTTTCACTAAATTCTAGACCATCATATGTCGACACTATTTATAGAAAAATATTTATTGAATGAATGACACATCTCTATATTTGTTTTCGATTTTATCAAGCATCATCCCATACCATTAAATTTAACTGTTTTTGGTTCATCTGTTTAAACCTTTAAACAAAGTTTGTAGCAACAAGTAACATTTGTATTGACAAGAAAACGCAAATCATATGTTAGTTATGTTAACTTTTCAAATAATTCCACAAGACATTAAACAATTTACTTATTATAAATCGTCACCCCTCAGTCTGGCGGCCCTATCTCTCTTAAAGCATTACCCGATGTTTTTCTTTCTAGTTTGGTTTGTTATTATAATCGTCTGTTAATATGTATTCAGGACGCGGCCAGGAAATATATTTTTAGAGTCAGTGTGTAACATTTTGACTTGTCATCATAAACAATAGGAATCGGGAATAAAAAGGCCTTAGATTTAGCGGGGCCCACGAACCCTGGAGAAACTGCTACATGTATTTTAATTATCAATATACTTACTTAAACCATTATTATCAAAACCAGTAATGTTTGGTTGTCTGAAACAGGAATATGTCACATTTTTATATATTTTTTCTACAATTCATTATATTAGTAGTTAAGCCAACAGTTTGATATAAAGAGTTCCTCATTATGACCAATGGGCTTTTCAACAAAACGTGGTGAATATATGTTAATACACGTGAGTGTATATATTTAGATGAAAGTCCTTTCCAAGGATATGCATTTCTTTCATACAAATATAAGTTAATACACGTGGGTGTATATATTTAGACTACTTGAGATGATATTCCTATCCATGGATATGCATTTCTTTCATAGAAAATATTCTAGCGTTTTATCGTATACAGTTAATTAATAAGCAATTATAAAACTTTGGTGTCAGGTAGAATTATGACAGAATGTCTTACCTGATAGTTGGGATTTCACTACCTGAAATTATTCATATTAAATAATTATAGTATATACCATAAAAATTATACATAATGTATATTCATTGATGGCTTTAATGTCTTCATTTTAATAATGTTATTGTTCGCACTCTAAAAAGTGATATTTCCACATTCATTTCATAGCTAAAATTTATTTTGTATCTGTATTTTCATCGACATGTAAAACAACTACCTCTAATCATAGATGTTACACTAGTCAGCAATATTCTACGTTAAACAATAATTGTAAAAATCGTTTTACCTTGTAGTATCTGTTGATATTTCCGTCGGTAATATATGGTAGATAGAACAGCTAATATTGACACGATGGTTACAAGAACCAACATCACCGATACACCAACAACAACACCATCTGGACTTTCGTTTTTAACATCACTGTCTGAGGAAACTTATAGAAGAGAAAATAAAATAGGTATACATTATTAAAAATTATTCAACGGTAGACAAAACTTTTAAGAATTTACAAATACAACCGATTTCCATTTGCTATTTAGATATGGTTTCATGGTATATATTGAATTACGAATTACAATTGCTTGAGTGAAAATCAACAGCAGTAATTTCGTTCGATTTTAATTAATTTAAATATCTTAAAGGGGCATTATGGGCGATTAGATAAAGAACTGACAGTTCTCGCTATAATAGTTTAAAAAATAGATAGCGTACAGAGAAAATGCTGAAAATAGCTCCACTCTGAACCGAGATATTAGCGATTGAATTTTAGGCCTTGTCTCGATCATCATTACCAAAGTCGGTACAATAAAAACCAAAGTCTCGATTATCCATTGTGACTTTAAGTTATCCATCATAAAATGTATTCAAATCCAGTAAACATCTCAGGTTAGCGATGGCATCGAGAGTTGATTATGATCTGGATCATACGTAACTAACGTACAGAAATGAAATAGTAGCTAGCTTTCTATGCAGGTTGGGTCTGGATAAGCTAATTAATAATTTGGATAACATTTCAGGCCTTAAGAAAGACCTGCAATAGACAGATTTAGGTCTTGCATAATGCATGTTCAACCATTCTTACATTTCTTCATAGTTCGTACTGAGTCGGCAATTACTCTCAGATAAACCGGTTGACTATCACCATATTTATTTCTAGCTATAACTCTAATATAATATGGTGTATCAGCTTGTAGATTCTTTATGCAATAATCAGGTTTAGATTCTGCTAGAGGTGTAGAACTAGTCCAGGTTTTATTATCTATTGAATGTTGAACAATAAATTCCTGTTGATCTCCACCATTAAATCCTGGTGTCCATGTAATACAGATACTGTCATGACTTGGTGCTGATGTATTGATATTAGAAGGTACACCAGGTTTAGCTGGAAGTTATACACAAATTATATACAAATATTGAACAATAATTTATATTTTTTCCTGGTGAGTCGACCAGATTTAGCTTCCGGCGCAAAAACTATGCGATATGATGATATATTTGGACAAAAACATGTTTAACCTAATTTATATATCAAAGGTTTGCTTCACATCACTCTCAAAATGTTTTAATACAATATTAGGCGTCATGTAGACCCATAATGCCAGGACAGGTGATATAACACCACCTTCTATATAATACAATCTGATATATAGTAGATGTTATACTACTTATACAGGGCTACAACTTGAAACTCTAGTTCTATATAACCAATATTATCATATGCTTGAATAAAAATTCAGACCTCGAGAGGGTCCATAAGCTAAGATTTTTTCGTAAAATCAGGGTAAAAATTCCAGACAGTTACAGAGCGATATGCGCAAATATCGACGGGATCCGAGATCCTTGTGATATCAACATAAATGTAAAGTTTCATCAAAATCGGATCAAAATTGTGTCCAGAACCTTGACATGCCATACTTTTATACTATTTACGTACGAGTGGCAGCCATTTTGTTCGGCAGTTATTGTCGGACGTTCACGAAATTCGAACCCAACCGTCATTATGGTGTAACGGTGATATATTAGAATGGATATTTAAATCGGTTAAATTGGTTTTCCTTAGAATCAGGGGCCATAATCCAGGAAGTTATGATCCGACATGCGCGAATATCGTAAGAAACCAAGAATTTTGGGTTATAAACATACATTTCAAGTTTCATTAAAATCGGATGAAAATTGTAACATCTGGAGTGTCTACAAGCTAAAAACGTGATTTTTCGTACAATCAAGGGTAACAATACATGAAGTTACGGTCAGATACATACCAAGATCTTTCGGAGATAGACCTATATTTCAAGTTTCGTAAAAATGGAATAAAAATTGTCCACAAACACATTTGAACGGATACACGGACATACGGACAGACATGGGCGACGACAATATACGTCCACATGAAAATGTATAATAAAAGTAATGTAAAATTGGTTAAATTGGTTTTCCTTAAAATCAGGGGCCATAATCCAGGAAGTTATGATCCGACATGCGCGAATATCGTAAGAAACCAAGATTTTTCGGTTATAAACATACATGTCAAGTTTCATTAAAATCGGATGAAAATTGTAACATCTGGAGTGTCCACAAGCTAAAACGTGATTTTTCGTACAATCAAGGGTAATAACACATGAAGTTACGGTCAGATACATACCAAGATCTTTCGGAGATAGATCTATATTTCAAGTTTCGTAAAAATGGAATAAAAATTGTCCACAAACACATTTGAACTGATACACGGACATACCGACAAACATGGGCGACGACAATTTACGTCCACAGGAAAATGTATAATAGACCGGAGGCTCAGCGCGGGGGGGGGGGGGGGCCATCAAATGGGCAAAAAACCAGACCCAACTTTTCTAGTTTGAAATTTTGCGTAGAATACGATGCCAAGTGGTAATAAGTCCGCCGTTGGGGCGTTTTCGAGATATTCGGGGTCAAAGGTCAAATGAGTTCATTTGTACTGAAAGTGAATGCGTAGTCATTCTTGTATTATGAAAAGAAGCTGAAAATGATCAAAGGTAATCACACTTTCAATAAAAATGTAAACTTGCTAGATTCACCTTTGTTCTTTGTGATCCCAGAGGTCAAAAGGTCACATTTTCCGTTGTAGCACTAGGAAGATTTAAAGTAATAAATGTCAGCGTAAAATATAAAAACTAACGCGAAACCTGTTTTAATTAAAAATAGGAACATTTAAAATTTATCTTTAGGTGGTCTTAGCACAGAACTTTTAATTTGGAACGTCGAAAATGATCTTGCATAACAGAACCAAAACGCTTCGGAGCCTGTTTCAAAAATACGTAAAAACTGTTAAATCAAAATCTCTCCGAATTAGTTTTACAACGAATGCTATACATAATGATATAGTTGTCTGAAAAATACAATTGAATAATTCCATGGCTGGACTCCAGCCTGCAGGCCGCGTCACAAAGCCTGCCAAAATTTTCCCGCTAACATTTACCATTACGACATATCCTGTGAACTACTATGTACAATGCATTCGTCGGTTTTATCTGCGTCCATGTTCCGGCGAAATTCATAAAAACTCATAAAAAATTTGCAAACATTTAATCTCCAAGTCAAATAAGTGTTTTCTGTCACAGATTAACATCAGTTTTCCTAGACTGGGATTCTCGGAAATCCACGCGACCTGCAGGCTAGAGTCCAACACTAAATCTATTCAATTTTTTTTTCAGATAACTAGTATCATTATTTATAACAATCGCTGTGAAAATAAATTGGAGAGATTTCGATTTGACAGTTTTTACGTATTTTTGAAAAAGGTTTCAAAATATGTTGGTTCTGTTATGCAAGATCATTTTCGACGTTCCAAAGTAAAAGTTCTGTTCTAAGACCACCTAAAGATACATTTTAAATGTTCCCATTAATAATTAGAACAGGTTTCGCTTTAGTTTTTATATTTTACGTTGACATTTTATTGCTTTAAATTTCCCTAGTGCAAAAACTGTAAATTTTACCTTTTGACCTCCAGGGTCACTAAGACTAAAGGTGAATTTAGCATATTTTCATGATACAAAAATGACTGCGGTTCACTTTCAGTGCAAATGAACCATTTGACCCCGAATATCTCGAAAACGCAACAATGGCGGACTGGTTACCACTCGGCATCGTATTCTACGCAAAATATCACCCTAGAAAAGTTGGGTCTGGTTTTGTGCCCATTTGATGGACTCCCCCCCCCCCCGCGCTGAGCCTCCAGACTATAATAAAAGTAATGTAAAATTTAAATTGAAGTATTTAATAATGCCTAAACGATAAAAAAAAACCCAGAAATTATTGAGAATTGTCAATAACATATGATATTTGTGACTCAAACGACTAATCTAAACTATAAATTGTTGTCGATTTTTAAAAGTACTTAACAACTTTGAAACCAATACACCAAACAGCCAATTAGCAATGTTCCGATGCCTAGATTTGAAATGCAAGCCCCATAGACCCTTTCAATGATACATGCATTGACTGTATATGATGTATAGTATATGTTATATTGTACTTACATTGAGCTGTAACTTGATACTCTAGTTCTGTATAACCAATATTATTAGATACATTGACTGTATATGATGTATAGTAGATGTTGGAGGCAATGTTGATATTTAATGTTGATCTATAAGTGTTGATAGATATACTGGTATCATTCTGATTAAAGACATCATCATTATAGATAGGTTCAACATCTCCAGTAGTTATATTATTATAATACCAGGTGAAGGTTGGTAGTGGATAGGATATAACATCAGATACCAGTTGTACTATATCTCTTATATTACTACTAACTATAGATGTTGTTATAACTCTGGTATCTTGTCTAGGTGAACCTGTATATAACAATATTATAGATATAACATCAGCTACCAGTAGTACTATATCTGTTATATTACCACTAACTATAGTTGTTGTTATAACTCTAGTATCATGTCTAGGTGTACCTGTTATAACAATATTAAGGATAGGATATAACATATACTATCAAACTGATACTGTTGGCTCATGAAACCTATGTCTTTTAGTAATGCAATATTCTGTCATTAATAAGTGATCAGTATTCTACACTAATGTTTAGTATGTATAGCAAGTAGTCATTTATTAGCAGGGATGTAAACTGGCTGGTTGTAGAAGAGGTCATATATTGTAACAGCGTGACTATTTCTAATTATACCTATCTCTACTGAATATACAAACCTAACCAATAGTGGTATATATCTTTCAATAATCAAGGTTTTAACAATCTAACGGTGGTGCCATATCGGACCTATGGTAACTTCGAAATTAGTTATATATTCGTTTTTCGAACTCGGTAAATATATATTTCAAGCTGCGATTTAATTAAAACATAGTTTGGACACATATCTCTCGTGGTTAGAAAAGTATTCAGTGTTGAAATAGGTTTAAAAAATTTAAATTTTCGTAATAAATCTAAGAAGTTTTCCGATTTTTCTGATACGAATCGAATGATTTTTGGTATGCAAATAGTTACGCTAGTCCTCTATAAAATGATGGAAGTGTAGTTTCATTGGGTCAATAACAATGCCCAAATTTACTGAAAATAAAAAAAATCAAATATCGTTATGTAAACTGGCCTGGAATAAAATATGTTTCACCATTTGTCCCGTAGAAATGTTTTTCTGAATGTAGGTTTCAATTTGACATCAACTTTATTAAAATCGATGAATAAGAACTTGGATACTTTCATCGTCTTCTTTGTTTTTTAAAAAAAAGGGTATCTTTTAATCGTGACTTATTCGTGTAATAATTAAGTAATGCTATTTGTAGATATTTGGTTAAAATAATATTATGAATTAGTATTGAGTAGACTGCTGCTATCTGTCTCGGTATTTTTTGAAAATTAATATGAGATCTTAGTCCCACAAAACAAAGAAAACGAATGGGGCCATTTTTTCGGTATCGCCAGCTGTCAAAATGACCATTTATTCGAGATCGATGAAATTCCATCGAGTCTAGTTCACAAGTCAACAATATCAAGTTTACAGTGATATGTTATACGGCATCACATATATACGTACAGTTAATAAATACTTTCAATGATTGGTTGTATTGAACATTTGGTATTTCTGTATTGGTAGCGTGGCAAGTATAGTCACCAGTATCCAGACATGAAGGTTGTTGTATTGTAAATGTATCTATGTTGCTTTGTGTAGATGATATTTGAGTTGTACCACTGTACCAGGTAATCAAGGCTACAGGGTTACTGTCAGCAGAACACGTGAAACTGGTTGGATATCCTTCATTTACTATCAGTTTATCTCCAGTTGGTATTAAAGTTACTGGATCGAGGTCTGTAAATAAATATTAAAGTTCATATAATATTATTTGTGATAATAAAATTTTCAGATTATAATTCATAACAATTACTCAACAATGGATAGTTAATTGTCAGTGTGAAAATATTAGTTTATGTTTCTCGTGTGTCAGGTTGTTGTGGTTAAGAGAAGCTGTTATGTTATTTGATATTGCCGACTTCGACCACTGGATTTTGTATATTGACCACAGGATGGTTAGTATTGTGTCTCAGTCATCTACTTCCTCCGTGGTTCCTGGTAATCGTGCAAATACTATCAGATGAAGTTATACATCTATACTTACACAGTACAGTAACGTCTATAGTTTTATTGTGGGATCTAGTTATAGGACTACCGTTAGTTGGTACTAGAGTACATACTTACACAGTACAGTAACATCTATAGTTTTATTGTACGATCTAGTTATACTTACATAGTACAGTAACATCTATAGTTTTATTGTGAGATCTAGTTATAGGGCTACCATTAGTTGGTACTAGAGTAGTAGTAGCTTCACATCTATATATACCACCCTGATTCCTGGTAATATTAGATATATCAAGTCGTCTATTAGAAGATACATCAACACTACTACCATCTGGTTTATACCATTTAAACGTTGTTGGTGGTGGATTAGATTCAACGGTACAGATCAACTGAAGGTCGTCATTTTCTGTTTTAGCTACAGAATCAACTGATACAGTTACCATGGGACCGACTAAAAACAATGAATATAGATATAACAACCAGTCAGATGATACAGTTACCCATGGTACCATTCCGTACCACTCCACTAACCCCTCGGTCCAATCAAGGCGGCGACAAATTATCCACCATTCATAATTGTGCTATTTTTATCGACCAATTAAAAAATTCCATTGTGAGTGGGCGAAGGGAAGTAACTCGTATTTTGTTGCAACTAAGATCTCCGAATAGCTGTTGTTAACTTTGTCAATATATTTTAGGAGATATGTTTGTGTGTATTATGCTTCTTTAATATTAAATGTCTAACAAACTTCAGAATTGAACGTACATACTGCTGTATTGTTGTGAACGTAAACAAGACTGGTATGTAAACTGTTTTTGATTGACTCGTAGAATTAACCTACGTGACCACTGGAGTGCAATACATTTGAATTCGTGAATTCCCTATGAATGAACACAGGGGTATGCCACTGGAGATACCACGGATGACAATTACCATGGAAACAGCTATAAAGATATAGCTAAAGTCTGATGATACGGATCATGGGATCGAGAACAAAACAACAATCTATATAGATGAAACCAAGGATTATGTTCGCCTTTCACGCTTCGTCGCGGTTGTCCACCAATGTTATCAAACTAACCAACATGACCCCGTAAATATTTTTGGCCACGGAATTTGGGCGATGGGCGAATTGGGCGCTTGTGAATTTATGCGCCGAGGTAATTGGGCCTCCAGTGAATTTGGCCCAGTATCCTGCTAGTATACTAAAGATTTAGTTATAAAGTGAGATGATACAGTTGCCATGATAACAGCTATAAATATGTAATTATAAAGTCAGATGATATAGTGACAATGACAACAGTTATAATCATCTAGTCAGATGATAAAGTTATCATTGCAATAAACCAAGTTAGAAGTTATTCTGAGACACGACTATTAATCACATCACATTGAATTTTGGCCAACTTCCTAATTATAAGACAATTGATCATCAACCGATAAACATTTCAGTAGTAGATGGTAAATATAAATAGTTTCTTACAATTACTTACATAAAACCTCAAGTTGTACAGGTGTAGATGATCTACCTGGGCCAGCAGTATTACTACCTGTACAGGTATAATAACTGCCTGTATCTGATCTCTCTACTGGTTGCATTCTATATATAGATGAATTTTGACCTGTTATCTGTACACCATTCTTAGTCCATTTATAAATATCAGATGGTACTGCCAAATCTGAATTGGTTACTTGACAAGTCAACACGAGTTGTCCCCCTTCTATAACTTTATATGGACTGGTTGAGGGTTCTATATGTACGACTGGTCGAACTGGAATATAAATAGAGTCGTAGTCATTATTAAACTATAGACGATAGATTGTCGGAATATCTGAGTGAGCTCTTATCAGTCTCGCTCAACATTCTCTTATAACCCCTTAATTTATGTACGTCCTAGACTGACCTTGATATTAATTTTCATCCCAAATATGACGTTACGCGATAATCAACTGGAATAAGACTGTTATCGCACATATTGAGAAGTGTTTAGAGAATTTGACACATAACGGTTATATATCGAATAATTGTAGACAGATTGGTGTGTAATCGGATACATTGTTAATCATAAATACGGGAGCCACGGTGGCTCAGTGAGTAGGATGTTGGCTTGCTAACCTGGGGGTCCCGTATTCGTTCCCTGCGTTGGTCGAGAATGTTCATCGGAATTTTCCAGCGCGGTTATTCCTTGTCAGTGATGTAGGACAGGGAGGGAAACAGAGCCCTGCATGTAAGAGAAACCTTGACAGTTGGAATTCGAAATAATTGTAGGTCATACCGCCGCTGTCTGGGCAACATGTCACTCATAGCACATTACATGGCATATGCCCGTCTTCATTAGCCAAGTGGGAGTACGACCGTAGGACGTTAAACCCCATTTCATTTCATTCGATAATTATTACTTACTTCAAATACATATAACTTTCGTGTTCTTTAAATATTAAAAAAAACCCGGTTGATCCGTAATAATGGATAAATCGACTTTAACTGGTGTTAAGATGACTTTATAATTTTTAAGATTGTTTATTTAAAGAAAATGTATTTGATGTTAGGCATAGTTGATTTGTCATTTGAATATGTTGGCCTCGCTGTGTTTATCAACAAGTGCAGATGGACAGAGAGAGGGACGGGTGTCTGTAAACCGTTAAAACATGTTTAAATACATACCAGAACAAGACTTGTTCAATTGATCAGGTGTTACCGTGTTATCACAGCCAGGATAAGAAGCCTCACATATTATTGTATAACCATCTAGACCACCCAGTATAGGTGTTGTATTTGATATAGTTATAGTGTTAGTTTTAGAAACGTATCCAGGTGAACATCCTGTAATAACAGATTCCACTCCACCTGATAAATCTTGTAGTGTTCCACCCTGTAAACATGTGGAAGACAGAATTTCGTTATTTCACGGATATATAATCATGTTTGATTGATTAAAGAGAGTGTATCAATTACAACAATATTTGGTTTTTTTTTATTAAATTGTTCTCGGTAATACTATAAGAATGTATTCAAATATATTTCAATAGCAGAAACAATGTTAGTTTACTTAATGTTTATTGTTGTAAATTATCATCCTTTCTTTCGTTCATGACCACAACATCCCATTATTGTTCACGTAATTTCAATGGTGATTATACAAATGTTGACTGAACTACATTTACAATATATTTCAGGCTTCTGTCCAATAAGTAATTAACGAATCCCATCTAAATCGTATATCTCATAGATCCACATGCCCAATGTATTTTGAAAAAAACTAAAACAATTTTCTATTTCTCTAAAACAAATCAATTTCCTATTTCTCTTGGAGAAAATGTTAATATTTGTTGACACAGACACCATTGTTGATTGGATGTTGTCATATGAAAATGGCACCAACGTATCCGGATTAGACGTGATCACATACATCAGCTATGTCGCGATAAAACGATAGTAGATTTTCCGAAAATAAAATTGGTTGTAGATCAAAATTGATAAGAATCTTTTTGCCTTAAAGAAATCTGATCTCTATCCCTTTTACAAACTTTTCTCGACACGTGTAATATATCTCTGCAACTGAAATCAGTGGGGATTTTCTGATTCCAAGGCTTCACAGTAAATTCGAAAATCAGTAGGATACATCCAACGGCTATAGGTTTAATCCCCTAATGATATACACTAAATTTGAGTAAGTACGTCGTTTAAAACTGAAATCTCTCTCGCGTTTACAAAGTGTTCGGAAACGGCGGTCTTACTCCCAACCGGAAGGTTACAGGGTTTTAAAAAAATCAAATCGATAGGTTTCATCCTCTTATGACCCTAAAGCTTCACACCCAATTTCAAAAAAATTCATCCATGACTAACACCTATCGCATTCGCCAAGTTATCGGAAAAGGGGACACAACTTCAGAAAGGGCTACCACGGAAAGCTTAAACTCGTGTCGAGGTTTATCCGGCTGTACTAAAATTTGAAAACAAGATTTGCGGAAAAGGAGATATCGAGTATAGGAGGTCGTGGAACTTTGAAAAAAAGCGAACGGGTGCATCCATTGATGACTAACATGCTTTAAACCAGATCTTAGAACCATCTGTTTAAAAATTTCAGAGGCGGATTCAATGGGGGTGGCGCGAGGGGCGCGCGCCCCGCACCCCCCCCCCCTAATTTTCGACAGTGCCCTTTTTTACTGCTGAAAGTGCCTTTTCTCAGACTCAAATATGTCCGTTCCCAACCCGTTGTAGGGATCCCAAATGACTCGAACCATCGACTCAAACACACCAGTCTGGGAAATAGCTCTTGGAATGGCTACAGATGCAAGGAAATGACGGATAATTTTCTTAGGGACCCCCCCCCCCCACAGCGGCGTGCCCCGTCTCCGCGGTCAATGCCTTCATTTTGCAGCGCCCCCCCCCCCTTTTCAAAATTCCTAGATCCGCCCCTGAATTGTACCTCTTATCACGTTCAAAAGGTTTACAACATAGTGGTTTGTGTTAACTCAAGAGTGGAAGGTCGCAGAACGCTGAAAATAGAATAGTCACCTGGTGACCCCAATGCTTCACACCAAAAATGAAAAGATTCGTTAAAAACTGTTGACGGAACAAACGGATGACGTCATTACCATAAAAAAAATGTTACCATATTAGATGTAAATTTCCATATTAATTTTGGTGCTGGTTTACTGCATCCTATACTACACACCAGTTGTACACCAGTATCTGTTAGCTGACACAAAAACGGTTCTTCATTTACGGTTACGTTTAACGATCCTTTATCTGAAAAAAGGAAAGATGTCTCATTAGCATTAATATAACAAAATGTCACAATGTGGTATAAATAACACAAGACTTGAGATGTTATTATTTTTTACAGCACATCAGGTTTAAGCATATTTTAGATGTGGTATATGTTAGGAATCGACTTAATAGGCATCAAGAGTTACGGTTCTTTACACTCGGTATCGACATGTTGTTTTAGTATAATAGTTGTACAATAAATACAATCAGGTGTCTAGTGTCTGCTGTAGTATATATTCAAAAGTTATAGATCCTTTCCATTGTAATCGAAAAGCAGTATTAATGGGAAAGGTCCAAATATTTTATTGTTAACTTGTGGCTTCATTACATAATTAAACGTCAAATTGTCGATGTTGAATCTATCCAACTTTAATCATGATAAACCGAGTAAAGTAATAAAGGAAAATAGAAACATAACTTATTATCACCCGTAAGGTAATCCATCCGTTGAATGTTTGAAGGAATATTTGATAGTGGGAATACTTGATAGTGGAATTACGCACAGTTGAATGCTGTCGATTAATAAACATTCTCCAATTCAACCGCAAACAATGAATATCCTTTCAGTTAGTGAACATTGGCCATGTTACTATCATAAAATCTGAATTTGTATAGTAATCTTTGGCCATGTTACTATCACTGCAGTGTGTGTTAAATGATAACCCGAATTATTTCAGTTAAATATATTAAAGTACACTGGAACATGTATTACACGTGCAATGCATAAGTATTAGATAGCATACATTGCAGTACACTAAACATGGTTTATAATTTACATTTATTTCTCTATTCAGTTTCCTTTTTTCAGGGGAATATCATGGCACTATTGAGACGCATTTTATGGTAATGATTCCCCAATATATTGGACATGGATACAAATGTTCTTTAAAAAATCTGTCTGGGATACTTCATTTTCATAGAATTTACTAGACGTTCGTTTTACTAGCCATTATGTATGGTAGTATCAGTGAATCGTATGCCATATTTTATCACACTAGAGAGACAATATAAAAAGAAAAGACTATCCTGTCTATCTTAAAATTATTGTATAAAATCAAACGAGTTACATGTTTCATTCTTTTTGTTTCCTTTTGAGTGGGGCCCTATGCCAAAATATACCACGGGGCCTATTACACAGGCATCCCCCTATCCATCAAATACAAAATATATATGTACATTATACACTGCATGTGTTGCATTGGTTTACATAGGTTAGGCCCCTAGCAGCGCGGGACCCTAGGTTATAGCGACAAGTTTCTTGGCTTTTGGTCACAGAGAGCTAAAAAAGTAAACATAATTTTAATCGGTGATTTATGAGAATTGATAAGTACAGGTATGAGGTTTTTGTTGAAAGGACACAAGGTCAGATATGATATATGAAAACGAATATCGAAAATCCGTTCGTAATTTTGTGAGAGAAACCAAAGTATGCCATGACTAAAGTGAATGGATAATATCAAGTATGTAACAGAAGAGAGCCACCAAAACTGTTTATAAACCCCCTTCCTCTCATTGGTTACATCCTACTCTTTCAACAAAACATTTTTCGTTGAAAACTTTCTTTTCGGTCGCCTACTTCCGTGCGTGATATCATATTCTACAAACATGCCTGTCGATATTGAGTGCCAC
Organism: Patella vulgata; assembly: GCF_932274485.2. NCBI lineage: Eukaryota > Metazoa > Mollusca > Gastropoda > Patellidae > Patella > Patella vulgata. Next base: position 9,415,959 of record NC_065886.2, on the reverse strand, counting down.
ATGATATTAAAAAATATATGAGAGACCTTATCGCTATATGTGGTACTACATTCCATAACATTTTCAAAAATCTCCTCTCAACAACGTCAGAATCTTTGATTTATGGCCTAAAAAGTATATTAGTTGTTTGAAATTCTTTTCGTCGTTACATATCTGTTAATCTGTTCGATTGATGTTAGACTATTCTAGAGGTAGGTTTAGGATTCACCGAACATGTTAGTCATAAGATATTAAATGGTAGGATTAGGATTAACTGAATATTTTGGTAACATTAGCAATAAGATTATTCAATGTTAGAAGTGGGATTAGGATTAACTGAACATTTCAGATAACATCAGTAATAAGATAATTAAATGTTAGAAGTAGGATTAGGAATTACTGAATATTTTAGGTAACAGGTGGTAACAAAATAATGAAATATAAGAGTAGGATTAAAGAATGACGAGATTATGTATGTCAACCATAAATAAATATAAAGAATTTACCTTGAATTACAACAGATCTATTATCTGCTATATCTACTGTATAATAGACTTCTCCATCATCTGGGTTGTTAACTTCTAGAACATGTTTTCGTCCACCATTTTCACATAAAAATTTGTATTTAGGTTCATCCGAAGATCCACACTTAGCTTGAGTTATAACAGCGAAAATACTCCCATTTTCTCTCCTCCATACTACTGTTCCTCTTGGTTCAGGATATTCGTATACCAGTGATATTGTACTATTATTGGGTCCACAGACCTTCACAGATTGACCAATATGATTAACAGTCACTGTAACAATAACAAAACACTGAATTAATAATTAATGTATTAAAAAAACATACTAATATGAATTGTTTTGTATAATTCAATGACATTTGTGTCATAGAATTTGTTTTTATTAGGCCATAACACCAATTAATATTATTAGTGCAATTTGGTTCTTAGTTATTATTAATATGTCGGACAAACAGTTATATTACCTGGTCGATTGGAGGTAATGGAATTCGTGTATTTACTGGATGCCGCAGATATAATCGGATTTAAATACAATCGTCATTTAATGATTTAATTTAAAAATGGAGGAGCAACCCTGAGTCATCATTTGGCTTTACAACATTGAGCTTGTTCAAGTACACTGACTTTATATTGATCAATCTGATAAACTGTAAACGGAGGCCTATAAAATATCTATGATAACAATAGATTAACTTAATCCTCATCTTACATTGATATATTTAAATTGTGACGGTTTCTAAACCCGACTATCCGCTGTAATTTGTTCTCTTCAACTGCATAGAGCATTGACTACAGATGGTATTTAATGAGATAATGACTGGCACCAATATTGTCCTTTAATCCTGATCTTACATTGATATATTTTAATTGTGACGGTTTCTAAACCCGACTATCCACTGTAATTTGTTCTCTTCAAAACCCTGCCATCGTTATTCTTTCTAGTTTTAAATGATTTATGTGGTGACTATTATACTGTTTTGGTGCATACATGACTAATTCAATCTCAAAACTAAAATTGAGTGCAAGCTCCGAGAAATAGACAACTGCGTACAAAATTGGCTTCAGTCTGTATATTTAACTAATTCAACATTTAATTCTCACTGCTGTGGTGTATACCGTACTGGTTAAAGTTTGTATCAATTTATAATCATCATAAATATGACTGTAAAATAATGTTAATAATTTTGCAGCTTTTCTCTCTATTTCTCTCAATGATCGCCTAAACTCAAGATGCAAGCGTTTCAAATTGACTACGAAAAATAATTTGGCCAAGTTTATTTTGTTCCTGGGTGTAAATATAACATACATACATATTACTTGTATACAAGACCAGGAAGTGAATTAAAGAAACGTATAAATGCGTATATATAGCATTATTTTCATTTAATTTATAAAAACATTAAAAATAAAATATACATCATAAGTCAATATAATATACTACCAAATGTTATTACAAGAAAAACAGCCAGAAATTCTCCCATAACTAATAATGCATCATTCACGTTGTTCGTTTGTTCAAGCTGAAGTAGAGTGTTATTTGCAAACAGAACATAGATAATAATAGCCTATACGAAATGAATATACGATAGATATAGTTAAAGCTGCGTCAATGAAAACACGCTATGCAGGTTTTATATTGGGTGATTTGTGAATTTTAGAATAGACATGTTTTATATAATAGACTGTTTAAAACACTTGATTTGTTTATTTTAATTCTTGTCTCGATAAGATAATCGTATGTTTGGAGCTGACATGCCATAAAACTACATTTCTTTCATTCTATTTGCATTCATTCATTCATTCTTTCATTGAGGGGTGGGTTTTAAGTGGCATTTATTAAAATTTAATGAAAATCGTTTTGTCTTAGAGAACTATTTAGAATCTCTTGGTTGATTGGCACCAGAGCAACTTTGGATCTCCAGACTGCAGAACTTATATGTAGTTCATTTAGTGTTTAACTAGTTAACAGTAAAATGGTTTCTTAGTATCGGGGTGGTTTTGTTTATTCAACAATAGAGAGATTATTGTAAACTGTTGTATTAACTTATCTGTGTTATGTTTAACGATACCTCAATACATACCGCCATTTAGGGACTAACACATGGTCAATAATTTTTTGTATTGATCCGGTGAACCAGAGAACATGATCTATCACAACACTTGAGTCGATAGATGGTCTACAATACAAGCGTTAGACAACTCTTCGTCGATTGCCAGAGAACGTCTCTGTCTGTAGTGGTAACTTGATCTGCACCTTTATAGATTGATCATTTCAGAACCTTACTAGTCAATATAATAACCAATCTAAACCCATTTGTCACGATGACATAATAAGTTAGAGATGAGGAGTTGAGCTCTACTGGAAAATCCTAATCCTGTCTTCTGTGAAGGAAACAATGATATATGATGTTGTATTCAAATAGTGATAAGTATTACTGACAGCTAAATATTATCAACTGTGACGTACTTCTATTATATAAGATTGAGTTGACCTAAATATTGTTTATAATACCTCGACAGGTAACCTGTACATTGTAGCGAATAAACAAATATTTAATCAGTGTTGAATTCTAAAGGGAACTACAATTTAACCCAACCCCTTTGATATATCATACAAATACAGATTTTCGATTGTTACAACACTAGTTAATTGATTAAGAATTAGTTTCAAAGTTTTATTTTTTTATTTTGAGCAAGGATGATTTTGAATTGGTTTATTTATTTGAGCAAGGTCATCACTAAACACTTCATCACCAAATGAACTCAACATATGTACTCGTTTAGAACTTTATTTAGGGTGGGACGATTTACCCAGTACTACCTAATACTACCCGATATCACCCAATACCACCCCAATACTACCTCAATATCATCACATACTGCCCAATACTACAAAATAATGATGCAAAATAAACATATACCATTGGGTTTTTCTTCAAAAATTAGATAGTTATAATGCGGGAAATGTGCTTCAAATTCGATACCAATGTCTGTTTTTTCCATTTGCCTTGCTATACCACCCAAAACAAGCAAATAATAACCCAATACTATCAAATACTCATCAAATACTGCCAAATACTACCCAATATGATAAAAAAAACCCTAATATTGTCAAATAACAGCTCATTAGTATAATTACCGCAACGAATATTACTGTAAATATTTCAATTTCCTGCCAATTATCGAATATTAGTTGCAATTATTACTAGTATACTGATGTGCTGCTAATTGACGATATTGGGTTTCTATTTTATAACATTGGGTAGTATTTGGTAGTATTTGATAAGTATTTGCTTGATTTGGGTAATATAGTGAAGCAAATTGGACAGCGAGCCATCGGTAATCACATTATTTGAAGTACATTTCCCACGATATATCTCACTATTTTTGAAAAAAAAAAACCTAAATATTATGCTCATTTTGTAACATTATGTTGTATTATTGGGTAGTATGTGGTGATATTCGGGTAGTAATGGGTAAATCGTCCCGCCGCTTTATTTACTAGAAGACTGTTGTAACTTGCTCATGGTTATTGGCTTCAAACTTGGTGAGAAACACTGGGGTCATGAGAGGAGCAATTAACCTTTGTCGTGAAAACGATAGAGGCTACAATTTTTATCGCATTTGTTTCAGTTTTGGATAGAAGCATGGGTTGTGACCGGAAGAACCCTATCGACATTCAGCATGTCAAGGCATTCTGGTCTGGAGATATGCCCCTCTTCCAAAAACCCGGTGAACGCGATAGAGCCAACACTTTTTTGCAGATATTTTATTTTCAAATATTATGGGAAGTATTGAGTTTTTGACAGAACTTCGAACTTGAAAGTTCTGCAACGTTGAATATCCACCCATTGTATACTCTGGTACGTTCTAAAGGTCGGGTATTCGATTGAACGTTAAAGAATTAAATTCTCTCGATCCCAAAAATAGTGACAATCGAATGAAAGGGGTATCTCGGGTTACAACGCATGCGTCGACTAAATATCTGAAAAATACCATGCAGCCGAAACATATTTGTTGTGTTTAATTACCCCACGATTTTACTCACATCGCCTCCGTTGTCGGGACTGAATTCCACGTCACTCGATTGCAATTCTTTTAATTCGAGACGTTCTGGACTGACAATCAAGCATCCCCCAAGGTTTCCGGCAAAGGGGGGTTAACTCACGGAATGCTGAAAATCGGTTTTAAAACTTTTGTAGTTGAGAGGTGATCCTCCAGTGTCCTCCCACTGATAGAATTGAATCAATATAGAAGTTTACTGAACAACAATTAGATATTACAATGAGATTTTACTTATCTGTTTATCTACCTTATACATACATAAATCAATAATATTGTTTATGTAATTCAATCTCGATATAAACTTAACCTGGGTTGGTGATCACAGTTTACTTCAGTGTGTTTTGGCACCCGTGGTCTTAATGCTTAATGGAGTATATTTTGTGTATTACAGATCTGGCGCATTATACGGTGCTTCATTCCTCATTATTCCACAACTTATCGTATTGTATAGTTAACGTTATATACTGTTAAACTATCAAACTTCCACGGCTTATTGCACGTTAATATGTACTCAGATTGATTATTTAAAGATACATTAGTTAATAGTTTTATAAAGATATGCCCATTCTTGCTATAATAATTCAAAAATAGATGATAAAAAAAGAAAATGTTGAAAATTTCAGTCAGATCACTTTGTTCTGAACGGAATTGTCACTGTTGGAAGTTTGGACTAGAAATAGGCATCAATTTTGTCTGCACCGTCTATAAGAATTGGCGATTGTTTGATTGACAAACGATAACTCCACCCACATATTCTCGATTATAAAGTGACATGCTCAATGGCTATGGTAGTTTCGCTTGGCAGGCCTCTCATCACCAGTTTCCGGTAGTTACATCTGTGACTGACGGTAAACATTAGCTTAGACTGTTTAAATCGAAACTGTATCCAAGCCATCCGTTGATTTTGAATTTGTCGTGTAAATAAAGGCCTAACTAATAATTTCTATAACATCTGAAGCCTAAATAAAGACTTGCAATAGGCAGATTTAGCTCTTGCATAATGTATGTTTAACATTACCAACGTCCTGACTTGGATTCACTTGAATTATAAAAATACCTATCGATAAATTGTCGTGGACAACAAAATTGGGTCAGACGTTTTGCAAAGCAAGCAGCACAGATCGAACCAATTTTGATTTAACTTAAATTTGTCAATAACTGAACGGAACTGAACTATTGTTGGACCTTTCACAATGTTTTAGTTTTCAAGTGATTTTAAAAGGCATCAGTACAATAATCAATTTTATAAATGATTTTGTACGACATTTTACGATGTATTTATTGACTGTAAAATTGATATTAATACTGTATGGGGATTGATATATGAAATAATAAATTAATTTATTGTGTCAATGAAAACTCCTTTAATGTTATAATCAACATAATCATTCTGTATGAATTTGTTTCCAGTAAATACACTATGATAAAATCATATTTTACACTTTCTATCACTTCAATTTGTCTTTTATTGTGCCAATGTTCTTTTTTTATAAAAACTATTTATATCGCGAGATATGAATGAATTCTACGTTGTACGTTGTACAGAACAGGTTGTTCCTTCATATTCGATATCTTTACAGACTTATAAGCTCGTAGATCTTCCTGGTATGTGATATCTTTACAGACTGGCCTAGATTTAAACGGATTTAAACATGCGCGAGATTTTAAAATTTAAGGATAAAGGGCACAATCGTTTTCCAAGTACCGTTTTTACGATGATGAACGACCTATGCTAAATGTTCAAACAGTCATAACTTCGCCATTAATAAAGTAAAATGAATGAAATTTTCAATTTAGTAATTTTTCATTATATATATTTGAACTATTATAACAAGAACGTCTAGCTTTAATCTAAATCTTACATAATGCATCTTTAATTTTTAAAAAGTCTGCCAATTGTTTTGCTATATTCGTAAATTTGAATTACACCTAACATTTATTTAATAAAATATATTGTTAAAAACAAACAATAGTTAATGATTTTATTACAATTGTTATGATGGAATATAAAGTACAGTGAAAATATAATCAAAACATTCAATTAAAGTTACTAATTAATAATTTTCAGACAAGTGCGCGATTTCAAGCAAGAAACTAAGCAAAGAGAATTAAACGTACCTATATGAAGTAAGATTATCATTCTTTCTGTGTTTGTTTTCAGTATAGCATCGTTGATAAAATTTCGCAGAAAACAAAATAATAGATTTATACAATAGAGGTCCCCACAGTGTGGTGTTAGCTGTTTGGCACCAATAAAAAAAATGTTGTATTGAACGTGGTAATCACACTATACATATATATATACAAGATGTATATCGGGATAATTGTATATCGGGTAGTTGATAATTTGATGTAAAATATGTGACGTAATTATATACAGGGTATTGATTTAAACAATACAATCATAAAATCAATTACAGAGTTATTCTATAACCTACTCAATGTAAAAGACATATACTCGGATTATTCATTATAACCTACTCAATGAGTTAAATGATTAATACAAGACATATACTCTGATAATGCTTTATATAGGACTATTGAGATAAACTAAAGTTAAATAACTGGTAGATACAAAGGTGATGTAATTGTATACTGGATATTATACAATATCAGTCAACCATATACCAACAAATTAAAACCATCTAAATTCTGGTTCTGGTATTTATATAGGTTGGATCTGAAATATCGAATGTTTAAATACAAAATAAAATGTTAAAAAATGTTTACTTTGTAAATAATTATTGGTGGTTGTTTTATCTGGATTGATAAACAAACTACTAACTACATATTACGGGTTATATTTCCAAATCTAATTTAAACTGTATACTCCCTAGAACACCTCTCGACATTCTTCGATACATTCCGGTAGTTTTCAAAGAATAATTAGATAGATAGTAAGGGTTAGCCCAGCTATTACAAGATGACCGGTCCAATATATTCTAGTTTTTAAATGGACATTTTAAGCTTATGGATTCTACACAGTGGGATTGGAAAGCAGTCTGCTATTCCACAATGTCATTTTTTTTCGGATAATCATATCTATATACTTGCGATAGTCACGAGTAAATACAAAACATAGTTATTTACAGAACGCGAAGGAGAGAGAAATCGATACCAACTAGGTCAGTTTGATACTAACATGCAGTTCAATTTTATTTCAATACTTTCGCTTGCATGCAGGGTTCTTTAGCAGTTGGAGAAACACGGAGGTTCCGGGGAAAATACACGATGTTATAGGCAGGCGACCCTATTTGGGATCGAACTTATTGACAGACCATTCGACTACCGAATCCTCCTCCTATAATTACTCAACACACATTACCTCCCATTCTGTTACTAGCTGTGTTATCAACATTAGTAGAATTCTGAATCAATTCTTGATATGTTCCTTCAGTTGGATTTCTTTCACTAAATTCTAGACCATCATATGTCGACACTATTTATAGAAAAATACTGAATGAATGACACATCTCTATATTTGTTTTCGATTTTATCAAGCATCATCACATACCATTAAATTTAACTGTTTTTGGTTCATCTGTTTAAACCTCTAAACAAAGTATTGACAAGAAAACGCAAATCATATGTTAGTTATGTGAACTCCTCAAATAATTCCACAAGACATTAAACAATTTACTTATTATAAATCGCCACCCCCAGTCTGACGGCCCTATCTCTCTCAGAGCATTACACGATCTTTTTTCTTTCTAGTTTGGTTTGCTTTTATAATGGTCTGTTAATATGTATTTAGGATGCGCCCATGAAATATATGTTTAGGGACAGTGTGTAACATTTTGACTTGTCATCATCAACAATGGGAATCCGGAATAAAAATGTCAAAGATTTAGCGGGGCCTACGAACCCTGGAGATACTGCTACGTGTATACTTACTTAAACCATTATTATCAAAACCAGTAATGGTTGGTTGTCTGAAACAGGAATATGTGACATTTTTATATATTTATTTTCTACAATTCATTATATTAATAGTTAAGCTAATAGTTCAGTATAAAGAGTTCCTCATTATGACCAATGGGCTTTTCAACAAAACGTGGTGAATAGATGTTAAACATGCATTATGCAAGAGCTAAATCTGCCTATTACAGGTCTTTCTTTAGGCCTGAAATGTTTTCTAAAGTATTAATTAGACATTAATTAACTGATCCAGGCCTTAATCAACTCTCGATGGCATCAGATTTCTCCGATATTAAATAGATTAGAATGGTTCTGCGATACTTTGATTTAATCAAATATGGAGGACCGAGACTTAGCTTCGATCAACCAGTACGGTGGTTGAAATTATTGCACACGTCTGTCAAACCTTCAAAGGCTAATATCTTCGCTTGCAATAGAGTAATTTGAATGAAATTTTCAAATTATTCCGTTTACATCATCTACTTTCGAATTATTATAGCAAGATTGGCTAGTTCTTTATCTAAATCTTACATAATGTATCTTTAATACACGTGAGTGAATATATTTAGATGATATTCCTATCCATGGATATGCATTTCTTTGATACAAAATATTCTAACGTTTTATCGTATTTAAGCAATTATAAAACTTTGGTGTCAGGTAGAATTATCATAGAATGACTTACCTGGTAGTTGGGATTTCACTACCTGAAATTATTCATATTAAATCATTATAGTGTATACCATAAAAATTATACATAATGTATATTCACTGATGGCTTTAATAATGTTATTGTTCGCGCTCTAAAAAGTGATATTTCCACATTTATTTCATAGCTTAAATTTATTTTGTATCTGGATGTTACACTAGTAAGCAATATTCTTACGTTAAAAATAACTGTAAAAATCGTTTTACCTTTTAGAAGTTTCTGATTTTGCCGTCGGTAATATATGGTAGATAGAACAGCTAATATTAGCAAGATGATTACAAGTGCCAACATCACCGATAAACCAACAACAAGACCATCTGGACTTTCGTTTTTAACATCACTGTCTGGGGAAACTGATCCAGAAGAAAATAAAATAGTTATACAAAATTATTCAACGGTAGACAAACTTTTAAGAATTTCACAAGTGGAAAATACAACTGATGGACATTTGCTATTTAGATATGGTTTTATGTTATATATTGAATTACAATTGCGTGAGTGAAAATCAACAGCAGTAATTTCGTTCGATTTTAATTCATTTAAATATCTTAAAGGGGCATTATGGGAGATTAGATAAAGAGCTGACAGTTCTCGCTATAATAGTTAAACAAATAGATAGCGTACAGAGAATATCCTGAAAATTGTTTCACTCTGAACTGAGATATAGCCATTGAATTTTAGGGCTAGACTTGAACATCATTACTAAAGTTGGTACAATAAAAACCAAAGTCTCGATTATTCATTTTGACGTAAAATGGTACATCATAAAATGTATTCAAATCCAGTAAACATCTCAGATTAGCAATGACATCGATCTGGATCGTACGTAACTAACGTACGAAAATTAAATAGTAGCTAGCTTTCTCTGCAGGTAGGATGGGACTGTCGTTCAGGTTGGGTCTGGATAAGTTAATTTATAATTTGGATAACATTTCTGGCCTAACGAAAGAACTGCAATAGGCAGATGTAGCTCTTGCATAATGTATGTTTAACCATTCCAACCTTTCTTCATAGTTCGTACTGAGTCCACAATTACTCTCAGATAAACTGGTTGACTATCACCATATTTATTTCTAGCTATAACTCTAATATAATATGCTGTATCAGCTTGTAGATTATTTATACAATAATCAGGTTTAGATTCTGGTAGAGGTGTAGAACTAGTCCAGGTTTTATTATCTACTGAATGTTGAACAATAAATTCCTGTTGATCTCCACCATTAAATCCTGGTGTCCATGTAATACAGATACTGTCGTCACTTGGTGGTATTGAGTTGATCTTAGTAGGTTTATCAGGTTTAGCTGGAAGTTATATACAAATATAATTTATTATTATAAAAGACATTCATTATGGTTTAATGTACAGCGTTGTTTAAACTCTTATTGTTAATGGGTAGCAGAACTAGGTCGTTTATCAGCTTAGGGAAATAAACTTCCATTTCCTTTAATAGACTTCATCTACAAATATTGTTTATGTTATGTAGCATTTTTTTAATGGGGTTTAACGTCCGACTGTTCCGTTCCGACTGGGCTAATGGATCCTGAATTGTTAAAGTTTAGCATACAAGTTGGTTGATTTCCTAATCAAGAAGTAATAATCTTTGACTAATTCTAACATCTTGTCGTCCGACATCAAAGGGATTAACATGTCCAACACTGGACAAACCACGAATCGTTTTAACGATTAAGCTACAAAAGAAACCGCGTAGATTAAGGAAGCCAATGAAGGCTGATTAAGTAGTTATTCCATATTAAAGTGGGTGCCTCAACCAAAAGGGGATCGATCACTTAGTAATAGCTATCCCCTTTACAGTCTTAAGACCAACTAGAAATCAGTCAGATTTCTTCAAGTTTGGGAATGTGACCTCAAAGGTTTGTTGAAGAGAATCCTGTCATCATCCTCTCAAAGACAATAAATTGTAGCCCAATTATTATCTATTCAGATGGTGTATTGTATAAGTGTCATATTACACTGCTCTATATTTAGAATGTAAAACTAAAGCTAGATGGGTTTGGAATCAGATTCTATGAAATTTGAATAAGAGAATAAGAAAAACTAATCAAATTAAACACAGAAATAGACAAATTTAATAACAATTTAATAAAATAAATAAAAAAAATGATTCAAATATTACATAATGTAATAATAAGCTTATTAATTTGATGTAATATCTACAGCAGCTTGTCTAAGCCAGGGTATAAAATATCTTACATTATTTTACTCATATACTTTGAATTGATATTGACCAATTAAATGATTTTGGAACTTTTTTTTCTTGTGGAGATAAATATTCATAAGTAAAACAAGGGATGTTGAGCACATTACGATTGTATAACTCTTGCCAAGTATATATTGATTTCTATAGAAAGGGGTCAATATCGAAATATTAATGGCCTATTGATCCATCGTACAATACTATTTACGAACTTATCAATTATCAGTAAAAGAAAATTTGATCCAAAATTATCTAATTTGGTGCAAAAATATGAACATTTACTGATTATTCACATACAGGGAAAAGGTCACCCCAAAACAATCTACATGTATTTGTTATTTAAAGGAGGTAAATCGCTAATATTTAGGACCTAGAAATTGACACAAATGGTTCGCAACACAAATAATAATGTAATATGAATGTACATAAACTGATTTAGTATTTATTGCGCATGCTCTCCAGGTAGGAATATGACGTAACCGTTTGAGTTACTTGTGGAATATATCTAGCCCCGTCCTTCGAGTCCCTTGTTATAAATGGCACTTAAAGGCATTCGTGAACCAATGGTAAAATGTTTATTTTGTCTTACAATTTTATGGAAGCCTATAACTACCATTCATAATTTCTACTTTTCGCCCCTTCAAAACACGAAAGTCGAAAAGTGACCTTGAAAGTAGAGACTACATCAACTTCCGAGGCGAAAAGACAACAGTACGACAGCAAGCCAAAATCAAAGGTCGCTAATATCGCTTCAATACTAGACTTTATAAACTATTTTGTTAACGCGAATTTATTGTCAATGTCAACAAAACAGTACACCTTTCATAACGTATTATAACAATATTACTTATATTCTCTGTCACCACAGAGTTCTTGATGTGGAAATTTACACGGAAATATTTATTTATGGCTAGGGATATGATATCATATCTTTCTTATCTAAATTACATCCTGCTTATTGTTGATATATAAGCAGGATCTAATTTAGATAAGAAAGATATGATATCATATCCCTAGCCATAAATAAATATTTCCGTGTAAATTTCCACATCAAGAACTCGTAGTATTATTCTTACAATTTCTCGTACAATAGGGGCCACAAGGCAAGAAGTTAGGCCCGATATACGCGAACATCAAACCGAGATCTTTGATACATTAACATATAATATTAAGTTTTTTTCAAAACCGGATACAAATCGTTAGAGGGACCACAGCCTTCGATCCGATTATCACGAAATTCAAACCCAGGGTGTAACGGTGTATATTTAAACGTTTTTTAAAATCGGGTATAAACTGTAATTTTTGGTACACCCAGGGTCCATAATCTAGGAGGTTACGGACCGATATGTGCGAATATGGAAAGAAACAAAAATCCGTGGAATATAGACATATTTTTTAAGTTTGATCAAAATCGGATAAAAAAATTTTGAATTCAACAGTGTCCACAACCTTGGTATTATATACTTTTACACTATTTGCGAACGAGGAGCGGGCAGTTTCGATCCGATTTTCATGAAATTCGAACTCAACCATCATTAGGGTGGAATGGTGATATGTTAGAACAGCTTTTAATATTGGATAAAATGCCAATATAGAAAGGAACCGCGTGTCCACAAATAAATTGTGGGCTGACAGGGGCAACTCAATACACGTCCACTTGAAAATATGGGCGTACAAAAATAGCTCAGCATGATAAAACTTGGTTTTTGAAAGACTAAACAACTGATATCAAAGACTATATAAAATGAGATTTTTATTTTAGAAATTAAAATGTTAAGTTATTTGATACTCCCACTGGCCGGTTCATAGTTGTCAACGCTTATGTAATTTATATTAGGGCAATGCTACTCAAGACGGACATGTTGTTTAGATCAGCATACCAAGCAATTAAAATCAGTGAACCGGACCAAACCCAAACATCCAAAATTTAGCACTTTTTCCTAGATAGTCCTAGCACTGTTTAGTGAATGTTTACCACTTCCCACTCACTTGTATTTGTCAGAATATACATTATTGCATTATTGGGCCAAAATACACTGAGCAAAAAACATATCAAATTTATGTCATCTACATGTCGTATGAGAATTTTGTGACATCTTTACACTTACTAGGTAATGTTCATTTAATCATTCAAGCATTCACCCACACAGTTACAGTACAATTAAATGGGATCTTGTTCGCACATTATGCCAGTCATTTTGAGACCAACATATAGTATAATTTTCATTGCAACGGTTATCTGAATAATCAATATTATTTGATACATTGACTATATGATATTTAGTATATGTTATAGTATACTTACACTGAGCTACAACTTGATATGGTGGTTAACTGTATAACCAATATTATTACATATTGTATATAAAGTATAGTAGATGTCATACTTACATTGATCTGTAACTCGATACTCTAGTTCTGTATAACCAATATTATTAGATACATTGACTGTATATGATGTATAGAAGTTGTTAGAGGTTATGTTGATAATTAATGTTGATCTATAAGTGTTGATAGATATACTGGTATCATTCTGTTTAAATATATCATCATTATAGATATGTTCAACATCTCCAGTAGTTATTTTATTATAATACCAGGTGAAGGTTGGTGGTGGATAGGATATAACATCAGCTACCAGCTGTACTATATCTCTTATATTATCACTAACTATAGATGTTGTTATAACTCTAGCATCTTGTCTAGGTGAACCTGTATATATAACAATAGATAGGATATAACATTAGATACCAGTTGTACAATATCTCTTATATTACCACTAACTATAGATGTTGTTATAACTCTAGTATCTTGTCTAGGTGTACCTGTTATAACAATATTAAGGATAGGATATAACATACACTATCAAACTGATACTGTTGGCTCATGAACCTATGCCTTTTAGTAATGCAATATTCTGTCATTAATAAGTGATCATTATTCTAAACTAATGTTTAGTATGTATAGCAAGCAGTCATTTATTAGCAGGGATGTAAACTGGCTGGTTGTAGAAGAGGTCATATATTGTAACAGCGTTATTATTTCTAATTATACCTATCGCTACTGAATATACAAACCTAATCAATAGTGGCATATATCTTTCGATAATCAAGGTTTTAACACCCTAACGGCGTTGCCATATCGGACCTATGATTTAATATATATATATACTTTTCTAACCCATTCCATATCAACATTGAATACTTTTCTAACCACGAGAGATATGTGTCCAAACTATGGTTAGAAAAGTATTCAATGTTGAAATGGAATGTATTTAAAAATGGTCAATTTTCGTCATAAATCTAAGAAGTTTTCACACTTTTGTGATAGAATCGAATGATTTTTGGTATGCAAATAGTTACACTAGTCCTCTATAAAATGACGGAGGTGTAGTTTCATTGGGCCAATAAAAATGCCCAAATTACTATCAAAAAAATTAAATATCGTTATGTAAACTGACCTGGAATAAAATATGTTTCACCATTTGTCCCGTAGAAATGTTTTTCGGAATGTAGGTTTCAATTTGACATCAACTTTATTAAAACCGGTAAATTAGAACTTGGATATCTTCATCCTCTTCTTTGGTTTTCAAAAAAGGGTATCTTCGAATCGTGACTTATTTGTGTAATAAAAATAAGTAATGATATTTGTAGATATTTGGTTAAAATATCATGAATTAGTATTGAGTAGGCTGCTGCTCCTGTCTCGGTATTTTTTGAAAATTAATATGAGATCTTAGTCCGACAATGGAACCATTTTTCGGTATCGGCAGCTGTCAAAAAGACCGGTTATTCGAGATGGAAGGAATTTAGTTGCTATGTACGGATCTGTCTGTGTCATATATTTTCATTGATAAAAGTTTTCTGTTCACAAGTCAACAGTAGTGTATCAGTTATATACGTACAGTTAATAAATACTTTCAATGATTGGTTGTATTGAACATTTGGTATTTCAGTATTGGTAGCGTGACAAGTATAGTCACCAGTATCCAGACATGTAGGTTCTTGTATAGTAAAGGTATTACTGTTCGTTCGTTTAGATGATATATTAGTTGTACCACTGTACCAGGTAACCAAGGCTACAGGGTCACTGTTAGTAGAACACGTGATATTGGTTGAATCTCCTTCATTTACTGTCAGTTTATCTCCAGTTGGTATTAAAGTTATTGGATCGAAGTCTGTAAATAATATCAAAGTTCATATAATATTTTTGTGATGAATCAAGTTTTCAGATTATAATTCATAACAATTAATCAACAATTAACAGTAAATATGTTGTCAGTGTGCGTGGTTGTTGTGGGAATGAAAAGTTATTATGCTATTTGATATTGCCGATTTCGACCATTGGATTTTGTATATTGACCACAGGACGGTTAGTAATGTGTCTCAGTCGTCTACTTACTCCCGGATTCCTGGTAATACTCCAAATATATGTTTATCTTTATATTATCAGATATAGTTATACTTACACAATACAGTTATATGTATAGTTTCACTATGAGATCTAGTTATACTTACACAGTAGAGTAACATCTATAGTTTTATTGTGAGATCTAGTTATACTTACACAGTACAGTAACGTCTATAGTTTTATTGTGCGATCTAGTTATAGATCTACCATTAGTTGGTAACAGATTAGTACTAGCTTCACATCTATATATACCACCCTGGTTCCTGGTAATTCTAGTTATATCAAGTCGTCCATTAGGAGTTACATCAACACTACTACCATCTGGTTTATACCATTTAAAGGTAGTTAGTGATGGATTAGATTCAACGGTACAGATCAACTGAAGGTCGTCATTCTCTGTTTTAGTTACAGAATCAACTGATACAGTTACCATGGGACCGACTATAAAAAAAAGAATATAGATGATACAATTACCCATCCTTGATTTCCCCAGTTGTACCATTCTGTTCCACTCCACCTACCCATGGGTCCAATCAAGGAGGCGACACATATTCAAATTATCCGCTGTTCATAATTGTGCTATTTTTATCGACCAATTAAAAAATTCCATGAATACAAAGCGCGTGGGGGAAGAGAAGTAACTCGTATTTTGTTGCAACTAAGAACGCCGAATAGCTGTATCAAAATTAACTTTATCAAAATATTTTAGGACATATGTTAGTGTGTATGATACTTCTTTAATATTAAATGTCTAGCAAACCTTCTCACAATTGAACATACACACTGCTGTACTGTTGTGAGGCTAAACAAGACTGGTATGTAAACTGTTTCTGATTGATTCGTAGAATAAACCTACGTGGACACTGAAGGCCATATGTTTGAGTGCAGTAGGACGGAACTATGCCACTGGGGATACCACGGTTCACAATTACCATGGAAACAGCTATAAGAATATAGTTAAAGTCAGATGATACAGTTACCATGGGATCGAGTACAAAACAAACGATCTATATAGTTGAAATCAAAGATGTATGCTCGCCCATCACGCTTCGTCGCGGATGTCCACCAATGTGGTAACAAACTAATAGGTTATGGCCCCGTAAATGTTTTAGGCCACCGAATTTGGGCCATGGGCGAATTGTGGCGCGCGTGATACAGATATCATGACAATAGTTATAATGATCTTGTCAGATGATAGAGTTATCATTGCAATAAACAAAGTTAGAAGTTATTCTGAGACACGACTATTATATCAGATCACATTGAATTTTGGCCAACTTCCTAATTATACGAAAATTGATCACCAGCAATATAAATATATACTAAAAACTACTTACATAAAACCTCAAGTTGTACAGGTGTAGATGATCTACCTGGGCCAGCACTATTACTACCTGTACAGGTATAATAACTGCCTGTATCTGATCTCTGTACTGGTTGCATTCTATATATAGATGAATGTTGACCTGTTATCTGTACACCATTCTTAGTCCATTTATAAACACCAGACGGCACTGCTAAATCAGAATTGGTTACTGCACAAGTCAACACGAGTTGTCCTCCTTCTATAACTTTATATGGACTGGTTGAGGGTTCTATATGTACGATTGGTCTAACTGGAATATAAATAGAGTCATAATCGTTATTAAACTGTATATAGACCGGTTGATGGTTCTATATGTACAGAACTAGAATACAGTCATAGTAATTATTATACTACGTAACAATGGGATGATGATTCTATATGTATCTAGACTGGGTCATGGTTCTAAAATATAGATATAGTCATAGCAGTTATTAAACTGTATAGACTGGGTGATAGTCCTAAAATATAGATATTGTCATAGCAATTATTATTAAACTATATATAGACTTGGTGATGGCTCTGTATGTACAGAACTAGAATATAAATATAATCATTGTAACGATGGGATGAAGGTTGCATATGTACAAAACTATAAATTTAGTCATAGTAATTATTATACTGTGTATAGACCGTACAAGATACAATTTGCAAATGTGAAATGACAAATGTCTGATTTGTAAAACAAATATTGAGCTTAGGATACAAATTGTTGTATACAAATGTCAAAATACGACATCAAAGGATGAAATAAGAATTATATAAAGACTATGAATTAAGAAATAAGAATAAGAACTAAGAATTAAAAACACCGAATAAAGAGCTGTTTGGTTTTCCATAGTACATAGGTTAACTTTCCGCCTCCAAATCATTAATATTCATCAAAACCTTAGTTAAAATTAATAAGGGCGATAAGGACTAACACCACACTCGTATCGGTGGGCAAAACAGACTAAAAGAATTATTCAGAGTATCAAATACACGTATTGATTCAAATTATGGCGTCACTAAATTTCCAGAAACTGTGTCTGTACAGGAACTTCCAGAAAAATAAAATGAAATGGGGTTTGACGTCATACACTGTGCTATGAGGAAAGAAACTGTAGGTCATACAGCCGCTGTCTAGGCAAAATTTTCCTCATAGCACAGTGCATGGCATATGCCCGTCTTCATAAGCCAAGCGGGAACAGGAAAGTTTGACGTCAATCCCGATTTCATTTCATTCGATAATAAATACCGACATACAACTTTCATATGGGCATTTGATATGTTTTTTAACGGTTGATCCGTAATAATGGATAAATCGAGATTAACTGGTGTTATGATGATTTTACAATTTTCAAGATTTTTTATTTAAAGAAAATGTATTTGATGTTAGGCATAGTTGATTTGTCATTTGAGTATGTTGGCCTCGCTGTGTTTATCAACAAGTGCGGACGGACAGACAAAGTTACGGATTTCTGTAAATCGTTATAATATGTTTAAATACATACCAGAACAAGACGTGTTAAATTGATCAGTTGTTGTAGGTATATCACAATCAGGATAAGAAGCCTCACATATTATTGTATAGCCATCAAGACCACCCAGTACAGGTGTTGTATTTGATATAGTTATAGTGCTAGTTTTAGATACGTATCCAGGTGAACATCCTGTAATAATAGATTCCACTCCTCCTGATAAATCTTGTAGTGTTCCACCCTGTAAAAATGTGGAGTAAACAATTTCATTATTTCACGGATACATAATCATGTTTGAATAATTAAAGAGCGGGTATTAATTTCATCAACAATTGGTTGTTTTGGGGGTTTTATGGGTTTTATTTTTCAACTCATTGCACACTGAATATAAAACTTGCTTTCGGTAATGCCATGCGGATTATGAAAATCTCGTCTCATACACATTCACGGTTAGCAGTGTTTGATTTTGTCAGAAAAACAGAAATCATCTCGTATATTTAAATACATTTCAATAGCAGAATGTATATTGATGTAAAGTAATTCCAATGGCGATTATCCAAATGTTAACTGAAGTACATTTACAATTTATTTTCCCTGCTTTTGTGCAATAAAGTGCTAATAAATCCCTTCCCAATGGTATATCTTATAAATCCATATACACAATATTTTACAAAAACAATTTTCTATTTTTCTTAGACGTTTTAAAGAAAATGTTAACATATGCCAGCATAGACACCATTGGTGAATGAATGTTAGCATATGAAATTAGTACCAACGTATCCGGATTGACCGTGAGTGGAAATGGGTGACCACACCCATCAGATATATCGGGATAAAACGATAGCAGATTATCTGGAAAAAAAACTTGAATGTAGAAAAAATTTGATAAAAAAAAAATCTTTTTGCATTCAAGAAGTTTACCAACTGAAATCATTGGGGTTCATCTTTTCTGATTCTAAGTCTTCGCACCAAATTTGAAAATCAACAGGATACATCCAACGGCTATAGAGTTTATCCTCTAATGATGCTCACTACATTTGAATAAGTCGCGTTCCCAATCCGAAGGTTGTAGATTGTTGAAAAAAATCAAAACTACAGGGCCCTTTCTTGACCCCAAAGCATAATACCAAATTTGAATGAAATCCATCAAAGACTAGCATCTGTCACAATCACACGGTTTTTGGAAAAGGGGGTGTAACTCCAGAAAATGCGTACACAGAAAGCTTAAACTCGTGTAGAGACCCATCCGATTGTACTTCAATTTGCATAACCTCTATAGCGTTCACAAGATGTGCGGAAAAGGAGATTATAACTCTACGCAACAAGAAAAGCGATCGGATGCGGCCAATGACGACTAAAATGCTTTAAACCATACCTTAGAACCATCTTTTAAAAATTGTACCTCTTATCACGTTTAAAGGGCTTACGGCATAGTGGGTACGGATAACTCAGTGTTGTCGGTTGACGTTGACGTCGACGAACACGTCTCCCGATCAAATTAAACGTAACACACTAAAGCAAAGTTACGCTAAACAGTAAATGTTATGCAAGAACTGATGGGAAAGCAAACATGGATAGGATAAACCAGCAAGCGGCATCAACCCTTCCTTGTCAAATTTGACAATAAACCCCGCCCACGTGTATGGCGCTATTGCGTGTCGCATGTGCAGCTCAGTGGTTCATCTGTGAACATAATCTCAAAGCATGTCAAGTGTCCAGGACTATTTATCATATCACAACCTGCATAGGTATTTGCATTTCAATATCCCCTACTTTTTTAAAGAGTATAAAAAACGTCCCCTGATGACCCCAATGCTTGAAACCTATTGTGAAAAGATCTGTTAAAAAATATTGACGGAGCAACCGGGTTTCAACATTACCATAAATAAATGTTACCATATTAGATGTAAATTTCCATGTTAGTTTTGGTTCTGGTTTACTGCATCCTATACTACACACCAGTTGTACACCAGTATCTGTTAACTGACATAAAAACGGTTCATCATTTACGGTTATGTTTAACGATCTTTTATCTGAAAAATATAATATAGGTCTCATTTATGTTATTGGCCACCTAAATATAACAACAGTTCACAATGTGGTATAAATAACACAGCACACCAGGTTTAAGCATATTTAGGAGGTCGTATGTGGTATACGTTAGGACACAACGTGAAGTTGGCATGTTATTCAGCTCGAATCCCGTGCTGGCTCGTTATTCGGGATTCGCCAATGACGTATAACCACAGCACGTTATTCGGGATTCGTCACTAAAACCGACCGGTCAACCTTCCATCCGACAATTTCCTCGTTACCTCCGACTAGCACGGAGACGGCAGCTTCTCAAGCGAGTAGGTTGCTGACTGGTTTGTATGAGTGCACGGGACAGTAAGTGAACGCTGGGTGACCGATTAGCAAGGAAGGAGACGACCGTTTGTCGAGCGAATAGGGTGTTGACTGGTTTGTTGGTGTGCACTGGGCAGTTCTCTCCTGCACTCACCTGTTTTATTGTCGAATCCCGAATGACGCGCCAGTACGTTATTCGGGATTCGGAAGTAAAACAAGACCGGTCTACCTTCCACCCGCCCATTTCCTCGCTACCTCCGACTGTAGGGATAAGTGAACGTTGCGTGGCTGACTAGCACATAGACGACCTTTTGTTATGCGAATAGGGTGATAACTGGTTTGTTAGAGTGTACGGGGCAGTCCTTTCCAGCAATGACATGTTTTATTGCCGAATTCGCAAATAATGAGCCAGCACGTTATTCAGGATTCGCCACTAAAACAGAACGATCTACCTTGCATCCGACCATTTCCTCGTTGGGTGGCCGACTAGCACGGATACGACTGTTCAAACGAATAGAGTGCTGACTGGTTTGTTAGAGTGCACGTGGCATTCATCTCCAGCAATCACCTGGTTTATTGCCGTATCCCGAATATCTTTATTCGGGATTCGGGATTCGCCACTTAAACAGACCGACCTACCTTGCATCCGACCATTTCCTTGCTACCCCCAACCGTAGGGGTAAGTGAACTTTGGGTGACCGACTAACAAGGAGACGACCGTTTGGCGAGCGAATAGGGTGTTGATTGGTTTGTTGGGTGTGCACTGGGCAGTCCTTTCCTGCACTCACCTGTTTTATTGTCGAATCCCGAATGACGAGACAGTATGTTATTCGGGATTCGGAAGTGAAACAAGATCGTTCTACATTCCATCCGACCATTTCCTCGCTTGTTCGTTATTCGGGATTCGGCAATAAAACAGATGATTGCTGGAGAGGACTGCCCGATACACTCCAACAAAGCCGCCAGCACGTTACTCGGGATTCGACAACTGCTCAGTGCACGCCAACAAACCAATCAACACCCTGTTCGCTCCACAAACGGTCGTCTCATTGCTAATCGGTCACATAACGTTCACTAACTACCCCGTGCACTCCAACAAACCAGTCAGCTCCCTACTCGCTTGAGAAGCTGCCGTCTCCATACTAGTCGGACAGCCGATGTTCACTTAAGCCTAGGGTCGGAGGTAGCGAATAAATGGTCGGATAGAAGGTAGACCGGTCTGTTTTAGTGGCGAATCCCGAATCCCGAATAACGTGCTGGCGCATTATTCGTTATTCGAATCCCGAATAGCGTGCCAACTTCACATTGCCTGTTAGAAATCGGCTTAATAGGCATCAGGTTTAAGCATATTTACGATATGGTATATGTTAATAGGCATCAAGAGTTACGGTTCTTTACACTAGGTATCGACATGTTGTTTTAGTATAAGAGTTGTACAATAAACGCAATCAGGTGTCTAGTGTCTGCTGTAGTTTATATTCAAAAGTTACAGATCCTTTTCATTGTAATCGAAAAGCACGATTGAGGATTAGCCAATATATTGAACATGGATAAAAATGTAATTTAAAAAATCTGTCTGTGTTACTTCATTTTCATAGAATTTTCTAGACGTTCGTTTTACTAGCCATTATGTATGGTAGTATCAGTGAATCGTATGCCATATTTTATCACACTAGAGATACAATATAAACAGAAAATACTATCCTGTCTATCTTAATATTATTGTTTAACATCAAACGAGTTATATGTTTCAGTCTTTTTGTTTCCTTTTGAGTGGGGCCCTATGCCAAAATATTTCATGGAGCCTATTACACAGGCATCCCCCTATCCATCAAATACAAAATATGTATGTACATTATACACTGCATGTGTTGCATTGGTTTACATAGGTTAGGCCCCTAGCAGCGCGGGACCCTAGGTCATAGCGACAAGTTTCTTGGCTTTTGGTCCCAGAGAGCTAAAAAAGTAAACATAATTTTAATCGGTGATTTATGAGAATTGATAAGTACAGGTATGAGGTTTTTGGTGAAAGGACACAAGGTCAGATATATATGAAAACGAATATCGAAAATCCGTTCGTAATTTTGTGAGAGAAACCAAAGTATGCCATGACTGAAGTGAAAATATAATATCAAATATGCAACAGAAGAGAGCCATCAAAACTGTTTATAAACCCCCTTCCTCTCATTGGTTACATCCTACTCTTTCAACAAAACATTTTTCGTTGAAAACTTTCTTTTCGGTCGCCTACTTCCGTGCGTGATATCATATTCTACAAACATGCCTGTCGATATTGAGTGCCACATGATATTAAAAAATATATGAGAGACCTTATCGCTATATGTGGTACTACATTCCATAACATTTTCAAAAATCTCCTCTCAACAACGTCAGAATCTTTGATTTATGGCCTAAAAAGTATATTAGTTGTTTGAAATTCTTTTCGTCGTTACATATCTGTTAATCTGTTCGATTGATGTTAGACTATTCTAGAGGTAGGTTTAGGATTCACCGAACATGTTAGTCATAAGATATTAAATGGTAGGATTAGGATTAACTGAATATTTTGGTAACATTAGCAATAAGATTATTCAATGTTAGAAGTGGGATTAGGATTAACTGAACATTTCAGATAACATCAGTAATAAGATAATTAAATGTTAGAAGTAGGATTAGGAATTACTGAATATTTTAGGTAACAGGTGGTAACAAAATAATGAAATATAAGAGTAGGATTAAAGAATGACGAGATTATGTATGTCAACCATAAATAAATATAAAGAATTTACCTTGAATTACAACAGATCTATTATCTGCTATATCTACTGTATAATAGACTTCTCCATCATCTGGGTTGTTAACTTCTAGAACATACTTTAGCCCACCATTTTCACATACGAAACTGTATTTAGGGTCATTTGAAGATCCACAATTAGAAGCAGTTATAATAGCGAGAATACTCCCATCTTCTCTCCTCCATGCTATTGTTCCTCTTGGTTCAGAATATTTGTATACCAGTGATATTGTGCTATTAATGGGTCCACAGACCTTGATTGATTGACCAATATGATTGCCAGTCACTGTAATAATGAAACACTGAATTAATAATTATTATATTAAAAATACATACTAATATGAATTGTTTTGTCTAATTCAATGACATTTGTGTCATAGAATTTGTTTTTACTAGGCCATAACACCAATTAATATTATTAGTGCAATTTGGTTCTTAGTTATTAATAATATGTCGGACAAACAGTTATATTACCTGGTCGATTGGAGGTAATGGAATTCGTGTATCTACTGGATGCCGCAGATATAATCGGATTTAAATACAATCGTCATTTAATGATTTAATTTAAAAATGGAGGAGCAACCCTAAGTCATCATTTGGCTTTACAACATTGAGCTTGTTCAAGTACACTGACTTTATATTGATCAATCTGATAAACTGTAAACGGAGGCCTATAAAATATCTATGATAACAATAGATTAACTTAATCCTCATCTTACATTGATATATTTAAATTGTGACGGTTTCTTAACCCGACTATCCGCTGTAATTTGTTCTCTTCAACTGCATAGAGCATTGACTACAGCATGTATTTAATGAGATAATGACTGGCACCAATATTGTCCTTTAATCCTGATCTTACATTGATATATTTTAATTGTAACGGTTTCTAAACCCGACTATCCACTGTAATTTGTTCTCTTCAAAACCCTGCCATCGTTATTCTTTCTAGTTTTAAGTGACATGTGTTGTGACTATACTGTTACACACCGTTTGGTGCATCCACGACTAATCCCAACTCAAAACTGAAATTGATTGCAAGCTCCGAAAAAAAGACAACTGCGTACAGCATTCACCTCAGCATGTATTTAACTAATTCAACATTTAATTCTCACTACTTTGATGTATACCGCACTGGTTAAAGTTTGTATCAAATTATAATCATCATAAATATGACTGTAAAATAATGTTACTAATTTTGCAGTTTTTCTCTCTATTTCTCTCAATGATCGCCTAAACTCAAGATGTAAGCATATCAAATTGACTGTGTTTTGGAAAACTATTGCTTAAATGTTTATTATTCTACTAAAAATAATTTGGCCAAGTTTATTTGTTTCCTGGGTGTAAATATAACATACATACATATTACTAGTATACAAGACCAGGAAGTGAATTAAAGAAAAGTATAAATGCGTATATGTAGCATTATTTTCATGTAATTTATAAAAACATTAAAAATAAAATATACATTATAAGTCTATATAATATACTACCAAATGCTATTACAAGAAAAACAGCCAGAAATTCTCCCATAACTAAAAATACACCATTCACGTTGTTCATTTATTCAAGCTGAAGTATGTTGTCATATACAAACAGAACATATGATAATAATAGCCTATACGACATATAACCAACCAAGTCACGCATGAATATACGACAGATATAGTTAAAGCTGTGTCGTTGAAAACACGTTATGCAGGTTTTATATTGAGTGATTTGTGAATTTTAGAATAGACATGTTTTATATAATAGACTATATGTTTAACACACTTGATTTGTTTATTTTAATTCTTGTCTCGATAAGATAATAGTATGTTTGGAGCTGACATGCCAAAAAACTACATTGCTTTCATTATATTTTCATTCATTCATTCATTCATTCATCGAGGGATGTTTTAAGTGACATTAATTAAAATTTAAATAAAATCGTTTTCTCTTGGAGAACACAGATTCGCGAAGGTCATCATGTCATGTAGTTGATGTAGTGTTTTACCAGCTAACAGTAAAATGATTTCCTGAGAGATTTTGTTTATTCAATAAAAGACAGATTATTGTAAACTGTTGTATTATCGGATCTGTGGTATGTTTAACGCTGGCTCAATGCAAACCGACATTTAGGGACTAACACATGGTCAATAATTTTGTCTTGACCCAGTCGGTGAACCAGAGAACATGATCTTAGACCGACTATGCTACTCTGCCACGTGAAAGCATGGATTTAAAATCACAACAATTGAGTCGATAGATGATCTACATTACAAGCGTTAGATCACCCTTCTTTGCTTGCAGGAATTAACGCCTGTATCTGTAGTGGTCACTTGCTCTGCACCTTTATAGATTGATCATTTCAGAACCTTACTAGTCAATATAATAACCAATCTAAACTCATTTGTTACAGTGACATAATAAGTTAGAGCTGAGGAGTTGAGCTCTACTGGAAAATCCTAATCCTGTCTTCTGGGAAGGAAACAATGATATATGATGTTGTATTGAAATAGTGATAAGTATTACTGGCCTAAATATTATCACCTGTGACGTACGTCTATTATATAAGATTGAGTTGACCTAAATATTGATTATAATACCTACACAGGTAATCCGTACATTGTAGCGATTAAACAAATATTTGATCAGTGTTGGATTCTAAACGGAAGTACAATTTATCCCAAATAATTATAATCCCCCTTTGATATATAATACAAATACAGATTTTCGATTGTTACCACACTTCTTAATTGATTTATTTGAGCAAGGTCACCACTAAACACTTCATCACCATATGAACTCAACATATGTACTCGTTTAGAACTTTATTTAAGGTGGGACGATTTACCCAGTACTACCCAATACTACCCAATATCACCCAATACCACCACAATACTATCCCAATATCACCACAAACTACCCAATACTACAACATAATGATGCAATATAGACATAACATTGGAGCGGGAAATGTACTTCAAATTCGATACCGATGTCTGGCAGTTCCATTTGCCTTGCTATACCATCCAAAACAAGCCAATGATAACCCAATACTACCAAATACTCATCAAATACTACCCAATACTACCTAATATTGTCAAATAACAGCTTATTAGTATAATTACTGCAACGAATATTACTGTAAATATTTCAATTTCCTGCTAATTGTCGAATATTAGTTGCAATTATTATACTGATGTGCTGCTAATTGACGATATTAGGTTGTTATTTTATAATATTGGGTAGTATTTGGCAGTATTTGATTAGTATTTGGTAGTATTGGGGTAGTATTTGCTTGATTTGGGTGATATAGGGAAGCAAATGAGACAGCGAGACATCGGTAATCACATTATTTGAAGTACATTTCCCACGATATATCTCACTATTTTTGAAAACAAAATGAAGTAATATGCTCATTGTAGTATTGGGTAGTACGTAGTGATATTCGGGTAGTATTGGGTGGTATTGGGTATATTGGTTAAATCGTACCGCCGCTTTATTTACTAGAACACTGTTGTAACTTGTTCATGGATATTGGTTTCAAAATTGGTGACAAACCCTGGGGTCACACGAGGAACAATTAACTTTTGTCGTGAAAGCGGTAGAGGCTACAAGTTCTATCGGAGTTGTTTCAGTTTTGGTTGGAAACATTTGGGTTGTGAGCGGAAGAACCCTATCGACATTCAGCATTCCAAGGCATTCTGATTTGGAGATATGCCCCTCTCCCAACAACCCGGTGAACGCGATAGCGCCTATACTTTTTTTGCAGATATTTTATTTTCAAATTTTATGGGAAGTATTGAGTTTTTGACAGAACTTCTAACTTGAAAGTCCTGGAACGTTGAATATCCACCCAATGTTTAAACCAAATTTGAAAAGTATCCGTTAAAACTGTATACTCTGGCACGTTCTAATGGTGGGGTATTCGATTGAACGTTAAAGAATTGAATTCTCTCAATCCCAAAAATAGTGAAAATCGAATGAAAGGGGTATCTCGGGCTACAACGCATGCGTCGACTGAATAAGAAAATATCTGCAAAATAGCATGCAGCCGAAACATATTTTTTGTGTTTAATTACCCCGCGATTCTACTCACACCACCTCCGTTGTCGGGACTGACAGAACTGTGACAGGACCGAATTCCATGTCAACGACAATTTCTACATGGAACTTTGGCTTTTCAGCCCCATCACTATCACAACCAAACACTTTCCTTTGCCAGGCCCTAGATCCACTGATCAGGCGAACGGTGCAGAAAATCCTGGGAGGATAGAGTAACTTTCATCACCGACACTGGGATCAAATATAGCCCACCCCCGCCCCACCCCCACATGGTTTGTGAGCTAGGCCCTACACTGTTGAAGTTATATTTGTTGTGTTTAATTACCCCAGGATTCCGCGTCACTTGATTGCATTTCTTTTAATTCGGGACGTTCTGGACTGACAACCGAGCGTCCCCCAAGGTTTTCGGCAAAGGGGGATTAAGTCACGGAATGCTGAAACCCGGTGTTAAAACCTTTTTAGTTGAGAGGCGATCCTCTAGTTTCTGATAAAGACACTTGCGATAGAATTGAACCAATATACGTTAAACCCTTTTCTATATATCTTGAACATTGAAGTTGTACTGGTTTGATAGAAGTTTACTGAACAACAATTACATATTACAATGGGATTTTACTTATCTGTTTATCTACCTTTTCCATAAATAAATCAATAATATTGTTTATGTAATTCAATCTCGGTATAAACTTACCCTATTCTAGAGGAGGAGCTGGGTGACCACAGTTTACTTCAGTGCGTTTTGGCCCCCGTGAGCGTGTGTATTACAGATCTGGCGCATTATACGGTGCTTCATTCCTCATTATTCCACCACTTATCCTATTGAATTGTTAACGTTATATACTGTGCTTATTGCACGTGAATATGTACTCAGATTGATTATTTAAAGATACATTAGTAAATGGTTTTATAAAGAGTTGTCCATTCTTGCTATAATCATTAAAATTTCAGTCAGATCACTTTGTCACTGTTGGATGTTTGGGCTAGAAAAAGGCATCAATTGTGTCTGCACCGTCTACGAGAATTGACAAACGATAACTCCACCACCATATTCTCGTAATGGCTATGGTAGCCTCGCTTGGCAGGCCTTTCATCACCAGTTTCCGGTAGTGACATCAGCGACTGACGGTAAACGTTAGCTTGGTCCGCGATCTATTGATTTAATTTTAAATGGACTACTGTTTAAATCTAAACTGTATCCAAGCCATCCGTGGGTCTACAGAGTTGATTTTGAACTTGTCGTGTAAATAAAGGCCTAATTAATAATTTCTATAACATCTGAAGCTTAAATAAAGACTTTCAATAGGAAGATTTAGCTCTTGCATAATGTATGTTTAACATTACCAACGTTAGTGTCCTGGCTTGGATTCAATCGAATAATAAAAATACCTATCGATCAATTGTCGTGGACAACAAAATTGGGTCAGACTTTTTGCAAAGCAAGCAGCACAGATCGATCCAATTTTAATGAAACTTATATTTGGAAATTACAGAACGGAACTGAACTATTATTTTAGTTTTCAAGTGATTCTATAAGATTCAAATGACGCATCGGTACAATAAGCAATTTTATAAATGATCTTATAGGACATTTTACGGCGTATTTAATGACTGTGAAATTGATATTAATACTGTTTGGGGGATTGATATATGAAATAATACATTAATTTATTGTGTCAATGAAAACTCTTTTAATGTTATAATCAACATAATCTTTCTGAATGAATTTGTTTCCAGTAAATACACTATGATAAAATCATATTTTATATTTGTCTATCAATTTGTCTTTTTTGTATCAATGTTCTTCTTTTTATAAATACTATTTATATCGCGAGATATGAATGAATTCTACGTTGTACAGAACAGGCTGTTCCTGATATGTGATATCTTTACAGACTTATAGGTTCGTAAATATTCCTGGTATGGTCTAGATTTAAACGGATTTAAACATGCGCGAGATCTTAAAATTTAAGGATTAAGAGCACATTCGGTTGCCAAGTACCGTTTTTACGATGATGAACGACCTATGCTAAATGTTCAAACATCATAACTTCGCCATGAATAAAGTAAAATGAATGAAATTTTCAATTTAGTATTTTTTCATTATCTATATTTGAACTATTATAATAAGAACGTCCAGCTTTTAATCTATTTTTTACATTATGCATCTTTAATAAATAAAAAGACTGCTAATTGTTTCGCTATATTCGTAAATTTGAATTACAACTGACATTTATTGAATAAAATATATTGTTAAAACAAACAATAGTTAATGATTTTATTACAAGTGTTATGGTGGAATATAAGCACAGTGAAAATATGATCAAAACATTCAATTAAATTTACTAATTAATAATTTTCAGACAATTGCGCAATTTCAAGTAAGAAACTAAACATAGGAAATTAAACGTACTTATATGAGGTAAGATTATCATTCTTTCTGTGTTTGTTTTCAGTATAGCATCGTTGATCAAATTTCGCAGAAAACAAAATACTAGATTCATACACTGGTGCTCCCCACGGTGTGGTGTTAGCTGTTTGGCACCAATAAAAAGGTTGTATTGTACGTGGTAATCACACTATACCATATACAAGATATATATCGGGATAATTGATAAGGAATAGTAAGATAAACTAAAGCATACCACTGGTGGTCGACAAAAGACATTATTCACAGTGTCTTTTCATCAAAATCGGGAAATGTTAGATATCAATATTTAGTTGTTAATTACAATTCCACATATTTTGTTAAGAACCATAGTGATCCCAAAAATAAATTCACCGCCAAAAAGATAATTCAGATGTTGGATTTTTTAATTGATAATATCTTTGTTGAATTTGGAGGGGAAATTTATCAGCAAGTGGTAGGTATCCCCATGGGCACCAACTGTGCACCTTTGCTTGCTGATTTGTTTCTCTATTCGTACGAAGCCAATTACATACAGACGCTCGTAAAAACTAATAAACGATCAGTCAGACTTTTTAATTTCACTTATCGATATATCGATGACGTTCTATCACTTAAAAATCCTAAATTTAGTGATTATGTAGAATTCATATATCCTGATGAGCTCGAAATTAAAAACACTACTGACAGTGACAATTACGTTTCCTACTTGGATCTGCGTCTCGTTTTTGACAATAGCCATAAACTTAGAGTTAAATTGTACGATAAACGTGATGACTTTGATTTTCCGATTGTTAACTTTCCATTTATTAGTAGTAACATTCCAATATCACCAGCTTATGGAGTGTTTGTGTCTCAACTAGAGCTTGTTCATTTTATTCTGATTTTTTTCTAAGTAGATCGAGGCATTTGTCATCTAAGCTTCAACTACAGGGATACTTGCGAACTAAACTTATTAAAACCTTTAAAAAGTTTTATGGCCGTCATATTGACTTGATTGGTAAATATAACATGCCTCTCTCGGCTATTATTCTAGATATATTTAATTGACGCGTATAATTTAATTGACGCGTATACTATCTCCCTGATAATGTCTGTCTACTACATCGTTAACACTGTTCATCACGTGCATTTTGCATACCGAAAGTCCATTGGCCAATCACGCTATTTTACCGAGATTTCGCCTAATAGTTTGGATGCAGCTATGGCGGGTGTTGCGCCAGGCAGGGTAAGCTTACTCTTCCGGACACCTGTTACCCCTGTTTGTCGTGTATTTTGTACACGGTGAACAGTCCATATGCTGATTAATCTATTTTGCCTTTTTACACTATTTTGTCTATACCGTTTTTTAGGACTTCAAATTTCGTCTAATGGTTTGTATTGTTCGTATTTGGTTTTATTTTATTTATATGTAAATATGTGACGTAATTATATCATAACATTGAGTTCATTAAATCAGTTATAGAGTTATTCTATAACCTACTCAATGTTAAAGACATATACTGGGATAATCCATTATAACCTACGTAATGTTAAATGATTAATACAAGAAATATACAGGGATAATTCATTATAACCTACGCAATGTTAATACAAGACATATACTCTGATAATGCTTTATATAGGACTATTGAGATAAACTAAAGTTAAATAACTGGTGATCACAAAGGTGATGTAATTGTATACTGTCTATTATACACAACCAGCTACAGAATTCTTCATTCCACCTCCTACCACCAAATTGAAACAAACTATATTCTGGTTCTGGTATTTATAAAGGTGGGATCTGAAATATCGAATGTTTAATTACAAAATAAAATTTTATACAAAATGTGGACTTTGTAAATAATTATTGGTGGTTGTTTTATCTGGATAGCTAAACAAACTACTAACTACATATTACGGGGTATATTTCAAAAGCTAATTTAAAATTTGGAATAACCAAATGGATCCCGACCGGGTGGTATTACTCCTTCGACGGGATTTCTGTATAATCCCTAGAACACCTCTCGGCATTCTTCGATACATTCCGGTAGTTTTCAAAGAATAATTAGATAGTAAGGGTTAGCCCAGATATTACAAGAGGACCAGTCCGATATATTCTAGTTTTTAAATGGACGTTTTAAGCTTATTGATTACCGTTATTCTACACAGTACAGCTATCTGAAGGTGTTTAATACTTTGAAGAAGAAATATAAATTCTCAGTTGCCATGTGGGGTTGGACATTAGTCTCCTATTACACCTTGTCATTTTGTCTGGATAATCACGGATAAAAACAAAAGATAGTTATTTACAGAACGAGAAGGAGAGAGAAATCGATACAAACTAAGTCAGTTCGATACTAACATGCGGTTCAATTGAATTTCAATAATTCGCCTGCATGTAGGGTTCTTTCTTTAGCAGTCAGAGAAACACGGAGGTCACAGGGGAAACACACGATGTTAGACAGGCGACACTATAAGGGATCGAACTTAATAAAAGACCATTCGACCACCGAATCCCCCTCCTATATTTACTCAACGCACATTACCTTCCATTCTGTTACTTGCTGTGTTATCAACATTAGTAGAATTCTGAATCAATTCTTGGTATGTTCCTTCAGTTGGATTTCTTTCACTAAATTCTAGACCATCATATGTCGACACTATTTATAGAACAATCCAACAGTGAGGCTGGTGTCCCCCGCCGAATAACCAAAATAAATAGATGACACATATTAATTAATCGCACCTTTAATTTGTATACGCCCACAGTTTCAAGTGGACGTATATTTTCAAAAGTATCAAGCAATCAAACTGATTATCAACTATACACTAAGTTTCATCACTCTCTATCAGATAGAATTAAATTTATCTTCTCCCAAAGCATCGACCAATGAAATTTCTTAGCTTTGCTTAGCTTTAGCTCGAAATGTTAATCATTTACCTATTGAACATCTATATCAAGTTTAAACATTCTACCATAATAAAAGAGCAGAGTTGTTATGTTCCAAAGTCTTGACCAATCAAATTGCTTATCGCTCCTTGGCCTAAGCAGACAATTCTCATTATTCAACTTAGTCAAGTTATTGATGTAATAAAACTATACTCCAAATTTCATCACTCTCACTTAACATGTCCCAAAGCATCAGCCAATCAAATTGCTTATCTCTGCTTACCCTAAGCAGAAAATGCTCAATTAGAAAGAGAGTTATCATGTTCCAAAGTCTCAGCCAATCCAATTGCTTAACGCTCTGCTTACCCTGAGCAGAAAATGCTCATTATCGAACTACGTCATGGTATTAATGTAATGAAAATTTACACTAAGTTTCATCACTCTCACTTAATAAGAACTAAAGTTATTGTGTCCCAAATCATCAACCAATCAAATTGCTTATCTTTGCTTACCCTAAGTAGAAAATTCTCATCTTTGAACTCCATCAAGGCATTTGCCTAATAAACACGCACACCAAGTTTGAACATTCTAGCTCAATTAGAAGGAGAGTTATTGTGTCCCAAAATGTGTGACGGACAGACGGACAGACAGACAGACAGACGGACGGACAGAAAGACAGACAGACTGACGAACCCATTTTAATAGCCCCTGCTTTCTTCGAAAGGCGGGGGACAAAAATATTTATTGAATGACACATCTGTAAGCATCTTCATATTATATTATATGTCGTGTGTCTATTTGTTTTCGATTTAATCAAGCATCATCCCATACCATTAAATTCAATTGTTTTTTGGTTCATCTGTTAAATTTAAACCTCTAAACAAAGTTTGTAGCAACAAGTAACATTTGTATTGACAAGAAAACGCAAATCATATGTTAGTTATGTGAACTTCTCAAATAATTCCACAAGACATTAAACAATTTACTTATTATAAATCACCGCCCCTCATTCTGACGGTCCTATCTGTATTAGAGCGTTACACTTTGTTTTCCTTTCTAGTTTGGTTTGTTATTATAATCGTCTGTTAATATGCATTTAGGACGCGACTATGAAATATATTTATAGGGTTAGTGTGTAACATTTTGACTTGTCATCATAAGTAATGGGAATCCGGAATAAAAATGTCACAGATTTAGCGGGGCCAACGAACCCTGGAGATAATGCTACATGTATTTTAATTATCAATATACTTACTTAAACCATTATTATCAAAACCAGTAATGTTTGGTTGTCTGAAACAGGAATATGTCACATTTTTATATATTTTTTCTACAATTCATTATATTAGTAGTTAAGCCAACAGTTTGATATAAAGAGTTCCTCATTATGACCAATAGGCTTTTCAACAAAACGTGGTGAATATATGTTAATACACGTGAGTGTATATATTTAGATGAAAGTCCTTTCCAAGGATATGCATTTCTTTCATACAAATATAAGTTAATACACGTGAGTGTATATATTTAGACTACTTGAGATGATATTCCTATCCATGGATATGCATTTCTTTCATACAAAATATTCTAACGTTTTATCGTATACAGTTAATTAATAAGCAATTATAAAACTTTGGTGTCAGGTAGAATTGTCATAGAATGTCTTACCTGGCAGTTGAGATTTCACTACCTGAAATTATTCATATTAAATCATTATAGTATATACCATAAAAAATATACATAATGTATATTCACTGATGGCTTTAATGTCATCGTATTAATAATGTTATTGTTCGCAATCTAAAAAGTGATAACATTTATTTCAAAATTTAATTCTTATCTGTATTTTCATCGACATATAAAACAACTACCTCTAATCATAGATGTTACACTAGTCAGAAATATTCTACGTTAAAAATACCTTTTAGTAGCTGCTGATTTTGCCGTCGGTAATATATAGTAGATAGAACAGCTAATATTAACAAGATGATTACAAGAGCCAACACCACCGATAAACCAACCACAACACCATCTGGACTTTCGTTTTTAACATCACTGTCTGAGGAAACTTATCCAGGAGACAATAAAATAGTTACACAATATTAAAAATTATTCAACGGTAGACAAACTTTTAAGAATTTAACACGTGGAAAGAGCTGACAGTTCTTGCTATAACAGTTCAAAAAATAGATAGCGTACAGAGAAAATGCTGAAAATAGCTTCACTCTGAACCGAGATATTAGCCATTGAATTTTAGGCCTAGTCTAGATCATCATTACTAAAGTCGGTACAATACAAACCAAAGTCTCGATTATCCATTTTGACGTTAAATTATCCATCATAAAAGGTATTCAAATCCAGTAAACATCTCAGGTTAGCGACGGCATCGGGAGTTGGTTATGGTCTGGATCATGTACGTATCTAACGCACAGAAATTAAATAGTAGCTAGCTTTCTATGCAGGTGGGTCTGGATAATTTAATTAATAATTTGGATAACATTTCAGGCCTAAAGAAAGACTTGCAATAGGCAGATCATTCTTACCTATCTTCATAGTCCGTACTGTAGAAGAACCATTAGGTGATATCAGATAAACTGGTTGACTATCACCATATTTATTTCTAGCTATAACTCTAATATAATATGATGTATCAGCTTGTAGATTATTTATACAATAATCAGGTTTAGATTCTGGTAGAGGTGTAGAACTAGTCCAGGTATTATTATCTACTGAATGTTCAACAATAAATTCCTGTTGATCTCCACCATTAAATCCTGGTATCCATGTAATACAGATAATGTCATGACTCGGTACTGATGAGTTGATGTTAGAGGGTACATCAGGTTTAGCTGGAAGTTATATACAATTATAATTTTATTAAACAAAAGGCAGTCATTAGGGTTTAATGTACAGCGTTGTTTAAATAAATAATTCGGACAACTCTTATTGTTAATGGGTACTATAGAACACTAGGTCACCAGAAGTCGTTTATCAGCTTAGGGAAATACACTTCCATATACTTTATAGACTTCATCTACAAATATTGTTTATGTTATGTAGCATTTTTTAATGGAGTTTAAGGTCCTACTGTTCTGCTCCGACTGCACTAATTTGATCCTGAATTGTTACGGTTAGCATACAAGTTGGTTGATTTCCAAATCAAGAAGTAATAATCTTTGACTAATTTTAACAACCACGTAGATTAAGGAAGCCAATGAAGGCAGATTAAGTAGTTGTGTCTCAACCAAAAGGGGATCGATCACTTAGTAATAGCTATCACCCTTAGTAAATAGTTACCACTTCCCACTCACTTAAATTTGTCAGAATATACATTATTGGGCCAAAATACACTAAGCGCAAAACGTATCTAATTTATGTCATCGAAATGTCGTACGAGAATTTTCTGACATCTCTACACTAACGTGGTAATGTTCATTTAATCATTCAAGCATTCACCCACACAGTTACAGTACAATGGAATGGGTCTTGTTCGCACATTATGCCAATCATTTTGAGACTTACATATAGTATAATTTTCATTGCAATGGTTATCTGAATAATCAATATTATTTGATACATTAACTATATGATGTATAGTACATGGTATAGTATACTTACACTGATATGGTGGTTATCTGTATAACCAATATTAGTTACATTGAATGTATATGATATACAATATGTTATATTATACTTACATTGACCTGTAACGTGATACTCTAGTTCTGTATAACCAATATTATTAGATATATTGACTGTATATGATGTATAGTAGATGTTGGATGTAATGTTGATATTTAATGTTGATCTATAAGTATTGATAGAGATATTGGTATCAATCTGTTTAAAGACATCGTCATTATAGATAGGTTCAACATCTCCAGTAGTTATATTATTATAATACCAGGTGAAGGTTGGTGGTGGATAGGATATAACATCAGCTACCAGTTGTACTATATCTCTTATATTACCACTAACTATAGATGTTGTTATAACTCTAGTATCTTGTCTTGGTGAACCTGTATATAACAATATTGAAAATATCATATAACACACACTGTTAAACTGTTACCAATTGCTTTTGAACATAGGCCTTTTAGTAATAAATGTATATTTGTCATTAATTCTTAGAAAGTGAAAATGGAGGTTTATTATGTATAGGAAGAGGTTGAATATTATATAGCAGGAGCATAAAGTAGCTGTGGCAGATGTCATTTTTCCTAATACCCATCACTAATGAATACACAAACCTAACCAATTGTTGTGTATGGTATTCAATAGTCACGGTTTTAGTACCTTAATGACCACTGCCGGACTATTACACTTTTTAACGGCTAATGCACATTATGTTTGTGTCATATGTATTCATTTATAAAAGTTGTTTTGTTCAAATTTACAGTGTTATGTTCTGCTGTATCAGTTATACACTTACAGTTAATAAATACATTCAATGTTTGGTTGTATTGAACCCTTGGTATCTCAGTATTGGTAGCGTGACAAGTATAGTCACCAGTATCCAGACATGTACTTTGTTGTATAGTAAAGGTATCTATGATGGTTTGTTTAGATGATATTTGGATTGTACCTTTGTACCAGGTAATCAAGGCTACAGGGCTACTGTTAGTAGAACACGTGATATTGGTTGAATCTCCTTCATTTATAGTCAGTTTATCTCCAGTTGGTATTAAAGTTACTGGATCGAGGTCTGTAAATAATATCAAAGTTCATATAATATTATTTGTGATGAATCAAGTTTTCAGTGGGAAAATCAGTTTATTTTTCTCGTGTGTCTGGCAGTTGTGGGTATGAGATGATATTGCGTAATTCGACACTTGGATTTTATATACAGGAAGGTTAGTACCGATTGGCCTTCGGTCGTTTTTTATCACACTGGTAATCGTATTACTCTAAATAAATATTCATAGTTGGGCTATCAGATATAGTTATTTTTACACAGTACTGTAATAATCATAGTTTTACTATCAGATATAGTTATACCTACACAGTACAGTAATATATATAGTTTTACTATCGGATATAGTAACACAGTACAGTAATATTTATAGTATAATTGTGGGATATAGTTATGCTTACACAGTACAGTAACATCTATAGTTTTATTGTGAGATCTAGTTATAGGACTACCATTATTTGGTACTAGAGTAGTAGTAGCTTCACATCTATATATACCACCCTGATTCCTGGTAATTCTAGATATATCAAGTCGTCTATTAGGAGATACATTAACACTGTTACCATCTGGTTTATACCATTTAAACGTTGATGGTGATGGATTAGATTCAACGGTACAGATCAACTGAAGGTCATCATTCTCTGTTTTAGTTACAGAATAAACTGATACATTTACCATGGGACCGACTAAAAAAACAAAGAATATAGATCTAACGGCCAGTCGGATGATACAGTTACCATGACAACAGTTATAATGATTTAGTCGGGTGCAATAAAACAAGACACCTATATCAGATCACACGGTATTGAATTTTAGCCTCGATACTAATTGCACGAAAAAACATTTCAGCGGTGCCAACTCCATGAGTAGGAGCATAGATATAAATAGATGCTTACAAATACTTACATAAAACATCAAGTTGTACAGGTGTAGATGATCTACCTGATCCACCGCTATTACTACCTGTACAGGTATAACTTCCTGTTTGTGATCTCTGTACTGATTCTACTCTATATATAGATGAACTTTGAGCTGAGATCTGTACACCATTCTTATTCCATTTATAAACAACAGATGGCACTGCTAAATCAGAATTGCTTACTTGACAAGTCAACACGAGTGGTCCCCCTTCTATGACTTTATATGGACTGGTTGATGGTTCTATATGTACAACCGGTCGAACTACAATATAAATATATTGATAATCATGATACTGTGTATAGTAATTATTATACTGTATATAGATTGGGTGATGGTTCTATATCTATAGAACTAGAATATAAATATAGCCATAGTAATTATTATTTTGCAGGAATGGCTCAAATGCGTAGGACGTTGGCTCTGTAACAATACTAGCTGGTTGTTAAGAACGTTTCAACCGTATATAGATTTCTTTTTATAACATTAAGTAACGATTTGTACAGCTATAGGACGTATTGAAGCGCTCCGTCAATCCACATCAGCTTGTGTATTCAGTTATAAGATTAGGACGTTTTTTGAAAACTTAAGGAGCGTTCGGAGGGTCTGTCACATGAACGGTCATATATCGAATAACTTTAGCCAGATTGGTGTGTAATTGGATGAAGTGTTTATAATAAATATGGGAGCTACGGTGGCTCGCTACAATGGCCCCTATTTGATCCGTTCGTTGGCCGAGACAGTTAATATGGGTTACTGGTGTTATGACGACTTTCGAATTTTCAAAAATTATTTTAATAAAAATGTTTTTGATGTTATAGAATGATGGCCTCGTGGTGTTTACAAACAATTGCGGATGGATAGACGTAGAGGCGGATTTCTGTAAATCGTTATAATATTTTCAAATACATACCAGAACAAGACGTGTTAAATTGATCAGTTGTTGTAGGTATATTACAATCAGGATAAGAAGCCTCACATATTATTGTATAGCCATCTAGACCACCCAGTACAGGTGTTTTGTTTGATATAGTTATAGTGCTAGTTTTAGAAACGTATCCAGGTGAACAACCTGTAATAACAGATTCCACTCCTCCTGATAAATCTTGTAGTGTTCCACCCTGTAAAAATGTGAAATACAATTTCATTATTTCACGGATATATACTCTTCAAAACAAGTAGGGGATATTCGGAAACAATACAAAACTACGGAAATGCACTGCTGTTTTTATTAGAGGTAACCAGTGTATGTTAATAACAGCCCAATTGCTTACACACATGAACGGTTCGTATGGGCGGCTTATCTGACGGCCCCATTTCACTCGCAAAGAGATGCACCGTTAAAACTGAAAATGGACGTTTTTGATTTTTGTCTTAATAATGAATAATTGCTCCACCAATCCTCAGATATTC
This sequence comes from Patella vulgata, assembly GCF_932274485.2. Taxonomy (NCBI): domain Eukaryota; kingdom Metazoa; phylum Mollusca; class Gastropoda; family Patellidae; genus Patella; species Patella vulgata. The sequence goes on along the minus strand of NC_065886.2, from coordinate 9,375,825 downwards.
AGCAATTCGTCGTGGCATGCTCCTAATCAACCATTCAATCACGATTTGGGGCAATCTGACCAACTCCCCATGCAGTGCCACGGCCAATTCTTGCAGTGTTGTCGGTTGACGTTGACGTCGACGAACACGTCTTCCGATCAAATTAAACGTAACACACTAAAGCAAAGATACGCTTAACAGTAAATCCTATGCAAGAACCGATAGGAAAGCAAACATGGATAGGATAATCCAGCAAACGGCAGGTTTCATCAAATCTCCCTCGAAATGTCAAATTTGACAATGAACCACTCCCACGTGTATAATGCTATTGCGTGTCGCAAATGCAGCCCAGTGGTTCTGTTTAGGCGATAAGTTCTTCATCTGTGAACATACTCTCAAAGCATGTCAAGTGTCCATGACTATTTATCATATCACAACTTGCATTTCTATATCCCCTACTTATTTTGAAGAGTATATAATCATGTTTGATTGATTAAAGAGAGAGTATCAATTTCAACAATAATTGTTTTTTTTCTATTAAATTGTTCTAGGTAATATGTATTCAAAGACTTTCCAATAGCAGAAACAATGATAGTTTACTTAATGTGTTATGTTGTAAATTATTATCCTTTCGGTCGTTCATGACAACAATATCCAATTATTGTTCAAGTAATTTCAATAATGTCATTACAATAAATACATGTTACCATATTAGATGTAAATTTCCATGTTAATTTTGGTTCTGGTTTACTGCATCCTATACTACACACCAGTTGTACACCAGTATCTGTTAACTGACACAAAAACGGTTCTTCATTTAAGTTTATGTTTAACGATCCTTTATCTGAAAAAAATACAGGTTCCATTTATGTCATTGGTTACCCAAAAATAACAAAATATCACAATGTGGTATAAATAACACAACCCGTAATTATTATATGGTGTAACGACTGGACGATGGTCCTATATGCATAGAACTAAAATGTAAATATAGTCATTATTAAGACTTGAGATCTTTGGTTATCAGATCATCGGTTATTTATGGTTAGTTATATGGTAGGAATTGACTTAAATAGGTATCAAGAGTTACGGTTCTTTACACAACGTACGGACATCAATCATGACAAACCGAGTAAAGAAAAATAGAAACATAACTTATTATCATCCGGAAGGTACACCCATTCGTTGAATTTTGATGTAATACTTGATAGGGGATAAGCACACGGGCGCCTGTAACGTGAACAATATTTCAAAAATAACATTAAGCTATAGCTAAGTATAAGGTCTAAAGTCTATTAAGTCCATGTTCGTAAGAGAGATCATCAAACTGGTCTGATTCCGATTTTCAACTCAGGGGCAAATAACTCGTCTGAAACCAATTCTCTTTCAGTAGATATAATAATACCAAATTGAGAAACGGATTGGAATTAAATAATTGGGATCATTAAGTTCACTACTGTAGATTCACTCAACCAGTGTCACTACTCACTAATTTTCGCTAGTTAAACAGTCGAGTTTACGATGACTTTTTAAAATTATCCACGTGAGGTTGTTGTTGTTGTTGTTCTTAGCGTTTAACGTCCGCTTCCACCGAAGGTGATATCGCAGACAAGTTCATTTTTTTTAATGATCTTAGCGCACGCGCAGGGGTCTTTGCTGTGGGAGGAAACCGGAGTACCCGGAGTAAACCCACGAGGTTGAGAAGGCGCCCCTATCTCCAAGCCACATACGCTCACACCTGGGATTGAAACCACAGCCGCAAGCCAGAGGTGACCGGCCAACTAGAGGTCGAAGCGTGACACTCTGATGATGGGTTAGTTGTATTTTACGTCCGCTTCCACCGAGGTGATATCGTGACACTCTAGACCGTCTGGGTTTATATATTACGGCCGAATCTATGTCCACATGCACCACACCCATGCACCGTGACCTGATTGGTCAGTATTCATTCTGGGTTGGGTTAATACACCAAACGGACAGATAGTCGTTGACCAATCCGCTATGGCCAGGTATTATATTTCAGATTCAATTATGGCCGGAGATTACAGCTGGTCATTATATAATAAACAGATTAAGCTTCCTGTACAGGTTGCTTTATCATTCAAAGACCTTCCGTAACTCGGGTCAGCTGTGGTGATTAATGACTTCTGTTAACGACTTTCGCACAGCTGTTCGACGTGTCAAGTCAGTGTCAGCTGTTACTCGTCTTTTGTTAATCTGATAAGATTGCTAATGTACATGGAGGGTGTAAATTGATATTTGCTCAATTGTGTAACATATAGAACAGCTGATCGATGTCGGCTCGAAGTTGATTTTTAACCTATATCACTTTCTAAGCTAATTTTATTTGATATTATTATAGTGGTTAATATTGTTCATGTCTACAATCGCTTACGTCAAATAATTAATTGATTATAGTCCCATGTTTAATGAATATGCCGTCTTCATTAGTCCAATAGGAGCAGAACAGTAGGACGTTAAACCCCATTTGATTTTCATTTTATTTAATGAATATGAACGTAGGCGTTACTATTCTGAGATTGTTTGTTATATAGCCTATATCCATTGAAACGTATGTCATATGTTATCGAACAAGTCTTTGGGTTAGTTATTAATCCCTACAATTGATGGGCTCGCAACAGGCAAGCACGCAGTTTTCGAATACATTGGTGGGCAGATTCTGTATTGCTAAGAATTTAATCACGTGTGCTTGTGGTGTATAATGTACATTTATCTGCGGAGACAGTTTCCGTTGAACCTTGTGATAACAATATAGTTTTCAGTGTAATATTTGAGTACTATGAATACGCAAGGTTTGTTGGGTTTTTTGTGTGGAATATTTTACCACCACAAGAAACCCCAATATAGTGGACATGGGTAAAAAATATTCTTGGCGACTTAGAATAAGCTTGATAACTTATTTAGTCTATGGCGTTTTACCAGAGAAATGTTCCACAAGATATTTGACTACCCTCTGAGTATTAAATGCAAAATAATTTTGAATATTTAACATGTCGGCTATTTCTAAGGAATCTGCTAAACGTTTTCTATTTGCTAGCCAGATGTATGGTAGTACCATTCACCCGTATCACAAAAGAGTGATAATATAGATACGTTTACTATCCTGTCTATCTTAACATATTGACATATCATCACACTTTTTACGTGTTACCGCCTTTTTGTTTCTTTTTTCAGTCTGTGTTTATGATTTTGATATGAAAACGAATATCGATTATCCGTTTCTAACTTCGTAATTTTGTGAAGTATAAGATAAACCAAAATATTCCATGGCTATAGTAATAAAAATGTGCAGTAGAAGAGAACCACCAAAACCGTTTATAAACCCTTGCTGACATTGGTGACGGCCTACAACGAGTATCAACCCTTTACGCCCCATATTGAATACGGGTTTGCAATATATATTTAATGCGATGAAAATGAGTGTTTGTAAAAAGTTGGCATTTCCTTGTTTTTCTGTTAACAAAACAGCGCATCATATTGATGGTAGGCAATTTTCATTGAAAATTTGTTTTTAATATAAAAAGCCCCCCCCCCCCTTCTCCTTAAAATGTTTAAAACCAATTCCCGATGTCAAAATTATCTTTTGTTGTGGTCTTAGAAAATTTTCTTCAAAACTGCCATCACTATCTCTGTGTATGGTACCAAAATCTACAATAATACTTCCTATTGGTATGCTGTTAAATCGGTGGTGTTTTTCACCACAAGAGTGCCACGAGATGTTATCGAACCACTATCTCTCTATCTTTGGTACGATATTCCATAAGATTTTCAAAATCTCCTGTCAACAACGTCAGAAATATATTCGTTGATTGAAATTCTACCCACCGTTAAATATTTACGTTATTCTGTTTGATGGATATTGGAAGAAGGATTAGGATTAGGAATAACTAAATATTTTAGGTAACACTAGTAATAATATAATTAAACGGAGGGACGAGATTACATACCTCAACTATAAACAAATATAAATAATTTACCTTGAATTACAATAGTTCTATTATCTGCTATACTTGTTGTATAATAGACTTCTCCATCAACAGGGTTGTTGACTTCTAGAACAAATTTTCGTCCACCATTTTCACATAAAGCGTTGTATTTAGGGTCATTTAAAGTTGAAAGGCAAATATCATTAACATAAGACACAGCAGCGAGAAAACCCATGTCTTTTCTACTCAATGTAAATGAATTTCTTGGTTCAGGATATTCATATAACAGTGATATTGTTCTATTAATTGATCCACAAACCTTCACAGATTGACCAAGATGATTAACAGCCACTGTAATAATGAAACAGTAGTTAAATAATTGTTGTTTAGTCAAACGAACATCTCCGTTCGGCATGGTCATTCCTGTATTTCAAAATGCATACTATTATGGACCATTTTGTCTAATTGCATGAACTTGTGTTCTATATTACTACAAAATTTGTGTGATATCCTTTTTTTGTCACTGGGACACAGCAGTTACGAATTAGTGTAATTTGGTTCATGGTTGCTATTAATATGCCCTACAACAAACTATATTTTCAGGTCGTTAGGATATAATGGTATTCACGTACCTGTGAAAAGAACAAAAACCAATAATATTTAGCAAATCTTGTAGCTATTGGCATACTTAAGAAAGGGAATAACCCATAATATTAAGGTAATGGTATTCATGCAGTTGTTGACATACCTATGAAAGGGAAAGCCCCATAATATTTAGCTAATGGTATTGAAGTGAATTGACAAACATCAAAGTTAGCACCACCCAAACAACAGATCTCCTATATATTTGTCAAATAAACCAAGTGCATACGAAAAGATTGGTTATACATTTTCACCCCCCCCCCCACCACACCAATTAATATTATCATCAATGCAATACTTAGCGTGTTTGAGACACCATACATGTTTTACTACACTCCAGCATATGTGGCCACGGTAACCTAATTTTAACACAGTCGAGGGCACGGCATGCTATAATATGATCCAGTTGAAAAAATCATTTAACACATTCCATCAGCGTCCAATTAAGTGTGTGCAGCTGTATCAAGTGAACTAACTTTATTATACAATCAATATGCGAAAGGCTTCGAACCATCTGAAAAAATGAAAACAGAGGCCTACAGTGGACTTTTGAAATTATTGTTATATTGCTAATTAATTTAACAAAATTTACGTTGATTCTCAAATACAAAAACGTATAAAATTGATCGGGATGTATCAATGATATTATTTAGTTATGACGGTTTCTAAACCCGGTCCTTCGTAATGTCCGCTATCTATTGGTCTGAATTACACAAAACACAGACTATTTTAAGAACATACATGTATAGGCCCTGTCTATTTGCCTTCTATATTTTATTTAGATTTAAGTAATTAGGTGGTGACTTTACTGTTGCAGAGAGTTTGGACGCATCCGTGACTAATTCCAACTCAAAATTGAAATTGATTTCAGGCTAAGCTCCCAGAAATAGAGAACTTTAACCTGTATTTCAGTACTTAATTCTCGTAGCTTTGATGTATACTGCAGTTGTTAAAGTTTGTTTCGAATTATAATCATCGTAATTACAACTGTAAAGGAATGTTAATAATTTTGCAGTATTTCGTCTCTATATCTCTATATGATTATCTGAACTCAAAATGGTGTAAGACAATTCGTTTGGTCTAGTTTATTTTGTTACTGGGTGTAAATAAAACATACATACATGTATCACTAGTATAAAAAGACCAGGAAGTGAATTAAAGAAACGTATGAATGCGTATATATTGCATTATTATCATTTAATTTATAAAAACATTAAAATTAAAATATACATTATAAGTTTATATAATATACTACCAAATGATATTACAACAAAAACAGCCAAATATTTTCCCATAACTAAAATACACCATGCATGTTGTTCATTTATTCAAGCTGAAGTACACTGTCATATACAAACAGAACATATGATAGTCGTAGAAAATATATCAAAACGCTAACCAACCAACCCATACATGAATACACGATAGATATAGATTATCATTGTGCATGTAGTTGACGTAGTGTTTTACTAGTTAACACTAAAATGATTTCCTGGCTTTAAGGATTTGGTTTATTCAACAATAGTCAATAATAGGCAAAGTTGTCCTTGTTTAAAGAAAATCGCATAAACTTGAAGGCTTTGTATGATAAAACATTCTTCAAAGGCGTCGTCATGGGCGACTCCGTTGGTAATCCAGGAATTTGAAAGTGGTTCCAGTGGCGGACTTCGTCATACTGCCTAGGCTAGATGTAGGATACTGGAGTCTGCTGAGGTTTGACGAATGACTACTCATTGCCACGCGAAAGCATGGCTTTGACAATTGAGTCGATACTAGATGATCTACAATACAATCGTTAGACAACTCTTCTGTGCTTGCAAGAATTAACGTCTATCTCACTCGCTCTATGTCTGTGGTGATCGTTCGTCCGTAGGGGTTTTTTTTGTCATTGAGTCAACTGGCGTGGTTTCGAATCCCCAGTTGTACGTGGCAAGGAGTAGGGTCGCCTGTCCAACCTCGTGGGTTTTCTCCGGGTCCTCCGGCTTCCTCCCACTGCTAAAGACCCCTACGCGCAAGCGAATTCTTGAAATAAAATTAAACCATATGTTCGTGCCGAAATGACCTAGTTTGTGTCGAGTGGACGTTAAACCCCATTTCTCTCTCCCGTAGGGTTTTACGCCCGTTTCCACCTTGGATGACGTCGCAGACAATGTGTAGTGATCAGTCACCCCGTCCATTTATAGCCTGATCATTTCTTACTGTTCAATATGATAACAAATCAAAACTCATTTGTCACAGTGACATAATCAGTTAGAGTTGAGGAGTTGAGCTCTACTGGAAAATCCTAATCCTGTCTGCTGGGAACGAAACAATGATATATAATTATATTGAAATCTCTTAATATAAATGGCCCAGATATTATCAACTGTGACGTACAACTATTATAAAAGATTTAGTTGACCTAAATAATGATTATAATACCTTCATACACAACATATAGACCTATTTGGTACGATTTTACGTTGACACAAAGGCGTCAGTAGTCATTTTGCCAATTAAGACATATATTTTTAATACGCCTGTGTGATCTATTATTATCCCAAACAATTGTAATTCCCCTTTGATATCAATTCAAATCTGTAATCGACATTAAAAATATATATTTCAATATATTATATGTTTCTGGAAGCTAATGATATTGTTATATTCAATGATACTTGATTTAATATTCAGAGGCCGTTGTTACCATCGGTATATACTGTAAGGTAGTACTATTTATTTTGTTTAACAACATTTGGTACTCTTCATTACAACGAAATATTACATGTAACCTAATCAAGAGTTTGTAAGATAAAGGGTCATAATGTGTTAGATTTAGTGTTGACTTCACATTTTAATAATATTATATTACATTGATTCACCATCTTGAGACTGCATCAGGTGGTTTTGACACTTTCATTTGTTGGGGATTATGAAAGGAAGAAAACTGGATTGTCAACGTTTCGGTTATGCCCCACTGTATGCTAATTAACACTGTATTAAACGTCGGCCTATTGGTAACAAAAACGCAAAACTATCTTGGTGGAATGAGGGTGATATTTGTTACATTCTATTTATCACGTCGAATTCCAACTGTCAAAGGTTCTTTTATGTGCACTCTAATTTATACATGGAACCTCGGTTATTCGTCGGGGATCACGTGGCTAAGTGGGTAAGACGCTGGCTCGCTAGCCTGGAGGTCGGGTGTTCGATCCCTGCATTGGCCGAGAAAGTTCATCCAGATTTTCCAGCGTGGTTCCCCCTTGTCAGTGATGCAGGACGGAGGGCCTGACGAGGACAGCTGTCTAGTCCTTCGGATGAGACGAAAAATCGAGGTCCCGTCTATATATTGGAATGCACGTAAAAGATCCCCTGGCAGTTGGAATTCGATATAAGAGTAGGTTATAGTGCCGCTGCCCGGGCAAAATTTCCTCATAGCACACTGTATGGTGTATGCCCGTCTTCATTAGCCCATATAGGAGCAGAACAGTAGGACGTTAAACCCCATTTCATTTCATTTCATTTCGGTTATTTGTCACATCTGAACGACTAGATACCGTTCCTTGTCAGGCCATCCGTCCTATGGACCACACCAGAAAATCCCGAGGACTTTCTGGGTCAACACGCGGAGCCAACCCGAAACTTCTTTGAAAACGACTCAGCGTCTTACAAACCTGGTCACTGTGGTCCCTAAATCTACAAATGAAAGAAGTACACATGGTATGCCTAGTAATCTTGACCGTATTATCATAACCATAGTTCATAAAAGGTTTTGGAATTGTGTTTTAAAGTCTTTCTGTTATATGTCATAGGCAGTGTTTTTTATACGTAGTTTTAATTTTAGCCGTTGTAATAGTGAATATTGTATTCACAAATTTAGCTACATGAAGACAATGGACCATTTGATGCAAATGTAAAACTATTATTACTGGCGAAAGGAGTTCGGATTTTATTCCAAATTCAGATTACGGCTGTTCATCATTTCACCAGTCCTTCCATTGTTTTGCCGTTGACAGTGTTTTTTTTAAGTAGCTTTTATTCATCCATTATAATAGTAAATATTGCTTTTACAAATTTAGGACATGTGATGCAAACATATTTCAACCAAATTGTGATAACAAATTCCAGTTTATTAGTTCATCTTAGTACGTTATGACAGACGAATCATTTACCTTTTTATAAGGTGATTATTGTTTTGTTGACTTTGTGTTCACAATTCCGATAACTCAATTTGGAAACGGTCTCCCACGATCCAGGATACTCTGAGGATAAGGATCGAGACATGACTTGATATTAACCCTGAAATAATTCCTCCACCATATTATTAGATTCTAGAAATACATTGAACATATGATGATAATTGACAATGCAGGTTTTGGGGAATTACCATTACTACTATTCAATCGAATCTGCATACATGTCACTTGCTCTCAATCATTAGATGTCCATGGCCAGATGGGACTAGCTTTCTCTTACTTCAAGTAATTGATGTTCGAATTCCATGCAATCCTTTACTTAGGCCACTAACTGACTTATGTGATAAACAAAAATTTTCAATAATTTACAAGCGATTAATCTATGATATTGTTATAAAATATTATTATGTTATCAACATTGCGAGGCTTTAATAAACAGTTTTAAACACATTTGAACAATTAACTAACTATATTCTGGTTCTGGTATTCGTGTAAGTTGGATCTGGAATATAGAAATTTTAAATATAATATTTTCATGTATCGAAAACAAAGTTACACACACTAGTTAAACACAAACATGCTGGACTAAAGTTAAATTCATAACGTTTATATTTTATCTTTTTATGTTCCTATCAGTTTTGAACAAACCAGCCGAGTCTTCGCGAAGCTTTACTTCCATGCGTTAGCGCGTGTGCATTGTGTCATAAGGTCTGTCATTGAGTCAACTGGCATTGTTTCGATTCCCTTGTTGTACATGACAAGGAGAATGGTCGCCTGTCCAACCTCGAGGGTTTTCTCCGGATCCTCGGGTCCTCCGGTATCCTCCCTGTTCTAAAGAACCCTATGCACAAGCGAATTATTGAAATAAAATAGAACCATATGTTAGTCCCGAAATGACTTAGTTTGTGTCGAGTGGACGTGAAACCCAATGCCTCTCTCTCAAAATGCTTAATTACATAACAAGATAGTGCCTGTATTGAAAACTATCGCCTACCATAACCGGCTTAACCAAACAAAAGGTCATTTCCCGAGTTGACGAAGCATTCTCGGACTGGTTATGAGAAATATCTTTGATCCAGAAAAACAAAACTTTGCACATAGTTTCTTATTGATTTATTTGATACATTAAAACAACATAAGTTTTTTAAAATAAGGCGAACAATTTTGAGTAAATTCTTAACTTACATCTGAGAATGCTTTGTGAACTCGGGGCCTGAATATTTTTATTGTAGGGCCTTATTATATTTGAATGAACATTGGTTTTAGGACGAAGATGATGATTATTCAGACAATACAGCGTTTTATCGCCAGGAAGAAAGACGGGTAGAACTACAGGAACAACAACAGGTGGTAGATGATGACCTCGCTTTAATACGAGAACAACAGTTTTATAAAAGGCTATATTTTAGTTAAAATAAGGCGAATAATTTTGAGTAAATTGTTTACTTAAGTCTGAGAATGCTTTGTGAACCCGGGGCCTGATTTATGCACCGCTAGGAATGTTGGTCAGCGTAATAGGTAACACGAACAGAAATACTTGTATATATCCACTATAACAAGTTTAAATATTTAATAACATACCCTCTGATTGGTTCGTAGTGTGATTTGTTATATCAGTAATATTATCTGTTGAACATTCCCGTTCTTCTATTCTACCATTACTTGACAGACCAGCACCATCAGTATTAGTAGTATTCTGTAGATTCTCATACTGAACCAACCCTTGATATGTTCCTTCACTTGTATTTCTATCACTAAATTCTAAACCTTCATAAGCTAATTAAACATTGATAACAGTCAACATATAACACAACAGTTGATCATTGTAATATGGAAGCCTATAACTACCATTCATAATTTCTACTTTTCGCCTCTTCAAAACACGAAAGTCGAAAAGTAGAAGTTACGACAAAATGTGAGGCGACAACACGCTATACAAGCCAAAATCAACTCGAAAATAGGAAATTAAGAAATAACACACAGCGATAATAGCGCCCCTCGTTTTTTCCTAATTTCTTATTTTCGACTTGCATTTTGGCTTGTATATACCGTCTTGTCGACTTTCGACTAAGTCATATTTTTGTATTTATTGATGTCAGTAAGAAGGCGCCAACACGCATACCAAGCCAAAATGCAACTCGAAAAGTAGAAATTAGGAAATTGACACACCACGCTATTAGCGACTTTTCGACTTTTCGCCTCGGAAGTTGTTGTAGTCTCAGTTTTCCAGGTCGCATTCGAATACGTGCAATCAGGGCTCACACTGTATTTCATTCTTTTCCGTCAAAATGGAAAATAATTTTTTATATAAAAAACATGTTCATGATATTTTATCTGCCAAAAATGTCTGATAAAAAAAAACACACCTTAGGCTACAACAATTAAATTTATTATATAGGCCTATTATAAAACAAATTTCCCGTACCGATATATACAATATACAACAACATACATGGGGATTGGGTGGTTTGGTGGTTTAACACGTGCGCGTGAAATCACAAGGTGTGACATTGATTCCATTGGTGTGGTTTCCATTCCCCGCTTAAACATGACAAGGGAGTAGGATTGCTTGTCCAACCTTGTGGGTTTTCTCCGGATACCCCAGTTTCTATCCACTGCTAAAGACCCCTACGTGCAAAACGAATTATTGAAATGATTTAGTTTGCAACTAGTGGATGTTAAGCTAGCCTGGAGGTCGGGTGTTCGATCCCTGCATTGGTCGAGAAAGTTCATCCAGATTTTCCGGCGGACTCCCCCTTGTCAGTGATGCAGGACGTGGAGGTCGGGTGTTCTATCCCTGCATTGGCCGAGGAAGTTCATCCAGATTTTCCGGCGGACTCCCCCTTGTCAGTGATGCAGGACGTGGAGGTCGGGTGTTCTATCCCTGCATTGGCCGAGGAAGTTCATCCAGATTTTCCGGCGGATTCCCCCTTGTCGGTGATGCAGGACGGGGGGGGGGGGGGGGCTGACAAGGACAACTGTCGCATACCAAGCCACAATGCAACTCGAAAAGTAGAAATTAGGAAATAAACACTCGCGCTATTAGCGACCTATCATTTTGGCTTGCTGTCGTACTGGCGACTTTTCGAGTTTCGCCTCGGAAGTGGTTGTAGTCACAATTTGCCAGGTCGCATTTTAATACATGCAATTTGCGTTAACAAAATAGTCTGTATGATAAAGTCTAGTATTGAAGGCGATATTAGCGACCTTTGATTTTGGCTTACTGTCGTGCTGTCGACTTTTCGCCTCGGAAGTTGATGTAGTCTCTACTTTCAAGGTCACATTAGAATACGCGCATTGATAATTGAATTTCATTTAGGCCTACTGTGGTTTCATACCGCATATAAAATAAATGGGTTTTCCAGATTGTATATTATTATTTTGTTTCAAATTATATGGGTAGGAAGTGTAAGAACGAGTCGAATAGTGACGTTTCAGTACCGCCGCCAAAATTCTCTAATGATTAAGTAAGCATGTCTTACAAATAAAATTGAAATTTCTATGAGGATTCAGATTCTGAGTCATTACGGTACCTGCAATTAAGAATAGGCCTATTGTACATGCAAAACGTTAAAAAGGGAAATCCTTGGATGAGACTGGCGTGTAGAGGCTGAATATATATTTTTCTGTAGGGGGTTGGGGGTTGGAGGGGGTAACGTCCACTCAACACAAACTAAGAGTTATTCAGTGACCAACATGGTGCGATTTTATTTTAAAAATTGGCGATGAGAGAGAGAGAAAGAGAAATCAACGTCCTACTGTTCTGCTCCGAACTGGGCTAATGAAGACGGGCATTCGCCATACAGTGTGCTATAAGGGAAATTTTGCCCGGACAGCGGCAATACGGCCTACTCTGATATCGAATCCCACCTGTCAATGGATATTTTACGTGCACGCCAATGCGTACACGGAACCTCGGTTATTTTGGTCCCATCCGAACAATTAGACAGTTGTCCTTGTCTCGGCCAATGCAGGGATCGAACACCCGACCTCCAGGCTGGCTTAACATCCACTCGTTGCAAACTAAATCATTTTAATAATTCGTTAGCACGTAGGGGTCTTTAGCAGTGGATAGAAGCTGGGGTATCCGGAGAAAACCCACAAGGTTGGACAAACGACCCTACTCCCTTGTCATGTTTAAGCGGGGAATCGAAATCACACCACTTGAATCAATGTCAGACCTTGTGATTTCACGCGCACGTGTTAACCACTAGACCACCCAATCCCCATGTATGTTGGTGTATATTGTATATGTCGGTACGGGAAAATTGACGGAAAAGAATGAAATACAGTGTGAGCCCTGATTGCACGTATTCAAATGCGACCTTGAAAACTGAGACTACAACAACATCCGAGGCGAAAAGTCGCTAATAGCGTGGTGTGTTAATTTCCTATTTTCTACTCTTCGAGTTGCATTTTGGCTTGGTATCCGTGTTGGCGCCTTCTTACTGGCATCAATAAATACAAAAATATGACTAAGTCGAAAGTCGACAATACGGTATACAAGCCAAAAGGCAAGTCGAAAATAAGAAATTAGGAAAAAACGAGGGGCGCTATTATCGCTGTGTGTTATTTCTTAATTTCCTATTTTCGAGTTGATTTTGGCTTGTATAGCGTGTTGTCGCCTCACATTCTCGACTTTCGTGTTTTGAAGAGGCGAAAAGTAGAAATTATGAATGGTAGTTATAGGCTTCCATATTGTAAACTTAAATAACACTGGTTTTGTTAAAGCTACATTTAACATTAAACAAAATCATATTCAATCTTAGCAGTTTACTGTATCCTAATAAGATTTTGGACATCGATTTTGTTTTATCAGTTGGCAATACACTGAATAACCCTTGTTTGCATTCAAAATTAAAATAAATGAAATGGGGCTTCGTGTCAACCTACTGTTCTGCACCGACTGGGACAATGAAGTTGGGCATTAATAATTATAATTTACAAGGACGGGTTGTAAATAAATATACATATGCTTGTTAAAACATGTCTCCATACTAATTGGTATTTTGAGAGAAGATTCATAATTGAACCTACGACCAGGTGTTTCGTTTCGTCCTTGAATAGAAACCCCGCTACACATATAAGGACCGATTAATGGGGGACACATTATTCTGATTTGCATAAACATATTGCACCTGAACAAAAGTAACATCATGAAACAAAAGTCTATAATACAAATTAATACGTACTTGAACCATTATTGTCATAACCGGTAGTGGTGGGGAGCCTGAAATAGTTATACATGATAATATTATACTGTATAATATATAGTATATACTGTATATTATATATTTTATACTTTAATTATTATATATTTATGTACACCATACTTCATCTTAAATAGAAAATTTCAATTAAATTATACTACAATGTAGTTCACCGTAAATTGGTAAGGAAACCGACTGAGCTTATGCCATGATGATGATAATAAATTTAATGATCGCCCATACAATCATTTATGAGGGACAGCAATACTTAAACACAAAGCACCCGTCACATGTACCAACCCGCTTCACTTTGCTTTAAAATTGAGTATATACACTGGCCTTAATAGGGTATATTATGAACCATTGTCACAATATATAGGAATGTCTGTCTTTCTGCATTTTTTGTACAAAACATTGGAGCAGCATTATGAGAGGGTAGGGGTGGGGGCAACAACTGTTCCGTATTCAGATCCGACGTTTCAAAGGAGGGATGAAAGTCAGACTGGAAGCCGTTATAAAGGGGGAGCTACGCTCACTACTGCATCATTACGATCTGGAAGTCATGTAAGTACAAATGTATACTATATTGACAATTTTAATTCTTTACCTTTTTAGTGAACTCTGTAGCCTAATACTAAAAATGTAATTATGTCTCCACCATAAAAATTGCCAATGATACCGTGGCAATTACGTGATTAAAACATCAGAGTAATTAACTGCCAAGTTGCTATTAATTACACTTGATTAGTAAGCATCGTACAACTTCATACCGCTACCCGTGGAGATGAAGGAGTCTATACAACTAATGTTACTAAATTATCGTCCAAGTAATCTGTTAGACGCAAAGAGCTGATATCATCATGTTTCTGGTATTGCATGAACGAGTCTGTACCACCCAGAAATTATTTACTTGCAGGAGTATTTCATTATTCTATAAGAGGGCGGACGAAGATGGGAACAAAATACGTCCGTATTAAGGGTGAGCGTATACAAAAAAATATGGTTATTACCTTGTAGATTGCTGATCGCTTCCTGAAATAATTTTACAAATCAGTCTCTTGCAAAATAAAATAAGTACGATATATAAGATACAACCGTTTATTGAATTAAACAAATACCCATTGCAAGAATTCTTGGAGATTTGAAGTTAGTTTGAATTCAAATACCGGAAACTACAAATCAAGACAAACATTCACATTTCAGAATAACTGTGTTCGTGGGTAGGAATGCAAATATCCAAGTACAGTTAATATGCCGGGTGCTGACAACATTTCAATACAAAATTCACTGACTCTTGATACACGTAAACTATGGATACTGTATATTTCTATGAGGGATATCGATGGAGGAGGTACCGTTAGCCAGTGCAGATTATCGGAGTTTCTGCTATCGATCGCCTAACCAGTGTTTCTGTGCGATCAACCAGCCTGACTCCGACAAATTTTCGTCCAGTAGCTTCCCTGCAATCACCGTCTGTGGCGTCAGTGACAAGAGTTTCTATTAACGCACAGACACAGTTTTATTATAGAGAAATGAAATGGGGTTTAACGTCCTACTGTTCGGCTCCGAACTGGGCTACTCTTATATCAAATTCCAACTGTCAAGGGATCTTTTACGTGCACGCCAATGTGTGCAGGGATCGAACACCCGACGCCCCAGGCTAGCGAGGCAGTGTCTTAACCACTTAGCCACCGTGTTCCCCAGTTGTATTATACATATAGTAATTATTGTAATGTAAATTTTACAGTGTGTACCTTTTTGTAGTTGTAGATATTTTCGTCGGTAATATAGAGCAGATAAAACAGATAACATTGCTAAAATGATGACAATGGTCAACATCACCGCAAGACCAACAACCACTTCATCTGGTCCTTCGTTAGAAACATTGTTCGTAAAACCTTATCCATACATAAAATAAAATTGATTGGCAAAATATATGTTAGATTTAAATTTGTAAGAACTACCCTCAGGCCCGCCGCCTAGACAAATTCATTTTATTGTGAAATACAAACTGTATGTTAAATTGAGAAAAAGTACCCCCACCGATTCTTCTAAAGCGCAGTTACAATAATCATGGTGAAATACAAAATAAAGCGGGGGAACTCGATCACTAGTGTCCCACTGTTCTGCTCCTACTTGGTTAATGAAGACGTTCATGACTAAATAATTAGGCTGGTGGGAGAACTTCAGATTCACTTCAGCTGAGAACAAAAAATCCTTAACAAATTATTCTTGCTTTTTATAAAAGGTCTATGGGAGTTCAACTGCGGGACAAAAATCCACCGAATCGGTCTTGGGCAACAAAATTTCAGGCGTACTGGTTTTCGTCTCCATCCTATTTCTAAAATCGAGCTGAATGGAAATTGTTCTCACTTTCCTTCACACGTTTCGGCAGGCTGAGAATATATTTGTGCATCACAAATGCGTTTCCACTATTAGACTATCGACAAAATCATTATAGTGAGATTTGAGTACATGTCCATTTAAAATCAACTCAATACCTAGTTTTAATTAAATCTTGACTTTTAAGCGATCAGTTTAGCTTTTCAGGAAGCTGTATAAAGTCATATTATTATTACTTGTTTTATTTTGGCAATTACTCTCCGTCACGTGGATTATAAATCACAAATCCGCCTTGATATATTGAAAGCTCTTGTAAACGAGACTTAAACGGCTATAAGGCGATTTTATTATCAATTCTCGGGAAAAAAGCGAAAAAACACCGAAACAAGTTTTTCGGTACTAATTACCGAAAAACACCGAAGACCCCTAAATACTAAAAAATCATTAAATACCGAAAAATACAACACTAATTACCGAAAAACCCTGGGTCATGGGCAGGCTAGGCGACGCAAAAAAAATTGTTGCCAACTCCAGGTCACGCATAAAAATGGTTGAATACTCTAGGTTGGCAATGTGTCACGCTAGGTCACCCATATATAGTGGAACGCTCTAGCTTGGTCATGGATCGCAAAATAGGTCCCGCATAATAGAGACTTTTGGCAAGCGGAATTTGTCCTATCCGAATAAATGAGTAGCTGAGCTGAGCTTAATTCTATAACAGTATGATTACCATCAGAGCTAGTCAAATGCCTAGTCTACGAATTATTGTCCCTGAGCTATTAAAAAAATATTGTTGAATCTTATTAAAAAATCTTCGACTTCGACTCGACAAAAATTTTTGGTTTCACTAATGTGTCATTTCAGAAAGTTTATACCCCTTTGCCATAAAATCACATCATTTACAGATTTGCAAATTGCACTCCTTAAATTTAGCACGTAGATAAACCAGCATGCAGACAGACAGGAAAAAAATGAAAATTCAGAGAAAAGCACATCAAAAATAATAATTAAATTCAAGTCTTTATAATGGTTAAAATCACATCTAACACACCCAGGATATACATAGATTCATAAAAACGCCATAGTACAACATTTGAACGCCTAAAGGTAGCAAAAAAAGATGAATATGTTATAAGGGCCTTTGCCGTGTGAAAGCTGTTTGATACGTGTTGCCGTATCCGCATACTGTGACACGTATGAGAAATACACACACATTGATGACGCCACACGCAAAATCGGCACGGATACGCGATACGGACCAGGAATTTACGGTTGGCAAACGTCTCTAATGTCACGGGTTATTTACCTAAACGGGATCCTGTGTTTTTCGTCCCATCCGAAGAACTATACGTTGTCAATTGGCAAGACCTCCGTCCTCCCCCACTCACAAGAGATAACCACACCGAAAAATGAGCTTTGTCGGTCAACGTCTCACTCACTGAGCCACCGTGACTCCAATTGATTAAAAAAAAAGGGTACCTCAGCAGTAATACCCTCTTTTCACTTACATGCCATTAAACGGTCCATTTTGTTTTTCTAACTTGAATAACGAATCAATTAAATATAAAAATAAGTTACTTGACCCATGGACAATAATGATTTGAAATTTCTAGTAAAAATAATAATTTTATTTGGATCTCGAAAAACGAACCACGTTCTGTAGCACTACAGAATAAAATAAAGATACGTATAATATTGTTGTTCATACGATGGCGTAAATGTTCAGTGTTAAAAGTATTCAGTGATCACAAGATCAGCTTAAAGGGCCACTACCAGTAACAAAAAGGTCTGTAAGTATTTTTAGGTTTGTCTTTTGTATCTATTGGCCATAGTTATTGATTTTCAAATACTTTTGTTTAGCTGATGAGCCAAGATTGTGTCACTTTACCATATTGTAAATTTAAACTTCAATTGCCATATTTACCCGCCTTCAGTGTCCGTATTGAGGTTGACATTACCCAAATTGTCAGATAAACTGGTTGACTATCACCATATTTATTTCTAGCTATAACTCTAATATAATATGGTGTATCAGCTTGTAGATTCTTTATACAGTAATCAGGTTTAGATTCTGGTAGAGGTGTAGAACTAGTCCAGGTTTTATTATCTACTGAATGTTGAACAATAAATTTCTGTTGATCTCCACCATTAAATCCCGGTGTCCATGTAATACAGATACTGTTGTCACTTGGTGGTGATGCGATAACGTCAGTTGGTCGGTTGGGGGGAGCTAAATAGATAACGTGAACAGATGTATAGTTATTTTAAAGGACAATGTTGGTATCATCCATTATCACATATGTGATAGAACTGGTTAAACACATTTCAGATATAATTTCAGCACAGAGATCATTGTTACGACAGATTCGTGTAACGAAGATTTGAAGATTTGACACAAAAATGGAAAACACGAATTATCCTTTTATATAGCTGACTGAAGTAACGAGCGATAACAGATACACGGTCGAATTTCAGCACACTGATAATTCCCTAGAAGATTTGAAGATGAATTTGTTGTTATACGAACCTGTGAGAGGATATCTGACAATTAAAAAAAAGAATTGACTGTCTCCAGATAAGAGAAAACGAGAAAAATAGAAAAGGTCCGTGCATTTCCTTCTTTTTATTCATTCTCTACTTAATAAAACATGGTAATGCACGGACTTTGCTTTAGTTTTCTTTTATCTAGTGACAGTTAATTCATTTAATAGCTGTACTATGATGTAGAGCAGATGCCATATTATACTTATTTGGTGTGTAACTGGATACTCTAGTTCTATATAACCAATATTATTAAATACATTGTCTGTATATAATGTATAGTAGATGTTATATTATACTTACACTGAGCTACAACTTGATACTCTAATTCTGTATAACCAATATTATTAGATACATTGACTGTATATGATGTATAATAGATGTTGGATGTAATGTTGATATTTAATGTTGATCTATAAGTATTGATAGAAGTACTGGTATCAATCTGTTTAAATATATCATCATTATAGATAGGTTCAACATCTCCAGTAGTTATATTATTATAATACCAGGTGAAGGCTGGTCGTGGATAGGATATTACGTCAGCTTCCAGTCGTACTATATCTCTTATATTACCACTAACTATGGATGTTGTTATAACTCTAGCATCTTGTCTAGGTGAACCTGTATATAACAATGTTGAAAATATGATATAACATAAATTGTTAAACTGTTACCAATTGCTTTTGAACATAGGTCTTTTAGTAATAAATATATATATTTGTCATTAATTCATAGAAAGTGAAAATGTCTGTTTATTATGTATAGGAAGAGGTTGAATATACTCTTAAAAAAAGTAGGGGATATTCAGAAACAATACAAAACTGAATAAATATACTACTGTTTTTATTACAGGTAACCAGTGTATGTTAATAACAGGCCAATTGCCTACACATGGACATAAACAGTTCATATGGGCGGTGTATCTGACGGCCCCATCTGTGAACATACTCTAAAAGCATGTCAAGTGTCCATGACTATTTATCATATCAGAACCTGCATTAAAATCTCCTCTACTTTTTTTGAAAAGTATATTAGCAGGGGTGTAAAGTAGCTGTGGCAGATGTCATTTGTATTGTGAAATGAAATGAAATAGGGTTTAACGTCCTACTGTTCTGCTCCTAGCCAGCGCTAATGAAGACGGGCATACGCCATACAGCGTGTGATACAATACATAACTCCTTTTGATTAGAAGGATATTTTAATACTGGATAACATATATACAGGTACAATTCTACGTATGAACATCATTTGGTTGGGTATAGTAACGTCTATCTATAGCTGCTCCCCCTAGGCCTCACAGGACCTCTCTGCTCCGGGGTCGAGGGCAGGCCCTCTCCCGAGGTCCGAGCCGAATTCCCTCGAGGTCTCTACAGGTCTCTCTCCAGGTCTGCCTAGGTCTGATTTTCAAGTAGGCTTTTTATAAGGTGCAACAATATCTGTCGCGTGAGATAGGCACGCCATAGTTAATAGCATTAGTAATCAGAACAATGAAAACTAATTCTTATCTTTAGACAAAAGGTGTCGATACGTGTTAAGCCTAAATCTTATATCATATAGACACTCCGAGTATACAAGTTTGACAAACCCATTACATCTTACATAATATTATGTCAACACCCCACACCTGATGCAGATTAAATTTTACAATTAATCTGTCATGTAAATGATAAATGAAACACACCCACATAATCACAATCACTACAATCCAAATTTGGGAATCCAAAAATGAGAACTCCTTGCATTAGCTGGAACGGATAGTCTATAATCTCTGTTGGAAATATTCTCCATTAATTATCGATATATGGATATCTTATCCACCAATTATGTATATAGTATATACAATGTATGTATATATTTTCCACCAATTATGCACACAGTATCCACCAATGTTAGTGACTATATATGCTCTGTTTTGTCGATGTATGGTGAATGGGTATTTTCTCTCTTTTCAAGATTACTGGCGCTTGTGGCTTTTAGCCGTCACCATCTTCTTCAACACTCTATACTCGGTATCGCCACCTTCTTTGTTTATTTATTGGCCGCTATTATTCTTGTCGGTTAGTCTTTTTCCTTTCCATACCGCCTGGCCAAACGGGGCTTATGACATGTCGTGTCATGAAAAATATTATAACTGCCATCCATGCCCAAGTTTTATCATCTGCTTATTATATCATGGAGTGAACTCAATTAACTTTTAATCAAATTAGTAAGTGGAACAGACTATTTTAAAATATTTACATTAGAATTGACATAAACCAAATTGAAAGTAGGAGGTCATATTTCTTTACCACAGGCTAAATTATAATGAATGATCTGAACACATTTCACTAAACTTAAATAAGATATTTGGAAAGAACCTATCAAAATTAACAGTGGTTTTATCTCTATAATTTTTAAACAAAACACATAACAATACATCACATTCGCTCTTAATTCCGAGCAAGACCCGCCTGGGGTGAAACCAATTCCGCCTTATAAGAATTTCACATAAAACCTCTCCCGTATCATCTCGGGCATCCCAATCGCATATTATTGGGGTTAACACAAATAAAATATCTCCCGTAACATATCGGGGAATCCCGTAAACCCGGGGCAAAAATATATATAGACAAAACAAAACAAAAATATAAGAGATAAAACCGTAAAACATTTCACTTCGAATTATAGGCATTTAATAGTTACTACTAATTTTAAGCCAAAATATGTGTTCAAAACAAACAATTATCATTTAAATACCGTATTATTTAAAAAAATCAACATAACTCATTGTAAAACAAACAAAATAGATATGTTTGTTTTAGTAATGTTCATACAAATAGTTGAGTACTGTTCCACTACTAGCAATATATTTAATTTTTGAATAAGATACAGCAGATGAAGGGTCATATTTCTTAATACTAGAAAATGGTTGAGCTAATTGAGTTACTACATAATGTTTAAGCGTTGAAGACAAACCGCTTATTTCGACAGTTAAATTATTAAACATAATGCTAATATCAGCATGAACCGTGGCCATAATAAAATGCTTCGATCTTCTAGTGGTCAGGACTTCGAAAAAGTTGGTCCTGTATACGGAACCCATTAAGAGTATGTAATATATCATAACCTCGGGTTCGTCGATCAAGGCACCACTTAAGGGTATGTGATACAATACATAACTCTTTATTAAAAAGATATTTTAATACAGGATAACATATTTACAGGTACAATTCTGCATATGGACATCATTTGGTTGGGTATAGTAACGTCTATCTATTATAGCTGCTTCCCCTAGGCCTCACAGGACCTCTCTGCTCTGGGGTCGAGGGCAGGCCCTCTCCCGAGGTCCGGGCCGAATTCCCTCGAGGTCTCTACATGTCTCTCCCGTCTCTCTCCAGGTCTGCCTAGGTCTGATGATGATGATGAAAATAGTTGTATTTTACGTCCGCTTCCACCGAAGTGATATCGCAGACAATCACGTGTTATATATTATTTCATGAAACAATCGAATAGATCTCCGGCGTCGTAAATGTCGTTTGGGGTTGATGTTGAAGGATCGTAGCTGCATTCTGTGATATTGAAACTAGTTTCGTAGATCTTTAGTGATGGAATTCTAGGTTTAGTGAAATTCTTTGCATTTGATGTTTCTAATGTTGAGGATTTAGCTTCTCCCTCTCTTCTTCTTTTTGGAACTTTGGGTTCAACTGGCGGAGACTGTGTTACTGGTGTTTTACTTTCTGGGACTGTTGGCTTGCTGTCTTGGACTGTCTTTACTGTGGTAGGTGGGACTGTTGGAACTATTGTAGCTGTCTTCTTTTTCTTGTCTTTTTCAGGGGCCCGGAGAGGGCACTCACTTCGTGAATGGCCAAACCTCTCGCATCTGAAGCATGGAGAAGGTTGGCCTGGCGTGGCTACTCGTACATCTCCGTAATGGGCTTTTAATATTATTAGTTGGGGTATATCTTTAATTTTTTTATTCTGGATCTCTATTTCAACTTCTCTTACTCTTTTGTAAACATTGGAGCCCGGGAGTTGTTGGTCTTGGGAAGTTCTTACATATCCGATGTCACCCATAATTTCTAATAGTCATCGGAGTTTAGTTTTCACTTCTTTGGTTCTTACATGGACGTACCACTCGCCGTCTTTTAGGTAGATGGTCAAGATATCTTCCCGCTTGCCAAGCAGGTCGATCAGGCACTTCAAGATTCCCCTGTCGGTTAATCTCTCCGTGCTGCTGACCACGTGGTATGATATGCGGCTTGTTTCTTCTTCTGGCACTTGGTAGGTTTTTACTATCGGGTCCATGGTGAATGGGTAACTGGATAACTGGAAGACTGGAAAAACTGGAATACTGGATAACTGGAAGACTGGATAACTGGAACACTGGATCACTGGAGCAGCAGGTGTTAACAGGGCGAACGCTAATTCTCAACTAGGCTTTTTATAAGGCGCAGCAATATCTGTCGCGTCAGATAGGCACGCCATAGTAAATAGCATTGGTAATCAGAACAATGAAAACTAATTATTAAGAATCACACATCTTATCTTTTGACAAAAGTTGTCGATACGTGTTAAGCCTAAATCTTATATCATATAGACACTCCGAGTATACAAGTTTGACAAACCCATTACATCTTACATAATATTATGTCAACACCCCACACCTGATGCAGATTAAATTTTACAATTAATCTGCCACGTTTAAGTATATGTCCAAAATGAGATAGAAATAAAAAATATGAATTAAAGTATGAATTCAAAATACAATATAAAAATTTAGATCCCAAATGATATTGTATGACAAGCGGTGGTACGGCCTACTCTTATATCGAATTCCAACTGCCAGGGGATCTTTTACGTGCACGCCAATGTGTACACGGGACCTCGATTTTTCGTCCCATCCGAACGACTAGACATCTACCCTTGTCAGGCCCCCCATCCTGCATCACTGACAAGGGGAAACCACGCTGGAAAATCTGAATGAATTTTCTTGGACAATGCAGGGATCGAACACCCGACCTCCAGACTAGCGAGCCAGCGTCTTACCCACTTAGCCACGTGATCCCCCCATTTTTATTGTGACAGTGTGACTATTCCTAATACCCATCACTAATGAATATACAAATCTAACCAATTGTTGTGTATGGTATTTAATAGTCACGGTTTTAACACCTTAATGACTTTTGCCGGACTATTACAATACTACCTTGATCTGTTTGTGTCACATATATTCATTTATAAAAGTGTTTTGTTCACAAGACAACAACTTTGTCTGCATATCTGTTACATAATCAGATTATCTGATGTTAAAGACGCTTCCTGCCAACTTGACACCTGTTCGTTATCGACATGCCTGGAGTTCTTGGTCTATGTGATTATGTAATGATTATGTAAACGTTAACTTGCTGGCATGTTTTATTTAAACCTTCTTTGTCTGATTAGCATGTATCGAATGTTAAACTTGATATGATACATTAGCCAGACGCCTAAAAAGATCCTTTGTTTGGAAGGGTTTATAAACCCAGATTAAGAAACAAATAGACAGACAGGTCCGGCCAGGACAGGCCACGCAGGTCTGGAGTTAAGACCGGACAGCGGCCATGTAATGTAATTTAGTTGGGAGTTGGCACACTCGTGCCTAGCCGAGCTAGGACATGGCTCTCTCAACAATATAGTTTTCAGTGGAATATTGGAGTACTATGAAAATGCAAGGTTTGTTGGGGGTTTTTGTGTGGAATATTTTACCACCACAAGAAACCCCAATATAGTGGACTTGGGCAAAAAATATTCTTGGCGACTTAGAATAAGCTTGATAACTTATTTAGTCTATGGCGTTTTCACCAGAGAAATGTTCCACAAGATATTTGACTACCCTCTGAGTATTAAATGCAAAATAATTTTGAATATTTAACATGTCGGGTATTTCCAAGGAATCTGCTAAACGTGTTCTATTTGCTAGCCAGATGTATGGTAGTACCATTCACCCGTATCACACAAGAGTGATAATATAGATACTTTTACTATCCTGTCTATCTTAACATATTTACATATCATCACACTTTTTACGTGTTACCGCCTTTTTGTTTCTTTTTTTCAGTCTGTGTTTATGATTTTGATATGAAAACGAATATCGAATATCCGTTTCTAACTTCGTAATTTTGTGAAGTATAAGATAAACCAAAATATTCCATGGCTATAGTAATAAAAATGTGCAGTAGAAGAGAACCACCAAAACCATTTATAAACCCTTGCTGACATTGGTGACGGCCTACAACGAGTATCAACCATTTACGCCCTATATTGAATAGGGTTTGCAATATATACTGAGCGCCATGGAAAACGCATCACTTAGATTTTCGTATAACAAAATGATCCTGTAAACATATCGTATTTATTTTGCTTCTTATTGTGAACAATATTCAAATGGGAACACATCAATAACAACACATTTGTACACTTATGGATGTTTAATCTGTAATCAACGGTACAAAAAATGTGCGAAGGAAAGCAGAGAGACATTGGCGAAAATCTCGTTTAGAGATCCATCGACAAATCTATGTCAGCTGCAGAAATGATGTTAATAATCTCCTTAAGTCTGCAAAGGCCAAATATTGTAAAGAGCAGATCGAGTCAAACACTGGTAATTCTAAAGCCCTTTACTCTTTTATGTTTTCTTTAATGGGCAAGCGTGATGAAGGGAAGCTTCCTGTGGTTGATAATGATACTGAATCCCTCGCAACCAAATTCAGTAACTTTTTCCATGATAAGATTGTCACAATCCAGCAGTCGATAAATAAACACGATTACTCTAGTCTTGCATTTAACAATCCTGGTTATTCAGGTACTTTACTGGGAGCTTTTACACCTTTTACGGATGATGAAATTCAGAAACTAGTGCAATCCTCAAAACCAACATCATGCGAGCTTGATCCAATTCCGACTAGCATTTTTCTAACATATCTGGACATTCAACTGCCAACCATCACCAGCATTATCAATAAGAGCCTTGTGACTGGTACTGTTCCAGCACTCTTCAAATCAGCTGTGGTAAAACCTTTACTTAAGAAACCATCTCTTGATCCAAATATTCTTAAAAATTACAGGACGGTTTCCAATCTGTCCTTTTTATCCAAGATTCTGGAAAAAGCAGTCAAAACCCGGTTATTTGATCATCTTGAAAAAAACAACTTGTTTTGTGAGTTTCAATCAGCTTATAGACCTCATCATGGAACTGAAACAGCCTTAAATAAACTTGTAAACGACCTTAAGATGTGTGTCGATAAGGGACGTGTTTCACTGCTGATATTGTTAGATCTTTCGGCAGCGTTCGACACAATAGACCACGAAAAGCTGCTTTTCCGTCTTCAGAAAGACTTTGGTATTAATGGCACTGTCATCTCGAAATCAAACTGTAATTGTCAACTCAGACAAATCAGAATGTGTTCCGCTAGTGTGTGGTGTTCCTCAAGCTTCTGTTTTAGGACCTGTTTTATTTACCATGTATACAAAGCAGCTTGGAGATGTTCTAAATTCTGTATTATAATAATGTTGCAAAAATAAATGTGAAGCTATAAAGAAAAGAATTTTGATGATATATGAACTTATAAAACCATATAGGAGGCAGACCACCATTAAATTTCATCATCTGGGTACCCACGAATTGTAGTTCGTCTATTTATAGCAATTCTCTCTCTCTCTCTCTCTCTCTTTTCTCCCCTTTTGCATGCCCATTTGTGTTGATTTTTTGGTCTAGAATGGACGAAGAGGGTTTGA
The DNA here is from genome assembly GCF_932274485.2 of Patella vulgata. NCBI lineage: Eukaryota > Metazoa > Mollusca > Gastropoda > Patellidae > Patella > Patella vulgata. The sequence goes on along the minus strand of NC_065886.2, from coordinate 9,349,233 downwards.
ATTAACATTTTCTGCCAGGTTTTGGTAAATATTCATGATTTTGAGGCGGAAGGATAAGAGGGTTATCAGGTTAGCTAAGGCGATATGTACGGCAACTAGTTACATGTTTTTAGTATGCTTCTTCAAGTTTGTGTATCTCAAAATTTTGGTGGTCAACCTCATACAAATTTTAGTGCAAAGACATGACCATTTGTTCCTCTGTCTGTAGTGAAAAGCATTCAGCCCAACAAAAATTTGGGGAAAAGTTGGAGGTGGGCAAAGAGGCCAGAATTAACATTGAAGTCAATGGGGAAATTAATGGTGGTCTGCCGCTGTTTACACTGATCACTTAAAGCTAGTTGTCTCCCTTTAATTACTTTTTGAACTGTCAGACTTCTTAAAAGCGTTGAATGATTTATGTAATTATATTCTTTGTATGCTATTTTCCACTTATATTTTATTTACCTGGTGGTTTTATACTTAGTAAAGCCTGTATAGAAAATATTCCCCATGTCTTTGCATCTTGGACCCTGTCCCTTTGACTTGAACAGTTTAATACCTGCCAGTGTTAGTTGTAATTAGAATATTTATCAGTGGTAGTCTATTCCAAGGAATTTACTACACTTGTTCGTTTTGCTAGTCAAATGTATGGTGGTACCATTCACGCGTATCGCACGACAGTGATACTATAGATAATGTTACTATCATCTTAACATAATTACACAACATTCCACTTTTTACATGTTTCCGCCTATATATTTCTTTTTTTTCAGTCTGTGTTTATATAGTGACGAGCTTAATACATACTGTAAAATAATTTGTCAAAACCGTATGGTTGAGGCTATCTCATACCTAGCGGTAGGTATTAGGGCAGATCGTCACAGGATGCTATAATAATCTAAACCAAAATTTTGGTCAGTCATTTAAAGACATAATATATATGTGATTTTAAAGAAATTACAATCCCTTCGTTTGACGGTCAGATATGGTTTGATATGAAAACGAATATCGAATATCCGTTTTAAGTTTGTAATTTTGTGAACTGTAAGATAAACCAAATATGCCATGACTATAGTGAGACGATGTGCAGTAGAACCGTTTATAAACCCTTGCTGACATCGGTGACGGCCTACAACGAGTGTCAACCCTTTACGCCCCATATTGAATACGGGTTTGCAATATTCATTGATCTGTAAAATTTGTTTTGAATATAAAAAGGATTTCCTCACCCCTTTGACATTTATAAAATCAATTACCGATGTCAAAATCATCTTTTCCTGTGGCCTTAGAAAATGTTCACCAAAACTGTCTTCACTATCTCTGTGTATGGTACCACAATCTACACTACTTCCTATCGGTGGTGTTTTTCATCACAATAGTGCCACGAGATGTTATCGAACCCCTATCTATCTGTGGTACTACATTCCACAAGATTTTCAAAATCTCCTCTCCCTAACATCAGAAGTATATTCGTTGATTGAAATTCTACGCACCGTTAAATATATACGTTAATCTGTTCGATGGATGTTGGAAGTAGGATTAGGATTAACTGAATAGTTTAGGTAACAATAGTAGTATGATAATTAAATAGGATTAAAGCATGACGGGATAACATGTGTACAACATTTCTCATTTCAGGGATTAACTGGATATTTTAGGTAATATTTATAATTAAATGTGTGATTGGGATCAACTGAATATTTTAGGTGACATTAGCTATAAGATAATTAAAAAGAGTGCGATTAAAGCATGGCGAGATTATACATCTCAGCCATAAATAAATATAAACAATTTACCTTGAATTACAATAGTTCTATTATCTGCTATAGTTGTTGTATAATAGACTTCTCCATCATCTGGGTTGTTGACTTCTAGAACAAACTTTCGTCCACCATTTTCACATAATATATTGTATTTAGGGTCATTTAAAGTTGAAACGCAATTATCAGTAAAATAAGACACGGCAGCGAGAAAACCCGTGTCTTTTCTACTCCATGTAAATGAATTTCTTGCTTCAGGATATTCGTATACCAGTGATATTGTTCTATTATTGGGTCCACAAACCTTCACAGATTGACCAAGATGATTAACAGCCACTGTAATAATTAAACAGTATAATTAAATATTTGTTGTTAATTCAAACGAATATCTTCCTTCGACACAGTCAATCCTGCATTTACTATTATGAACAAATGTGTCTAATTCCATGAAATTGGTTCCTTGATCACCATGAAATTTGTGTCATAGCATTTGTAGTCTATAGGCCGTGACAGTTATTATATAATGCAATTTGGTTCCCAGTTGGTATAAATATGTCCGACAAACAGCTGTATGTTCCAGGTCGTTAAGGTGTAAAGATACCCATGTAGCTATTGACATGCCTTTGAAAGGGAAAACAACCATAATATTTAGTTATGGTATTAGTGTCGCTATTGGCATACCTATGAAGGGGAAAACCCCATGAAGTATTTAGGTAATGGTACCCATGCAATTGTTGGCGTACATATGAAGGGGAAACCCCATAACGTTTAGGTAATAGTAGTCATGTAGCTATAGTCATATCTATGAAAGGAAAGTTAGATCAAAATAATTATTATTCTCACAAATAAAAACTTCAGTCCATTAATAAAGGTTACTTACTTCAGTGAGCAATATTGTAATGGATCTTTATCTGAATGTATTTCATATTATCTTTATTATTTCCCTAATCGTCTGTCTCCAATATTCTTTGTTTACACCTGTACATTTTTTTTAAATTGTTATTAACGTCAATAGTTACTATATTGTTTGTATAGACGCTAAGTAATAGGATTAGTGGGTGTATTCCTGCGAAGGCGCAGTTACAGAGCGCGACCAAAATTAAATCTTCCCGCGAAGGCGCAGATATCGACGTGTCGGCTTTCGTTTGAAGGGAGACATGTTGTTATCAGGACCCAATTAATGGTGTTAAAGATTTTATGAATTTATGTTCACCAATTGACAACTAATGATGAATATCATCAAATCACCCAAGTAGTGTTCACCTATTCGCTCACTCACACAATCAGTGTCATTTTTAAAAATATAAAATCCCGTTACACTATCCGAAATTCAGATAATATTCTACAATGGCAAACGCACAACTTGAATTCACATTTGTACCTACAAATCGCGGAGGACGATATCTTTGCTCATGAAACTACTATTTGGAAATGCAGCACCAAGAATTGTAATACTACAGCGATAACAGTAAACGACATTCTAGTAAAGCTAAACAATAACCACAATCATGAACTTGTGATGAATGATATAAAGGTAAGTCACAATTCCTCAGCTCCTTTGTCTGCGATATTACTCGGGTGGAAACGGACATAAAAAACGGCTATTTTACAACACCCCAGTTCCTTCCTCTAATTGTTTTAATTTTGAGTTAAACTTCTTAACATATATCATAATATTAATTTGTTTGTTTATTGTGTGTATTATAATTGTTTTCTTATTTATTCAGGTTAAAACTACACTTTCAAACCTCAAGGACGAAGAACTGGGTAAGCTTCGTGGCGGTGAATGGACAGGTGATTCTAAAATGGTACTTTCCAACTTTCCAACCTTGCATCTACGAAAAATAGCCTGTATCGCGCCAGACGATCAATATATCCCAAAATACCAGCAACAATTCAAAGCCAGTTCGAGGAATTGAAACGAAGACACCAGCAAGATGAATTGACATTAGTCGAGTATTTAGACAGGGACTCGTATTTGGCGAAATTGAACTATTTTTGTTATATTATAGTTGTTTTATTGGCGAAGTTAAATTAATTTTTGTTATAGTATAGTTATGTTTTTTATTTATTTGACGAAATTAAATTAATTTTTGTTATAGTATAGTTATGTATAGTTATGTTTTTTATTTCTTATCTGATGCTAAAATGTTGGTTAATTAGTTACAGTGGGGATTATGAAAGTGTAAATTATTATCATAACAATCTAGCTATAACACCATTGTTACGTTTTTAATCCATTTTAATCCTTAGGACTGGATTCCCGCGAAGTCGTCGAAAACGATCTTTTTTAATCCGTTACGGTCAATAACTGCGCCTTCGCGGGAATAAACCGATTAATTCTATAGGTAATGGGTCGTCATTTAGAGATCAAAACGAGTCGAGTCGGTCATGGCATTCCTAAGAACAAACTTTATATATTAGAGCTCATATGTCATTTAGCATTTGTACCAAGATTGCTAAGATTAATTGTGGGCTGTACAATATGAACCGTGATTGTTAACCAAAATTATAAAAATATCAACGATCAACAGGAGTCATGTTTTATTTTATTCATCCACAAACATTCAAATACATGTAATTATATAAAGACGAAAATTATGCAACAACCCCGTTCCCTTTATACAAAATATTCGGTAGATATCAATAAATTATTTACAGATTTATTCACTTGTAACAAGAATAATTATTTCAGTTGGCGGAAACAAACACTTATTTCACCAAAGGTAAATCCATATCAATGACATGTCAACCCTTTGCAAAATACAAATCTCCAGTGTTAAGATTTTGCGTTCCACTGTCGACGCCATAAATCAAACCCAAAACAAGAATGTGTATACATCTTTAATTGAAATAACATATCAAATCAACCCAATTAAATAATGCAAAATGGTTAACGCCTTTAAAGATACATTATGGGAGATTAGATAAAAAGCTGGCAGCACTCACTATAATAGTTAAAAACTATATAAAGTAAAGGAATTTTGCTGAATATTTTATTCAAATTGATTCACTCTGAACTGAGAATTTAAGTTTCGACCTAGCCTCAATCATCATTACTAAAGTCGATACGATAAAAAAATAATAGTCGAGATTATCCATTTCATGATTAAATCATGAATGAAAGTAGAGCAGCAAATCGGATCCTAATCCAGTAAATATCTCAAGCTAGCGATGACATCGAGAGTTAATTATGGTCTGGATAAGTTAATTAATGTCTAATTAATAATTTAGAAAACATTTCAGGCCTAAAGAAAGACCCGCAATAGGCAGATTTAGCTCTTGCATAATGCATGTTTAACCAGGACCAATAGAGAGAGAAACACTTGGAGACCGGCGCACTAAAGACCAAATCCCCGACACCAAAAAACAGCCAAGAAAATAAAGGCTTATTTTGCCTGTTGTTCAAACCGATTTTGTGAAATGTGTGGTGACTATACTGTTGCACACCACTTTGTGAAATGTGTGGTGACTATACTGTTGCACACCACTTTGTCACATCCCTGTCACATGCAAGATACGCTCACATTTTGCAAGAGATCGACAGAGAACGAGCTAAAAAGTTAATGTGATTTTTTTGTACAATCAGGGGCCATAATCCAGGAAGATATGATTCGATATGCGCGAATATCGAAAGGAAACGGGATCTTAAGGTTATGAACAGACATTTCAAGTTTCATTAAAATCGGATAAAATTGTGACCTGTAGAGGGTCCACAACCTCCATACTTTTAAACAATTTGCGACCAAAGAGCGGCAATTGTGTTGAGCAGTTCCATTTCAATTTTCCCGAAATTCGAATTAAACCTTCATTAAGGTGGAATGGTGATATATTTAAACGGTTTTTAAAATCAGATAAAAATTGTGATCTCTAGAGAATCCGCAAGCTAAAAATGTGATATTTTGAACAATCAGGGGCCATAATCCAAGAAGTTACGTTCGGATATGCGCGATTATCAAAAGGAACCAAGATCTTGGTATGTAAGATAAAATCGGATAAAAATTGTGACCTCTAAATTTTCTACAATCAAGGGTCGTAATTCAGGAAGTTACGATCCTATATGCGCAAATATCGAGTTATAAACATGTATTTCAAGTTTTATCAAAATCGGATCAAAGTTCTGACCCATAAATGAACCACAACCTTGATATACCATATGATAAAGGCAATTTTTTTGAAGCCGGAAAATCTACATATGATTCTCATTAAATTGATTATAATAGTTTTATGCAATATATGACTAACACCACTAATAGTTTTGATTATTCTATTGAACCATTGATTGATGATCCACTGTTTCACCAATGTAACTCTTTCAAGTAGTAGCACTACTAATGATACTGAAACTTCCTTTGATAATCCTGTTAGTACTAATAATAATAGTCTGATTTTTGAAGATCATAAAATGAATGATCCAACCTCAACAGTCATGTAGCTCGCGATTCATTACAATCCATTGATGATCCCTCTGTTTCCACATTATTTTCAACCAAATGTAAAAGTTTTAAAATAGGTCATTTAAATATAAATAGACTTTTTGGTAAAATTGATGAAGTAAGGGGTTTAATTTTGCAAGATAATGAAAATTTTAATGTCATGGGCGTCTCTGAAACATTTTTACATTCTGAAATTGACGATAAATTTATTAATATCTTTGGTTATGATCTAATCAGAAAAGATCGATTGAGCAAAAGTGGCGGAGACCTTATCTTATATGTAAATTCAGATCTAAAATATTCAAGAAAACTTGATTATGAACATCAAAATTTTGAATCCATTTGGATTGAACTCCATCCAGAATATGGACAATAATTTTTATTATGTATTGTATATAGACCACCTTCTTCATGTGCAGTTTGGTTTGATGATTTTGAAACTAGTTTAAATTCCATAAATTCTGGTCAATCTATTTATTATGTAATAAGATATTTTAATATAGATTATTCAACTACAGTTCCAAAACGATGGGAATACATAATCAATATGCAGGGATTACATCACCCGATAATATTGTTGAAATTAAAGTTCCTCAATAGTGACCATTTTCCGATTATTTTTGTCACTGGAAACCGCAAGAGAAAAATCACTAAACATAACCGCTGGGAAATTCTATACAGGAATTACAAAAACTTTGATGATTCTAATTTTATTAATGGTCTCGCTAAAATTCCATTTTTGATACTGCGCTTGATACTTGGTATAACCTTTTTATATGTGTTATAGGCTGCCGTGCTCCGCAAAAGCGAAAAAGAGTGAAACGATACTATTAACCGAAGTGGTTTAATGAGGAAATAAATAAAGTGCGAAAGTTCAGGGACTTCTTTAAAGCCTCCAAGAGGGGTGACGACTATAGAATATGGAGAAACAAAACCAAAAAGCTCATTACTAAAGCCAAAAGAAACTTTATCAAGGACTCTATCGAAAATGAAGTGCAATCTAAAAACATATTGAGATATTTTAGTGACATATAGAATAAACCCAATAATTACCCTTATCCTTATAGTATTAAATAAGGTAAAACAACAGTTAATGATCTAAATGCTATTGCTCATGTGATGAATGATTACTTCACTAAATTAACTGATGTCATTAAGCCCACCTATACACCACTTTTTCAAAAGTGCAAACAACAGATATCAGATTACGTAATTGATAAGATTCCCCAAATAACAACTTTCCTATTAATTGTATTACTACCACAGAGGTATTAAATCATTTATTGAGTTTAAATAGTAACAAAGTCGTGGGGTGTGATGGTATTGGACCCAAAATTTTAAAATTGTCTGCGTATACAATTTGTAGCAGTTTGACATATATCATTAATCTTTGTATTTCTCAAAACATGTTCCCCAGTGCCCTTAAACTTGCTAAAATTATTCCTATACATAAAAAGGGAGCTAAAGATGATCCTAACAATTATAGGCCAATCTCAATTCTCCCCACAATTTCAAAAATATTCCAAAGGCACCCGAGCACTCAAATTCAAACCTATTTGGAAACATTCAATGTTCTTTATACGTACCAATCTGAATTTAGATCAAATCATTCACGTGCTACTGCACTGAGCCGAATGACAGATAATTGACTTGATGCCTACCGATAATGGTGCGATGAGTGGTATGGTGTATCTTGATTTTAGCAAAGCATTTGATCTTATTGATCACAAGCTTATTATCAAAAAACTACATCTTTATCGATTTGATAATAATTCACAAATTTTGATTGAATCATATCGTGACTCGCGGAAGCAAAAAGTCCGTTTAGGATCAATTACCTCCTCAATTACTACTGTGAAATGCGGGGTTCCACAAGGTTCGCTCCTGGGTCCACTCCCATTCCTTATTTTTATAAATGATCTCCCACACAATATTGAATCAAGTAAGATAGATTTGTTTGCTGATGACAGTACCCTGCATTGTTCACACAAAGATATTTTATCCATCGCCAATAATCTCCAAAATGATCTCTATTTGCCTGCTAAATGGTGTGGAAACAATGGGATGGTAATCAATCCTTCGAAACTTGCATCTAAAGTATTTCTCGTAAATAAGATAAAAGATCAATTACCTTACGAGACAAGAAAGTTGTTCTATAACAGTTACATACTACCTATATTTGATTATTGCTCTATTATTTGGGGGAATGCTACCAAAAGTAGATTAGACATTCTTTTAAAATTACAAAAGAGAGCGGCAAGAATTATTCTTGATGCACCAATTGAAACTCCGTCCACCTCTTTACTTACTAAACTCGGTTGGCTTACCCTCACACAGAGGATTCTTTATAATAAAATTGTCTTATCATTTAAAATTATTACATTTAATGATACTCCACTTTATCTAAGTTCCTATTTTATTGAAAAATCTCTTGTTTCCAAAACGGATATCTTGCTTCGTTCACAGACAAGTAAATCTCTTTTTCGTCAAAAATTCAAAACGGAATCCATGAAACGTTCTTTTCATTATTCTGCATGTCATTTATGGAAAAATCTGCCTTTTGATATAAAGATGTGTAAAAATGTTGAAAATTTTAAGATTAAACTGAAAACTCATTTATGTTGAGCACTGAAGAAACCATAATATTCAACTGATGACATACTTATTATTTTTAACTTGCAACTGCATTCTGTCTTATTTTGTGTGTAATTATAGTGTTCTTCCTATATTCTTCTTGTATAATGTATATGTTTTGTGGTTTAGGAATGACTTCCCAAACATCCCACTTTAAAAAGCTATTGCCTTTCAAATGATTTTGAATTTATCCTGATATTACATGTATATATGTCTTTGTAGTTTAGGAGGGACTTATGTAAGGTTTTTTTTGCAAACTAAATACGTTGCCTCATTAAATAAAGTTTTTTTTATTATTATTATTATTATTTGTGTACGAGGGGCGGCCATTTTGTCCCGACAGTTTTGGTCCAATTTTCACGAAATTCGAACTCAACCAACATTACGGTGTAACGGTGATATAGTCGAACGTTTTTGTAAATCAGATAATAATTATGACCTCTAGAGGGACCACAGGCTAAAAACGTGATTTTTGTACAATCAGGGGCCATAATTCAGGAAGTTACGAATTGATGCGCAAAAATATCGACAGCAACCAACATCGTTGGGTTATAAACATGCATTTCAAGTTTTATCAAAATCGGATCAAAATTGTGACCTCTAAAGGATCCGCAACCTTGATATACCAGACGTTTACACTATTTGCGTAGAGGTGTGGCCATTTTGTCTGGCAATTTTCCTCAGATTTTCACAAAATTCGAACTCAACTAACATTACGGTGTCACGGTGATATATTCGAACGTTTTTGTAAATCAGATAATACTTATGATCTCTTGAGGGACCACAAGCTAAAAAGGCGATTTTTCGTATAATCAGGGGCCATAATTCAGGAAGTTACGAACTGATATGCGCAAATATCGAAAGGAACCAAGTTTTATTGGGTTATGCACAAGTTTCATCAAAATCAGATAAAAAGTGTTACCTCTAGTTCCATGAAGTTCCGATCCGATACATGCCAATATCGAATAGAACCGAGATCATTTAGGGATATTCGTCACATTCGGATAAGAATTGTGACCTGTAGAGTGTCCACAAGCAAATTGTGGACGGACAGACGGACGAACGGATGTCAGGGCGGGCAGGACCGACGACAATATACGTCCACATGAAAATGTGGGCGTATAATATTGATTTGAAGATGTATTAGGGAGCCGCGGTGGCTCAGTGAGGTCTCGTGTTCGATCCTGGTGTTGGCCGAGACAGTTTAAGGGTATGCAGGACATAGTGTCTGGCAAATGACAACGTATAGTCGTTCGTATGGGACAAGAAACCGGGGTCTCATGCACGTAAAAGAATTCGATATAAGAGTAGTCTGTTACACCACTGTCCGGAAATAATTTCCATCATAGCGCTATAGGGCATATGTACACCTTCATTAGCCCAGTTGGAGTAGAACAGTAAAATTTTTAACTCTATTTTATTTCACGTCTGGATGTATGTAAGCAATTCGACATTTAGTTTTCGTTAATAATGTCAATGCTACAGTGGTTAAAGTTTGTATTGAATTATACTCATCATGATATTTTGATATTTACTGTTCCTAGGTGCAAATAAAACATACAATAATAAAGACCAAGAAGTGAAATAAAGAAACCTATAAATGCGTATATATTGAGTTATTTTCATTAAATGTATAAAAACGTAAAATTATAATATACATTAAAAGTTTATATAATATATACTATTCAAAAAAAGTAGGGGATATTTGATTTTGGGGGCATAATACTAAAATATGCAAATGACTACGAAAAAAGTCACTATAGAACCTAACAGAAGAAACATTTCCAGTTACATGTGACGCCCAAACGCACCAATAGCTACCGCATGGAATGCAGGTGATGCTTGGGATCATCATGGGGGTCCAACCCAAGATTTGCACGACTCTGACTTTGAATGTTACAGTCATTGTGGCATTGAATTCCAGGGTGGAAACACCAGTTTAATTGTTTTAGTGACCAGAAAACAAATTTTGATATGCGTCGGCTTACCCAAAATGAAAGGTTACGTGCCCTTTGCATGCTACAGATCGGCACAACACAGGCGGTTGTGGCGCGGACGATGAATGTTTCTCAGTCTGTCATAAGCAGGCTATGGTCCAGATACCGTGATACACAATCTGTACAGGACAGACCACGCTCAGGTCGACCAAGGGCGACAACTCAAGCCCAGGATCGATTTATCCGTACCTTGGCCTTGAGAAATCGTGTCATCACAGCAAATCAGATCAGCGCTCGTCTTCAAACAGACACTGGTGTGAGAGTGAGTGGCCAGACGATTCGGAATCGACTGCATAGGGGTCACCTTCGCGCCCGACGTCCTCGCGTGATCCCTTGTTTGAGAGATCATCACATTCAGGCAAGACGTCGTTAGTGTAGGGTTCGTCAACACTGGGATAATCGACGCTGGAGCAATGTGATGTTTTCAGATGAGTCAAGGTTCACTGTTGATTTTTTGGACAGACGTAGGAGGGTGTGGCGTCGTCGAAACGAGCGCTTCCAAGACGTTAACGTCATCAGACATGATCGATTTGGGGGTGGTTCTGTTATGGTGTGGGGAGGCATCACTGTTGCTGGAAGAACGGCTTTACATGTTGTTGCAGGGCGTGTTACAGGCCAGTACTGCCGGGACAACATCTTGGCAGTCCATGTTGTGCCGTTCGCACGACGTCATGGCCGCCGTTTCATCTTCCAGGATGACAACGCAAGATGTCACAGGGCCAGGATCGTTACAGGTTACCTCCAACAACAGAACATCACCACATTACCTTGGCCAGCACTGAGTCCCGACCTCTCCCCCATCGAGCATGTCTGGGACATGCTTGGACAGAGGTTACGTCAATGTCAACAACGTCCTGCCAATGTCCAAGAACTTGCTGCTGCGTTGCAACAGGAATGGGACAATCTGGACCAAAATGACCTTAGACGTCTCATTAGGAGTATGCCACGTCGGATCAATGCTTGTTTGGCAAACAGAGGAGGATTTACCCGTTACTGACTTGGTTGTGATGCTGTGGTAACTTTGCTGTTTGACCCCGGGTATCATTTTACCCTTATAATGGTCAGTCTGTGCCTTACTTAGTCTAACGATCATTTGGAATAAATCGATGAATGTGAACTTCATTTCATTTTGTCATTTGTTTCTTCGTCAGTTTCATTAGGTGACTATAATAACACTTAAAAATCAAATATCCCCTACTTTTTTTGAATAGTATATTACCATACGATATTACAAGCAAACTAGTCAGAAATTCTCCCATAATTAATCATACGCCATGTACGTTGTTCATTTGTTCAAGCTGAAGTAAACCGTCATTTACAAACAGGACATAATAGCATGTACGTAATATATCAAAACGCTAACCAACCAAGTTATACATGAATACACCACATAATATAGTTAAAGCTATGTCGATGAAAAAATGTTATGGAGGTTTTATATCATGTTGTTATTTGATAATTTGTGAATTTTATAATTATGTTTAAAACACTTGATGTATCAATTTTCTTATTCGCGATAAGATAATCATGTGTTTGGCACCATATAGCCCATTTGAAGCTGACATACCATAAAAAGTACATTTCATTCATTATGTATTGTTTCTGTAAGTGTTTTTATTGGGGTTTCACACTGCGTAGCTTGTGTGAAACACTATTGATTTTGTTAAGATTATTATTAGTCTGAAAGCTCATTGTGATTACTAAAATTATAAGGTTTCGTCTGAAAGCCTATTGCGATTACTAAAACTATTATTATTAGTAGTATTATTTCCCCGGGAGCCTATTTCTCAGTGCGTGTAACAGATACCGATTGTTTTGTCAATTATTTCCCTATTTTCAAACAAATGACATTACCGGAAACCCTGCAGTTGAATATTTCGAAATTTCGAGACTTCTTTGGTTCGAAAATTGCAACCATGTCGTTTACGTGACAATTTTTGTTAATTTTCAAAATATTCAAATTTGACCTATATTTTTGGATACAAGAAGTCAATCCGATTCCAGTAATATAAGTTTCATTCAGAGTTATCGCCCTTTTTTCGATTTTTTAGAATTTTGTACCCATTTGTATCCTACTTTTTTCTCTTCACTACCAAATCGATGTTTCTGAAACTTCTGGAGTATGACGTCATATGACCATAGCAACGAATAAAGCAATTTTAACAATGATCCGTAGACCGGAAGTAGTCGAAATAATGTCCGATATGTTGAAAACAACGCAACAAATGGATGCTTTTGGTGAAAGAGCGATTTCTCCGACCAAACAAATTAATGTAGCGGTGAGTGGTCCGATGAATGGACTATAGTGTGATACCCAATTCATACAGATACAGTGATCACACAGCAAATTATGGCACGCTGAAAATCAAGCATTTTCTGATTTGGAGCGTTCTTGGACGTCTGTATCCGGAAAACTGCTCTCGCGATTTTTCTTAAACTTTTTCGATCGAGAAATAATTGACAAAACTACGGCCGGTTTCTGATTTTTTACCAAATTCGACCACTTTCTGTCTGCGCAAAAGTTTTAAAAGTGGTTGATCAAGTAACCACCACGTGGTTTCCAAAAAGACAATTAGGTCCCAGATCGGTATCTGTTACAGGCACTGAGAAATAGGCTCCCGGGGGAAAATAATAATAACTAGACCTGGATGGCAGTGCTGAATCGGCTTTCAGGCAACATACCCGAAGGAAGCATACGAAAGTTCATTCACTGGGCTATCGAACGATACTTTAGCTCTTATGATCTGGTAATATCCAAGGGCAAAATCGCGTTTTTGGCAAAAATCTTCATTATTTGCATTTTTTTCAAAATGTCGGATATTTTTTCGACTACCTTTTTGGATCACTGTCGGGATAGCTTTAACAAGTTGCATAGATACTTAACTTCCTGTGCAAGAAATGTCAGAAACAGCCATTGATTAGTTTTCGAAAAAAAGATAACAAAAGACCATTTTCAATAATTTAACGATTTTTCAACTTTTTTCAAAGATTGAGGCCATTTTTGGACCACCTATATTATTTGAATGCTTTTATTTTTAGATTCACACCCTAGGGCGTCTCAGAATGGACAGAAAGTACCAAAACGGAAACTACTAGATTTTCCGCGTACCATAATTTATTTCCTAACCATCGAATTCGAATCATTTAGACGTCAAAAGATAGTCTATTTGTAGGACTATCCGACTACACTTTAATTGTTTTGGTCCGCTAATATCTGACGGAGAATTCGAGTTTTTAACAAGAGCGCCAATTTGTTTTACCTTTTTTACTTTTTTTTTCAATTTTTAAACTACTTCCTGTATACGAATCTTTGTCAAGTAGTTTTAACATCCAGTTTTGGAACTTGAATGGGAACAGGGCTTTATAATGATATACTACATTATCCGTTCACATAAAATCCCCCTGATAAATCCTATGTTCAGAAGTGCCAAAAATGTCAAAATATCGAAAATAAAATTTCAATAACTGACTACATATTATACATGGTTAGAATCGCTTTTAGGTCAGTTTTTTCAATTTATAACTTTTTTTTTTGAAAATCTGTTAAAATAAACAAATAATAGAGCATTTTCCAAAATTTCACGATTTTTCGACTTTTTTCAATTTTCAGTCCCTTTTTTATCCTATTCCAGACATTTCAAATTCTTACTGGATGATTTCATGCAAAAGACTACCGAAAGGACTCTCGATAGAGAAAGTTTAAGAAAAATCCTTTGAGCAGTTTTCGAGATAAAGGCGTCCAAAAACGCTCCAAATCAGAAAATACTTGATTTTCAGCGTGCCATAGTTTGCTGCCTGGTCATAGTATCCGCATGAATTGGGTATCATACGACAGAACAATCATCGTGCCACCCAACGATACATTAATTCGTTTAATCCGTTAAAATTGGACGGAGAAATCTTGTTTTTCCCCAAAAAGCACCCATTTTTTGCGTGTTTTTTTTTTCCAAAATGTCGAGCATTATTTCGACTACTTCCTGTTTACGGATCGTTGTTGAAATTGCTTTATCCAACGGTCTGACCATATGGCTTTATGCTGCGCAGGGGCTTCAGAAAGATCGATTGATGCTTTCCCAAAAATATAAGGGTTGGAAAATGGGTAGAAAATTCGAAAAATAAAGGGCGATAACTCTGAATGAAACCTATATTACTGGAATCGGATGGACATCAGGTATCAAAAAATGTAGGTCAAATTTGAAAATTTTGAAAAATAACAAAAATCGTCTCGAAAACAACGTGTTTTCAATTTTCGAACGATAGTAGTCATAGACGAATGTTCGAAATGAAATGAAATGGGGTTTAACGTCCTACTGTTCTGCTCCTACACTGGGCTAATGAAGACGGGCATACGCCATACAATGTGCTATGAGGGAAATTTTCCCCGGGCGGCGGCACTACGGCCTACTCTTATATCGAATTCCAACTACCAAGGGATCTTTTACGTGCACGCCAATGTGTACACAGAACCTCGGTGTTTCGTCCCATCCGAACGACTAGACAGCTGTCCTTGTCAGGCCCTCCGTCCTGCATCACTGACAAGGGGAAACCACGCTGGAAAATCGGGATGAACTTTCTCGGCCAATGCAGGGATCGAACAACCGACCCCCAGGCTAGCGAGCCAGCGTCTTACACA
Organism: Patella vulgata; assembly: GCF_932274485.2. Lineage (NCBI taxonomy): Eukaryota > Metazoa > Mollusca > Gastropoda > Patellidae > Patella > Patella vulgata. The sequence continues at coordinate 9,333,794 of NC_065886.2, read as the reverse complement.
CTTAGCCACGTGATCCCCCACGAATGTTCGAAATTGAAAAATGTGAGATAGAAATTATCTCAGAAAAGATTCGGGGTTTCCAAAAATGTCATTTGTTTGAAAATAGGTAAAGAATTGACGAAACCACGGCCGATTTTCAATTCCGGGAAAAAGTACAAAGTTCGGTTACTTCCGGTATGCGCTGAAGTTTCAAAAATAGTTTATCCAGTAGCCACCACATGGTTTCCCCGATAGAAAATTTGGTTCCAGATCAATATCTGTTTCCGATCATGGAGAAATAGGCTCCCGCAGCATAAAATAATAATATTAATAATAATTTTAGTAAAAACAATAGTCTTTCAGACGAAAGTCTGAAAGCCTAATAATAATTAGACCTGCAAGCAGCACTGAACCGGCTTTTATGAATCCGACAGGAAGAGTGTCATACAATACCCCATTCATTGTTTTGATCCGGTGACACCAGATGGAGAAATAGAGCACCTATTTTTTACTGGGTTTTTTTTCTTCAAAATATCGAATATTTTTTTGACTTCTTCCGGTTTACAGATCAGTGTCAGGATAGATTTAACAACTTAATTTCCTGTACCAGATGTTTAAGAAACATCCATTGAGCAGTTTTAAAAAAAAGAAAATTAGAAGAGCATTTCCTGTAATTTAACGACTTTTCGACTTTTTTCAAAGATTGAGGACATTTTGGACCCTTTATATCATACTGAGGCTTTTAAATTTGGATTCACACTCTAGACCACAGATAGGAAATTACTAGATTTTCAGCGTCCATAATCCATTGCGTAACCACCGCAATTGTATCATTCAGATATCATAAGATCGTCCATTATTCCGGTTATCTAATGTCACTTTAGTTGTTTTGATACGGTGAATTTTGGAAAATGCTCTATATTTTTTTTTATTTTAACAGATTTTCAAAAAAAAAAAGGTTTATACATTCACATAATTGACGTAATTACGATTCTAACGATGTAGAATATGTATTGAGTTATTGCAATTTAATTTTCGATATTTTGACATTTTTTCCTCATGGTGATTTCATCTGATCAGATAATGTAATATATCATTATAGAGCACTGCGACTACTTATTTGGGTAAACTGGTTATCAAAACTATCCCTACAATGATTTCCATACCGGAGGTATTCAAAAAATGAAGAAAAGGGTTAAAAAAAATGGCGTTCTTGCGAAAAACTTGATTTCTCCGTCAGATATTACCGGACCAAAAGAATTAAAATGTCGTTGGATAGACCTGTTGATGGACGATCATGTGACATCTAAATGATACGATTTCGATGGTTAGAAAATAAATTATGGTACACAGAAAATCTAGTATTTTTCGTTTTAGATCTTTTTGAGACGCCATATTCTCGAAAACGACATCTACGATTTGTCTTAAACTTTTCTTACTCAGAGTCTTATCGGTGGTCTAGGGTCTGAATCCAAAAATGAAAGCATTAAAATAATATAAGTGGTCCAAATAGCACCTCAATCTTTGAAAAAAGTTGAAAAATCGTTAAAATTTTCTTTGAAAAAAGGTCAATAGATGTTTCTAAAACTTTTGGTACAGAAAGTTCAGTATCCAAACAAATTGTTAAAACTATCCCGACAATGATCCAAAAACCGGAATTAGTTGAAAAAATATCCGATATTTTGAAAAGAAAACGTAAAAAGTAAAAAAAAATGGTGCTCTTGCGAAAAAAATGATTACTACGCAAGACTTCACCGTATCAAAACAACTAAAGTGACATTAGATAGCCGGAATAATGGACGATCTTATGACATCCGAATGATAAAAATTCGGTGGGTACGCAATAGATTATGGGACTCATTAATTTTACTCATTTGGGTTGTTCACATAGCTAACATACATGCTGTAGCTAACAATTTTTTGTTGCATATATTCTTATATAAACATATAATAAAACTGTAAGAATTGTAAGTGGTGCGTTATATAATACATTATAACCAATATTTATCACGGGAGTATCACTGACTTCAACAATACACCACTTTTATATCTTCGTTTTAATAATAATTTTAAAATTTTCTTAAATATGACGTCGGAGTGACAATTAATATGAGTTTGAGTAAACATTGTATGTGAGGATGGAAATATTCGTATGTTTCAAAGAAGTTATGTCAAGAAGAGATAGCTATGAATAATCAAAAATAGAAAATAAACATAATAGCTATGTACATATTTACAGTTTCAGGTTTTCTATATCCACACGAAAGGTGACAGAATGAATCGTACCGAACGAATTCAGAATGAATCGGTTCACCAGCTTCCCGCACTATTCAGAATGAATGGGTTCACCAACATCCCATGCAATATGCAATCTATGTTTCAAAGAAGTTATGTCAAGAAGAGATAGATATGAATAATCAAAAACAGAAAATAAACATAATAGCTATGTACATATTTACAGTTTCAGGTTTTATATATCCAGACGAAGGGTGACAGAATGAATAGTACCGAACGAATTCAGAATGAATCGGTTCACCAGCTTCCCTCACTTTTCAGAATGAAGGGGTCCACCAACGTCCCGAACCATGTCAAAATGACTCGGTTCACCAACTTCCCGAACGATTTCAGAATAAATTGGTTCACCAGCGTACCCGAACTCTAATCCTTGTTCACTGGCAGACAGACAGATCTCAAAACGCGTTATTTTTGCAAATAAACTGAAATGAAGAATGTGGTTTACGGGATAGTAGTGGGTTTATTTCGGTGAGTGCAAATGTAAAGCAGTCGTTGATTACATTTGTGTCGCTCGCGATTGTCTTAAAAAGTGTTCCAATTTTTATTATTACTTCCCCTGAATCTATTGTTAAAGGTGAACAGCTACCATCGCTACAAAAATCAAGGTCACGATTACCAGACCATTACTTGCTAAAACTTGTCTACCAATTCTGAAATAGAACTCACAGACCATATAACAACGACGACTACTAAATTTCTCAATGACAAAAGGTTTAAACTGAAACAAATATCGCCTTATTGTCAAGAATCCTAGAATCCGAGTCACTACGGTTGGTTTTTCTTGATATTAAAACTATATGCAAAAACAGGATAATGTGGACAATACATATTCTCGGTTTTGTGAAACAATGTACTTTGAAATGGACAAACATATACCCAAATTCGACTGTTCCAAGCGTACTAAGAAACGATATAAGAACAATAAACCCTTTTGGAATAACGAATTAACCTCTCTGTGGAAAGGTGTCCAGCACAATGAGGGACAGTTTGTGAAGCTCAAGGGACCCAAATCAGAACGAAATATACTACGTGAAAAGTTCAAAGCTGCTCAACAAATATCTGATCGCACTTTAAGGCGAAGGACCCGTCAAAGGACCCCCACATTCCAACAAATCATCGAAGCATAAACCTGTTATCATGTGGAAGCAAACTATATTCGTGTCTATATGTATTCGTAACCACCCCTATAATTCGAACACTGATATTAAATAAACAGCATTCGTTTTCCGCTTTCATTGACTTTCAAAAAACTTTTGATTGTATTGACAGAGAGTCGTTGTTCTATAAGCTCTTTGTTAATAATGTTGACGGTAATTTCTATAATTCGTTTAAATCAATGTACCCAAACACCTCAGTATATGTGTGGATAAATAGTCAGACATCAGTTTCGTTTCCTTGTTCATCAGGAGTTCGTCAAAGCGATAATTTGTCCCCAACATTATTTAATTTGTACATTAACTCTATACAGTAGAATGAAAGGCAAGATCCACTGCCCTTGAGTGGCTCGTGTCATCCACCGTTCAAAGAGCAGTCATTGTGTCAGATTCCCTTAGCAGTATAAATTCAATAATACATGACAAAAAAATATTCGAGCAAGTGTTTATTCCCTCCAAAACATAAAAACAACAAAGTAGAATTGACATGGATACCATCCCATGTTGGCATAGCAGGCATCTGCGAGACCGTTCAATTTAAAGACTGTTGTAAAGACGGAGATCAATCACCCATCGCGTAAAATGTGTGGGTTAATCACAAGACTAAGAATTAAGGATTTTATTACCGACCATAAATTTGACCCAGTGAAGTGCAAATGTGGCCACAATTTGACCGTTAATCATGACATCATTGTGTGTAATAAGTGCGAATGTAGCCACAATTTGACCGTTAATCATGACATCATTGTGTGCAATAAATTGAAAGAGAAAAGACTCCCTGAACAAAGTTTAATGGAAGATGACAAACTTCAATATACCCTCCAAAATGTACCCCCCCCCCATCCTCGAAATATGTCATATAAAATTTAACCAATCTAAACTCATTTGTCACAGTGACATAATCAGTTAGTGTTGGGGAGTTGAGCTCTACAGGAAAATCCTATACCTGCCTTCTGGGAAAGAAAGAATATAATTGTATTGAAATTGTGATGTCATTTAGTAAAAATGTCCTAGATATTATCAACTCTGGCGTACGTCTATTATAAAAGATCGAGTTGACCTAAATAATGATTATAATACCTGAACAGGTAAACCGTGCATCGTAGCTATGAAGAAATATGTAATCCGTGTTGACCCCCTATTAAAGCCAAGTGCAGTGTCACACAATATCCGTCTTCATTAGCCCCGTTCGGAGCAGAACAGTAGGACGTTAAACCCCAATCCATTTCATTTCATTTCAAGTCACACAATATTAACTAGACGTAAATGTATTGATATTATTGAATTCAAATATCAGTTGAAACACAAAATATAGACCTATTTGGTATGATTTTGAATTGATTGGCGCTCTTACGTTGACTCAATAGTGTCAGTAGTCATATTGCTAATTAAGACATTTGTGTACTAACCCAAACAACAGCAACCAGTACGACTGCAACATTTTTAGCCCAAGGGCGATTTTGGTGAATTTTTATCCCGCAGTTGTACCCTTTCGTTAAAAGCAAGAATCATTTGTACGGTATGTTCGTCTATAAAACACGTGAATCCATTTCCGGTATCCCCAGTGGTAACATTCCGTTCTATTCCGCTAACCTCTGCGTCCGTCCATTGGTTTTTCACGATTTCAAATTGATCGTAGTTTGATTCTACGAACCAATCAAAAATCAGTGGAGTTGCTATGGGTTTATGGAGTATTTTGAAAACAAAGTTGTTTAGATTGTCATGTCCACATGTTTTTAGTAGTTAAAGACAAAGAACATCTTCGACTAAGTGGGGGGTTATTTTCAGGGAAGGCATTTCTATGTTAACTAGAGAAAGGTAAGTCAGGAAGGTCGTCTTGGCCTGCATCTAGAGTTTCCTGTGAGACAAAAAAAATCGTTTAGGATTTTAGCTTTGTCACTGTTTTCAAAGTATATCTTATCATTATATTTAAGAGGTGGAATTTCCTGGCCCGAGCAGCCTTTTTTAAAAGAGATTTGTTTACCCAAAGACTGGTTATAAATGAAATGAAATGGAGTTTAACGTCCTACTATTCTGGTCCGACTGGGCTAATGAAGACGGGCATACGCCATGCAGTGTGTTATGAGGGAATTTTCCAAGGGAGAGAGAGAGAAATGGAGTTTATAGGCCACTCGACTTTTTCGGGACTAACAAATGGTTTAATTTTATTTCAATAATTCGCATGCGCGTAGGGGTCTTTAGGAGTGGGAGGAAACAGGAGGACGCGGAGAAAACCCACGAGGTTGGACAGGCGACCCTACTCCTTGTCACGTACAACCGGGGATTCGAAACCACGCCAGTCGACTCATGACAGACTTTATGATACAGCGCGCACACGCTAACCATTCAGCCATCCACGTCCCCTTTTCCAAGGGATCTTTTACGTGCACACCAATGTTTTCGTCCCATCTGAACGACTAGACAGTTGTCATTGTCAGGCCCTCCTAACATTGAGAGAATACTCTTCGAAACGTCGCCCAAAATAAATAGCAGCTGTTTTCTATAAACATGTGTTATAGTTTGCAGATTATAATTGTAGCCTCTAATGTGTTAACGGGCGTTTGGCTCTATCTTGTTTAACCTTGAAATGGGCAAAAATGGTTCTAAAAGCACATATTAATGTAATATCACTGATATCGTTGACTTGTGAACACAAGCGTATGGACTCACCTAAGTTCAATCACTGTAGCTGTTCCCGATGTAAATAAATCCTATATTTACGAAACTGATCTCTGTTATCCCTAATTGATGTTCTGGGTGTTACGTAAACTTAGGTATTAAGAACGAATCCACCAAAGAAGCAGGCAAAAATCAAAAAAGGTGCTATGGTGGAGGGTTGGAAGTTTTCAATCAAAATCATGGTATGGTTAGAAGTTCCATGCTGAAGTGATTTCTTCGAGCAGAGAAACTGAAAATGGTCATTTTATTCGAAAAGGTTTGTTCCAACTCCACAGTTAGTTTACGCACAACTCATCAACCAAATGTTTGGAAACGTATATAATGGTTGGGGTGGGGTCTGGATTCATCAACCAAGTGTTTGATAAATTATGTGAGAGGTGGAGTCTGGATACACCATCGACCTTTTGGTAAATTATGTGATAGCTGGGGGTGGGTCTGGATTCATCCACTAAGTATTTGACAAATTGAGTGATGGTTGAGGTGGTGCATACCCTGTAAAATTCAAACGTTATTTCATTCAACTACGGAAATTAAAAATAAAATGTAAAAACTATGATTTGACGTTGACCTGGCGAAATTGATACATCAAAGCCAGTATTTCAGGTGTAACTGTAAATAAAAAAAAATATGCGTTCAACATCAAATAAAACAATATCTATGGATAACAATTAATATAGTTTATTTCAATGTGAAGTTTCAACAAGATTTCACAAGTCTAACATTGTTTTAGAGTTATTATGGACAACCCCCACTTCTTACACCACTCAGCTGTAAATGCGATATCGTGGATGCTAGCAAAATAATATCATCGACGTAGAGTAAAACACAAACTTTCTGACCACCAATATCAATGCAATTATTAAGCTCGTTTAAACCTTTTGCCAAGTCGTTAATGTATAAATTAAATAATGTTGGGGACAAATTATCGCCTTGACGAACTCCAGATGAACAAGGAAACGAAACTGATGTCTGACTCACTCTTTGAATGTCAATGAAAGGGGAAAACGAATGCTGTTTATTTAATATCCGTGTTTGAATGATAGGGTTGGTTACGAATACATGCTCTACGCATGAATATAGTTTGCTCACACATGATTACAGTTTTATGCTTCGATGATTTGTTGGAATGCGGGGTCCTTTGACGAGCCCTTCGCCTTAAAGTGCGATCATATATTTGTTGAGCAGCTTTGAACTTTTCACGTAGTATATTTCGTTCTAATTTGGGTCCCTCATTGTGCTGGACACCTTTCCACAGAGAAGTTAATTCGTTATTCCAAAAGGGTTTATTGTTCTTATATCGTTTCTGAGTACGCTTGGAACAGTCGAATTTGGGTATATGTTTGTCCATTTCAAAGTACATTGTTTCACAAAACCGAGAATATGTATTGTCCACATTATCCTGTTTTTGCATATAGTTTTAATATCAAGAAAAACCAACCGTAGTGACTCGGATTCTAGGATTCTAGACAATAAGGCGATATTTGTTTCAGTTTAAACCTTTTGTCATTGAGAAATTTAGTAGTCGTCGTTGTTATATGGTCTGTGAGTTCTATTTCAGGTGTTAATTGATAGACAAGTTTTAGCAAGTAATGGTCTGGTAATCGTGACCTTGAATTTTGTAGCGATGGTAGCTGTTAACCTTTAACAATAGATTCAGGGGAAGTAATAATAAAAATTGGAACACTTTTTAAGACAATCGCGAGCGACACAAATGTAATCAACAACTGCTTTACATTTGCACTCACCGAAATAAACCCATTACTATCCCGTAAACCACATTCTTCATTTCAGTTTATTTGCAAAAATAACGCGTTTTGAGATCTGGCTGTCTGCCAGTGAACAAGGAATTGAGTTCGGGTAAGCTGGTGAACCAATTTATTCTGAAATCGTTCGGGAAGTTGGTGAACCGAGTCATTTTGACATGGTTCGGGATGTTGGTGAACCCATTCATTCTGAATAGTGCGGGAAGCTGGTGAACCGATTCATTCTGAATTCGTTCGGTACGATTCATTCTGTCGCCTTTCGTGTGGATATAGAAAACCTGAAACTGTACATAGCTATTATGTTTATTTTCTATTTTTGATTATTCATAGCTATCTCTTCTTGACATAACTTCTTTGAAACATACGAATATTTCCATCCTCACATACAATGTTTACTCAAACTCATATTAATTGTCACTCCGACGTCATATTTAAGAAAGATTTTAAATTATTATTAAAACGATGATATAAAAGTGGTGTATTGTTGAAGTCAGTGATACTCCCATGATACATATTGGTTATAATGTATTATATAACGCACCACTTACAATTCTTACAGTTTTATTATATGTTTATATAAGAATATATGCAACAATAGCTATGTGAACAACCCAAATGAGTAAAATTAACATCTATTTCCTCCAAATAGAAGCAAATCATAATAGTCATTGATCCTCTAACAAAATTTACTGTACTTAAAAGTCCTCTTTTAAATTACACTTTTTTTTTATTACTTTTTGGCCTTTATTGTTAAATATGATTATCATAAAGATAACAATGGACAACAATTCATCATTTATTTGTGTTAGGTTCGTTTATAGACACGCTCTAGTAAATAAGAGTTATTAATAGCGCATTGTTACAACCCCTATTATAACAACAACCCCTATTGTAATAAATGTAATAATTGTAATATAATTTCACTTAACCCCTATTGTAATATCAACCCTTATTGTAATAATTGTAATTAATGTATTTTACCATAGAATAAAATAGACATCTAAATTTAAGTCTATTAATTTTGATCACCATTTCCATATGACATAGGAGTAACGGTATGCGTTTATACGGCATAGTATATATTAGGAAACATAGTTAAAGGCCGTTAACTAGTTTGGAGAAATTATTAAAATGAAATGTCAAAACCTGTTGTAATCAGTGGTATTTAAATAAACGTACTCTTATGTACATACATAAATGGTGATCAAAAGCCATACACTTCTAAAGTTTGGTGTCGATTTAATTGGTATGGCAAAACATATTTATTACAATTGGTACAAGAGGGGTTAAGAGAAATTTTATTACAATAGAGTTTATACCGTGTAACCCCTATTGTAATATCAACCCCTATTGTAATAAATGTGTCTAAGTATAGAGAAGGATTTAAAAAAATAGTATCGGTTGGGTTATTTTATCTGATATACACACGGAAAAGATGACCAAAATCCTCAGACTACAGTTTTTTTCAGAGAACTACTTCACGTTTATTTAAATATCAATGATTGCAATAGGGGTTGACATTCCATTTTGATAATTTCTCCAAACTCGTTGACGACTTTTAATCATGTTTTCAGTGGTATTGTTTGATAATATTATATCAAGTATAAATTAAAATTAGATGGCAAATTTATTGTATGTAAAAATGAATTGAATTACAATTATTGCAATACAAATCATACGCATTTCAGAGAAACAACTTGTAAAATCACATCATTAAATGTCACAGTGACATGATCATTTGGCGCTGAGGAATTCTGATCAGTTCTGTAGGGAAAACCCTAAATTTGCATTCTGGGAACGAAACAGTAAAACTAATTGATTGGTTAGTTCTAACACAACTCTTATCACGTGATGCAATGTTTAAAGTTCAATGCCTCGAACCAGTTCCAACCTGCGCGCGATCAAGGAACTTTATTAGAATTTCCGAACAAAGGTGCTGTGCAATATCTGCAGAACTGGGAACCGCGTGATCTCGAGGTTAAACAAATACCCGGTTTCCGAGCAGCAAAACTTCCTTGTTCATTGTTTAATTGTTTTCGAAACTATATTCATATTTCATTTATATAAACCTATTCATTTCAATTTGGTAGTATGCCAGGTTTTGTTAATTGTTCTGTAAGTGCACAATCTATATTTTATTGCTTATAGGATTTTTTATGGTTTTTTTTGGCAGGCCTAACATGGTGCACTATTGAAACGAAGATATTAATTACGTGTATGACTCAGATATTATCAAGGTGATTTTAGTTATCTTATTTCAACTATTGTCCTCGTCTGTTATACACAGGTATTTACACATACCTGTAGCTTGACCTGAATAATACCTGTACAGTTAAATAGGGTAACGCGCTGAATAGCGTGGGAATAAACACATGCTTCTATTCTTTGGCTAAATAAATAATTAGCTGTTTTCCAAAAGTATGTGTTTTTGTGTATTGCTCTATCCAGTTACTAAATGCCTCTAAAAGATTATTCTTTGGCTAGTTTTATATTCTAAACTATTATAACATCCCATGATATTGTATACGTGGTCTTTTAAAAGATGGATACCGTATTGAAATCTATTGATTGGCATTCGTCTGCAAAATGCAGAATTAGGGTCATCTTGGGTCATTTTATTTGTGCATTTTTAATATCGAAAACTGCAATACGTGGTTTGCGTACCAGTAAGTACATGGCTATTAGGGACACGTTCCACTCCTATACAGTCAATTGTATTAATATAAATCAGCTCATTGTTCTACGAGTTGACAAAAGTTGCTGAAATAAATAAATATGTTATGTTTGTAGACAGTATTATCTTAGATATGAAACAGATAGGATTAGTCATATCAGTAATATAATACATATAATATATATATATATATATATATATATATATATATTATTGAATATATTCACTGGCATTTAAAACACGGATATGTCAAAGGTCGGTGAATATTATAGTCCATAATAAGGACGAATTTTATCAACACGTGACACGATTTCAAATTTTCTTGGTTCAGATATATATCGATATATGCACTTATGACACTTACTAGAAAATAAAATGCTCGTTTGAAGTAAGAATTGCCTAATTTCAAAACAATAAGAAATCGTGCCTGGCTGAGAACGTTATCTGGAAAACTGTTACTAATTAAATTTTTGGGTGTTTATTAACAAGGACGTGAATTAGCAGATCATAGAAAAAGGAACCGGGCGAATTTGGGAAATAAATATACACCACAGACCCAACTTCCTATATGTGATAATAGTATGAAAATCGAATTTTGAAAGGGCAATTCCCATGTGTAAAACTAATGTGTTGCAATTAACCGAATATTATAAGTTCACGTATGTGTTAATATAATGTGCCTTGGCTTACAGAATTTCTAGAACGAAGCCCCCATAACCAAAGTTTCCCTCTACACCCTCAAACTCAAATGAATATTGTTCCGAAGGGCGAATTGTATATACGATGTTGTACGTCTGATTTGATTTTGTTAATTCCTTGGTTTAACAACGTATAGTTGGTAGAATGGGGCGAAAAACCCAGGTCCCGTGTACACACTGGTGAGGACGTAAACGAACCCTTAACAGATGAAATTCGATATGAGTGTAGGCCGTAGTGCCGCTGTCCGGGCAAAATTTTCCTTCATGCCTGTCTCCATTAGCCCAGTTCGGAGCAGAACAGTAGGACGTTAAACCCCATTTCATATCATATCATTATAAAGCATCGTCTTCAAGATTCAAGTAAAAACATGTATTGACCTATACTGGGTCATTAATATCACGGCAAGTAATATCACGCATACAGGACAAGAATTGGTTTATTCCCACGAAGGCGCAGTTATTGACCGTAATGGATTAAAGGAGGTCGTTTTCGACACCTTCGTGGGACTCCAGCTTAAAATGGATTAAAAATGTAACAATGGAGTTATAGATTGTCATGACAGGGGCGGATCCAGAGGGGGGGGGGGTCGCCCCCTCCCCCCGCTCAGCTACATATTTTTTTTGTAAATCAGTACTTTTTATGAGAAAAGTTTCTCGGCCGTGTGCTTTATCCTTTATCGTCAGATGTGGCACAGGATGGGCACTCAAAGCACGAGATAATGATATAGTCATTATGTGATATCACAATTAATGCTTTGCATCCATGAAATTGAATGACAAAGTCATTGTATTAATTCATAATAAAAATTGACATCAACCATGGTGTTGAATTTCTCTGTTTTAAAAGCTCAATGTGTATGTATATACGCCAAAATGACCATAGAGACCATGCGGGAGGGCGGGGGAGATACATTGCCTCAGGAACCTAGCAAACCCCCTCCTGCAAATATTCCTGAATCCGCGCCTGCATGATAAGAATTTACACTTTCATAATCCCTAATATGACTAATTAACTAACATTTTAACATGTTTGGCATAGGACTTTAAGAAATAAAAGCAATTTAATTCAATTTCACCAAATAAGACACCCTGTCTAAATACTCGACTAAAGTTAATTCCTCTTCTTCGTGTCTTCTTTTTTAGTTCCTGGAGCTGGCTTTTGATTCGCACATATTTATGCCCCTTCCTTGGTGGTTCCTGTCCCCCGGCATACTGCACAATTCTAATTTCATTAATATTTTGCCCTTGTTGTAAAAGTGCGATCATTTCAAAAACATTCGGCTGAGCTTTAACAACTAGCTTCTTGATCCTTGAATGCCATCCTTCCAGAGTGAATACTACTTGGATGATTTGGTGATATTCATCATTAGTTGCCAATTGGTAAATAAATTTCAGAGTGAACATAACATCTTTAACACCGTTAATTGGGTCCTAATAACAACATGCCCCTCTTCAAACGAAAGCCGACAAGTCGATATCTGCGCCATCGCGGGAAGGATTAAATTTGGTCACGCTCTGTAACGCCGCCGCCGTCGTGGGAATACGGGGTGTTCCCACTTACCCGGCAGGCTTTGATGTCAAATTTTGCCGCTAATCCAGAGTTAATCCTAGAACAATGGTGTTATAAACTATAGTCCATATCTTTTTTAAGACTAAAACTGTATTGATTTTAACAAATTTAACTTTTATTAAATAACATTAAATAGCTTACACATATAAAAATATATTGATTTTAACAAATTTAATATTTATTAAATAACATTAAATGATTTACACATATAAAAATGCATTACAATTTACACATTTAACTTTTATTAAATAGCATTATATAATTTATAAATAAATGCCTTACAACATAACAATCATTTTACAGCCCCACTAAATAGGAAATATTTGTTCCATACCGATTTACACTTAAAGAGCCATTTTATAACAAGTTGTCGATATTTCTTAACGCGAGGCCTATTTATATTAATATAGTGAATTGAATTCATGTTTGAAATCATAACGCCGGCATGAACAGTGTTCAAAATGTCATTAATTAGTTGGTAAATAAATTATATTAAGAGGGATTAAGAGCTCATTAACGCTGAACACTAGTGAACAGTTCTTGAGTGACTACCTTTAAACAGACTATAGTTTTAAGAGCAATCAAAGGATTAACAGTCTGCCGGCTAAGTGGGAACACACCGGGAATATACACACATGAGTTTTAGAATTTTTTTTTTTTCTGAATGGAATAATGCCAGGGCAGCGATCGCTATGTACAGCACTTAACAGATGTTGGTGCCCCAACGTAGGCCTATATGTAATTCCAAATATAAACAATAATAAACCATACAATAAATTTGTATTTTTCTAAATGATCGAGCTATCATACAAATCATAATTAATTGAGACAAAGCTATGGAATGGTACCGCTGTCAATATTAAATTGCCTGCTAAAATGTCTTTTCGATTGATTAGATGTAAAAAGTACAATTAAATGTAAAACGTCAATAATGTTGTTTGCTGTCTCTAATTGGGTGTAAGAGCTATAGCATTAAATATTGACAACCCTGCCATCCGGCCACTCAACCATTAAGTATTGTTTAATGGTCGAGAGCGAGACAATATATTACGCACTGTCGTAAGCTCGAGACCATTACACATCTTAAAATACTGACACTCCGCACGAGCTTTTACGTCACACTAGTCCAATATCTCACTGGTATGAATAAAGTACTATTGGCAAGTTGCCCGTACGATTATTTGAAATAATGGTACGCCAACATCAAAGGGTGACGTCACATCTGTATTTTAAACATAGTTATGGAACAAACACGCGCTCTATTTTATTATCGTACGACCTTTCATCCGTCAATTTGTTCATTTTCCATCTAATTAAGTGGTATTTGATGCACTTCTGATGCACCTTTAATATTAAATAAAATATTGTTTAGGAGTTATTGATTCCCTTTCCATATATTTTAGGCAAAAATCAAATTCAGATTATTAAGTTGTGTCTTGTATTCTAGAACTGTGGATCTAAAATATCTTGCGAAGTCTTTATTATTTGAAGACATCTTTAGTTTGTGTCCAGTAAAAAAACGAAAATGTTTAGCAATGAAAAGTGTGTGATCATTCCTAAAATTGCGCAAAGATTTGTAGTAGGAAATACATGCCAGATATCATCTCCTGATGCATGTCAGGTTAGAGTCAAAAAGCTGCCAAAACAATCGTGATCAACGACAAATGTCCGTATTGGCAGTTGCGTGAGTCAGGGAGCAAAAGCTCTTCCGAACCACTTTGTCCGGGCCAAAATTAACCTCCAAAATAGCCCGTGATTATCCAATAAAACACCCGATTAAAAGGTAGCATTTGGTCGGCCAATTTATAAATCCCCCGTGTAGCACATGTTTTCACACCAACAAACCGATAATTGGCGAACCGCGTCAAATAATCCCTGTAGTCCGTGTTACCCGAGAAGCATGTAGTCAGTGTCAAATCTCCAGAGAAGCACGCAGTCAGTGTCCAACCTCCCGACATCCTTGAAGTCAGATCTCCGGAGAAGAACACAGTCAATGTCCAATCCTCCGAGAAGCACGTAGTGTCTTATCTTCCGAAATAGCGTATTTAGTGTCAAATCTCCCACAAATAACTTAGTGTCAAATTTCGCGAGAAACACGTAGCCAGTGTCAGTCTTCCGGGAAGCACGTCGTCAGTATCAAATCTCCCAAAAAGCACGTAGTCAGTGTCAAATCTCCCGAGACGTATGTAGCCAGTGTGCTGAGAAGCATGAAGTCAGTGTCAGATCTCACGAGAACCTTGTAGTCAATGTTAAATCTCCCAAGAAGCACGTAGTCAATGTCAAATCCGAGAGGTACGTAGTCAGAGTAAAATATCAGAGAAGCTCGTTTTTCGGCATTCGCCAATATCAAAAAACAAGTCGAAAGAGCATGTTTTATGTGAATCCAATGCTCAGGCATCTTCATTTATGATATCCTAAGTTTGTTTTAGAAAACTGATTTAAACAAATGTGTTTTGGAGACATTCTGTAGATATACATCACTAAAATCTGCTTTTTTTGCGATTCAAGTTTGAATATCGAAAAACGGATAGCTCTTTTGTCGAGATTCGTCAATATAAAAAAAACTAGGAGAAAGAGCAGTTCTTATGTGAATCCACTGATATCTTTAGTTCGTTATAGAAAGCTGATTTAATCAAATGTATTTTGGCGACATTCTGTATATATACATCCATTAGATGCCTAGGCATCCTCATTTTATGATATCTTCAGTTCGTTTTAGCATACTTATTTAATCAAATGTGTTTTGGAGACATTCTGTACATATACATCCATTAAATCTGCTTTTTTGAGATTCAAGTTTGAATATCGAAATCGAGCAGCTCGTTTTTCGACATTCGCCAATATCAAAAAATAAGGAGAAAGGGCATTTTTTAGGTGAATCTACTGTTTAGGCATCCTCATATAGGATATATTTAGTTCGTTTTAGAAAACTTATTTAATCAAATGTTTTTGGAGATATTATGTAGATATACATCCATTAAATCTGCTTTTACGAGATTCAAGTTTGAATATTGAAAAACGAGTAGCTCGTTTTCCGACATTCACCAATATCGAAAAACGAGCTAGTTGTTTTTCGATAATCTCCTCGAGAGATCGCGTGGACCAGTAAGGGAACCAAGACGTCGTCCAGGAGACGGGATTCTAACTGGAGAAAAGGTCAATTAAAACACCTATATTCGATTATAGAAATGAATGTCAGATGCCATGCAAAATGTAAGTGGGAACCGTTCCCAATAGATCCGAATGAAGATGACTTTTAGGAATATTATAACAGGTATAAAAGCAACTACTCCAATTTTTTTACGGAGATATTAGCTAAGACGTTGAATTTTTAAATTAGCAGAATAAATAAAAATGTTTTTTCAAATTGGCCTAGAGCACAGTACATATTGCATTTACACTCACAGCAATTAAAAGCGCAATGCTTAATTCGTGAAATATTTCTGGCAAACGTTTTCTTGGGCTTTCCTATCTTATGGCACATAGGTGAAACTTGTGATGGGTCTCTTTTTGTGGAGTTCTGGGTTTGAACCCAATATCAGTTCTCGGTAATGAAGTTTGTTCGTGCAAACGCAACACTTGTCTTTTTTCACGATTTTAAGCAGTTCCATGTCACACTTTTTGCACGTGCATTCCCTGCACTCTGGCCCTTTAAATACAGGTCAAATTTCAACATTCACCACTTCGGAAAAATGCCACGCCTTACACAAGAAAACGGGAACAAAGCTATTGGTATGCTGGATCAGGGGGATTCACAGGTAGCCGTCACCAAACACTCTGATGTCCACCCATCGGCCATTGCTCGCCTCAGACAACGCTTCCACGCCACTGGAAGAGTTGCCGATCGACCCCGTCCTGGAGCACCACCTGTAACAACCGCTGCTCAAGATCGCCACCTCCGACTTCAGCTACTGCTACTGTCAGGGAACTTGGAACACGGCAAAGTCAGATCAGCCCTCAAACAGTCCGAAGGCGCCTGGCTGCTCTTGGGTTACGCTGCCGTCGACCTTGCCAAGGTAAAATCATCGACTTGCTAGACAGCAATGGGCCGCAAATCAGGAGTATCTGCACAACACACCATGGCGAAATGTCATCTTCTCGGATGAATTCCCATTCAACCACAGTTTTCCTGATGGACGTCACCGTATCTATCGACGTCGACATGTTATCTTTGCTCGTAACTGCGAGCAAACTGCGATCGTTTCGGGGGAGGTGTCCTCATGGTTTGGGCCTCTAGCAACATTAATTTCCGGTCCCAGTTGGATGGTGGTCAAAGGCAATCTCAACGCTCAACATTATGTTGACGCCATCCTTCGGGCGGTGTTGCTTCCATTTCTGGCTCAACATGGCGTCCATCGACAGATGGTTTTCCAGCATGACAACGCCCGACCCCACACTGTTAGGTGACTTTCTGAACATTCACCATGTCCGTGTTATGGATTGGCAAGCTATGTCTCCCGACATGAACCCGAGCGAACACCTTTGGGATGAACATGGACGACGGGTTCGAACTTAAGCCGTGCCACCACGAACTGTTGCAGAGTTGGCACATGCACTTCAAAATCATTGGGAAACAATCCCACAGCTTGTAGTGAGACATCTGTGCCAGTCCATGCCAAGGCGACTTCAGGAATGTGCAAGAGCTCAGGGTGGACATACCCGATATTGACTTCAGCTGAATTCTGCTTTGATTCATGGTTCTCTGACGTTTCGGTTTTGTGCATTTGTAGTGTATTCCTTCATGAAATTATCCACAGATGCTTGTTATCTCAATTTTGTCAATTGTTATGTACATTTGTTAAAAGTTGTTGCAGTAAATACACTTTGAATTTGGCATTGCGTATTTAATGGTTTTGAAGTAAATAGCTGGTAATGCCGGGTTTTCATTATGACTTCATTTTTATACGGCCTTTATCCATTTTTGGAGACCGTAAGTTATTTTTTTATTTATTTATCTTGTGAAACACTAATTGAAAAATTGTGATTCCCAGTTATTGAATCTGGTTCCTAGGGAAAATCATTAAAAGATGCCCCAGAATTTAAAAAGACGCGTGAACAAAAGAAGAAAAAGACATAAGCCCTAGTGTGTAACAAAGTACTCTATACATTTGCTCAAATTAATCGATCATTTAGGTGCGTAGAACTTTGACCTCAGCTGTTGTTTGATAATATATGATATTGTCTTTTCAACTCTATCCTGTTATGGCACGGACTGGCTATGATCTAATTAAGCATGTAATTAATCCCATATGTCATTTACGAGTGGTGATTGATAAGTAGTGAGCCTCGATTGGAAAACCGTGCAACACAATGATACCACGTTTTGCACGTGCACTATTATGTTCCTCGGAATCTGTGCACAACTGTTTGGTTGTGACTGGTCATACCAATCAAGTAAGGTATGTTGTTATCAGAAAATGGACCATATCGAGGCGAGAGCTGTGATTAAGTATCTGCATAAAAAGGGTCTAACACCGAAAGCCATACATTATGATATGGTTGAGACATTATGATGCTCCTTCATATGCCACAATTAAAAGGTGGTCAGCTGAATTCAAGCGTGACTGAGACATCATTGAAGACGAACCCCGCCCTGGTCGACCAAAAACTGTGTCAACACCTGAAATGGTACAAAAAGTCCATGATCTGATAATGAATGACCGGCGAGTTACTGAACGATTCATAGCTGGGGTAGTTGGTATTAGCCAGGAGAGAGTTCATTCTATTACCACTGAAATTGGTGCCAAAGCTTTTGACGCCTGATCAAAAGCGTTCAAGACACATCATGTCAGAAGAGAATCTAGCCTTATTTGAAACCGATCCTGGCCACTTCAATTGTTACTATGGATGAAACTTGGGACCATCACTTTCAGCCAGAAACAAAAGAGCAGTCAAAACAGTGGAAACACGTGACGTCACCGACCCCAAAGAAAGCAAAGACTGTTTCATTGGCAGGAAAGGTGATGGCCTCAGTATTCTGGGATTCTGAGGGTGTTCTCACGCTGGATTACCTCCAGAAGGGTCAAACAATTAACGGTAGATACCATGCAGCACTTATAAGGCAGTTGAGGCAAGAAATTACGACCAAAAGACGAGGAAAGCTGACCAAAGGTGTGATTTTCCACCAGGACAATGCGCCAGTGCACAAATCAGCTGTTGCAATCCATGACTGTGGTTTTCATCTTCTTCAGCATCCACCCTACTCTCCTGATTTAGCTCCCTCAGACTTCTATCTGTTTCCTGCTCTGAAGAAATGTCTTCCCGGTAGGCATTTCCCGTCTGACGATGACGTCATTGCCGCTGTGGAAGACTTCTACAGAACTGGAATAAAGGTTCTGCAACAACGATGACAGAGGTGTATTACATTGAAGGGGGACTATGTTGAAAAATATATGCATTTGATTTTGAATTTCTTGTTTCTTTCTGTGTTAGATTCAGTACTTATCAATCACCCCTTGTACAAACTAGAATACGCACTGGTCAGAAATCATTCCACGATCTGATAATGACTTCAAAGGAAATACGCACACAATTCGGGGCTATATAAAGAGACGCAGACACGAGACAGAGCGGGGAGGAGGAGAGACGCAGACTCTATAACTTTTATCAAATTAAACGACCATTTAGGTGCTTAGAACTTTATGACCTCAGCTGGTTTTTGATAATAAATGATATTGACCTTTCAACTATGTATAACTTCTCTTAAGACACGGACTGGCTATGATCTAATTAAACATGTAATTAATCCCATATGTCATTTACAAACTACATATGATCTGTGTACAGGCTCCACACGACTTCAAAGGAATACGCACTGGTCAGTAATCATTCCATGATCTGATAATGACTTCAAACGAGACGCAGATACAAGACAGAGCGGGGAGGAGAGAGGCGCAGAGACCGGCGTATGGACTCACCCGCGATCAACCGCTGCCTTGGCAGAGGGGCAGAATGGTGGATTTAATATAGTTATATGTGTTCCTGTCGTAGTCTAGTCCCCGGTGTAGTTTAGTTCATGTTGTATCTATGTAACTGTTTGATATCCTGTTTCGATGTAAATAAATCATATATTTACTAAACTAATCTCTGTTATCACTAAGATAGTGTTACAAGTGTTAGCCGATAAAGTTCATTGGGATTCCCCAGCGTGGTTTATCCTTGTCAGGGATGTCGGACGGATGACCTAACATAGAACAGCGTCCATGCGTTTGCATGGAAAGTAAAGCCGTCTATATAAGAATGTTGAGTGGTTATGGGTTATCTAAGAGCATACAAGTTCAACTTTGTGTTTCAGGGTCGACATAGACTGAGTATTGTAATTGCACCGGACAGTGGCTTCATGTATCTTGGTGCTTTCGGTAATCCATACTTTGTTATATGTGGCACTCTTCCTTCGTCCCCGTCAGATTCCATATTAGGATAGCACTTTCGCAAGTGACCAATCAAGCAAGAACCCTGCCCGGGATTTCGTTATCCGTAGACATACATCACAAAGGATTCCTTCAGACTTCTATGTAGATCCTTTGAAGGCAGCGTTCACTCCTACCAATCGCTAATAGAGATCTCAGTTCTGGGTTTTCAACGCGTCCTCCAGTTTCCTCCCACAGCTAAGGCCCCTATGCATGGCAATGATTTTTTTTTATTGATTTTATTTTGTTTCGGGGGGGGGGGGGGGGCAAAGACGTGTACAATATCATGGGAAGCACGATCCATAACAATTGTTCGTGATAACAAGTATTGTTCGGGTCGGCAATTATTCCTTTAGCAGCACATTGATAGAGACGCCGATATTTGAATCATACATGGTTACTGTTCCCTTATTGAAGAGAAATTAAGTAATTTATAATTTCAATCTCGGTATTTACGTTGGACGATGGATGGATATTATTACAGCTTAGGAATACAGCACGTTATAATTTATTCCAAACAAATATTTATCATTTTTATATCATACTCTAATATATCTTTCAAATCGTATATTATCTAAACAAATAATCTATATACATTTCAACAGTCAAAAATAAACATACCTACGAAAGACCATTAATGTCAATCAAATGAAAAAAAAATCTGAGTATCTTGAAATTACAAGATACGGAGAACCCCATGAGTAATTTATTTCAAGGTCGCCAACGCCGTACTTCATTTTATGTTACAGAATCGGCACATTCATGTCATGCTCCAAATGAGATGAAATGAAATGGGGTTTAACGTCCTACTGTTTTACTCCGATTGGGCTAATGAAGACGGGCATTGTGCTATGAGGGAAATTTTACTACGGCCTACGTTTTCATTTTATTGACCCTAATGGTCTTCCGTACATATCAGTGATAACAAACATAAATATATACATGTGATGAGAATGTAAACGTTATTGCTCTATACAAGTTATATTAATAACTGTAATATACATGTAATTGAATATCCAACACATGTTGTGTCGACAAATTAAACAACGGGAGCCACATGATACCAGGCCCGTAGCTAGCCCAAAATTGTTGGGGGTTTTCGCCGATGGGTCTTCTGGGGGCGCCTTCCTTTAGAGAAGGGTCTAGGGTGCTCTCCATAGGCGTACGGGCTAGCTTAAAGTTAGGGGGGGCAGAACCTGAAATGCCCCCCCCCACCCGAAAATTTGGAAAATTTGACGACCGCAAATGCGTGTTCTTGCTATTACAGTCCCTGAATATAGTAAGTGGTCTGATATAGCCTAACTGTGGCTGAGTCGAATTCCAATCAATCAATCAATCGTATATAGTCCACGGAGACGGGACCGTCGGGAGCAAATTTTGAAAATTTAACTGTCGCAAACGTGTTTTCATGCTATTCAAGCCCGTGAATACGGCAACTTAAATGTGGTCCAATATAATCTACCTTAGGTGACTTACCTGAATCCCATACAACCAATCGATCGAGGTGGGGTATGGGGGCCTCGGGCTCCCAGGAAAATTTGTGAAAATTTAACTGCCGCATATGCTATTCTAACCCATGAGTTAAGCAACTTCAAAGTTTCCAATCGTTTTGTAAACGAAATCCCACTCTATGCCGACCTGAATCCCAACAATCCAATCGGACTGTTGCAGCTTTCACCAATAATAATCGATGCCCCAAAAATGTGGCACAAAGTAGAGTGACTCCAGACAAAATGTTTTAATCCATAGTCAATTCAATACAAATTCGCGGTCTTCAATTAAAAGAAATGTAAAATTAGCGTTTTATTAGATTTCGGGCACTTGATTTTGTCAACTAGATGAAATAATATTTTTGTTTTCAGTTTAACCGTCTGCCCGAAAATGGTGCTCTCCCCCACGAAAATTTGGAAAATAGTGCTTGCACCTGAAAATGATGGAAAATTTTAATTTTGAGGCTGAATTTGCGATATTAGCGTATATGATATTTTGATATGAACATTATAAAAATTTGAAGGAAGGATTACGACTTTAACGTACCTATAATAATTTATGAGAGAAATGGAAAGTGCGGAATCGGGTTAGAGTGCGACTTCGCAGTTTTGGATGCCCAATTTATTCGTGGGCGCCTAATCAATCTCAATAGCCTTGTGGGCGCCCCGCCAATTATATTATGGGCGCCCATGATCTCGTCGTGGGCGGCCACCAATCTCGGCATTATGAGCGCCCCTCCGGGATGTGGTACCCCACAAATCATGCCGTTTTGATCGCACCATTGATTAAGTCGTGGGCGCCCAACCAATCTTAATCGGCATTATGCATTATGTGCGGCCCGACAATCATATATTGTCATTATATGGCTCCCCACCAATCATGTCATTATGGGCGTCTCTCCGGGATACAGCACCCCACAGACCCAGCCGTTTTGGGCGCCCCATCAGTTGTGGTTTTAATATCACCATTTGAGGGGCTCATCATATATAACTACATAATTGGCGAGGCGCCCATAAAACCAAGTGACATTGGTTGGGCGCCCACGACCAGATTGGGGGTGGGGGGCGCCCAACCAATGTCACTTGGATTTACGTGGCGCCCATACTGATATCGGAACATTGGTCGTTGGCCTCGTATTGCGTCCAATTTGAAGGGCGCCTTTGGCCAACATTGGGGCAGCCGATTTTTCCTCAATGGACAAAGGGCGCCGAATTTTCCAAGGGGGGTGGTCAGCTGCCGTGGTTACGATAATAAACAATCAACGAACACATCTTGTCAATACTACAAAACTACTCCGAATAAAGAAATTTTCAATATATTCATTTTGCATTATCTATTTTTGAACTATTATAACGAGAACGGTCAGCTCTTTACCTAAATGTTACATAATACCTCTTTAATGTAGCAATATATGGACGATTTTCAAATTTTCAGTTTTGTAACTTGCTTAACTTAAAATATAAAACACTGGTTGCACTTTACATTTATATTTATATTACATTTCATAACAAAATAAACTTTCTGAACTACAATATCTACTTATCGATATTATGTTAAATAATTAACTATATATACTCATATAATCAAGCGAAATGTTTAATGCAAATTAATTTCAACATCGGTTGTCACAGAAACTAGACCAAAAAGAGAATTATTATTCAAAATATTGTATTATTCCTAATATTGTTGGAGTGGTGTGCTAACAATGTTGCTTACTCTCGATTGTCAGCATCATCTTCATCACTACTATCTGGTGGTGTTGGTTGAGTTGGTCCACGTTTAGTATAACCAATACCACTGTATTCTACAACATCGTCCTTACCTCGTACAGTTGTAGTTGATTGGTGACCATCAAAATCTAGATCGGCATAAACAGTTTCGGTAGGACCAGGCTTTAATGAGAAGAATCCATACACAAACAATATAATCAAAATACACAGCATCATGAATTAACTCTTCTTACGTCATATTTGTTGATACGAAAACAGGATGAACACGCTTCTTGAAGTGTCCAGTTTATCCAAGTTGTTAGGTGTAAAGTGTTTTGGGTAACACCTTAGTACATGTTTAATTTACTAGTAACTCTATGTTCCAAGTTTCGTTACACTTAATCTACAATCTGTAGCAGTATCCGAATTCAGATCCGCTTTAAATTCAGCAAAAGTTAATTGCCACTTGGTCAGTAAGCCTAGCACATGGGGCTAATACGAAGATGAAAATTGTCAACATCCCGCCCTCTTCCTGATCTGAACATGGTTAGTTGGACTGGTGAAATTTTGGTAGTTGAAAAACATTAGAGACACAAAGTTTAAACGATTACAGTGAATTGGCACAGACGAAAACTGGAGAGTGAGAAAATATACCTGACATTTACATTCGCAACTTTTGGCAAGAAGTTTTTTTTTATACGATTGTGATTTCCCCGGTGTTAATAGACATGGGCAGTTGTACTATGATAAGCTTGCAATTTTGCAAATTATGTTATTTTAATTTCCAAAATTACTGTCATTATCATTATGTTTATAACAGATCCAATGGATCTTTGCTATCGATAGTCGGTGTGCTTTATAATTAAGAGTTAACTTAATGTAACATTAACGATCATACCACGACGTTCCCAGATTTTATTTTTGTGATAGAATATGCTAAAGCTCTCATTTATTAATATAAAATTTGGAATCTATGTGCAAATAAAGACGGACATGCGCCATGTGTGCTTGGCCAAAATCAAATTAGCAGAAAACAGTTGTGCGGTGATACTCCAGTTGACTGAGTTAAGCGATGGGCTTCAGAAGTCCTCAAACCAGCTGCATTGAGTCTGATATAGCTGTAACACCTTTACTAATGGCCAGCTCTCTGCTTTTTTATTAACTTTCGCAGCATTAAAAAATTCTTGTTAATTTTAGAATTTTGTTCTTCTATTCTATGTATATGCCGGAAATATTATGCTGCCCAAAATGAGGAAATAGGCTGTCAAAAGTCTCAAGTTCCTACACCGCCCCAGGTTAGTTCCTCAAATAAATAAAATGGCATAGGGTCAAAAATTCATCTTCATCGTATGATCATTTTCGGAGCCCAAAATGAATCTTACTGAGCCTTTTAAAACTGAATTTGTACATAAAGACATTTCTATCAGGGGCCACCTCTCAAAATATTCCTAATATCAACCCCAACGTATATAGGCAATTGAAAAATATATTGTATCTAGTCTCCGGATGATTAATTGGCTGGAAACTGGGACCAGGCCAGTCAATCAATCGTAGACTTGATTTCAGAAAATTGTACAAATGTTGCACCTTGCAAATACCTAGAAAATAAGTTTAGTAAATTATTTTATGTGGTTTGGTTGTTCTAGGTTACTGTTGGAACTGATGACATCTCTCCCACTGCTACATCATCTGCAGCTACTGGTAGTGCTGCTTGCATCCATCATCAATCTACTGCTACTACGTCATCTGCAACTATGGGTAACGGAACTGACCTGATCTAGGCCTATTATTGGTAGTTCTAAGTCATTACTGGCATTGGTGTCGCTACCAATAGCTGTTACAAAAGGGGAAAGTAGCATGGCAGTTCCATTATCCATAGCTGCAGATGACATAGTAGCAGTAGATGTAAGCAGCACTACCAGTAGCTGCAGATGATGTAGCAGCGGGAGGGATGTCATCAGTTCCAGCAGTAACCTGAAACAACCAAACCACATAATATAATTTACTAAAATTATTTTCTAAGTATTTGCAGGGGTCCATGTTACCAACCAATCCATTGTGAGAGGTGGCCCCTGATAGAAATGTCCTTCATATACAAATTAAGTTTTACAGGGCCTGGCAAGATCCATTTTGGGCTCTGAAAATGATACTATGATGAAGTTGAATTTTTAACCCTATGTTAAATCATTTATTTGAACTAACATAAGGCGGTGTAGGAACTTGGCTCTTTTGACAGTCCATTTCCTCATTATTGGCAGCATATTGTTTACATCCTTTTGGAATATTATATTTGAGACCCAAACGGTAGCGATGGGCAGCACACATCACCTTTCCATCTAGAATCGACGAATTAGATCAAAAATCCCTCTTCGTCTAGAAATCGGCCCCATTCGGTTCTCAATTCACTTATTGCTATGTAATGTGCTAAAGAATGTGCCTTGATGTCCTTATTACACTCTTTCAATCTATGAAGTCATTTTATTGCTCATATCCGGGATGTGTACCACATTCTATGGCCAATATTGAAGAAACAACACAATTTTCTGCAGTCTCGGGCCCGGTCATCGTGGACTGGATACCAATCCTCATCAAAGAGACTAGTTTTGCTCGAGCGGGTTTCAAGCTGCTACCAGCGAGCACGGGCGTATGATTTGGTGAAGAAATGGACAAGGATGGCTTACTTACAATGGCAGTATTTGGCCATTCCATAGAGAATGAGAAATTTACAATAGGGAAAATTCACCAACTTTGACTTAGTTTTTACATTGATTGAAGAGAGGTGACAGAGATTTTATTTTTTATATCGATAGAGGGTGTCGAGCTGTGCATAAAACCATTTCGATATTTTGACCTACCCCCGCATCATAGAAAATAGAGCTAATTTCGCAGGTGTATATTTTCTGTTTTACTCCCAGAGAATAAATGCGACTTTATGGTCTTCACACTGGGACACCCCCCACTAACCCCCACTAACATCACCAACCACCACCATTTCCATCCAAACCCTAGACTCGCTACCATAGGTGTCTGAAAATTGACCAAAAATGACCTGAAAAATGGCAACATTGGCCAAAAAATCACCCAGAGGCTGTTTCTCAATAACGGTGAAATTTTGAGATTTTCGGGAGATGGATAGAGAACAAGCTAAAAAGAAAGTGATTTTTCCTACAATCAAGGGCCATAAATCAGGAAATTACAATTCGATATCCGCAAATATCGAAAGGAACCGAGATCTTTGGGTTATAAACTTACATGTCAAGTTTCAACAAAATCGGATAAAAATTGTGACCTCTATAGGGTCCACAACCTTGATATACCATATTTTTACGCTATATGAGAACGAGGGGCGGCCATTTAGTCTGTCAGTTTTGGGCCGATTTTCACGAAATTCGAACTCAGCCGTCCTTAGCGTGTATTGATATAATAATACGTTTTTTTAAATCGGATAAACATTATGACCTCTATAGGGTCCACAAGCTAAAAACGCGATTTTTCGTACAATCAGGGGCCATAATTCAGGAAGTTACGGTCCGATATGCGCGAATATCGAAAGGAACCAAGATCTTTGGGTTATAAACTTACATTTCAAGTTTCAACAAAATCAGATAAAAATTATGACCTCTATAGTGTCCACAACCTTGATATACCATATTTTTACGCGACTTGAGTACGAGGGGCGGCCATTTTGTCTATCAGTTTTGGGCAGATTTTCACGAAATTCGAACTCAGCCGTCCTTAGGGTGTAACAGTGATATAATAATACGATTTTTTAAATCAGATAAAAATTATGACCTCTATAGGGACCACAAGCTAAAAACGCGATTTGTCGTACAATCAGGGGTCATAATTCAGGAAGTTACGGTCCGATATGCGCGAATATCGAAAGGAGCTGAGATCTTTGGGTTATAAACATACATTTCAAGTTTCAACAAAATCGGATAAAACAGACAAAATGGCAGCCCCTCGTTCTCAAATAGCGTAAAAATATGGTATATCAAGGTTGTGGACCCAATAGAGGTCACAATTTTTATCTTCACATCGACCCATTTTCCCCGGCAAAAATGACAGCCATCTTGGGAATATGCTTATTAATTTTGTGAACATGTGATCATTTTACAAGTTTGTAAATGTCAGAAATAGAATCTGCGACCCAGAAAACATATATACTGACACCAAACACTAATCTTAAACAAAATCTTCACATCGTCCCATTTTCCTACTAAAATGGCCGCCATCTTGAAAATATCTTCGTGAAGTGATGGGAAAAAAATTGAAATAATTATAGTCATGACCCCTGTGAATACTAATACAGTGCCAAATCACAGTTGATATGTCGATAACATTATAAATAGGGTGAAAATAAAAAGAATATTGTGGAATATTATCGAAAATGGCTACCCTCACATAATGGCCTCCCATACCACGAAGACCTACTCAAAAAAAAATGTCAACATTGGGGGTTTTTTGTCATTAAAAATCGAAACCTTAAAAATAAAGCTTATTCCACGATTGCTACCGACAAACCGGTCAAGAATTCGGTTCCATAATAAGATTCAACTGATCCCGATAGCTACTGTCAATATCGTTATGTATATAACATATAACAAGGTCACCGTTTCCTATCGGTAGTTGGTGTGCTTTAGAATTAGAGTTAAGTTAATTCAACATTTACGATCAACCACGGCCTTTTATTTTTGTGATAGAATAGGCTAAAGATATCAAATTTGGAATCTCTTTACCCTAGCCTATCACAAATATATTTCTGTTATGCACCAACTACCCTAATGAGCAATGCAGTGTGCAATGAGGAACACTGTGCATATACCGCGGCGTTTCCGCCTATTCGTCACCAACCTCTACCTGCCAATGGTTCTTTAAAGTGCATGTTAATACGGGGTCTCTGCTTTTCGTCTCATCCCAACAACTAGATGCTGTTCCTTGACAGCCTGTGCCCCCGTCCTGTAACACTGTCACGGAGAAGCCATGCTTGGAAATAAAAGAACCCGGGACCTTCTGGTCGTTGAGCATTACTCAGAGAGGTATCATTACAGATTCCAATCACATACCTTAATTGAATGGTTTTCATATTCATTTATATTAATTCCATTGATGTCACCAAATATACCCACATTTTCAAAAGCCTCTCCTGTAAAATATCAATTATTTTAAAATACTCTATACTACTTGCGTTTTCAAAAAGTAAAATGTTATTAAATATTACCCCATTTGAGTATAGATTTTTAGGATGTTTAATCAATAATTGAAACGTCTTTTACTGCAGCAAAAATAGCCGTTGGTGGCACAATTAACATGGGCCAATGGACACCACTTTGGGCTTTACGTTGTGTAAATAAACCCATCCACAATCTCACATTGGTAAAATGAAAGTGAAACTCTGGAAAACCGAATAGATCTAATCTATGTTTATATACATCATAACATCACTATACTACATAATTTCACAGGTATGATCGATAATATGGTTCACATTATTTATAGAAAATAATAAAATGTAATGTAAATTTCGAATATTGACTTCTCTGCGTTCCTATAACTAGATAAATTAGAAAATGCCCCCCCCCCCCACCCCAAATAAAAAAGGCATTTTTTTTTAGGGTTTCACACTGCGTAGCTTGTGTGAAACTCTATTGTTTTTGTTCGGATTATTATTCTTCTTATTATTCTTCTTATTATTATTTTTCCATTTGAGCATATCTCAGAAACTACTTCGGTTTTACAGGGAAAGTGGGTTTGACTTAAATTTTAAAGCTATTTCTAACGTTCTGCGACAATGCGAAATGTCCGAAATCACCGAAGTTGTCGTTTTTCGAAATTTTGCCGTAATGTTATCAATAATTGTCCGATTGTAATATTTGATACATTTTGACATAGCTGGAGACAAGGCACATAGCTACAATTCTTTAGATTTTTTATTTTCGAGAAATTTTCGGAGATATTAGGCGCCAAATTTTGAAAATTTAAATTTTTACGAAAAACTTTTTTATTAATGAATATTTTTATGTGGTATTTAATCTAGGGTTAAAGAGTCATCTGATTTGAACGAAAATGGCAACAATTTTTGTCACCGTATTTTTCCTTGGCCCCCATTGGCTAATTCAGTTTTTCAGTCCTGTATTAATTATTTATTGTTGGATTTGTATAAAACAAAGATCATATGTTCCGTGGTCCAAAATGTCATTTTTGTTTTGTTACCGGTACATTTTCCTTTCGGCAATGGAAGTGACGTAAATTTAGCAAAAACTGCAATTTTGACAGTTCGGTACCACTTTTTGAAAGCAAATATGACTGAAAGGGTGTGCCCTGTTAAGGCGCAGAAATCATCGCGCTCAGTTTTTTTAATTTTTATTTTCGTTTTCGGATCATTTCGATTTAAAAGTGAAAAAATGAGCTATTCACAACTTTCATAAACTAGTAGCAATAATCCATACGAAGAGAATGTATGTGAAAATTAGTTTGAAATATGAGCAATTGCCGAGAAATGGGCAATTTTGCATGAGCCACTTTTTACGCTAGTTTGCCTGTAAGAGAGTCAATTATTTTTCGATTTTCATAAAAGTGACACCATTTGATGTGTAATGTCAATTTTAACTAGGTCAAACAAATTTAATATTTTCAATGTCACCGGAAATGACGTAATTTGGGCATAAATTGTATTTATAGCCTTCAAAACCAGTAATTTATTCAAATGAGACGTATTTGTTATTTGTTTAAAATTTTGATATTTGATCCCAATAATAGAATGAACCCATACGATCATATAGATATCACAAAATGGTTTCTAACTTGTTCAGTTGCGGAGAAATAGATGATTTTGAATGGGTAACTTTTCAAGGTTTTTGGTCCATAAAAGTGTCAATTATTATTCGATTTTCATAAAATGTCCAGTGTGTGATACCTAATGCCATTTATGATTTCATAAAAGTAATTTAAAACTTTTACTGTCACCGGAAGTAACGTCATTTTGGCAAAAACGGTATTTTTAGCCTTCAAAACAGATATTTTATTTTCAAATGAGTCTGATTTGTATTGTTTTTAAAATTATGATATTTGATCCCAATCAACAAATCGATTGAACCCACACGATCATACAGATACCAAAAAAATGGTTTCTAACTTTTACGGTTGCAGAGAAATAGACGATTTTCTACAAGTCACTTTTCAAGGTTTTTGTTCTATAAAAGTGGAAATTATCATTCGATTTACTTACAATTTTCACCATGTGATGCCTTATGCCATTTCTGATTTCATAAAACTAATTGAACATTTTCATTATCACCGGAAGTACTGTACACTTACATGTAACAAATGTATAAAATGAATTGATATTGCTGGATTTGGTTGATTCTGCGTCCATTTTATTTGATGTGTGCAATGTTTATGTGGGAATCTGTTTAATGGTTTCATTGGTATCGGAAGTGACACATGTTTAAGGGTAATGTGGCACCGGTGAAACCCGTCATTACCGCATCGCAGTTCTAGTTTTTAATTCTTTTTTTTTTTGTGCAACGATAATCCATAATTCGCAACTATCTTAGTTGTTCTCGGGTAATAGCTTCCCGTAATGGGCAGATAAATAATTTCAAGTATGTTTATAGGAGTTTGGCTAGTTTTGTCGCCTGCCTGACCTCTCCTGTATAATCCAACATTAGCAACCACATAATATCCCATCTTCTTCTAGTTCGCATCTACCATGCTAGCAACGATATTCTATTTAAAATCAAGACATGTATTTTTCGTTAGATACTTTTGACTTCAGGGAACGAATGCACGTCGACGATTCGAAGTTCAGAAATTTATACCATAATAAATATATATATATATATATATCAATTATTACCTTTTGATTTGTCGTTTGTTGGCTGTTTGTTTTTAACATTCCGTACTTTAGGTTTGGTATTTGTTATTTTAGGTTTGACATCAGTTATTTTCGGTTTGGTATCCGTTTTGTTCGGTTTGCTATCATATGGTTTAGGTTTGACATCAGGTTTGGTAGACTCCGTTGTTTCATCTGAAATACAATGGCTATAGTTTTGGGATATGCACAGTATTTACGCCCGATTATTAAGGCCCGGGCCCAACGTCTAAAAATCGAAAAAATTAAAATAGTCACATAACCTATTAAATGCAGGTATTATGTCAATATAAATAGTGCCAGTTTCCGTCCGTGATCAAACGGTAGACTAGTATCATTACTGGAATTTCTTAGAAAGTAGCATCATGAGTTGTTAACCTTTTAAGCATAAGTAGGTGTCTAAAACAATGGTATGTTTTGCTAATGTTATGTGCAGTAATTAATTAACTGGCTAACAGTTACTCGCCTGTCCTGTGTTATTTTGTCGAGAACGTGGATGGTTACTTCAAAAATGCGATCAGACCTGGCCCCTTATAAATTCAGCACACCACTGTATGTACTATACGAAGGAGCATTGTCACTTAATGTTTTTGTCATGTCATCATGAATATATTTACTTTGGCCTAAACTTTTTCAAATAAAGGTACTATACATTTGGTATTCTCCATTTTGACAGCTATATACAGGTAAATATGGGAGCAGTGAAAATATATACCATATATAATCTGTCAAAATTGTGTTTGAGGGTATATTATATGATGCTGTGTGTACTGGGACTGTCAGTAATATTTACTGTATTTCTACATGGCAGTTGATTTTTACATACTTGATTTCATAAGATGTAAGTTTTACTGCCTGTACATATACCGTATTTTCACAGCTTTGTGTATTTATTTCTCCATAAAATTACAGATTTACTTCTAAAAAATGTTATGACATAGCTTCCGTCACCGATAATGTTAGTGAGGCGATTCCAATTTTCTGAAGCCATTTATGCGTTTATTCATACATATTTATGGTTTCTATCATCATTGACACTGTTAGTGTCCTATATCCATCAATTACAATTATTGCTGAATCTAAAAGCTCATCCTCTTACCGTTTTTAGTTTTATTAACAGTTGCATAAAGAGATTCTGGATTCGGTTTTATTTCTGTTGGTTTATTTTGTTTGTTTACTCGTGCATACGTTGCATTTTCATCTTTCTTAATTTCATCAGCACTGATATAGTTGACCACCTCATCTATTACTATGATTAAATAATAATAATAATAATAATAATTATTTATATTGTGCACATTCCGGTAGCATTGAGCCAAGATATCCGTGTGTTGTTCCGTTTTAAGATTTATGGGCCATACACAGGTGTTTGACATGAATTTTGTGAGTGATTGGTGGCCAGTACAGCTAGTTTAAGACAGGTGTAATATGACAGTTTCTATCTGATCTGCAGAAGATCCTTGTTGCAGTGTTTTGCACAATTTAAAGTAAGTTTGTTTATCGGGTTCTTCTACCTTGGTTACAGGGGCTCTAAAATCTCAAATCATTCTACTGGAAGTATATAACATGAACTATTGGGTAATGCACAGAATGTTCACCGATTGTTAGGTCCTTTATCCTGAAATAAGTCTTTAGGAGGTTGTTCAGGCATTAATATTTGGAACTGGCAGTACCAACTGCCAGCTGCACTAGTTGTTATTGATAGGGTATTAAAAGGTTTATGAACAAAAAAAAGAATATTTACTCATTCCACCTTGTTGTCTACTTGGAACATCTACCAGGGGCCTAAAATAAACATTTTAAATTATTAATTATATATCGAAATGAAATGAAATGGGGTTTAACGGCCTACTGTTCTGCTCCTGTTCAATCCCTACATTGGCCGGGAGAGTTCATCCAGATTTTCCGGCGTGGTTCCCTACCTTGTCAGTGATGCAGGACGGAGAGTCAGACAAGGGCAGCTGTCTAGTC
This sequence comes from Patella vulgata, assembly GCF_932274485.2. Lineage (NCBI taxonomy): Eukaryota > Metazoa > Mollusca > Gastropoda > Patellidae > Patella > Patella vulgata. The sequence goes on along the minus strand of NC_065886.2, from coordinate 9,300,529 downwards.
GTTCGGATGGCACGAAAAACCGAGGTCCCGTGTACACATTGTCCGTCTTCATTAGCCCAGTTCGGAGCAGAACAGTAGGACGTTAAACCCCATTTCATTTCATTTCATTTATCTATCTTGTAGCATATCATGTAATGTTCAATCTAATAAAACGTGTTTACCAGTTTGCAACCAATATTAGGCTGGGGTCATGATATTATTACAAAACATAATTACTTGATTGGCTCCTGCATTTACACAAACTACAACTTACCCCATAAAATAATCCTTCTGGGTGCAAAAAGTAGAAATAAACAATATTTATCGGGCATATATATTCAAGCATGCAATACATAATAATCTATGTATATAGATACCCGCTTATTGATGTTAACTACCAAATTATCAAACTATTGACATAGCAGAAAAACACACTGTCATCGTTTTAGAATCTTATTTGGTTATCGTTGACGACGTGGAAGCATTATTAGGTGGCTTGGTCATGACACTACAGTGTCAGAATTCAGCAACTTCTGAAGATACACGAGCTGTCTCTCAACTACAAGAAACTATATAGGTTATGTGCAATGTGTTTAATATATGGTGTTAGGATAAACAAAACTACTACTTACACGATGTGTCTGTTTTCTGTATCGTCATCTGTAACATAATCATATATAGACAGTGTACTATATAGCTACATACTAATTTATAAATTGCAGTCTGGACATCAACAAACGTAATGTGTAAATGTTAGTAGTTTTTGTATTCCTCCAGATCAACACCTTTGTTAATTGTTTCTGTAATGTGTTTCAATATGTTAATCATTGATTACAATATATCAGGTCCTTTCTTTTATTTCCAATTTGGTTGGTATGATAGTTCTTCGTGGGGGAATCGTATAGCTTAACATTCCATTTGAATTACATCTTGTTCGTCTACAATTAAATGATTTGTAACTTAATCTCTAATGTGCGATACCAGATGATTTGCATTATCCACATTTGGGAATTCAAAACGTATATACTGGATTTCATGATAAACTTACTTTGTTTTCTGCGTCTTTTGATAAGGACAACCACAACTACAACAACCAGAATGGCTGCCACAAATCCTCCAATAATTCCACCTATTAATCCCCAGTTAGATGGTGGGTCTACTGAAACATAAGGATTTATGTTAATATAAGGATTTGTGTTAATATAAGGATTTATGTTAATAAAGGATTTTAATAGTAAATGGACATTGTACGAGACTATTTAATTTTGGATAAAATACCTAGGTATTGTGAGTATTTGAAAAACTGTCCATTTTCCAGTAAACATTAAATGACCTACTTACTTATAGTTTACCCTGCCCATCTTTAAATTTTATTTTGTATCATGTACACCTACCTGTCTTTAACGTACTCTACCTACCTATCTTCAAAGTTTGTATTGTATGTAGTCTACCTTCCTATCTTTAAAGTGTGTATTGTATGTAGTCTACATACCTATTTTTAAAGTTTGTATTGTATCTAGTCTACCTACCTATCTTTAAAGTTTGTTTTGTGTGTATCTAGTCTACCTACCTACCTACCTTTCTTTTGTATCTAGTCTACCTATCTTTAAAGTTTGTATTGTATCTAGTCTACCTACCTATCTTTAAAGTTTGTTTTGTATCTAGTCTACTTACCTATCTGTAACGTCTGTATTGTAGAAGAACCATCGGGTGATATCAGATAAACAGGTTGACTATCGCCATATTTATTTCTAGCAATAACTCTAATATAATATGATGTATCAGCTTGTAGATTCTTTATACAATAATCGGGTTTAGATTCTGGTAGAGGTGTAGACCTAGTCCAGGTTTTATTATTTACTGAATGTTGAACAATAAATTCCTGTTGATCTCCACCATTAAATCCTGGTGTCCATGTAATACAGATACTGTCGTCACTTGGTGGTGATGAGTTGATGTTAGACGGTATACCAGGTTTAGCTGAAAGTGATTTTCCAGCAAGTGATTAATGTCATATTATAATACATGCGTAATGTATGTGTTTATATATTTTGAAATTGTTCAGTTTGTGTTAAAAGCATGAAGCTTGGCAAGCATATACGGTTTATATGCTGATCATTTTACAATGTGCGATCACTTGGGTCATCAATGCCAAAAGAAACATTTGAGGTTTAAATTATCTGAACGTCATTATAGAATATAAACGTTTAATCTAATCCATAAAGAGTAATATATAATATGGTTCATTTTCGTTTAGCATTTACAAAGAAATCATGATTTGAAAATATGTCAACATTCGAAATTCGAAATCTACTGTGGACAGGCTAGGGCCACCTTTAATATCTCCAAAATAGAGGTGGGGGGGGGGGTGAATTACACAATCTGGATCCATTTTAGTCTGGATTATTACGTCGTGGACAATACACCAAGAACAATTTAGACGATGTAAACTTGTTAAACAGAGGTAGCAAAATCCCAAATATCAGTGGAAAGTGATAAAATTCATCCTGTTACATCAGGAGGCATATGCAATGACAATATGGAGATGTCCAACTTTATATCATCTATTAATAAATTCAGATAAGTAAAATTAGAAAATATCTTGATTCAAACTCGGCAAAACTTCTGGTAAACTATTTAGTAACATCAAGCATCGACTATTGCGATTTATTCTATGGACTTCCAGCATCCTCTCGTCGGATCCTTCCGAAGATACAAAACACTTTCTCTAGAATGAGGAACATTCTCATATCGAATTCCAACTGTAAATATTTATTTTACGTCTACGCCAACATCAGTTTTCGTGCGAATGATTATACGTTGTCGCTTGCCGCGCACGCACTCTATTGATTGCATTGTTGTCTGCAAGGAATTCCTCAATGATGTTCAATAGCTTAAACGTAAAAATTGAATTACATCCCAGGTTGATATATTCGGTTCAGGGATTCCTCAATGATGTTCCATATCTTAAGCGTAAAAATTGAATTACATCTCAGGTTGATATATTCGGTTCATATCAACCGCTGATGACGTTGATGATGGAAATAATACAAAGAACACAGAAATAAACTTTTATTCTTTTGACAAGTATTTACCGTTTGTAGCATTCAGCACCGAAGTAGACGGCGTACTTATCTGCATAATTAGATGGTTATCCATGGCAAAGATATCTTTCTTTTCGTCCACATTTGGATTATTTCTCGACACACTCTAAGACTTGAAAGTATTTATAGCCCAAGAGTTCCTATGTAAAGTATTTTTGGGTACAGTCCACTTAACAGTCTTTCAAATCCTTCTCAGAACATACCGAAAAAAGACTGCCTTTTGATCCAAATTTTCTTCAGCTTTTGACTAGCAGCAGACCCTCGTCGGAATTTGCATTCACATCTATTCCACCGTCAATCTTTTGGCTAAAAATAATTGATTATTCGTCCGAAAACGTATTACTATCTATTTTGTTTTTGCTTTCAATTCAATTGCACTTATATCCACTCCAAAATGGCGACGGTATAAACAATGGATTGACGTGATTAATTCGGTAATTTTCGTTATTAGGCGGAAACTATCGAGCAATTATCCAATCATTGTTGACTTTTAATTGAAGGGTCGATTTAATTTAAGGGTTGGTTAATATTTCTATACTGACCTTGAGCTTTAACTTGATACGCTAGTTGTTTATAACCAATATTATGATTATATAATACTTACACTGAGCTACAACTTGATACTCTAGTTCTGTATAACCAATATTATTAGATACATTGACTGTATATGATGTATAGAAGATGTTGGATGTAATGTTGATGTTTAATGTTGATCTATAAGTGTTGATAGAGATACTGGTATCAATCTGTTTAAATACATCATCATTATAGATAGGTTCAACATCTCCAGTAGTTATATTATTATAATACCAGGTGAAGGTTGGTGGTGGATAGGATATAACATCAGCTACCAGTTGTACCATATCTGTTATATAACCACTAACTATAGATGTTGCTTTAACTCTAGTATCTTGTCTAGGTGAACCTGTATATAACAATATTAAAGATATAACATCAGCTACCAGTTGACTGCCCGGACGACTTAGCTGTTGTGGGTGTATATGTTTTGTTGCCTGGCAACCTATCTTTAAAATCCACAACAGGCCAATGGATATTGTAATATTAATTTTGGGGGAACGGGGTATGCTGCATTGGCTGGAACGCGTTTTACATCCATCACAGAATAAACTAACCATATACGGATGTGAAAAAAATAGCATGTGCGATGATGTGAGAATGGTATTTTAGTTAGAATAGACATCTAAAAGGAAAGATTAAAATTATCTTAAAAAATTACCAAAAAGAAATTTATCCCAGTTCGCTAGATTTTTTGTATTTGTTACTTATAGTATTTCGCAATCTACACTGAAAAATATTTATCGTTTTTAATCAATAGTCCGGTGGCTGAAGAGGGGTGGGGGTGGAATTTATAAGTCCAAGTTTTTCACCAGTTTTTTGCGTAGATTCCGAATCTGGGTGGTGATCAGGTGTTGGGGGCGGGGGGGGGGGGGCGTTTTCGAGATATGGGGGTTCCAATGTCTACAATTGGGGGAAAATGTGATGATGTTGACATAAATGGTGATCATGTTATATATAAATAAAACATAAATTTCTAGGACTGTCCATTTTTAAATAAGTGTTTATGATGCCCCCGGACAACTGTTTTGATTTGTGGCGAAATGGGATTGCAGGTGTGCGTGTGTGTAAGGGGGGGGGGGGGTAAAATTGGCGGGAAATGAGTTCACGTTGATTCAAATGATGGTTTTCTTAGAACGTGATGAAATAACTCTATAAATATGTGTATACGACCATTGTGTGTGGGGGGGCTGCTCATGGGGTGGGGGGGGGGCGTCGGGATGGGCGTTCATGGGGGGGGGCGGGGGCAACATGTGTTTTTGTAGACAGAAATCATTTGGTTCAATATTGACCTTAAAAGTGGTTTCTCGATAGCTTTTCGTTCAGTGCTATATTTGGTCATTCTAAATATTAAATTATCATAGTACTTTTCATCTGGAAATGTAAATCAAAAACACAGTTTATCAGAGACATGGTTAGATATTAGTTTATTCTTAGTCTTCATCAGAAGATTCAAAATCAAAAGTTCAAAATATGAGCGAGATAAATATCTTCTTGGTTGCTTACCAACAGCTGGCATATATCCTTTAGATTTGCTTCGAAAGCCAGTTCACATTGCAAATTTTTTTTTTTCACCCAGAAAATCTTTCTCCTAGCGTCATTAGCGTCATCTACTGATGTCAGTCGCCTTCCGCGATATTTTCTACCTTTGACCGTCTCATTATTGATCAAAATGTGTCATTTTGAATCATCGTTTGCGAGGAGAACGATTGGGATGTATATTTCGCCCGAGCAAGAACACAAAATACAATTTGTTTCAGCGCCTCCATCAATTTGCAATGCGAAGAGGAGTAGGTAAGCTAGTTTGGTGTCCTCGTGGTTTGTTGTCAGTTCTAGAAAATTCTCGACACTTTCAAAACTAATCTTGATATAAGTGTCGAGGAATATCTCGGCCTGCATGCTTTCAGTGGTAATGACTATGATCGAACAAGATGACCTTGCGATACAATACAAGGCCGGAATGAAGATTTACTACGTGGATGGGTATCTGAAGCATATCCAAAGGATATTATATGCGAGCTGTTGATCACCCATAAAGAAGGTATTTATCACGCTCATATTATGAACTTTGATTTTAAATCTTCTGATGAAGAATAGAATAAACTAACATCTAAACATGTCTCTTGTTTACTGTTGGGGTTTTTTTATTTACATTTCCAGATATCTTGAAAAGTACTCTTATAATCAATCTGATTAAAATACAGATCTATATTTCGTTTCGTTTTTTTATACTTTCGATGGCATACACTACATGAAGATTTGACCGGTTGTAGTGGGAGGTGGTGTCAGAGATCATACGAGCGGTTTTTACCCTATGACATCAGACATTGATTTATCAACCAGCGTTGACATTAACTCGCGGCTTATGTAACAACTCTTCCAAATGCTAGTGTAATGAAGACGAAATTTTGAACTATAAAAACGGAACGAAATAGGATCTGTGTTTTAATCAGATTGAATTATAATTTAATATTTTGAATGACGAAATTGGTACTGAACGAAAAAAAGCTAATGAAAAACTACTTTTCAGGTCAATTTTGAAGTGAACCAAGTGGTTTCTGTCCCCCAAAATACATTTTGCGCCTCCCCCCCCCCCATATAATGGGAATCTTATACACATATTTAAAGATGTGCAGCGAAATTAGAAATTTATGTTTTATTAATATATAACATGATAATCGTTTATGTCAACATAATCTCATTTTCCCCCAATTGTAGACATTGGATCCCCATATCTCGAAAACGCCCCCTCAAACGCCTGATCCCCACCCAGATTCGGAATCTAGAAAAACTTGGTCTCATAAATTCACAGCTCGGGTGGCACCCCCCCCCCCCCCACTTCAGCCACCGGACTACAACACGGTGTATCTTGTTTTTTCTAATACAGCGCACGCATATGTATGCTCTATATGAAAACCTACTTTTCCTCAAATGATCACCTGTGCCCGTGCTAAAACAACACATTACAAGTTGATCTGTAGCTTGAACACTCGAGTCAGAACAAAGGGTCAAATGTGTAAACATTGTTTAGGACTTAGAATTCTGTCTTATGGTTGGGATTGTTCGTACTTGGTTTTATTTTATTGTGTACATTATAATAACAACTTTGATCTGTTTGTGTCATATATACTCTTCAAAAATAGTAGGGGATATTCAGAAACAATACATAACTGCGGAAATGCACTGCTGTTTTTATTAGAGGTAAACAGTGTATGTTAATAACAGGCCAAGAGGCCATGCACATAAACAGCTCATATGGGCGGCTTATCTCACTCTCAAAGAGAGAGATACACTGTCAAAAGTGAAAATGGACGTTTTTGTTTTTTGTCTTAATAATGAGTAATTGCTTCACCAATCCTCAGACATTCAGCAATTCGTCGTGGCATGCTCCCAATCAAAAGCAAAAGTCCAATCACGATTTTGGGCAATCTGACCCACTCCTCTTGAAGTGCCACGGCCAATTCTTGCAGTGTTGTGGGTTGACGTTGACGTTGACGTCGACGAACACGTCTCCAGGCATGCTCTATAGGGGAAAGGTCAGGACTCCTGGCTGGCCAAGGCATATGGACAATATGGTGACGCTGGAGGTAGTCATTCACGACACGAGCGCGGTGGGCATGGGCATTATCATCTTGAAAGACGAAACGGCAACCTGTACGTTGAGAAAAAGGCAGAACTATCGGTGCCAGGATGTGGTCACGGAAGTACACACCAGTGACCCTTCCTTGAACAATATGCAAGTCCATTCTGCCAGTCACGGTGATTTCTCCCTACACCATAACAGACCCACGCTGGAATCTGTCATACTGTCTAACGTTAACGTTAGCATGACGCTGATTAAAATGCCTCCAAAAGCCAGCATGCCTATCAGTGAAATCCAGAGTAAAACTGGACTCATCTGAGAACATTACACGCGCCCATCGACGATTACCCCAATTTAACACTGCCTACACCAATGAAGCCTGTTTGTCGTGTGCTGGCGAGTTAATGGAGGCACATCACGCGGTCGTTGCGCATGCAAATGGGCTGCATGTAGCCGAGTTCTAATCGTGTGGGGTGTAACTGGCCCGTTATCCTCTATTTCGCAGGACCTGTGTACAAATGTATCGATCCTGGGCTTGTGTAGTGGCTCTAGGACGACCAGAACGAGGTCTATCATCAACATCATGTGTTTGTGACACATTAAGCATGTTGGCTACTGCTCGCTGTGTAGAACCCATTTGAAGCATGCCAATTGCACGTAGACGTTCATCATGTTGAAAACGTCTCATTGCACATTACCGTAACACACTAAAGCAAAGATACGCTAAACAGTAAATCTTATGCAATAACCGATAGGAAAGCAAACAGGGATAGCATAAACCAGCACGCGGCAGTTTTCATCAACCCTTCCTTGAAGTGTCAAATTTGACAATGAACCTCTCCCACGTGTATGGCGCTATTGCGTGTCGCATGTGCAGCTCAGTGGTTCTGTTGGGGCGATAAGTTCTTCATCTGTGAACAAACTCTCAAAGCATGTCAAGTGTCCAAGACTATTTATCATATCACAACCTGCATAGGTATTGGCATTTCAATATCCCCTACTTTTATTTGAAACGTATATTTTCAGGTATAAAAGTGTTTTGTTCAACGATATCAAATTTACAGTGATATGTATATACGTACAGTTAATAAATACTTTCAATGTTTTGCTGTATTGAACATTTGGTATTTCAGTATTGGTAGCGTGACAGGTATAGTTACCAGTATCCAGACATGTAGCTTGTTGTATAGTAAAGGTATCTATGTTGGTTTGTTTAGAGAATATGTTAGTTGTACCATTGTGCCAGGTAATCAAGGCTACAGGGTTACTGTTAGTAGAACACGTGATGTTGGTTGAATCGCCTTCATTTACGGTCAGTTTATCTCCAGTTGGTAATAAAGTTACTGGATCCAGATCTGTTAAAAAATATACAAGTTCATACAATATTATTTGTGATGAATCAAGTTTTCAGATTATAATTCATGACAATTGACAGTAAATATGTTAATAGGCAGTGGAAAAATCAGTTTATATTTTTCATGTGCATGGCAGTTGTGGGTATATTGACTACAGGAAAGTAGGTATCGAAATGAAATGGGGTTTAACGTCCTACTGTTCTGCTCCGACTGGGCTAATGAAGACGGGCATACGCCATACTGTATGCTATGAGAGAAATGCTTCCCGTGCAGCCGCACTATGGCCAACTCTTATATCCGATTCCAACTGCCAAGGGATCTTTTACGTGCACACCAATCTATACATGGGGACTTGATTATTCGTCCCATCCGAGCGACTAGACAGCTGTCCTTGTCAGGACCAACTCCCTGCACCACTGATAAGGGGAAACTACGCCGGAAAATCCCGATGAACTTTCTCGGCCAATGCAGGGATGGAACTTGCGAACCAGCGTCTTACCCACTTAGCCACTGTGGCTCCCTGTGATTCCTATAACTGGTTACAGGTATACTATACTAAGCAGCAAAAGAAACGTCAGGTTGGTATGTTACTCTGAATAGACGCATATGAAACCTGCCAAATGTTTTTATTGTATATTTGTTACAACATCTCCATATTTACCAGAGTAATAATGCTCCTTCCGAAACACAGAATTGGAACCATGAAATTTTCTCAAAAACGCAACCAGACTTCTGAGATGGTAATGTGTTCTCCATGATTTTCATGTTACGCATGCTGCACATGCTGTTCACACTACAACGTAAGCAGCATGCCGCGACTCAAAACAGCTCAGAGGATCCAGGCGCTTGGAATACTCGACGCTGGCGACATTGCCCAAGCCGTTGCCAATTAACTTCTAGGTCAATGTTCGGACCATCTACAGGCTTTGGCAACGCTTTCAGGCCACCAACTTATGATCGACCCCGAACTGGTAGACAAAGGGTTACCACAAGGCGACAAGACCGCCATGTTGTGCGACAGCACATGCAGAATCCCTTCACGCAGGCATCTGTAACAGCACGTCAGACAGTGGGAACACACGGAAGATCAATCAGTACCGATACAGTGCCGACGTCTTACCAGAGAGAACATCCATTGCCGTAGACCTTACCGTAGACCGATCCTCACCCCTCGCCATCGACGTGAACGTCTACAGTTTGCCCAACAACACAAGCAATGGCGACACAGGCAATGGAGAACTGCAGATGGCAGGACCAGAATATGGCGTCGACGTGTCCAGCGTTATTCTGACCAATGTGTCATGGAACGAGACTCATGGGGAGGTCCAAGCATAATGGTTTGGGATGGAATCGGGCTGAACCAGAGAGTGGGTCCTGTGGTGTTCCAAAATCTTGGTCCAGGAAGAGGTGGCGGCATCACAGCAGTGCGCTACATCGATAAAGCTCTCAAACCCCAGGTCATACCACATTTCGCACGTCATCGAAACAACGTTTTCCAGCATGACAACGCCCGTGCCCACACCGTCAGGGTTACTCGAGAAGTTTGGGGGTTTTTTTTTGCTGTTTAGTATATAACTATTACTTTACTATGTACTATTACTGTACTGTGTACTATCAGATATTGTTATAGAGCAGTAATAGCTTTACATCTAGTTATAGGTTTATTATAAGATACTGCTATATACTTACACAGTACAGTAACATCTATAGTTTTATTGTGAGATCTAGTTATAGAACTGCCATCAGTTTGTACTAGAGTAGTAGTAGCTTCACAGCTATATATACCACCCTGATTCCTGGTGATATTAGATATATCAAGTCGTCCATTAGAAGATACATCAACACTGCTACCATCTGGTTTATACCATTTAAAGGTAGTTGGTGGTGGATTTGATTCAACACTACAGATCAACTGAAGGTCATCATTCTCTGTTTTACTTACAGAATCAACTGATACATTTACTATAGGACCGACTAAAAAACAAAGTATATAGATATACATATCCAGAAATATTAGCACAACCGTAAAGCTGCACTACAATATAGATAGATAGATAGATAGATAGATAGATAGATAGTGTAGTGCAGCTTTAAATGCCTACATGTTTCGCCGTTAGGTTTTCAAGGTAATAATAGATAATGGCGTTACGTCATTATGTAGCGTCATTATATATATATAATAACGCTACGTCATTATGTAGCGTCATTATATATATATATATATATATATATATATATATATATATATATATAATGACGCTGTAGCGTCATTATATATATATATATATATATATATATATATATATATATATATATATATATATATATATATAATGACGCTACATAATGACGTAACGCCATTATCTATTATATATATATATATATATATATATATATATATATATATATAATGACGCTACATAATGACGTAACGCCATTATCTATATATATATATATAGAGAGAGAGAGAGAGAGAGAGAGAGAGATGGGTTTAACATCCACTCGACACAAACTAGGTCATTTCGGGACCAACATATGGTTAGTTTTATTTCATTAATTCGCATGCGCGTAGGGATCTTTAGCAGTGGGAGGAAACCGGAGGACCCGGAGAAAACCCACGAGGTTGGACAGGCGACCCTACCCCCTGTCACGTACAACCGGGGATTCGAAACCACGTGCTAACCATTCGGTCATTCAATCCCCCGTATATAAATATAACGGCCAGTCAGATGAGACAGTTAAGGATATTAAGTCAGATAATACAGTTACGATGAAAACAGTAACAAGGATCTAGGCAGGTGATGGGGTTGCAATAAACAAAGAACATGTCTGATATTTTAGGCATCGTCCTAGTTATACCAAAATTGATCACCAACCGATGACCATTTCAGTGGTACCAAAGCCACTATAGGAGGTTATTAATATAAATAGACGGTTACAAATACTTACATAAAACATCAAGTTGTACAGGTATAGATGATCTACCTGATCCAGCACTATTACTACCTGTACAGGTATAATTATTGCCTGTATCTGATCGCTCTACTGATTCTATTTTATACATAGATGAATTTTGACCTGTGATCTGTACATCATTCTTATTCCATTTATAAACATTAGATGGTACTGCTAAATCAGAATTATTGACTTGACAAGTCAACACGAGATGTTCCCCATCTATGACTTTATATGGACTAGTTGACGGTTCTATATGTACGACTGGTCGCACTGAAATATAAATATATATATGCATAGTAATTAGTATATCGTGAATGACTGGGTGATGGTTCTATATATATACAGAACTAGAATGTAAATATAGTCATAGTAATTATTATACTGTATAAAGACTGGATGATGGTTCTATATGTACAGAACTAGAGTATAAATATAGTCATGGTCTTTATTATACTGTATATAGATTGGGTGATGGTTCTATATGCACAGATGTGACAGAACTAAAATATAAATAAAGCCATAGTAATTATTATATATAAGTTGATGGTTCTATTTGTACTTCTCGATCTAGAATATAAATAATAGCCATATAGATTATATTTCCGCCAAGAAATCATTTTTAAGTTTCACCAAAACCTGAGTTAAAATCTGTTTAACAATTCTTAACCAAGACATAGACAATGGGGGTGAAAAGGTTTAGCAAAATAAACTCGCGTAACATATATTAGTAGGTCGTTTCAGGGGCGGATCGGCCGTGTTCTATCCTTAATCGTCAGATGTGGTTCAGGATGGTCACTCAAAGCACGAGATAATGATATAGACATTTTGTGATATCACAATTAATGCTTTGCATGTATGAAATTGAATCACAATGTCATAGTATTAATTTATAATAAAAATTGACGTCAAACGAGGTGTTGAATTTTTCTGTGTATGTATATTCGCCAAAATGACGATAAACACCATGCGAGAGGGGGGGTGGGGGGAGATACAATGTCACATGAACCTGGCAAACCCCCTCCTGCAAAGATTCCTGGATCCGCCCCTGCGTTTCGTATATACCCCACTATATATTTTTCACAATTGAAAATTAAAATTCTAAATCCCAAGTATATGACAAAAATATATTATAATGGCACCACTTTACTTTTAATTGCTATACATGGTATGGCATCCCCAATTACTCTTCTTTCTGACTTTCTGATTTCGTAAAAGGTTCCAACGAATACAATGCATACTGCTAAAGTTATTACTTGGCAAAATATCATTTATTATTATCAAATGCTACAAAACCTAGTTTAAAATAACCACTTGTTATATTAAAAGACGAATGTTAAAGATGGGTTCCCGCGTACAAACTGGGTGATTTAATGGTATATATGGACTAAAAACATATTCAAACTAATTAATTTGTCATAATTATGTTTTAAATCCCTCTCAAACATTGTAATTGCGAAGGAATGCCCTGCTATTAAAATTCGATCAAACCAGGTCATGTTTACGTCACTTCTTGGAAATCAGAGGAGAATTCATTGTATACATAAGACGATGTTGTCTTTAATCGCTTACTATTTATTACAAATATCGAATCCTAATTAAATTCTCGGATTATCCACTACCCGCGTCTTTTTCCGTCATTTTTATCTCAGAAAGTGTTGTACGTCTAACTCTTCAAAAAGTTTATCAACTTGTACATCAAGCGCTCAATGTTCGCGTGTGACCTTTGACATCACGCGTGCAGAAATTCTTAATCGTCGGGCTGTTGATTAGGGGAACCCTTACATTTTTGTCCTGTATACGCTCCATGAGTGTTTTTCGGGGAATCCAGTATTTTCCAAAATTACCATACTTTTATTGGAAATAACCACCCGATAAATACTTTTCTGGGAACCCATCTTTAAATAAATTGTTTCTAATAAAATGGCAAGCGGAAAACTAGATAGCTCTTTATATAGTCCAGTCAATTTACGATTTTACCCCCCCCCCCCCCCCCCCCAAATTGCAAGAACACGTTTTTATGAATTTTTGCATTTATGTAAGTGTACTTTATCATATCCCCAAAGTTTACCAAATTTTGCGCACCGGAAAGCGGTAAAATCCAAAATAGCCGACATTCGCCTAACCAATGTACAAGAACTGTTGGTTTAGGACCCTATAAATGTATTATGCACATATACGGTAATGGTTTTGGTGATCATGTTTTCATTTGACGATATAGCCAGTAATGTTAACTGGTCCCTTAAAACGGTAAAAATAGTAAAATCCAGGATGGCCGACAGTCGTCAAATCAAGGTACAAGAAAGTTCTAAACGTTTGGTTTAAGACGCTATAAGTGTAATATGAACATGTAAATTAATGATTTGGGGGGGTCATTCTGCCATTTGAAGATATATCTTGTGGTGTTCATCGATCTCTTTAAGCGGTAAATCACACACACACACACACACACACACACACATTCTCCGATCGATAACCCACATGTACGAATAGGCTTTACCCTGGACTGTTTCATCATAAAATAGCACCTTTGGTATGTGAAGTAATGTTTTTGGGGTCTAAGATTTTATAATGTATCAACAATGGTATTGATATCAACATACAAGAGGACACTTAAGTTTGGTACCTCAGATCACAGGAAAAAGTGTTGGTAAACTTAAAATTCATAATTGTTAAAAATTTAACTAGTTGTACAATATGATATATAAAAAAAAATCAATAAAAAACATTATAGAACAATAATATCTCATATTTTAAACTGCAGGCTTTACTGTGTGCCATACAAATTAAGTCATAAATGGAATGCGATTTGGCATGTAAACTTCCAAAAATTATTACACAGTGAGGTTCACATAAAGTGCAAAAGAAATGAAAAAGCCACATCCTTAATTCATAAGCCTGTTCAGCATAATTCAGCGTAATGTATTGAACTTTGGTATTACCCAGGCGCAGATGGCGGATGCCCCATGAGACCAAGTCTTTAGTAAGCGCCTCCGTGGGACAAAGCCTCCTCAAGTCCAGTCTCAAAAAATTATAAGGTCAGTTATTATGCGTCACTATGTCAATTTTGTTTTTTAACGACTGCGGCACTCGATTCCATACTATCTTTCCACTATCTGATATTCTTTAGCGCTGACGTCGCTCGATTCCATAATGTCATCATTCTTCCACTCCCCTATGGTCTTATACTATCTCATTACTATCAAATTTACGGTTATAGTGAAACCCCAATTATACCACTATAGTGATCATGAGCGGGTCTTGGGGTGACGACTGTACAAATGTTATGTCAACTCTCACAAACCAGGTGTCGCATTTCTTATCCTCTAGTTCACAAGCATTTGCTCCAATCATTGAACTCAAATTCCGGGGAATTGACTAAAACTTTCAGGCCAACTCCCAAATAATTAAAAGCTCTTATATATACTATACGTTGCTGTCTGATATTTTTTCGCGACTAGGGCGTTCAATTCTTTCATGGCATCATTCTTCTACTCCTCTGTGGTCTTCTACTACCTCATCACTATCATATTCACGGTTATATTGAACCGACCAGTTAGTATCACTAGTAAGTGAGTCGTGGGGCGACATCCTGTACTACTGCTCTGTCAATTCTCAGAAAACAGGCGGAATTGACAGGCAGATTCTGAGATTCTGTCCCATTGACTGCAATTTCTGATCCTCTCGTTTACAAGAATATCAATTCTCACAAAACAGGCGCAAAATGTGGTCAACTTTCGGGATTTTATAAAGTACGCCTAAATAAATGTAAAAATGCATAAAAACGTTTTCTTGCAATTTTATTTAATTTTTTTTTTTTTTTTTTTGGGGGGGGGGGGGGTAAAAACGTAAATTGACTGGACTGTAACAAGAGCTATCTAGTTTTCCGCTTGCAATTTTATTAAAAACACTTTATTTAACATTCGTCATAATACTGCCCCTAAGGTTCACAAAAAATCAATACTAAAATCAATAACAATCATAATATGACATAAATTCTATGTCAACTTGAGTAAAACTGGGCCCTGTTTCACAAACACTTAAACTAAAATCACTATAATAGATTTTATGCGTTCCACGAAGATCGATTGTAACTTAAAATGCATTTTTAATAGATTTTAGTTAAAACTGTTTGCGCTCGCACAGTGCACAATTCCGGCGAGGGCACTTAGGGTGTAAGCATACACGCTTCGGAACTGAAACTGTTGCCAGGTTAAACTAACCGTTACTATACCAATGAGGAGAGTTTCATACGTTGTATATTACGTGTTATTCGTTTTGAACCTGCATGTCGGTTACGTTACCTTGGCATTTGATTTACTCGCAGGCTACAATGGAAATAATGCGTATCGATAAACTAAATCGCTTGAATTTCGTAGTTTTATGGTATTTTGGATAACAAAAACTATTGAGAAATTGTCACAAACATGTGATATTTCTGACTCAAACGTTTAATCTAGACTAAAGTATTGTCGAATTTTAAAAGTATTTAATAATTTTTAAACTAATGCACGAAATAACCAATGTTCCGATGCCTAGATTTGAAATGTCAGTCCCATGGACACTTTCAATATTAAATTAAAATGATTTTTTCCCAATATAAAATATTCTTGGCTCATATATCATCATAATCCTAAAACCATAATAAATACTTTGCATATGGCCTATCTCTAGTATTATAGGACTGACGGGGTTTCGATTGTCCGGTTGTACGTGGGTTTTCCCCGGGTCCTCCGGTTTCCTCCCCCAACTAAAGACACATACGCGCAAGCGAATTAATCAAATATAATTGAAACATGTGTTAGTCCCGAAATGAACTAGTTTGTGTCTAGTGGACGTTAAACCCCATCTCCCCCTCTCCCCCTCTCTCTCTTTCTCTCATTTTAAACAATTGTAGGCCTACAAAGATTTTTTTATAGACATTAGACATGAAGTGGATTTAGATTTTTTTAAGGTTTTTTTTTTGGTCTATTAATTATTTGAAAATAGTATAATTTATACTTGAATAATATGGTAATATATAAAATAGTAAGAACGAGTTTTGTTTCCTGGGGTTTTGAGGGGTTTTTTGTTCTTGAGGTTTTAATTTGGGGCGTCATCTAATTGCTTATATTGCCTTACAATAAAATAAACGGGTGGGCCGCGGCTATATTTCCCATGCAATAAAAAGAAATTGAATGTAAAATAATTTTGGTGAATGATAATATATTTAATTTATATAACCCCGGCCATTGGCAATATTATCATTATTCCAAATATCTATATGTCGCAATAGATCTAACAACGTAGCTCTCTAACAACGGCTGTCCTAAGTTAAAATTGTCCCTGAAATAGTTTTGTGAAACGCCACTATTTTAAGTTAAGATACAATTTTAACTTACAATATTGTTTTAGTGGATTTTATCTAAAATGCTTAAAATCGTGTTGTGAAACGCATCTATTTTA
The DNA here is from genome assembly GCF_932274485.2 of Patella vulgata. NCBI lineage: Eukaryota > Metazoa > Mollusca > Gastropoda > Patellidae > Patella > Patella vulgata. Next base: position 9,283,532 of record NC_065886.2, on the reverse strand, counting down.
AGTTAGGGTGGAATTTTAGTTTAAGACGATTTTAATTAGATTTAAGTTTTTGTGAAACAGGGTCCTGCTTTCCGGCGACTATATATGAGCAATGCGATCTATGTTGTACCGGGACGCTCGATGTTATAGCCAGTATTCATTGTGGAGTGAGATTATGGATGCTACCCTTGATTTGGACCGCGTCCCCCGCTACCGGCCTTATCCTGAGGTTCGATGAATGTATAACAGTAATCTCAATGTAGCGAACTGAGATTGGCGCTTATTTTAGCAAAAGTTGCTCAGTTAATGAAAAAAAAAACTCACGTGTCTTAGAAATCATAAAGGCGGCATCACGCTTCATTCTATGAAGAACAAATTGGTAAATAATTTCTTGCATATCTTTTTCGTGTCTTGCTTTACGCACGTTCAGGACATCAGGTTTTTGTGGGTAGGGACTCCGAAACATGTAAATATCAAATATGCAATTAAGTGATGACGTAGATCAGAGTTATGAATAAACGTAAATTTGGGTTCGCGTCAACATGTTATGCGGTAGGGGATTCCATGAAAATGGTATAAGGAACACTTAACACCACTGGGCATATCTTCAAATGAAATAATGGCCCCGAAACATTAATTTAAAGACCCATTGCTAGTTTATGATAAAACGGTGCAGAGTTATGCCACTTTATAAATTTGGATTTAGGGCAGAAAGTTTCTGGGATAATGAAATTCCCGAAAATGGCCCAAGAGAGCACCGGACAGCTATGAAAACCATGGCACATAAAGGTTTGACCCCGACAGCCTAATGCATGGCGTCAAATTCACTTGTTTCTCTTAAGAAATTGACGAATTTGTGTTTGTCTGAAGTTGTACTTTTTAATATAAAATGGCTTAAAAACCCGAACTTTATCCTGAAAAATTGGAACTTTCCAGTACTCCAATTTGGGTAAACTTTTAGGATGTCATTCAGTACAACACCCAACGCTACCAAAAACCATCAAATAAACTTTTCTTGCAATGTTTTGGGGGTTGACCCCCTTTTTTTCATAGACTGACTGGACTATTATATTAAATGACGATTGTTGAATATATTGTTTTTATTAAAATTGCAAACGGAAAATTAAATATATCTCGGCTGTCATATCCACGACAATGAGAATTTGGATCACTAATTTTGATATCCCTGGCTAAAAAGGGCTAGAATACACAATATGAATTTCATAATAATAATTATAAGACCTTTAATTTTAACATACATCGAATGTTAACCGTGTGGTAAGATGGAGGCAATTCGTCAATTTAAGCTTTCATTCTTCGAATAACATGTATCTAGATATTAACACCGATCTATATTCATCAGTGCTGAATCCCGCGCCCTAACTTTGTTTTGGAAAGTACATGGACAGGCAATCTCTTTGTTGTTGGAAATGAAATACTAGCAATGCACATGTTTTAAGATATACAGAAAATAGTATCATAGGTGCAATGTCAAAAAATACATCTTGAACGGTTTATTAGATATGCACCTGAAATAATGTTGCAGTATCCTTTTAGACGGCATCTAATCGGATTTGTAACAGTGTCGTTTCAGTAACGTTGTGATCCTTGACTTAAATATATTATAATCTATAGTCATATTGCATTACAATATACCTTTCACGTTTTTATGTTGATTTTACCTTTTCAGATTTTATAGCATTTCCTACAAATCAGTTGTAAGTTAATTCACAAAATCTTTTTGACCTTGTCTTGCGATTTACAGAGAGAAAAAACACGTGGCAAAGTGAACAAAAACAAGTGCATTTTACATATAAACAGTTTGTGACATTCCTATTTCCGTTGAGACACTTTGATCAATTATTAGGAATTAACTCTGGAACACTGTGTTTTTATAACTATGTTGATATATGATTATGAAATACAGGAAACTACAACATCTATAATAGTGCATTATGAGTTATTGTAACATCTATTGTAACAAGCCTAGAACTCAGACCTAACGGCTGAAACATTACATTGTCTCTATCCCAGCCTCGAAACAGAGGCTGAGAGTACATCCTTCTAAGAACCCTGCTTGATATGAGAGTACGTCCGTCTATGAACCCTGCATGATTTTGGTAGCTCTTACGCCACGCAGTCTTCTGTGGAGGACATTGTGTCCGAAAAGCTTTCGGCTTACTCGTCATCCAATTCTAGGTTTCTTTTACGTGCACGTTAAAGTGTATACGGGGCCGCGGTTTTCGTCAAATCGGAACGACTAGACATCCACATCTTGCATTACTAACAAGAAAAAACTACGATGGACAATCCCTAGGAATTGTCTCAAGCAATGCCTGGACTGAAGAGTTTTTTCTGTCTGTGATTACTATTTCTAATTTTCTGCTACAGTTTTCACAAATTACATCAGATATGTTTTCAACGCAGTTTAAAGTTGTCAAGACAGACATTAAAAGTTCAAGGTTTGCAAATTCAGATATTGTTTCGTGTACAAATTGCATACTGTTGATGAAGAATATCACTTTAACGCCTCTTTCTTAATCACTTAGACAAGTAAATATTAAACTAATAACTTATACATAGTGCAGATAAAAATGATCGCGTTGATAAAAACAATGGCCGATTACAGTCATCAAACTGATCTTCAACTCTAAATTTGCATCTGCATGTATAGCTACGCAATCAGAGCAAATTTCAAGTTTGAAATAAGATCGTCACAAAAGCTGTGTTTACAAACAAGAGACAGACACAGGGACGGATTTTTCTATATCGATATAATATTTTTAAATACATACCGGAACAAGACGTGTTAAATTGATCAGTTGTTGTAGGTATATCACAGCCAGGATAAGAAGCCTCACATATTATTGTATAACCATCTAGACCACCCAGTACAGGTGATTTATTTGATATAGTTATAGTGTTAGTTTTAGAAACGTATCCAGGTGAACATCCTGTAATAACAGATTCCACTCCCCCTGACAAGTCTTGTAGTGTTCCACCCTGTAAAAATGTAGATTAAACAATTTCGTTATTTCAGGTGATACATAAACATAGATGTGCCCGGGTCAGTCAACTGATGGAGTTTAACAGAAGATCAATATTACAGAACATAATAGTGTTTTTGATCCAAGTGCATCTAATCTGCAAACAAATCTAGACATTGCATATATGCAAATTCATTATGACTGTACAAATAAAGCACGCACGTTTCAAAAATAACATTTCATCGCTACTAAGAATCATCGCTAAAATGTCCTGATTATATGCCACACCACAATATTTCAATCTGACAGACCCACGATCAGCAGCATAGACATCGAAGTGTACATGTAATTAATTCATTCTAAGCTGTAACCTATGAACGGGTATAACTACAAATATTAAATGCTCTGTTGAAACTCTGAGTGAGACCCGTGAAACATGGTGTATAGTTTCATTACACCAACACCTAAACCAACTTTGATAATGGGCATTTCCGCTCAGGTTAAGAAGAGGGATAAATAGTTCGATGCTTTATCAAAGGATATGCCCTAGTAATTCATATAGTCATTTATTTGTTTTAAGACAGAAGCGGGGACCATCTCATCCCACTGTTGGCTTTGGTTTGTGTTCAAATTCGCAGGGATTGTTTGTTTGGTCACAAACTTGAATTCTAAATCATATCCCCTGGCTCATTATTTACCTTCGAAATTATAAGTACTTGATGGATTGGTTTTTTTTTAAATTTACAGTCAATGTTTATTATATAAAAACTAACTAGAGTAATCTTTCAAATCATATTTGACTTACTAAACCTGCACATTGAAATAACCATAATGCTTATATCTCTATTCCTATAAGATAGTGATTTGTCATAAAGTAAGTCTGATCAATACATGGTTAACTTGGCCTAAATTCCAATGGGAAAAAATTCATAAACGTCGGAATTAATTGAGTAATGTAAATTGTTAAAGCTAAATAAGGCCGGCACTTCAAAACTGACTAACCATAGACAAGTTAACAATGAGAGTTACCTGCCCCGCCACCGACATGATTAAATTACAATTAGCTTCGCTTTTTGGCGCTTAAAGATACAGTTAGTTTCATATTGTCTAAGGAAGTTAAAACATAATTATTTCGATGTCTTTTGCTCAATAGGTTGTCAACTCACAATTATACGATCATAGGTTATCTTTCTCACACTTAAAAATCTTCACACCGGAAATAATAACAAAATTACCTCCCTTGTTTTCTTATTCCCCACCATAGAATAGCTATCTTCGAACGTTTGAATTTGAAGTTTAAAATGATAGTTTTGCCAGTTTCTCAACTGGCAATTGTGAATTATAGGATTAATACGATTATTCTTTAACAAGGTAGGACTGTTTATAGATACCATCTATTTTATGGCTTTATTTTAATACATTTTAAAAATATAACTTAAAAATATGAAATTGTAACTTTAAACTTAGTTTCCATATAATCGTTACTGCTAGCGTCAAATAGGTACATGGTGCAATAAATATGTTATGTTACCATATTAGATGTAAATTTCCATGTTAATTTTGGTTCTGGTTTACTGCATCCTATACTACACACCAGTTGTACACCAGTATCTGTTAACTGACACATAAACGGTTCTTCGTTTACGTTTATGTTTAACTTTCCTTTATCTGAAAAAAAGGCAATATTTATCTTATTGAATATATGTGTACTTAACGATGTTGACCCCTTGGATTTCATGCATGTCAAAACGAACTTATACATTTTATAGTAAAATGAATACGCCACAACATCATTTATGATTTGTAACTATGTGATCAGTAATCAGCATGAACATTCTCGGCCAACATGTCTTGTAAATGTAATGATTCTATATTGATGGGCGGACATCCCGTTTGGTTTATAATGGCATGCAATAACAGGTGTGTTTATGCCCCAGATATTATTAACAATTATATGCCATATCAGAATCAGCAACATAGACATCGAAGTATAATTAATTCATTCTAAGTTGTAACCTATGGAAGAGTATTACTGCCAATATTATATGCTCTACTAAAATACATTTTCCAGTGATTAAATATAAAACAGTAAATTGTACAAAGTACTAATACCGATAATGATAATGTCAGAATACGTCAAGTGACAAAGTCAAATGTAATAAGTTCTATGTAATAAGTTACATGTAATAAGTTATATGTAAGAAGTATTTTTTAAAAAGCAAATTGTACAAAGTCATACTGCCTAACATCATAATGTCAAAATACCTCAAATGACAAAGTCATATGTGTAAAATCGAATTTATTATGGAAACCATCACCGAGTACATTCGCGCTTTGTGAAATCCCATTTTCCTTGTACGATTTATACATATGATATTTCGCACATTGGTTTCTACACTGCACCTTTCTCGTCGCCGTAACTTTAATATGCAAATGCTGAAAAAGCCGTTAATGTTCTGTCAAGCACGTGCAATCTTACGCACGTGCTTGTGGTTGTTTTGTGGCAATTAAAGTTGTTTTAGGTAAATCTATGTACGATTTGCTACGGTTCAAAGGTTTGAAGTATCGGAAGTGACGCAGTGATAACAGTCGATTGTCAGAAACGAACAATTCATGATAAAAACAATAAAAGCGAGAGAAAGAGTCTTTTTATGGCTTCAAATGTTTTAAAACTATTATTTAGACATTCACATGACAAATCCATAATCAACTCTGTAGACTATTCGCGCCATACAATCGGTTAAAATTAAAAAGGAAATCAGGCGAGACTTCATTTATTATCATGGATACGGTATTTGACAACCATCTTTTTCCTGCCAAAACTTCAAACACTTGCAACTTCGCTCAGAATAAAATGGTTTGGCGGAAATTTTGAATGTCTACGTTGTTCATTATCAGTATCTATTTTTGAACTATTAGTTTTATAGCAAGAACTGCCAGTTCTGAATTTAAATCTTACACGATGCACCTTTATTGTGGCGGTATTGAATTATGGTATGAAATGTGTCATAAATAATCTTCAACTACAATATAATCACCAGTATACAATTCTTTGATTAGTTTGTCCGTCGGGGACGAAAATTATTGATTAGCACGGAGACGACCGTTTCTCAAGCGAGTAGGGTGCTGACTGGTTTGTTTAAGTGCACGGGACAGTCATCTCCAGCAATCACCTGTTTTATTGCCAAATCCCGAATACCGTGCTGGTTCGTTATTCGCCATGCCAGTTGGTGCACTCTAACAAACCAGTCAGCACCCTACTCGCTTGAGAAACGGTCGTCTCCCTGCTAATCGGTCACCCAACGCGGAAATAGTCGGATGCAAGATAGATCATTCTCTTTTAGTGGCGAATCCCGAATCCCGAATTACGTGCTGGCTCGTTATTCGGCAATAACGAATAACGAATAACGAGCCAGCACGTTATTCGGGATTCGGCAATAAAACAGGTGATTGCTGGAGATGACTACCCTGTGCACTATAACAAACCAGTCAGCACCCTACTCGCTTGAGAAACGGTCGTCTCCGTGCTAATCGGTCACCCAACGAGGAAATGGTCGGATGCAAGATAGATCGTTCTGTTTTAGTGGCGAATCCCGAATCCCGAATAACGTGCTGGCTCGTTATTCGTTATTCGTTATTGCCGAATACCGAATAACGTGCCAACTTCGCGTTGCCTTTTAAATTTGGTGAGAAGCATTGTGACCATAAGGGGACGAACACTATCGATATTCAGAGTTCCGCGAACTCCTGTTCCTAAAACCTTGTGAGCGCGATAGAGTCTACACTTTCTATCGTATTTTTATCAAATTTGGTGTGAAACATTATAGTCATGAAAGTCCTACAACTACCGTTCTTGAGTTATGCCGAAAATAACGAAGCATTTGGACAATGATTGGGCGAGTCCCATCGTTTTCCCTTGTTCTTGAACGAGGTGGGGTGTATTTCGCATTTAGCAGTGAATATTGTCTCACTGAGAGGGATGACATTGGTGCGGGTTATTTCGCTAGCTTTTTTTTTCTTCTGTAAATAAAATTCTAAAACATTTTTTGAAGTATTAATATCTGGATAAAAAGAAAATAGCTTCCTATTTGAAATTATAAAGGTCAGTCATCTTATACAGCGTTATTGTGATTACAATTCTCGGAGCCCCCTCCCTTCTCCCCATTGCCGAAAACCATGTGAACGCGATAAAAGCTACAACATTTAACAGATTCATTTCAATATTCTGGTGAATCATTGGCTTCACCAGATAGCGATCCCTGTCGACATCCGACGTTCCGCGACCTTTCGTTCCGACGTTGTGTCCCATTTTCATAAAATCTGGTGAAACAGTCATAGTTTTTAGTAGATTTTAATACATCCACATTTCATTGACTTATGTCATTCCGACAACAATTGGTTTGTGAACGACGTAGAGACTATAGTTTTTAACGGTTTCTTTTTAAATTTGGTGGGAAACATTGTGGTCAGATAGGGACGAACCCTGTCGCTATTAGGAGTTCCGCGACCTCGCGTGCCCGAGTTAAGCCCCCTTTTCCGACAAGCTTTTGAATGCGATATAGGCTAACTTTTTACCGGATTCGCTTCAAATTTGGTGTGAAACATTGATGTCATGAGAAGAGGAACGCTATCAGTATTCAATGTTCGGCTTCTTTCCGTTCCGTTCCGGAGTTCTACCGAAAATCTTGAGTAAAGCATTGGGACAATGAAAGGGTGAGCCCGATCGATTTTCCTTGGGGTTTTTTTTTCAAGAAGCAGGCGTCTATTGTATGACAACCGCTTATTAATCTATTTTACACGATTATATAGCAATAAAAAAACAGTTGACTATTCCCATTTTGATTGAAAGTAATACCCATTATTTGACAGTATTTTTTATTGATTCTGTGTCATCATGATTGTGTGAATAGGACAAGTATCAAAGTAGCCTGGAAAGTCGACGACAAATGGATATCTGTTAACGTGCAGCTATTTTGGATTGAAGTTGGCCAGCAATCTGTTCCTATGCTTCAAATTCATTATGTCTTTCAATTCTTAAATTTGAATCCTGTTTGAAACGGTTTCATCAATTAGCCACTGAATTTGGGGTCACAACTTGACATTTAGGAAGAAAGCTTGAGTAAGGACCTAAAATACGCCCACAAGTATAACGCAAAAACATCCAAAATTCCAGGACGAAAATGTTCAAGACTTTGTGATACAAGACCAAGAGGTAACGTTGCAAGTGAAAGGAGCTTCCGCTATGGTGAGAAAAACATTGTGTAGTCATCCAGCTTATGACATAATTAAGAGCATGAATGCAAATTAGAAGACAACACACACTCTCGCTTAATCATATGGAGCGGGATTTCCCCAATAATTCTTACTCCTAACCTAGTAATGCGTATGCTAGTATGCTTACTTCTATGCATGTAACTCTCTTACTAACACATGTTAAATTGGCTATTTATACATTTAAAAATGCTAATTTATATGAATTATTTTTTAAACACTGCAGTTAAAATTTGTATTTTGTTCTATTTCCATTATTACTTTTAATTTATTGTAGGCAGTTTAGCTTCGTTAACATTTTGACATTTTATAAATGGTTCGCGGTAAAAATGAAATGAAATGAAATGGGGTTTAACGTCCTACTGTTCTGCTCCTATACTGGGCTAATGAAGACGGGCATACGCCATACAGTGTGCTATGAGGGAAGTTTTGCCCGGGCAGCGGCACTATCGCCTACCCATATATCGAATTCCAACTGCCAATGGATCTTTTACGTGCATTCCAATGTTTACACGGGACCTCGGTTTTTCGTCTCATCCGAAGGACTAGACAGCTGTCCTTGTCAGGCCCTCCGTCCTGCATAGTTCGCGGTAAAGGCGCCCTAATTCTAAGCTCATTTTGTAACAGACGGCGCTGTTTACAATTGTATGGTGTCTCATTTGGGAACATGTAAAATTGACACCCGACAGGCATGACGACATTTTTCTGTCAAAAATAATACAAATATTTTACGTACAAAAACATACTGTTCTAGATATATTTTTTTTCAATAAATAAATAGGCTATTTTATCGTGCATTTTCACAAATAATGCACTATCGATTGTGTTGGCCTATTTGTTTTCTAAAAGAATAATATATAGTAAGAACTCATTACTTCATGCATGAAAGTGAATACATAAATATACACAAATAAAGTATTTATTATATCATTGAAGTAATATAAAGTATTATATCATTCCAAATCATCGGGAGCCGCGGTGTCTCGGTGAGTAAGTCACTGGCTCGGTAACCCGGAGGGCCCGGGTTCGCTCCTGGAGTTGGAAGAGAAAGTTCCCCAGGTTTTCCGGCGTGCTTTGTACCTGTCAGTGCCTGACAAGGAACAGTGTCTTAATGGGACAAAAACATGATGGCGTGCACCAAGAGTAGGTCATAGCCCCCCTGTCCGTACAAAATCCCCAGAAATTGCACACTTCGTGACGTATGCCCATCTTCATTAGCACAATCGGTGCATTACAGCAGGACGTTACACTTTATTTCATTTCCAAATCACCGGTTTTGTGTTAGGAGGCAGGAGGACATTTGGGGATTGGGAGAACGATTCACCGCCCTTATTGATCCCATTCTATAGTTTGGTGCTATGAGGGAAATTTTGCTCGGACTGCGGCACTACGGCCTACTCTTCTATCTAAGAGATCTTTTACGTACACGCCAATGTGTACACGGGACCTCGGTTTTTCGTCCCATCCAAACGACTAGACAGCTGTCTTTATTAGGCCCTCCGTCCTGCATCGCTGACAAGGGAGAACCATGCCGGAAAATTTCGATGAACTTTCTCGGCCAATGCAGGGATCGAACACCCGATCTCCAGGCTAGCGAACCAGCGTCTTACCTATTTAGCCATCGTGACCCCCCCCCCCATTAATGTTTCCATGGGGTAGTATAGACAAATATTATGCCTTCAAGAGTTTGCATCCACTCATATTTTCATATGCACGTATTATGCCACCACCCTTGTACGTGCGTGTGTCTTCAGATCACAATTTGTTATGCGACTTTGATGAAATTTAAACTATATGTTGATATCCCAAAGATCTTGGATGGGTTCGATTTTGTCACTTACCTCAAGATAACATTTTGGATTATAGCTCCTGATCGTACGAAAGTCACACACATAGCTTGTAGATCACAATTTTTATTCAATTTATTTTAAAACTAAAATTGTATGTTATATCCGAAAGAACTCGAATAGATTCAATTTTGGCATATATTGGACCGTAATTTCCTGAATTTGAGCCCTTGGTTGAACGAAAACATAGCTTGTGCTTCCCGAAGAGATCATGATTTTGATTAGCTATATGTTTAATAGACAACAATCACTGATGAATTCGATTTTGGAGGAAATTGGTCCGTAACTTCCCGTTAAAATTGCTCCGCCCCTTTACGCAAATACATGCAGTGGTAAAGCATGTAATACATATACCAAATTTTAGATGACACTAAACATATGCGTCGAAGGTCGACGGATCTGGTATGCGCATCTACATCGGACTGCAGCATCTTGGGTTTCTGGCCCAATTTTAGATGGAACTTAAAATATTTGTTAGGGATCGAATTATCCTGGATTGGTTTGAATTGTGACTATCGGAGTTACCCTCCTTTTCCGAAAACATTGTGAACGCGATACAGGCTATAGTTTATAACAGATTTTTTTTTATCGAATTAGGTTATGGCCCCTTAGCCGAAAACCCCTTCAATATTCAACCTTCTGTAAAATATAAAATATTGTTTATAAACCAAAACAAACACAATAAAAACCTAGAATATTTTACTTTTGCACGTAAAATCCTTTTTTTATTTTTAGAGAAAAAAATAGCCTAATTTTTCTTTCAAAGCAATAAAGGCTGTATATAGATTTTAACAGGTTTTTTTTATGGAATTAGGTTATGGCTCCTAAGGCGAAAACCCCTTCAATATTCAACCTTCTGTAAAATATAAAATATTGTTTATAAACCAAAACAAACACAATAAAAACTTAGAGAAAAAAATAGCCTAATTTTACTTTCAAAATTGTCGAGAAAGACTTACTTTTTTACCTATGATTGAAACCAGGGGCGTAAATGTGGGGGGGGGGGGGGTAACCTACTCCTTCCATCACCTGCAATGGTGTGGTAAAGTTGGTAAATTAATCCTGCTTAGTTCGGGGAAATAGATTTCTTGATTGAAAAGTTTATATAGTCCACAAATGACACATGATACAGTTAAAACAAAATACAACACAAAAGAGCGTAGTCGATGCTGGTTGATCTACATGTATCTCATATATCCATGACCATTAAACACCAATTCTGTTGGCATTACACATAACTATAACACAAAATATATTTATGTTTGGCAAGTTGGCCCCATTTGTGGAAAAGAGCCGGTGTTGACCTTCACTATTCTGTAACATGTGGTAATGATGCATGTATGTATTTTAGTTTTGTCCCAGCTATACCTACGAATAACCAACCAGGACAAAGAATCCCAGATCACCTGATAAACAACATTTTCAGAAAGAGACCACCTTCATAACTGAAAGACTCCAACAAGTTATCCTTTCAACTACCCAAAAATATTAAAACTAAACCCATATAAGAACTAAGACATTTCAAACACTAAAATAAAATAAACCATAATCCGGACAATATAATTCCCGACCCTTACAATAGAAAATCCACCACCAGAAACATCTTCACTAATTTATATTAGCTCACAACCAAATCTATAAACTCACTAATTAAAAACTTCAAATAACAAAGACATTGGCCAGGACATTCATTACCAACATCAATTGAGAGAGTCATAAAACACAACTCTGTTACAATAGTAAGAACTTACATGTATAGAAGTAAGCATATTAGCATACGCATTACTAGGTTAGGAGTTAGAATTATTGGGGAAATTCCGCTCAATATAATCAAATACCTTAATATTCTAGATGGCAGCTAATTTATTTCATAATGGGGAGTTCTAGGGTTTGTGTTTTCCCTACCACGGGTGCCCCACAGTTCCTTAGTCTGAAGTACCACTATAGCCACGCCAAAGGAAATATTATTAATTACACTTTCTCTAGGATTAACTGAATATTGTAGGTTCCAATAGTAATACGATAATTATATTTTAGAAGTAGGATTAGGATCAAATGAATATTGTAGGTAACATTAGTAGGGTGCCCCACCATAGATAAATATCTCCAAATATCTCGACAATTATACTACAATATTTATATATATATACCAATCCTTAAATCTGTTTGGCACATTTATAGTCACTAAATAAACGGCCATGTTTAGGGTGACCCATGCAACAATAATTATCCGCTAAGAAATTCGGTCTTACCTGGAGAGTTGTTGACTGTCCAACGACGAATTTCTGAATGATGACAAAACACCGCCGGGTCCGCTGGGAGCACGTGCGAGTAATTCATCGCAGCAAATATCCACTATATATGGCCATGCACGTGGTATTGTCACAACATCAGATGGTAGATAAAGACAAGTTAACATTTATTTCATCACGCGTTTGTCTTGAGAAATTATTTGATCGCAAACTACGTTCAAAATTCTAAAAATTATTGTCGTTTTTATTTTTCAATTCGCTATTTATCTACAGAGTGTTGTCATTTAGTTTCGGCGATTTCACATCTCCGTAGAACTTGTTTTAGACGGGATAAGAAAAAAAGCCGTAGTTATCTTTTAATTTTTTAAAGGTTCCTAAAATCTTCGTGGAATCGCTAAGACGACTGGTGTCAAGTTAGAAAATAAACAAATTGTTTCGTATCTTAAATTTGCTACCGGGAATTAATCGAAACGCACAATAGTCTCGGTTGACTATATTTACTGTTCGAGACTATTGGCTTTTAGGGTTAAAGGGAAACAAATCTTTTTAATTTGTTTAGGAATTGACCGACTGACTTGTTTTAATTTGTTGTCAACCCATTCAATTAGCAAGCATGACGTCCAACGATGAATTACTATCCAGCATTGGTTTGGGCGATGACTAAGATCTCAGTACAATAACTAATCTTCACTTCGCAAGAATTACAAATAGGCTAGTACTAGGCATTATTAATAAATTTCCGACCAATACGGAGCACCGGTCTATAATTACTGCTTTACATGACGACTGCGTGACGTTTGATAACAAAGGTATTCAAAGTAGGCTGGCCAGACTGAAGACAAAGACTAGAAAGCTGGGTAAAAATAAAAATAATTCTAATAACGCTTTAAAATTATATGACGATTATCTCGACAGTCCTTTTTTCCCCGGGGACAAGACACCATCGGCAGATACCAGCACGGTACATTTAATAAATAGAGAGACACAGACATCTGTCGATGCTGCGACTTTGACCAAATTAAATAGGAAAAATAAGAATTTATTAAGAAGGGTCAATACGTACAAAAAAAAAATTCCGTTTAAAAAATCGACTAAGGAAGACCTCAAAAGAATTGATTCGCGCGAAGGCTAATAATAATAAAGTTTTGGCAAATAAAAAAACTGGTTGTAAGTCCCAACCTCGTGGCGAAGAAGTAATTTTGTATGTCAAAAATCAAAGATACACTCCAGAATGCCATAATTTGGTCATGCAACTAAAAAACCTCAACATTTCCGAAAAGAACGTCAACGCGGTTATAACCGCATGTTTGGCTGTCGCGGGACTGAAATCTAATCATGCCCCCAAAAGAACTATAGTTTAAAGAATATCATGTGAGCGCTTGGTGTATCTTTAAAGCATGTTTCGGAAACCTTAAAGTCAGCAAAAAACACCACTTTATATAGGGACGACACTACAAAATTTGGCTCCTAATTCGGTACATATGCACTAACCGCTGACTCGACTCACACGCCAATTATTATTGGTCTTCGGAATATGGCTGATAAATCTGCGCAAACTACTCTTGCAACTTTAAATGAAATTTTGGCAGATCTTGATGATATAGCTGGGCCCATTAGTAAATCCGTAATTTTCGAAATTAGAAATACGATGTCAGACAGAGCCAGCACCGAAAAGCTTTTTAACAATGTATTTACACAGTACAGATGCAATATTTGTTCTAAATTAGTAGAAAACTGGTCTGATTTATCAGATTCAGAGCGAAATATTCACCTAAATATAAATCATTTCTTTTGCGGTCTTCATCTATTAACTGGTTTGGCCGATAAAAGTGCGTCTGAATTGAAGAAATTTGAGGAAATGTATTTTAAAATGTATTCGGCCCAAACGTTTAAAACCGCTTCTTCATTTTTGCCAAACGAACCTGGGTGTGTTCGATTGGTTCGGACCATCTGTAAAGCCTTTACAAAGGGTGGGGACGAAAAGTCGGGTTGTTATTTGCCTTTTAAGTTGTATCTTAAGTCCCTTGGGATTTCAAAATTACCGCTAACGCCATTTTATGATAACCGGTTTAATATTATTTTCCACATTGTCGCAATTGTAAATTATATGGCCAAGCATATAACAAATTTTCTTGGTGATTTTGGAACAGAAAATAGATTGACCCAAAGCATATTTTTGGATATTAAAATTCCGTTATTTCATATTGAGTGCCAGGCTTTGGGCTTGATAGATAAATTAATTACAGCTCCACTGTGGCGCATACTAGAAAGCGGCATTAATGCACTTGACATGAAAACTATTTATCAGGAATTACATGATTTTTTGGAAAACCCTAATATTGAAAACTTTGTTGAAGGTAAATCACATCCATTTGAATCTCTAATTAAAATTGAAAATGATTCGGTCCTTGCTAACCTGACGAAATTTGATTCTGATTTAACTTTTAATTCAACCCTGATCCATATTTTGGAAGTCCTCTTTGCTGAGTTTAGAAAGTACATTGCAAAAATTTTACTTGAGTATCGAGATGACTTTAATCCTTCGTGTTCGAGTTATGCCATGCCTCACAACAAATTACCGGAAACCGTGTTCAGTCATCTCGATAGATTAATCGCGCCCTCGTCTAATATTTTTGGAAACGAAGCGTCCATTTTATGTAAAATGAATAAATCTGATGAATGGCTAAAAAAATCTTTCACCTGATAAACGTAATTTGGTCTTAATGGATGCTCAAACGATAACTAAAAATCAACTTTTTAAATTTAGGCAAAGACGGGAAGAAATCGAAAAGAAAAGCTAGCGGTTCTTTTGGCAAAAAAGAATGAATTAGTACAAAAGGGGAAACGTGAGATTAGGAAAAAAGAGCGCCTAACAACAGAAATTATCGGGGTGGGTCTTTGGAAAAGTAAAGAGGGTATGGAAAATGGGCTTTTACAACTTACAGATAGGCAAATAAAAGAGGCACTGAAGGCACAGCTCCGGTTTCGTAGGTATGTTTTAAATCAGCAAGTTTCCAATAAGTCTATATTTTATTTTTCTGTCGCCGGTAAGGAACACTCGATTTCAGTTTTAAAAGAAAATTTACAAAAATTAATTGACCTGGCTGATCCTACCTAACCGGAAGAAACTTTCAATGCCCCTTTTTAGCGGTTATAAAAAAATACAATTTCTTCATTCTTCGTTTCTAAAACCATTTTATTTGTCAATCCAGACGTCCCAGCAGACCGACATTCCGACACTTCTCACAGTATTTTAACAATTCATTATTTAATAACTGTTTTCTTTAAACCAATCGGTTGATTTTCAGATAGCAATTTATGTTACAAAATACGCCTACTACTGTACATCTGCTTTGATATCGTGCTTGAAAAGTTGCCCTTGAGATACTCTAAGTAAAACTTAACTTTTTATTTTGTCCCAAGGGGAACAATTTGGAATATATGTTTATTACAGATTAGTTCTAAATTACATATCTGTGTTTGGTAAATAATGACTATGTATTATTTATTATAAATTGATTTGTGAAATGTCGTAACAGATCGTGTTTTTGGATAAGATTTGAGTTACGCTTTGTTTGATAAAGTGAGTACACCTGATCTAACATACAGGCATGTTGATTCAGAGGGCGTTGGTCACGATGAGATGTGTTTTTGTTAATGTTATCGATCGCTTTCAGTCCCTATAAAGTTATAGGAAATACATATTAAAATAATCAGCATATTTATTCTTGTGTAAAAGCTATCATACAAGAAGGAACGTCCTCCCGAATTTGAATTTGTTCTTAATTATGTATCTTCTAGTTTGTATTCACTTATTCAAACCCAACTACAAAATGTCAATGTACATCTCAAATCTGTACATAACTTGATCAGCTATTGCATATTTTTCATTTAGATTGATTAAAATAGTCTGTCATTATTTATTTAATACTCTAATTACTCCATGAAACTTTTCGTCAATATACATACTTTCCGAACATTATTTCTTAAATGGGATATCAAATATTAATTTACAAAGGCACATTCACATATAAATACCAATATAAACAGACCTATGTTTCTATGGGTATACAGAAAATATAAATAGATTGGTCTAATATATCTACAAAAACTTAAATTTAAATTGGACTGCACACATCAAAATTAAGCACACGGGAATGGCCGATCCAAAACTGAGCTGCGTTGCGCATGCTCGAAAATCTTAAATTCAATCGAAGCATGGGGCCAATTTCATCAGATAGCAAATTACGAATTAAACGAATAGTCCCGAATGGTAGTGATGGTTCATTCTTATCGGAAAATAAATCAATAATTTGAAATAACCAAGAGAACATAACTCCGTCAACATTGAAAACCCAAAATAAATATGTCCGCGGATGGTGCACAAAAGCAGTGTATTTTACAATGCAGTCGAATGGATATATCTTGTGAAATATAGCACGCAGGTACAGTTTCTTGGCAGTTTATAATAAAGGATCATCTAGGGTTGTTATTTATATAAATATAGTGCCATAACTGTAAATAGTTTTCGAGATTTTTTTCGGCTCGGGTCACCCTACCATGTTGTACTTATTAAGCTATCACCATTTAATCATCCATAGATAATACACTGAAAGATGGTTCCGAGTGTCGGCCATAACATTGAGTAAAAAATAGGTTACGTGCTCGTGTTTTGAAAGTAGTCTCGCTTAACCGGTCTACCGACTATTCTACGTTTGATTAGCAGGCCGGGATAATCAAGACTACTTTTTTACGAAGCATAACAGAAAGCTAGAACAATAAATTGAATTTAGAAACACGCACTTTGGGCAACTCAACAATTGTGTTAAGAACCATGTAAAAGTAAAATGAAACTACTGCTAGTATCATGATCTTGCCTAATGCAAGTATTTCAGAGATATTATTTGTACTAAACCAAAAGATGCAGCTTCTAATGGTTCAGTTAATGATAAAGCAATTTAAAAAATAAAACGAACGTAATTTCTAAAGCTGCAGTAATAACTAATAAGCTAAATATTACTGCTATTCAAAATCGTCAACAATAAATATTTTACAGCTGTAATAGTTGATAGATGTGTAGAGAATTGCACGTGCGATGGCTGTTTATAGTATCATATACTCTAGCCTCTGAGTGTTATCATAGTGCGTAGTGTATGCGAGAAATCACTTCAAGATAAGCCACTGAAGCGTGTACATTTGCCGTGTTGAGATCAACTTTCTGCACGGTGTACGGGTCACCCTAACATTAGTATTACGATAATTGTATTTTAGAAGTAGCATTGGGAGCAACTGAATATTTTAGGTAGCATAAGAAATAGGATAATTGTATTTTAGAAATAAGATTGAGATCAACCTTATATAGGTAATAAGGTTATTAAATAGAAGGTTATTAAAAGCGTGACCAGATTAGATTTGTGCAACATTTCTCATCTCAACCATCAACAGATATAAACAATTTACCTTGAATTACAATAGTTCTATTATCTGCTATGCTTATCGAATAATAGACTTCTCCATCAACTGGGTTGTTGACTTCTAGGACAAACTTTCGTCCACCATTTTCACATAAAAAATTGAATTTAGGGTTACTTAAAGTTGATACGCAATTATCATTAACATAAGACAAAGCAGTGAGAAAACCAGTGTCTTTTCTTTTCCATGTAAATGAATTTCTTGGTTCAGGATATTCATATACCAGTGATATTGTTCTATTAATTGGTCCACAAACCATCACAGATTGACTAAGATGATTAACAGCCACTGTAATAATTAAACAGTATATTAATAATTGTTGTCCATTTAAACCCAACTATTCAAGATCGATAACTGTAGCCTTTTATTTATGTAGTGTACACCAGCTAACAAAACATACCTACCAGTTGTTTGAATCACATAGATTGGTTAAAGAGAAGAATTCGTAATTTATAAATGATAGTTAGGCCAAAAGGGAAAATATTGATATTTGAGACCCTTCCGTCCACCGAACAAACATATACATACATGTATAACAAATTTCAAAGAAACCAATTGAAACATTATGTCTAGGATTTGTTGTGGTTTTTGTGTGTGAGGGCCCACATAACAATATGATGTTAATTTTACGTTACATTTACGTAAAAATGGTCAGTCAGTTTACCATCATTTTGCTCATCTTTTGTAACGATAATTTTACGTCAGGAAATGACGTTAATCTAACGCAAACTTTACGTCATTTTTACGTTATATACTATTCAAAAAAAGTAGGGGATATTTGATTTTGGGTGCATAATACTAAAATATGCAAATGACTACGAAAAAAGTCACTATAGAACTTAACAGAAGAAACATTTCCAGTTACATGTGACGCCCAAACGCACCAATAGCTACCGCATGGAATGCAGGTGATGCTTGGGATCATCATGGGGGTCCAACCCAAGATTTGCACGACTCTGACTTTGAATGTTACAGTCATTGTGGCATTGAATTCCAGGGTGGAAACATCAGTTTAATTGTTTTAGTGACCAGAAAACAAATTTTGATATGCGTCGGCTTACCCAAAATGAAAGGTTACGTGCCCTTGGCATGCTACAGATCGGCACAACACAGGCGGTTGTGGCGCGGACGATGAATGTTTCTCAGTCTGTCATAAGCAGGCTATGGTCCAGATACCGTGATACACAATCTGTACAGGACAGACCACGCTCAGGTCGACCAAGGGCGACAACTCAAGCCCAGGATCGATTTATCCGTACCTTGGCCTTGAGAAATCGTGTCATCACAGCAAATCAGATCAGCGCTCGTCTTCAAACAGACACTGGTGTGAGAGTGAGTGGCCAGACGATTCGGAATCGACTGCATAGGGGTCACCTTTGCGCCCGACGTCCTCGCGTGATCCCTTGTTTGAGAGATCATCACATTCAGGCAAGACGTCGTTGGTGTAGGGATCGTCAACACTGGGATAATCGACGCTGGAGCAATGTGATGTTTTCAGATGAGTCAAGGTTCACTGTTGATTTTTTGGACAGACGTAGGAGGGCGTGGCGTCGTCGAAACGAGCGCTTCCAAGACGTTAACGTCATCAGACATGATCGATTTGGGGGTGGTTCTGTTATGGTGTGGGGAGGCATCACTGTTGCTGGAAGAACGGCTTTACATGTTGTTGCAGGGCGTGTTACAGGCCAGTACTACCGGGACAACATCTTGGCAGTCCATGTTGTGCCGTTCGCACGACGTCATGGCCGCCGTTTCATCTTCCAGGATGACAACGCAAGATGTCACAGGGCCAGGATCGTTACAGGTTACCTCCAACAACAGAACATCACCACATTACCTTGGCCAGCACTGAGTCCCGACCTCTCCCCCATCGAGCATGTCTGGGACATGCTTGGACAGAGGTTACGTCAACGTCAACAACGTCCTGCCAATGTCCAAGAACTTGCTGCTGCGTTGCAACAGGAATGGGACAATCTGGACCAAAATGACCTTAGACGTCTCATTAGGAGTATGCCACGTCGGATCAATGCTTGTTTGGCAAACAGAGGAGGATTTACCCGTTACTGACTTGGTTGTGATGCTGTGGTAACTTTGCTGTTTGACCCCGGGTATCATTTTACCCTTATAATGGTCAGTCTGTGCCTTACTTAGTCTAACGATCATTTGGAATAAATCGATGAATGTGAACTTCATTTCATTTTGTCATTTGTTTCTTCGTCAGTTTCATTAGGTGACTTTAATAACACTTAAAAATCAAATATCCCCTACTTTTTTTGAATAGTATATTTACGTCATTTTCTGACGTAAATCTAACGTAAACTTTACGTCATTTTCTGACGTAAATCTAACGTAAAATTTGCGTAAAGTTTACGTCATTTTCGTTAGATTTACGTCAGAAAATGGCGTAAACTTTACGTTAGATTTACGTCAGAAAATGATGTAAATATAACATAAAAATGACGTAAACTTTACGCTAGATTAACGTCATTTCCTGACGTTAAATTGTCGTTAAAAGGATGAGCAAAATGATGGATATCTAACCGACCATTATAACGTAAATCTAACATTAAATTAACATCATTTACGGATGCAATTCTAATGTCAAATTTTGATGAGCATTAAAACCTTCAAAATTATTCATTATTTGCCGCAGGAAATGGGAAGTACATTCAACCAATAATCAAATTTTCCTGACCCGTGGGTGAGGCTAAAAGTTGAGTGGTCCAACGTGTGCGCTTCAGATCATAAGGTCTGTCATTGAGTCGAGTGGTTTCTTTCCACACCCAACTTGAACATGGGTTTTCTCTGGGTCCTCCTACTACTAAAGATTCCTGGTGCGGATGAATTATTCAACTTGAATTGAATCACTTAGTCCCAAAGGACAGTTTATGTCTATTGGATGTTTTACCCCATTGCTCTCTATCTACCCATAACCAGTCAGAATTCTAAATGTATTGCACAGAAAAGTTAAAAATCTAGCAGAATTATATGACAAAATATACTACAAGTATGTATACATATACTTTATTTAAAAGACAAAAATATAATGTTATAAAATACAAAATACACATTTAAATATTAACAGTTTTTATCCACAGCTGTTTGAGAAATGAAGACGGGCATATGCCACACAGTGTGCAGAGCTATGGCGTACTCTTATATAAAATTCCAACTGCCAAGGGATCTTTCACACACACACACTTGAGTTTACACTGTACCTTGGTTTTTTTTTTTGTCCCTTCCGTATGACTAGTCAGCCATCCATGTCAGGTCCTCTCTCCGGCATCACTGACAAGGGAAAATGTTCAAGAAAAAGGTCTACATTAGCGCTATGAAAGTGTTGATATGCATATAAGAAAGAAAAAACTGGGATATTGACCAAATTGGGCCAAAACCTATAGCCTCTATCTTATTTGCTCAAGGTATTGATGGAATAGGAGTTAACTTTGGAATGAGTGAAATGAAATGGGGTTTAATGTCCTATTCCGACAGGGCTAATGACATGGAAATATGCTATACAGTGTCCTATTATGGAATTTTATCCAGACAGCGGCGCTAAAGCCTACTCTTATATCGAATTCAAACTGCCAAGGGATCTTTCACGTGCGAACCAATGTGTGCACAGGACCTCGGTCATTCGTACCATCCAAACGACTAGACAGCTGTTCCTCCTTGTCAGGCCCTCTGTCCTGCACCTCTGACAAGGGGAGGAAACCAAGTCTGGAAATCACGAAGAACTTTCTCGGCCGACACTGGAATGGAATGTTGTGGAATACTGAATATTGATAGGTTTCGTCCTCTCATGATTCCAGTGTGTAACACAAATTTGAAAAAGATCAATTAAGAATAAACACAGCATCTATTGCATTTGAAAAAAGGAGAATTAACCAAGGAAGGCAAAGTCCTCAAAAGCTGTATATTGATAATGCTTGTCCTCTCACAATCGGAATGATTCACATTTCACACCCAGTGTACGGACAAACAGGGCCAAAATTGATATGTGGGTGTATAAACAAAGATATATACTACACCAATATTACATGTGTTGCAGAATTGGTTTAACACATTTCAAATATAATTGTAACACGGATATTTGCAATGGTTGATCCATGACAAAAGATTTGAAATATTTTGAAGAGACGCAAAAGGTTACGCCATACAGTGTGCTATGAGGGAAACTTTGCCCGGGCAGCAGCGCTATGGCCTACTCTTGTATCGAATTCCAACTGCCAGGGGATCTTTTATGTGCATGCCAATGTGTACACTGGACCTTGTTTTTTTTGTCCCATCCAAACGACTAGACAGCTGTCCTCGTCAGGCCCTCCGTCCTGCATCACTGACAATGAGAAACCACACCGGAAAATCAGGATGAACTTTCTCGGCCAATGCAGGGATCGAACACCCAACCTCAAGGCTAGCGAGTCAGCGTCTTACCCACTTAGCCACATGATCCCCCTTGGCCTATGTACATGTAGAGATGAATTTTGAGCTACCTTTATATATATCTTTCTATTTTTAAAACCTGTGACAAGTATATTTATATCAAGGATGTAACCCTCTATCAGTTAACCCGTCACAGATTGGTTGCATTGGTGAACCGGTTCAAAATATTCGTTTCATATCATACCTGACCTTCAAATCCAGGAATTGTAGCCACAACGGGGATCACGTTGGTTAAGTCGGTAAGACACTGGCTATCTAGTCTGGAGGTCGGGTGTTCGATCCCTGCATTGGCCGAGAAAGTTACTCCAGATTTTCCGGCGTGGTTCTCCCTTGTCAGTGATGCAGGACAGAGGGCTAGACAAGACAGCTATCTAGTCATTAAAATGGGACAAAAAAATGAGGTCCCATGTACACATTGGCGTGCACGTACAAGAGCCCTTGAAGTTAGAATTCGATATAACAGAAGGCCGTAGTGCCACTGTCCGGGCAAAATTTCCCACATAGCACACTGTATGGCGTATGCCCATCTTCATTAGCCCAGTTCAGAGCAAAACAGTAGGACGTTAAACTTTCATTTCACTAGCCACAGCTCTCTTTTCTTCTTTCACCAAAGGGGGGGGGGTGGATGGCTGAATGGTTAGCGCGCGCGCGCTGTATCATAAAGTCTGTCATTGAGTCGACTGGCGTGGTTTCGAATCCCCGGTTGTACGTGGCAAGGAGTAGGGTCGCCTGTCCAACCTCGTGGGTTTTCTCCGGGTCGTCCGGTTTCCTCCCCCTGCTAAAGACCCCTACGCACAAGCGAATTATGTAAATAAAAAATTAAACCATGTTAGTCCCAAAATGACCTAGTTTGTGTCCAGTGGACAGTAAACCCCATTTCTCTCTCTCTCTCTCTTTCACCAAAGGGGGGGATCAAGTGGCTAAGTGGGTTAGACGCTGACTCGCTAGCCTGGAGATCGGGTGTTTGATCCCTGTATTGGCCGAGAAAGTTCATCCTGATTTTCCGGCGTGGTTTCCCTTGTCAGTGATGCAGGACGGAGGGACTGACAAGGACAGCTGTCTAGTCGTTATGGGACAAAAAAACGGGGTCCCGTGTAGACATTGGCGTGCACGTAAAAGATCCCTTGGCAGTTGGAATTCGATATAAGAGTAGGCCGTAGCCCCGCTGCCCAGGCAAAATTTCCCTCATAGCACACTGTATGGCATATGCTCGTCTTCATTAGCCCAGGTTAGGAGCAGAACAGTAGGACGTTAAACCCCATTTCATTTCATTTCATTTCTTTCACCAAAGACCACATAAATACTTCATTTAGCACTTGTCATTTGAAACAGTTATAGCATAAGTCGATGTTGAGTATAAGTCAAATTGCCAAATTTTACATTTTTCCGACCTACATCCATAATTAAGTAGAGGCGGTATATAAGACTAATGTTTATCCTAGTCTAATACCGTGCCGGTGTACCCCGAAGAAAAGTTGGGCCATATAAATAATGAGGGTCTGGGACAGTTGTCAATAACACTTGCATTTATAAACAAACATGAATAGTGATGACGAATTAGGATTCAATAAAAAAAACAACATAGATATGGCCCATGAAGAGAGAAATTTTACAATAAAAAAAATTAAGAGTGTTGGATATTGAACTGACAATGCAATCAAATGGATTTTCGGAAATGGCATTCTTATATAAATTTCATGGGCGTCAACATCTTGTTTTAGGACTAGTTACCTCCCTTAGACTTTGTTTATGATAATGTAAAAGACCGGATAATCTAGCCTATGACCGATTATTCTCAAATGTTGACAACGCAACCACACTAATATTCGTAGAATATAGAATATTTTTTTCTAGATGATAGAGACTAATAATATGCCAATATTGAAATGTGTGCATAAATATGGTATATACTTAACTACACCAATATTATACCTATGTCATAGAATTTGTTACACACATTACAAATATAATCTTAATAGAGATCTTTGCTATGGTTGATCTATCAGTAAAAATTGGAAGATTTGTAAGGAACGCAAAAGGTTATTGTTTACTGGCTGCAGCAGGGAGCAATAACAGGAACACAGATGATTTTCAACTCACTGATACAACTCAGTTTAAATTTTAAGCCAAAGAGCTGTTATATAATACTGTGACAGGATATCTGCTCTAAACTAACTAGTCATCAAAGAATTGACTGTCAAAAGTTCAGACAGAAAGTATTTTAGGCCTACAATGCTTGTAAAGCTTTGGCCTACATTCTGATGATATTTGTGCTACCATAGATACATATATATTTATATCATTACATTATGTGACAAGTAGTAGTGTTTGGCAAGTAGTAGTGTTGTCTAACTTTCATTATAAAGCCCATATAAATCTTTTTAGAACTTCTTTGTCATTACTGCCACCACGGGTGCTCAAATATACATGTAGGATCTGTAAAAAAAAAAAAATAAATAAAAAGCAACTTTATACTCCCAAAAAAAACGATATTGGGTTAAACGGCCTACTGTTCAGCTCCAACTGGGCTGACAGCCAACCTACTGTGGATCTGTAATGAAATGGGGTTCAACATCATACTGTGCTGCTCAAACTGGGCTAAAGAAGTTGGACAAATGCTTGAAAGTGTGCTATGATGAAAATTTTGACTGGACCGTGTGTACAAAAGAGCTTGGTTTTTTGTCCTATCCGAACAACTGTACATTAGCCCTTACCAGCCCCTCTGTCTTGCACCAGTTAAAAGAGGAACCATGCCAGAAAATCCTGATGAACTTTCTTGGCCACCACAAGAAAAAATAAGCAGGGGAGTACTTATGTACTTATATTATAATTAGCACAGCCTGAATTTTAACACTCTACATCATTAATAAATTCGTTATGTGTTTGATAATTTTTGGATCCAGATTTTTTAAAAACAATTTTGGAACCAGTATTACTTTCGATAACTTAAAGCAATGTTGATTTTGTTTATGAATAGTATGGTTTACGGACAATGTAACTGCATCGTGTTAAAAACAAATACTGACTGTCTGATATACAAAGTTGCGTGCAAACTTTTTCCACGGCCAGATTATTTTTTTATCAACATTAGATCTATCGGTATACTGTCAACGGAAGTTCGCATAAAAAGTGCACTTACCTTCAACTTTACTTTGCTGAATCCAAAATCATGTGTGTATGTGTGGAATAGCTTTATTTAACTTTAAATCACGGCATCATTTCTTCTTTGGGGAAAAATAATAACGCCATTTTAAATCCCAGAATTCCGTACGTTCCGGTCAAACGAACAAACAAAAAATATTTAATAAATAATTGAAGCAATTTTGATAAATAACAATAATAACCGTAACCTATAAAAAAATATTGTAATGTGAATAGAAATAATATGATATAAACCGATTTAAACACAATCATCAACCGTGAACAGATCGTGACCTTGACCTTGCCCGAGACGATAAAAATATATTTGTATATCTACATGTATGTAAGTCTAAAAATGGCGACTGTTCGTTTGAAAGGCCTGTAATATTTCTGATAATGAATCTATTCATATTATTTGTTTGTATACGCTCTACCATATTTTATATGAGGTTACATGATTACGTTATATTAAAAGAATAATCAAATCGGGTAATTTTAATTTTCAGAGATAGGTCTTTTATCGAGAGACGATAAATATATGGACTCATAGCTAGAGTAGATCTCTATGTTAATTGACTGGGTCATTATTATCTATTTTTCAGATTCATAACTTAAAAAAATGGAACTAGTCTTGGTCCAACCTTTATTTTTATATGGTTTTACAACTTATATAATTAAGTGTTGAACTTTTAAATTCGAAATAAAAAAACGGCAACAATCGACTCATGACCTATTTTATATATTGTATATGTAGACAGCCGCCATTTTGAATGACATTAACAACACACATTGATTTAAGCAATATTTTATTTAGATAGTTTCATATTAAGAACTAAATTTTCAAAAATTTAAGGATTCATGAACAAGGCCAAAGGTTATTATAATTGATCTCCATATTGTTAATGGTAATACAATTCCAAGAATGTACACTTGTACAAACATACATTAAGGCCTTATATAAATAATGATCATGCATTTTATATTTACTGGTGAAAGGATCATTAATTTTATATTTACTGATGCAAGGTACTATATTTAATAAATTTAATTATAAAAACACTTCATGCATAGTCGGCCTAGGTGTGGACTACTCCGAACATTTGGACAGTGATAACCTTTTAGTAGAGAACAACTTTGCTTTATGAAACAGTTTCCGACAATCAATCATTATTTGTTTTGTCAAATTTTTGGGTATCAAAATTGAGAGAGAGAGAGAGAGAAGTGGGGTTTAACGTTCACTTGACACGATGATACAACAAAAAACACAATTACTATTTTAATTAAAGCGACATTTCGTTGAGGGTTCTCTCAACGTTTCCAAGTAAATGATGCTCAATAGTCAATGGGTGCACTCGTCTGCTTGCCAGCCTATCATTTATAGTCCCATTGGTGCAGAAAAGTAGGAAAATTAAATAAAATTAAATGAGATTAAACATCCTACTGTTTTGCTCTGAGTGAGCTAATGAAGACAGGCATACACTATATACAGTGTACTATGACGGAAACTTTGCACGGATAGCGGCACTATGGCCTACTCTGATATTGAATTACAACTGTCGGAGTGTCTTTTACGTGCATGCCAATATGTACACGAGGACTTGATTTTTCGTATGACCCGAACAACTATACCTTATCCCTTGCCAGATCCTCCGCCCTGCCACAGTCCATAGAAAATTTCCGTCATACCACTCTGCATTGCGTATGACTATCTTCAATAGTCCGATTGGTTCAGAAAAGTATAAAAATGAATTTTAAATGGGGTTTGAAGATCCTACTATTTTGTTCCAAGTGGGCTAATGAAGAAGGGCATATGCTATAATGGTTAAAATGTTGTGATTTCGGGTTAAAATTCCGTGATGTTGGGTTATCGCCTTACGAAGGGTGATATCAGTCACCATATCTACTGGGTTTCTTTAATACTCATATTTATAGTATTTTATAGAGTCAGACTAGTGGACTAGTGAATGCACGGATTAGTGCACCCACAGACTAGTGAACCCGCAGACTAGTAATTGGTAATGATGGAAAAGTGTGTAAAGACCTGTTTTACAGGTTGGCGTGCACTTAGAACTATTGGTAATGACTATATGCGGAAATGCTGCTCTCCAGGCAAAATGTCTTTCCTAGCACTTCTTCATTAGTAAGTGCGGTAATGCTGCTGTCCAGGCAAAATTTCTGTCATAGCACATCTTCATTACTAATTTTGATAAAGCCATGGTGGCTAAGTGCGTAAGATGCTGGCTCGGTAATCCGGAGGGCACGTGTTCGATCCCTGCATTGGTGGAGAAAGCTCATCAGGATTTTCCGACATGGTTTCCCCTTGTCAGAGGTGCAGGAACAAGGACAGTAGTCTAGTCACTCAGATGGGACAAAAAACCGAGGTACCATGTATACATTGGCTTGCACGAAAAGATCCCTTGGCAAAATTTCCCTCATAGCACATTGTATGGTATGTACCTGTCTTCATTAGCCCAGTCGGAGCAGAACAGTAGGACAATAAACCGATTTCATCAGGACAAACCTACATGAGGAAAAAACTTAATTTCACAAACTTAGTAATTAGTAACGGGGGGTTGGAAGGCTGAATGGTTAGCGTGCGGGCGCTATATCATAAAGTCTGTCATTGAGTTGACTGGCGTGGTTTCGAATCCCCGGTTGTACGTGACAAGGAGTAGGGTCGCCTGTCCAACCTCCGGTTTTCTCCCACTGCTAAAGACCCCTACGCGCAAGCGAATTATGTAAATAAAAATTAAACCATATGTTAGTCCCGAAATGACCTAGTTTGTGTCGAGTAGATGTTAAACCCCATTTCTCTCTCTCTCTCTCTCTCTCTAGTAATTAGTAACACACTGGCTAGCAAATGAGGGGTTCAATTTCCGTGTTGGTCGAGAAAAATGAAATGAAATCGGGTTTAACGTCCTACTGTTCTGCTCCTAAACTGAGCTAATGAAGACGAGCATACGCCATACAGTATGCTATGAAGGAAATTTTGCCCAGGCAGCGGCGCTATGGCCTACTCTTATATCAAGTTCCAACTACCAAGGGATCTTTCATGTGCACTCCTGTGTGTACACGTGACCTCAGTTTTTCATCCCTGACTAGACAGCTGTTCTTGTCAGGCCCTCCGTCCTGTATCACTGACAAGGGGAAAACATGCAGAAAAATCTGGATGAACTTTCTCAGCCAATGCAGGGATCGAACACCCGACCTCCAGGCTAGCGAGTCAGCGTCTTACCCACTTAGCCAACGTGATCCCCATGTTGGTTGAGAAAGTTCCCTTTGTTAGTAGTGGTGTAGGACAGAGGACCTCAAAAAAACAGTGTCTAGTCCATCACGTAGGTGTGCACGTAAAAGAACCCTTGACATTTGGAATTTGAATTGAGAGTAGATCATTCATTCATTCGTTTTCTCTTTGTGTGTCACCTACAGACCGCAACTATTAAAGGAGCTAGATCTCTATTCTTGGGCACTTAGAAATGGATACAAAATGTAATGAAATGAAATGGGGTTTAACGTCCAACTGTTCTGCTCCGAACTGGGCTAATGAAGATGGCCATACACCATACAGTGTGTTATGAGGGAAATTTTGCCCCGACAGTGGCACTACGGCCTACTCTTATATCGAATTCCAACTGTCAAGGGATCTTTTATATGCATGCCAATGTGTACACAGGACCTTGTTTTTTTTTATCCCATCTGAACAACTAGACAGCTGTCCTTGTCAGGCTCTCCGTCCTGCATCACTGACAAGGGGAAACCACGCCGGAAATCTGGATGAACTTTCTCGGCCAATGCAGGGATCGAACACCCGACCTCCAGGCTAGCGAGCCAGGGTCTTACCCAATTTAATGACTAGACAGCTGTCTTGTCAGGCCCTTAATTGTTAGTATCATGACATTAAACTGACATTTGTTTTACGTTTTACAACTAATATCAGATTTATGTTAGAAAACTAACGTTAGATTTATGTTAGAAAACTAAAGTTAGATTTATGTTATAAAATTAACATTAGATTTACGTTAGAAAACTAACGTTAAATTAACGGTTAAAATTATGACATAAAACTAACATTACATTAACGTTAGAAAACTAACATTATATTAACGTTAGAAAACTAACGTTAGATTTACGTCAGAAAACTAACGTTAGATTTACGTCAGAAAACTAACGTTAGATTTACGTCAGAAAACTAACCATAAACTAACGGTTAGAAACCTGATGTAAAATTTACGTTAGATTAACGTTAGAATTATAACCAATAATACATATATAATTATTATGTCTGAATTCCGACTATATATCAATTGTTAGAATGTGCACACACTTGTAATGTTATTTAATCAAGAAGTATTCAAAGGGAAAAAAATTGGTTAGTAATCCGTCATAAAGTTTACGTTACATTTACGTCATTTTCTGACGTAAAAGTAACCATAACCATTATGACGTAAAAGTAACGTAAATTTAACCAAAGAATTTTACCATTATTGGACGCTAACCAAAATCTAACCATAATGACGTAAACTTTACGTAAATCTAACCATGAATGTTAACTGGGGGGGGGGGGGGCAAAAAACAGAATTGGCAGGTTATTGTTGTGTATTCTATAATAATATAATAATATTGATGAGGGAACATATTTAGTACAGAATTAGCAGGTTCATGATGTTTCAAGATGCCCCTCCTATTCCATAAAACTAACAACTACACAGTACCAATATTTACACATATTTACAAACTGCATATATATCATATAATATAAGCTTAGCAAGGAGGAAAATCAAACAAACAAGAAAGAAAAAAATGGCAAATAAATAAACATACATGCTGAGAACAGTAGTAATTGCATGTTGCATGTTTCACAGTTTGGTGTTAGGAATTCCAGGATAAAGAAGTGGCATATTAAAATGTTCTCGTCGTTGCCTTTTTTTACTTGTTAGAATTGCTAATTTAAGTTACAAACATTATCGAATAAGCGCTTTTCGATAACCCCTATAAGCTTGTTATCGTATCCCATATTTATTATATGAATTTTGTAAATTTAAATGAATAAAATATTGTTTAAATAGAAATAAACTGTTTTGATATCATTTCAATACGACTCAATAACGAAATATATACGCCAATGGGAACCAAGTCGTCATGGTAGATTGGACGATAACTTTAATCGCCAGAAAGTTCACAAAATTCTAGTTATTGACGTTAAAGATTTCCTGACCGGTGGAATTAGAACTAAAAAAGACACTGTCCGGGAAAATATTCCCTCACTGCAGCGAATAAGAATAAAGTATAAGACGTTAAACCCTATTTCAGAAGTGAATTAATGTATAAATATAAGATGTTAAACACTATTTTACAGTAGAGTATAAATATAAGACCCTATTTTAGAAGTGAATTAGAGTATAAATATAAGAAGTTAAACATTATTTCACATGTGAATTACAGTAGAGTATAAATATAAGACGTTAAACACTATTTTAGAAGTGAATTAGAATAGAGTACAAATGTATAAATCCGTAATGCCTTGTTTTCAGTTCATGTATAAAATGAAACATTATATAATATAATGATACATTACCAAATGATGTCACAAAAAAGACAATCCAGATCCCTTCCATAGCTAGTTACAACACATTAAGGTTGTTGATTTGTTCAAGCTGAAGTAAACTGTCAGTTATAAACGGCGTGAAGTCGTGGTGTCGTCATGCTTTAATACACTGTCGGTCTTGTTGAAGCTTTGTCGTTAACACGTTATAGCGGTTTTACATCATTATATGAGGATAGTGTTAGGAAAAGGCAAGTTGTTGTAAATTGTGGAATATCATGTCTGGGATTTTACGACGCTTAGCATGGGTGTTTCTAATTATCAAGTTTATTTGTAAGTACATACTTGTATTCATTCATCAATGTCTGATTTATAATGTGTATATCCTTTAATCGATGATTAAGACAGGGTATTATTTTTTGATACACCGGATTCCACTAATAACACTTGGCTATACTGATTTATAATAACAAATAACTATATAGGAAAAGAATTAAAAAAAGGGTAATACATGTATATGAATGTTATGGATTAGTACCCCCCACCACCCACCCCCTTTTTAAAGGGCATTACGGGAGATTATATATGTTATAATCCTAGCAATAGCGCCATACACGTGGGAGGGGTTCATTGTCAGACTTATCAGCAGACCGTGGAACCGGTGCCAAAAACACACAATGTTGATGATAGACTTCCTTCAGGTCAAAAACACACAATGTTGATGATAGACTTCCTTCAGGTCGCCCTAGAGCCACTACACAAGCCCAGGATCGATACATTCGTACACAGGTCCTGCGAAATCGAGGACAAACGTCCAATCAGCTTTCTGTAAACTTGTACCAATTGTTACAGGAATTCGAGTTACACCCCATGCGTGTTGTACCGCGTGTTGTGCCTTCAGGCGTCAATGGTGTAGGCAGCGTAGAAATTGGGGTAATCGTCGATGGGCGCGTGTAATGTTCTCAGATGAGTCCAGATTTACTTTGGATTTCACCGATAGGCGTGCTTGCGTTTGGAGGCGTGCAAATGAGAGTCATGCTAACGTTAACGTCAGACAGCATGACAGATTTTGGCGTGGGTCTGTTATGGTGTGGGGAGGAATCACCATGACTGGCAGAATGGACTTGAATGTTAAATGTTAAGAAACTTTCAAAACAGGATTTGTTTGTATACTTTGTTGTGCGTTTAAACGAATACGAGACTAAAATAACAGTAAACACGTGTATACTAAACACGAATGCGACCATGCTGACCACTTCGAATTTACGCGCGATAAGCGATACGCGCAGAAATTGGCAGATGAAAATGGCGATTTGACAGTTTGATCATGCATGCCTTTTGATCTCGCACTCTGATTGCATAATCAAAATCTTCCAGGCGAACTGTTGTCAAAACTTCGGCCGTGTACACGATTGGCGATATCTCGGTGGAAGCGAACGTTAAATAAAGCTATTTCACAAACGCGTTAGCTGTCGGTATAAACGACTTCAGTCAAATAGTAGATAATCAATCAAATGCCGCGATTCGGGTCGGGACCGCGCTCAGTATACATGGCCCTTTAGAGAGTCCGAAATCATGAAGCGCTATATGTCGCGGGGTATGGTCGGCCTCCCGGAGAACATTTTGACAATTCGAGGTATAGGCTGCCACGTTCCATTATACCACGTTGGGTCGTTTTTAAATGGGCTTAGTAAGCTTTACACCGTATATAAATACATGTATCTAGGGTGACCCACCATAAATAAATATCTCGACAATTACGTGCCCTTGTTTTGAAATTAGTCTCGCTTAACCAGTCTATCGACCATTCTACGTCTGATTGACAGGTCGGGATAATCAAGACTACTTTTTTACGAAACATAACAGAAAGCTAGAACAAGAAAATGAATTTAGAAATAAGCACGTTAGGTAGCTCAACAATTGTTTTAAGAAGCTTGTAAAAGTAAAATGAAACTACTGCTAGTATCATGTTCCTGTCTAACCCGAGTGTTACAGAGATATTATTTGTACTAAACCAAAAGATGCCGCTCTTAACGGTACAGTTAATGATAAAGCGATTTAAAAAATGAAACGAACGTAATTTCTAAATCTGCTGTAATAACCAAGAAGCTTAATTTTACTGCTATTCGAAATTGTCAACAATAATTTTTTTACGGCAGTAATAGTTGATAGATTTGTAGAGAATTGCACGTGCCATTGCTATTTATAGTATCATACTGTCAGAAAGTTTGTCTCGACACGGCGAATGTGCACGCTTCAGTGGTAGTCTCGAACTATCAGCGGTGGACTGTATTTCTGTAGAGTGCATGGGTCACCCTAGTATTGCTATTTATTTTAACAGAAAGTGTAAATATGGCCTATAAACACAAGTCGAACACATAATTAACATCGTTCGCAAAATTAACTTTCTATAAGGTAAAAAGTACGTGGTAACAAACTCGCTGTCGTAAATATATTTAAGGCTAGGTGGTTAGCGTAGATTTAGTAAATTATTAACAAACTTTCTAAACATTATTTTTCAGCTAACTGCTTACCTTGGCAAATAGCTTCTGGTCTTCTAACTGTAACCATTTCATGAAATACTGATCCTAGTAATCAGAATTTATTTTTGTATCTTTTCTGTTAGCAAATTGGGTGAAAACACTTTATCCCTGATATTATTTTCAAATTCGTCGTAGCGTTACATGAAAATGATTAATATGGTCTGAGATTCGCCATCATCTGGAACCATAGACATAACCTTTTCATTTCCGTCTTTTTCAGCCACTCTCTGCAGCAATGATCCTAAATTTGTCCTATCTGAATGTATTCAAGACTTGTGGACCTTCATCCTCATTGATTCAATGTGAATAATACATTTCTTCGTTACTTTTGTTATTGTACTCATGAGGGCCTACGGGTTGGTATCCAGAAGCACCTCATTGGTCGAATCACGTCACATGACTATTTTAACCAACAAGGAACCTCTCAAAACACTCCATTGTGTCTGATTGGGCGGAGATATGCAGCGCGAAATTGAAAAGCGGCTTTTATCAAAACTGCAGGGTATTTTTCAAAGGACTTTGATTTTTGAAATGAGAATGATATATTTAAAACATTTTTTAACTAAAATTTTAAATTGCTTTTTGCTTGAGCAAAGGTGGCAAGATATTCGATGCCAGCTGGGAGCCACGGTGGCTAGGTGGTTAAGACGTTGGCTCGTTAGCCTGGAGGTCGGGTGTTCGATCCCTGCATTGGCCGAGAAATTTCACCGGGATTTACCGACGTGGTTTCCCCTTGTCAGTAGTGCAGAACCGAGGGCCTGACAAGGACAGCTGCCTAGTCCTTTGGGTGAGACGAAAAACCGAGGTCCCGTGTATACATTGGAATGCACGTAAAATATCCCTTGGCAGTTGGAATTCGATATAAGTGACCAATCATGCAAGAACCCTGCCCCAGGTTTTCGGCATCCGTAGACATACATCACAAGGGATTCCTTCAGACTTCTATGTAAATCTCAGTTCTGGGTTTTCTTTCTCTCTCTCTCTCTCTCCCTCCCCCCCCCCCCGAAACCTTTCTAAGCGCTACGGTTCATAGTTTCCCTTATTTTAGCTAAACATGGTAAAGAGTTTTTTTATTGTTTTTTTTTTGGGGGGGGGGGGGGCGCAATGACGTGTACGATATCATGGGAAGTACGATCCATAACAATTGTTGGTGATAACTATTATTGTTTGGGTCGGCAATTATTTCTTTAGCAGCACATATACGTCGATATTTGAATCATTCAGTTAGGAAGCTAATTTATAATTTCAATCTCGGTATTTACGTTGGACGTTGGATGGATATTATTACAACTTAGGAATACAAAACGTTATAATTTATTTCAAACAAACATGTATTATTTTTATATCATACTCTAATTATATGTTTCAAATCGTACATTATCTAAACAAATAATCTATATACATTTCAACAGTAAAAAATAAACATACCTACGAAACCCCATTGGGGTCAATCAAATGAAAAAATCTAATTATCTTGTAAATACAAGATTGAAGCCCATGAGTAATTTATTTCAAGGTCGCCATAAACTGATTTATCGAATAACTAGGTCAACGCCGTACTTTATTTTATGTTACAAAATTGGCACATTCATGCCATGCTCCCATTAATATCATTCTTTATTTTCATGCTCCAAATGAAATGGGGTTTAACGTCCTACTGTTCTGCTCCGATTGGGCTAATGAAGACGGACAGTGTGCTATGAGGAAAATTTTGCCCGGACAGGGGCACTACGGCCTACTTTTTCTTTTGATTGACCCTAATGGTCTTCCGTACATATCAGTGATAACAAACATAAACATATACATGTGATGAGAATGTTACTGCTCTATACAAGTTATATTAATAACTGTAATCTAGTTGAATATCCAATATATGTTGTGTCGACAAATTTTAGAACTGGAGTCACATGATACAAATGCAACAAGCTATTTTTTTATTTCTTTTTTTTGTTTTTTTTGTTTGTTGTTTGGCAGAAAAATGAAAGGTTATAATAACACATATTTTTCTCCTCGTTGCGTTTATAAACAAATGATATTACAGGAAGATGCAACTTAATAATCATTAATATGATTTGTGATATCCGAATTCTTTACCATCTACTCATAGGGATAGGACGTAACTTGTATTTTAAAGCAATACTTAACCTACAACTAGTGAATCAATCGATGTGACAGAGAATGAAGACCAATTGGATAAACTGTCGTCAATTTGGGCTAGTTGTCCTATTTTAAAGGGTTAAAATGTATTTCCTTAAAATTAGATTAGAACTGTTCGGCGATTTAATGAAATAATTTAAAAATGGAGAAGCGAGGTTAGGCCTCGAATATACCAGTACCGTGGTTACGACAATAAACAATCAACAATAAACTACTCCGAATAAAGTAATTTGAATGAGATTTTCAATATATTCATTTTCCATTATATATTTTTGAACTATTATAACGAGAACGGTCAACTCTTTACCTAAATCTTAAATAATACCTCTTTAATGTAGCAATATTGCCGTTTTTCAAATGTTCAATGTTGTAATATTACTTGCTTAACAACTTAGAATATAAAACACTGTTTGCACTTTACATTTATATTTATATTACATTTCATAACAAAATAAACTACAATATCTACTTATCGATATTATGTTAAATAATTAACTATATATACTCATATAATCAAGCGAAATGTTTAATGCAAACTTATTTCAACATCGGTTGTCACAGAAACTAGATCAAAAAGAGAATTATTATTCAAAATATTGTATTATTCCTATTACTATTGGAGTGGTGTGCTAACAATGTTGCTTACTCTCGATTGTCTGATTCCTCATCACTACTATTTGGTGGTGTTTGTTGAGGTGGTCCACGTTTAGTATAATCAATACCACTGTATTCTACAACATCGTCCTGACCTCGTATGGTTGTAGTTGGTTGGTGGCCATCAAAATCTAGATCGGCATAAACCGTTTCGGTAGGACCAGGCTTTAATGAGAAGAATCCAAATACAAACCATATAATCAAAATACACAAAAACATGAACTAACTGTTCTTACGTCATATTTGTTGATACGAATAACAGGATGAACACTCATCTTGAGGTGTCCAGTTTATCCAAGTTGTTAGGTCTAAAGTGTTTTGGGGGCACACCTTAGTACATGTTTAATTTACTAGTAACTCCATGTTCCAAGTTTCGTTACACTTAATCTACAATCGGTAGCAGTATCCGAATTTAGCAACAGTTAGTTAATTGCCACTTGGTCAGTAAGCCTAACACATGGGGCTAATACCAAGATGAAAATTGTCAACACCCCGCCCTCTTCCTGATCTGAACATGGTTAGTTGGACTGGTGAAATTTTGGTAGTTGAAAAACATTAGAGACACAAAGTTTAAACGATTACAGTGAATTGGCACAGACGAAAACTGGAGAGTGAGAAAATATACCTGACATTTACATTCGCAACTTTTGGCAGGAAGTTTTTTTTTATACGATTGTGATTTCCCCGGTGTTAATAGACATGGGCAGTTGTACTATGTTAAGCTTGCAATTTTGCAAATTATATTATTTTCCAAAATTACTGTCATTATCATTATGTTAATAACAGATCCGATGGTTCTTTCCTATCGATAGTCGGTGTGCTTTATAATTAAGAGTTAACTTAATGTAACATTAACGATCATACTACGACGTTCCCAGATTTTATTTTTGTAATAGAATATGCTAAAGCTCTCATTCATTAATATAAAATTTGGAATCTATGTGCTAATGAAGACGGACATGCGCCATGCAGTGTGCAGTGTGGGAAATATAATTATTATTCTAGAAACTGTTCAAGATACATTTATAACACTTCTATATTATTATACTAGTCCGATTGGGTTTGTTACATAATTCTCATCCGTCGGCTTTTCGGGTAGAAATCGTGGAGTAAGCTTTATTTTGAAGGTTTTGATGTTTAATGACATTTTTTCTTAGTAGGTCTTCATAGTATGGGAGGCCATTATTTGAGGGTAGCCATGTTGCGATAATATTCCAACTTATTTTTTTTCTATTTATCAACTGTGATTTGGCAATGTATTAGTATTGGCAGGGGTCGTGACAATATTTCAGATTCCATTTCTCCCAGGTACAAATGTGTAAAATGATCGCATGTTCATCTATTTTGCATATTTTCAAGATGGTGACCATGTTTGGCATGGAAATGGGACGGTGTTCTGATATTGATTAAGCTGCAGATGATGTAGCAGCGAGAGGGACGTCATCAGTTCCAGCAGTAACCTGAAACAACCAAACCACATAAAATAATTTACTAAAATTATTTTCTAAGTATTTGCAGGGGTCCCTGATACCAACCAGTCCATCGTGAGAGGTGGCCCCTGATAGAAATGGCCTTCATATACAAATTAAGTTTTACAGGGCCTGGCAAGATCCATTTTAGGCTCTGAAAATGATACTATGATGAAGTTGAATTTTTTACCCTATGTCATATCATGTATTTGAAGAACTAACCTGAGGCGGTGTAGGAACTTGGCTCTTTTGACAGTCCATTTCCTCATTATTGACAGCATATTGTTAAATTCCTTTTGGAATATTCCATTTGAGACCCAGGCGGTAGCGATGGGCAGCACATATCACCTTTCCATCTAGAATCGACGAATTAAGATCAAAAATCCCACTTCGTCTAGAAATCTGTATAGAGCGCCCTAAGGGCAGCACATGTTTTATGTTGCTCTGTGTTTTTGCTAATTATTGTTGTGAACAAGGATTTGGATTTATGTGATTTTTGGACTGGTGCTGTATCACGGTACAAGAAACAACTTTCGCGAAACAAATTCAGAAAAAGATTAATTCATACGGTAGTTTTGTTAACTTTTATTATTCATATTCACTTTATTGTAGATTTGCTACAGTGACATGATATACTCGTCAACACAACCATTGTTTTTGTCCAGTCAATTAAGACCGAGGGGATGTAGAGCTGGCAAGAATAAACAAAGATCAATTAAGACAGTCATTAGTGAAAGAGTTCCTATTGTGAAGACCAACCAAAGTGTTAATTTTAATAACTTAATTGATCTGACCCTAAGTGCTCCAACAAAGAAAGTGAAAAATGAGAAAAATTCTGAAAAGTTTAGTTTATGTATATTGAATACCAGGTCTGTCCGAAATAAAACTGATGAACTGAATGAATATGTTGTTGATAATGATGTGGATTTATTTATTGCAACTGAGTCGTGGATTCGCAATGAAGACACAAATTAGTTCCTACCAACTTTGACTCAATATTTGAAAATAGAAAACATTCTAAAGGAGGTGGAATTGCTTGTTTCTTCAAAAAGTCTGTAAAAGTTTCCCGAGTAAGTACAAAAAACATATTTTCAACTTTTGAAATACTACAATTAAACGTACTCCTTGGCAAGAATCATGTAAGAATAGTGTCAGTATATCGCCCTCCTTCAACACGTGTTGTGGATTTCCTGACAGAATTTACTGATCAT
Organism: Patella vulgata; assembly: GCF_932274485.2. Taxonomy (NCBI): domain Eukaryota; kingdom Metazoa; phylum Mollusca; class Gastropoda; family Patellidae; genus Patella; species Patella vulgata. The sequence continues at coordinate 9,244,564 of NC_065886.2, read as the reverse complement.
GAACTAGTCAATAATCTGAATACTGGACCTGAACATTTACTAATTCTTGGAGATTTCAATCTCCATGTTGATAAAGCCAATGATTCGAACATTAAGAAATTTTTACTATTGTTAGACGCATTTAGTTTAAAACAGCATGTGGATGTGCCAACCCATAGACATAATCATATTCTTGATCTCGTGATAACGAGAGAACATGATTCCATTATTCAAGCATGTGATGTTGTTGATCATCAGATATATGATCACTACAGTTTATTCTGCCATCTTTCATTTCCTAAACCTGAACCAATAAAGAGGACAATAAGTTTCAGAAAAACAAAAAACATTTCTATCGATAAATTTAGAAGTGATATTAATAATTCATTACTTCTGAGTACCATTGCCACCATGCCGGATACCCACCAACAAGTGGATGTTTATAATGACGTTCTTTCCAAAATACTGGAAAAACATGCCCCACTGAAAACAAAAGAAATCATTATTCGGCCTAATAAACAATGGTTCACTGACGAAATACGTGATCATAAGGTTAAACGCAGGAAGGCCGAGAAAACATGGAGAAAAACCAATCTGGAAATTCACAGACAAATTTACAATAAGGCTCGAACTACCACTAATAATTTAATTGAATTGGCTAAACGATCCTTCACTAAGGACTGCCTGTTATCAAACAAGCATAATCCACGTGAAGTCTACAAAATTACAAACAGTCTGCTAAAACCAAGAGAAGTAAAGGTTCTGCCATCGGTTCAAAATGATGCTAGCCTATCAGATCAATTTTCTGAATTTTTCCACGACAAAGTCTCTACCATTCGACAAGGACTCAGTGTAAATAAACCAACAAACATATTCAATGAGAAAAAGTTTGAAGGTTGAACGCTTGAGAGCTTTTGTCTAGCAACAGAAGATGAGATAAGAGAAACAATTCAGAGATCAGCCTCAAAATCATGTTCCCTCGATCCTCTGCCAACATGGATACTAAAGAAGTCTGAAGTGGAGGTAATTCCAGTGATCACCCAAATCGTGAACACGTCTTTAGTAGGCGCAGAAGTTTGTGAAACGCTTAAAACAGCCCATGTGACACCCCTCATTACAAAATCAACCCTTGATCCTAATGTGCTAAAAAATTATTGACCTGTGTCGAATTTATCTTTCATTTCGAAAACTATAGAAAAAATTGTCCTTAATCGTTTTAAATATCATTTGTGTGAAAACAATCTCCAAGAAAAATTTCAATCAGCATACAAAAAACGGCACAGTACGGAATCCGCCTTACTTCGTGTTCACAATGATATCGTATGTAGCTTGGATCAGAAGAAACCAGTGTCGCTAGTTTTATTCGTGTTCACAATGATATCGTATGTAGCTTGGATCAGATGAAACCAGTGTCGCTAGTTTTATTGGACTTGAGTGCGGCATTTGATACGATAGATCAATCAATCTTACTCGGGAGACTTGAAACTCGATATGGTATATCCGGAGATGCACTGAAGTGGTTTGAGTCTTATCTGAGTGGAAGACAGCAGAGTATTGTTATTGACGCATGTCAATCAATGCCTGAAGTTCTTGACTTTGGTGTTCCCCAGGGATCCGTATTGGGACCGATTTTGTTCACAGCATACACTGCACCCATTGGCGATATCATCCATGAGATGGGTCTTAATTACCACCTCTATGCGGATGATACCCAGTTATATGTTGAACTTGATCCTTCACCAGATACCACTACATCAGAACTGGAAGCATGCATTGAACGAATTAGAATGTGGATGCACTGCAATTTTTTGAAATTGAACGATGACAAGACAGAAAATATAATAATCGGGAATAACAAGAACATTGACATCAACCATGTGACTATTGGAAGCACAGCAATAACCCCATCCAACTGTGTCAGAAATCTTGGTGTGTTCTTTGACTCGTCCTTAGATATGAAAACCCATGTATCAAGACTGTGCAAAAAGGCGAACTTTCACCTGTATAACATTGGCAAAATTCGATCCTATACTGACCTTGATGCCACTAAAATGTTAATAAACGCTTTTGTTATGTCATCTTTAGATTATTGTTATTCAGTATTGTATTCTCTTCCTAAAACTCTTGTAAGTCAGCTACAAAAAATCAAGAATAAAGCAGCTCGAATTTTATCTCTCACCAAACCATCTGATCATATTACACCTGTTCTTTGACTCGTCCTTAGATATGAAAACCCATGTATCAAGACTGTGCAAAAAGGCGAACTTTCACCTGTATAACATTGGCAAAATTCGATCCTATATTGACCTTGATGCCACTAAAATGTTAATAAACGCTTTTGTTATGTCATCTTTAGATTATTGTAATTCATTATTGTATTCTCTTCCTAAAACTCTTGTAAGTCAGCTACAAAAAATCAAGAATAAAGCAGCTCGAATTGTATCTCTCACCAAACCATCTGATCATATTACACCTGTTCTAAAACAGTTACATTGGCTACCGGTTAATCAACGCATCATTTTCAAAATTAACACAATCACTTTCAACTGTTTAAACGATCCTTTTGCACCATCCTATTTATCCGATTTGATTAAACAATATGCACCTTCTCGTTCCTTACGTCCATCTCATAAAAAACAACTTGTATGCCCAGTACAGAAGTCAAAATTTGGTGAGAGAGCTTTTGCGTACGCAGCACCAAAAGAGTGGAACAAATTGCCTCTGGAAGTCCAAAATAGTCCAAACTTAGCTATATTTAAACGACGTTTAAAAACCCTGTTTGTTACCCAAACTTTTAAACAATAATTTAAATGCTTCACTTTCCATTTGTATATTGTAACTATTCCTTTGTATTCTTTTGTTTATTTGTATATACATGTATGCTTGTTTTGTTTTTTATAATCATATCTACATTGTAAAGGGCCACAGACGATGTACAGTTGGGTGTCATCAGCATAAATTACAATGATTGAAGAGAGGTGACAGACATTTTATTTTTTATATCGATAGCGGGTGTCGATCTGTGCATAAAACCATTTCGATATTTTGACCTACCCCCGCATCATAGAAAATAGAGCTAATTTTCGCAGGTGTATATTTTCTGTTTTAGTCGCCATATGTTAAAATTTTGCTGGTCATTACTCCCAGAGAATAAATGCGACTTTATGGTCTTCACACTAACCCCCCACTAACATCACCAACCACCAACATTTCCATCCAAACCCTAGACTCGCTACAAAAGGTGTCTGAAAATTGACCAAAAATGACCTGAGATCGGCCCTCCTGGCTGTGAAGTAGTCTTGAGGAGTCCATAAAATCCCCGCGAGATATTTTGGTACTGAGCCTCGTCCATCAGAGAAAACATCAAGAAACTAAAAAATGTTCTTGATTGCTTGACGTTTGTTTGTTCTCTGCTTTGAAAGTGAATGGGGACGAAGTGAGCACGGCGAAGTCACAATAGGCGCTGCGAAAAGGCAGCTTTCGCCTGGTACGCGGGAGTGTGGTGAGAACGTACCCCATTCTGACTGCTAACCGCGAGAGCATGATGGGAACACGGTGCACGTAGCCAGGGCTTGTATAAGATCTTGAGCGTATAAGATCTTGAGCGCGCTGGGCGTAGAAAGCGCTTGGTGTGGTAATGGTAGGAGCATGGTGGGTGCGTAACAATGTGGTGCATGCTCCACGCTGCCGATACGCTCTCTTCATGGCAGGAGACCAAGTGAATAGCCTTGTCTTTCCCAGGAAAATCGATATCAGATCAGTGGTCATCTCGGATCAGTAATTTTCATCGTTGGATAATATACCAAATGGGTACGAAACGGTACCGACTTTCAGGAATATGCTACAAGCTAATAGCCTACGTAGCAGAATTGGACGCAGAAACGTGTAAATAACAACGACCAGTAAATATATGATAATAATGCGTTTTAAAAAACTTTCCCCCGTCTTGAAAATATGCTAAATTGGTGAACATATAATCATTTTACGCAGTTGTATATGGCAGAAATGAAATTTACGCCACCGGAAACATATATATTGACACCAAAGACAACTACTTAAAGAAAATCAGCAAATCTTCCGATGTTTCCGCCACAAGTGGCAGCAATATTGACAATATGCTAAATATGTGAACATGTGATCATTTTACATAGTTGTAAATTTCAGAAATGAAATCAGCGCCCCTGTAAACAGATATATTATATTGACACCAAACACTACTACTTAATCAAAATCTGGGCATGTCCAAATTCCCGCCAAAAATGGCTGCCATCTTGGAAATATGCTAAGTATGTGACCATGTGATCAATTTACAAGGTTGTAAATGTCCGAAATTGAATCTACGACCCCGAAAACGTATATACTGATACCAAACACTACTACTAATACCCCCGACAGACTGGGGTGGCGTCCTTACTGCGACGCTACGGCGACGGAAAATGGTCGCAGAGCGCGTCAAGATCGCTATAAGCGCAGTAAAAGCGTGGTGGAAACGCCAGATATTGCGCTGTGGTCTCCATGGTCGTAAATGATCGCCTAGTTACCGCGTTTGTTTTAAGCATGTCCAAAACAAACGCCAAGTCTCTGCGATCTAACCTGGAAAGTTGTAATGCCCCCGTCAGACCGGGGTGGCGTCCTTAACGCGCTGCAGCCACCGTACGGCGGCCAGAAAAAGTGGAATCTGGCCGCCATCTTGGAAATATCTTCGTGAAGTGATGGGAAAAAATTTGAAATATAGTCATGACCCCTGTAAATACTACTACAGTGCCAAATCACAGTTGATATGTCGATAAGATTATAGGGTGAAAATAAAAAAAAAATAAGTTGGAATATTATCGAAAACGGCTACCCTCACATAATGGCCTCCCATACCATGAAGACGTACTCCAAAAAATGTCAACATTGTTTTTGTTTTTTTGTCATTAAAAATCGAAACCTTCAAAATAAAGCTTATTCCACAATTGCTACCGAAAAGCCGACGGATTTACATTAAGGATCGGACTATACATCAACTTGTTATTTTATTTTCTCATGACCGTACTTCTGTCCTGATTTCGTTTCCGCGGCATATTTAACTAACCGTTCGATCATGAAATATTTTGACCATTTGTACAAACATCAACTTATTATATAGTATTTTATTTTCTGATTTATAATTTTATTGTTTAACATACAGCAGCTGATTGAGGTAGGCATATGTTGTTGTGCACACCTTACAGGGAGTAATGACCCTGTGATCAGAGTATGAATCTTCTGACTACTCCTATTGATATTCCAAGAAGTTGTTTTTCCTTGTGCCTCCCCAACAAGTGCAAAGGCGAGGGGTGATGATTACTAGTCACCCTGTTTTCTCTTAATAGGTCAACAATTCGGTTCCATAATAAGATTCAACTGACCCCGATAGCTACTGTCAATATCGTTATGTATATAACATATAACAAGGTCCCCGTTTCCTATCGGTAGTTGGTGTGCTTTAGAATTAGAGTTAAGTTAATTCAACATTTACGATCAACCACGGCTTTTTATTTTTGTGGTAGAATAGGTTAAAGATATCAAATTTGGAATCCCTTTACCCTAGTCTATCACAAATATTGTACTGTTATGCACCAACTGCCCTAATGAGCAATGCAGGTGTGCAATGAGAGACATTGTGTATAGATCGTGGCGTTTCCGCCTATTCGTCACCAATATCTACCTGTCAATGGTTCCTTAAAGTGCATGTTAATACGGGGTCTCATCCCAACGACTAGATGCTGTTCCTTGACAGCGCGTGCCCCCTCCTGCAACACTGTCAAGGAGAAACCATGCTTGGAAATAAAAGAACCCGGGACCTTCTGGTCGGTGAGCATTACTCACGGAGGCACCATGTACAGTTTCGAATTATCTACCTTAATTGAATGGTTTTCATATTCATTTGTATTAATACCATTGATGTCACCAAATATACCCACATTTTCATAAGCCTCTCCTGCAAAATATCAATTATTTTAAAATACTCTATACTAATTGCGTTTTCAAAAAGTAAAATTTTATTAAATAGTTACCCCATTTGAGTACGGATTTCTAGGATGTTTAATCAATAATTGAAACGTCTTTTACTGCCGCAAAAATAGCCGTCGGTGGCATAATTAACTACGTGCCAATGAACACTACTTTGGAGTTTGCGTTGTGTAAATAAACCCATCCACAATCTCACATTGGTAAAATGAAAGTGAAAATCGGGGAAACCGAATACATTGTATATCTAATTTATGTTTATATATATCATAACATCACTGCTACATAATTTCACAGGTATGATAATATGATTCACATTATTTATAGAACATAATAACATGTAATGTACCCAGTCACCTATTTGATCTCTAAATTTCGAATATTGAGTCCTCTACGTTCCTATAACTAGATAAATTAGAAAATGCCCCCCCCCCCCAACCCCAAATAAAAAGGCATTCTTTTTTGTCTTTTCTTTTGTGCAACGATTATCCATAATTCGCAACTATCTTAGTTGTTCTCGGGTAATTGCTTCCCGTAATGGGCAGATAAATAATTTCAAGCATTTTTAATAGTTTGGCTAGATTTGTCGCCTGCCAAACCTCTCCTGTATAATACAACAGTTGCAACCACATAATACCCCATCATGCTCTGCTTCAATTCACATCTACCATGATAGCAACGATATTCTATTATTGTTTACGAATCAAGACATATATTTTTAGTTAGATATTTTTGACTTCAGGAAGCGAATCTACGTTGACGATTCGAAGTTCAAAAATTTATACCATAATAAATATATATATATATATCAATTATTACCTTTTGATTTGTCGTTTGTTGGCTGTTTGTTTTTAACATTCCGTACTTTAGGTTTGGTATTTGTTATTTTAGGTTTGACATCAGTTGTTTTCGGTTTGGTATCCGTTTTGTTCGGTTTGCTATCATGTGGTTTAGGTTTGACATCAGGTTTGGTAGACTCCGTTGTTTCATCTGAAATACAATGGCTATAGTGTTGGGATATACACAGTATTTACGCCCGATTATCAAGGTGCCGAGCCCAACGTCTAAAAATCGAAGAAATGAACATAGGCACATAACCTATTATATGCAGGTATTATTTTAATAGTGTCAGTTTCCGTCCGTGATCAAACGGTAGATTAGTATCATTACTGAAATTTCTTAGAAAGTATTTGTCCACGTGCCCATGTCCTTACTTCTTGAGTAGGTGTCTAAAACAATGGTATGTTTTCAGAGGCGCGCGCCCCCCTAATTTTCGACAGTGCCCTTTTTTACTGCTGAAAGTGCCTTTTCTCAGACTCAAATATGTCCGTTCCCATCCCGTTGTAGGGATCCCAAATGACTCAAACCATGGACTCAAACACACCAGTCTGGGAAATAGCTCTTGGAATGGCTACAGATTCAAGGAAATGACGGATAATTTTCTTGGGCCCCCCCCCCCCTCCCCTCAGCGGCGTGCCTTCATTTTGCAGCGCTCCCCCTTTTCAAAATTCCTAGATCCGCCCCTGGTTTTGCTAATATTATGTGCTAACAGTTACTCGCCTGTCCTGTATTATTTTGTCCAGAACGTGGATGGTTACTTCAAAAATGCGATCGGACCTTTCCCCTTATAAATTCAGCACACCACTGTATGTACTATACGAAGGAGCATTGTCACTTAATGTTTTTGTCATGTCATCATAAATATATTTACTTTGGCCTAAACTTTTTCAAATAAAGGTACTGCATTCGATGTTCTCCATTTTGACAGCTATATACAGGTAATTATGGGAGCAGTGAAAATAGATACCATATATAATGTGTCAAAATTGTGTTTGAGGGTATATTATATGATGCTGTGTGTACTGGGACTGTCAGTAATATTTACTGTATTTCTACATGGCAGTTGATTTTTAAATACTTGATTTCATCAGATTTAGGTTTTTACTGCCTGTACTAATACCGTAATTTCACAGCTTTGTGTATTTATTTCCCCATAAAATTACAGATTTACTTCTAAAATGTAATAACAAAACTGCCGTCACTGGTAATATTAGAGGGGCGATTCCAATTTGCTGAAGCAAGTTATAGGTTTATTCATAAATAATTACAGTATCTATCGTCATCCATCTTTTATCCATCAATTACTACATTATTAGTGTTGAATCTAAAGCTCATCCTCTTACCGTTCTTAGTTTTATTTACAGTTGCATAAAGAGATTCTGGATTCGGTTTTATTTCTGTTGGTTTATTGTCTTTGTTTACTTGTGCATAGTTTGCAGTTTCATCTTTCTTAATTTCATCAGCACTGATGTAGTTCACCACCTCCTCTATTACTACGATTAAATAATAATAATAAGAAGAAGAAGAAGAACTAGATCTGCTAAGCAGATATGAAAGCTTTCATATTTGCTGTCACATGTCAAGGGTCATATATAGAATCTCAACAAGATAAAAAAAAACAATTAAAATCGGTCAAAAACTGGCGACGTTAATGCGATTTTTCACTCGTAAACAACTCTGTCGGCACGAAAAACGTCAAAGGCAAAATTCGAAATTGTGACATTTTCAAATACCATAAATTGGACCCTGATCCCGGCTATCCACAAATGTATTCATTTTCAAAATAGGAGACGTATTCTTCAAACTACGGCCTATTGTTTTCATTTTCATGTCCGTTATCGTCGATTTTTCACTTTTTCTCATATTCAGTTCAAAATGGTGACCATCAATTGACCTAAATCAAAATTCTAATCCGATAGATTTTTAGGCATTCCTTCAAGGATTCAGAAAATGTAACTCCCATGTCTAGCCGTAAATTGACGAACGGCAGGAACCGTGTCAAGAACAAAGGACCTGAACGAATGCAGGTATCGCCTTGAAATTTTCAGGGCACCTATGTACCAACGTGAAAAGTTCCTCGCGGAATTTGGTAGTCCAGCGTGGCGCATGCGCGAAGTCAAAAGAAGTTGCGGTGGATTTTGGGTGGATTTCGGAGTGGTTTGGGGGATTTCGGGTGCTTCCGTGAGGTCGGGTGGATCTAAGATGGCGGCCATAATACAATAACAAGTGTTGGAGAACTTTTGCAACCGGGGTTGATTTTCAATGCACAGGCATCGTTCCGGTGGTCCGATTGCCTTCAAATTTGCACATAATGTACCGTGGGTTTCTAAATATCACATATTCAAAATAGAAGAGTGTGGGATTCCGAGAACGTTGAAAATAAATTCGAAGCCCACCCCCACCCATCAATGTTTTTTTGCTTAATAAATTGCCGTATTTTATCGATTTTTTATTGTTCTTGATATCTGAGCATTTTCTCCTTTTAATATGTGATAAATATCATCGCGGCGCAGCCAACCGCTAGAAATTCCAGAGATTTTGACCACCGGAAGGGTGCCTCAGCAGTCAAAAAAGGTCAAAAAAGGCGATTTCGGATTTTAGTGTCGCAAACATCGTTCCGGTCATTTTAAAAAATTGTCTTTTAAGGATAATGTGTATAGTACTAATACCTATCACATAGGGAAGAGGCGATAAAATCCCTGTGCATTTACAATTTCAAAATTAATTAAAACTAAAATTAAATTCCGAAAATCGTTTCTTTTTTTTTTTTGCTAAAACTTTTTTTTTAATCGGATCAAAATGGGAGTAAAGCACAGAGTCCGGGTGGTAATGGGCGTATTGTGTCCAAATTTCATGGTTTTCGGACGATCGGTACCGGTGTCGTGGCGAAATTCGACTTTTTTCCCCTTATAGAAGCCGTAATTGGACTTTGAAAAAAAAGTGACCTGGAGTCGTGCCAAGAACTTGAAGGAATGCAGGTATCGCCTAGGTATCAACGTGAAAAGTTCCTCGCCGGAATTTGGTACTCATGCTACCTTTGGTTCCAGCGTAGCGCATGCGCGAACTCAAAAGCAGCTAAATACGTTGTTATGGTGGATTTATTTTTTAAAAAATGGTCCCATCTCTTCGAAACTTCGGGTACCCCCCCCCCCATTTCCGAGCTCGGGTCATTAAAAAATGGTCTCAAAATTAAAATCGAACACCTAGTTCCATCTCTATTTTTTGTTTAACTTTATGTACCCCCGGGAACATAGCCACCGCTTGCCCCCCATTGGTCTGGCCCAAAAATTTATTTTTTGGAATTGTGCTTGGGACCATAGGCCAGGTACCTGGTGAGTGTCAAGTTGATGTGCGCGCGCGTACACGCGAAAACATCCTTGTCGACAGGAAAACATCAGAGGCGAAATTCCAATTTTTTAAAATTTTCAAATACCAAACATTCGATCATGAGCCTGGCTATCCTGAAATGTATTAATTTCGGTAATAGGAGACAGATTCTCTAAGCCACGACCAATTGTGTATGTTTTCAAGCCTATTAATGTGGATTTTTCACTATTTTTCATTTTCAATTCAAAATGGCGTCCATCATTTGCCAGAAATCAAAATTCTACTTCCTACATTTTACGGGATTTCCTTCAAGGATTCGAAAAATATAATTCCCTTGTCTGTAAGTAAAATATCAAAAAAGACCTTAGCGATATTTCACATTTCAAGATGGTGGCACTTCCAGATTGGGCTACAAACTCCAATTTTTGTTAACGAATCAGAAGTGTCGTAGCTAGTACAGAAAAAAAAATCAAGGCAATCTGACCTATATTTAGTCAATTTTTGAGAAAACTTTAATCCTTTATTTCTCTAAGGGGAGATAAGTTATGGAATTTTTAATGGTATCGTTGAAGTTGGGTCAATGAGATCTACATAGATTCCAAATTTCATGAAAATCGTACCAATAATAAAGAAGTTGTCAATTCTGTTTTACTTCCGGGACGAAATGTCAATGACGTAATTTTCGAAATTCGAAAATCCGAAATAGCAGATTTAAAGTAAATACTTCAAGAATCTCAAAGAAAAAAGAATTAGTAAAATAGGTCACATAGTCACAGAGTTATGGGTATGTAAGTCAATTTCTTCGTTCGTAAAATTCGGTGATTTCGGATTCGTGAAAAGTTTTGAAAATATATTCAATCAAAATCTACTACCCATTTTTGGCGGGGGTAGGTCAGAGTTTCAGAAAGATCCTATGGTTAGATTCTGAGAGATCCGATTTGCAAAAGTGCACAAAAAAAAATAATAATAATAATCTTAACAAAAACAATAAGCTTTCATATAAAATATGAAAGCTTAATAATGATTATTTATATTGTGCACATTCCGTTTATATGGTATGCTCATGGCACAGGTTGTATAGGCTCTTCAGTTTTATAGTTCACTGTATATAATAGGATTTAAACATATGAGATTTTAAACGTTGCGTTAGAAAGCGGTAATTTTGTGACCTTTGGGTGCGTTTGGGGATATATTCCGGTAGCATTGAGCCCACATATCCGCGTGCTGTTCCGTTTTAAGATTTGTCGTCCATACAAGGTGTTGAAAATGAATTTTGTGAGTGATTGGTAGCCAGTGTAACACATGTGTAATAAGACAGTTTCTGTCTGATCTGCAGACGATCCTTGCTGCAGTGTTTTGCACAATTTAAAGTAAGTTTGTTGATCCGGTTTTTCTACCTTGGTCACAGGGGCTCTAAAATCTCAGATCATTCTACTGGAAGTATATAACATGAACTATTGGGTAATGCACAGAATGTTGACCGATATTTAGGTCCTTTATCCTGAAATAAGTCTTTAGGAGGTTGTTCAGGCATTAACATTTGGAATTGGCCACATCAACGGTTGTTATAGATAGGGTATTAAAAGCTTTATGAACAAAAAGAAAGAATATTTACTCATTCTCCCTGGCTGTCTACTTGGAACTTCTACCAGGGGCCTAAAATAAGAATTTTGAATTATTAATTATATATCAAAGTACAACAAAAGTTAATTAGCTATTATCTGTCTGTGCGTATCATCTTGATATTGAATGAAAAATGTCATTCAAAGCAAACCTTGAACTTCACTGTGCTAGGATAATACAAATTAGCACAAGACTTGATGAAACTGGAACCAAAGTCATAGTCTTTTCGAAATGAATAGTATCTGTTCTAGTCTCGTTTATGCCTCTATGGGATGAGTGAGTTATTAGCATGGTTAACTTATGTGAGAATTATGCATAGAATTCATGTCTAATATGGAGATGGGAGACCAAGGTACTAATTCCTAACATGGAGATAGATTTCCACATTTGGCCAGAAAGATATTTTACGTCACTGGCGGTACATTCCGCCGGGAAGTTTGATTAAACAAAGGGGGGCCAAATGACGGTGGCTAAGTGGGTAAGACGCTGGCTCGCTAGCCTGGAGGTCGGCTGTTCAATCCTTCCATTAGCCGAGAAAGTTCATCCAGATTTTCCGGCGTTGTTCCCCACTATGTCAGTGATGCAGGACGGGGGGCCAGACAAGGACAGCTGTCTAGTCGTTCGGATTGGACGAAAAACCGAGGTCCCATGTACGTATTGGCGTGCACGTAAAATATATAAGAGTAAACCGTAGTGTCGCTGTCCGGGCAAAATTCACCTCATAGCACACTGTATAGCGTATGCCAGTCTTCATTAGCCCACTTCGGAGCAGAACAGTAGGACGTTAAACCCCATTTCATTTATCTATTCATGTAGCATATCATGTAATGTTCTGTCTAATAAAACTTGTTTACGAGTTTGCAACCAATATTAAGCAGCGGTCATGATATTATTACAAAACATAATTATATGATTGGTTACTGCATTTACACAAAATACAACTTACCCCATAAAATAATCCGTCTGGATGCAAAAAGTAGAAATAAACAATATTTATCGGGCATATATAGTCAAACGTCATGCATTACATAATGATATATGTTTGTAGATACCCGCTTATTGATATGGACTACCAAATTATCAAACTATTGACATAGCGGAAAAAACACACTGTAAACCTTTTTAGAATCATCTTTGGTTATCGTTGAAGACTTGCAAGCATTATTATGTGGTAGGAGGCTTGGTCATGACACTGCAGTGTCAGAATTCTGCAACTTCTGAAGATACACGAGTTGTCTCTCAACTACAAGAAAGCGTATAGGTTATGTGTAATGTGTATAATATAATGTGTTGGTATAAACAAAACTACTACTTACACGTTGTGTCTGTTTTCTGTATCGTCATCTGTAACATAAGCATACACAGACAGTGTACTATATAGCTACATACTAATTTATAAATTGCAGCCTGGACATCAACAAACGTAATGTCTAAATGTTAGCAGTTTTTGCATTCCTTTGTAATGTTTTTCAATATGTTAACCATTAATTACAATATATCAGGTTCTTTCCTTTATTTCCAATTTGGTGGGTATAAAAGTTCTTCTTGGTGGTGGAATCATATAGCTTAACATACCATTTGAATTAGCACTTGTTCGTCTACAATTATATGATTTGTAACTTAATCCCTAATGTGAGAATCCAGATGATTAGCATTATCCACATTTGGGAATTCAAAACGTATATACTGGATTTCATGATAAACTTACTTTGTTTTCTGTGTCTTTTGATAAGGACAACCACAACTACAATAACCAGAATGGCTGCCACAACTCCTCCAATAATTCCACCTATTAATCCCCAGTTAGATCCTGGTCCTGGTGAGTCTACTGAAATATAAGGATTTGTGTTAATATAAGGATTTATGTTAATATAAGGATTTTATAATAGTAAAAATAAAAGGACATTGTACGAGACTATTTAATTTTGGATAAAATACCTTGGTATTGTGAGTATTTGAAAAACTGTCCATTTTTCCGGTGAACATGAAATTATAGTTTAGTTACTTAGGCCCATATTTTCGAACAGTGTCTAAAATAATCTGTGATTAGGTCTAATCAGTAACTAGCTAGTTAGAGATTAGTGGTTGATTAAGTTTGGTATTCTCAAAAGTCAGATTAGCTAATCTTTGACTATAATTTTTTGTAATCAACGATTAAAATTCATGTTTAAACTTTGATTATAATTAAACATTTAATCAATGATTATATATAATATAGTTTGTTCTGTATCTAGTCTACCTACCTATCTTTAAAGTGCGTATTGTAGAAGAGCCATCGGGTGATATCAGATAAACTGGTTGACTATCACCATAATTATTTCTAGCTATAACTCTAATATAATATGGTGTATCAGCTTGTAGATTCTCTATACAATAATCAGGTTTAGATTCTGGTAGAGGTGTAGAACTAGTCCAGGTTTTATTATCTACTGAATGTTCAACAATAAATTCCTGTTGATCTCCACCATCAAATCCTGGTGTCCATGTAATACAGATACTGTCATGACGTGTCGCTGATGAGTTGGTATTAAACGGTACATCAGGTTTAGCTGAAACTGATTTTTCAGCAAGTGATTAATGTCATTTTATCACCCAATAATACATTCTACAGTAGACATCGCTTGTGTGATAAATTTCATAATCTACTGCGATATATCCTTAGGAGATATCGCTTTACATGAATTTGATTGTAGGGTGACCCACCATAAATAAATATCTCTAAATATCTCGACAATTACGCCACAATATTTATATATATACCAGGCCTTAAATCAGTTTTACACAATTATAGTCACTAAATAAACGATCATGATGTACTTAATAAGCTATGATCATTTAATCATCTATAAATAATAGACTGAAACTAGTTCCAAGTTTCGTCCATAACATCCAGACACTTTTGAGTAAAAGATAGGTTACGTGCCCTTGTTTTGAAATTAGTCTCGCTTAACCAGTGTACCGACCATTCTACGTCTGATTGACAGGTCGGGATAATCAAGACTACTTTTTTACGAAACATAACAGAATGCTGGAACAAGAAATTGAAATTAGAAACTCGCACGTTAGCCAGCTCAACAATTGTTTTAAGAAACTTGTAAATGTAAAATGAAACTACTGCTAGTATCATGTTCCTGCTAACGAAAGTGATTCAGAGATATTATATGTACTAAACCAAAAGATGCCGCTCTCAACGGTACAGTTAATGATAAAGCAATTTAAAAAATAAAACGAACGTAATTTTTAAAGCTGCTGTAATAACCAAGAAGCTAAATTTTACTGCTATTCAAAATCGTCAACAATAGATTTTTTACGGCTGTAATAGTTGATAGATTTGTAGAGAATTGCACGTGCCATGGCTATTTATAGACCATACACTCCACCGCTGATAGTTCGAGACAACCACTGAAGCGTGCACATTAGCCGTGTCGAGACCAACTTTCTGTAGAGTGCACGGGTCACCCTATGATTGGTCAATTAAAAAGGAACTACTTTTTTTATTTTCAAAGAACAGTTCATTTTTTATTAAAAGTAACTTTTTTCTTATTAAAAAAGAATAATTTTTATTTAATTGACTTTGATGGAAACACTTGGTCAATATAAAGGACTTTGCAGTGACTGAATTGCTGCCAGAAAGTGATGTATCACTACGCCGTAATGCAGTCAGGTTCAGTAAAATTGAAATCTATAGCAACGAATTATACTTATTTATTTGTGCATGTAAGAAAGGATTGAGTGATAAATAAATCTCCCACTTGTCTTTTTTGATATCAAAAAATATTACAGCCTCGTTTTTTTTATACTTTATCGACTTGTGTTGATATTTTTTGATATCAAAAAAGACTCGTAGGAGATTCTCTATATAATACATGCGTAATGCATGTGTTTATATATTTTGAAATTGTTCAGTTTGTGTTAAAAGCATGAAGCTTGGCAAGCATATACGGTTTATATGCTGATCATTTTACAATGTGCGGTCACTTGGGTCATCAATGCCAAATTAAACATTTGAGGTTTAAATTATCTGAACGTCATTGAGGAATATAAAGGTTTAATCTAATCCATAAAAAGTAATATATATTATGGTTCCTTTTCGTTTAGCATTTACAAAGAAACCATGATTTGAAAATACGTCAAACTTTGAAATTCGAAATCTACTGTAGACAGACTAGGGCCACCTTTAATAGGGCCGCTAAGTCACGCGACGATTTCTTCGGTAATCTACTTCCGGTGACATGCACCGCGCATGGCGGAAAATACGATGCTTCGCAAAGCATTGAATGTGAATCAATGATGTGTTTGCGGCACCAATTACTTTTGTTTTACAAAAGAAAAATAACAGATATTTTAGTTTGTTTATCAAGGTATGTAAATCAATTATTTAAACATATATCTTAATAAAATATTTCATTTTAATCTCGAAATAGTAGGCCCTACGGCCCAAGCCTTGGTTTTACAGTTTTAGCCTTTTTCGATAGGTAGCGGTCTGAGTTAGATTTGTTTACAAACAAACCCCATTACCAGTGCATTATTCCTCCGCCTGCACATTCAGTGCTTCGTAAATTTAAATTTTAATTTCTTGATTGTTATATAAAGTTAAAAGAATTATTCCCATGGGTTATAATTAAAAGTACCGGTAATGCCAATTTGGAAAATATGTTATTATAGTAGGCCTACTTGTGTTTTAAAATAAAAAAAAACCTCAAGTACATACGCTCACGTATTACGATCTCCCTTGAATTTTTCGACAAGTTAAAACTTTACTTAGTTAGATGTGTTTTATTTTAGCAGATTGGTGGATTATAATATGATGGTGATGAAATGTTCAAGTTTTTAGCGCAGAGAGGATGGGCGAAAAACGGCCGTAGCACACGTGGACTGTGTTCTGATTCAAGAAGTAGGTAATTTGTCAAATAAAGAATATGGACGAATATTAAAATTAAAATATTTAATTTTACTTAGTCTAGGCCTATATTCAGTATAATTTAGTACCTTTTTGCAATTTATGGTTTTACTTGACAGACCGATCTCACGGCATTTTCCGAAGATTTGTAAAAAAAAAAATAATACTAGGCCTCATGAAGATTTTTCATTTTGTGAAGATTTGTGAGGTTTAAAAATTAAATATTAGTTTCTCATGATCTATATAGGGCTTGCCTTTTTTTTAAAAAAAAAAATGATCAGTTCTCAAAAAAGTCCCGATAAGCAGGCAGAATATCTCTCTGCATTTTGTGAGGAATTGTAAAGTTAAAATTATATAGGCCTACTAGGCCTCATGATATAGGCCTACATGTACCTGTTTCTAAAAACCGTGATCAGCTGTCAAAAAACACTGTCACAATATACAGGCATTTTATGAAGATTTGTAAACTAAATTTAAAATAATACTAGGCCTTGGGATATATATAGGCCTATATATTTCTAAAAAAATGGTGATCAGCTCTCAAAAAAACCCTGTCACAATATGCAGGCAGGATATCTCACAGCAGTTTGTGAAAAAAAAAACAGTGATCAACTATCAAAAAAAGTAAATAAGGACACACGATATGCAAGATTTTTAATTATATGGCAACACATTTGTCTAATTTATTACATTTTTTTCCCCAGGTGAAGGAAAAGGGAAAAACGTTTGTGTCAGGTTATACCAGAATTAGAAAGAACTTGGTTTTCTGTTAAAGGTGGGCATATACGGTTCTAATTGTGACGGAATTCTAACACGAGTTAGGAAATGAAATGAAAGGAAATGGGGTTTAACGTCGTACTGTTTTGCTTCGAACTGGGCTAATGAAGACGGGCATACGCCATACAGTGTGCTATGAGGGAAATTTTGCCTGGACAGCGGCACTACGGCCTACTCTTATATCGAATTCCAACTGCCAAGGGATCATTTATGTGCACGCCAATGTGTACACGGGACCCCGGCTTTTCATCCCATCCGATCGACTAGACAGCTTTCCTTTTCAGCCCCTCCGTCCTGCATCACTGATAAGGGAGAACCTGAATTAATAAAAATTCAGTTTTTGTTATAAGTTATGCCTAAATTAAAGGCAGTTCTCAGATTTCATAGGCTACGACTTTACAGATTGGTTTATAATCAAATCAAACTCAATGCCAAGAAAGTACCACCGAGTTCAGGTAGTTCGAATTTGTACAAGACTTTGATAAAGGTTTTTAAAGAGTTCCTTTAGGCTTCAACCAGCATCTTTGTATTTTCCCAAAAAGGCCCTAATTTATGTACAAATCCACCCCTTTCATGACATCAATCTGATATTCATTATAATGTTATTCTTCTCACAAAGAAATAATATTCCAAATTCCACTGATATTCTGCTTAGCTGCACATTATTCTCCAATTGGTTAAAATTATTTAAATTTAATTTAAAAACAAAATACTCAGCTAAATCTACAGCTTATTATTTTGCCTTTTTATTAATTCCAAAACTTTGTAAAATAATAAGTATAAGGGTGCTCACTTCAATATATTACTTAGAAACACTTTTCGAAGTTCAGTCGTTTGGGAAGTGGATGAATGTGTATATGACTATTCTAAGTCAAAAGACAATCCGTAATATATTATGCGTGAATGAATACAGTAGACAATAGTGCTTGGTATGTACGCGTAAGCCGCTCGATCGATGTGACAGCCCAAGCCCAGTGCCAGTACTGTTTTGCCGACAATATTGTCCCCGGTATTTAACTTTATATATTAACCAGTCACTACATTATTATTATTCAATCGCTTGATTTATATTTTCTCAAATAAATGGAACGATGACTAGATTGTACAAATTATAGGCCTAACTAATGATAATGGATTTTCAACATACCTGCTTGCAGGACTCAACGGAGTTTAATCGTGCAGGCAGACGGCAGTCAGTCGATCGTCGCTTCGTCATTTTTACAGCTAATAAATCTCCACAACTCTCCCTTTTGCATATTTTATGACATTGTTTTTCGTATAAATAATTACTGGTGAGCGAAGATCACAACACTGTTTGGAGTAAGGCACAAATAAATAAATATTTAACCCGATTCACTCGCTTGCTTTCACCGTTATCAGGCTAAAAAAATCGCGTGATTTTGACACATGTCACCGGAAGTTCAATTTCTCGTGAAATCTCGCAATTTTGCGGGATTTACTTATCGGCCCTACATCTCTAAAATCTCTTAATGAGAGGGTGTGGTGTAACAATTAGACAATTTGGATCCATTTTAGCGTGGATTATTACGTCGTGGACAATACACCAAGAACAATTTCGACATGTAAACTTGTTAAACAGAGGTAGTAAAATCCCATATATCAGTCGGAAGTGACAAAATCCATCCTGTTACATCAGAACACAATCTAGGAGGCATATTCAATGACAATATGAACATGCCCAAGTTTATATCATCCATTAATAAATTCAGATAAGTAAAGTTAGAAAATATCTTGATTTAAACTCCACAAAACTTATGGTAAACTCTTTAGTAACCTCAAGCGTCGACTATTGCGATTTATTCTATGGACTTCCAGCATCCTCTCGTCGGATCCTTCCGAAGATACAGGGGGGTTGGATGGCTGAATCATAAAGTCTGTCATTGAGTCGACTGGCGTGGTTCGAATCCCCGGTTGTACGTGACAAGGAGTGGGGTTTTCTCCGGGTCCTCCGGTTTCCTTCCACTGCTCAAGACCCCTACGCGCAACCGAATTATTGAAATAAAATTAAACCATATGTTAGTCCCGAAAAGACCTAGTTTGTGTCGAGTGGACGTTAAATCCATTTCTCTCTCTCTCTCTCTCTCCGAAGATACAAAACACTTTCGCTAGAATGAGGGACATTCTCAAATCGAATTCCAGCTGTCAATATTTATTTTACGTCCACGCCAATATCGGTTTTCGTGCGA
Organism: Patella vulgata; assembly: GCF_932274485.2. Taxonomy (NCBI): domain Eukaryota; kingdom Metazoa; phylum Mollusca; class Gastropoda; family Patellidae; genus Patella; species Patella vulgata. The sequence goes on along the minus strand of NC_065886.2, from coordinate 9,224,917 downwards.
ATGATTATACGTTGTCGCTTCGCGCGCACTAACTATGTCATGCACCATATTAGCATTATTGTTGTCTGCAAGGGATTCCTCAGTGATGTTAAATATCTTAAACGTAAAAATTGAATTACAAGAATTTGTCATTTAGGATCGATACTGTTAAGTTCATAATGCTAATACTGTACGTTATAACCAATATTATTATATACATTGTCTGAATATATTGTATAATATATGTTATATTATACTTACATTGAGCTACAACTTCATACTCTAGTTCTGTATAACCAATATTATTAGATACATTGACTGTATATGATGTATAATAAATGTTGGATGTAATGTTGATATTTAATGTTGATCTATAAGTGTTGATAGAAGTATGGTTATCAATATATTCAAAGATGTCGTCGTTATAGATAGGTTCAATATCTCCAGTAGTTTTATTATTATAATACCAGGTGACGGTTGGTGGTGGATAGGATATAACATCAGCTACCAGTTGTACTATATCTGTTATATTACCACTAACTATAGATGTTGTTATAATTCTAGTATCTTGTCTAGGTGAACCTGTATATAACAATATTATAATAGGATATAACATTAGCTACCAATTGTAATATATCTGTTATATTACCACTAACTATAGATGTTGTTATAACTCTAGTATCATGTCTTGGTGAACCTGTATATAACATTATTATAGATATAACATCAGCTACCAGTTGTATTATATGTTATATCACCACTAACTATAGATGTTGTTATAACTCTAGTATCTTGTCTAGCTGAACATGTGTATTATAACAATATTATAGATATAACATCAGTTACCAGCTGTACTATATCTGTTATATTACCACTAACTATAGATATTGTTATATACTATTCAAAAAAAGTAGGGGATATTTGATTTTTAAGTGTTATTAAAGTCACCTAATGAAACTGACGAAGAAACAAATGACAAAATGAAATGAAGTTCACATTCATCGATTTATTCCAAATGATCGTTAGACTAAGTAAGGCACAGACTGACCATTATAAGGGTAAAATGATACCCGGGGTCAAACAGCAAAGTTACCACAGCATCACAACCAAGTCAGTAACGGGTAAATCCTCCTCTGTTTGCCAAACAAGCATTGATCCGACGTGGCATACTCCTAATGAGACGTCTAAGGTCATTTTGGTCCAGATTGTCCCATTCCTGTTGCAACGCAGCAGCAAGTTCTTGGACATTGGCAGGACGTTGTTGACGTTGACGTAACCTCTGTCCAAGCATGTCCCAGACATGCTCGATGGGGGAGAGGTCGGGACTCAGTGCTGGCCAAGGTAATGTGGTGATGTTCTGTTGTTGGAGGTAACCTGTAACGATCCTGGCCCTGTGACATCTTGCGTTGTCATCCTGGAAGATGAAACGGCGGCCATGACGTCGTGCGAACGGCACAACATGGACTGCCAAGATGTTGTCCCGGTAGTACTGTAACACGCCCTGCAACAACATGTAAAGCCGTTCTTCCAGCAACAGTGATGCCTCCCCACACCATAACAGAACCACCCCAAATCGATCATGTCTGATGACGTTAACGTCTTGGAAGCGCTCGTTTCGACGACGCCACACCCTCCTACGTCTGTCCAAAAAATCAACAGTGAACCTTGACTCATCTGAAAACATCACATTGCTCCAGCGTCGATTATCCCAGTGTTGACGATCCCTACACCAACGACGTCTTGCCTGAATGTGATGATCTCTCAAACAAGGGATCACGCGAGGACGTCGGGCGCGAAGGTGACCCCTATGCAGTCGATTCCGAATCGTCTGGCCACTCACTCTCACACCAGTGTCTGTTTGAAGACGAACGCTGATCTGATTTGCTGTGATGACACGATTTCTCAAGGCCAAGGTACGGATAAATCGATCCTGGGCTTGAGTTGTCGCCCTTGGTCGACCTGAGCGTGGTCTGTCCTGTACAGATTGTGTATCACGGTATCTGGACCATAGCCTGCTTATGACAGACTGAGAAACATTCATCGTCCGCGCCACAACGGCCTGTGTTGTGCCGATCTGTAGCATGCCAAGGGCACGTAACCTTTCATTTTGGGTAAACCGACGCATATCAAAATTTGTTTTCTGGTCACTAAAACAATTAAACTGATGTTTCCACCCTGGAATTCAATGCCACAATGACTGTAACATTCAACGTCAGAGTCGTGCAAATCTTGGGTTGGACCCCCATGATGATCCCAAGCATCACCTGCATTCCATGCGGTAGCTATTGGTGCGTTTGGGCGTCACATGTAACTGGAAATGTTTCTTCTGTTAGGTTCTATAGTGACTTTTTTCGTAGTCATTTGCATATTTTAGTATTATGCCCCCAAAATCAAATATCCCCTACTTTTTTTGAATAGTATAGCTTTAGTATTTTGTCTAGGTGAACCTGTATATACAAATATTAAAGATAGGATACGTCATACACTATTAAACTGATACCGTTGACCTATGAACCCAGCTCTTTTAATAATGTAATATGGAACACGAAATTGAATTTAGAAACACGCACGTTAGGCAACTCAACAATTGTTTTAAGAACCTTGTAAAAGTAAAATGAAACTAGTATCATGTTCTTGCCTAACCCGAGTGTTTCAGAGATATTGTTTGTACTAAACCAAAAGATGTCGCTCCTAACGGTACAGTTAATGATAAAGCAATTTAAACATCTAAAGCTGTTGTAATAACTAAAAAGCTAAATATTACTGGCTATTCAGAATCGTCAGCAATTGATTTTTTACAGCTGTAATAGTTGATAGATGTGTAGATAATTGCTGGGTATTATTGCACTGCGTGATTAGCCAACAAATCACTTCGGGACAAGCCGCTGAAGAGTGCGCATTCGCCGAGACGAGTTCAACTTTCTGTAGGGAAACTTTTCGCTGCACGGATCTAATGTGTAAACATTGTGTACATTATAATAACAACTTTGATCTGTTTGTGTCATATGTATCTTCTATATATATATATATATACTAATATTTGTGACTGTCGTTTGTGTGTCCGTTTGTCTGTCTGTCTGTCTGTCTGTCTGTTCGGGGTTGGCGGCTACACTAGGTCTGCCCCGAGTCTGAAATTTGGGGTAAAAGGGTAGCTCGGACCGGGGAGTAACATAGGCCAGGTGGCGTTAGTCTAGCATTTCCGGTTTCGGAGTTATGACCCCCGAGCGAAGCCGGGTATCCTGCTAGTTCATTAATAAAAGTGTTTTGTTCAATGATATCATATTTATAGTTACATGTTGTACTATATCAGTTATATACGTACAGTTAATAAATACTTTCAATGTTTGGTTGTATTTAACATTTGGTATTTCACTATTGGTAGCGTGGCAAGTATAGTCACCAGTATCCAGACATGTAGGTTGTTTTATAGTAAAGGTATTACTGTTGGTTTGTTTAGGGGATATGTTAGTTGTACCATTGTGCCAGGTAATCAAGGCTACAGGGTTACTGTTAGTAGAACACGTGATGTTGGTTGAATCTCCTTCATTTACGGTCAGTTTATCTCCAGTTGGTAATAAAGTTACTGGATCCAGATCTGTTAAAAAATATACAAGTTCATACAATATTATTTGTGATGAATCAAGTTTTCAGATTATAATTCATGACAATTGACAGTAAATATGTTAATAGGCAGTGGAAAAATCAGTTTATATTTTTCATGTGCATGGCAGTTGTGGGTATATTGACTACAGGAAAGTAGGTATCGAAATGAAATGGGGTTTAACGTCCTACTGTTCTGCTCCGACTGGGCTAATGAAGACGGGCATACGCCATACAGTATGCTATGAGAGAAATGCTTCCCGTGCAGCCGCACTATGGCCAACTCTTATATCCGATTCCAACTGCCAAGGGATCTTTTACGTGCACACCAATCTATACATGGGAACTTGATTATTCTTCGAATCCGAGCGACTAGACAGCTGTCCTTGTCAGGACCAACTCCCTGCACCACTGATAAGGGGAAACTACGCCGGAAAATCCCGATGAACTTTCTCGGCCAATGCAGGGATGGAACTTGCGAACCAGCGTCTTACCCACTTAGCCACTGTGGCTCCCTGTGATTCCTATAACTGGTTACAGGTATACTATACTAAGCAGCAAAAGAAACGTCAGGTTGGTATGTTACTCTGAATAGACGCATATGAAACCTGCCAAATGTTTTTATTGTATATTTGTTACAACATCTCCATATTTACCAGAGTAATAAGGCTCCTTCCCAAACACAGAATTGGAACCATGAAATTTTCTCAAAAACGCAACCAGACTTCTGAGATGGTAATGTGTTCTCCATGATTTTCATGTAACGCATGCTGCACATGCTGTTCACACTACAACGTAAGCAGCATGCCGCGACTCAAAACAGCTCAGAGGATCCAGGCGCTTGGAATACTCGACGCTGGCGACATTGCCCAAGCCGTTGCCAATTAACTTCTAGGTCAATGTTCGGACCATCTACAGGCTTCGGCAACGCTTTCAGGCCACCAACTTATGATCGACCCCGAACTGGTAGACAAAGGGTTACCACAAGGCGACAAGACCGCCATGTTGTGCGACAGCACATGCAGAATCCCTTCACGCAGGCATCTGTAACAGCACGTCAGACAGTGGGAACACACGGAAGATCAATCAGTACCGATACAGTGCCGACGTCTTACCAGAGAGAACATCCATTGCCGTAGACCTTACCGTAGACCGATCCTCACCCCTCGCCATCGACGTGAACGTCTACAGTTTGCCCAACAACACACGCAATGGCGACACAGGCAATGGAGAACTGCAGATGGCAGGACCAGAATATGGCGTCGACGTGGCCAGCGTTATTCTGACCAATGTGTCATGGAACGAGACTCATGGGGAGGTCCAAGCATAATGGTTTGGGATGGAATTGGGCTGAACCAGAGAGTGGGTCCTGTGGTGTTCCAAAATCTTGGTCGAGGAAGAGGTGGCGGCATCACAGCAGTGCGCTACATAGATAAAGCTCTCAAACCCCAGGTCATACCACATTTCGCACGTCATCGAAACAACGTTTTCCAGCATGACAACGCCCGTGCCCACACCGTCAGGGTTACTCGAGAAGTTTGGGGTTTTTTTTGTGCTGTTTAGTATATAACTATTACTTTACTGTGTACTATTACTGTACTGTGTACTATCAGATATTGTTATAGAGCAGTAATAGCTTTACATCTAGTTATAGGTTTATTATAAGATACTGCTATATACTTACACAGTACAGTAACATCTATAGTTTTATTGTGAGATCTAGTTATAGAACTACCATTAGTTGGTTCTAGAGTAGTAGTAGCTTCACATCTATATATACCACCCTGATTCCTGGTGATATTAGATATATCAAGTCGTCCATTAGAAGATACATCAACACTGCTACCATCTGGTTTATACCATTCAAAGGTAGTTGGTGGTGGATTTGATTCAACACTACAGATCAACTGAAGGTCATCATTCTCTGTTTTACTTACAGAATCAACTGATACATTTACTATAGGACCGACTAAAAAACAAAGTATATAGATATACATATCCAGAAATATTAGCACAACCGTAAAGCTGCACTACAATATATATATATAGATAGATAGATAGATAGATAGATAGATAGATAGATAGTGTAGTGCAGCTTTAAATGCCTACATGTTTCGCCGTTAGGTTTTCAAGGCAATAATAGATAATGGCGTTACGTCATTATGTAGCGTCATTATATATATATATGTATATATATATATATATATATATATATATATATATATATAGAGAGAGAGAGAGAGAGAGAGAGAGATGGGGTTTAACATCCACTCGACACAAACTAGGTCATTTCGGGACCAACATATGGTTAATTTTATTTCATTAATTTGCATGCGCGTAGGGATCTTTAGCAGTGGGAGGAAACCGGAGGACCCGGAGAAAACCCACGAGGTTGGACAGGCGACCCTACTCCCTGTCACGTACAACCGGGGATTCGAAACCACGCCAGTTGACTCAATGGCAGGCCGTATGATACAGCACGCACGTGCTAACCATTCGGTCATTCAATCCCCCGTATATAAATATAACGGCCAGTCAGATGAGACAGTTAAGGATATTAAGTCAGATAATACAGTTATGATGAAAACAGTAACAAGGATCTAGGCAGGTGATGGGGTTATCATTGCAATAAACAAAGAACATGTCTGATATTTTAGGCATCGTCCTAGTTATACCAAAATTGATCACCAACCTATGACCATTTCAGTGGTACCAAAGCCACTATAGGAGGTTATTAATATAAATAGACGGTTACAAATACTTACATAAAACATCAAGTTGTACAGGTATAGATGATCTACCTGATCCAGCACTATTACTACCTGTACAGGTATAATTATTGCCTGTATCTGATCTCTCTACTGATTCTATTGTATACATAGATGAATTTTGACCTGTGATCTGTACATCATTCTTATTCCATTTATAAACATTAGATGGTACTGCTAAATCAGAATTATTGACTTGACAAGTCAACACGAGATGTTCCCCATCTATGACTTTATATGGACTGGTTGACGGTTCTATATGTACGACTGGTCGCACTGCAATATAAATATATATATGCATAGTAATTATTATATCGTGAATGACTGGGTGATGGTTCTATATATACAGAACTAGAATGTAAATATAGTCATAGTAATTATTATACTGTATAAAGACTGGATGATGGTTCTATATGTACATAACTAGAGTATAAATATAGTCATGGTCTTTATTATACTGTATATAGATTGGGTGATGGTTCTATATGCACAGATGTGACAGAACTAAAATATAAATAAAGCCATAGTAATTATTATATATAAGTTGATGGTTCTATTTGTACTTCTCGATCTAGAATATAAATAATAGCCATATAGATTATATTTCCGCCAAGAAATCATTTTTAAGTTTCACCAAAACCTGAGTTAAAATCTGTTTAACAATTCTAAACCAAGACATAGACAATGGGGGTGAAAAGGTTTAGCAAAATAAACTCGCGTAACATATATTAGTAGGTCGTTTCAGGGGCGGATCGGCCGTGTGTTTTATCCTTTATCGTCAGATGTGGTTCAGGATGGTCACTCAAAGCACGAGATAATGATATAGACATTTTGTGATATCACAATTAATGCTTTGCATGTATGAAATTGAATCACAATGTCATAGTATTAATTTATAATAAAAATTGACGTCAAACGAGGTGTTGAATTTTTCTGTGTATGTATATTCGCCAAAATGACGATAAACACCATGCGAGAGGAGGGTGGGGGGAGATACAATGTCACATGAACCTGGCAAACCCCCTCCTGCAAAGATTCCTGGATCCGCCCCTGCGTTTCGTATATACCCCACTATATATTTTTCACAATTGAAAATTAAAATTCTAAATCCCAAGTATATGACAAAAATATATTATAATGGCACCACTTTACTTTTAATTGCTATACATGGTATGGCATCCCCAATTACTCTGACTTTCTGATTTCGTAAAAGGTTCCAACGAATACAATGCATACTGCTAAAGTTATTACTAGGCAAAATATCATTTATTATTATCAAATGCTACAAAACCTAGTTTAAAATAACCACTTGTTATATTAAAAGACGAATGTTAAAGATGTCGCTTGGGCGACATAATATATTGTGTTGACGCTAGGGCAGGGTTAGGGTTAGGGTTAGGGTTAGGCTCGAGCTGTTCCTATCTGAAAGCTGAAAGAAAGTTTACACACGTATCCCAGAAATGGTTTATATAATTTTAATTTCACACGTGACGGTTGATTATAGGCCTACTATTTTCTAATATTAACAATATAATCTTTTACAATTGTTATCGGTGCCATCTTGTTTTTTGTTCATGCCTAGTCACCTCCATCCTAGTTCCAAGCGTTGACATAATATATTATATCGCCCAAGCGTTGACACAATATATTATGTATGCGACAATATACTGTTACTTCGTGCCACAGGCCACTGACACTAATACCATATATACGCTTCAAGCTACTGACTTGAAACGTATCGCCTGGTAATGTTAACTGGTCCCTTAAAACGGTAAAAATAGTAAAATCTAGGATGGCCGACAGTTCTAAACGTTTGGTTTAAGACGCTATAAGTGTAATATGAACATGTAAATTAATGATTTGGGGGGGTCATTCTGCCATTTGAAGATATATCTTGTGGTGTTCATCGATCTCTTTAAGCGGTAAATCACACACACACACACACACACACACATTCTCCGATCGATAACCCACATGTACGAATAGGCTTTACCCTGGACTGTTTCATCATAAAATAGCACCTTTGGTATGTGAAGTAATGTTTTTGGGGTCTACGATTTTATAATGTATCAACAATGGTAATGATATCAACATACAAGAGGACACTTAAGTTTGGTACCTCAGATCACAGGAACAAGTGTTGGTAAACTTAAAATTCATAATTGTTAAAAATTTAACTAGTTGTACAATATGATACATAAAAAAAATCAATAAAAAACATTATAGAACAATAATATCTCATATTTTAAACTGCAGGCTTTACTGTGTGCCATACAAATTAAGTCATAAATGGAATGCGATTTGGCATGTAAACTTTCAAAAATTATTACACAGTGAGGTTCACATAAAGTGCAAAAGAAATGAAAAAGCCACATCCTTAATTCATAAGCCTGTTCAGCATAATTCAGCGTAATGTATTGAACTTTGGTATTACCCAGGCGCAGATGGCGGATGCCCCATGAGACCAAGTCTTTAGTAAGCGCCTCCGTGGGACAAAGCCTCCTCAAGTCCAGTCTCAAAAAATTATAAGGTCAGTTATTATGCGTCACTATGTCAATTTTGTTTTTTAACGACTGCGGCACTCGATTCCATACTATCTTTCCACTATCTGATATTCTTTAGCGCTGACGTCGCTCGATTCCATAATGTCATCATTCTTCCACTCCCCTATGGTCTTATACTATCTCATTACTATCAAATTTACGGTTAAAGTGAATCCCCAATTATACCACTATAGTGATCATGAGCGGGTCTTGGGGTGACGACTGTACAAATGTTATGTCAACTCTCACAAACCAGGTGTCGCATTTCTTATCCTCTAGTTCACAAGCATTTGCTCCAATCATTGAACTCAAATTCCGGGGAATTGACTAAAACTTTCAGGCCAACTCCCAAATCATTAAAAGCTCTTATATATACTATACGTTGCTGTCTGATATTTTTTCGCGACTAGGGCGTTCAATTCTTTCATGGCATCATTCTTCTACTCCTCTGTGGTCTTCTACTACCTCATCACTATCATATTCACGGTTATATTGAACCGCCCAGTTAGTATCACTAGTAAGTGAGTCGTGGGGCGACATCCTGTACTACTGCTCTGTCAATTCTCAGAAAACAGGCGGAATTGACAGGCAGATTCTGAGATTCTGTCCCATTGACTGCAATTTCTGATCCTCTCGTTTACAAGAATATCAATTCTCACAAAACAGGCGCAAAATGTGGATTTTATAAAGTACGCCTAAATAAATGTAAAAATGCATAAAAACGTTTTCTTGCAATTTTATTTTATTTATTTTGTTTTGGGGGGGGGGGGTAAAAACGTAAATTGACTGGACTGTAACAAGAGCTATCTAGTTTTCCGCTTGCAATTTTATTAAAAACACTTTATTTAACATTCGTCATAATACTGCCCCTAAGGTTCACAAAAAATCAATACTAAAATCAATAACAATCATAATATGACATAAATTCTATGTCAACTTGAGTAAAACTGGGCCCTGTTTCACAAAAACTTAAACTAAAATCACTATAATAGATTTTATGCGTTCCACGAAGATCGATTGTAACTTAAAATGCATTTTTAATAGATTTTAGTTAAAACTGTTTGCGCTCGCACAGTGCACAATTCCGGCGAGGGCACTTAGGGTGTAAGCATACACGCTTCGGAACTGAAACTGTTGCCAGGTTAAACTAACCGTTACTATACCAATGAGGAGAGTTTCATACGTTGTATATTACGTGTTATTCGTTTTGAACTTGCATGTCGCTTTCGTGACCTTGGCATTTGATTTACTCGCAGGCTACAATGGAAATAATGCGTATCGATAAACTAAATCGCTTGAATTTCGTAGTTTTATGGTATTTGGGATAACAAAAACTATTGAGAAATTGTCACAAAAATGTGATATTTCTGACTTAAACGTTTAATCTAGACTAAAGTATTGTCGAATTTTAAAAGTATTTAATAATTTTTAAACTAATGCACGAAATAACCAATGTTCCGATGCCTAGATTTGAAATGTCAGTCCCATGGACACTTTCAATAATAATTTGAAAATGCCAAAGTGCCACACTCCTTATTAAATTAAAATGATTTTTTCCCAATATAAAATATTCTTGGCTCATATATCATCATAATCCTAAAACCATAATAAATACTTTGCATATGGCCTATCTCTAGTATTATAGGACTGACGGGGTTTCGATTGTCCGGTTGTACGTGGGTTTTCCCCGGGTCCTCCGGTTTCCTCCCCCAACTAAAGACACATACGCGCAAGCGAATTAATCAAATAAAATTGAAACATGTGTTAGTCCCGAAATGAACTAGTTTGTGTCTAGTGGACGTTAAACCCCATCTCCCCCTCTCTCTCTTTCTCTCATTTTAAACAATTGTAGGCCTACAAAGATTTTTTTATAGACATTAGACATGAAGTGGATTTAGATTTTTTTAAGGTTTTTTTTTGGTCTATTAATTATTTGAAAATAGTATAATTTATACTTGAATCATATGGTAATATATAAAATAGTAAGAATGAGTTTTGTTTCCTGGGGTTTTGAGGGGTTTTTTTGTTCTTGGGGTTTTAATTTGGGGCGTCATCTAATTGCTTATATTGCCTTACAATAAAATAAACGGGTCGGCCGCGGCTATATTTCCCATGCAATGAAAAGAAATTGAATGAAAATTATTTTGGTGAATGATAATATATTTAATTTATATAACCCCGGCCATTGGCAATGTTATCATTATTCCAAATATCTATATGTCGCAATAGATCTAACAACGTAGCTCTCTAACAACGGCTCTCCTAAGTTAAAATTGATTTTAGTTAAAATTGTCCCTGAAATAGTTTTGTGAAACGCCACTATTTTAAGTTAAGATACAATTTTAACTTACAATATTGTTTTAGTGGATTTTATCTAAAATGCTTAAAATCGTGTTGTGAAACGCATCTATTTTAAGTTAGGGTGGAATTTTAGTTTAAGACGATTTTAAGGAGATTTAAGTTTTTGTGAAACAGGGTCCTGCTTTCCGGCGACTATATATGAGCAATGCGATCTATGTTGTACCGGGACGCTCGATGTTATAGCCAGTATTCATTGTGGAGTGAGATTATGGATGCTACCCTTGATTTGGATGCTACCGGCCTTATCCTGAGGTTCGATGAATGTATAACAGTAAACTCAATGTAGCGAACTGAGATTGGCGCTTATTTTAGCAAAAGTTGCTCAGTTAATGAAAAAAAAACCTCACGTGTCTTAGAAATCATAAAGGCGGCATCACGCTTCATTCTATGAAGAACAAATTGGTAAATAATTTCTTGCATATCTTTTTCGTGTCTTGCTTTACGCACGTTCAGGACATCAGGTTTTTGTGGGTAGGGACTCCAAAACATGTACATACCAAATATGCCATTAAGTGAGGGTTCGCATCAACATGTAATGCGGTAGGGGATTCAATGAAAATGATATAAGGAACCACTAAACACCACTGGGCATATCTTCAAATGAAACAATGGCCCAAAAACATTAATTAGAGACCCATTGCTAGTTAATGATAAAACAGTGCAGAGTTATGCCCCTTTATAAATGTTGATTCAGGGCAGAAAGATTCTGAGGAAGTGAAATTCCAGAAAATGGCTCAAGAGAGGCACCGGATATCTATGAAAACCATGCCACATAAAAGTTTGACCCCGACAGCCTAATGCATGATGTCAGTTTCATGTGTTTCTCTTAAGGAAAATGACTTAAAAACCTGAACTTTACCCTTAAAATTTGGAACTTTCCGGTACTCTTCTGGTAAACTTTTAGGATGTCATTCAGTACACCCAACGCTACCACAAACCACCAAAAAACCTTTTCTTGCGATGTTTTGGGGGTTGACCCCCTTTTTGTCATAAATTGACTGGACTATTATATTAAATGACGATAGTTAAATAAATTGTTTTTTATTAAAATTGCAAACGGAAAATTAAATAGATCTCGGCTGTCATATCCACGACAATGAGAATTTGGATCACTGTAATTAGGCTTTGTAACAGTGCCGTTTCAGTAACGTTGTGGGGGATCACGTGGCTAGGTGGGTAAGACGCTGGCTCGCTAGCCTTGAGGTTGGGTGGTCGATCCCTGCATTGGCCGAGAAAGTTCATCCAGATTTTCCGGCGTGGTTCCCCCTTGTCAGTGATGCAGGACGGAGGGCCTGACAAAGACAGCTGTCTAGTCCTTCGGATGAGACGAAAAACCGAGGTCCAGTGTATACATTGGAATGCACGTAAAAGATCCCTTGACAGTTGGAATTCGATATAAGAGTAGGCGATAGTGCCGCTGCCCGGGCAAAATGTCCCTCATAGCACACTGTATGGCGTATGCCCGTCTTCATTAGCCCAGTATAGGAGCAGAACAGTAGGACGTTAAACCCCATTTCATTTCATTTCATTTCATAGTCATATTGCATTACCATATCAGAGGTAGAAACAGGAATTTTGAAAGGATAGGTCCATCCTTTTCATACCATAAATTTATGACAAGTGATCTAAAAGAGCAATGTTACGTTTAAAAAGTTTGTGACATTCTTATTTCCGACATTCACGACAAATGGATATAAGAAAAGAAAGAAACCCGAGCGGATCCAGCCAAATAAATTCATTCTAGCTCTTTGAAACTTTATTTATACAAAATATACTTTTCAGATTTTATAACATTTTCTACAAATCAGTTAATTCACAAAATCTTTTGGACCTTTTCTTGCGATTTTTTCAAGAGAAAAAAAACCCTGGCAAAGTGGGCAAAAACATATGCATTTTACATATAAACAGTTTGTGACATTTTTATACGCCCACATTTTTATGTGGACGTATATTGTCGTCGCCCCTGTCCGTCCGTCCGTCCACAATTGTTTGTGAACAGTCTACAGGTCACAATTTTTATCCAATTTTAATGAAACTTGAAATATAGGTTTATCACCCTAAGATCTCGGTTCCTTTCGATATTCGCAGGTATCGGACTGTAACTTCATGGATTATGACCCCTGATTGTACGACAAATCACGTTTTTAGATTGTGAACACTGTAGAGGTCACAATTTTTATCCGATTTGGTTTAAACTTGAAATGTAGGCTTATAACCCAAAGATCTCGGTTCCTTTCGATATTCGCGCATATCGGAACGTAACTTCCTGAATTATGACTTCGAATTGTACGAAAAATCGCGTTTTTAGCCTGTGGCCCCTATAGAGGTCATAATTTTTATCACATTTAAAATCGTTACACCCTAAGGATGCCTGAGTTCGAATTTCGTGAAAATCGGCCCAAAACTGACAGACAAAATGGCCGCCCTTCGTTCTCAAATAGAGTAAATATATGGTATATCAAAGTTGTGGACCCTATAGAGGTCACAATTTTCATCCGATTTTGTTGAAACTTGAAATGTAAGTTTATAACCCAAAGATCTCGGTTCCTTTCGATATTCGCGCATATCAGACCGTAACTGCATGAACTATGACCCCTGATTGTACGAAAAATCGCGTTTTTAGCTCGTGGACCCTATAACGGTCATAATTGTTATCCGATTTAAAAAAAAAACGTATTATTATATCACCGTTAAACCCTAAGAACGGCTGAGTTCGAATTTCGTGAAAATCGGGCCAAAACTGACAGACAAAATGGCCGCCGTTCGTTCTCAAATAGCGTAAAAAATATGGTATATCAAGGTTGTAGACACTATAGAGGTCACTATTTTTATCCGATGTTGTTGAAACTTGAAATGTAAGTTTATAACCCAACGATCTCGGTTCCTTTCGATATTCGCGCATATCGTACCGTAACTTCCTGAATTATGGCCCCTGATTGTACGAAAAATCGCGTTTTTAGCTTGTGGACCCTATAGAGGTCATAATTTTTATCCGATTTATATCACCGTTACACCCTAAGGACGGTTGAGTTCGAATTTCGTGAAAATCGACCCAAAACTGACAGACACAATGGCCGGCCCTCGTTCCCAAATAGCGTAAAAATATTTCCTGAATTATGGCCCTTGATTGTAGGAAAAATCACTTTCTTTTTAGCTTGGTTCTATCCATCTCTCGAAAATGTGGGCGTATCCTGCCTGGCAGCCGCTGGTTATTTCTGTTGTGACACCATGATCAATTAGGAATTAACCCTGGAACACTGTGGTTTTATAACTATGTTGATAGTACATTATGAGTTATTGTAACATCTACAGTCTGAGTTTAACAAGGCTAGAACGCAGACCTGACGGCTGAAACATTACATATTGTCTCTATCCCGGCCTCGAACCAAAGGCTGAGAGTACATCCTTCTAAGAACCCTGCATGATGTCGGTATCCCGGCCTCTTAAGCTGAGACAGCCAAACGTAGCTCTAGGACCGCTCTATGATATTTTCCCTATGATGTCTGAAATAATGTCTATACCCCGTTCTTTCTTATAAGAAGGATGAGTGGGTGAGTCATAGACTAACCCCGGGAAATTGGCTAGGTACTTCCTTTATCTGATTGGTCAGCTGCCTAGAAGCTACCCTGGATTTCAACACAATGTTCTAATATGGCACCACTTTTCTAAGGCATGTGATACCATATTTGGACAACTCGGTTATGATGTCAATGCCCGATTTTAATCTACAAAGTATATCTTATTACGTCAGTTCTCGTTGTCACGTGTACTAGCTACGACTTCAATACATTAAACAGAGCATCATTTAGAGAACTTAAATAACCTCTACAGTATATATATAGTATTATACCGTTTCATATGTTCGCACAATATTGTCCGTACCACAGTTTTGATTTCTTAACGATATTTGGAAACACCCGTCATTCTCGGCAACGAAATTATAGATACTATGACCGACATAAGTCATATGATTTCTATATATTAAAAACCAATGTTTTGTTTCCCATTTTGGTAAACATATCTTTGACAACATTAATATATTTTAAATATATTTTATTTACCTAATTATTTCTCAAGTAAGATACGTGTTGAATTAAACAGACACTGGCATGAGTGATATATTGTTCTTATAAAAACACATCGTCAATTAACTCTTTACAACCAAATATCAACTGGCCGCTGGGTTATAGAACCTTATTAAACCAGCCACTGGCTATTACGCCAGATATAATTTTGACGAAGCATTACAGTCTAAACAATGGAGGGATTAAGTATTGGTCATTAACCAAACTCTCTATAAAACGAACTATTGTTTTAGATTTCAACTTAGAAGCAATATTTTGTAGAATTGTATTTCAAAGATAGAGTGAGCTATGGTTTAGAACAGATCGGATCTGGGCCATACTATATACCGGAAAACACCGGAAAACAACCCGGAAAACACCGGAAAAACACTAAATACCTGAAAACATCCTAAAAACCGGAAAACTCCCTAAATAGGTAACCCGGAGCCTGGTCCTTTGTGTGCGGTTTTGGACCAAGTGAGCGCCGATGAAGGAAGGTCAAGGTCATTACGATGTTGGTTTTACAAATAGCCGCCCCCCTCCCAAAAAGAAATTCCGATTTTTTTTCTCCAAAATTTTGTTGATGCCTATTATGTTTTGAATGTTTTAAAAGACGCAATCAGTCTACCTCCATCATTGACCATATTTTATTTTGTATTTTAATTTTAGTTTTCAGTAAATTTCAGTAGATTTCAGTGTTTCAGTATTTCAGTAGATTAAACACTGCCCTCGGAGGGCCCCATTATATGCCGGTTGGGCCGGTCTCCTGATTCTTACCAGTAACGCTGGCATCAGGGTGGTACGAATTAGTGGAAGGCACGACTAGGCTACCCCCTCCCTAGGTAACAAAAAATCGCATCATAAAACAGCAAGTATCATCAAAAGCGAGTTAATAAATCTCTGAATAGTTCGAGTTGAAGTTCCAGGTTTAACCGCTATGTATCCTAATCACCAAACAAAATTCTCGGACAGGCTGTAATCTGAAAAGTGTCTATCCTTTCCAAGAGCTATCCATCTCGTTGGAAGGGCTTAAAATCTACTTGTTTCTGAGCTTACTTTCATTCCAGGGTCAAATATAATCACTTGAACCAATATAATATTCAACATATTCCATCATTCCAGGGTCAAATATAATCACTTGAACCATAATAATATTCAACATATTCCATCATATTCCGAGGGCCGCACACAGGATTTTTTTCTGGATTACTTTTCGAGCTTTTTTCCCCAACTTGTTGACTAGTTTTCCTTGAAAAAAACCCAACTTTCGCCCAATTGTCCATGAGAAAACTACATATTCTATCTTACTGCATTGACGGGAAGTGGTAAGCTGGACGTCTGTGAAAAGGGTTGATCGATAAATTTTTAAGGAAGCAATTGTTGTTTTTGTTTGTGAAATAGAGGACTCTAGCCGATGAGGCTACTTTCCCCCCGAGAACCCCAGGCAACCAATTTGTTTTATGTTAACCACTTCCTGGTGGCCGAAGACTTACACCGAATGCGTATTCGGAAATAAATGTCCCCGAGAAAATGTTTTTTCAGACAATCGATATTCGAGATGTCTTCTGTTGCACAAATTATGCTGCACTGTGTAAGAACTTGCATCCTTTGATCTGAAGATTGTAGATGGAAAAGTATCATTTGCACTATTTCAAAGTAAACCTGCATTTTCGTATATCATCCCGTAATTTGTAATTAATGACAATGACTGTGGAAATAATATGGGTTGAGGAACGGAAGATCTATGTTCGTCACGTGACTGGACAATTCCACCCCCGTCCCACCCTGACGATGACCCCCCCCCCCCCCGGAGCGGCGCAGCGCGGCGCGCTCTCTAAAAAAATCTCGGGAACAGTTTACTCTTCTAAGTTTTCCGGTAGATATTTAGTAACCCGGTGTTTGGTCCTCGTGTGTCGTTTTGGACCAGGTGAGCGCTGATAAAATAAGTTTATTAACATACAAGCGAGCGATCGCCTACGGTCAAAGAAAAATTTCTTTCAGATTTTTTTTAACAATTTCTTCTCCCAAATTTCTCTCAAAAAAAAATTCAAAATTTTTTTTCCAGTATTTTTCTCTGTAAAATTATTTTCTACGGAATGTTTTTTTTTTGACAAATTTTTCGGAAAAATTAGAATTTTTTTTTTTTGACAAATTTTTTTTCGTCAACAAATTTTTGGAGAAAAAAAAATCGGAAATTTTTTTTGGGGGGGTGGGGGGCTATTTGTAAAACGAACATCGTAATGACCTTGACCTTCCTTCATCGGCGCTCACTTGGTGTTTCCGGTATTTAGGGTGTTTTCCGGTATTTAGTGTTTTTCCGGTGTTTTCCGGTATTTAGTGTTTTTCCGGTGTTTTCCGGTATTCGATATAAAATGGTGTTTTCCGGTTGTTTTCCGGTGTTTTCCGGTTGTTTTCCTGTGTTTCGGTATATAGTATTGCCGTCGGATCTCTATGGTGGCCTATGGTTATCATTCAGGATTTAACAAAATTTCTTTAAAAACTTAAATAAAATGAAATGAAAATGAAAAGCAAAATCAAAAGTAAATTAAAAGCAAAAGTTCAACCAAAACCAAAAGTTAAATCAAAATTAAAAATTAAATCAAAAGAAAAAATAAAAATAAAATTAAAACCAAAATGTAAATTAAAATCCAAACACAAATGAAAACTAAAATCATTTTTAAAAGTAATTTGAAATGTAAAACAAAAGTAAAAGTAAAAAGCAAAATAAAAATATTTGTCGGCCTATCGCTATCATTCAACTTTTTTTCACGCAAAAGGAAAATAAAAATATTTGGTCGGCCTATCGTTATCATTCAACGTCCTTGACCCCAATCGGTAACCGTCGGCTATTTCCGACCGGTTCGACTCGACGTTTGTTCTCCCGCGGTACAAATAAAACTGAATCAGAACAGTATTTTCTTATGGAATGCGAAAACTATAAAGATTTGCGAACACAATATATATATATACATATATTCAACCGTAAACATTACTAATCAAACCTTATGTTTTAATAATCTCTTCAATCCATCAAGCATCATTGTCCCGATCAGTGTTGCAGAATTTGTGATTTATATGTCTACATAGTATTAATTATATTACCCGTATCTATTTTAAGCGGGCATGTTGTTTTTTTGTCCTGTTTTTATTTTCTATATTATGTATACTGTATGTATGGTTTGTATTGTCTGTCTGTATCTTGTCACATTGTTTGCCCAAATGTTTATACTTTTCGCATTCCATAAGAAAATACTGTTCTGATTCAGTTTTATTTGTACCGCGGGAGGGGGATCACGTGGCTAAGTGGGTAAGACGCTAGCTCGCTAGCCTGGAGGTCGGGTGTTCGATCCCTGCATTGACCGAGAAAGTTCATCCAGATTTTCCGGCGTGGTTCTCCCTTGTCAGTGATGCAGGACGGAGGGGCTGACAAGGAAAGCTGTCTAGTCGTTAGGATGGGACGAAAAACGAGGTCCCGTGTACACATTGGCGTGCACGTAAAAGATCCCTTGGCAGTTGAATTCGATATAAAAGTAGGCCGTAGTGCCGCAGTCCGGGCAAAATCTCCCTCATAGCACACTGTATGGCGTATGACCGTCTTCATTGGCCCAGGTTAAACTCCATTTCATTTCATGTACCGCGGGAGAACAAACCGTCGAGTCGAAGCGGTCGGAAATAGCCGACGGTTACCGATTAGGGTCAAGGACGTTGAATGATAGCGATAGGCCGACCAAATATTTTTATTTTCCTTTTGCGTGAAAAAAAGTTGAATGATAGCGATAGGCCGACAAATATTTTTATTTTGCTTTTTACTTTTACTTTTGTTTTACATTTCAAATTACTTTTAAAAATGATTTTAGTTTTCATTTGTGTTCTGATTTTAATTTACATTTTGGTTTTACTTTTACTTTTATTTTTATTTTTGCTTTTGATTTAATTTTTAGTTTTGATTTAACTTTTGCTTTTGGTTGAACTTTTCAAATTACGTTTAAAAATGATTTTAGTTTTCATTTGTGTTTTGATTTTAATTTACATTTTGGTTTTACTTTTATTTTTATTTTTCATTTTCATTTCATTTTATTTAAGTTTTTAAAGAAATTTTGTTAAATCCTGAATGATAACGCTAGGCCACCATAGATCTCTCTCTCCTTGTAAATATTTGTTGATTTATCTATGTTTAATAAATCACATAGAGGTTACTTGGACTTAGTCTTAATTTTATAAGACCAGAAACAACGTGGTCACAATACGAAAGAACCTCGAGCGCACCCAGCCAAATAAAAAATTTCTAGCTCTTCGAATCTTGATACATATTCTACGTTTTAATATAATAAAGGACATGTTGATTGTTACTATTGAGATTTTAAAACATTTTATATACATGTAATATATTTACGAATCAGGAGTAAGTTAAAGAATATATATTTATGTGTTCCAACAGGTCAATATAACCCACACTGTATCTTTTTATGTATAAACGACCAGCCGAGCAATGCGAAACACATTTCTTAAAACAGTAGTTAAAATATGACAACCCAGACCCTTCGGCCTTCTGATAGCCCTGTTAGCGTGCTAGAGATTTGTGAGTTTTTAAACAATTTTGTTTTAAAAATTCGTGAGAAGCATCTATTATGAGACGATTAACCCCTTTGCATTGGAATCAGATCGGTTCCACAATTATGTGTGAATTCGATAGATAATCGACTTTGCAGTTTAGTCATAGTTGTTGTGCATTTTGCGAACGAATCATGTTTTTTTACGAGAAAAAGTGAAATGAAAGAGAGTTTGTCGTCCTAAGAATGAACATCGACATACGCCACGCAGTCTTCTATGGGGATAATTTACTAACAAGAGAAAACTACTCTGTACAATCCCGAGAAATTTTCTCAAGCCTGGGCCGAAAAGTTTTTTCTGTCTGTGATTATTATTTCTAATTCTGCTACAGTTTTCACCAATTACATCACATATGTTTTCAACGCAGTTAAAAGTTGTCAAGACTGACATTAAAAGTTCAAGGTTTGCAAATTCAGATATTGTTTCGTTTACAAATTGCATACTGTTGATGAAAAATATCACTTTAACGCCTCTTTCTTAATCACTTATACAAGTAAATATTGAATCTAACTGATACGTAGTGCAGATAAAAATGATCGCGGTGATAAAAACAATGGCCGATTACAGTCATCAAACTGATCTTCAACTTTCAAGTTTGAAATAAGATTGTCACAAAAGCTGGGTTTACAAAGCAGAGACAGAGGTAGGGAGGGATTTCTGTAAATCGTTATAACATTTTAAAATACATACCAGAACAAGACGTGTTAAATTGATCAGTTGTTGTAGGTATATCACAGCCAGGATAAGAAGCCTCACATATTATTGTATAACCATCTAGTCCACCCAGTACAGGTGTTGTATTTGATATAGTTATAGTGCTAGTTTTAGAAACGTATCCAGGTGAACATCCTGTAATAACAGATTCCACTCCCCCTGACAAGTCTTGTAGTGTTCCACCCTGTAAAAATGTAGAATAAACAATTTCGTTATTTCAGGCGATACATAAACATAAATGTGCCCTGGTCAGTCAACTGATGGAGTTTAACAGAAGATCAATACTACAGAACATAATAGTGTTCTTGAGCCAAGTGCATCTAACCTGCAAACAAATATAGACATTGCATATATGCAAATTCATTATGACTGTACAAATAAAGCACGCACGTTTCAAATAACATTTCATCGCTACTAAGAATCATCGCTAAAATGCCATGATTATAAAAATAACGAATCGTTTGTTTTTTTCAAACGGATGCCAGTCAGGGAAATAAGGTAAAATATTCACACCTGGTGTATACGTTCGTTGAGTGAATGTCTTGACTTTGATGTATGATGAGCTCTTGTGGGAAGAGAACTTTCTCGACCATTATGTCTTGTAATTGTAATGATATTACAGTGCTGTTTGGTTGATAATGACATGCAAAAACATGTGTTATTATCAACAATTATATGCCACACCACAATATTTCAATCTGACAAACCCACGATCAGCTGCATAGGCATCGAAGTGTACATGTAATTAATTCATTCTAAGCTGTAACCTATGGACGGGTATAACTACAAATATTAAATGCTCTGTTGAAACTCTGAGTGAGACCCGTGAAACATGGTGTATAGTTTCATTACACCATCACCTAAACCAACTTTGATAATGGGCATTTCCGCTCAGGTGATAAATAGTTCGATGCTTTATCAAAGGATATGCCCTAGTAATTCATATAGTCATTTATTTGTTTTAAGACAGAAGCGGGGACCATCTCACCCCACTGTTGGCTTTGGTTTGTGTTCAAATTCGCAGGGACTGTTTGTTTGGTCACAAGGAGAGACCTTCTCGAACTTAAATTCTAAATCATATCCCCTGGCTCACTAATTACCTTCGAAATTATAAGTACTTGATGGATTGATTTTTTTTTAATTTACAGTCAATGTTTGTTATATAAAAACTAACTAGAGTAATCTTTCAAATCATATTTGACTTACTAAACCTGCACATTGAAATAACCATAATGCTTATATCTCTATTCCTATAAGATAGTGATTTGTCATAAAGTAAGTCTGATCAATACATGGTTAACTTGGCCTAAATTCCAATAGGAAAAAAATTATAAACGCCAGAATTAATTGGGTAATGTAAATTGTTAAAGCTAAAAAGGCCTACACTTCAAAACTAACTGACTAGCCAGTCCCATAGACACCTGCCCAGCCACCGTCATAGTTAAATTACATTCAGCGTCGCTATATGGTGCTTAAACTTAGTTACCATATAACCATTACCGTTAGCGTCAAATAGGTACATGGTACAAAAAAAGGTGGATAACCACTGTCAGAAGGTTAAAATGTAAAATGCATGTTACCATATTAGATGTAAATTTCCATGTTAATTTTGGTTCTGGTTTACTGCATCCTATACTACACACCAGCTGTACACCGGTATCTGTTAGCTGACACAAAAATAGTTCTTCGTTTACGTTTATGTTTAATGATCCTTTATCTGAAAAAGGTAATATTTATCTTATTGAATACATGTGTACTTAAAGATGTTGACCCCTTGGATTTCATGCATGTCAAAACGAACTAATACATTTTATAGTCAAATGAATACGCAACAACATCATTTATGATTTGTAACTATGTGATCAATAATCAATATGATGTGGCACTTCAGATATATCCCACCCTAGTTATTTCACTTTTCTTTAACTGTGACATTTTGATGGAATTTTGGAAAATTTTGGAAAACAAAGATTCACGTTTGCCATCCACCTAGGGAGATGCGACTCATCATGATCTACCTTGCAGCATTTGTCCCTAAAATGATATGGTTTTTAAAGCTGTATCCGGACTTCTTTTTATTAAATTTCGCGTCTCTACTATTATTACAAATCGATATATATTGAAATATTTTTCAGTCTAAATTGTCAAGAAATATATTGTCTGGGATCTGGAAAATTGGTATGTTAGTCGTCAGTTAACCGTGAATGGCACTATACCGAGAATTTGTGGGAACAGGAACATTCTCGGCCAACATGTTTTGTAAATGTAATGATTCTATATTGATGGGCGGACATCCCGTTTGGTTGATAATGGCATGCAATAACAGGTGTGTTTATGCCCCAGATATTATTAACAATCATATGCCACATCATACTTTTTCAATTTGACAGAATCAGCAACATACATCGAAGTATGCCTAACATCATAATGTCAAAATACCTCAAATGACAAAGTCATATGTGTAACGTCGAATTTATTGTGAAAAACATCATCCAATACATTCGAGCTTTGTGACATCCAATTTTCCTTGTACGATTTATACATATGATATTTCGCACAGTGTTTTCTACATAGCATCTTTCTCGTCGCCGTAACTTTAATGTGCAAATGCTGAAAAAGCCGCTAATGTTCTGTCAAGCACGTGCAATTTTACACACGTGATTGTGGTTGTTTTGTGGCAATGGAAGTTGTTTTAGGTAAATCTATGGACGATTTGCTACGGTTTGAAGAATCGGAAGTGACGCAAAATAAGTTATCGTTATTGACTAACAGAGTGATAACAATCGATTGTCAGAAACGAACAATTCATGATAAAAACAATAAAGGCGAGAGAAAGAGTCTTTGTATGGCTTCAAATATTATTAAAACTACTATTTAGACATCCACATGACAAATCCATAATCAACTCTGTAGAACATCGGATACCTGAAATATTAAATGGATTAGACTATTCGCGCCATACAATCGGTTAGAATTAAAAAGGACATCAGGAGAGACTTCATTTATTATCAAGGATATGGTATTTGACAACCATTTATTTCCTGCCCTAAACTTCAAACACTTACAACTTCGTTCAGAATAAAATGGTTTGGCGGAAATTTTGAATGTCTACGTTGTTCATTATCAGTATCTATTTTTGAACTATTAGTTTTATAGCAGGAACTGCCAGTTCTGTACTTAAATCTTACACGATGCACCTTTATTGTGGCGGTATTCAATTATGATATGGAATGTGTCATAAGTAATCTTCAACTACAATACAATTCTTTCCGTAGTATGTCCGTCGGGGACGAACTTTATCGATTACCTGTATTCCCGTATGAACGCTATAGAAGCTACAGCTTTTAACATTATTTCAACATGGCCAATTTTCATAAAACCTGTATTAACAGACTTCAAGGCATCCGATGTTCATTGTCTTATGACGTCATCATGTCGGTTTATGGGCGATGTAGAGGCTCTAGTTTTTAACGGAGTGTTTTTAAATTTGGTGAGAAGCATTGTGACAAAAGAAGGGGACGAACCCTATCGATATTCAGAGTTCCGCGAACTCATAATCCTAAAAGCTTGTGATCGCGATAGAGTCTACACTTATTATCGGATTTTTATCAAATTTGGTGTGAAACATTATAGTCATGAAAGTCCTGCAACTACCGCTCTTGAGTTATGCCGAAAATAACGAAGCATTTGGACAATGATTGGGTGAGTCCAATCGATTTCCCTTATTCTTGAACCAAGTGGGGTGTATTTCGCATTTTGCAGTGAATATTGTCTCACTGAGAGGGATGACATCGGTGCGGGTTATTTGGCTAGCATTTTTTTTTCTGTAAATAAAATTCTAAAACATTTTTTTGAAGTATTAAAATCTGGATAAAAAGAAAATAATTTCCTATTTGAAGTTATAAAGGTCAGTCATCTTATACAGCTTTATTGTGATTACAATTCCCGAATACCCCCCACCCCCACCCCCCGCCCCACCCCACCCTACTGCCGAAAACCATGTGAACGCGATAGAAGCTACAACATTTAACAGATTCATTTCAACATTCTGGTGAAACATTGGCTTCACCAGATAGCGAACCCTGTCGACATCCGACGTTCCACGACCTTCCGTTCCGAAGTTGTGTCCCATTTTCATAAAATCTGGTGAAAGCGATAACAGCCATAGTTTTTTTTAGTAGATTTTAATACATCCACATTTCATTGACTTATACCATTCCGGCAACAATTGATTTTGTAGCACCATGGGTCTTCTGTCAGGCGTGGAGAGCGGGGGATGGAAACCGGTCGCCACATCCTACGTATGACCCATAAATCTTTTCTTTCTACATATCTTAGTAGCCGTGTGATCGTCTAGAATTAGTCTCTAGCTGTCTTCTACTTCTGTTTCACATTGTGTATTTACTTCTTACAGGTTTCTTAAGACGGTTGTCCTGCCAGGAATAACAATGCATCAGTTCGTTTTTTACATTTTATATATCAGCTGGATACATTGGATACAAGCATAATAGAATAAAGTCATTCTCTCAAACCCTAGCCAGCCAGATTCGATATGGGCGAGTCTGCTAAATAGAAACTTCTACATATTTTCCCTTCTAGAACCAAGCTGCTGTCTATGAACTCAGATAGTAAACTCTCCGGAATCTAATGAAAGTCTGCCTTACAGAGTCCCACGGTTTCTTTTATAGGCATATGAATATCATGCACAGCCAAGTGTGATCATGACCCTGAACCTGTGCAATTAACGATATGATTGGTTAAATTAAGCCAAATGATGCAATCGTAAATTTCCTTGCGCGTGTAATCTCGTGGTATTTTATTGACACACAGAAACAGTTATGTTTTGGCTATTAGTTGGGTACGAGACCTAAAATCCGTGACCAATTTTCGGGGAAATTGTTTTGAAGGTGGTTTCTATATGACAAAAACCTGTTGAAGCGATTAAGCTTGGGTGCCTCTCTCTAAAACGCTGGCGGAATCCGCTAGAGGGCTAAATTCAAAATGGCGGCCAGATTTCGCGGGAAAATATAAAATTATTTAATATAGGCTTCTGAGGTGTCTATTTGTATGTTTTAAGGGTCTCTGAAACGAAATATCATAGTCTAAAATCCATCAGGCCACTAGTTTTGCCAATATGGCCGAACAATCCAAGATGGCCGCCATTTTTGATCTGGAAAATAGTTTTGTCAACTACATTTGTATACCCAAGTGGTATGTTTTCGGGGTCGAGGTATTCAATTTTGATGAATCTGTGTCGATATATGACAACCAGCAATAAGAGTGCAAGAAATGAAGGGACTGACCGATATTTACAACCTCATATTATACTCTGTAGCCAACTGATTTTAATTTAATCAACGCTTAATAATGGATCCATGTAATATTTAATTACGCACGATAATCGACGTCAAATTATCCACTTAAAGTCAAAGTGTTACTCGTCAGTATCACAGTCACCAGATTTAAATTTAAGATCGATCCAGTTCTGATTATTCAGATTCAGATTGTTCCTCCGAAGGTGAAGTTACGTCGGAATCGTCATCACTTGCATTATCACTGCCATGAACAAGTAAGTCGCTTAAACATCCTAGTAATGTTGCTTTATTCTCTTATCTAATTGACACACGCTGTCCAGATTGGGGCAGTTTCCAACCATTACCAATGGGAGAGTTTTTGATCTTAGACTTTGAGTAATTAAGCATTAAATGTGGCCGAAAAGTAGCTCTGGTGAGTTTAAGTTTGCAAGACTCCTCAACAGGTGGTAGCCGGCGGAAGGTTTTTTTCGTTTTATGCTTGACCATTTCCTGGCTCTCGCTTCTGTCAGTGATATGCTTTGAAGGTGGTTTCTGAATTAAAAAAAAAAAACCTTCTGAAGCGATTAAGCTTGGGTGTCTCTGTCTAAAATGCTTGCGGAATCCGCTAGAGTGCCATATTTTAAAAAGATATAAAATATTTAATATAGGCTTCTGAGGTGGCTATTCCTATGGTTTAAGGGCCTCTGAACCGAAATATATCAAAAATTCATCCGGTCACCAGTTGGGCCAATATGGCCGAAAAATCAAGATGGCCGCCATTTCTTACTGGGATTTTCTTTCAACTATGCTCAAGTGTCGAGGAATTCCAATTTGACTCGTTCTCTTTGATTGGAGTGATACATGTAGTTAAAAAATAAAGAGCCACAGTGAGGGTGTTCCCGTCAAATGGCCCTGAGCCAAAGAATACTGTTCCATAACTGTTTTTTAGCCTGATTAAACTTCCACCATATTGTTTTTATTGGCTTGGAATTCCTCAAGCGTCATTGCATCAACGGTGCCCCACGCTAAAAGGCCCTGATACATTCACCAAGCCTCATTCTTGTGCCATTATCCACAACCCTGGAACAAGAAAGAGGCCTGGTGACTATATCAGGGCCTATCAGCGTGGAGCACCGTCGATGCAATGACACCCGGGGAATTCCAAGCAAAACGATACAATATGGTGCAAGTTTAATCATCTAGGAAGCAGCTATGAAACCGTATTCTTTAGCTGTGGGTCATTTGATGTGAACACCCTCACTGTAGCTCCTTATTTGTAACTATCACTCCAATCAACGAAAACTTGGAAACAAATTTCATCCTTAGCTCTGCTGTCTTCCTACTGCGATCCTGAGACAACATTAGTTCCTTACTTTATCCCCTATTCCGTTTCCTTATCATTATTATTCCTGGATTGTACAGGTTTTCTTTTTCTTAACGTCGTCCAGGGTACCCGATCTTTTAGTCACGGAGCCAAATCAAATATGTATTCTTCTTCTTACCCTAAAGGTCGAAATTTCGTCACGGCGCCAAATCTAATATGTAGCACCATGGGTCTTCTGTCAGACGTGGAGTGCGGGCGATGGAAACCGGTCGCCACATCCTACGTATGACCCATGCATCTTTTCTTACTACATATCTTAGTAGCCTTGTGATCGTCTAGAATTAGTCTTTAGGTGTCCTCTGCTTCTACTTCACGTTGTGTATTTACATCTTACAGTTTTCTTAAGACGGTTGTCTTACCAGGAATAACAATGCAACAGTTCGTTTTTACATTTTATATATCAACTGGATACAAGCATAATAGAATAAAGTCATTCTCTCAAACCCTATTCAGCCAGACTCGATATGGGCGAGTCTGCTGAATAGAAACTACATCTTTTCCCTTCTAGAACCAAGCTGCTGTCCAGGAACTCAGATTTTAAATTCTCCGGAATCTAATGGAAGTCTGTCTAACAGAGTACCACGGTTTCTTTTATAGGCATATGAATATCATGCACAGCCAAGTGTGATCATGACCCTGAACCTGTGCAATTAACGATATGATTGGTTAAATTAAGCCAAATGATGCAATCGTAAATTTCCTTACTCGTGTAATCTCGTGGTATTTTATTGACAAACAGACACAGTTATGTTTTGGCTATATAACTATTTTTATGTGTCAACTGTCACTTACTCAATAAGTTGACTTTAGTACAATTCTACATATATGTGAATTTAATAACTTGCCACCAAAAGATATTAATTAATTAAATATAATGCCATCTTATTTCTCTATTCCTTGCCTATAAATTGAAAACAATGTCGCAACGACAATATTGCTACAGTTTGTGAACGACGTAGAGACTATAGTTTTTAACGGTTTCTTTTTAAATTTGGTGAGAACCATTGTGGTCAGAAAGGGACGAACCCTGTCGCTATTCGGAGTTCCGCGACCTCGCGTGCCAGAGTTAAGCCCCATTTTACCGGATTCGCTTCAAATTTGGTGTGAAACATTGATGTCATGAGAAGAGGAACGCTATCAGTATTCAATTTTCGGCTTCTTTCCCTTCCGTTTCGGAGATCTACCGAAAATCTTGAGTAAAGCATTGGGACAATGAAAGGGTGAGCCCGATCGCTTTTCCTTGGGGTTTTTTTTCAAGAAGTAGGCGTCTATTGTATGACAACCGCTTATTAATCTACTTTACACGATTATATAGAAATAAAAAAACAGTTGACTATTCCCATTTTGATTGAAACTAATACCCATCATTTGACAATATTTATTTATTGATTCTGTGTCATCGTGATTGTGTTAATAGGACAAGTAGCAAAGTAGCCTGGAAAGTCGACGACAAATGGATATCCGTTAACGTGCAGCTATGTTGGATTGATGATAGTAATGCGTATGCTAGTATGCTTACTTGTATGCATGTAACTCTCTTACTAACACATGTTAAATTGGCTATTTATACATTCAAAAATGCTAATTTATATGAATTTTTTTTTAAATATTGCAGTTAAAATTTGTATTTTGTTCTATTTCCATTATTACTTTTAATTTATTGTAGGCAGTTTAAACATTTTGACATTTTATGAATGTTTCGCGGTAGGGCTTCATAATTCTAAGCTCATTTTGGTAACAGACGGCGCTGTTTACAATTGTATGGTGTCTCATTGGGAACATGTAAAATTGACCAGACAGACATGGCGACATTTTTCTGTCCAAAATAATAAAAATATTTAACGTACAAAAGCATACTATTCTAGATATATTTTTATCTTCGATAAATATATTGGCTATTTTATCGTGCATTTTCACAAATAATGCACTATCGATTGTTTTGGCCTGTTTGTTTTCTAAAAGAATAATATATATGGATGAGTGATCTCCCTTGCGCTTTTGTGGATTTCTTCATAAATTCAAAGTGTTTCTCAAAGAATTTTGGATTTGAAAGTTTCTTATAGTTTCAAGATCAGGAATTTGCAAAAGTTGTGATAACATAATGGATATTTCTCATTTTCTCCTATGTTCTTTGTGATTTGGAGTATATTTATTCAGTGAGTTTTAATTCACCATGCTGGATAACAATGGGTACTCAGGTCCCAGACTTCACTCACTTAATATTGGCCAGTGCAAAACAGTCGACTATTCACTAATCAACACACTCAAGGGACTGAACATTTTTATTAGAAACAAAACCAAGTGAGGTACTCGAGCAGGCAGGAAATCTAAACCTTTTAATCACAATGTTAACAATAACTCAGAAACCCAAGTTAAAACTCACCATTACGCACAAGGACTGCACCTTTGTTTGATCAATATCAGACCACTACCTGATAAATGTATAACATTGATTGAATATTTAACTGACCAAAATTGTGATATTGGACTTATCACTGAAACATGGCTAAATTCAAATACATGCGGTTCCACAGTTACTGAACTCAAATCCCTTGGCTATAATTTACACCATGTCCCCTGCAAGGCCAGGGGTGGGGGTGGTGGTGTTGGTGTTCTCTCTATGCTAGGCATTGCAACTCAAGTCAAAAAGTGCCCAGAATACCAGACGTTTGAAAATATTGAGGTTCTATGCAAGTCTGCCAAAGAGACACTTCGACTATGTGTAGTTTACCGTCCACCTGTTACCAAACAGAACAATGTAAGAATTCCTATGTCTAAATAATCATACAGGAGGCAGCTATGAAACCGTATTCTTTAGCTGCGGGTCATTTGATGTGAACACCCTCACTGTAGCTCTTAATTTGTAACTATCACTCCAATCAACGAAAACGAGTCAAAATTGAATTCCTCGACACTGAAAACATACAATTTGACACGAAACTTGAGCATAATTGAAAAAAAAATATCCCAGCAAGAAATTGCGGCCATCTTGCATTTTTCGACCATATTGGCCAAACTAGTGACCGATGGACTTTTGTATATTTCGATTCCCTGACCCTTAAAACATATGATTAGTCAACTCAGAAGCTTATATTAGATATTTTATATTTTTAGCGCAAAATTTGGCCTCTATTTAGAATTTAACACTCTAGCGGATTCCGAAAGCGTTTTGGACAGAGACATCTAAGCTTAATCGCGTCAGGTTTTGTTGTTTTTTTTATACAGAAACCACCTTCAAAGCATATCAATGACAGAAGCGAGAGCCAGGAAATGGTGAAGCATAAAACGGAAAAAACTTCACCGGCTACCAACTCCTGAGGAGTATTACAAACTTAAACTCACCAGAGCTACTTTTCGGGCATATTTAATGCTTATTTACTCAAAGTCTAAGATCACACACTCTCCCATTGGTAATGGTTGGAAACTGCTCCAATCTGGACAGTGCGTGTCAGTGATTTACTTGTTCATGGCAGCGATAGCGCAAGTGATGACGATTCCGACGAAACTTCAACTTCGGAGGAACAATCTGAATCTGAACAAATAGAATTGGATCTATCTTTTGAATCGGGTGACTGTGATTCTGAGGAGTAACACTTTAACTTAAGTGGATAAGTTGATGATGTCGATTATCGTGCATGATTAAATATTACATGGATCCATTATCAAGGGTTGATTAAATTAAAATCAACTGATTACAGAGTATATCAGTTTGTAAATATCGGTGAGTACCTTCATCTCTTGCACTCTTATTGCTGGTTGCATATATCGACACAAATTCATCATAATTGAATACCTGGACACCGAAAACATACAATTTGGAGTATAGTTGACAAAACTATTTTCCAGGCAAAAAATGGTGGTCATCTTGCTTTATTCGGCCATATTGGCAAAACTAGTTGCCACGTGGATTTTTAATTACAATATTTCGATTCAGACACCCTTAGAACATACGAATAGACACCCCGGAAGCCTATATTACATAATTTTATATTTTCCCGCCAAATCTGGCAGTCATTTTGAATTTGGCCCTCTAGTGGAGCGGCACCCAAGCTTAATCGCTTTAGCAGGTTTTTGTCATAGAGAAACCACCTATACCCAACTATATATAACTCTTTTTATGTGTCAACTGTCACTTACTCACTAAGTTGACTTTAGTACAATTCTACATATATGTGAATTTAATAACTTGCCACCAAAGATATTAATCAATGAAATATAATGCCATCTTATTTCTCTATTCTTTGCCTATAAATTGAAAACAATGTCACAACGACAATATTGCTACAGCATTCCCTCTTTAAGAATATATATAAAATATAGATATTCTAACTAATTATTCACGCAACAGGCAAATAAAAATGATTACTATACTATATAACCATGCTATGATAGAAAAACACAAATAATGTATAACATTGACTGAATATTTAACTGATCAAAATTGTGATATTGGACTTATCACTGAAACATGGCTAAATTCAAATACATGTTGTTCCACAGTTAGTGAACTCAAATCCCTTGGCTATAATTTACATCATGTCCCCCCGCAAGGGCAGGGGTGGTGGTGTTGGTGTTCTCTCTAAGCTAGGCATTGCAACTCAAGTCTAAAAGTGCCCAGAATACCAGACGTTTGAAAATATTGAGGTTCTATGCAAGTCTGCCAAAGAGACACTTCGACTATGTGTAGTTTACCGTCCACCTGTTACAAACAGAACAATGTAAGAATTCCTATGTCTGAATTTTTCTCTGAATTCGCTACTTACTATGAAACTATTATCTCAAAAGGGGGTAAATTTGTGATTGCTGGTGATTTCAACATCCATGTCGACAGTGTCACAGATACACACAGCTCTCAATTCAAGGATTTGTTCCACTCTTTCGGACTGGTCCAACATGTTGATAACCCAACACATCGTCTTGGCCACACCCTAAATCTTATCCTGACCAAGGCTGATGAATCGGTCATCTCGCAAGTTATTGTAATTGACCCACAGCTCAGTGATCATTCTGCTGTCCACTTTATTGTGCCGTTTAAACCACAGACTACTTCACCACCTTGTAATGTGGAATACAGAAAATTCAGAAATATCAATAAAGATAAATTTAAGGAGGCGGTGCTAACGCTTTCCATCTCATCCAATAGAACTCTGTGATACAATTCGGGATGCCAGGAAAGTCAGGAGAAAAGCTGAACGCACCTGGGTGAGGACGGGTCTATCTGTCCACAAACAAATCTACATAACTGAAGTAAAATATGTAGCAAAGTTAGTTGAATCTAAAAAACGGAGTACTGCAATACTAAAGTCGTCGACTGTGCTTCTGATCAAAAGAAATTATTTAATTTATCAAATGAGTTACTGAACTCAAAGACAAAAAACTCTACCAGATCATGAATCTCTTTCCAACCTTGCTGATAAATTTGCAACATATTTTAATCAAACAATTGTGCAAATTAGAGATGACACCATCACAAAGACCTCCCTTATTGACCAAACCCAATGTCCGTCTTACAAAGTTCCCACTCTACATCTGCTAGCAGAATTTACACCATACAGCTTAGAGGAACTTAAAAGTGTTGTGCTTAAATCCAAGACGAAGTCTTGCCAGTTAGACCCACTTCCAACATGGCTTCTAAAACACAATTTTGATACTTTTCTACCAATCCTTTTAGTCATTGTCAACAAGTCGCTTCTAGACGGAGTCTTTTCAAGTACCCTGAAGCAAGCCATGGTCACACCTCTGATCAAGAAACCATCCTTAGATGCTGATCTGCTGAAGAACTACAGGCCTGTGAGTAACCTGAGCTACATATCAAAACTCATTGTGAAATGTGTGCTACAGCGTCTTAATGTGCATATTCGTCAGAGTGCTCTTGATAATCCTCTTCAATCGGCGTACTAGCAGTTCCATATTACGGAAACTGCTCTCATAAAAATTGTTGATGATATCGACAAGTGCATTGATCAACAAGAGAGCGTATTGCTGATTTTGCTGGACCTATCTGCTGCATTTGATACTCTCGACATCAGTGATCTCCCAGACACACTATGGGTTGAAATTGGCTTGCGTAACAATGTGTTCAACTGGTTCCGATCTTACTTAACCAACAGAAGGCAAGCTGTGTGCATTCACGGGACTTCCTCAGACTTTGTTTCAATGATCTGCGGAGTGCCTCAAGGATCAGTCATGGGGCCTGTCTTATTTATAATATTCACAAGACCACTTAATGCAATAGCCCAGAAATATGGACTTTGTGTCCACTTGTTCGCAGACCATACACAGTTATACATCAGCTTTGATCATTCATCTGAAACTACCATTGTGCATGATGTCGAGAAGTGTTTAGATGAAATTCACAACTGGATGACTCTTCATTTTTTAAAATTAAATCCAGACAAGACTGAAGTTCTTTACATCGGTACAAAACAACAACTCAACAAAGTAAAAAGAGGGAGCCTTTCGATTGCTGGGGAGTTAATTCAACCAACAAACAAGGCAAAGAAAATCGGTGCTATCATTGATTCCACGTTATCTTTTGAGACCCACATCAAATCGATCTGTTCTTCAGCTTTTTACCAGATTTACAAATAAGCAAAGATAAAGAAGTATCTAAGATGTGAAAATCTAAAAATCCTCGTTCATGCTTTGATCTCTTCAAGGCTTGACTACCATAATGCTTTATTGTATGGTCTACCACAGTGGCAGCTGCAGAAGCTTCAATATTTTCAGAATGCTTCAGCTCGACTCATCACTGGAACCAGGAAAAGGGATCACATTAAACCATCATTAAGAACCCTCCATTGGTTACCCATAAATCAGCGAATCAAATTCAAAATACTTTTACTGACGTTTAAAGCACTCAACAATCAAGCGCCACAATACATTCAAGATCTGCTTACTCCATATGAATCCAGTAGAACCTTAAGATCTCAGAACAAGTCATTATTAGTTACTCCTGCTGTCAAACTTCAACGGACGAAACGATCTTTTCACTTTGCAGCACCTTTTCTCTGGAATTCTCTACCCTTCGACATCAAAGAATCAAAAACTCTAGACATCTTCAAGTCACGTTTGAAGACACATCTATTCGATGAAAATAAACACTAAAAGAATCCCCAAAAAACTTATAAGCGCATTAGGAACTTTATCAAAGTATTGTTTGCGCTGTGTTGATTAATTGATTGATTGATATAGTAAGAACTCATTACGTAATGCATGAAAGTGAATACATTATAAATATAAATCGGTTATACTTAGTTTAGCTTATCTCTTCCCCTCAAAAT
The DNA here is from genome assembly GCF_932274485.2 of Patella vulgata. Classification (NCBI taxonomy): domain Eukaryota; kingdom Metazoa; phylum Mollusca; class Gastropoda; family Patellidae; genus Patella; species Patella vulgata. The sequence continues at coordinate 9,190,316 of NC_065886.2, read as the reverse complement.
TATGCAATGTTTTACGCACACAAATAAAGTATTTATTATATCATTGAAGTAATCTATATCGGGTGAAGCTTCCAAATCATCGGGAGCCGCGGTGTCTCGGTGAGTAAGTCACTGGCTCGGTAACCAGGGGGTCCCGGGTTCGCTCTCGGAGTTGGAAGAGAAAGTTCCTCAGGTTTTCCGGCGTGCTTTGTACCTGTCAGTGTCTGACAAGGAATAGTGTCTTAATGGGACGAAAACGCGATGGCGTGCACCAAGAGTAGGTCATAGCGCCCCTGTCCGTACAAAATCCCTAGAAATTGCACACTTCATGACGTATGCCCATCTTCATTAGCACAATCGGTGCATTATACAGCAGGGCGTTTTTTATTTCATTTTTTATTTTTTAAAATTAAATCCAGACAAGACTGAAGTTCTTTACATCGGTACAAAACAACAACTCAACAAAGTAAAAAGAGGGAGCCTTTCGATTGCTGGGGAGTTAATTCAACCAACAAACAAGGCAAAGAAAATCGGTGCTATCATTGATTCCACGTTATCTTTTGAGACCCACATCAAATCGATCTGTTCTTCGGCTTTTTACCAGATTTACAAATAAGCAAAGATAAAGAAGTATCTAACATGTGAAAATCTAAAAATCCTCGTTCATGCTTTGATCTCTTCAAGGCTTGACTACCATAATGCTTTATTGTATGGTCTACCACAGTGGCAGCTGCAGAAGCTTCAATATGTTCAGAATGCTTCAGCTCGACTCATCACTGGAACCAGGAAAAGGGATCACATTAAACCATCATTAAGAACCCTCCATTGGTTACCCATAAATCAGCGAATCAAATTCAAAATACTTTTACTGACGTTTAAAGCACTCAACAATCAAGCGCCACAATACATTCAAGATCTGCTTACTCCATATGAATCCAGTAGAACCTTAAGATCTCAGAACCAGTCATTATTAGTTACTCCTGCTGTCAAACTTCAACGGACGAAACGATCTTTTCACTTTGCAGCACCTTTTCTCTGGAATTCTCTACCCTTCGACATCAAAGAATCAAAAACTCTAGACATCTTCAAGTCACGTTTGAAGACACATCTATTCGATGAAAATAAACACTAAAAGAATCCCCAAAAAACTTATAAGCGCATTAGGAACTTTATCAAAGTATTGTTTGCGCTGTGTTGATTGATTGATTGATTGATATAGTAAGAACTCATTACGTAATGCATGAAAGTGAATACATTATAAATATAAATCGGTTATACTTAGTTTAGCTTATCTCTTCCCCTCAAAATTATGCAATGTTTTACGCACACAAATAAAGTATTTATTATATCATTGAAGTAATCTATATCGGGTGAAGCTTCCAAATCATCGGGAGCCGCGGTGTCTCGGTGAGTAAGTCACTGGCTCGGTAACCAGGGGGTCCCGGGTTCGCTCTCGGAGTTGGAAGAGAAAGTTCCTCAGGTTTTCCGGCGTGCTTTGTACCTGTCAGTGTCTGACAAGGAATAGTGTCTTAATGGGACGAAAACGTGATGGCGTGCACCAAGAGTAGGTCATAGCGCCCCTGTCCGTACAAAATCCCTAGAAATTGCACACTTCATGACGTATGCCCTTCTTCATTAGCACAATCGGTGCATTATACAGCAGGGCGTTTTTTATTTCATTTCCAAATCACGGGTTTTGTGTTATGAGGTTGGAGGACTTTTTGGGATTGGGCGAACGATTCACCGCCCTTATTGATCCCATTCTATAGTTTGGTGTCATTACTTAACGAATTTAAAATTGGTATAGTTCTACATTGCTTACACCCTCTCCGTCTCAAAGTCCCTTATTATGCTACCGTTGAGGTGTTCCGGGATAATTGTCACCACCCTTCCTCCCCTCTTAATTTAATGTTTCCAAATGAAATGAGAGAGAGATAGAAATGGGGTTTAACGTCCACTCGACACAAACTAGGTCATTTCAGGACTAACATATGGTTTAATTTTATTTCAATTATTCGCTTGCGCGTAGGGGTCTTTAGCAGTGGGAGGAAACCGGAGGACCCGGAGAAAACCCACGAGGTTGGACAGGCGACCCTAATCTTTGTCACGTACAACCGGGGATTCGAAACCACGCCAGTCGACTCAATGACAGACTTTATGATACAGCGCGCGAGCGCTAACCATTCAGCCACCCCCACCCCCCAAATGAAATGAAATGAAATGAGAGAGTTTAACGTCCACTCGACACAAACCAGATCATTTCGGTAGGGGTATTTAGCAGTGGGAGGAAACCGGAGGACCCGGAGAAAACCCACGAGGTTGGACAGGCGACCCTAATCCTTGTCACGTACAACCGGGGATTCGAAACCACGCCAGTCGACTCAATGACGGACTTTATGATACACCGCGCGCACGCTAACCATTCAGCCCCCCCCCCCCCACAAAGAAAAATGAAATGAAATGAAATGAAATGGGGTTTAACGTCCTACTGTTCTGCTCCGAACTGGGCTTATGAAGACTGGCATACGCCATACAGTGTGCTATGAGGGAAAATTTGCTCGGACAGCGGCACTACGGCCTACTCTTCTATGAATTTCAACTGTCAAGGGATCGTTTACGTACACGCCAATGTGTACACGGGACCTCGGTTTTTCGTCCCATCCAAACGACTCGACAGCTGTCTTTGTTAGGCCCTCCGTCCTGCATCGTTGACAAGTGGGAACAACGCCGGATAAATTTATGAACTTTCTCGGCCAATGCAGGGATCGAACACCCGATCTCCAGGCTAGCGAACCAGCGTCTTACCTACTTAGCCACCGTGACCCCCCCCCCCCATTAATGTTTCTATGGGGTAGTATAGACAAATATTATGCTTTCAAGAGTTTTCATCCACTCATATTTTCATATGCACGTATTATGCCACCCCCTTGTACGTGCGTGTGTCTACAGATCACAATTTGTTATGCGACTTTGATAAATTTAAACTATATGTTGATATCCCAAAGATCTTGGATGGGTTCGATTTTGTCACTTACCTCAATAAAACATTTCAGATTATAGCTCCTGATCGTACAAAAGTCGCACACATAGCTTGTAGACCACAATTTTTATTCAATTTCTTTTAAAACTATGTTATATCCGAAGGAACTCGAATAGGTTCAATTTTGGCACATGTTTCCTGGATTTTAGCCCTTGGTTGTTATATCCGAAAGAACTCGAATAGGTTCAATTTTGGCACATATTGAACCGTAATTTCCTGGATTTTAGCCCTTAGTTGAACGAAAACATAGCTTGTGCGCCCCGAAGAGATCATACCCGTACCGAAATGAAGTGTACACTTCCTCGGAAGTGTTCATTTCCAACACACTTCTATAGACACTTCACACGAAGTGTTAAAAAAACTCCACCGAAATGTTCATTTCTAGCACACTTCCAAAAGATGGCCTGTTTTCACAACATTTCATCATCACTTCTGAAAGATTGTCTTTTTTCACAGCATGTCATTCACACTTCTGGGAGATAGTCTTTATACAACTATATGCCATTAACACTTCTGTTAGATAGTGAAAATAGATGATCATTTCATTGTCACTTCTGAAAGACTATTCAAAAAACGATCATTTCATTCACACTTCTGTGAGATAGATCATATAGATGATCATTTCATCGTCACTTCTGAAAGATAGTCTATATACAACTGCATGTCATTAACACTTCTGGGAGATAGTGAAAATAGATGATCATTTCATCGTCACTTCTGAAAGACTATTAAAAAAACGATCATTTCATTCACACTTTCAAAAATTGATGAGATAAATGATGAAATAAAATGTCGCGCAGCAGTGTTCCCCCTCCCCCCCGCCTGACCGCCCTGCACCCTACCCCCATCGCCCGGCTCCGCTCCGCTCATTAACAAAAAAAGGAAGAATGTATATATACCTATGGTGGCTGTTAGCGGCCATCTTATGAAGAAGTCGACAAGTCGACGAAATCAACCCGCCGACACAGGTTATTTTGTCATGTCGGCGGGTTGATTTTGTCGACTTGTCGACTTCGACTTATTCACAACCCACCGACACGACAAGTCGACAAAATACAATTATTTCGACTTGTCGGGTTGTGAATAAGTCGAAGGCGTCTAGTCGACAAAATCACCCCGCCGACACAACAAAATAACCCGACGATCGTCGCCTTCATTTTGTCGTGTCGGCGGGTTGATTTCGTCATCTTGTCACCTTGTCGGGTTGTGAATAAGTCGAAGGCCACAAGTCGACGAAATCAACCCACCAACACGACAAAATGAAAACGACGATCGTCGGGTTATTTTGTCGTGTCGGCGGGTTGATTTTGTCGACTTGTCGCCTTCGACTTATTCACAACCCGACAAGTCGACGAAATACAATTATTTTGACTTGTCGTGCGGCGACTTGTCGTCTGGGAAGTTAATCTGTACACATGCAAGTTATCCAATTAGCAAATGCGCAAGCTCGAGTTTGACTTCCGAGGCGACACGTCGCCGCACGACAAGTCGAAATAATTGTATTTTGGCGACTTTTCGCCTTGTCGGGTTGTGAATAAGTCGAAGGCCACAAGTCGACAAAATCAACACGCCGACACGACAAAATAACCCGACGATCGTCGCCTTCATTTTGTCGTGTCGGCGGGTTGATTTTGTCGACTTGTCGCCTTCTTCACAAGTCGGCGATTCAAATTCATTTGAATGGCCGCTAACAGCCACCATATATACCACCTGAACTGTTTTAAAATCCATATTCATTAGCCTACTAGATTAAAACAAATAAGTGAATGTATTGAAATATGGCGTCTGTCTAAAAATAGGTCATTAGCGGGGTTTGCTCGTCACGGAGTCCAAGTACGAGATACGCAGCTTATTATATATCCCCCCTTTCTGTGTCGGGGAAATGTAATCCTGTATTCATTATTTACACATAATAATTAATCAAATTGGTGGTTATTCACTGTTTCGCTTCGTCTAAAGTCCAGTGGTACGGAACTCGTATTATTTGACGGGGATATGGCCGGGTATTTAAATTTAAAAAAATGTGGGTCTTAATACAAAGATAGGTTGCCAGGCAACGAAACATACGCCCACAGCAGCTGAATCGTCCGGGCAATCAACAAGTATTGTCGCATATTTTTACTTTTTTTGGTAATGAAACATTTATAATACACTAAAATCTGATTAAGAGTAACAACTCATTAAGTAATTATCAATCTGAAATCAATCGGATGATAACTTTAGCCTCTAGAACGTCACAAGATTTTTCGGAAATTATCGGAAATCGTTGAAAATCAATAGGCTTCTTCGTGTCATGACCTTAAACATTGTGTATAAATTTAAAGTTAATCGGATATTAACTTTGACCTCTAGAGCGTCCACAAGATTTTTTAAAGTGATCAAGGGCCATAACTCTGGCAGTAATTATCGGAAATCTCTGAAAATCAATAGGATTCTTCGTCTTATGAACTTAAACACTGTGTATAAATTTAAAGTCAATCTGATATTAACTTTGACCTCTAGAGCGCCCGCACGATTTTTTTGAAGTGATCAAGGGCCATAACTCTGGCAGTAATTATCGGAAATCGCTGAAAATCAATAGGATTCCCCATCTCATGACCTTAAACACTGTGTATAAATTTAAAGTCAATCGGTTATTAACTTTGACCTCTAAAGCGTCCGCAAGAATTTTTTTTGAAGTGATCAAGAGCCATAACTCTGGCAGTGATTATCGGAAATCGTTGAAAATCGATAGGCTTCTTCGTCTCATGACCTTAAACATTGTGTATAAATTTAAAGTCAATCGGATATTAACTTTGACCTCTAGAGCGTCCACAAGATTTTTTGAAGTGATAAAGGGCCATAACTCTGGCAGTAATTATCGGAAATCGTTGAAAATCAATAGGATTCTTCGTCTTATGACCTTAAACACTGTGTATAAATTTAAAGTCAATCTGATATTAATTTTGACCTCTAGAGCGTCCACAAGATTTTTTTGAAGTGATCAAGGGCCATAACCCTGGCAGTAATTATCGGAAATCGCTGAAAATCAATAGGCTTCTTCATCCCATGACCTTAAACACTGTGTATAAATTTAAAGTCAATCGGATATTAACTGTAGCCTCTAGACGGACGGACAGGGCCGACGACAATATACGACCACATTTCAAAGTGGGCGTATAAAAATCCAGATGTCATATTACGTATCACTGAAAAGCACGTTCTTTGGTCTTTTCAAATATGTAAATTATTTTCTGGCGCATTTATATTTATTTACTTTGTAAAACAATCAATGTTGAATGGTCTAAAATCTATCACCATGTTTACGGAGAGATTGTGTGTTGTTGTCCACCAACATGGCGGCGTCCTGTATCTAGGTCATGTATAGGATACCGGTACGCTCTAATAGGCATAGACTATAATCAAAATGGCCGACGAGAATTGAATGTTTTGATAGTTGAATTTCATTAGAACCTTAAGTGGCTTTGAACACACGGAATGCAAGCATGCCTGCCTTATTTGACATTATATTATTTCAAATTATACTGCCACCATGGGTGGTAGGCGTTATATAGCGATTAGCGACGATTCCCGAATGGTCGAGATTTATGGTCGGCCTTTAGTTTATCAGGCTACCTATAACACTTCAAAATGTACACAAGTGAATGGCGAGTCTTATGTAAAACTCATCTTGAAATAAAATTGAACCACATGTTAGTCTCAAAAAGACAATAAGTATGTCTATAGTCTATATTAAAATTGCGAGAATCTGTCATTTAAAAAAAAACAGTCCTAGGCCTACGTAGTCCCTACACCTATCATATTTTCAATGACATCGAAATTTCAGAAACTATAATTCATGAAAAGTTAAAATACTGAACAAAAATGTTTTGATACAATAATTGACATTTGCTTTGGAAGAAATGTAAAAAGATTACAAAAAATGTTGACATTTAGACATTGCTAAAATTTGCTTATTATTATTATTTCTGTTTATTAATATTACACTATCATTATTATTACAGCATATTTATAGAGTGACAATACAAAAAAAAAAAACAATGTTATTGTTATAACCAGTTATATTATAAGGTCCATGGTATAGGCTACTATTAATACAACAGGGTCAGTTAGAATCCTGTTTAAATATGTGCTTTTAAGTTGTTTTTTTTAAAATAAATATATAGAGATGTAGGCCTACAACATCTTAAACTAAATTTTTAATTGTAGGTCTAGTTGTAATTAAATTAGCCTATTAGTATTATCAAAATGGCGATCAAGTATTTAAAAATATTGTTGACCTATTTATTTTTGTGAGTGTGTGGGTGTTACTGTTACCCAGATGTGAGATAATTAATACATTACAAGTCTCAAGCGAAATAGGCCTATAGCCTAGTTCATGAGAGTTGTTAAGATATTGGAAAACAATGTTTTGATACATAAATCAACATTTTTTTAGAAAATAGATTTATAACCACACATAAACAAAAGAATTTCTGTTAATGATACCGGTAGTAAAAAATGATTTTTAACTTTCTATTTTTGTTTTTACTCGTATTTTCTAAAGATCGCTAGGATTGGTCAACAATGACGTAAGTGAAATTTAATCTAATCGTAGCCTTCGTCTCATGTTATGGCCGCCATCTTTTTTTTTCGCTAACTTGATTGATACTGATGAAAACAATTTAAGGTAAGTTATTGTAATATTTCTCAAAGTTTTAACTGTTGTAAAGACCAGGATTTTGTTATAGCTAGCCAATTTAATGATTAGTTACAATTTATCACTAACAAAAAGTTGCTGAAAATTGCGTAAAAATAAGTTTAGTGTGATGATGACTCGCACACAATTTGGATTTGGTGTCATGCATTATGCATGGCGTCGAAATGCCAATTTCATTGATTGATGAAGAACACCGAATTATTTATAATTTGACGATTTGTCCCAGAAAATTCTTCAGTTTAATTTGAACTAGATCTATGCAGATCATGGCATATCATTGCCATTGTGATTGTCGAATTGAGGCGCCATGGGTAGGGTGACCCACCATAAATAAATATCTCCAAATATCTCGACAATTACGCCACAATATTTATATATATACCAAGCCTTAAATCAGTTTCACACAATTATAGTCACTAAATAATCGATCATGTTGTACTTAATAAGCTATGACCGTTTAATCATCTATAAATAATAGACTGAAACTGGTTCCAAGTTTTGTCCATAACATCCAGACACTTTTGAGTAAAAGATAGGTTACGTGCCCTTGTTTTGAAATTAGTCTCGCTTAACCAGCCTACCGACCATTCTACGTCTGATTGAACGGTCGGGATAATCAAGACAACCTTGACAGGTCGGGATAATCAAGACTACCTTTTTACGAAACATAACAGAAAGCTGGAACAAGAAATTGAATTTAGAAACACGCACGTTAACCAGCTCAACAATTGTTTTAAGAAGCTTGTAAAAGTAAAATGAAACTACTGCTAGTATTATATTCCAGCTAACTAAAGTGGTTCGGAGATATTATTTGTACTTAACCAAAAGATGCTGCTCTTAACGGGACAGTTAATGATAAAGCCATTTAAAAAATAAAACGAACGTAATTTCTAAAACTGCTGTAAGCTAAAGAAGCTAAATTTTACTGCTATTCAAAATCATCAACAATAGATTATTTACGGCTGTATAGTTGATAGATTTGTAGAGAATTTCACGTGCCATGGATATTTATAGTATCATACACTCCACCGCTGATAAATCGAGACACAACCACTGAAGAGTGCACATTAGCCGTGTCGGGACCAACTTTCTGTAGAGTGCACGGGTCACCCTACCATTGGTGTGTGGACGAGTTGACCAATGCCGTGTCAACGACTAACCAGTGTACATGTATTTTGATATTTGTGGACGACATAAGTAGACTTTTTGTGTGGACGAGTTAACTGGCATTCATTTTGAATGATTAAAGTAGTTTTCGGTAAATTTAAACTGCGGTACACTGTACCGGTACTTGAAAAAAGGTGAATTTATTTTGTCTTTATTTTTTTTCCGAGGTTGTAAATTAATAATCCACCAGCGCCGGTATGTGAAAAATGTGTCTAGACAAAATGGTAAATTGAAGTAAACTTATTCTGTCACCCTACATGTCTGTTATTCCATACATGGGCCGATGATCTGAAATCCGTTAGTTCAATGGTTCTTGAGGTTGATACATGGTTGGGCGTCCTGAAAATCTGAAAGTCAGTTATACTGCTGTCCAATAATCATACTAACAGAACACAATTTTTATGGGAAACAATCACTGGTTTTATTCTAATAGCACGACGTTTCGACAAGTATCCTCTTATCGTTATAAGCACAATGCCACTTAAAGATTATCAATAATCATACGTTCCCTAATTCCTTGTAGTTTAAAGGCAGCTAATGGCCCGTAAATTTAAATCTTTCAACCTTTTATTCCCATGGCCCCAATATTGAATAATTTCTCAAGTAGAAATCACATGGAATCCACCCTCGCCACTGCTACAGTTCAGGGTTCGATCCCAGTGTTGCCAAGTAAGTTCCTCAGAATTTCCTGGCATGCTTTCTCCTTGTCAGATTCAGATAGAAAGAAAACCAGAGTCTCTTGGACATGATGGAGGACACATAAAAGAACCCTTGGCAGTTGGAATTTGTTATAAAAGGCTGCAACTCTGCTGTCCAAACAAAACTTCCCTTAAAGCAACAGAAACCCTCATGGTCATAGGCCACTGCATAGCGTATGTTCGTCTTCATTCAACCTCATTTTCCTTTTTTTTTCAGAAAAATTCCAATTTTAAAGTAAAGAATTCAACGACTTGTATGACATGATGCGAAACACTCATTACCTTATACATGTGTAGGTAATATTTAAATTGATTTTTAAGAAAACTTTCTTCACAGGTCAAATTTAGCCTAGAACTTTGTAAATGATTAGGCTTAGTAAGACGCAGGCACCCTAACCAAGAGGTCTTTGGTTTGCCAAGAAAGTTCCTCCAGATTTTCTGGAGCGGTTTTCCCTTGTCAGCGTGGTGGGACTGGGAGGGCCTGGCAAGGACAGTATCCACTTGTTCGGAAACAGATGGTACAAAAAACACAAGGTCCAGTGTAAACATTGGTGTAAAAGAACCCTTGACAGAATTCGATATAGTAGGTTTTAGCGGAGTGGTTCCGGGCTAAATTTCCCTTATAGGTCACTGTATGACATATATCTGTATTCATTAGTCCGGTGGGTGCATAAAAGTAGACATTAAATTATTATGCTTGGGATTGTTGCTGGAAAATACAACATGACACATTCCTAACTCAACATCAACTTCTTAGGGCAAGTAGTTCAATGATTTCACTTGCCTGAAAGTGAAACTGATTGCCCAAATGTACAAATTGCATCAATTTTGCTTTGTCGGATAATTAAGTCATATAGGTGGAATTGTTTATGTAGTCTGATAAAAAATCCCCAGTTAACTTTAAATGTCGCTCCCCGGATCTTTTTTATACGCCGAAAGCACTGGGTTGAAGTGAGAAAAGCACCGGTTTGAAGTGAGCAAAACACTCGATAAGCACCGAGTTGAAGTGAATAAAACACTCAATAAGCGCTGGGTTGAAGTGAGCAATACACTCGATAAGCACTGAGTTGAAGTGAGAAAAACACCCGATAAGCACTGAGTTGAAGTGAGAATAACACCCGCTAAGCACTTGGTTGAAGTGAACACTTCGTTGAAGCCTAATTTGCATATTTGGCATGGCTTCTTCCTCACTTCAACATCATTTCTGCCTTCTTTTTTTTATTGTTGTTACGGAAGTGTGGTAGAAATGAACACTTCAGATATCAAATATTTCACTTCGAGCACGTCTCGGTTTAGTGTCACCCACACTTCATATGGATGGCGTCATCACTTCATTTGCGTGAGGGTAATTTTGATTAGCTATGTTTAATACACAACAATCACTGATGAATTCGATATTGGAGGAAATCGGTCCGTAACTTCCCGTTAAAATTGCTCCGCCCCTTTACGCAAATACATGCAGTGGCAAAGCATGTAATACATATACCAAATTTTAGATGACACTTAAAATATGCGTCGAAGGTCGACGCATCTGGTATGCGCATCTACATCGGACTGCAGCATCTTTGGTTTCTGGTCCAATTTTAGATGAAACTTAAAATATATGTTAGGGATCGAAATATCCTGGATTGGTTTGAATTTGGTGACCATCGGAGTTACTCTCCTTTTCCGAAAACATTGTGAACGCGATACAGGCTATAGTTTATAACAGATTTTTTTTATCGAATTAAGTTATGGCCCCTTAGCCGAAAACCCCTTCAATATTCAACCTTCTGTAAAATATAAAATATTGTTTATAAACCAAAACAAACACAATAAAAACCTAGAATATTTTACTTTTGCACGGAAAATACTTTATTTATTTTTAGAGAAAAAAAATAGCCTAATTTTTCTTTCAACGCAATACAGACTATAGATTTTAAGAGTTTTTTTTATGGAATTAGGTTTTAGGCGAAAACCCCTTCAATATTCAACCTTCTGTAAAATATAAAATATTGTTTATAAACCAAAACAAACGCAATAAAAACTGGAATAGTTTACTTTAGAAAAAAATAGCCTTATTTTTCTTTCAAAATTGTCGAGAATGACTTACATTTTTACCTATGATTGAAAGCAAAAATGTCGTGTTTTGGGGTTATATAAAAAGGCACATTTTCACATGTCCTCAATGGGCCACCATATAGTAAACAGCGCCAACTGTTACCATAATGTAGTTAGAATTATGGAGTCGACCCTATAAGTCCAAATCAAATAGTCAGTCGAATAAACCGGTCGATGGCTTATTAAAATTTTGGAATAGTTTGTAATCAGTATAAATTAAAGAAAAAACGCACTAATTCCAATATCTTTTATCATTGTTTTTGTTTATTTTTTACGTTCCCTCATGTTCAAATTTGATTGTTCAAAGTAAAACTTTATGGTATTTGACATTTTCATGTGGCCTCGTCCAGTCGATAAAATCAGTCATTTAGTTCAGTCGATATCATCAGTCAAATAGTTCAGTCGAATAATCCAGTCGAAAAGTTCAGTCGAATACTTCAGTCGAATAATTCAGTCGAATAAACAAGTCGCTCAATATTAAGCAGCGATGGCAGTGGACTAAGATAATATAGTAGCAAATCATGCTCGTAGCTGAAGTAGCCGGGGGCATGGGGTGGGGACCGGGGGGCTTCCCAACTAGTTTCAAGTTCGATTTTACGGGCAAAAGTAGTTTGATAAGTAAGGTATTCAGGCGATAGTTATGCCATAACTATAAGAGCCAGATAGTGGGGCGGTTAAGGAAGAATTTTTGGTAGAATCGTGCATTTTGGGTTAAAAGCATGAAACTTGGCACATAGATGGCATCAACCCTACAGCATATTTTAGGATGTGGATCCACCACAGCAGCCCCCCCTGGTTGTCGTTACGGCGATTTTGCTCAAAATGGCCGCCAATTTATTGAAAAACATATATATCTTTAGAAGTATACATTGTAGAACCATGATCTAGGTGTCTAAATGTATTGCTCTAAAGTCAACCAAGGCAGCGGACACAAAAACATAAGATATAATCAATTACGTCAAACACCAAATTCAAAATGAATTAAAAGCATATTTTGTTTAAACTTAAAAATAAATAAATATTGGAAATAATTTTTCAAGCTCATTTCACTCTTTGATATGGTTTATAAAATATGTAATTTAAAGTGTTTTCAATGTCACTGAACATAAAATGAATCTAAATGTAAAGTTTCCAAAATCCAAGATGGCGGAAATTCAAAATGTCGGCCAGAATTTCCCTAAAATGGTCGATTTTTTGGATAATCGTTATTTTTAAGTTTAATATGGCTAATGATGCGATTTAAAGGGTTTTCTGTGTCACTGAACTTAAATACAACCTCAAAAGAATAGTTTCCAAAATCCAAGATGGTTCAAAATCCAAAATGGCGATTAGAATTTCCCTAAAATGAAAGATTTTTCAGATAATTGTCATTTTTCGGTTTTGTATGGTTTGTAATAATGTCCTTTATTAGGTTTTCAAAGTCAATGAACTTGAAAATAACCTCAGAAATGAATTTTGAAAATGAAGATTATCACAAAAATCAATTTTGAAAATCAATATTACATCAAAAATCAATTTTGAAGATGGTAGATGATTGCTTAAAAATAAAAAGGGACAATTGTTAATTTTCTTCTTGGATTGGCTTGTAATAGCAAAGAGTAGTAGTTATTTTGATGGTAACTGGAATTGTTATACTGGGTCTCACATAAACAAGATTTAATATTATTCCAGCACCAGCAAAACAGTGGGGCATATATATCCAGTTGTTACGAATTTATCTATTGCTTATTCAGAAATGGTTCGAAGCAGTGGTTCAGTGAGTAAGAATCGCCAAGAACGAGGTCAGGGGTTCGATCCCTATGTTTGCTGAAAAAGTACCTCAGGATTTTCCAGGACGCAGCACGGGGCTTTTCAAGAATAATAATAATAATAATAATAATGAAGTTTTATATAGCGTCTTCTCCATGTTGACACATGCTCAAAACGCTTTTTGTAATGGCTCTACTGGTAAAACTGTTGAAACAGGAAAGTCTTTAGTGCGGATTTAAATTGATTAAAAGTTTGTTGATTCTTGATGACCTGGCGCCTGGTACGTTCGGGCATTTTTATGCGCGAACTCTTAGGTTTTTTTTACTGGCATGCGCACAGGTACTATTTCTTTTTTAACAAGTACCCAAATCGGGGATTTCGTGTGGAGGTAGTTCGGAGGTAAACAGTCTGTGAAGTACAACACTTGCCACTGTACCTGTATATCGCTAATTATAAACCGAATGTGTGAAGACAGTTCATACATATCACTCAAAAATTTTTCAGTACAAACTCAGTTGATTCACGCTCGATTTGCTACTAAACAAACCCATCGGTTTATTTTCTCAACAGTGTGACCCGAAGTGACCGCGGATTTATTGACCTTGTATGAACTTATCCATAGCTATATCCTTACACCGAGAGAAATTATCTAGTCTCGGTGAAAAGAACCATGGTCATCTGGTAGAAAATTACTTTTGTATTTTTTGGAACGGAAAACAGTGTTTTTAGAAGCAAACTAACCTGCCGCACATGAGGAAGTCATTATACTAATAATAAAAGGCGAGACCTCTTTTTGCGGCGCAGGCTTATCACTGAGTAGTAAACCGTCCACAAACAATAATATAGGAAGCCTAGTGACGAGTGTAGTACTGTAAGTAGGCTATAGACTATAGGTTTGAGTCGAGATTACTCGCTTTCATGTTACTCTGTTTTTGCGATAACCAATTATGTGAGAAATACCATACTGACATTCGGTTTTTAAAAGTTGTACGCGAACTAAATGCGTCGAACAATCGCCGCCCGAGCTGTCTTCGTCAGCTAGTTTCACAATATCGTGCAATAGGTGTATTAATGTGATTTTTAGGTTTAACCCCGCAAACAATGCCAAAATAGTGTTTTCACTGCTTACAGAAAACTGAAATTTAAAAAAAAAAATTTTTATGAGGGTGACCCTCCCACACACTCCCTATCGAGCTGCCGCTCGGTCTGCGCAGCCTCATGCCTGGCACATACTGTCAACATTGTATAGTTTTCCGTTTCCGCCCTTCCCCCCTACAATATATATTTCACGGCTACGTTGCGACGGTACCAGCATACCCAGTTGTTGACACCCATTACATCACTCCTGTCTAACAAATCATAAAGCTGTGGTGTTACGGTGGCGGCATAGTATTTCACCGTAACACCACAGCCACTCTAACCATTCATAATACATCTAACTATCCCTTTACAGCACTTCACTCCCTACACATTTCCCCTCGTCCTACTTTCCCAAACGTCAACAACACATCTCATACATCCAGTTCGCTGATTAACCCTTGTACCACGTCTACTGGATCTGTTGTGGAAGTTCGTTCCATAATCTAGGACCAGCTGAACTGAAAGACCTATACCCATATGACTTCAAATTATATCTTGGAACAACTAGTGACTGTTTATTTTGAGAGCGAAGTGATCTAATAGGGTTGTAGTCATATAAGAGTTCAGATAAGTATTGAGGAGCTGCATTATTGCGACATTTATACACTAATGTTAGTATTTTGTATTTGACTCGCGCCTCAGCAGGTAACCAATGTAAAGAAGCCAGCACATTCTGGATGTGATCAAACTTATGCGTCCTTGTTACTATTCGGGCTGCAGTATTAAGAACCTTTTGGATCTTGGCTAGAAATGCTTGTGGGATTCCATAGAGTAAACTATTACAATAATCAATCCTTGATAAAATAAGTGATCTCACAAGTAGTTTACAAGCGTCAGCAGTGAGATAGTTTCTGATGTTGCATATACAGCGTAGATGATATTAGCATGTACGGCATACCATATCAACCTGAGCGTCCATTGTCAGAGAAGGATCAAATATCACTCCAAGGTTTCGAACATTTTTGGAGAAATTTATTTCTGAATTACCAATGGTGATTTTAAGATCAGGTAGTAACTTGAGTTGTTGTGATGAACCTACTAAAAGAGCCTCTGTTTTATCGTCGTTCAATGTTAGTTTGTTCGCTTTCATCCACTGTTTAACTGCCAGCGAACAGTCAGTAGTTTTTGTAAGGCATTTCTGATTAGCATAGGACTAGACACACCAATGAGTTGAGTATCATCGGCGTAAGAGTAGTGCCTCTGATCATAGCCATCGATCACAGACCCTAAAGCGGTTGTATAAAGAACAAAGAAAATGGGTCCTAAAACACTGCCTTGCGGTACGCCACAGTCAAGTTTAAACGGTAGAGATTTAGCCTCACCAAGTAGAACTGTTTGATGTCTATTACTAAGATATGATGTGATCCATAAAAGCGGTGTACCGGAAATCCAAAACTGGTTTTTAAGTCTATTGTATAGAATCTGATGGTCCACAGTGTCGAACGCTGCAGATAAATCCAAAAGAGTCAAAGATGCTACGTTCCCTGTATCCACTGCACACTGTAGGTCGTTGAGGACCCTCAACACAGTGGTCTCAGTGCCATGGTGGGGTCTGTAAGCAGACTGAAACTTATCCAACAACTCATATTTCGAGATATGGGATTGAAGACGGAGATTTACAGCTCTTTCCACAATTTTGGAAAGGAATGACAAGTTAGACACAGGTCTATAGTTTTTGAGAATATTGGGATCAAGAGACTCCTTTTTGATTAGTGGTCTCACCACCGCCTGTTTGAACACCGATGGGAAACATCCAGTACTTAAACTTAAGTTGACTAATAGAGTAATAACAGGAAGTAGAATGTCTAGCAGTTGAATGAGTAGCTTGGAAGGTATTGGATCAAGTGGACATGTCGTTTTGTTGGTTTATAATTACACGTTGACGTGCGCATGAAAGAACCCTAAACAGTTGGAATTTGAAATGAGAGTAGGCCATAGCACCACTGCCTGGACCAATTTTCCTCATAGCACACTGCTTGACGAATAACAATATTCATTAACTTTGTTAGTACAGAGCAGTAGGACATTAAACACCATTGCATCATTTCTAGTTCAGAAGACTTATGTCCGGAAACCGTTTGTGGTATCATCTAGACAGATGGATTCATATTTGTCAGTCATGTATTTCACAAAGTGAAAAGTGTTAAATGAATCATCAAAGTCTCTCTAACCGGCAACTTTTGTGGTATAGTCTAAATATGGTATCCACAGATCATTTTCGTCTGTAATGTATTGCACACCAAGTTCTAAGTTTAAATATAATTTGAAATGCATTTTAGGTATCCCAAAGGTCATCCCCCACGATTACCTCTTTTCTAATGTGTTGTTCTTACATGTAGAACGTGTTGTGAAATACGTCACTGACGAAAATGACCTGTGGATACCACATCTAGACTCTACCACAAAAGTTACTGGACACAGAGTCTTCGACGCAGAAACAGATCACCTTGCCATTTCTGAACGAATAGGAGAACTTAAATTCTTAACAACTGCATATACCATAAATGATTCTCACTCCGGTAAAATGGTGCAAGGACAAAGGAGATGATATTAAAAATGCCTCAGTTGGCCCCGTTGTATTGTTATGGGGTGGGGGTGGAGGGTCGGAATAACCAGATATTTTCTCCAAAGAATGTGTCAATTCTTAACATTATCATTAGCATCATATGTTTTTATGCATAAAAAAGTTAAACTACATTTATTGTGTCTTAAGGTTAAATTCTTTGAAATCCTAATTAGCTTACTGGTAAGTTCTGCACATGGTTAATTGACTGACAGGTAGATTCCTGAGTCCGGTCAATTTCAGTTGCCCTCAAACAACTATTACATTTTGCTATTATAAACCAATCCAATAGAAAGATTGATGATTGTCCCTTTTTTTCTGGACCAATCATTTACAATTATCAAATTCAGCGACTCTGAAAAATTAATAGAGGACCTATTACAAGCAACATCAAACAGAAAATTGACGATTATCTTAAAATTTGATCATTTTAGGGAAATTCTGGCCGCCATTTTGAATTTCCGTCATCTTGGATTTTGGAAACTCTTTTTTTAGATTGATTTTAAGTTCAATGACTTTGAAAACCCTTTATATATACTATTCAAAAAAAGTAGGGGATATTTGATTTTTAAGTGTTATTAAAGTCACCTAATGAAACTGACGAAGAAACAAATGACAAAATGAAATGAAGTTCACATTCATCGATTTATTCCAAATGATCGTTAGACTAAGTAAGGCACAGACTGACCATTATAAGGGAAAAATGTTACCCGGGGTCAAACAGCAAAGTTACCACAGCATCACAACCAAGTCAGTAACGGGTAAATCCTCCTCTGTTTGCCAAACAAGCATTGATCCGACGTGGCATACTCCTAATGAGACGTCTAAGGTCATTTTGGTCCAGATTGTCCCATTCCTGTTGCAACGCAGCAGCAAGTTCTTGGACATTGGCAGGACGTTGTTGACGTTGACGTAACCTCTGTCCAAGCATGTCCCAGACATGCTCGATGGGGGAGAGGTCGGGACTCAGTGCTGGCCAAGGTAATGTGGTGATGTTCTGTTGTTGGAGGTAACCTGTAACGATCCTGGCCCTGTGACATCTTGCGTTGTCATCCTGGAAGATGAAACGGCGGCCATGACGTCGTGCGAACGGCACAACATGGACTGCCAAGATGTTGTCCCGGTAGTACTGGCCTGTAACACACCCTGCAACAACATGTAAAGCCGTTCTTCCAGCAACAGTGATGCCTCCCCACACCATAACAGAACCACCCCCAAATCGATCATGTCTGATGACGTTAACGTCTTGGAAGCGCTCGTTTCGACGACGCCACACCCTCCTACGTCTGTCCAAAAAATCAACAGTGAACCTTGACTCATCTGAAAACATCACAATGCTCCAGCGTCGATTATCCCAGTGTTGACGATCCCTACACCAACGACGTCTTGCCTGAATGTGATGATCTCTCAAACAAGGGATCACGCGAGGACGTCGGGCGCGAAGGTGACCCCTATGCAGTCGATTCCGAATCGTCTGGCCACTCACTCTCACACCAGTGTCTGTTTGAAGACGAGCGCTGATCTGATTTGCTGTGATGACATGATTTCTCAAGGCCAAGGTACGGATAAATCGATCCTGGGCTTGAGTTGTCGCCCTTGGTCAACCTGAGCGTGGTCTGTCCTGTACAGATTGTGTATCACGGTATCTGGACCATAGCCTGCTTATGACAGACTGAGAAACATTCATCGTCCGCGCCACAACCGCCTGTGTTGTGCCGATCTGTAGCATGCCAAGGGCACGTAACCTTTCATTTTGGGTAAGCCGACGCATATCAAAATTTGTTTTCTGGTCACTAAAACAATTAAACTGATTTTTCCACCCTGGAATTCAATGCCACAATGACTGTAACATTCAAAGTCAGAGTCGTGCAAATCTTGGGTTGGACCCCCATGATGATCCCAAGCATCACCTGCATTCCATGCGGTAGCTATTGGTGCGTTTGGGCGTCACATGTAACTGGAAATGTTTCTTCTGTTAGGTTCTATAGTGACTTTTTTCGTAGTCATTTGCATATTTTAGTATTATGCCCCCCAAATCAAATATCCCCTACTTTTTTTGAATAGTATATTACATATTGCAAACCATATCAAAGAGTGAAATGACTTTTATCTGACAAATCGGCCATTTTAGATAAATGTTGGTTGCCATTTTGAATTTCCGCTATTTTGGAGTTTGGAAACTATTTCTTTCTTTAGATTAATTTTAAGTTCAGTGACACTGTAAACCCTTTAAATTATATATTACAAACCAAATCAAACAGTGAAATGACTTTAATCTGACCAATCGGCCATTTTGGGTATATTTTGGTCGCCATTTTGAATTTCCGCCATCGTGGATTTGGGGAAATTAGCTTTAGAGATTATTTTTCAGTTCAATTACAACAAAAACCTTATATCTGATATATTACAAGCCATACCTTGCGTGATAATCACCCATCCTATCTGGAAATTCATTTTTCTTCAAATTTTGGCGGCCATTTTTGAAATCAGATAAACCCTAACCGAAAATGACGTCATAGATAAATCTTTTTTCAAAAATCGTGTCCAGCTAGCAATTTCGCCTCTGGAATAAACCAGTCGAATAATTCAGTCGAAAAGTTCAGTCGAAGACTTCAGTCGAATAAACAAGTCGCTCAATATTAAGCAGCGGTGGCAGTGGACTAAGACAATATAGTAACAAATCATCCTCGTAGCCATAGCTGAAGGAGCCGGGGGCATGGGGTAGGGGCCGGGGGGCTTCCCAACTATATAGTTTCAAGTTCAAGTTCGATTTTACGGGCAAAAGAAGTTTGATAAGTAATGTATTCAGGCGATAGTTAAGCCATGATTGAAGGAGCCAGAGGCTCGGTAGGGACGGGGGAGGGGGTGCGGGAGGTGATGCATGCACTTAAGTATAGATACTAGTATTTTCGCCCCCTCCCATCCCACCCGCACCCCCTTTCTATGGCCATATATAGGGACTCTATTCTTTTCGAGGTGGGGGCAGACAATATTAGTATCTTCTTAAGTACATGTAGCGCCTGCGACGGGTGAGGACAAAAACCCCACCCCAAGCCCTCAGCTCCTACAGCTATGGCCACGAGCATTATTATCTTAGTTCACTGTTAGGTTGTTTTTTTTTCCGACTGGTTTCATCGACTGAACTATTTGACTGATTTAATCGACTGAGATATGTGGGGGATTTTATCGTCTGGACCAAGCCACATTAAAATGTCAGATATATGTAAGATGAATCATTACATGGAGAAGGTAGGCTAAGGAAACCTATATATTAGTTGGGGGTCCGATTTATAGGAAGTTATAAGTTGTTTAATTGTTGCTGTTATGCATTTGCTCCTGAAATAAAGTGTTGAAGATCCATTCCAAGAATCTGTATTCATTTCTGATCCTAAGAGAACAATATGTCATCCTGCCAATTGCCATGATATAGGTTGCAGCTATGCAAGATGTTTCAAGTTTTAGTGCCAAAAGCACCAGCAATCAAGACTCAAGATCACAGATATGCAGATCCACCCGTACAAGTGTCCGAAAAAGTCCTTAGACATTTTAGGCCTTACAGTAGGAATCATTTGTACAGAAATAGAAACTATTTTCGTGAAACTAGTTATAGATTATGTTATTTTGATTAATGGAAAAATAAGGATTTTCATTGTATTAATGATTAAAACATGGGGACATGTTTTTGTTTGGAGTAAGGTGGATACACATGACTAATTATAGGTCATATGTTATTTTATTAATGTTTAATTATATTTTTAATTTCAGATCTATATTTTAATATTCATTAATGCTTGGTGAATCATTAGAAGCAGGCGACAATTAATTTGTCACTCGATATAAATTTGTCACTGTTGGGCTAATGAAGACGGACATACGCCATACAGTGTGCTATGAGGGAAATTTTGCCTGGACAGCGCACTACGGCCTACTCTTATATTGAATTCCAACTGTCAAGGAATCTTTTACGTTCACTCCAATGTGTACATAGGACCTCGGTTTTTCATCTCATCCGAACGATAACACAGCTAACCTTGTCAGGCCCTCTGTCTTGCATCACTGACAAAGGGGAATCACGCCGGAAAAACTGGATGAACACTTTCGGCCAATGCAGGGATCGAACACCTACATGTAACCTCCAGACTAGCGAGCCAGCGTCTTAACCACTTAACCACCGTAAACTCCCGCTACTTAATGAAGTGAAATGGAGTTTAACATCCTGCTGTTGTGCACCGACTGGGCTAATGAAGACGGGCATGCGCCATACAGTGTGCTACAAAGAAATTTTGCCCCGACAGAAGCGCTACAGCCTACTCTTATATATTGAATTCCAACTGCCAAGGGATCTTTTACATGTATGCCAATGTGTACATGGAACCTCGGTTTTTCTTCCCATCCGAAAGACCAGACAGCTGTCCTTTTTGTCACACCATCCGTCCTGCCCTACGGACCTGGATAAAATCCTGAGGAACTGTCTCGGCCAATACCGAGAACGAACCTGCGACCTCCAGGCTAGCAAACCAGCGCCTTACTCACTTAGCCACCGTTGCTCCAGGCTACTTATTGTTATCTTAGTTCAGTCCTATTAGTGCTTTACAGTGCTTGGTTAGTCATTAGAAGCAGACAGCAATTAATTTGTCAGTCGATTTAAATTATGACAGACTTGTAACTAAAGTGGTTGATCTGTTAAGTTTCTTTTACTATTGTTTAAATGCCTTAATCCTTCAATAATTATATGTTTATGTCAACACTTTCATAGTAACTAATTTATATAAAAAGACAAATGTATGTAAGATGAATTATAGTTGGAGAGACCAGCTTAGGGAACCTATATACTAGTTGGAGGACCGATTTATAGGAAGTTATAAGTTGTTTACTTGTTGCTGTTATTTATTTGCTCTTGAAATAAAGTGTTGAAGATCTATTCGAAGAATCTGTATTTATTTCCGATACTTAGAGAACACACTCGACGAGATACATTCCCTGAAAGTCGAACCGTGTTATGAGCATGAAAGGGTTACTCAATGAAATGAAATGGGCTTTAATTTTAACGTCCTACTGTTGTGCACCGAATGGGCTAATAAAGTCGGGCATACGCCATACAGTGTCCTACTCTTATATATCGAATTCCAACTGGCAGGGGATCTTTTACATGCATGCCAATGTGTACATGGGACCTTGGTTTTTCATCCCATCCGAATGACTAGACAGCTGTCCTTGTTGTCAGGCCCTCCGTACTGCCCCGATGACAAGGGGAAACCACTCGGAAAATCCTGAGGCACTGTTTCGGCCAATACCAGGAACGAACCCGCGACCTCCAGGCTAGCAAGCCAGCGTCTTACTTACTTAGCCACCGTGGCTCCAGGCTACTTATTGTTATCTTAGTTCACTCCCATTAATGCTTCATAAAGTATGGTTCTCCACCATCAATTCAAGCAACTGCTTTTTTCGACTGAAATATACACTGAAATATTCGACTTGAGATCACAAAAAAACCCTGACTCGTCCAATACCCCAGCCCCCGACTACAGGCCTATGTAGGATTCTATTCACTTAGATGACGGGGCCAAAAACATTACTCTCCAGTTAAGTACATGTATCACCTAAATACCTAGATCATAAGACTACTTTTGCCCGAAAAATCTGAATTTATAGTAGTTGGGAGGGGCGGGGGGGGGGGGGGGGGTAAAGCCTCTGACTACGAGCATGATTGGGTTATTCTATATTACCTTCGTTCACTGCCACCAGTGCTTAATATTGAGCGACTGGTTTTATCGACTGGGATATTTGACTGTATTTTCGCCCGGATTATTCAAATGGTTTTATCGACTGGATTATTTGACTGGTTTTTTTTCGACTGGATTATTCAACTGGTTTTGTTGACTGAATTATTTGACTAGTTCTGTCAACTGAATTATTTGACTGATTTTATTGTCGAAAAAAGTCAAATATTTTCTTGTGGACTCATCCAGACAATAAAGCCAGTCAAATATCTCGGTCAATAAAACCAGTCAAAAAATTCAGTCGCTAAAACCAGTCGAATATCTCAGTCGTTAAAATAAGTCGAATATCTCAGTCGATAAAACCAGTCGAATATCTCAGTCGATAAAACCAGTAGAATATCTCAGTTGATAAAACAAGTCGATGCCTCAGTCGATAAAACCAGTCGAGTATTACAGTCGATAAAACCAGTTGAATATCTCAGTCGATAAAACCAGTCGAATATCACAGTCGATAAAACCTGTCACTGAACCTGATGGTGAAAAACTAAAAACAATAGGCCTACTCTGATGGGAGTAAACTAAGATAGTAAAATGTAGCACAGTTGTCTTTAGATAAATCCACACACATGGACTTCATCCCAGATTAAGTTGACAATGTGCTTTTGCCAGTTATATGATGAGAAGTTTTCTTTCCACAGCGCCCAGTCGAATATCCTAGTCGATAAAAACAGTCGCTCAATAATAAGTAGCAATGGCAGTGAACTAAGATAATATCGAGTAGTCCATTCATACCCATAGCGATGCTGTAATAGCGCCCGGGGCTTTACCCCCCCCCCCCCCCCAACTCCTCTGCCAAATAGTTTCAAGTTCGATTTATGGGGCAAAAGTGGGCTGATAATTAGGTATTTTGGGCCGGGGATAGTCGAAAAAAACAGTCAAATAATTCAGTCGAAAAAACAGGCAGATATTTCAGTCGAATAATCCAGTTGAATAATTCAGTCGCTCAATATGACGAGGAAAAACGTAAAGTTTGACTTTATTAAGCAGTGGTGGCAGTAACTAAGATTACAACATGTAGCCTACTCCTTTATAAATCCCTCCACATCGTTGTTTTTATTCCGAAGCGACTAGATACTAAGGGCCATACTATATACCGGAAAACACAGGAAAACACCGGAAAACAACCGGAAAACACGGAAAACACCATTTTATACTGAATACCGGAAAACACCGGAAAAACATTAAATACCGGAAAACATCCTAAATACCGGAAAACACCATAAATAGTAGGGCTGCAACGATACACCAGGCCACGATACGATGCGTATCACGATTCATACCCCACGATACGATTAATATCGCGATGCAGGAAGTCAATTTAAAAACTGCTGTTCAATTTTAAAAGTCTTTATTTTTTTACTTTAAACATAATATTATCACCTTTTTCAAAGGTTTGTATAATGTGTGTGATAAACCCTTTATCACATATCAATAATTATTATAATTATCAACTTGACAGGAACCCACTCTACTTTCATTCCTTCAATAGCAAAGTTCAAATCTTTCACTGTGAACATAAGGAAGGGTTAAGTAAGGCCTATTTGTATGATTTACTTTAAATGATTAAATCTACATGTTATTTATAAGCTTGCAGTAGTCTAGATCCTTAACAGCTTTACAGTACAAGAATGAATATCATAACTACACCACAGTACATGTATTTCTCCCCCTAACTTCTATCAATCAAGCAATTATCAAACATCTAATACTTTTCCTTTACACCATGTAACATAAGCATCCAAAAAGTTTTTCAAAACAATCATGTTAAAATTAGACAGTCACCCCAAATGTGATTCAAATAGGACCAATGGAATTCAGGTATATTTAATCAGCTAACGTAATTTTTCCCACATAATTCTGTGATATTTTTGTCATATTCAGCAATTAAATATCTTCTGATTTTCATGTAAATTATTGAGCATAACAAAACAAAACAATAACCCAACAAGTCAACACATTTGCTAGTTAATGAAAGTTATGATAAATTAAAGTTATTTTTCAAAAAGATGAGGATATCCACATTATCAGGGTGTAAACAATTTCTTTGAGCAGAGACTATATCTCCAGCAGTCGAAAACACTCGCTCACTAGGCACTGAGGTACCGGGAATGCCTAAGTATTTTCTCGCTTGTAAACTGAGTTGAGGAAATTGAGATTCATTAGCTGCCCACCACAATAAAGGGCTAGAGTCCAATGGTGTTTTGATGCCTTCCTGATAGGTTTTTATTTCATGCTGCAGATCATCTAACTGACTAGTGCTCGTAGTAGATTTGGAAAAAGTATCTCCAAGTAATTCTTCAAGAGCTGTTTTCTTTTTTGGCGGTTCTTCACTGTCTAACCCATCAGTCAACAAAGCAATGCTTTCCGTTTCATTATCATCACACACCTGCAAATATAAAAACGAAAATTTCATTAGATCACATGACCTAAAATACACTTTTCTACTGAAAGCAATTCACTTGGTGTTTTAAAAATTCTATTTAACCAGTCCAGACAGCATCCCAAACTAGGCTTACTCTTCAAGAACACTAGCTAAACTACTTTTAATTAAAGCTATTTGACATCACAAATGAAAATATTTTTAAAACTGGTACTTGTTTATTTTTAAAATCCCATTTACCTTACAATCTTTAGAGTACTGCAAACATTTTGCCATTATTCTTGAGTAAACAGCAAAATTGGTATTCTCATATTCTGAAAAAGGCAGGGATCTAAACCGAGGATCAAGTGCAGTACTTTCTTCCAGAAATTTAAGCAATCCTGGCTCTGTGTAACGTGGTTTCAAATCTTCTAAAATTGCAGACTTAACCTCTTGTAATATCTTTGTGTCAGTTTCCACAGGTTCTACAGATTCAATGATTTTTTTCTTTAATGGAAGTATTATAGAAATTGTAGGTGTTTGCTCTGAACATAACAGTGTGGTAACTGTCTGCAATGGTTTGAGAATTTCTGCTACAGTACTTTCTTCCAGAAATTTAAGCAATCCTGGCTCTGTGTAACGTGGTTTCAAATCTTCTAAAATTGCAGACTTAACCTCTTGTAATATCTTTGTGTCAGTTTCCACAGGTTCTACAGATTCAATGATTTTTTTCTTTAATGGAAGTATTATAGAAATTGTAGGTGTTTGCTCTGAACATAACAGTGTGGTAACTGTCTGCAATGGTTTGAGAATTTCTGCTACAGACTTGACATTATTGAGATCATCATCAGTGAGTGTGACAAGGTCTTTGTTCTTCTTTTTAATGTCTAAAGTTGATAACAACACTGCCTCGTGCTGTTCATAATACCGTTCTGGCATTTCATAGGTAGAATTCCACCGAGTGGAAACATCGATGATAAGACTGTGACGAGGTAACTCAAGGATTGCTTGTTTGGATTTTAAAACTTCAGCACCATAGCAACTGTGGTGAAAATAGGTGACCACCTTACGAATTTTTCCTAGAAGTCGAGATAAGGTTGTTGTTTGAAGACTTTTTTGGCAGGCTAAGTTAATCGTATGTGCAAAACATCGCACATTTGGTCCAAACCCTTTAGCATCTCTCACTGAATTAACAACATTTCGAGCATTGTCTGTAGTAACAAGTATATTTGTCCCTGGACGCGTAAGCTTCCATTCTCGTGCGCATTCTATAAGAAGGTCTGCAAGTATTCCACTTGTATGCGATTCATTCAGTACTCTAGTCTGCAGGACAAAACTCTGAATATTCCATTTGCTATCAACAAAATGGGCAGTGACAGTTATGAAACTCTGCGTGGATCTCGATGTCCAGCCATCTGTGGTGATACTAACAAAATCAGCCTCATTTAATTTTTGATTTACTATTTCCTTTGTCTGGGCGTAAATTTGAGGTATTACATTGTTGGTAAAGTGAGTTCGTGACGGGATATGATAACGTGGCTCAAGTTGATGTACCATGTTCTGAAAACCTCGATTATTCACAACACACAGTGGTCTCAGATCTAAGGCAATGAAAAGTGCAATACTGTGTGTAATTGCTAGTGCACGAGCACTATTAGGGGCTAATGGAGATTGTAAAAAGGACTGCATACGCAACTGACCAACCATTGGAACTTCACCAGGCGATTCCCTCCCAGTTTCATCTGTAGGAACAGACACAAACGTCATATTGACAGGTTTTCGTTTTGTTGTTACGTCTAGAACAGCATGGTGTCGACTTAAGTGTGTTATCATGTTTGTAGTATTCCCGTTATATTTGATTTTTTGATAACATCGTCTGCATATGGTGTTTTCTCGGTCCACTGAACGAATTCCATTATTGTCATAATTTACGGGAAATCCAAAAAACTCCCATACTTGTGACTTATACTTAGCAGAGGGATTTTCAATTTCTACATTATTTTTGTCGCCCGTACGACCTGAATTTGTTGACGAATGCATCATTATTAAAAATATTCTGTTGCTGAATCAATTCAATGGCTGGCTCGTATTGCTACAACAATTTCAGCCAATGGAAAGCTTTCTCGTTGTCAGGTCAGTCGTAGATGAGAGAATGGCAAAGAAAATAACAATACGAAATTTGAATGTTAAAATATTATTATACATTGAAAATATAGAAAAGATAATTGTGCTGATCATTGTATGCACCTATCACCATTCTTGCACAGTAGTCTTATTACAAATCGCATATTACTGACGTATTTATAATAATATGTTGTATGTTTTTTCCGCATATTATTCAAGTGTGTAATTTGCAAGTAACCTAATTTCATGCATGACTTGCTTATCCAGACTGATATTTTTTTTATTCTTGACGAAATAGCTGAAAGTCTCGAATTATTCACGTGACGAAAGCGAGTTAACACGTACTCGCTGAAAGTAAAAAAAGTTATTTTACTCATAGACTTATTTAGGCATTCCTCGTTAGGATATTTCAACGACAGAATGTCAGTCGATTTTCTTTTTTAATTTTGGATAACGAATCGCAATACGGACATTGATTGTATCGTGCATCGTGGATTTTTAAACTATCGCGGTTCATCGATTCATCGATGAATCGTTGCAGCCCTAATAAATAGGTAACCCGGAGCCTGGTCCTCTGTGTGCGGTTTTGGACCAAGTGAGCGCGGATGAAGGAAGGTCAAGGTCATTACGATGTTGGTTTTACAAATACCCCCCCCCCCCCCAAAAAAAAATAAAAAAATCCGATTTTGTTTCTCCAAAACTTTGTTGATGCCTATTATGTTTTGAATGTTTTTAAAGACGCAATCAGTCTACCTCCATCATTGATAATATTTTATTTTGTATTTTAATTTTAGTTTTCAGTAGATTTCAGTGTTTCAGTATTTCAATAGATTAAACACTGCCCTCGGAGGGCCCCATTATATGCCGGTTGCGCCGGTCTCCTGATTCTTACCAGTAACGCTGGCATCAGGGAGGCACGACTAGGACAACTCCTCCCTTGGTAACAAAAAATCGCATCATAAAACAGCAAGTATCATCAAAAGCGAGTTAATAAATCTCTAAATAGTTCGAGTTGAAGTTCCAGGTTTAACCGCTATGTGTCCTAATCACCAAACGAAATGGATGCCACGCAATTCTCGGACAGGCTGTAATCTGAAAAGTGTCTATCCTTTCCAAGAGCTATCCATCTCGTTGGAAGGGCTAAAAATCTACTTGTTTCTGAGCTTACTTTCATTCCAGGGTCAAATATAATCACTTGAACCATAATAATATTCAACATATTCCATCATATTCCGAGGGCCGCACACAGGATTTTTTTCTGGATTACTTTTCGAGCTTTTTTCCCCAACTTGTTGACCAGTTTTCCTTGAGAAAACCCCAACTTTCGCCCAATTGTCCATGAGAAAACTACATATTCGATCTTACTGCATTGACGGGAAGTGGTAAGCTGGACGTCTGTGAAAAGGGTTGATCGATACATTTTCAAGGAAGCAATTGTTTTTTTTGTTTGTGAAATAGAGGACTCTAGCCGATGAGGCTACTTTCCCCCCGAGAACCTCAGGCAACCAATTTGTTTTATGTATTACTATCGTAATAAAAAATTACTATGTTAACCACTTCCTGGTGGCTGAAGACTTACACCGAATGCGTATTCGGAAAAATATGTCCCCGAGAAAATGTTTTTTCAGACAATCGATATTCGAGATGTCTTCTGTTGCACAAATTATGCTGCACTGTGTAAGAACTTGCATCCTTTTATCTGAAGATTGTAGATGGAAAAGTATCATTTGTACTATTTCAAAGTAAACTTGCATTTTCGTATATCATCCCGTAATTTGTGATTAATGACAATGACTGTGGAAATAATATGGGTTGAGGAACGGGAGATCTATGTTCGTCACGTGACTGGACAATTCCACCCCCGTCCCACCCAGACGATGATCCCTCCCGGAGCGGCGCGGCGCGCTCTCTAAAAAAATCTCGGGCACAGTTTATCTTCTAAGTTTTCCGGTAGCTATTTAGAAACCCGGAGTTTGGTCCTTGTTTGTGGTTTTGGACCAGGTGAGCGCTGATGAAATAAGTTCATTAACATACAAGCGAGCGATCGCCGACGGTCAAAGAAAAATTTATTTTCAGATTTTTTTTAAAAATTTCTTCCCCCAAATTTCTCTCAAAAAAAATTCAATTTTTTTTCCAGTATTTTTCTCTGTAAAATTTTTTTCTACGGAATATTTTTTTGTAAAACCAATTTTTCGGAAAAATTCGAATTTTTTTTTTGAGACAGAAAATTTTTTTCGGCAAAATTTTTTTAGAGAAAAACAAATCGGATTTTTTTTTTTTGTGGGGTGGGAGGTGCTATTTTTAAAATGAACATCGTAATGACCTTGACCTTCCTTCATCGGCGCTCACTTGGTCCAAAACCGCACACAGAGGACCAGGCTCCGGGTTACCTATTTTGGGTGTTTCCGGTATTTAGGGTGTTTTCCGGTATTTAGTGTTTTTCCGGTGTTTTCCGGTATTCAGTATAAAATGGTGTTTTCCGGTTGTTTTCCGGTGTTTTCCGGTATATAGTATTGCCGGATACGATGCTGTCATCAGTTTTATGTATCGGACACAGACTAAACACAAGTTGTTTATAGTACGGCTATTGTTTTCAGTCGATGACCTCAGTCGTTAACCCTTAACCCTAAATGACGACCTTACTCGCAAGGAGAGGTCAACAGGTTGTTTAGGAGATTGCTATTGAAGGAAAATCTCAATACAGTTTTGATTTCAACTGTCAGATTTGAACTTGGGGGAAAATAAACAAAATAGACAAAAAACGATGTAATCATATTTGAGTTAGTGCGTTTTTTTATTTCAGTCAAACAAACTATTCCCAAATTTTAGCACAACCATCGACCGAGTTTATTGACTGGAAATCCTAGTGGTACTTAGGGGTAATTGGAATTATGACTTACCATAATGGCGCTGTTTACTATATGGTGGTTCATTGGTGACATCTAAAATCTCCCCCTTTTCATTACCCGTCAGATATGACGACATTTTTCTGTTAAAAATACTAAAATATTTTACGTACAAAAGCAAATTATTATAGATATTTTTCAGATGAATAAATAGGCTACTTTGTCGCATTTGCCCTAATACGGCCTTATCGATTGATTTAGCCTCTTTTTTGTCAATATACGTTCTCGAATAGGCTATTTAAATAATATATGTTACGTACAAAAGTAAATTATTCTGATAATTTTTAAGTAATATAGAAATACACCAGTAGAACAAAGTTATTTTGTGTGGTTGTTTTGGTTTATGAACAATATCTTATTTTATTTTAGATTGAAATGAGAAACAGGAAATTATAATTCATATAAATTCAATCGCTAAATTCTCGGTTCAGAGTGGAACTGAAATTTTCAGCTAATTCCCTTTACATTAGTCAGCTCTATGGGCCCATCTATTCTCACATAATTTATCTTTAAATTAAATTTAATCGAGTTTAACGTCCCGTCGTTCAGCATCAACTGTGCTAATCAAGACGGGAATACTCCATTAAGTGTGCAATGTGAGGTTATTTTGCACGGACAGCGGTTCTACGGCCTACTCTTATTTCAAATTCCAACGTCAAGGGTTCTTTTACGTACACCCCATTAGAACGACTAGACAGTGTTCCTTCTCAGGAACCCCGTCTTGCATCACTGAAAAGGGGAAAATCACGCCGGAAAACCCGAGGGACTTTCTCTTCCAACACAAGGAGCGAACCTGAGACCGAGTCAGGAACATACTCACCGAGCCACCGCGGCTCACTATCAAAAATGTGCGTAAAATATTTCATAAATTTTAGGGGGAAAAGATACGTTAAACTAATCATTACCTATTTCTATTCATTTATTCACTCCCGTGCATGACGCAATGAGTTCTTTCTATATATTGTATTGTTCTTTTAGAAACAAAATATGCCAAATCAATCGATACAGCAGTATTAGGGAAAATGCACGACAGGGAAGCCCATTTATATTTTTTTTTTAAAAATATCTACAATAGTTTGCTTTTGTACATAAAATATTTTATGATTTTCATCTGCCGGGTTATGAAAAGGGCGGGATTTTACATGTCCCTATACAATTGTGAATAACGCCATCTGTTACCAAAATGAGCTTATAATTATGACGGCTTTATCGCGTAACATTTGTGAAATGTCAAAATGTTAACGAAACTAAGAGAGAGAGAGAAATCGGGTTTAACGTCCACTCAACACAAACTAGGTCATTTCGGGACTAATATGTGGTTTAATTTTATTTTAATAATTCGCTTGCGCGTAGGGGTCTTCCGCAGTGGGAGAAAACCCACGCGGTTGGACAGGCGACCCTACGCCTTGTTACGTACAACCGGGGATTTGAAACCACGCCAGTTGACTCAATGACAGACCTTATGATACAGCACGCACGTGCTAACCATTAGGCCTCCCCCCACCCCCTTGTTAACGAAACTAAACAGACTACAATAAATTAAAAGTTATTATGGAAACAGAACAAAATACAAATTCTAGCTGTAATATTTAAAAAAATAATCATATAAATTAGCATTTTTACATGTGTAAATAGCCAATTTAACATTTGTTAGTAAGAACTTACATGTATAGAAGTAAGCATATTAGCATACGCATTACTAGGTTAGGAGTTAGAATAATGGGGGAAATTCCGCTCAATATAATCAAATACCTAAATATTCTAGATAGCAGCTAATTTATTTCATAATAGAAAGTTCTAGGGTTTGTGTTTTCCCTACCATAGGTGCCCCACAGTTCCTTAGTCCGAAGTAGCACTGTAGCCACACCAAATGCAATATTATTGATTCAACTTTCTCTAGGATTAGGATTAACTGAATATTGTAGGTAGGTTACATTAGTAATACGATAATTATATTTTAGAAGTAGGATTAGGATCAAATGGATATTGTAGGTAACATTAGTAGGGTGCCCCACCATAGATAAATATCTCCAAATATCTCGACAATTACATTACAATATTTATATATATATACCAATCCTTAAATCTGTTTGGAACATTTATAGTCACTAAATAAACGGCCATGTTGTACTTATTAAGCTATCACCATTTAATCATCCATAGATAATACACTGAAAGATGGTTCCGAGTGTCTACCATAACATTGAGTAAAAAATAGGTTACGTGCCCTTGTTTAGAAAGTAGTCTCGCTTAACCGGTCTACCGACCATTCTACGTTTGATTAACAGGCCGGGATAATCAAGACTACTTTTTTAGGAAACATAACAGAAAGCTGGAACAATAAATTGAATTTAGAAACACGCACTTTGGGCAACTCAATAATTGTGCTAAGAACCATGTAAAAGTAAAATGAAACTACTGCTAGTATCATGATCTTGCCTAATGCAAGTATTTCAAAGATATTATTTGTACTAAACCAAAAGATGCAGCTTCTAATGGTTCAGTTAATGATAAAGCAATTTAAAAAATAAAACGAATGTAATTTCTAAAGCTGCTGTAATAACTAATAAGCTAAATATTACTGCTATTCGGAATCGTCAACAATAAATATTTTACAGCTGTAATAGTTGATGGATGTGTAGAGAATAGCACATGCGATGGCTGTTTATATACTATTCAAAAAAAGTAGGGGATATTTGATTTTTAAGTGTTATTAAAGTCACCTAATGAAACTGACGAAGAAACAAATGACAAAATGAAATGAAGTTCACATTCATCGATTTATTCCAAATGATCGTTAGACTAAGTAAGGCACAGACTGACCATTATAAGGGTAAAATGATACCCGGGGTCAAACAGCAAAGTTACCACAGCATCACAACCAAGTCAGTAACGGCTAAATCCTCCTCTGTTTGCCAAACAAGCATTGATCCGACGTGGCATACTCCTAATGAGACGTCTAAGGTCATTTTGGTCCAGATTGTCCCATTCCTGTTGCAACGCAGCAGCAAGTTCTTGGACATTGGCAGGACGTTGTTGACGTTGACGTAACCTCTGTCCAAGCATGTCCCAGACATGCTCGATGGGGGAGAGGTCGGGACTCAGTGCTGGCCAAGGTAATGTGGTGATGTTCTGTTGTTGGAGGTAACCTGTAACGATCCTGGCCCTGTGACATCTTGCGTTGTCATCCTGGAAGATGAAACGGCGGCCATGACGTCGTGCGAACGGCACAACATGGACTGCCAAGATGTTGTCCCGGTAGTACTGGCCTGTAACACGCCCTGCAACAACATGTAAAGCCGTTCTTCCAGCAACAGTGATGCCTCCCCACACCATAACAGAACCACCCCCAAATCGATCATGTCTGATGACGTTAACGTCTTGGAAGCGCTCGTTTCGACGACGCCACGCCCTCCTACGTCTGTCCAAAAAATCAACAGTGAACCATGACTCATCTGAAAACATCACATTGCTCCAGCGTCGATTATCCCAGTGTTGACGATCCCTACACCAACGACGTCTTGCCTGAATGTGATGATCTCTCAAACAAGGGATCACGCGAGGACGTCGGGCGCGAAGGTGACCCCTATGCAGTCGATTCCGAATCGTCTGGCCACTCACTCTCACACCAGTGTCTGTTTGAAGACGAGTGCTGATCTGATTTGCTGTGATGACACGATTTCTCAAGGCCAAGGTACGGATAAATCGATCCTGGGCTTGAGTTGTCGCCCTTGGTCGACCTGAGCGTGGTCTGTCCTGTACAGATTGTGTATCACGGTATCTGGACCATAGCCTGCTTATGACAGACTGAGAAACATTCATCGTCCGCGCCACAACCGCCTGTGTTGTGCCGATCTGTAGCATGCCAAGGGCACGTAACCTTTCATTTTGGGTAAGCCGACGCATATCAAAGTTTGTTTTCTGGTCACTAAAACAATTAAACTGATGTTTCCACCCTGGAATTCAATGCCACAATGACTGTAACATTCAAAGTCAGAGTCGTGCAAATCTTGGGTTGGACCCCCATGATGATCCCAAGCATCACCTGCATTCCATGCGGTAGCTATTGGTGCGTTTGGGCGTCACATGTAACTGGAAATGTTTCTTCTGTTAGGTTCTATAGTTACTTTTTTCGTAGTCATTTGCATATTTTAGTATTATGCCCCCAAAAGCAAATATCCCCTACTTTTTTTGAATAGTATAGTATCATAGACTCTAGCCTCTGAGTGTTATCATAGTGCGTAGTGTATGCGAGAAATCACTTCAAGATAAGCCACTGAAGCTTGTACATTCGCCGTGTCGAGAACAACTTTCTGCACGGTGTACGGGTCACCCTAACATTAGTATTACGATAATTGTATTTTAGAAGTAGCATTGGGAGCAACTGAATAATTGTATTTTAGAAATAAGATTGGGATCAACCTTATATAGTTAATAAGGTTATTAAATAGAAGGTTATTAAAAGCGTGACGAGATTCGATTTGTGCAACATTTCTCACCTCAACCATCAACAGATATAAACAATTTACCTTGAATTACAATAGTTCTATTTTCTGCTGTGTTTGTTGTATAATATACTTCTCCATCAACTGGATTGTTGACTTCTAGAACATACTTTCGTCCACCATTTTCACATAAAATATTGTATTTAGGGCCATTTAAAGTTGATACGCAAGTATCATTACCATAAGACACAGCAGCGAGAAAACCCATATCTTTTCTATTGATAGTAAATGAATTTCTTGGTTCAGCATATTCGTATGCCAGTGATATTGTTCTATTAATTGGTCCACAAACCATCACAGATTGACTAAGATGATTAACAGCCACTGTAATAATTAATAATTGTTGTCCATTTAAACCCAACTAATCAAGATCGATAACTGTAGCCTTTTATTTATGTAGTGTACACCAGCTAACAAAACATACCTACCAGTTGTTTGAATCACATAGATTGGTTAAAGAGAAGAATTCGTAATTTATAAATGATAGTTGGGCCAAAAGGGAAAATATTGATATTTGAGACCCTTCCGTCCATCGAACAAACATATACATACATGTATATAAAATTTCAAAGAACCCAATTGAAACATTATGTCTAGGATTTGTTGTGGTTTTTGTGTGTGAGGGGGTCAAAAAAAAGGAATTGGCAGGTTATTGTTGTGTATTCATAATAATATGATAACTATGATGATTATATTTTCTGAGGGAACATATTTAGTACAGAATTGAAAGGTTCTTGATGTTTCAACATGCCCCTCAGTAGTAAAATAGGGCACTTGGAGGGGGTATTTCCGGTAGGGTTATCTTCCCCTGTTTTGTTTACCTTAGCAACGTCTTATGGGCGTGGTTGTTGACCCTAGTTACGATAGAATCACGTGACAACGACGTAATATGAACACCATGTCCGTTTAAATTTGAATTGTTGGGTGTGTGTGTTTGTAATGTTGTCCGCCTTTTTTTAAAGGGGTGGGTTTTAACGGTTAATTGTAGTGCCGATGGAAACCCGTGGCAACTAGGTAATATGAAGTTGTGAGTTTAAAATTGAATTGTGGATGGGGGGTCACCGTAATGAGCGTGCGTAGTTCACCTCGAACCCGCGCACCGTCCGCCCGCCCTCGCCCGCCCTCGCCCGCCCAGCCCGCCCGCGGACGCTCTGATCATCTTTTTATTCAATGTATTATTGGTGGTGTGAAACAAAATGTTTTATTTGTACCGCGCATGGGCCCCGCCTCGCCACGCCCCAACGTATTTTTCGTCGTCGCTTCAACCCAAAGACCAAAACATGTCCTAAAAGACATTCCCGTCAATTGTATAGTTAATTGTTTTTGTTAATTGTATTTGTTAATTGTATTTGTTAATTGTATTTGTTAATTATTAATTATTCATAATCTAATTACTTTTTTTTTTCATGAATTCTTTTTCATGAATTCTTTTTTATTTTAGCATTTGAAATATATTTAAGAAAAATAAAAGTGGTTAGTTCTTTAAAAACCAGGTTAATAATATTAATATTACATTATGTATTTTTCAGATGTTTTTCGGGGTAGTAGGTGAACTTTTGACCGATATTCTAAAAAAATGCC
Source organism: Patella vulgata (assembly GCF_932274485.2). NCBI lineage: Eukaryota > Metazoa > Mollusca > Gastropoda > Patellidae > Patella > Patella vulgata. Next base: position 9,153,926 of record NC_065886.2, on the reverse strand, counting down.
ATGAACCTTTTTAAATAAACCAATAACCTATATTCCTTCTATGCCAGTTTTTTTTGGGGTTTTTTTGCCGAGTTGTTAAAAAAACTACAAGCTGTATGCTGTTAACGCGTAAGAAAATGGCCTTAAAAAAACAAAAATGACCAGATAATTGTAGTAATTAACGTATTAATTAATGTGCGAATTAGTATATTAATTGTTTTATATTAATCGAGGTTAATTAAACTCACGTACTTGTTAAAAGATTACAAGCTGTATGTCGTTAACAGATGAGAAAATGTTTTAAAAGTAAAAGTAGTATTAAGTAATATGTTAATTAGTATATTAATTGTTTATATAAATTGCGGTTAATTAAACTCGTGTACTTGTTTAAATAAATACAAACTGTACATCGTTAAGGTATGAGAAATGTTTTAAAATGATAATTGTAGTCATTATCGTATTAAATAATATGTTAATTAGTATATTAATTGTTTTATATTAATTTAGGTTAGTCTAACCCTAACTTACTTAAATGTTTTTATTTTAGCATTTAAAATATATTTAAGAAAAATAAAAGTGGTTAGTTCTTTAAAAACCAGGTTAATAATATTAATATTACATTATGTATTTAACAGATGTTTTTCGGGGTAGTAGGTGAACTTTTGACCGATATTCTAATGCAATGGACCTTTTTAAATATGCCAATAACCTCTATATTCCTTCTAGGCCAGTTATTTTTTTTTTTTTTTTTTTTTGCTGAGTTGTTAAAAAATTACAATCTCTATGCTGTTGACGCGTAAGAAAATGGCTTTAAAAAAACAAAAATGACCAGATAATTGTAGTAATTAACGTATTAATTAATATGCGAATTAATTATATTGTTTTATATTGATTAAGGTTAGTTAAAACCGACATACTTCAGTAAGATTTTTATTTTTTTATTTTAGCCTTTGAAATATATTTAACAAAAAATATAAGAGGTGACCTCTTTTAAAACAAACTGACGGCTAACACTAGATAATGTACTTAACAGATGTTCTAACCGATGGCTTTTGATTTTAAACTAGATAAAACATTCCATCCACATATATGTGTGTTACATACAGATGTGATCATGTGATCTGTTTAAAAAAAGGAGCGGCTTATTTAAAAGCTGATGACGAAGCACCATTCATTTGTTCAATGCCAAGCTTTCAGTCTTTCGCGTGGTGGGTGACCTTTGGACCGATATACTAAAACTTAATCTGGAACTATTTAAAATATGTCTATGAACTTTTGTAAACTTTTCCATTGACCTGAATTCATCTAAAATGCAAATGACTTGCGAAATACACAATTGTCATTGGTTTTCTAGGTCTTGCATGAAATGGAAATTCACCGAACATGCAAATAATTTGTGACATACACTCCCTCATTGGTTCTGTTAGATGAACTTTATGCCGTCTGATCCGTATATGTAAATGACTTTGTTTCTGTGGTATATAACCACGATTCCATAAGACCTTCTTACCATTTTTCAAACTTGTGTATCAAAGGAATCCCTTCTATCCTTATAGATTTTTCATTCATTAGTTGTTGTTTTTTCAATAAGTGATGTACAAATGATTTATTTTAATTTGTTAAAATCATTTACCGATTATTTGTAGATATGTTTTTTTAATTTGATGGAAAGTTTGCTTCTGTAGTCAAATGTTCGAAATTTGAACAATATTTCATCTGCTGATAGTTTTATATTTAATGAAAGGTTTTAATAAAATGTGGTGGTATGATGAATCTGTTCCAATATTTGAATTATGAAAATAGTATGACCAAGTTTCTATGACCGAAATATGTTCTTTATATAAATGGGTTTTATTTTCGTTACACATTATTTTAGATTCGATTTATATATTATAGCGGTGGTCACAGTTATCTTGTATGGAGTTATGACATGTTTTAGCACCATGTAATTTAATATCTTTGAGAACTAAAGAAATTGTCTTCTGTAAAGGCAATTTGGTGACTATGTTTAATTAACTCCAGTCTTTTAGTTGTGACATATATTTTAATCATCAAAATAAAAGTCAAGCAACTTGGTGTTATTTGATATTCTTGAGAACCAAAGAATATGTCTTTGGCGTGGGAAAGTTTGGCATGTGTTATATAACCAGTGTCTTAGCTGTGTCAGATGGTTTAGCTATCAAATTACAAGGCAACACGACGTTGGTGTCATCTGATATTCTTGAGAATTGAAGAATGCGTCTGTTGCGTGGCAAAGTTTGACAGGCGTTTTTATTGCCAGTGCCTTAGCTGTGCCAGATGTTTAAAATGTTTTCAAAGTATTTGCTTTTTTTGACAAAAGATTTTGGACAAAGAAAATTTGATTTTGCTTAAGTAAATCCATCTTAATAAATGATGACTCCCAACACACACACGCATGCACAAACACACACTCGGTTCCCAACATGCACACATACACAGATTCGCCAACCACACTCATAGGCTGCCACACCCACACACAACCCTCCCAACACACACACAGTGCTCAACATGCACACATACACAGACACACCCACTACACTCATGGACTGCCACACTTACACACAACCCTCCCACCACACACGCTCTAATTGACTGGGACACCGACACACAATCACCCACAAATCATCTTAACTGTCAAATATAGAGAATGTAATTCAATGTTAAAAAAACGTACTTACCTATACGTGGCACGAATTATATACCCGTCATAAAATGTATACATTTCCCAGCGCTTGGAAATATATGACACCATACTATAACAGATGTGCTTTAACTTTTTTCCTTTTTTTTTTTTTTTTTTTTTTGCTGTCTTCGAACTGTTAAAAAATTATGCCGTTAACGTATAAGAAATGTTATTTAAAATAAAAAGATAATTATAGCCAATTTTGTATTAAATAATATGTTAGCGTATTGATTGTTTTAAATAATAATAATGAGTATATTTATAATGCGCTATATCCATAAACCAAGTTTATGCTCAAAGCGCTTACAATTATTATCCCGGTCTCTAGGATACAGGTAAAGCCTGATTACCTCCCTTTACCCCTGAACTCTTAGAAAGAGACCCAACATATGCTGCTTCAAGGAGCGCAACAGTTTTTTGTATAATACATACACCATCCTACCGGTACCCATTTACAGCTGGGTAGACTGGAAATACAGGGATAAAGTGTCTTATTCAAGGACACAAGAACTCGGCGCACAATTCGGGTCTCGAACCTGCAACCATTCGGTCACAAATCCTACTCTCTAACCATTGCGCCAAGTTTTATGTTACTCGAGGTTAGTACAACCCCAACTTACCAACTTACTTGAATAAGGATGTTTCTATTCTAGTATTTGAAATATATATATATTTAAGAAAAACAAAAGTGGTTAGCTCTTTGAAAACAAGGCTGACATTGCATTATGTACTTAACAAGATGTTTTAACAGATGTTTTTATCGTGTCGTGGGTGATCATTTGAATGATATACTTAAAATATATGTGACCTATTTGAATATGTCAATATGAACTGTATATTCATACTCGACAGCTCCCATGCACACAGACCCACACACTGTCATACCAACGCACAGATGTTGGCACAGCATTTTTACAGTGAAATATAGAGGACGTAATTCTAATTGAGCAAAATGTAATAACTTTTGCTTTCTTTTCTATCGTCGTTTTACAGGTCGAATATATTTCCTCAAATACATACATATACATTGACGGGACGGAACAATGTATGCTGAACCCAACATGTAACACTCATCTAGAGTGTCTACCGGTGGTATAATCATGTTATAAGGGAGCACGAATCTTTACCAAATGACCCCACTACAACACATGGCGCGAATTATATTGTTTAAAATTACCCGTCACAAACTTTACACATTTGTCTTTGCTTTGAAAAATCTAACCAATCATAAACATGTATCCTACACGCATTATACGAATTATATGTTATCTCTTGAAATATGTTACCAATCATACATTTTTCTTGTAAATATGAATAAATTAATCAATAAATAAAATATACAAATTAGTTCAAGTCGGCAATTAGTATAATTCAAAAAGTTAGATGCCTTTCAGGACTTACATACTTAATTGATGATAACAGGTAGATTATAGATTTGCTTAAACGTAACATAGTTCGTATCTCCAAATCGACTAATGATGACACACACCCCTTTCACACACACCAATTAACCAAAATATACAACCTCACAAACATCCACCCACATCGCAGTGCACTTATTCACACATTATTTGTACATGTCAATCCCTTTGGCTGTATTACATTTTAACATATTCAATATCACAACACGATAATTGGTTTTATTGCTTATCTTTTGTAGTCGCCGCTGCAGTTTACTAACATTTTTTTCAATTTCAATTCTGTAATAAGACGAGAGAAAGTGCGACAGACACTTAGTCTGTGTCGTTTTACTAGTAACAGTGTGTGGATTCGGAGGTATAAAAAACTAACACAATATATATTTTCAAAGATATCTTTATATTATTCTATACATTACAGTCACAGAAATATAATGATAATAATGTACATATGTAGAGCGCCTAATCCATCCAAAAGTACGCTAAAAGCGCAATGAGACAATAGTTATATACACAGTGAACAGAGAGTTCAATTCTCATTGCATTCTCGAAATAAGTGAGTCTTCAGCTGTGATTTAAAAGTAGTCAAAATATCACAGTTTGTGAGGTTTTCAGTGGTAAATCAACAAATATACAAAGAAAGAAGTCGTTAAAATGTTGAAACACAAATGATCATCGAATTAAAATTAAATTTAAAATAATATATATTTCGAAAACATCACAAAGAATACAGAATGGCAAAGTGTTTTTGTTATTTGTTGGTTTCGTCAAGTTTGATACCTATTAGTATTAGATAGAGTTTTTTTCAAGGGGTTTCGTAACGGACTTTGTTATCTTTCAATGACTTGTTGGCGAAGAATCTGCATTTTAAGCTTGTGTTCGTTTACGATCGAGTCTATTTTTGCATTTAACAGGTTCAACCGCAGGTTCTGCTCTGTCGTTACTTCACGTACACTCACTGGTTCGGAAATGACCGAGGGTGGGTAATGTTTGATTACATTCAAATCTGCGTTACACTCTGTATTTTTAGGGTAGCCACCTTCGTTACTGTCATTGTTCTGGATAGTTTCTGAAAAGAAGGATACATACAAATAAATTAATAAGAAATGGACAAACCAGCGTGTACACAATACGAATAATCTTGTTGTTGCAATGTATTATGAAGATAAAACGTTTCTATTGCTACCGATTGAGAATGGTCACAGACCCCAAAGATAATATAAATAAGCATGTTCGAGTCTATACGATACAAAAAATCAGTTTAAGTCTATATGATGATTGTTTTTAAACAGGCAACTTAAAATCTTTCATGTACAAACAAATATACACCGATCCGCCCAACAAACATTCCTTGGTTGTTGACTGTCATCTTATCATATTTTAAATCGTCGTTAATTACTTACCAAAAGATGCACCATTTTCTACTCGCTCAGTCAACCTTGGTTTCTTTCTTTTAATTGGCGTTTTCGTTAACTTCATTTCGTTTCTTTTAAGATAATGCCAGTAATTTTTTAAGTGAGCCCGCGTTCACTGGTTCGGAAATGACCGAGATGATAGAACGTCATTGGTTTAAGAAATAGGCTTCAAAATCTAGTGTTATGATTGGCATATTGTCTATATTCCATTGTTTGACTTTATCTTCTTTGAAATTCCACTCGGTTAGGAATAAATAGGGTCTACCTATACTATCAATTGACTTTCTTAGCAGCGTCAATAGATTCAGCTTTAGACTTGTACAACACAAGCTAGTATTCCATTGTATTCCCAACAGTATCCACCACTCAAAGACAATTTAATCATGGTCATATATTGGCAAATTCGTTGATATTTAGCATGCTCGTGGAATGGATCGTCGAATTTCTCTCAATCCTTCAATATTAATTTACAACTAAAACACTGCACGCGATCATTATCCCCATAATACCCAAATCTTGCTTCACTTAACTTGGGGTCCATGTACGCCCAGTAATGAATCGTAATGTAGTGTGAGTACATGTAATAACTAATAAAAACAATTATTTCCTTTTGAAATATAAAATGACACACAGATAAACACGTCGTGCTTTGTACGTAAATATAGTGAAACTATGAACAAATGCAATCTTGCCGATTTTGACCGTATATTATATACAGCTACCGTTTGTACTAAACTTTGGACAACATTTGTTGAAAACTCGCTTTTTGGTCATTTCGTTCTATTGAGTCATGTTGCTGTAAGTATTTTATTTATATATAAAAAATTGAATTGTGATAGTTTTCTCAGTACACAGACATAATTTGTACGTGATGGCTGAAAAAAGAAAACGCGCACCGTCAATGACAGTTTTAGAGAAAAAATTCCTGCTGGACGAAGTAAAAGAATTCCTTCATATACTTGGTACTAACAGAAGGGACACACATTCAGTGGCTCTTAAAGAACAGGCTTGGGAGGAAATTGAAAAACGTTTCTGTGCACAGCCAATTTTCACTGTTAGAACGCGGGCTCACTTAAAAAATTACTGGCATTATCTTAAAAGAAACGAAATGAAGTTAACGAAAACGCCAATTAAAAGAAAGAAACCAAGGTTGACTGAGCGAGTAGAAAATGGTGCATCTTTTGGTAAGTAATTAACGACGATTTAAAATATGATAAGATGACAGTCAACAACCAAGGAATGTTTGTTGGGCGGATCGGTGTATATTTGTTTGTACATGAAAGATTTTAAGTTGCCTGTTTAAAAACAATCATCATATAGACTTAAACTGATTTTTTGTATCGTATAGACTCGAACATGCTTATTTATATTATCTTTGGGGTCTGTGACCATTCTCAATCGGTAGCAATAGAAACGTTTTATCTTCATAATACATTGCAACAACAAGATTATTCGTATTGTGTACACGCTGGTTTGTCCATTTCTTATTAATTTATTTGTATGTATCCTTCTTTTCAGAAACTATCCAGAACAATGACAGTAACGAAGGTGGCTACCCTAAAAATACAGAGTGTAACGCAGATTTGAATGTAATCAAACATTACCCACCCTCGGTCATTTCCGAACCAGTGAGTGTACGTGAAGTAACGACAGAGCAGAACCTGCGGTTGAACCTGTTAAATGCAAAAATAGACTCGATCGTAAACGAACACAAGCTTAAAATGCAGATTCTTCGCCAACAAGTCATTGAAAGATAACAAAGTCCGTTACGAAACCCCTTGAAAAAAACTCTATCTAATACTAATAGGTATCAAACTTGACGAAACCAACAAATAACAAAAACACTTTGCCATTCTGTATTCTTTGTGATGTTTTCGAAATATATATTATTTTAAATTTAATTTTAATTCGATGATCATTTGTGTTTCAACATTTTAACGACTTCTTTCTTTGTATATTTGTTGATTTACCACTGAAAACCTCACAAACTGTGATATTTTGACTACTTTTAAATCACAGCTGAAGACTCACTTATTTCGAGAATGCAATGAGAATTGAACTCTCTGTTCACTGTGTATATAACTATTGTCTCATTGCGCTTTTAGCGTACTTTTGGATGGATTAGGCGCTCTACAAATGTACATTATTATCATTATATTTCTGTGACTGTAATGTATAGAATAATATAAAGATATCTTTGAAAATATATATTGTGTTAGTTTTTTATACCTCCGAATCCACACACTGTTACTAGTAAAACGACACAGACTAAGTGTCTGTCGCACTTTCTCTCGTCTTATTACAGAATTGAAATTGAAAAAAATGTTAGTAAACTGCAGCGGCGACTACAAAAGATAAGCAATAAAACCAATTATCGTGTTGTGATATTGAATATGTTAAAATGTAATACAGCCAAAGGGATTGACATGTACAAATAATGTGTGAATAAGTGCACTGCGATGTGGGTGGGTGTTTGTGAGGCTGTATATTTTGGTTGATTGGTGTGTGTGAAAGGGGTGTGTGTCATCATTAGTCGATTTGGTGATACGAACTATGTTACGTTTAAGCAAATCTATAATCTACCTGTTATCATCAATTAAGTATGTAAGTCCTGAAAGGCATCTAACTTTTTGAATTATACTAATTGCCGACTTGAACTAATTTGTATATTTTATTTATTGATTAATTTATTCATATTTACAAGAAAAATGTATGATTGGTTACATATTTCAAGAGATAACATATAATTCGTATAATGCGTGTAGGATACATGTTTATGATTGGTTAGATTTTTCAAAGCAAAGACAAATGTGTAAATTTTGTGACGGGTAATTTTAAACGATATAATTCGCGCCATGTGTTGTAGTGGGGTCATTTGGTAAAGATTCGTGCTCCCTTATAACATGATTATACCACCGGTAGACACTCTAGATGAGTGTTACATGTTGGGTTCAGCATACATTGTTCCGTCCCGTAAATGTATATGTATGTATTTGAGGAAATATATTCGACCTGTAAAACGACGATAGAAAAGAAAGCAAAAGTTATTACATTTTGCTCAATTAGAATTACGTCCTCTATATTTCACTGTAAAAATGCTGTGCCAACATCTGTGCGTTGGTATGGCAGTGTGTGGGTCTGTGTGCATGGGAGCTGTCGAGTATGAATATACAGTTCATATTGACATATTCAAATAGGTAATCAGGCTTTACCTGTATCCTAGAGACCGGGATAATAATTGTAAGCGCTTTGAGCATAAACTTGGTTTATGGATATAGCGCATTATAAATATACTCATTATTATTATTTAAAACAATCAATACGCTAACATATTATTTAATACAAAATTGGCTATAATTATCTTTTTATTTTAAATAACATTTCTTATACGTTAACGGCATAATTTTTTAACAGTTCGAACACAGCAAAAAAAAAAAAAAAAAAAAAAAGAAAAAAGGAAAAAAGTTAAAGCACATCTGTTATACACTGAAAAAACACTTGTGTTGGATCTCAACACAAGTACTTGTGTTAAAACTAATCTACACAAGTTATGTGTTGTTTTGCATTGCATTAACACAAACTTGTGTCGATTTATAAAATCTTGTGTTTTTTTCATATCATTAACACAAGTAATGTGTACCTTCCAAGATTTGTTTTCTTTTTAAAAAAAAAAACTCCATACAAAGTCTGAATTCGGGAGTCGTCAAGTTTTAAGAAAAGTAATAAAGGGCTTAATTCACATCTCGAAAATCACATGCTGTTCTTCACTGGAAGGGTGTGAGTACCAATTAATCAGACAATTGCCAGACAGACTTGAATGTTAATTGATGTTAAGTTGTCTGTAAAGTTAAAATGTCTGTCTTTTTTTATTGACCCAATAAACTGATAGATCAAATGAATATATAGTGTACATGTGATTTTCAGCACCCTGGTGTTTTCGAAAATTGATTCAATGTACAATGAACAAAAAAAATGAGTAAAACTCTTAATAATGTAATTGGTTGATGTAATCGAAATTGGACGGTATTGGTTAACTGAAAAGTAACCAATCAAATTTAATTGATCATCCACGTGTATCTCATAATCGACTTATTGATATAATGGTTCTCCAAGTTATCTATACATTTTGTCTGCGATATCACTTCGGTGGAAGCGGACGTAAAATACAACTAACTAAGAAGAAGTATCTATACTTTAGTCATTGCGACAAATTCTTTCTTTGATATTATATCAGCGACATTCAGTTAGATGGATGTAGTGAAGTTAGCATCAACAGGGTGCTTTAGCCGTGATATTTTAAAAAAAATAATAATGGTCACATAGAATACCAGACCGCAGGTTTGTAAATTTTTACAAAAAATAAAACCGTGTATTTAATTTAGCATGTATATATTGCTTCTATGTATATAATAATTCGTTTCGTTTAAAACAGTCAGATTTAGAACTACTGCCACTGACTGCACCGGAAGTCTATTTATATAATGGCGCCACAAAGAAAATTTTTTTGATGTGTTCTAAAAGTGTTCCGCTAATTCAGCAATCTAATGAATCTGTCTTAATTTTTCTGAAATCGTGCTTAATTATTATTAGCTAATCGGCGCTACACCGTTGTTCAAATACTTATAATTGCAAGAAACCCCCGACTAGGACCCGCAGGTAAGAATCTGTCTTGATTTTATAGTAATACCCGGTTGCAATTATTGGCCGCCATCTTTGATTTTTATAGACGTTCGGGCAAAAGGAGAAATGTATATCCAGACATGGACTATAGCTAGATACTAACTTTTGTGTTAGTTGTTTAGTTGAAATGTAATCTTATTTCTGTAAAAGAAAAAAACAACAACAAACAAATCAGCCTTTTTTTATATCAATGTCATCAATGTGTAGGCCTAATATTAGACTTTCAATGATTCAGAAGTTTCTCTACAGTTTCGTTATTTTTTTTTCCAGTCATTGATGTTAGCATGTACTACACAAAGAAAAACAGGTAACAGAATTTCATTTCCTTTTAATATATTTTTTTAATAATGGCCAATAATTGTTATTGTATGTAACACGAAAAGTATTTATCTCTGTAGAGAGAGGGCGAGTAAATACTAAATGGGGTTTAAAGTTCACTAAATTCACTTGACACAAACTATGCCATTCATTTCCTTGTATTAAATTGGTCGAATCAAGTAGGTCCATGCTATATATATGTCCTAGAATCAAGTAGGACAGGTAGTCTTCTTCCGCCCTTTTTCTGAATACTGTCTCATTCTATTGCCATCTGTGTATGTTGTGTTATATTAATTCTGCATAATTAACTCTAGTTAACCTAGTTAACTCTATAATAATAAATGAATTTAATATATAAATAAATAAATAAAATATAAATAAACCAATAATATATTTGTAGTTTAATATGTTTTATCTTATCATTACAGGCAAAGCATGAAGCCAAAGGAAATGTTTTTACCAAGGCATGTTCCTCAATAGCGGAGAGAGTTTTATCCAGTGTCTGTTCTGCAGAAGAACCCATTCATAGCAGACCACCCATTGCAGCACTTGTAAGGTCGCTATAAAGAACCCGACAGACTCTGCGACCAAAAGATCCCACTGACGTGTCGTCAAGCGTAAGTACTCATGCAATTAAATACCCATGTATATAAGAATTTATTAACATGTAATTAAATGTACAATTTTATTTATTTATTAACATGTACTTAAATGTACTTTTTTATTTATTTTTTGTTTTAGCTTGACGAAGATTTCATCGATCATAGTGCACCGGGATTTTATCAAAAAAGAGTAAAAGTTGGGGAAAGGCGCCATCACATTTTTTGTACTGATAGACGATGCAACTACTCGCACGCGCAAAAACTTGGTATATGGATGCAACTTTTCGGGTGGTGAACAAGCCATGGTCTCAGCTGTTGTCCATACACGCCTTCATTAAGACTGGAGAGACCACCCGACAGTTACCATTGGTGTTTTGTGTAATGTCGGGTAAAAGCCAAGACGACTATTATAAGGTAAATAGCACTTACTGATTGAATTACTATTAATAGTAAAAAAGGACTATTATTTGGGACCTTGAAATTGTCACAAATGGGTCGCACTAACAGCGACATTTGTTTCAGGCATATTTGTTTCATCGGTGACACGTGTGGTGTCATGTGAATGCAACGACAACAGCCTGGTTGATTGATTTGTTGATTGGAGTTCAGATGTCTACATTAAAATCGACCACTTTCAGGTTGCCGTATTCACGGCCAGGCAAGACCGACTTGAAATTTCTAGAAATTTTTCTGGGGGAGACAGGCCCCAACAAATCCCCCGACGGTGCGTTTCACAACTCAGCTGCAAGGTGATATATGCATATATGCAGCATAGATAATTAAAACTTCTATTCAAGTTAAACCAACTGTATCTATTTAATTAAGTCTTACGTCGAGCTGAATACATTTTATGATTTATTTTCATCTATTGGTGGTTAACAGTGTGTAACTAAAAACTAAAATTGGATCTTATTATTGCCAATGATATAATGTACATGTAATAGCAAGTGTATATATATTTTTTGTTCAGTCTGTACACAGTAACATATCTGAGAACCATATTATTATCATTTCTGCCCAAGGCTCCCTGTGCCTTGTAGTTAGCAGTGATACAAGGCAATTACCAATTTTCCATGTTCTTGGCCTGAAGAAATAAAATAATAAAAGTCAAGTTTTTATTATTATGCAAGTGGAAAAATACAATTATTCATAGTATGATTTGAATAAATACAACTGATTTGAAGTTGGAATTATTATTTGTCTAAGATGACTGGGCATTTACAAATTGAAATAGCTACTCTTCATCAAGAAAATACATGAATATTTTTCCCAATTCACCTGGATTTTATTGTAGGTCTTTGTACGTGAAATAGCTTTATTTAACGTCCGCTACCACCAAAGTGATATTGCAGAAAATTAACAAATTCGGATTCCCTTTTAAAGGAAATTGACTGCACTATCGCTGGATTGTATTATATAGGTCATGTCAGTTTTTTTCAAAATGGCGCCCAGAACACAAAACAAACATTGCAATTCAGGGCTGACTGGTGTCGAGGCTGTATCCTAAGAATGATTTTTTGAATATTTAATCACACAGAAACACAAGTATGCACATGCAGTTATGATATAATATTAAATTAGCTTACCTCAAATACCTCGAAATATACTGTTTGGTCAGTTTGTCCGCCCGCCATATTTCTATTAATCACACATCCTTCGGCCAATTAAAATGGACGTATATTTTGTTTTAACCGAAACGAAAAATTTGCGTTATAAATAGTAAACGAGCTTGATTGACCGACCACTGCTAATGTTTTTTCGTGAAACGGTATAACTGCAATCAACACACGGCCGCCATTCTCGATGATTGACAACTCACATTTTTCCTCATCCACCAAAGAACCGTTAGGTTTCTTTGAACATACTGTAATAACATTGGGATTATCAGTTAATCAGCTTTAATTATCCCGCTTTGATCGTTGCCATTTCTTATATTTTCCACAAAAAAACTTTGCCTTGTACGCACTAATTTATCAATTGGTATTGCCATCTACGACAAGCATGTCAACGTGCAGCTCACGGATTATCGTTAACAATTTCTAGGGGCTTGTAAAAAAAGATTGCATGTCGTGTAAATATTTATTTTGTTTTTTGTGTAGGTCATTTTCAAATAAATTCATCAGCATATTATTCGTTTTAAATAAATATAAAACTTTTATGAGAAACGATGATTATCAAAGAACCGTAAGTGCAACTAATGTTTTATCGTTTGGTTGAGCCTTTTACTAACCACGTGTTTCATGTTAATAAATATTTTCTTTCGTGTTTTGTTTGAATTGGCCTATTTCTAATAAATTATCCCGAGTCCCAAACGTCGTTAACCCGAGTCCCAAACGACGTATACCAAAGTCCCAAACGTCGTATACCGGAGTCCCAAATGTCGTGGTCATATTTTTTTGAGTCCCAAATGACGTGAGTCCCAAATGACATGTAATCAACCTAGAGTTGTTGTTAGTGTTTGTCGGATAGATCCTTTATACTTACTGGCGCTAGGTAATTTCGAGGCTAATATTGTTCAATTTTATTTGAATGATTTGCTTGCGCGTACCGTAGGAGTGTTTTAGAAACAGTGTTTGCGCAGGTTCGAGAATGGCTGAAGAACATGAAAACACTTTCATGAGTCTCGAACATGAGAGAACGGTATCCATGGTAACAAGATGAATTAAATTTATACAATCTGTTACGATAACTTGTTTAGTATTTACTTCGCTATTAAGCATAATTTTGATAAATTATGACACCGTTTTACTCCTTTTCAATTCTTTGGATGACGATTACATCACCTTTTGATACGCCCTCGTCCGTAGGTTTGTCCGTCGTCTACAGAACTGATTATTTTAAAATTGATATGTTGTTTATTTTAATGAGATGAATCCTATTTAATTTCAATAATTTCTGTTAGTTTCTTCTGGAGTTATGGCCCTTGTTTCACTTTGTGAAATTCATTTGAATCTTTTAAATTAGTGAAACGAAGACGTCTATTAAATTTCTGCGATTTCTGTGAATTATGTCTAGAGTTGTGGCCCTTGTTTCACTTTTTCGAACCTTGTGAACGCTCGAACAACAAAATTATCATCCGATTTGTATGAAAATTGTATGCATTATTTAAATTAGTAAAACACAAAACTAAAAAATCTGTCAAATTTCAACAATTAAGGCCCTTGTTTCAGTTTGTAGAACCTTTGTAAACCCACAAACGACGAAAATTATAATCTTGTATGAAATTTTCTTGTAAATGCCCACATTACCTACAAAAGAATGAATATGCGACAATCCCTGTTGACTGCGCAAACGATTAAACTGCTGTGGGCATATGTTTCGTTGCCTGGCAACCTAACTTACTTCATGTTATACTGGCCACATACTACATCCAATTTTCGAACGGTATTAAACTTCTAAATTAATAAATGCACCCATGATGCTGTTTTCTCAGCAGTTATCGATGCGTCGACCTTTGTAAACCCACAAACGACGAAAATTATAATCTTGTATGAAATTTTCTTGTAAATGCCCACATTACCTACAAAAGAATGAATATGCGAAAATCCCTGTTGACTGCGCAAACGATTAAACTGCTGTGGGCATATGTTTCGTTGCCTGGCAACCTAACTTACTTGATGTTATACTGGCCACATACTACATCCAATTTTCGAACGGTATTAAACTTTTAAATTAATAAATGCACCCATGATGCTGTTTTCTCAGCAGTTATCGATACGTCGACCATGTTTGTTCTCCCTCACACCAGCTATGAGGTACTGTGGGATTTGAGACCGGGAATGTGTTCGTGAACGCATTCCAGACTGCTCAAGTCCGACAAGAACCCATTCTCCGTCCGTTCTCTGCACCGGAACACTGTTTCGAATACACCCTAGGGGTATTTAGCAAAGGGAGGAAACCGGAGGACCCGGAGAAAACCCACAAGGCTGGACAGGCGACCCTATTCCTAGTCACATTCAAGTGGGGAATCACATAATAATGGCCTATTTCAAATAAGATATTTGCATATAAAGAAAGTAGGCTTACAGCCTCTTTCAAATGTGATATTTGCATATAAAGAAAGTACAAACTTAAATCGTCAGTGCTGGATAAACTAGCCAAAGGATTTGGCTGAATCAATTGGCGCTAAACTTCACCTAGTTTATCCACTGACATACGCCCGAATCAAACATGTTTGATATATTTGGCCGAATTGTATTTGAGTGGTGTGTCCGCTTCGCCGAAGCATTCGTCTGATTTTAGAATTCATTAGCCAATCACCACTCATTCATATCGAGTGGGTATCGCAAACTAGCAGTCGAACTGTGACACGGGTGCTACAGCCAACAAATTCCAACTACCATACTATCGGCTTAAATGTACGCCAATGGGACCTCAGGTTTTGTGTTCCATTGAAACGACTAGAAATGAAATGGGGTTTAACGTCCTACTGTTTTGCTCCGAACTGGGCTAATGAAGACAGGCATACACCACACAGTGTGCTATGAGGTGTATCGAATTCCAACTGTCAAGGGATCTTTTACGTGCACGCCAACGTGTACACGGGACCTCGATTTTTCATTTCATCCGAATGACTAGACAGCTGTCCTTGTCAGGTCCTCCGTCCTGCATCACTGACAAGGGGGAACCACGCCGGGAAATCTGGGTGAACTTTCTTGGCCAATGCAGGGATCGAACACCCGACCTCCAGGCTAGCGAGCCAGCGTCTTACCCACTTAGCCACCATGACGACTAGGCATGGAATCCATGCTGAAAAATTCAAATGAGCTTTCTCGGTCAACACTGGGAGCGAACCCGCAACCTCCCGGGTACCACATGACTCTCTTCTAATTACTGTGACAGTCCAGTCACATGACAAACAAGGGTTATTAAAACAGATTTTCAAGGCTTGGGTGAGATCTTCGGGATTCAAATGGTTTTAGATATCACACAGTTTGTATATGGTAAGGTATCTTACATGTTTATTACATGTCACATATTCATATTTTTCAGTTTCCATATTAGATGCCATAGCAAATCAAAGATCATATAATAAAATAAGTCAAAAAACCCAAATATGGAAAAAGAAAGAGCTGAAGAAATGGTGATTTGAGCACCTATGCTTTCTCATAGGTGTTTTTGGAGGGTGAGTGTTCAATTCTAATAGAAAAGATTGTTGTTATGGTATTTTAGAATCTCACCATAATGTGTTTGGCACAATATATCCCGGTTGGAGCTGATGTGACATAAACCTCCATTTCATTTTATTGTTTTGAAATTTAAAATTCAGTTTAGTATAGTAAATTTGTACACGTACATGTATGTGCACAAACAGAATCTTACTTATGTCCAGATACATGTAGATATGACTGTCTCATCTGTGGGGGACCACGGTGGCCAAGTGGGTTAGACACTGGCTCGCATATTTTAAGGTCGCGGGTTTGCAGTAAGACATTGCAGTACGGAGGACTGGGCTAATGAAGTTGGGCATATGCCATACAGTGTGCTACGAGATAAATTTTGCCGGTTACCGTGACCTTAAGGCCTTCTCTTGTATCAAATTCTAACTGCCAGGGGATCTTTTACATGCACACCTATGTGTACACGGGACCACGTTTTTTTGTTCAATCTGAATGACTAGACAGCTGTCCTTTTTCATTTTGTCTCATCTGTGACAAAGCAAACCAACACATTACAATACAATTTAATTAAATTAAAACTTTCGTCTATTTAAATATTGAATCGATTTAAGTCAACTAAAACATAGTATGTTTTTTTTCTCAGTTAACTACATCAGAAAGATCAAGACAGTTGGAAATGGCTATTCATATTATGGAAACTTTTTCTCATAGAGCTTGATAATCAGGTAAAATGTAAGTAACATACATATTTGTATTTTTAATCATCAACTAGTTCTATACACTTGATTGGTAATCTAGTTATTCTTCTTGGGGCAATGCCTAGGACTCTCCTATTCAAGTCTTGGCATTCTTGATTTTTGACAATCACATCCATTGATTTTCTTCAAGTTGTGATAGACCCTATGTGTATTTTTACAGTAAATAGCAGTATAAAAATGGACAATATTTTACTTTTCAAATAGATTTTAATAGGTAATATCCAATTTGTTGTCGATGGAAATAAAATATAATAATCTACCTGGGTCTGTTACTGGACAAGACACAATAAGTGTTACCCAAAGATGAAACAAAATAGAGACTCAGTCTCGATGTGGCAAAATAAATTGTTTATTTAAACATTGTGAACCATAAATAGTAAGAAAGTATTCTTATTGCCTACTTTTTATTTTTTAGGCTGAAAGATTATTTGATGTATGATAACAACAAGAGATCCCAAGCATCAATTTATTTTATAATTCTGGAAAAGAATGCATTTGACCCAATTTTTGAATATTTTTTTTTGTTTTTACTGTTAAATATTCATCCCAAACACAATTAGATTTTAATTCTCTACAGAAATTTATGTATAATATAGAATGTAAAGTGACATATAAATCACTTAGAATTTGGTCGGAAATCATAAAGTATTTAATAGGCATAGTCTAGAAACCAAATGTAGATCAAATATACCCAGAATTACAAAAAACCTTGACCTACATTAAGGTGACTTTCCCTTGCTTATGAAATGAAATAGGGTTTAATATCCTACTTTTCTGTGTTATTATGGTGATTCTGCCCTACAACCTACTCTTATATCAAATATTTCAACTGTCAAGGGTTGTTTAAAGGGAACCCAGGAGGGCCGAATGGTTAACACACGCACATTGGATCAGAAGGGTCTGTCATTGAGTCAGATAATTCAATTGTCAAGGGTTCTTTAAAGTAAACGCAGTGGGGGTAGTTTCAATTCTGGGCTTATACCCAATTATCCCTTGCCATGTCCTACACTACTGACGTGTGGGAACTATGTCGGAAAATCCAGTTGAAATTTCTCGGCCAATGCACTCACTGAACCACAGTGGCTCCTCCTTGCTTTTGACTTGTGATTATTTATATATATTTTGTACATATTATTTAATGTTTGCGATTTTCTCTGATATTTTTTTATTTTTCAATCCTGTAATCTTGATGCTTTGCTCCTTTTATGTACAAAATATTCATTTTGTTTGAGGAAAAGGTTCTACATCATTTTATTACTCCTGCAAAATAGTGCATTTTTCTTTTGTTAGATTTCTGTGTATGCTAGTTATTTCTAGATGCCTCACAAATCACTTGTAATATGACTTTGTAGCACTTTTCAGTTTCTGAAAGTATTTCAATTTAGTGCATAATTAATCTAATTAGGGCTTGGTTTGGATGTTATTAAATTTAGATATATTTGAATAATATATTTTGGGGGTATGGGGTAGGGATCTTTCTTTTCTCAGTTCTTGTTTTCGGGTAAAGAAAAAATTAAATAGCTATTTTGTATTTTGTGATGTGGGGGGGGGGGGGAGGGGGGCAAAGTATAACAAAATTTTTATTAGTATTAGAATTATATCTGTTTTTCTGTTAACATTTCAAATGATGTCTATTTAGTTTTGATTTGGTAGTGTTAATTTACTTTTTCCTATCATTTTATGAATAAATGATAATTTAACAAATAAAATTATTGTTACCTCATTTATCAAACTTTACAGGTTAAACAGAGCAAAAGGGGTGGGGGGCTGCATGGGAAAGATTGCTAAATTGAGGGAAAATAAAACACAAGTTTTTGTTGGTGGTTATACACAAGTTTTTATGAAACCACACAAGTTTCAGAAATTTCAACACAAGTTTCAGAAATTTCAACACAAGTTTCAGAAATTTCAACACAAGTTTCGACACAAGTATTGTGTAGATTTTCACACAAGTTTCAACAAAAGTTTGTGTTGTTTGGTAAATTTTAACACAAGTCTTGTGTTGTTTCAACATTTAACACAAGTTTGTGTTGTTTCAACACAAGTTTGTGTTGTTAAATAGAGACACCTAACTTGTGTTGAAAACAACACAAGTTTGTGTTGTTTTAACACAAGTTTTTTTTCAGTGTAGTATGGTGTCATATATTTCCAAGCGCTGGGAAATGTGTACATTTTATGACGGGTATATAATTCGTGCCACGTATAGGTAAGTACGTTTTTTTTAACATTGAATTACATTCTCTATATTTGACAGTTAAGATGATTTGTGGGTGATTGTGTGTCGGTGTCCCAGTCAATTAGAGCGTGTGTGGTGGGAGGGTTGTGTGTAAGTGTGGCAGTCCATGAGTGTAGTGGGTGTGTCTGTGTATGTGTGCATGTTGAGCACTGTGTGTGTGTTGGGAGGGTTGTGTGTGGGTGTGGCAGCCTATGAGTGTGGTTGGCGAATCTGTGTATGTGTGCATGTTGGGAACCGAGTGTGTGTTTGTGCATGCGTGTGTGTGTTGGGAGTCATCATTTATTAAGATGGATTTACTTAAGCAAAATCAAATTTTCTTTGTCCAAAATCTTTTGTCAAAAAAAGCAAATACTTTGAAAACATTTTAAACATCTGGCACAGCTAAGGCACTGGCAATAAAAACGCCTGTCAAACTTTGCCACGCAACAGACGCATTCTTCAATTCTCAAGAATATCAGATGACACCAAAGTCGTGTTGCCTTGTAATTTGATAGCTAAACCATCTGACACAGCTAAGACACTGGTTATATAACACATGCCAAACTTTCCCACGCCAAAGACATATTCTTTGGTTCTCAAGAATATCAAATAACACCAAGGTGCTTGACTTTTATTTTGATGATTAAAACATATGTCACAACTAAAAGACTGGAGTTAATTAAACATAGTCACCAAATTGCCTTTACAGAAGACATTTTCTTTAGTTTCAAAGATATTAAATTACATGGTGCTAAAACATGTCATAACTCCATACAAGATAACTGTGACCACCGCTATAATATATAAATCGAATCTAAAATACTGTGTAACGAAAATAAAACCCATTTATATAAAGAACATATTTCGGTCATAGAAACTTGGTCATACTATTTTCATAATTCAAATATTGGAACAGATTCATCATACCACCACATTTTATTAAAACCTTTCATTAAATATAAAACTATCAGCAGATGAAATATTGTTCAAATTTCAAACATTTGACTACAGAAGCAAACTTTCCATCAAATTAAAAAAAAATATCTACAAATAATCGGTAAATGATTTTAACAAATTAAAATAAATCATATGTACATCACTTATTGAAAAAAAAACAACTAATGAATGAAAAATCTATAAGGATAGAAGGGATTCCTTTGATACACAAGTTTGAAAAATGGTAAGAAGGTCTCATGGAATCGTGGTTATATACCACAGAAACAAAGTCATTTACATATACGGATCAGACGGCATAAAGTTCATCTAACAGAACCAATGAGGGAGTGTATGTCACAAATTATTTCCATGTTCGGTGAATTTCCATTTCATGCAAGACCTAGAAAACCAATGACAATTGTGTATTTCGCAAGTCATTTGCATTTTAGATGAATGCAGGTCAATGGAAAAGTTTACAAAAGTTCATAGACATATTTTAAATAGTTCCAGATTAAGTTTTAGTATATCGGTCCAAAGGTCACCCACCACGCGAAAGACTGAAAGATTGGCATTGAACAAAGGAATGGTGCTTCGTCATCAGCTTTTAAATAAGCCGCTCCTTTTTTTAAACAGATCACATGATCACATCTGTATGTAACACACATATATGTGGATGGAATGTTTTACTGCAAGATATTATGTTTTATCTAGTTTAAAATCAAAAGCCATCGGTTAGAACATCTGTTAAGTACATTATCTAGTGTTAGCCGTCAGTTTGTTTTAAAAGAGGTCACCTCTTATATTTTTTGTTAAATATATTTCAAAGGCTAAAATAAAAAAATAAAAATCTTACTGAGGTATGTCGGTTTTAACTAACCTTAATCAATATAAAACAATATAATTAATTCGCATATTAATTAATACGTTAATTACTACAATTATCTGGTCATTTTTGTTTTTTTAAAGCCATTTTCTTACGCGTCAACAGCATAGAGATTGTAATTTTTTAACAACTCAGCAAAAAAAAAATAAATAAAAATAACTGGCCTAGAAGGAATATAGAGGTCATTGGCATATTTAAAAAGGTCCATTGCATTAGAATATCGGTCAAAAGTTCACCTACTACCCCGAAAAACATCTGTTAAATACATAATGTAATATTAATATTATTAACCTGCTTTTTAAAGAACTAACCACTTTTATTTTTCTTAAATATATTTTAAATGCTAAAATAAAAACATTTAAGTAAGTTAGGGTTAGACTAACCTAAATTAATATAAAACAATTAATATACTAATTAACATATTAATTAATACGATAATGACTACAATTATCATTTTAAAACATTTCTCATACCTTAACGATGTACAGCTTGTATTTATTTAAACAAGTACACGAGTTTAATTAACCGCAATTTATATAAACAATTAATATACTAATTAACCTATTACTTAATATTACTTTTACTTTTAAAACATTTAATATACTAATTCGCACATTAATTAATACGTTAATTACTACAATTATCTGGTCATTTTTGTTTTTTTAAGGCCATTTTCTTACGCGTTAACAGCATACAGCTTGTAGTTTTTTTAACAACTCGGCAAAAAAAAAATCAAAAAAAAACTGGCATAGAAGGAATATAGGTTATTGGTTTATTTAAAAAGGTTCATGGCATTTTTTTAGAATATCGGTCAAAAGTTCACCTACTACCCCGAAAAACATCTGAAAAATACATAATGTAATATTAATATTATTAACCTGGTTTTTAAAGAACTAACCACTTTTATTTTTCTTAAATATATTTCAAATGCTAAAATAAAAACATTTAAGTACGTTAGGGTTAGACTAACCTAAATTAATATAAAACAATTAATATACTAATTAACATATTAATTAATGCGATAATGACTACAATTATCATTTTAAAACATTTCTCATACCTTAACGATGTACAATTTGTATTTTTTAAAACAAGTACACGAGTTTGATTAACCTCAATTAATATAAACAATTAATATACTAATTAATATATTACTTAATACTACAAATGACTACAATTATTTGATTGGTGACATCTGAGAATATTCAAGTTCCAAAATATTAATCTAGTCCCTATTAGTCAGTATGGACGTTAAAATTCGTTTCATTTCTCTTATTTAAAACCAAATTTTGGTCGTGAAATTCAAAAGATCAAATTGAGAACTACCGCCAGACCAGTAAATAATTTCACCAAATTTAAATAAATAAAAATAAATTTTAAAAAAAAATAAAATAATGAAAAAAAAAGAATTAATGAAAAAAAAAAGAATTAATGAAAAAAAAAAAGAATAAATGAAAAAAAAAGAATTAATGAAAAAAATGAAAAAAAAATTAATGAAAAGAAATTAATTAATAAAACAAAATAATGAAAAAAATAACTGAATTATGAATAATTCATGAAAAGAAATTCATGAAAAAGAATTCATGAAAAAGAATTCATGAAAAAGAATTCATGAAAAAGAATTCATGAAAAAAAAAAGTAATTAGATTATGAATAATTAGATTATAAATAATCAACTAAATGAGGAAATAACAAGACTAAATGAACAAACACAATTAACAAATACAATTAACAAATACAATTAACAAATACAATTAACAAATACAATTAACTATACAATTGACGGGAATGTCTTTTAGGACATGTTTTGGTCTTTGGGTTGAAGCGACGACGAAAAAGACGTTGGGGCGTGGCGAGGCGGGGCCCATGCGCGGTACAAATAAAACATTTTGTTTCACACCACCAATAATACATTGAATAAAAAGATGATCAGAGCGTCCGCAGGCGGGCTGGGCGGGCGAGGGCGGGCGAGGGCGGGCGGACGGTGCGCGTGTTCGAGGTGAACTACGCACGCTCATTATGGTGACCCCCCCCCATCCACAACTTCATATTACCTAGTTGCCACGGGTTTCCATCGGCACTACAATTAACCGTTAAAACCCACCCCTTTAAAAAAAAGGCGGACAACATTACAAACACACACACCCAACAATTCAAATTTAAACGGACATGGTGTTCATATTATCTCGTTGTCACGTGATTCTATCTTAACTAGGGTCAACAACCACGCCCATAAGACGTTGCTAAGGTAAACAAAACAGGGGAAGATAACCCTACCGGAAATACCCCCTCCAAGTGCCCTATTTTACTACTCCCCTCCTACTGCATAAATCTAACAACTACACAGTACCAATATTTACACATATTTACAAAGTGCATATATATCATGTTATATAAGCTTAGAAAGGGGGAAAATCAAACAAACAACAAAGAAAAAATGGCAAATAACTATACATTCAGAGAACAGCAGTAATTGCATGTTGCATGTTTCACAGTTTGGTGTTAGGAATTCCAGAATAAAGAAGCAGTATATTGAAATGTTCTCGCCATTGCCTTTTTCTTACTTTTTAGAATTGCTAATTTAAGTTACAAACATTATCGAATAAGCACTTCGATTACCCCTATAAACTATTTTGATATCATTTCCATACGACTCAATAACGAAATATATACGCCAATGGGAGCCAAGTCGACATGGTAGATTGGACGATAACTTTAATCGCCAGAGAGTTCACAAAATTCTAGTTATTGACGTTAAAGATCTCCTGAATTAGAACTAAAAAAGACACTGTCTGTGAAAATATTCCCTCACTGCAAGGTGAATTAGAGTATAAATATAAGACGTTAACCCCTATTTAGCAGTGGATTAGAGTAGAGTATAAATGTATAAATCCGTATTGCCTTGTTTTCAGTTCATGTATAAACCG
Source organism: Patella vulgata (assembly GCF_932274485.2). Lineage (NCBI taxonomy): Eukaryota > Metazoa > Mollusca > Gastropoda > Patellidae > Patella > Patella vulgata. The sequence continues at coordinate 9,129,971 of NC_065886.2, read as the reverse complement.
AAACTTTATATAATATAATAATACATTACCAAATGATGTCACAAAATAAACAATCCAGACCCCTTCCATAACTAGTTACAGTCCATTCACGTTGTTGGTTGGTTTAAGCTGAAGTCCACTGTCAGTTATAAACGGCGTGAAATCGTGTAAGAACAGGGCACAGCGAACACATAATGTCCTAGGCGACATTGTTAACCGATGGCTAGTGTCGTCATGCTTTAATAAATACACTGTCGGTATTGATGAAGCTTTGCCGATGACAAGTTATAGCGGTTTTACATCATTATATGACGATAGTGTTAGGAAATGGCAAGTTATTGTAAACTGTAGAATATCATGACAGGTAGTATAGGACGCTTAGCATAGGTGTATCTAATCATCAAGTTTATTTGTAAGTACATACTTGTATTCATTCTTCAATGCTCGATACCTAAGGTGTCTATGTACTTCAACCCGTTTTAACCGATGATAATGACAAGGTATTATTTTTGAATACACAGGATTTCTCTCGGCTATACTGATTTACAATAACAAATAACTATAGGAAAATAATTAACAAAGGGTGATACATGTATATGAATGTTATAGATTATAAATTATGGATTAGCACCCCACCCCACCCACTTTGTAAAGGGCATTACGGGAGATTATAAATTATAATCCTAGCTAGATTGGAAGGATGCTTTAGACTGTTGATTATATTTGTTTTTCTCAATATTGTATACATCGTTTGGCTATAGGTGTAATTTTTTCAATGATAGATTTACCATTTTCCTGAGACGGATTAAATGTAGTAACTAACGCAAAGTTCCCTTTATCAGGGTTTACAGGAACTTTAGGTTGTCTTAACACGCTTTGATCAGACTCAATGTTCTTCGGTTAGCATCGTCTATTAATTTACCTGGATATTTTTGTTTTAATAAGAAACCTTTTAGTTCCGGTAGTCTCTGAACTTTGACATCTTGATTGGACACAGGTTATATGGATTCGTTTCGTATGAGATGGGTGACAATAGATATTGATGTGTATCGGTTTACTTGTAATACAAATCAGTTTTAATAGAGCCGTTCTGGTGTAGCTTAAATGTCACTGTCACATCCAGAAAATGTAACATATTCTTAATATGATTCAGTGGCTTCAATACCAGTAGTTTCGAAATGTTGTAATTCAAAGTGTAAAACCTGTGACATTATCGTTGGAGGATCATCCATAAAAATTAATGATGATAATACACTTTTTGTCAAACATGCAATGAATTGCCAATCGAACTATGTAATTTACTTTATAGGGTGTCCGGGATGCAAGGGAAGATATATAGGAAAGACCCAAATTATGCTTAGGTTGAGTATGAACCTCCATCGACAGCACATACTTCAACCAAAATACAGGATGATCCCGTTCAGTGTGTGGTGGGGATAAATTTAGTGTTTTTCCTTTAAGTAGACTTAATACCAAAAACAACGACCTCTTGAAGGCAAAAGAAAGCTATTTTATTCAAAAGTACCACCCGAAACTTAATTCTAAATAAGAGAATAATTAAATTAAATAAAGTAAAGACAGTGGTGGGATTGAATATTTGTAGCCTGCAGGCTACGGAGTAACTACCATTGCCTGTATAATTTATCATGTAACTTTGGCATTGTGGCGTCATAATCCATTTTTACGTTTAATTTTCCTTCATAAAATGTATTCCAATCCGCTAAATATCGCAGGCTAGCGATTGCATCGAGAGTTGATTTTAGATAACATTTCAGGCCTAAAGAAATAGGGCTTTGACAATATGACAATCAGTATGCAACCAGTATTGCTGCAGTCTATTTTGCCAAATAGCATGTCATTTTGAATAATTTTCTAAAAGTTTGGCTGATTTCTAATTTCGTAGACGAGTTAGTCCTAAATTGTAAAACAAATTTATAATCGAAAACAATATTACATATCGTCTTAGATTTTTCATTAAAAAGCTGCTTTTAATTAGCTGTTTATTGATTACGGACATTTAATGTACTTCATCGCCTTACTAACGTATATTATATCCATTTTAAAAATATTGGATGCAAAATGATGTCTTTAGTGTGTTTACACAAATATGTCGTCATGTATACCAATGGCAGAACGTTAAAGATCCCATAACAGTTGGAATTAGAACTAAACGTGACACTGTCCGAGAAAACTTTCCCTCACTGCATGGTGAATCTCCGAGCGGTGCAGAAAAGTTAGACGTTAAACACTATTTCAAATGTGAATTAGAGTAATGAATAAATATAAGACGTTAAACACTATTTCAAATGTGAATTAGAGTAATGAATAAATATAAGACGTTAAACCCTATTTTAGAAGGGAATTAGAGTAGAGTATAAATATAAGATGTTAAACACTATTTTAGAAGTGAATTACAGTAGAGTATAAATATAAGACGTTAAACACTATTTTAGAAGTGAATTACAGTAGAGTATAAATATAAGACGTTAAACACTATTTTAGAAGTGAATTACAGTAGAGTATAAATATAAGACGTTAAACACTATTTTAGAAGTGAATTAGAGTAGAGTATAAATATAAGACGTTAAACACTATTTTAGAAGTGAATTACAGTAGAGTATAAATATACTCTTTAAAAAGTAAGGGATATTGAAAAGCAAATACCTATGCAGGTTGTGATATGATAAATAGTCATGGCCACTTGACATGCTTTGAGAATATGTTCACAGATGAAGAACTTATCGCCCCAACAGAACCACTGAGCTGCACATGCGACACGCAATAGCGCCATACACGTGGGAGGAGTTCATTGTCAAATTTTACACTTCAAGGAAGGGTTGATGAAAACTGCCGCGTGCTGGTTTATCCTATCCATGTTTGCTTTCCTATCGGTTCTTGCTTAAGATTTACTGTGTACCGTATCTTTGCTTTAGTGTGTTATGTTTAATTTACAATGAGACTTCTTCAACATGATGAACGTCTACGTGCTATTGACATGCTTCAAATGGGTTCTGCACAGCGAACAGTAGCCAACATGCTTAATGTGTCACAGTCTGTGATCAGCAGACTGTGGAACCGGTGCCAACAAACACACAATGTTGGTGATAAACCTCGTTCATGTCGCCCTAGAGCCACTACACAAGCCCAGGATCTATACATTCGTACACAGATCCTGCGAAATCGAGGACAAACGGCCAATCAGCTTTCTGTAAACTTGTACCAAGTTACAGGAATTCGAGTTACACCCCAAACGATTATCGGCTACATGCAGCCCATTTGCATGCGCAACGACCGCGTGTTGTGCCTCCATTAACTCGCCAGCACATGGCAAACAGGCGTCAATGGTGTAGGCAGCGTAGAAATTGGGGTAATCGTCGATGGGCGCGTGTAATGTTTACAGATGAGTCCAGATTTACTCTGGATTTCACCGATAGGCGTGCTTGCGTTTGGAGGCGTGTAAATGAGCGTCATGCTAACGTTATCGTCAGACAGCATTACAGATTCGGGCGTGGGTCTGTTATGGTGTGGGGAGGAATCACCATGACTGGCAGAACGGACTTGATACAAGATTTTAAATGTTAAGAAACATTCAAAACAGGATTTTTTTTATACTTTGTTGTGCGTTTAAACGAATGCGAGACTAAAATAGCAGTAAACACGTGTATACTAAACACGAATGCGACCATGCTGACCACTTCCATTTTACGCGCGATACGCGATACGCGTAGAAATTCGCAGGTGAAAATGGCGATTTGACAATTTGCACATGCATGCCTTTAGATCTCTCAAAATCTTCCAGGCGAACTGTTGTCAAAACCTCGGCCGTGTTCACGTTCGGCGATATCTCGGTGGAAGCGAACGTTAGATAAAGCTATTTTACACACGCGTCATTCAAATAGTAGATAATCAATCAAATGTCGCGATCCGGGTCGGGACCGCGCTCAGTATACACGGCCCTTTAGCGAGTCCACGAAGCAGCAGTCTGCAAAACCGGTGGCCCACGAGCGCCGAAATCATGAAGCGCTATATGGTCGCGGGGTATGGTCGGCCTGCCGGAGTATGGCGGTATATTAGATTCAAAATTCTAACATGCTATCGTCTATTTCTAACTTCTATTCATGTAATTTCTAACTTAAGACAATGTATAATCCAACATCTTTATTTGTTCAGTGTAAATTTTAATTCTGTTTCATCTTTGTCAGGTTGAATGGTTTGGTGGAGTGTTAGAATTGAAAACAACATCGAGAGAGAGAGAGAGAGAGAGAGAAAGAGAGAGAGAGATGGGGTTTAACGTCCATCCGACACAAACTAGGTCATTTCGGTATTAACATGGTTCAATAATTTCAATAATTCGCTTGCGCGTAGGGGTGTTTAGCAGTGGGAGGAAACGGGAGACCCTAAGAAAACCCACGAGGTTGGACAGGCGACCCTACACTGTAAAAATTATTTCTGTTTTTTAACCTGAAAATCCTGGCAGAAAAGTTGCCAGGATTCCTTGTAAATTAACATTGTGTTGTATTTTAACATTGCAATGTTCAGAATCATGAACAAGGTTTTGTTAAATTACATATACTTGTAAAATAACATTTGACTTGTAAATGAACCTGAAATTATTCCTGTTATTTTACAGGAAAAACCTGGCAATAAAGTTGACAGAACTTCTGTAAATTAACATTGTGTTGTATTTTAACATGAAAATGTTCAGAATCATTAACAAGATTTTGTTAAATTACATATACTTGTAAAATAACATTTGACTTGTAAATGAACCTGAAATTATTCTTGTTTTTTTACAGCAAAATCCTGGCAGAAAAGTTGCCAGAACTTCTGTAAATTAACATAGTTTTGTATTTTAACATGGCAATGCTCAGAATCATTAACATGATTTTGTTAAATCATATATACTTGTAAATGAGCCAACTTTACAGGCTATTGGTTTCACATCTGATCAGTCATAGGTATTAAACCAATTGCACCAGAAAAGGGTTGTCTGAGACAATTCATGGTAACTATCATCTGGAGCACTTGTTCATTAGGCCTATAATACATCTTGATTATCAGCTTACTGTTCTTTTTCTCTCATGTGTCTGGTGTAAAATTAAATATAACTTCAGGTTAAAGAAAACTAACTAAATACATTCAATATTACATTTTATTAAAAATTATCAAGTGAAATAAGCTTACAAAAACTTCAAAGGTCTTAACAGAAAACACAAGATATGTATATAATCCATACAAATTAATGTATAGTCAAAATGAACAGTTTATAACTGTAGAATATATGTCAAACATACTAAAATTCTATCTTTAGTTTCAGAAAACAGATCCGAGAATCTATGATGTCCTCTTTATTGAACAACTAAAATCTACTAATGAAATTTTAATGGTAATCTAAAAAATAAATATGAAAATTTAGTTCTAATTTTGCTAGAACAGTTCTTAAAATAACTAAACAAGATCTGCATCATATCAAGTATCTACAGTATATCTACATAAGAACAAAACTTTGTTACTTGATTAGAAAAATGCCTGTATAAATACTCCATGGCCTCCTAATTGGATAAAAAAAAACTAAACACCTAATTCCATTTGTCGACTGGATAATTTTTGAGAGCAATCGAATTATTATATAAAATCAGAGGGCATAAATCAAGTATTGCTTTGTAATCTACCAAAACAATGTCCCCTTTATCAAAGTCTACCTCATATAAACCATTCCTTGCTCTTCTTGTACTTATGTATTTACAGAGCAACTGGGGAATGCAATCTTCATCAAATAGCAAAAATTGGATTTGACCGAAACCTATATATCCATTTTTACTATCAACAATTACACAATTACCACTTTTGATTGAATAACCATGTATCAAAACAGATCTTGAAAATCTTAAATTGTTAATATTGTTAACTTTTTCATGGACTATGTCAAATATTTCTTTCCCAACACAATTTGGTGAAAATTTTTCAGCATCTTCAAATTGTCCCTCTTCTGACTTGAATAAACTACCCACTGAATAATAAGACTGAAGAAGCTGATGTTTTTCAGACAGAGTTTTTGTCACATTTTTAAAATTTTTTGAACTTCGAATACATCTTTTAAAATAAGTATGTTTTGATTCAAATCTCATCGTCCACACTCTGAGCATTGGTCCAAATTGGGTAATCAAATGGGGATAGTGATGGACATAATGGTGTTTTGGTCTCAAATTCACACCCGGGAACAGGGTCTGTCTCATTATTATATAGTCATCTAAAAGGTGCTGTACAATACCAACTTGATTGATTGATATTTTTGGCGAACATAAATATTCTGTAATTATTCGTAATAGTAAAATAGCTTTCCAAACATCATCTTCAAAATTTGCAACATGTTCAGAAATAATTATTGGCAAAAGTCGCAGAAAAGTCCAGGTTTGAACAGCATGACCTGCAATGTTGTCACATTTTGCTTTTATTGGAACAGGCTTGTTATCTAAATCATGGCCTTTATAAGCAAATGATGAAATACAGAAATTTAAAGTCTTTAAATCAAACCACTTTTTGACATTGATCAAATTTTTCAAGAACAGTGCCAAATCATATTTAACAACACCTTCAAACAAGTCGTGACCCAGACAGGGGGGCAGAGCTGGATTACAAACATGAAAACCATTTATGTCATTGACAATGCTATTACATTTTATACCATTGTGATGCTCGACATTATTTTCCTCTACAAATTTAACGGAGTGTTCAAAATTTTCAACTGTTCTTAGTTCAGCATTTCTGATATTCAAAGGATTAGTTTCATAAGATAGTTTCATCATGAGGCAATATCTACAATAATATTGACCATTCGAAAAATTGGTACAAAACCCACCAATAAAGTGACTGCCAAGATTATCACCCAAGACACAAACAAGATTTGCCTTAATCAATTTTCCATCAATATTAAGCCCAACAGCAAGTTCCTTAATTTCACTAACCAATCGTTCAAGAACTGTTCGTCCATTATCAAAATAAAGAAAATCCTTCTCACGACACAATATAGCCAGTTGTAAAGGGTCAATCTTGGCTCTGTTATATGGATAAATATCCACTAAACTAAAATAAAATCCAATAAGTTTAAAGGTTTTTTTTGCAGATCCTAGCGGATTAACAACTTCGAATGCATCCTGATACAAGATAATTTTTAATGCATCTTTATTCTGTTGAAAATACCTGTTAGTTTTGAAACTTGATCCATCAGTTATGTCTATATAAAGATCTTTATCACATGCTAAAGGCTTATTTATCTGATTCATAACACTTACATCTTCAAGCAAAGACTTCAATGTTTCTTTTAAAGGAACATAATGATACACACATCTTTTGTTATTTTCATCCAGTCCTAAATATAGTTCAATGGGCTCAATATACTTAAAATGTTGTTTAAAAAAACGCTTTCTTTTAAAATCTGTATCAAACTTAGCACTATCACCACTCAGAAGTGATTTGAAATCATCACTGTGCATAATATGATTAATTTTAGACTTTGTTTCAGAGTTTTCAAGTTTAACCTCATAATTTATCTTTTTATACATAATGTCAATTGATAAAACGTGTAAATCATTCACATCAGACATCATCACATTGATTGTGCTAACTGGTATAAGCTGGACAGCTTCAAGTTTCATGAAATACAAAGCCAATGACCTATTAAAAACCTCTGATAAGTTTTGCTCATTAGAATGATCTACTTCAATATCAGACACTACATTTTCTGGTGGTTGACGTGCAAAATACTCTGTCGTACCAGTCTCAATGGCATCTGACAGAACTGTACTGATAATAACACTATTTGGCCTAAAAGATTCCTTAAACCTGCTGCCTGTCGATCCGTGTTTTCTAGATATATGAGATCTGTATGATGAATGTTTCGTAAAAAGCCCATCACAGTTTAAATAAGGACATGGCATTGGTTGATCAAAACATATGTGCTGTTTGCAATGTGATATTAAATCCTTGAGACTGCCTACTTTCCTTTTGCAACTATCAACGCAACAAATGAAATCATCATTTACTATTTTGTCTTGAACAGATTGTGCACACAAACTATTGGAGATACTGCACAACGATTGTAAATGGTCCCTGGTCATATGACATTTTAGAGAAGTAAATCTAACAAAAGTCCTTTTACAAAAGACAAAACAGCATGGGAAAACTATGTTTTTTACATTATTATGCAGCTTATAGTGACTCAAATATTCTTTGACAGAAAAAAGATCAAATGTGCAAAACTGACATTTGTAGACCACCATTTTTCATTCCAGGGATAATCCTAATGGTGTGTGTTTGACATTTTTACCGAATAAACAGAGTCTCCAACTAGAATTCCTAAAGAAAAACAATATAAATTGGGTGGTTTTACTCTTGGCCTAAATCAATAACCTAAATAACATGTATGAATACAACTGAAAGAGTAATTTCTTAATCTTAAATAACATAATAATGACAACATGCATCTGATGTTCAAATTAACTAAAAAAAAAACAAATAAAAATTCAAACAATATAACCTTGAACAGGGTTTGCAATTCAAATGAAGAATTGAGATAACTTGTTTATCACAGTTTTATGAAAATACACATCACTTTATAAAACTGAGCACTTCGTCAAGTCAGTAATCATGTTGGTCTACATCAACTTCATCAAGATGACTTGCCAAGGTTATAACTTTAGAAGAAACACAGCCTTTCTTTGTACTTTTCTTGGGTTTTTTGGATCCAAAATCTGGATTGATTCCTATAAGTACTCTGAAATAAAATTAAATATGATCAAAAATTAGGATTCTCAAAGTACCATACCATAAGTTTGTCTCTGATCATACCAAAATAGAATGGAAATGAATGGAGCTTAATGTCCTACTTTCTGCACCTTCTGGACTATAACGAAGACAGGCATATACCATGCAGTGTGTAATGAGGAAAATTATACTAGGACAGCCAGCGATAACACGCCTACTCTTCTTCGATTTCCAACTGTCTAGGGATCTTTAACAACTAGTTTACTTTGCAAGCCCCGCGCCACTGGCAACCAACATACTCACTGAGCCACCGTGGCTCTCGTATCGAAGTAGAACTTCTGAATGATACATACCAGTACAGGGCCTTACAATGTTGATTAATTTGTTTCTCGAGCATCTTATTTCAAAAAAGTACCTGGGGATTTTACTTCTGGAAGCATTTACCACATAAAATTTGCCAAGATGATCTCAACTATAGTTGGATCAGACCGATTTAGTAGTGGAAAATAAATCAAACGAGAGGCTGGACGACCGAATCATAAGAGCTCTAAACAATATCATGATTGACTTCTCAGACCACTTGTTGTTTTGTTATGGGAGGCATACTTCTGGATGATAATGATTAGTAATTGATGCTATTTTTAGCCATGCAGATTCCACGTTTAACTCTCACATTACAATACATCTAATCATCATATTTTACTCAGTAAATTTGATTTCTCGACTAGGGATTTCAGGAGTTTACAATGTTTGTCAGTATACAAGAACTGGAATTTGAGCAATTGGAATAATTATGCAAAAAAGTAGAATTTTTAGTGTGTGGTGGCAATAAATTTATTTTATATTTTGGGGGTCAAAAAAGTCTGCAGTGGAACAATTATCAAATTTGTATGACCCAAGTTTTTTTGTAAGAGCATGGTATAACCAAATGAAATGAAAAAAAAAGGGTTTAACATCCTACTAAGTTGTGAAAGCAAGGGTATAATCAGAATCTGTGCATGATCTTTTATATTCTATCTGAAGCAAGATGGTAGTACATAATGGTTAATACTATTATTTTTTAAAGAAAAATCAAAAATCTTACCTTTGAATGAATTCTAATATTTGAGTAGCTTTTGGATGGTATTCTAAATTGAAGATATAGTAAATACCGAACATTATCATTACAGCATCATCTATTGTGTCAACTGTAGAAACTATCTTATTTTCTAGAACAACATGATGCAATACCGGACTGTAGAGATCACCTGGAATGGAAATCATACTATGAATTTCAGAGATACATACCGGCATGTACAGTAAAATAAATTTCATTTTGTAGATCCAGGTTTTGTAAAAAAAAAATAGTAGTGATTTCACCCTGAAGCCACTTTATGCAAACTTAATTAAAATTATTTAAAAGTAAATTCTCTAGCCCGATTCTTAGTCTCTATACGGCAGATATCTCGTTTTGCAGAACATAATTAATCTAAAGTTGACAATGAAAAGTGGACAATGTCCAAAATCATCAATTCTACGCGAATCTGTAAGCAATACTGAGCATTCAAAGATTCTTTGCATTTTGTTATCGTAAATCGGCGAGGAATTCGTAGCATATGTATTTTCTAGTGACATCATCGCTGGAGTAGAAGTAGAAAGAGTAGTAGTTAGAGTAGAAAAAAATATCAGCGGACATGGATCATCGCATGATGCACTAAATCTTAAGCTAATGTCACACCGAAAAGACGATAGCCGACACAACATTTTTATGAGTTGAGGAAAATCGTAGCAGTCCGCAGTATCTACGACGACATCGGTCACACCACCGCGACTTTCACCAACTGACAGTCGTGAGTGTCGCTGCGCAGCCTGGCGAGCAGGATATGAACTAACTGAAGGAAGTGTCGGGAAATGTGATGGAGCTGACACAAAAGCAGTACCTAGCTTCATTGACGTCACTTCTACTTCGTACTCCCTCTCCCACATTGAACCAAGCTTCTCTTCATTTTTGAGGTGCCAGAAGTTTGCCATGTTTATTTTAGATTTGCACTTGACAAAACGCTGTCATCTGATTGGCTGGTGGAGATTGTCTGGTCCAGTCGGGTCGCACTGAGTGTTCACACCAACCGACGGGACCCGACGACGGCCGACAAATATTAAACATGTTTAATCTTCGCGACGGGACGGAAACTGGAAATCGTAGTCGTAGAAGTGTTCACATCAACCTATTCTCCCCAACATAAGCGTCGAGTTGCGTCGCGTCGGCTATCATCTTTTCGGTGTGACATTAGCTTTATCAAACATCAAATGAAATTTTTTCTAGTTACACCAAAATAAGTGTGCATTTAAAACGAAATATTATGTATTTTGTGTTCATTTTCGTTTATTCATTGAGGGACGAAATCATCTGGAGAACTAATAGAAAAAACAAACAGTGCGATTTATGAGCAATCTTCTGATTGGCTCAGTAAATTTTGAAACGTCACACGTCAGGGTTGACTGACATGACCCCAGAACATGAACTCTCGTTAATCTTAATGGAGTCAAACCAAACACACGAAACGAAATTAAGATATAAATTTATTTAGATTGGCGGATTCAAATCTAATTTATCATTGAACTAATTGAGACATTTTGCAGCAAAAATATCATTTTTCAACAGTTCCAAAGTATGTATGTAAACAATTGATAAATAAAATAAATCACCAACCCTGCATTCTGACCCTCTTACTACCCCCTCTCTGGAATTCTGTCGAAGGTTTCCATTTGAGTTCACGCTTGATGAGAGCATGTGCTTAAAGTGAGAGTCATTAGTAATCAGTTGAAATGAAATGGGGTCCCACTTTTATGCACGCAAGTAATCAGATGAATGCGATCATACATACCGATTACTGCAATCACAGGAGCACCATCTTTTCTTTGCACCGCTTCAACTTGTTTCGTATCTATACAAGGCTGAAGAAAATAATCCCATATGTCACATCAATACTTAACATTGGCAGATTGGATATTTTTGTTGATACAGAAAATATCACAAGATGGAAAGAGCGGTCACCTACGCGATATACGCCCTCGGTAGCTTTATATCTTTGACAATTATTGTATGTGCACAAGTCAAGGGCAGTAACTCTGAAAATATTATTGAGATTCGGAATCGTCCAAGATCTTGTAGATATAAACCTACACACCAAATTTTATAAAAATCTATCAAACCCTCTTGCCTCTATCGTGTTCACAAGCCATTTTTAACGTAATTTCGGTATATCAAGGGCAGAAACTCTGGAAATAATTGTCGAACCATGTTCAGATTTGAACTCTTCCGAGATTTTGTGGATATAAACCTACACACCAAGCCATTCTTAACGTATTTTCGGTATATCAAGGGCAGTAATTCTTGGAATATTTGTCGAATTGTGCTCAAATTCGAACTCATCCGATATCTTGTGGATATAAACCTACACACTAAATTTTATAAACATCGGACAAAAACTTTGGTCTCTATCGCGTTCACAAGCCACTTTTAACGTATTTTCGGTATATCAAGGGCAATAACTCCATAAATATTTGTCAAATCGTGCTGAGATTCGAGATCTTGTGGATATAAACCTACACACCAAATATTATAAACATTGGACAAAAACTGTGGTCTCTATTGCGTTCACAAGCCATTTTTAAAGTATTTTCGGTATATCAAGGGCAGTAACTCCAGAAATATTTGTCGAATCGTGTTCAAATTCGAACTCGTCCGAGATCTTGTGGATATAAACCTACACACTACATTTTATAAACATTGGACAAAAACTGTGGCCTCTATCGCGTTCACAAGCCACTTTTAACGTATTTTCGTTATATATCAAGGGCAGCAACTCAAAAAATATTTGGCGACTCGTCCGAGATCTTGTGGATATGAACCTACACACCAAATTTTATAAACATGTGACAAAAATTGTGGTCTCTATTGCGTTCACAACCAATTGTGGACGCCGGACCGACATGGGCGACGGGCGTATAAAAATATACTGTATATATTATAATTCAATTAAATACTAATATTACTGAAGAAAAAAAATGAAATGAGTTTAATGTTTATGCACCTTATGGGCTAATGAAAACGCAATGATAGCGATAACTCCTCTACTCTTCTTCTTCTTGTTAATCTGTGCACCTGATGCACACAAGGTCCTGGGCAAGGGAAAGCTAGATTGAAAAATCAAGAGTATCTTTTGCGAGCAAACACTGTACTCACTGAGACACTGCGATAAGATATTGTTGCAATACACTACAAGACTGCAGGCTGTCATTAGTGTAGTAGAATGAATATACACGTTATCATACAGATTACATGTGTCGAATACTTTATTGAGGGATAAAAAAACAATTATTTACATATCGTCGGTGAAGAGTTAAAATGTCTTATCTCGGTTTTTACAAATTTTTCAGGAGACACTAAAAACCGATTTACGTTTTTCACACAAGTGCAACAGAATAATGACCTTACAACAAACAAAGCCTTTTGTAAAAAGCGGAGATACAACATTTTGACTGGCACAAATTGAAAATGAAACCAGGTATACGACTTTTTGTTACCTGTAAGGGGGTGGGGCGGTATACAAAATGTCGTATGTCAGACATATTTACCTAAAAAGTAATTATATTAAATAGCAAATTGTCGTATCTCATAAAATTTTGAAAAAAGGCAGATTTCACATTCTCTGATTATCAATAATGCTTCAAAATCATTTTGTTAACAATTGATTAAAGTATGAATGTTTCTGTTGAGGAGAAACCGTATGACTATTCACATTTGTATTTTACCGCCAATAAAAATAAGGCTATAAAATGTCAGGCTATGAAAAGTTGCGCCTTCTGATTTTGAATTCATAAATGTAATAAAAAGTTTTTACCAAATTATTGATATACGACCTTTTGACTCTTCACTGACGATATATATAATTTAAAGATATGCCCACACAGTAGCTATACTTCAAAAAAAATAATTCATAATTCCACCGAATTCATACGGATGCACAAAATAAAATTTAACACACCTGATAAAATTCCAAAAGGCCATCTTCCTTAAAAGACACCATCAATAACTTTACAAACGCAATTAACTTTATGTGATGATTTGTCTCTTTCACGTAAAAATCCATATCAGCAATTGCTTTTCTCAAGACTGGAGACTTTTCTTTTCGTAAAAAATGAATAACTGAAAACTTCTTCTTCTCCGACTTTTTATAATTATCCAAGGAGTGTCCCGTGAGTCTTTCAAAATGCACAGCCATAAATTGTTTTTCAAACAAATAAGGGAAATCTTTCCGTACATCATCAGTACTACCAGTATTTATAGTTTTTCTTTGAAGAGGATAGGTTTCTTTCATGTATTCTGTGATCGTGCTTAAGCAACTAGTATTTTTCGATTTCATAAATTCATTTTTCATCCAATCACGTTTTTCGACCATACCCTGTTCTTCCTCAGAGTCGATGTCTATGCTCCATGTTGACAGACAGCCATACTTTTGCGAAGACACTTTACTGGAATCATATTCAATGCTGGGCCCATTGCTTGTTTTTCGATTCAAATTGTTGAGACGTTCAGTCATACTAGACAGGACACTGGAGTACCCATTACCGATCATCTTTCCCATTATCATATCTCCCAATGATTCTTTGTATTCATTTACAAATTTTGCCGCGATCACATGAATGTCTTTGGAGTTTGGTTTTGTACATACTTCTCTCATACTTTGGCATAATATTCGTATTGCCTCACGACGCATTGATTCATCAGGTCTTTTTTTCTTTTCGCAATCTTCCAAAAAAGATTTGGAAAACTTTTCCCAAGGAATATTAAAAGACTGAGACCATAATTGTGTAATTGATGGAGAACCAGATCTTGTGTCATCAGAAAAAGAACTACTGGCACTACTTGCACAGCCAGTGGCAGAAGAATTCAACAACCATGTTGATGTACTGTGGTCTGTTTGATAAGTACTTTCTGCAGAGGCTGATGACAAGTTTCCAACATCAGCTGAAAGACAGAAAGAAAATTTGTAATTGGGGGTATTAATCTGACTATTTGATGAGAGCTTGACCTGCATGCTATTAACTGTACAGATACAGTATGCATGTTTTATTTCAATGGACAGACAGACAATAAACAGGTCATGACCTGAATGATTCAGTGCACTCTATAAGCTAGAATACCGTAAATCATCCTTGTAAAGGCTGTAATTTCTTGAATGTGATTAGTACACAGATGTAATGGAGTTTCGCCAACTTGACATGGGAGCTGCAGTCCCACAGCCTTGTACGCTCATGATCATGACAAAAAGACATTCATGAATTGGAAATAAAATTTAACGTCCTACTTTTATGCACTTATTTAATTGGCTAATGAAGACGGCAATGCCATGCAGGGTGCAATGAGGGAAATTTTGCCAGGACAGCCGGCGATAACTCGTACTCGCCTACTCTTTAGTCGATTTCCAACTGTCTGGGTTATTTAACGTGCACCCTTATGCAGCACACAGGACCTCGGTTTTTTGTCCCATCCGAACGACTAGGTGCTATTTCTTGCCACTTGGGTCTGCACCACTGACAAGGGGAAGCCAGATTGGAAAATCTAGATGATCTTTCCCCGACGGGGATCAAACCCACGATCTCCTGGTTAGCAAGCAAGCCCCATACTCACTGAGCCACCGCGACTCCCATTTAGGAATTAGAAAATTAAGGTTTCCAAATATGGTTAATGTTAATATTATTATCAGGTCGGTTAAGGAATTTCAGCCCAACTTGATTTTCAGTCGCATTTTGCTACTATAGGCATGTGAGTACTACTTTTGACCCTACTAAGGCCTCTGTTTACTATTAGCGACACAAATGTGATTATTGAATTACGTATTTACTTACGCCTGTCACACTAAAACATGTAAGTCTATATCTAAGTACTGGTACACAATTTCTCATGCAAATTGGTTGTATGTAAAAATTGGATGAAAGGATACTGGTGCAAAGAATATATTACTGCATTTTGTGATTAGAGTATGAGAGTGGGGAGTCAGACCTGCTTTTACATAAAAAATACAACATTAATACCTACCAATATTAAGCCTCCTTTTAACCTCAGCTATAAATCGTCTCGCAGGAACAAGTTTCAAAATGTCTGTCAAATCCTCAACATTCAAGTATGTTAAGTTTTCAATAGTTGAGATGCCTATGTCTTCAAATCTAGACCTTAAAAGACTGAACTGGGTTTGAGATATATCAGGAATTAGTTTCTCGACGAAAGTAATAACTTCATCCATCACTAAAAAGTAACAAAACAAAATCTTTAACTCTCAATTGCTAGATTTGTCGTTTGTGTAGGTAGCTTTGATGCAAACTTCCGGAGGGCAATAACTCGGGAAACAAAATGCCACAAATGATCTACATATATAGTACATATCAGATTTACTTATAATTTACCTCAAGAAAACATATCCAAGTAATCCCTACTGCCAACCCCTGAATTTTTGTAAGAAAGTAACTTTTCATCGACGTCCATTGAAAGTGAACTATATTTACGAAACTATTTGTGTGTGTTGCGGTCTAACTTCGTATCAGAAATGGTTCACCTGACCTTTGACCTTTCCGAGATCTCGATAGGTAACTTCACGATTAAACACGAAGTTGAATAGTGTGGGACATTATTTTTTTGCATGGTCTTGATAATCGAGAGTATTCCCTGGATCTTATATCTATAATGGCATAAAACGGTATATAAATCTGTGGTTCGTGTTAGTACCATATATCTCTGTGGTTTTGTGACTGTCATATTTGATTTGGGACATAATTAATGTAGAGAGTATATCTTAAAGGGGGGGTAATTAGGTCTATAAATAGAAATGAAATGGAGTTTAACGCCCCATTTTTATGCACTGTAAAGCTTTTTAGAGACGGACATTTGCCAAGCATGTGCAATGAGGATGAATTTCGCCAGGGCATCGGCACATGCCTACCCTGTTCACCCTCCAATGGACTAGAACGTTTTTCCATACAAGCCCTCATGAGGATGAGGGGGGACCAGATTGAAGTCAGCACCCCTCTAATTACAGAAATCTCCTCGGATTTCGACCACTATATTTTGGGAATGGCCGAAATTTATTTTCAGTCCCGAGACTAGAAATCAAAAAGAAGAATTTAGCCTCATAGAGTCATTATTTATTGTCTGATTTTTTCAAAGTGTCACCCTAAAATTGGCAAATATTTCTAAAGGTAAGTGATATCTACAAAAACTGATTTGACCTTAAAATTGTTATTACTTTGACTGTTGATAGATGATTTTCAAAATTAAAATTTCCTAACTTCAATATTTAAAGAAAGTTGTTCTGCAAGTTAGCCGTTTTCAATTTCGAAAAGACTGGATGTCAATATCACAATTATTCTTGAGACTGGAAATCCATCAACCTCACAACAATTTAACTCTCTTGGACCAGACGCAAAAACCTCTCTCGCAACCAGATCGATATGACCCCTCTTGTACAAAACCTTTGTTTTTTCATGATTTGAGTCCATGATTTATGTAAGCAAGCTTGGCTTCTCCTGTTTCCGGTCGACATATTATGTTCTATTTATAGTTATCGAGATTAAGAAAAATTAACTTGCAAACTTCAGTTTAAAAACTTCGAATTTTCTGCATTGTTTATGATGACGTTACGTCAATGGCGTACATGACTCTAGAGGAAAACTTGGGTGAAATTATTATGGATAATGAATCGGATAACAAGGATTTTGAAGTATAAACAGACGGTAATTTTGTCATAAATAACTCTGTACTAGACCTTGTTGATCCTGCGTAATGGGTGCACAGTCCACAGATTCACAGCTACTCTTTTTGCGAAAAATGTGGAGGTCCGGTCCGTTCAACCGGGCTTCAAGGGAGTAAATATGAAAACAAATTACATTTTCTGAAAAATCAGACTAAATGCTAAAATAAATTCAATTCATGTTTGGGGTTTGCATCATTGCTTCTGTATTAAAGTTTCATTTGAAATTTTTAGGTCTCAATTCTAAAATTAATTCAGGTCGGGAGCTTGCATTGGTTTTAAACAATTCAGGACCGAAAGGGTTAAACCAGTTTATAGAACAAATTTTTTTAAATATTGAAATTTCAAGTTTGAAATTCATCTATCAATAGTCAAAATAATAACAAAAGGAAAAGGTCTAAACAGTTGGTGTAGATTTCAGTTACTTTTAGAGGTATTTGCCAATTTTGGGGTGACAATTTGCCGGCTGACATGGCAAACGGATAATTTCATACCACTTACATTCTTGATACCACCTTTTTTTCGTACTCAAACTTTATTTATTTTTTGTACGAAATGTGAGTAGGGCCTACCGGTATATAACAAAACTTATGTAGGCCTACCATTTTATAATATTTTTTTTTCAAACAGCAGGCAGTCTCAAGTCCACCATATTGCAATGTTAATCTAAAATGGGTGTCATCAGTCTGGACTGTTTGTAGACTGACAAATATTGACGCCCCTAAAAATTTCATGTGAACCCTCTACAGTACGTATATAAATTTAATATAGCCGTTTTCACCAGCCCATAAGGTAGAGAAAAATAGGACATTTAAAACACTATTTCTATTCAATTCCAACTGGTCTTGCCTCATCATCATTATGGCGTCAGCCATCTGCCATGCGGTCTTCGTTCAAAAATCTTGAGGGATGGGGAAAGAGTCAAAGACAACTCTGTAGTATACAGACAGGCACTAGCAGTTCTAATTTATGTAAGTGAGAGGCTCAGAGGAATTCGTCGTCAATCAAATTCTTATGCTTGGACGACTTACCGACTGGTAGGTAATTCTGGTTACTCTGGTACTGTGAATTTGATGTTGATGTTTACAGTTGGGTTATGGCCATGTTAGCGAAATGGCGCGAATAGACGGTTGCCGTTAAATGGTCGCGTCAAGGCTGCAAAACGAAAAATTCCGATTATTTATTTCTATCGGCAGTATGAGTAAGCTATATTTATTGATCTATTTAGGAATCAAATAAGGTGTAAAACTACAGCTGATTTTGATATTCAGATGAGTTTCACTCGTTAACGTTGACTAATTCATGTCGTGAAATTCAGTCACGTGTTGCGAACTTGCACGACCACTAGATTGCGTCATTGTTATTTTTGGCTGAAGCATGGGCGTCGCCAACTGGAGGGTTTGAGGTTGGGAGGCCCGGGGAGGGGGTGGGGGTACACAGTCGGTACAACGCCTGAAAATCGTCCCCTTTTGGGGTTTTTGAGCCAAAAAATCGGTACAACGCTCATGTACAACACCCCACTCATGGGGTACGGAAAAATGACACCGGAAAAAAATGATATGGAAAAAATGGCACCCGGAAAAAATGGCATTCGGAAAAATGCCGCAACCGGAAAAAGGGTGTATACATACATAACAGTGAGTAGGAACGCCGCCAGGCGTGACTCTCTCGATTACTTATCTCTGTATCCAATGTTTTTTTGATTCTATTTTATTTTTCGGGTGACATTTTTTCCAGGTGCCATGTCTTCCGGTGCTATTTTTTTCGGTGACATTTTTCCTACACCCCCCCCCCTTTCCCTGTTGCCGCCATTCATTGCAAATTAAGTATCATTTGTAATATGTCCCTCTTTTCTATGGTCAGAGTATTATTCAAAAGCCCGAACTGCCGTCATTTTTATTTGTGCATACATATTATAGGTATGATAAAAATTCCAAGGGGGAATTTAGTCAAAAGTCAATATGTTCTAACTTCCAGTCATTCTAATTGTATTGACATTTTATAAAAGTATAATTGCTTGATCCTGGCATACTTTAAAAATATTCTCGTGAGAAACCGTTATGATCCTCCCTGTTTGGTTATTTTGCGTGGTAAAGGCACAATAGATAGGGCCTACTAAATTGTCATATCGACTAAAGATCTACCTCTCCATGTAAAAGTACAGCCTTCTGTGAAATTACAGCAAACTTGTTATTTCACATTAAGTTACTGTTAATTAACACTTTAACGACTGTTAAAAGTTGAAATTTCACGAAAATGTTAAAAAACAGGATAATCGCGGAAATTTACATCGCAATGTTTTTTAACAAGTGAATTTGTATTATTTCACAGTAATTTCGTGTTTTGTCACATAAACTTTTTACAGTGTATTCCTTGTCACGTACAACCGGGAAATCGAAACCACACCAGTTGACTCAATGGCAGACCTTATGATACAGCGCGCACGTGCAACATTGAACGTGATATATATAATAATATATGGTTTGCAAATACTATTTCAAATACGGTGGGTAAGACGCTGGCTCGCTAGCCTGGAGGCCGGGTGTTCGATCCCTGCATTGGCCGAGAAAGTTCATCCAGATTCTCCGGCGTGGTTCCCCCTTGTCAGTGATGCAGGACTGAGGGCCTGAAAAGTACAGCGGTCTAGTCGTTCGGATCGTGCACGTAAAAGATCCCTTGACAGTTAGAATTCGAAATAAGAGTAGGCCGTAGTGCCGCTGTCCGGGCAAAATTGCCTTCATAGCACACTGTATAGCGTATGCCCGTCTTCATTAGCCCAGTTCGGAACAGAACAGTAGGACGTTAAACCCCATTTCATTTCATTTCATTTTCTATTTCAAATATAAGCTAAACAACATTTGTTAATTTTTTTAAAGACAAGTGCAAGATTTGGCGAATTTTATTTGGATTATACATTGTCTTAATTTAGAAATTACATGAATAGAAGTTAAAAATTACATGAACAGAAGTTAGAAGTTAGACGAAAGCACGTTAGAATTTTGAATCTAATATACCGCCATAACGGAGAACATTTTGACAATTCGAGGTACGCAAACGCGGTTTCCTGCTATTAGCCGTATAATATTGTGTTATACCCCCTCCAGCTTGTACTGCTATATCAGCCTATTATTCTCTCGTAACACATTTTAATCATCAGGCGTCGTACTTTTATATCTTCCGTATATTCAACTATATCACGTGTTTTATCGTTGTATTTCAATATTTGTCTTGTATTCTATTATACCATATTTACTCATCAAACCTGATACTGTTAAGCTATATTTTAAAGCGAGAATTGCATATTTTTAAGACATATGTTTAAAACATGTTAAAATAAAGCCTTAAAATACATGGCATCTACACACACAGTCCTACCTTGTTAAAGAATTATCCTAAATCCTATAATTCACTTGTGTCAGATTAGAAATTATCAAATCTTTCAGTCTCTTTTAAAGTCCAACGTTTGATGTTATGGTGTTATTGTCACGTGTGTACGTTTGAAAAGACTAGTTCAACCAGACATCATCCTTATTTGTTTAACCACAGATCTTGACAATCGAGACAACTATCTTCTGTTGTGTAGACTTAGTTATCCAGTTAAAAGAAATGATACAATTTTCAAATTTATATGTGAATGTTCTATAAGTGCTAGAATGATTCCTATGATTTTATAGTAGTGGTTAAACAGCCTAATTAATAGATTTAGAAATGATTATGTTTTGACTTTCCTGGAAAATATGCAATTCTCACCTTAATCTCACACTTTAGAATACTGGTGTACCACGTTTATAACTATCATACATGGAACTGTTGAAATAGCGTTAGATTCTATTAAAAATATTTTTATATTTTTTTATCCATCACGCGTGGTACTTTCATACCATTCTCGTACTTTAGTATACCACGTTCCATTATACCCTGTAGGGTCGTTTTTAAATGAGCTTAGTAAGCGTTACACCGTATATAAATATTGCTATTTATTTTAACAGAAAGTGTAAATATGGCCTATTGTAGTACTATCAGATGGTCAATCTTCAATATTCAATATTCACGCTGTGTTTTCTTCCGTGACGAAGTTACAACTACAGTTCAGGTTCTTTTTCTTAAATACTTTATTTCTACAAACTGGGAGTGTTACAATTCTTCCTAGTCTCAAATAACTAAATGGCTGGTATGACCGGCGGAGTGAGCTCTGCCGAATGCTATTTCCCCACCCTATTTTATAGGTGCCTATTCCTTTGTCTGAGGTGTTAATCTAAAGACTGATAACAACGAAGTTCTAAATATGGAAAGGACATGCACCCGAAACTGAACATCGCAAGGGATTGTTACCTTATTTGGTCAACAAATATGATATATGTTTTATAACAAAGAAAAATGTGAATGACCAACATGCTCATTAATCTATAGCTCAGTTAACGTATCAAAATAACCAGCATATACTTTCTATATTTGTGGTTATGAAGTTAGAATCAATAATATGAAAGATAACGCTATTGTTCTAGCCATCATATTTCTACATTCTTGTCATTAGACCCCATGTCTTGTTATTGTCACAATATTCATAACCAATTTTAATTTGCGTTTCAGAATTAACTTATACCATAGCTAATATTTTGACAATGGAGAAAAATTAATCAAAACCCTAATATTATTTTACATAGATGTTTCAAAGCACAAATTCTTTCCCTCCATAGTACTACATTACCTCCCCTGCTTTAGGATTTGTGGTACTTATTAGTTATGAGACTCCTTGCAAATTTTCAATTTTTTTTTCTAATTCAACATCCATATAATTATATAAGTATTCATGCAACATGCAACTATTTAGGATTACTATACGATTACCATTCATGCAACATGCAACTATTTAGGATTACTATATGATAACCATTCAATAAAATCATAAAACAAAATCATCAAAGAACGACACATAATCAAAAATCAATAATCGCATGCATTTGCTCCCCAAAAGTTCTTCCATGCACATCAATGTCTTATGATAATTCTCTTTAACTTGACTATATAACATAACTTTTAAGCGTTCGTGATTGACTTTTCTTCCAGTTCTACACACAGTTATTCACTGTTGATAACCAGTTTGCTACTGCCTTAAACATCTCTTGTATTCCGGTCTGTGTCTGTTCTTCCCGAATTCTGTTACAAAGAGGGATGGGAACAGTTGTTGTCCTTGGTGACTGATTGATGGTACCAATTTCAGGTGTTGAAAGAGAGCTGGTAGTATGTGACGAGAGGGGTTCTAATTCTTCTCCATCAATTTTCAACTCACATTTTCCAGGAACAGCCAAGGTTTTCTCTGCACTGGTCTCTGTTCGATTTCCACAGTTTTTTTCATTCCAAAACAATGACATAAATTTTTATATTTTGGGTTGCGTTTATAGCAAGATACAATTCCAATAAAAAATAAAAACGATCAGCCAATAAATATTGTTATATAATTCCAGATTGGCCAGGCCTTGTCTTATGCAATTCATAAATCAAACATCCCATAGAAATTTATCTAACACTTCCTAATTTCGGGGACAACTTATGATCAGTTCGTATCGTAAATTTAGCATTATGTAGATCATAATCCAACTTTTGTAATGCGTAATGAATTGCATATGCCTCACGTTCTACTACACTCCACTTCATTTGTGAATTTGACAGTTTGTGTGATAAAAAGAAAATTGGCGGTTCTACTTTTTCTTTGTTTTCATCCTCATGTACCTGTACTAAACCTGCTCCTATCGCCGAATCACTCGCGTCTGTGTAAAGTATATATGGTAAATTTGGATCTGCATAAGCTAACAATGGAATCGTCGTTAAACTTTCTTTTAAAAATTCAAAAGCAGTTTGACATTCAGATGTCCATTTAAACTTTGCATTTTTTTTTTGTTAATTTGATTATAGGTTCAGCAATTTTCGAAAAATTTGGTATAAATCGTCTATAATAACTACACATTCCCATAAAACTCCTAACTTCTTTTACAGTACGAGGCTGATCCATATTTTGTATCGCACGAACTTTATCTTCATCAGTTTTAATTCCTTTAGGAGTGATCACAAATCCTAAATATCTTGTTTCTTCTTGGAAAAAAATTACATTTAGATGGTTTTAATTTCAGTCCATGTTGTCTTAACCTATCAAAAACAATCTTAATATGTTCATAATGTTCTTGCCTCGAACGCGAGTATATCAGTATATTATCAATATAGGCTATTGCAAAATTTTCGAGCCCCTTAAGAACGCGTGCCATCAAATGTGAGAAAATACTTGGACAATTGTTAATTCCAAATGGCATAACGTTAAATTCAAACAACCCTCTATGGCAGACAAACGCTGTCTTCTCTTTATCTTTTTCGTCTACCAGAAACCTGCCAATACCCTGATTTCATATCCAAAGTTGTAAAATATTTCGAATTGTCTAATCGACTCAACAGATCATCTATGAGGGACAAAGGCCAGCTCATTGGCTTTGTGATTTTATTAAGTTTTCGAAAATCAACGCACAATCTTTTTGTTGCATCTTTCTTATCTACTAAGACAATAGGAAACGACCAAGGACTGTTGCTTTCTTTTATTATATTATTTCGTAACATCTCGTGAATCGCCTCATCAACAACAGGTCTAGACGTTAATGGTGTTCGATACGTCTGCTGTTTAATCGGGAGATGATCACCTGTATCGATGGTCATCTTTACCGTATCTGTATGTCCTAACTCTGAGTCCCTTACCGCAAATAAATCATGATTTTCCTTCAAAAGATTAAGTAACTTAAATCGCTCAGTATTTGGTACATTAATATTCGCAAATTGTTCATTTAAATTGGCATTAGCCACGTGTGAAGTCTCCTGTAAGACTTGGTCTACTGACGCCATTGTACTGTCAATCTCAGCGATATCGTTCCCAATAACACACCCTTTGTTTAATCGAAACGTTTTGTTTGTACTATTTACAATACAAATTGGAATCATTTTACCTACCGAACTGTTTAACCTGTTTCATGCTGAACACCGAATGACTCACCATAAATCCTGGCTCGTCACTTACAAACACTTTAGTGGCTTGTTCAATCATGAAAATGTCCTGCCTACTGTCATAATTATGTCTCTTCAATTTTGCGTTAATGATATACTTCCTCTGAGGTTCTAAAATTACTTCGTTTGCTACTCGCAAAACAGAAGATATTATTGCATCATTATCTAAGGAAACATACGTTTTACCAATTTTCATACATCCCACGACGATAACAAATTCCACACGTGCGGGGTCTTATATGGCCAATATCCATGGGTTCATGTTCTCTACTGTTCTGACCTGGTTGGGTATGCGGCGCTCCTAATCTCAACGCGAACCTTTTTCTAGTATGTTGTTCCTGTCTAGCCATCTCAACTGTTGTGATAAATGTTTGTGGATCTTCACGCAATATTTTTGTTTTTATGTACTCTTGCTGAAGACCGTCAACGAAAAAACTAATCAATTGCCTATCAAATTCCGGCTGTCCACTATAATCTGGAAAGGCTTCACCGGCTAAGGGTAAAATCCTCTCCGCGAAAACCTGTACATTTTCATCGGATTTTTGTTTGATTTTCCGTAGTAACGCCAACGCTTGTTGGTATTCGTACTTTCTGAGAAAGTATTAATTAATTCTGTTTTGAATGCATCCCACGTCACATTTTTATTCGCTACCATCGGCCTTTGAATAAAATTACTCACCACTCCCCTACTTGACTGAAGCGATATTTACTTAACCTTATTCTCCGGGACTGCAGCGAGAATATTTTTCGATATTTTTAACCCATTTCTTAAATTGTTTCGGATCGCCTTTGTATGGTTCAATTATATTCGCGACCGTATTCGTGGAAATTGAAAAAGACAAGCCTGACAATTGGGTACATAAATTTCTGAAAATTTCCTCAGCCATTGTTTCAGATAGAATTTAGCGAAAACCAAAAAAGAGATATTCACAGAATAATTAATACTATCTGTCCTGGTATACGGCTCCAAATCTAACTGTAGTACTATCAGATGGTCAATCTTCAATATTCATTCTTCACGCTGTATTTTCTTCCGTGACGAAGTTACAACTACAGTTCAGGTTCTTTTTCTTAAATACTTTATTTCTACAAACTGGGAGTGTTACAATTCTTCCTATTCCCAAATAACTAAACGGCTGGTATGACCGGCGGAGTGAGCTCTGCCGAATGCTATTTCCCCACCCTATTTTATAGGTGCCTATTCCTTTGTCCGAGGTGTTAATCTAAAGACTGATAATAACTAACTTCTAAATATGGAAAGGACATGCACCCCAAACTGAACATCGCCAGGGATTGTTACCTTATTTGGTCAACAAATATGATATATGTTTTATAACAAAGAAAAATGTGAATGACCAACATCCTCATTAATCTATAGCTCAGTTAACGTATCAAAATAACCGGCATATACTTTCTATATCTGTGGTTATGAAGTTAGAATCAATAATATGAAAGATAACGCTATTGTTCTAGCCATCATATTTCTACATTCTTGTCTTTAGGCCCCATGTCTTGTTATTGTCACAATATTCATAACCAATTTTAATTTGCGTTTCAGAATTAACTTATACCATAGCTAATATTTTGACAATGGAGAATAATTAATCAAAACCCTAATATTATTTTACATAGATGTTTCAAAGCACAAATTCTTTCCTTCCACATTACTACACTATGAACACAAGTGGAACACATAATTAACATCGTTCGCAAAATTAGCTTTCTATATTTAAAAAGTACGTGGTAACAAACTCGCTCTAGTAAATATATTTAAGGCTAGGTGGTTAGCGTAGATTTAGTAAATTATTAACAAACTTTCTAAACATTATTTTTCAGCTAACTGCTTACCTTGGCAAATAGCTTCTGGTCTTCTAACTGTAACCCCTTCATGAAATACTGATCCTAGTAATCAGAATCTATTTTTGTATCTCTTCTGTTAGCAATTGGGTATATACACTTTATCCCTGATATTATTTTCAAATTCGTCATAGCGTTACATGAAAATGATTAATATGGTCTGAGATTCTGCATCATCTGGAATCATAGTCGATCATAACCTTTTCATTTCCGTCTTTTTTTTCAGCCACTCTCTGCAGCAATGATCCTAAATTTATCGTATCTGAATGTATTCAAGACTTGTGAACCTTCATCCTCATTGATTCGATGTGAATAATACATTTCTTCGATACTTTTGGTATTGAACTGAGGGCCTACGTGTTGGTATCCAGAAGCGCCTCATTGGTCGAATCACGTCACATGACTATTTTAATCAACAAGGAATCTCTCAGAACACTCCATTGTGTCTGATTGGGCGGAAATATGGAGCCCGAAATTTAAAAGCGGCTTTTATCAAAACTGCAGGGGTTTTTGTTGGGTTTTTTTGGGTGGGGGGGGGGGGTGAGGGGGGGGAATGACGTGTACAATATCATGGGAAGTACGATCCATAACAATTGTTCGTGATAACAATTATTGATTGGGTCGGCAATTATTCCTTTAGCTGCACATTGATAGACGTCGATATTTGAATCATTCAGATAGGAAGATAAACCACAGCATGTGGTTACTAATTTATAATTTCAATCTCGGTATTTACGTTGGATGATTGATGGATATTATTACAACTTGGGAATACAAAACGTTATGATTTATTTCAAACAAATATGTATTATTTTTATATCATACTCTAATATATCTTTCAAATCGTATATTATCTAAACAAATAATCTATATACATTTCAACAGTCAAAAATAAACATACCTAAGAAAGACCATTAAGGTCAATCAAATGAAAAATAAAATCTAATTATCTTGTAAATACAAGATGGAAGCCCATGAGTAATTTATTTCAAGGTCGCCATATACTGATTTATCGAATAACTAGGTCAACGCCGTACTTTATTTTATGTTACAGAATCGGCACATTCATATAATGCTCCCATTAATATCATTCGTTATTTTCATGCTCCAAATGAAATGAAATGAAATTGGGTTTAACGTCTTGCTGTTTTACTCCGATTGGGCTAATGAAGACGGGCAGTGTGCTATGAGGGAAATTTTACTACGTCCTACGTTTTCATTTGATTGACCCTAATGGTCTTCCGTACATATCAGTGATAACAAACATAAATATATACATGTGATGAGAATGTTACTGCTCTATACAAGTTATATTAATAACTGTAATCTAGTTGAATATCCAATATATGTTGTGTTGATAAATTTTACAACGGGAGTCACATGATACAAATGCAACAAGCTATTTTTTTATTTCTTTTTTTATTTTTTTGTTTTTTGTTTGGCAGAAAAATGAAAGGTTATAATAACACAGATTTTTCTCCTCGTTGCGTTTATAAACAAATGATATTACAGGAGGATGCAGTTAAATAATCATTAATATGATTTGTGAGATCCGAATTCCTTACCATCTACTGACAGGGATAGGACGTAACTTGTATTTAAAACAATACTTAACCTACAACAGCCTCACCGATCAACAGTGTACCTGCTCCATTTCAGAATATTTGCACACACATTACTTTATATCACTTCTAACCCTATATACGGATAATGTGAGAGGAGGGAGTACCGTGTATCCAGACCACAGAAATTGTAAAAGGGTATTACTATAACAACTAGTGAATCAATCGATGTGACAGATAATGAAGACCAATGAAAGATCCGAACATTGGATAAACTGTCGTCAATTTAGGCCAGTTTTCCTATTTTAAAGGGTTAAAATGTATTTCCTTAAAATTAGATTAGAACTGTTCGGCGATTTAATGAAATCATTCAAAAATAGAGAATCGAGGCTAGGCCTCGAATATACCAGTACTGTGGTTACGACAATAAACAATCAACTACTCCGAATAAAGTAATTTGATTGAGATTTTCAATATATTCATTTTGCATTATATATTTTTGAACTATTATAACGAGAACGGTCAACTCTTTACCTAAATCTTACATAATACCTTTTTAATGTAGCAATATTGCCGTTTTTCAAATTTTTAATTATTATGGTGTAATATTACTTGCTTAACAACTTAAAATATAAAACACTGGTTGTACTTTAAAATGATATTTATATCTCATTTCATAACAAAGTAAAAATTCTGAACTACGATATCTACTTGTCGATATTCTGTTAAATAATTAACTATATATACTCATATCATCACGCGAAATGTTTAATGCAAATTAATTTCAACATCGGTTGTCACAGAAACTAGATCAAAAAGAGAATTATTATTCAAAATAGTGTATTAGTCCTAATATTGTTGGAGTGGTGTGCTAACCATGTTGCTTACTCTCGATTGTCCGCCTCCTCATCACTACTATCTGGTGGTGTTGGTTGAGTTGGTCCACGTTTAGTATAATCAATACCACTATATTCTACAGCTTCTTCCTGGCCTCGTATGGTTGTAGTTGGTTGGTGGCCATCAAAATCTAGATCGGCATAAACTGTTTCGGTAGGACCAGGCTTTAATGAGAAGAATCCAAATACAAACCATATAATCAAAATACACAAAAACATGAACTAACTGTTCTTACGTCATATTTGTTGATACGAATAACAGGATGAACACTCATCTTGAGGTGTCCAGTTTATCCAAGTTGTTAGGTCTAAAGTGTTTTGGGGGCACACCTTAGTACATGTTTAATTTACTAGTAACTCCATGTTCCAAGTTTCGTTACACTTAATCTACAATCGGTAGCAGTATCCGAATTTAGCAACAGTTAGTTAATTGCCACTTGGTCAGTAAGCCTAACACATGGGGCTAATACCAAGATGAAAATTGTCAACACCCCGCCCTCTTCCTGATCTGAACATGGTTAGTTGGGCTGGTGAAATTTTGGTAGTTGAAAAACATTAGAGACACAAAGTTTAAACGATTACAGTGAATTGGCACAGACGAAAACTGGAGAGTGAGAAAATATACCTGAAATTTACATTCGCAACTTTTGGCAGGAAGTTTTTATTTGATACGGTTGTGATTTCCCCGGTGTTAATAGACATGGGCAGTTGTACTATGTTAAGCTTGCAATTTTGCAAATTATATTATTTTCCAAAATTACTGTCATTATCATTATGTTAATAACAGATCCGATGGTTCTTTCCTATCGATAGTCGGTGTGCTTTATAATTAAGAGTTAACTTAATGTAACATTAACGATCATACTACGACGTTCCCAGATTTTATTTTTGTGATAGAATATGGTAAAGCTCTCATTCATTAATATAAAATTTGGAATCTATGTGCTAATGAAGACGGACATGCGCCATGCAGTGTGCAGTGTGGGAAATATAATTATTATTTTAGAAACTCTTCAAGATACATTTATAACACTTCTATATTATTATACTAGTCCGATTGGGTTTGTTACATAATTCTCATCCGTCGGCTTTTCGGGTAGAAATCGTGGAGTAAGCTTTATTTTGAAGGTTTTGATGCTTAATGACATTTCTTCTTAGTAGGTCTTCATAGTATGGGAGGCCATTATTTGAGGGTAGCCATGTTGCGATAATATTCCAACTTATTTTTTTTCTATTTATCAACTGTGATTTGGCAATGTATTAGTATTGGCAGGGGTCGTGACAATATTTCGATCACTTCATGAAGATATTTCCAAGATGGCGGCCATTTTTGGCGGGAAAATTGGACGATGTGCTTATTTCGATTACGTCGTAGCGTTTGGTGTCAATAAATATATTTTCAGGGTCACAAATTCAATTTCTGCCAGTTACAACTGTGTATAATGATTACATGTAGACCCATTTTGCATATTTCGAAGATGGTTGCCATTTTTTGGCGAGAAAATGGAACGATGTGCTGATATTGATTAAGTGGTCGTCTTTGGTGTCAATATATATCTTTTCAGGGGCACGGATTCCATTTCACCCAGGTACAAATGTGTAAAATGATCACATGTTCATCTATTTTGCATATTTTCAAGATGGTGACCATGTTTGGCATGGAAATGGGACGGTGTTCTGATATTGATTAAGCTGCAGATGATGTAGCAGCGGGAGGGACGTCATCAGTTCCAGCAGTAACCTGAAACAACCAAACCACATAAAATAATTTAATAAAATTATTTTCTAAGTATTTGCAGGGGTCCCTGATACCAACCAGTCCATCGTGAGAGGTGGCCCCTGATAGAAATGGCCTTCATATACAAATTAAGTTTTACAGTGCCTGGCAAGATTCATTTTAGGCTCTGGAAATGATACTATGATGAAGTTGAATTTTTTACCCTATGTCATATCATGTATTTGAAGAACTAACCTGAGGCGGTGTAGGAACTTGGCTCTTTTGACAGTCCATTTCCTCATTATTGACAGCATATTGTTAAATTCCTTTTGGAATATTCCATTTGAGACCCAGGCGGTAGCGATGGGCAGCACATATCACCTTTCCATCTAGAATCGACGAATTAAGATCAAAAATCCCACTTCGTCTAGAAATCTGTATAGAGTGCCCTATGGGCAGCACATGTTTTATGTTGCTCTGTGTTTTTGCTAATTATTGTTGTGAACAAGGATTTGGATTTATGTGATTTTTGGACTGGTGCTGTATCACGGTACAAGAAACAACTTTCGCGAAAAATATTCAGAAAAAGATTAATTCATACGGTAGTTTTGGTAAGTTTTATTATTCATATTCACTTTATTGTGAAATAAAATTCTTCATGGACCAAGATTTGCTATAGTGACATGATATACTCGTCAACACAACCATTGTTCTTGTCCAGTCAATTAAGACCGAGGGGATGTAGAGCTGGCAAGAATAAACAAAGATCAATTAAGACAGTCATTAGTGAAAGAGTTCCTATTGTCAAGACCCACCAAAGTGTTAATTTTAATAACTTAATTGATCTGACCCTAAGTGCTCCAACAAAGAAAGTGAAAAATGAGAAAAATTCTGAAAAGTTTAGTTTATGTATATTGAATACCAGGTCTGTCCGAAATAAAACTGATGAACTAAATGAATATGTTGTTGATAATGATGTGGATTTATTTATTGCAACTGAGTCGTGGATTCGCAATGAAGACACAAATTAGTTCCTACCAACTTTGACTCAATATTTGAAAATAGAAAACATTCTAAAGGAGGTGGAATTGCTTGTTTCTTCAAAAAGTCTGTAAAAGTTTCCCGAGTAAGTACAAAAAACATATTTTCAACTTTTGAAATACTACAATTAAACGTACTCCTTGGCAAGAATCATGTAAGAATAGTGTCAGTATATCGCCCTCCTTCAACACGTGTTGTGGATTTCCTGACAGAATTTACTGATCATGAACTAGTCAATAATCTGAATACTAGACCTGGACATTTACTAATTCTTGGAGATTTCAATCTTCATGTTGATAAAGCCAATGATTCGAACATTAAGAAATTTTTACTATTGTTAGACGCATTTAGTTTAAAACAGCATGTGGATGTGCCAACCCATAGACATAATCATATTCTTGATC
This sequence comes from Patella vulgata, assembly GCF_932274485.2. NCBI lineage: Eukaryota > Metazoa > Mollusca > Gastropoda > Patellidae > Patella > Patella vulgata. Next base: position 9,097,925 of record NC_065886.2, on the reverse strand, counting down.
TCGTGATAACGAGAGAACATGATTCCATTATTAAAGCATGTGATGTTGTTGATCATCAGATATCTGATCACTACAGTTTATTCTGCCATCTTTCATTTCCTAAACCTGAACCAATAAAGAGGACAATAAGTTTCAGAAAAACAAAAAACATTTCTATCGATAAATTTAGAAGTGATATTAATAATTCATTACTTCTGAGTACCATTGCCACCAAGCCGGATACCCACCAAAAAGTGGATCTTTATAATGACGTTCTTTCCAAAATACTGGAAAAACATGCCCCACTGAAAACAAAAGAAATCATTATTCGGCCTAATAAACAATGGTTCACTGACGAAATACGTGATCATAAGGTTAAACGCAGGAAGGCCGAGAAAACATGGAGAAAAACCAATCTGGAAATTCACAGACAAATTTACAATAAGGCTCGAACTACCACTAATAATTTAATTGAATTGGCTAAACGATCCTTCACTAAGGACTGCCTGTTATCAAACAAGCATAATCCACGTGAAGTCTACAAAATTACAAACAGTCTGCTAAAACCAAGAGAAGTAAAGGTTCTGCCATCGGTTCAAAATGATGCTAGCCTATCAGATCAATTTTCTGAATTTTTCCACGACAAAGTCTCTACCATTCGACAAGGACTCAGTGTAAATAAACCAACAAACATATTCAATGAGAAAAAGTTTGAAGGTTGAACGCTTGAGAGCTTTTGTCTAGCAACAGAAGATGAGATAAGAGAAACAATTCAGAGATCAGCCTCAAAATCATGTTCCCTCGATCCTCTGCCAACATGGATACTAAAGAAGTCTGAAGTGGAGTTAATTCCAGTGATCACCCAAATCGTGAACACGTCTTTAGTAGGCGCAGAAGTTTGTGAAACGCTTAAAACAGCCCATGTGACACCCCTCATTACAAAATCAACCCTTGATCCTAATGTGCTAAAAAATTATCGACCTGTGTCGAATTTATCTTTCATTTCGAAAACTATAGAAAAAATTGTCCTTAATCGTTTTAAATATCATTTGTGTGAAAACAATCTCTAAGAAAAATTTCAATCAGCATACAAAAAACGGCACAGTACGGAATCCGCCTTACTTCGTGTTCACAATGATATCGTATGTAGCTTGGATCAGAAGAAACCAGTGTCGCTAGTTTTATTCGTGTTCACAATGATATCGTATGTAGCTTGGATCAGATGAAACCAGTGTCGCTAGTTTTATTGGACTTGAGTGCGGCATTTGATACGATAGATCAATCAATCTTACTCGGGAGACTTGAAACTCGATATGGTATATCCGGAGATGCACTGAAGTGGTTTGAGTCCTATCTGAGTGGAAGACAGCAGAGTATTGTCAATCAATGCCTAAAGTTCTTGACTTTGGTGTTCCCCAGGGATCCGTATTGGGACCGATTTTGTTCACAGCATACACTGCACCCATTGGCGATATCATCCATGAGATGGGTCTTAATTACCACCTCTATGCGGATGATACCCAATTATATGTTGAACTTGATCCTTCACCAGATACCACTACATCAGAACTGGAAGCATGCATTGACCGAATTAGAATGTGGATGCACTGCAATTTTTTGAAATTGAACGATGACAAGACAGAAAATATAATAATCGGGAATAACAAGAACATTGACATCAACCATGTGACTATTGGAAGCACAGCAATAACCCCATCCAACTGTGTCAGAAATCTTGGTGTGTTCTTTGACTCGTCCTTAGATATGAAAACCCATGTATCAAGACTGTGCAAAAAGGCGAACTTTCACCTGTATAACATTGGCAAAATTCGATCCTATATTGACCTTGATGCCACTAAAATGTTAATAAACGCTTTTGTTATGTCATCTTTAGATTATTGTAATTCATTATTGTATTCTCTTCCTAAAACTCTTGTAAGTCAGCTACAAAAAATCAAGAATAAAGCAGCTCGAATTGTATCTCTCACCAAACCATCTGATCATATTACACCTGTTCTAAAACAGTTACATTGGCTACCGGTTAATCAACGCATCATTTTCAAAATTAACACAATCACTTTCAACTGTTTAAACGATCCTTTTGCACCATCCTATTTATCCGATTTGATTAAACAATATGCACCTTCTCGTTCCTTACGTCCATCTCATAAAAAACAACTTGTATGCCCAGCACAGAAGTCAAAATTTGGTGAGAGAGCTTTTGCGTACGCAGCACCAAAAGAGTGGAACAAATTGCCTCTGGAAGTCCAAAATAGTCCAAACTTAGCTATATTTAAACGACGTTTAAAAACTCTGTTTGTTACCCAAACTTTTAAACAATAATTTAAATGCTTCACTTTCCATTTGTATATTGTAACTATTCCTTTGTATTCTTTTGTTTATTTGTATATACATGTATGCTTGTTTTGTTTTTTATAATCATATCTACATTGTAAAGGGCCACAGAGCAGTCAGACTGACTGAATGTTCAGCGCTACAGAAAACGATTATTATTATTATTATTATTATTATTATTAAATCGGCCACCATTCGGTTCTCAATTCACTTATTGCTATGTAATGTTCTAAAGATGGAGAAGGATGTTTTACTTACAACGAGCTCGGTCAGGTAGGCCGGTGCACCTCCATGTATTGCCTTGAATGTGATGCACAGAATTTTGAAGATGATACGGGCATCGACTCTGAGCCAATGAAGACTGTACAGAACAGGAGTGATATGTTCACGCATTTTGGTTCTGGTCACGAGTCGAGCCGCAGAATTTTGAATAAGTTGAAGTTTCTTGATCTGCTTAGAAGAAAGGCCAAAAAGCAGACTATTGCAATAATCTAAACGAGATGTCATAAAATCATGGATCAATTTTTCAGTCGCCTGCAGGTCCAATATCTTACGAAGTTTTCCTATTCGCCACAGAGCATGGGATGCCGACCTACACAGACTGGCAACGTGAGTCTCCAAGGTACCGCATGAATCAATCATTACACCCAAATCACGAACGGTTTCGGAAGAATGAACTGTGATGTCACCCACCGGACACCACCCGAGACCCCAGCAGCCTTCTTGTACTTAGATGAGAACCAAACAAGTTCGGTTTTGTCGTCATTCAATGCTTTCATATTTGCGCGCATCCAATGACGAATCTCATCCACACAGGCCTCAACATGGACAGTACAAGAAGTGTCAGTGCGCGAGCCACAGACGATGTACAGTTGGGTGTCATCAGCATAAATTACATTGATTGAAGAGAGGTGACAGACATTTTATTTTTTATATCGATAGCGGGTGTCGAGCTGTGCATAAAACCATTTCGATATTTTGACCTACCCCCGCATCATAGAAAATAGAGCTAATTTTCGCAGGTGTATATTTTCTGTTTTAGTCGCCATATGTTAAAATTTTGCTGGTCATTACTCCCAGAGAATAAATGCGACTTTATGGTCCTCACACTAACCCCCCACTAACATCACCAACCACCAACATTTCCATCCAAACCCTAGACTCGCTACAAAAGGTGTCTGAAAATTGACCAAAAATGACCTGAAAAATGGCAACATTGGTAAAAAAATCACCCAGATCGGCCCTCCTGGCTGTGAAGTCCATAAAATCCCCGCGAGATATTTTGGTAATGAGCCTCGTCCATCAGAGAAAACATCAAGAAACTAAAAAATGTTCTTGATTGCTTGACGTTTGTTTGTTCTCTGCTTTGAAAGTGAATGAGGACGAAGTGAGCACGGCGAAGTCACTATAGGCGCTGCGAAAAGGCAGCTTTCGCCTGGTACGCGGGAGTGTGGTGAGAACGTACCCCATTCTGACAATATGCTAAATATGTGAACATGTGATCATTTTACATAGTTGTAAATTTCAGAAATGAAATCAGCGCCCCTGTAAACAGATATATTATATTGACACCAAACACTACTACTTAATCAAAATCTGGGCATGTCCAAATTCCCGCCAAAAATGGCTGCCATCTTGGAAATATGCTAAGTATGTGACCATGTGATCAATTTACAAGGTTGTAAATGTCCGAAAGTGAATCTACGACCCCGAAATCATATATACTGATACCAAACACTACTACTAATACCCCCGACAGACTGGGGTGGCGTCCTTACTGCGACGCTACGGCGACGGAAAATGGTCGCAGAGCGCGTCAAGATCGCTATAAGCGCAGTAAAAGCGTGGTGGAAACGCCAGATATTGCGCTGTGGTCTCCATGGTCGTAAATGATCGCCTAGTTACCGCGTTTGTTTTAAGCATGTCCAAAACAAACACCAAGTCTCTGCGATCTAACCTGGAAAGTTGTAATGCCCCCGTCAGACCGGGGTGGCGTCCTTAACGCGCTGCAGGCACCGTACGGCGGCCAGAAAAAGTGGAATCTGGCCGCCATCTTGGAAATATCTTCGTGAAGTGATGGGAAAAAATTTGAAATATATTCATGACCCCTGTAAATACTACTACAGTGCCAAATCACAGTTGATATGTCGATAAGATTATAGGGTGAAAATAAAAAAAAATAAGTTGGAATATTATCGAAAACGGCTACCCTCACATAATGGCCTCCCATACGATGAAGACGTACTCCAAAAAATGTCAACATTGTTTTTGTTTTTTTGTCATTAAAAATCGAAACCTTCAAAATAAAGCTTATTCCACAATTGCTACCGAAAAGCCGACGGATTTACATTAAGGATCGGACTATACATCAACTTATTATTTTATTTTCTCATGACCGTACTTCTGTCCTGATTTCGTTTCCGCGGCATATTTAACTAACCGTTCGATCATGAAATCTTTTGACCATTTGTACAAACATCAACTTATTATATAGTATTTTATTTTCTGATTTATAATTTTATTGTTTAACATACAGCAGCTGATTGAGGTAGGCATATGTTGTTGTGCACACCTTACAGGGAGTAATGACCCTGTGATCAGAGTATGAATCTTCTGACAACTCCTATTGATATTCCAAGAAGTTGTTTTTCCTTGTGCCTCCCCAACAAGTGCAAAGGCGCGGGGTGGTGATTACTAGTCACCCTGTTTTCTCTTAATAGGTCAACAATTCGGTTCCATAATAAGATTCAACTGACCCCGATAGCTACTGTCAATATCGTTATGTATATAACATATAACAAGGTCCCCGTTTCCTATCGGTAGTTGGTGTGCTTTAGAATTAGAGTTAAGTTAATTCAACATTTACGATCAACCACGGCTTTTTATTTTTGTGGTAGAATAGGTTAAAGATATCAAATTTGGAATCCCTTTACCCTAGTCTATCACAAATATTGTACTGTTATGCACCAACTGCCCTAATGAGCAATGCAGGTGTGCAATGAGAGACATTGTGTATAGATCGTGGCGTTTCCGCCTATTCGTCACCAATATCTACCTGTCAATGGTTCCTTAAAGTGCATGTTAATACGGGGTCTCATCCCAACGACTAGATGCTGTTCCTTGACAGCGCGCGCCCCCTTGCAACACTGACAAGGAGAAACCATGCTTGGAAATAAAAGAACCCGGGACCTTCTGGTCGGTGAGCATTACTCACGGAGGCATCATGTACAGTTTCAAATTATCTACCTTAATTGAATGGTTTTCATATTCATTTGTATTAATACCATTGATGTCACCAAATATACCCACATTTTCATAAGCCTCTCCTGCAAAATATCAATTATTTTAAAATACTCTATATTAAATAGTTACCCCATTTGAGTACGGATTTCTAGGATGTTTAATCAATAATTGAAACGTCTTTTACTGCAGCAAAAATAGCCGTCGGTTGCATAATTAACTACGTGCCAATGAACACTACTTTGGAGTTTACGTTGTGTAAATAAACCCATCCACAATCTCACATTGGTAAAATGAAAGTGAAAATCGGGGAAACCGAATACATTGTATATCTAATTTATGTTTATATATATCATAACATCACTGCTACATAATTTCACAGGTATGATAATATGATTCACATTATTTATAGAACATAATAACATGTAATGTACCCAGTCACCTATTTGATCTCTAAATTTCGAATATTGAGTCCTCTACGTTCCTATAACTAGATAAATTAGAAAATGCCCCCCCCCCCAACCCCAAATAAAAAGGCATTCTTTTTTGTCTTTTCTTTTGTGCAACGAGTATCCATAATTCGCAACTATCTTAGTTGTTCTCGGGTAATTACTTCCCGTAATGGGCAGATACATAATTTCAAGCATTTTTAATAGTTTGGCTAGATTTGTCGCCTGCCAAACCTCTCCTGTATAATACAACAGTTGCAACCACATAATACCCCATCATGCTCTGCTTCAATTCACATCTACCATGATAGCAACGATATTCTATTATTGTTTACGAATCAAGACATATATTTTTAGTTAGATATTTTTGACTTCAGGAAGCGAATCTACGTTGACGATTCGAAGTTTAAAAATTTATACCATAATAAATATATATATATATCAATTATTACCTTTTGATTTGTCGTTTGTTGGCTGTTTGTTTTTACCATTCCGTACTTTAGGTTTGGTATTTGTTATTTTAGGTTTGACATCAGTTGTTTTCGGTTTGGTATCCGTTTTGTTCGGTTTGCTATCATGTGGGTTAGGTTTGACATCAGGTTTGGTAGACTCCGTTGTTTCATCTGAAATACAATGGTTATAGTGTTGGGATATACACAGTATTTACGCCCGATTATCAAGGTGCCGAGCCCAACGTCTAAAAATCGAAGAAATGAAAATAGGCACATAACCTATTATATGCAGGTATTATTTTAATAGTGTCAGTTTCCGTCCGTGATCAAACGGTAGATTAGTATCATTACTGGAATTTCTTAGAAAGTATTTGTCCACGTGTCCATGTCCCCCCTAATTTTCGACAGTGCCCTTTTTTACTGCTGAAAGTGCCTTTTCTCAGACTCAAATATGTCCGTTCCCAACCCGTTGTAGGGATCCCAAATGACTCAAACCATGGACTCAAACACACCAGTCTGGGAAATAGCTCTTGGAATGGCTACAGATGCAAGGAAATGACGAATAATTTTCTTGGGGACCCCCCCCCCTCAGCGGCGTGCCCCGTCTGCGCGGTCAATGCCTTCATTTTGCAGCGCTCCCCCTTTTCAAAATTCCTAGATCCGCCCCTGGTTTTGCTAATGTTATGTGCTAACAGTTACTCGCCTGTCCTGTATTATTTTGTCCAGAACGTGGATGGTTACTTCAAAAATGCGATCGGACCTTTCCCCTTATAAATTCAGCACACCACTGTATGCACTATACGAAGGAGCATTGTCACTTAATGTTTTTGTCATGTCATCATAAATATATTTACTTTGGCCTAAACTTTTTCAAATAAAGGTACTGCATTCGGTGTTCTCCATTTTGACAGCTAAATACAGGTAATTATGGGAGCAGTGAAAATAGATACCATATATAATGTGTCAAAATTGTGTTTGAGGGTATATTATATGATGCTGTGTGTACTGGGACTGTCAGTAATATTTACTGTATTTCTACATGGCAGTTGATTTTTAAATACTTGATTTCATCAGATTTAGGTTTTTACTGCCTGTACTAATACCGTAATTTCACAGCTTTGTGTATTTATTTCCCCATAAAATTACAGATTTACTTCTAAAATGTATTAACAAAACTGCCGTCACTGGTAATATTAGAGGGGCGATTCCAATTTGCTGAAGCAAGTTATGGGTTTATTCATAAATAATTACAGTATCTATCGTCATACATCTTTTATCCATCAATTACTACATTATTAGTGATGAATCTAAAGCTCATCCTCTTACCGTTCTTAGTTTTATTTACAGTTGCATAAAGAGATTCTGGATTCGGTTTTATTTCTGTTGGTTTATTGTCTTTGTTTACTTGTGCATAGTTTGCAGTTTCATCTTTCTTAATTTCATCAGCACTGATGTAGTTCACCACCTCATCTATTACTACGATTAAATAATAATAATAATAAGAAGAAGAAGAACTAGATCTGCTAAGCAGATATGAAAGCTTTCATATTTGCTGTCACATGTCAAGGGTCATATATAGAATCTCAACAAGATAAAAAAAAACAATTAAAATCGGTCAAAAACTGGCGACGTTAATGCGATTTTTCACTCGTAAACAACTCTGTCGGCACGAAAAACGTCAAAGGCAAAATTCGAAATTGTGACATTTTCAAATACTATAAATTGGACCCTGATCCCGGCTATCCACAAATGTATTCATTTTCAAAATAGGAGACGTATTCTTCAAACTACGGCCTATTGTTTTCATTTTCATGTCCGTTATCGTCGATTTTTCACTTTTTCTCATATTCAGTTCAAAATGGTGACCATCAATTGACCTAAATCAAAATTCTAATCCGATAGATTTTTAGGCATTCCTTCAAGGATTCAGAAAATGTAACTCCCATGTCTAGCCGTAAATTGACGAACGGCAGGAACCGTGTCAAGAACAAAGGACCTGAACGAATGCAGGTATCGCCTTGAAATTTTCAGGGCACCTATGTACCAACGTGAAAAGTTCCTCGCGGAATTTGGTAGTCCAGCGTGGCGCATGCGCAAAGTCAAAAGAAGTTGCGGTGGATTTTGGGTGGATTTCGGAGTGGTTTGGGGGATTTCGGGTGCTTCCGTGAGGTCGGGTGGATCTAAGATGGCGGCCATAATACAATAACAAGTGTTGGAGAACTTTTGCAACCGGGGTTGATTTTCAATGCACAGGCATCGTTCCGGTGGTCCGATTGCCTTCAAATTTGCACATAATGTACCGTGGGTTTCTAAATATCACATATTTAAAATAAAGAGTGTGGGATTCCGAGAACGTTGAAAATAAATTCGAAGCCCACCCCCACCCATCAATGTTTTTTTGCTTAATAAATTGCCGTATTTTATCGATTTTTTATTGTTCTTGATATCTGAGCATTTTCTCCTTTTAATATGTGATAAATATCATCGCGGCGCAGCCAACCGCTAGAAATTCCAGAGATTTTGACCACCGGAAGGGTGCCTCAGCAGTCAAAAAAGGTCAAAAAAGGCGATTTCGGATTTTAGTGTCGCAAACATCGTTCCGGTCATTTTAAAAAATTGTCTTTTAAGGATAATGTGTATAGTACTAATACCTATCACATAGGGAAGAGGCGATAAAATCCCTGTGCATTTACAATTTCAAAATTAATTAAAACTAATATTAAATTCCGAAAATCGTTTCTTTTTTTTTTTTTGCTAAAACTTTTTTTTTAATCGGATCAAAATGGGAGTAAAGCACAGAGTCCGGGTGGTAATGGGCGTATTGTGTCCAAATTTCATGGTTTTCGGACGATCGGTACCGGTGTCGTGGCGAAATTCGACTTTTTTCTCCTTATAGAAGCCGTAATTGGACTTTGAAAAAAAAGTGACCTGGAGTCGTGCCAAGAACAAACGACTTGAAGGAATGCAGGTATCGCCTAGGTATCAACGTGAAAAGTTCCTCGCCGGAATTTGGTACTCATGCTACCTTTGGTTCCAGCGTAGCACATGCGCGAACTCAAAAGCAGCTAAATACGTTGTTATGGTGGATTTATTTTTAAAAAAATGGTCCCATCTCTTCGAAACTTCGGGTACCCCCCCCCCCCCCATTTCCGAGCTCGGGTCATTAAAAAATGGTCTCAAAATTAAAATCGAACACCTAGTTCCATCTCTATTTTTTGTTTAACTTTATGTACCCCCGGGAACATAGCCACCGCTTGCCCCCCATTGGTCTGGCCCAAAAATTTATTTTTTGGAATTGTGCTTGGGACCATAGGCCAGGTACCTGGTGAGTGTCAAGTTGATGTGCGCGCGCGTACACGCGAAAACATCCTTGTCGACAAGAAAACATCAGAGGGGAAATTCCAATTTTTTAAAATTTTCAAATACCAAACATTCGATCATGAGCCTGGCTATCCTGAAATGTATTAATTTCGGTAATAGGAGACAGATTCTCTAAGCCACGACCAATTGTGTATGTTTTCAAGCCTATTAATGTGGATTTTTCACTATTTTTCATTTTCAATTCAAAATGGCGTCCATCATTTGCCAGAAATCAAAATTCTACTTGCTACATTTTACGGGATTTCCTTCAAGGATTCGAAAAATATAATTCCCTTGTCTGTAAGTAAAATATCAAAAAAGACCTTAGCGATATTTCACGATGGTGGCACTTCCAGATTGGGCTACAAACTCCAATTTTTGTTAACGAATCAGAAGTGTCGTAGCTAGTACAGAAAAAAAAATCAAGGCAATCTGACCTATATTTAGTCAATTTTTGGGAAAACTTTAATCCTTTATTTCTCTAAGGGGAGATAAGTTATGGAATTTTTAATGGTATCGTTGAAGTTGGGTCAATGAGATCTACATAGATTCCAAATTTCATGAAAATCGTACCAATATTAAAGAAGTTGTCAATTCTGTTTTACTTCCGGGATGAAATGTCAACGACGTAATTTTCGAAATTCGAAAATCCGAAATAGCAGATTTAAAGTAAATACTTCAAGAATCTCAAAGAAAAAAGAATTAGTAAAATAGGTCACATAGTCACAGAGTTATGGGTATGTAAGTCAATTTCTTCGTTCGTAAAATTCGGTGATTTCGGATTCGTGAAAAGTTTTGAAAATATATTCAATCAAAATCTACTACCCATTTTTGGCGGGGGTAGGTCAGAGTTTCAGAAAGATCCTATGGTTAGATTCTGAGAGATCCGATTTGCAAAAGTGCACAAAAAAAAATAATAATAATAATCTTAACAAAAACAATAAGCTTTCATATAAAATATAAAGCTTAATAATAATAATCTTAACAAAAACAATAAGCTTTCATATAAAATATGAAAGCTTAATAATGATTATTTATATTGTGCACATTCCGTTTATATGGTATGCTCATGGCACAGGTTGTATAGGCTCTTCAGTTTTATAGTTCACTGTATATAATAGGATTTAAACATATGAGATTTTAAACGTTGCGTTAGAAAGCGGTAATTTTGTGACCTTTGGGTGCGTTTGGGGATATATTCCGGTAGCATTGAGCCCACATATCCGCGTGCTGTTCCGTTTTAAGATTTGTCGTCCATACAAGGTGTTGAAAATGAATTTTGTGAGTGATTGGTAGCCAGTGTAACACATGTGTAATAAGACAGTTTCTGTCTGATCTGCAGACGATCCTTGCTGCAGTGTTTTGCACAATTTAAAGTAAGTTTGTTGATCCGGTTTTTCTACCTTGGTCACAGGGGCTCTAAAATCTCAAATCATTCTACTGGAAGTATATAACATGAACTATTGGGTAATGCACAGAATGTTGACCGATATTTAGGTCCTTTATCCTGAAATAAGTCTTTAGGAGGTTGTTCAGGCATTAACATTTGGAATTGGCCACATCAACGGTTGTTATAGATAGGGTATTAAAAGCTTTATGAACAAAAAGAAAGAATATTTACTCATTCTCCCTGGCTGTCTACTTGGAACTTCTACCAGGGGCCTAAAATAAGAATTTTGAATTATTAATTATATATCAAAGTACAACAAAAGTTAATTAGCTATTATCTGTCTGTGCGTATCATCTTGATATTGAATGAAAAATGTCATTCAAAGCAAACCTTGAACTTCACTGTGCTAGGATAATAGAAATTAGCACAAGACTTGATGAAACTGGAACCAAAGTCATAGTCTTTTCGAAATGAATAGTATCTGTTCTAGTCTCGTTTATGCCTCTATGGGATGAGTGAGTTATTAGCATGGTTAACTTATGTGAGAATTATGCATAGAATTCATGTCTAATATGGAGATGGGAGACCAAGGTACTAATTCCTAACATGGAGATAGATTTCCACATTTGGCCAGAAAGATATTTTACGTCACTGGCGGTACATTCCGCCGGGAAGTTTGATTAAACAAAGGGGGGCCAAATGACGGTGGCTAAGTGGGTAAGACGCTGGCTCGCTAGCCTGGAGGTCGGCTGTTCAATCCTTCCATTGGCCGAGAAAGTTCATCCAGATTTTCCGGCGTTGTTCCCCACTATGTCAGTGATGCAGGACGGGGGGGCCAGACAAGAACAGCTGTCTAGTCGTTCGGATTGGACGAAAAACCGAGGTCCCATGTACGTATTGGCGTGCACGTAAAATATATAAGAGTAAACCGTAGTGTCGCTGTCCGGGCAAAATTCACCTCATAGCACACTGTATAGCGTATGCCAGTCTTCATTAGCCCACTTCGGAGCAGAACAGTAGGACGTTAAACCCCATTTCATTTATCTATTCATGTAGCATATCATGTAATGTTCTGTCTAATAAAACTTGTTTACGAGTTTGCAACCAATATTAAGCAGCGGTCATGATATTATTACAAAACATAATTACATGATTGGTTACTGCATTTACACAAAATACAACTTACCCCATAAAATAATCCGTCTGGATGCAAAAAGTAGAAATAAACAATATTTATCGGGCATATATATTCAAACGTCATGCATTACATAATAATATATGTTTGTAGATACCCGCTTATTGATATGGACTACCAAATTATCAAACTATTGACATAGCGGAAAAACACACTGTAAACCTTTTTAGAATCATCTTTGGTTATCGTTGAAGACTTGAAAGCATTATTATGTGGTAGGAGGCTTGGTCATGACACTGCAGTGTCAGAATTCTGCAACTTCTGAAGATACACGAGTTGTCTCTCAACTACAAGAAAGCGTATAGGTTATGTGCAATGTGTATAATATAATGTGTTGGTATAAACAAAACTACTACTTACACGTTGTGTCTGTTTTCTGTATCGTCATCTGTAACATAAGCATACACAGACAGTGTACTATATAGCTACATACTAATTTATAAATTGCAGCCTGGACATCAACAAACGTAATGTCTAAATGTTAGCAGTTTTTGCATTCCTTTGTAATGTTTTTCAATATGTTAACCATTAATTACAATATATCAGGTTCTTTCCTTTATTTCCAATTTGGTGGGTATAAAAGTTCTTCTTGGTGGTGGAATCATATAGCTTAACATACCATTTGAATTAGCACTTGTTCGTCTACAATTATATGATTTGTAAGTTAATCCCTAATGTGAGAATCCAGATGATTAGCATTATCCACATTTGGGAATTCAAAACGTATATACTGGATTTCATGATAAACTTACTTTGTTTTCTGTGTCTTTTGATAAGGACAACCACAACTACAACAACCAGAATGGCTGCCACAACTCCTCCAATAATTCCACCTATTAATCCCCAGTTAGATCCTGGTCCTGGTGAGTCTACTGAAATATAAGGATTTGTGTTAATATAAGGATTTATGTTAATATAAGGATTTTATAATAGTAAAAATAAAAGGACATTGTACGAGACTATTTAATTTTGGATAAAATACCTTGGTATTGTGAGTATTTGAAAAACTGTCCATTTTTCCGGTGAACATGAAATTATAGTTTAGTTACTTAGGCCCATATTTTCGAACAGTGTCTAAAATAATCTGTGATTAGGTCTAATCAGTAACTAGCTAGTTAGAGATTAGTGGTTGACTAAGTTTGGTATTCTCAAAAGTCAGATTAGCTAATCTTTGACTATAATTTTTTGTAATCAACGATTAAAATTCATGTTTAAACTTTGATTATAATTAAACATTTAATCAATGATTATATATAATATAGTTTGTTCTGTATCTAGTCTTCCTACCTATCTTTAAAGTGCGTATTGTAGAAGAACCATCGGATGATATCAGATAAACTGGTTGACTATCACCATAATTATTTTTAGCTATAACTCTAATATAATATGGTGTATCAGCTTGTAGATTCTCTATACAATAATCAGGTTTAGATTCTGGTAGAGGTGTAGAACTAGTCCAGGTTTTATTATCTACTGAATGTTGAACAATAAATTCCTGTTGATCTCCACCATCAAATCCTGGTGTCCATGTAATACAGATACTGTCATGACGTGTCGCTGATGAGTTGGTATTAAACGGTACATCAGGTTTAGCTGAAACTGATTTTTCAGCAAGTGATTAATGTCATTTTATCACCCAATAATATATTCTACAGTAGACATCGCTTGTGTGATAAATTTCATAATCTACTGCGATATATCCTTAGGAGATATCGTTTTACATGAATTTGATTGTAGGGTGACCCACCATAAATAAATATCTGCTAATATCTCGACAATTACGCCACAATATTTATATATATACCAAGCCTTAAATCAGTTTTACACAATTATAGTCACTAAATAAACGATCATGATGTACTTAATAAGCTATGATCATTTAATCATCTATAAATAATAGACTGAAACTAGTTTCAAGTTTCGTCCATAACATCCAGACACTTTTGAGTAAAAGATAGGTTACGTGCCCTTGTTTTGAAATTAGTCTCGCTTAACCAGTGTACCGACCATTCTACGTCTGATTGACAGGTCGGGATAATCAAGACTACTTTTTTACGAAACATAACAGAATGCTGGAACAAGAAATTGAAATTAGAAACTCGCACGTTAGCCAGCTCAACAATTGTTTTAAGAAACTTGTAAATGTAAAATGAAACTACTGCTAGTATCATGTTCCTGCTAACGAAAGTGATTCAGAGATATTATTTGTACTAAACCAAAAGATGCCGCTCTCAACGGTACAGTTAATGATAAAGCAATTTAAAAAATAAAACGAACGTAATTTTTAAAGCTGCTGTAATAACCAAGAAGCTAAATTTTACTGCTATTCAAAATCGTCAACAATAGATTTTTTACGGCTGTAATAGTTGATAGATTTGTAGAGAATTGCACGTGCCATGGCTATTTATAGACCATACACTCCACCGCTGATAGTTCGAGACAACCACTGAAGCGTGCACATTAGCCGTGTCGAGACCAACTTTCTGTAGAGTGCACGGGTCACCCTATGATTGGTCAATTAAAAAGGAACTACTTTTTTTATTTTCAAAGAACAGTTCATTTTTTATTAAAAGTAACTTTTTTCTTATTAAAAAAGAATAATTTTTATTTAATTGACTTTGATGGAAACACTTGGTCAATATAAAGGACTTTGCAGTGACTGAATTGCTGCCAGAAAGTGATGTATCACTACGCCGTAATGCAGTCGGGTTCAGTAAAATTGAAATCTATAGCAACGAATTATACTTATTTATTTGTGCATGTAAGAAAGGATTGAGTGATAAATAAATCTCCCACTTGTCTTTTTTGATATCAAAAAATATTACAGCCTCGTTTTTTTTATACTTTATCGACTTGTGTTGATATTTTTTGATATCAAAAAAGACTCGTAGGAGATTCTCTATATAATACATGCGTAATGCATGTGTTTATATATTTTGAAATTGTTCAGTTTGTGTTAAAAGCATGAAGCTTAGCAAGCATATACGGTTTATATGCTGATCATTTTACAATGTGCGGTCACTTGGGTCATCAATGCCAAATTAAACATTTGAGGTTTAAATTATCTGAACGTCATTGAGGAATATAAAGGTTTAATCTAATCCATAAAAAGTAATATATATTATGGTTCCTTTTCGTTTAGCATTTACAAAGAAACCATGATTTGAAAATACGTCAAACTTTGAAATTCGAAATCTACTGTAGACAGACTAGGGCCACCTTTAATAGGGCCGCTAAGTCACGCGACGATTTCTTCGGTAATCTACTTCCGGTGACATGCACCGCGCATGGCGGAAAATACGATGCTTCGCAAAGCATTGAATGTGAATCAATGATGTGTTTGCGGCACCAATTACTTTTGCTTTACAAAAGAAAAATAACAGATATTTTAGTTTGTTTATCAAGGTATGTAAATCAATTATTTAAACATATATCTTAATAAAATATTTCATTTTAATCTCGAAATAGTAGGCCCTACGGCCCAAGCCTTGGTTTTACAGTTTTAGCCTTTTTCGATAGGTAGCGGTCTGAGTTAGATTTGTTTACAAACAAACCCCATTACCAGTGCATTATTCCTCCGCCTGCACATTCAGTGCTTCGTAAATTTTAATTTTAATTTCTTGATTGTTATATAAAGTTAAAAGAATTATTCCCATGGGTTATAATTAAAAGTACCGGTAATGCCAATTTGGAAAATATGTTATTATAGTAGGCCTACTTGTGTTTTAAAATAAAAAAAACCCTCAAGTACATACGCTCACGTATTACGATCTCCCTTGAATTTTTCGACAAGTTAAAACTTTACTTAGTTAGATGTGTTTTATTTTAGCAGATTGGTGGATTATAATATGATGGTGAGGAAATGTTCAAGTTTTTAGCGCAGAGAGGATGGGCGAAAAACGGCCGTAGCACACGTGGACTGTGTTCTGATTCAAGAAGTAGGTAATTTGTCAAATAAAGAATATGGACGAATATTAAAATTAAAATATTTAATTTTACTTAGTCTAGGCCTATATTCAGTATAATTTAGTACCTTTTTGCAATTTATGGTTTTACTTGACAGACCGATCTCACGGCATTTTCCGAAGATTTGTAAAAAAAAAAATAATACTAGGCCTCATGAAGATTTTTCATTTTGTGAAGATTTGTGAGGTTTAAAAATTAAATATTAGTTTCTCATGATCTATATAGGGCTTGCCTTTTTTTTTAAAAAAAAAATGATCAGTTCTCAAAAAAGTCCCGATAAGCAGGCAGAATATCTCTCTGCATTTTGTGAGGAATTGTAAAGTTAAAATTATATAGGCCTACTAGGCCTCATGATATAGGCCTACATGTACCTGTTTCTAAAAACCGTGATCAGCTGTCAAAAAACACTGTCACAATATACAGGCATTTTATGAAGATTTGTAAACTAAATTTAAAATAATACTAGGCCTTGGGATATATATAGGCCTATATATTTCTAAAAAAATGGTGATCAGCTCTCAAAAAAACCCTGTCACAATATGCAGGCAGGATATCTCACAGCAGTTTGTGAAAAAAAAAACAGTGATCAACTATCAAAAAAAGTAAATAAGGACACACGATATGCAAGATTTTTAATTATATGGCAACACATTTGTCTAATTTATTACATTTTTTTCCCCAGGTGAAGGAAAAGGGAAAAACGTTTGTGTCAGGTTATACCAGAATTAGAAAGAACTTGGTTTTCTGTTAAAGGTGGGCATATACGGTTCTAATTGTGACGGAATTCTAACACGAGTTAGGAAATGAAATGAAAGGAAATGGGGTTTAACGTCGTACTGTTTTGCTTCGAACTGGGCTAATGAAGACGGGCATACGCCATACAGTGTGCTATGAGGGAAATTTTGCCTGGACAGCGGCACTACGGCCTACTCTTATATCGAATTCCAACTGCCAAGGGATCTTTTATGTGCACGCCAATGTGTACACGGGACCCCGGCTTTTCATCCCATCCGATCGACTAGACAGCTTTCCTTTTCAGCCCCTCCGTCCTGCATCACTGATAAGGGAGAACCTGAATTAATAAAAATTCAGTTTTTGTTATAAGTTATGCCTAAATTAAAGGCAGTTCTCAGATTTCATAGGCTACGACTTTACAGATTGGTTTATAATCAAATCAAACTCAATGCCAAGAAAGTACCACCGAGTTCAGGTAGTTCGAATTTGTACAAGACTTTGATAAAGGTTTTTAAAGAGTTCCTTTAGGCTTCAACCAGCATCTTTGTATTTTCCCAAAAAGGCCCTAATTTATGTACAAATCCACCCCTTTCATGACATCAATCTGATATTCATTATAATGTTATTCTTCTCACAAAGAAATAATATTCCAAATTCCACTGATATTCTGCTTAGCTGCACATTATTCTCCAATTGGTTAAAATTATTTAAATTTAATTTAAAAACAAAATACTCAGCTAAATCTACAGCTTATTATTTTGCCTTTTTATTAATTCCAAAACTTTGTAAAATAATAAGTATAAGGGTGCTCACTTCAATATATTACTTAGAAACACTTTTCGAAGTTCAGTCGTTTGGGAAGTGGATGAATGTGTATATGACTATTCTAAGTCAAAAGACAATCCGTAATATATTATGCGTGAATGAATACAGTAGACAATAGTGCTTGGTATGTACGCGTAAGCCGCTCGATCGATGTGACAGCCCAAGCCCAGTGCCAGTACTGTTTTGCCGACAATATTGTCCCCGGTATTTAACTTTATATATTAACCAGTCACTACATTATTATTATTCAATCGCTTGATTTATATTTTCTCAAATAAATGGAACGATGACTAGATTGTACAAATTATAGGCCTAACTAATGATAATGGATTTTCAACATACCTGCTTGCAGGACTCAACGGAGTTTAATCGTGCAGGCAGACGGCAGTCAGTCGATCGTCGCTTCGTCATTTTTACAGCTAATAAATCTCCACAACTCTCCCTTTTGCATATTTTATGACATTGTTTTTCGTATAAATAATTACTGGTGAGCGAAGATCACAACACTGTTTGGAGTAAGGCACAAATAAATAAATATTTAACCCGATTCACTCGCTTGCTTTCACCGTTATCAGGCTAAAAAAATCGCGTGATTTTGACACATGTCACCGGAAGTTCAATTTCTCGTGAAATCTCGCAATTTTGCGGGATTTACTTATCGGCCCTACATCTCTAAAATCTCTTAATGAGAGGGTGTGGTGTAACAATTAGACAATTTGGATCCATTTTAGCGTGGATTATTACGTCGTGGACAATACACCAAGAACAATTTCGACATGTAAACTTGTTAAACAGAGGTAGTAAAATCCCATATATCAGTCGGAAGTGACAAAATCCATCCTGTTACATCAGAACACAATCTAGGAGGCATATTCAATGACAATATGAACATGCCCAAGTTTATATCATCCATTAATAAATTCAGATAAGTAAAGTTAGAAAATATCTTGATTTAAACTCCACAAAACTTATGGTAAACTCTTTAGTAACCTCAAGCGTCGACTATTGCGATTTATTCTATGGACTTCCAGCATCCTCTCGTCGGATCCTTCCGAAGATACAGGGGGGTTGGATGGCTGAATGGTTAGCGTGCGCGCGCTGTATCATAAAGTCTGTCATTGAGTCGACTGGCGTGGTTCGAATCCCCGGTTGTACGTGACAAGGAGTGGGGTTTTCTCCGGGTCCTCCGGTTTCCTTCCACTGCTCAAGACCCCTACGCGCAACCGAATTATTGAAATAAAATTAAACCATATGTTAGTCCCGAAAAGACCTAGTTTGTGTCGAGTGGACGTTAAATCCATTTCTCTCTCTCTCTCTCTCTCTCCGAAGATACAAAACACTTTCGCTAGAATGAGGGACATTCTCAAATCGAATTCCAGCTGTCAATATTTATTTTACGTCCACGCCAATATCGGTTTTCGTGCGAATGATTATACGTTGTCGCTTCGCGCGCACTAACTATGTCATGCACCATATTAGCATTATTGTTGTCTGCAAGGGATTCCTCAGTGATGTTAAATATCTTAAACGTAAAAATTGAATTACAAGAATTTGTCATTTAGGATCGATACTGTTAAGTTCATAATGCTAATACTGTACGTTATAACCAATATTATTATATACATTGTCTGAATATATTGTATAATATATGTTATATTATACTTACATTGAGCTACAACTTCATACTCTAGTTCTGTATAACCAATATTATTAGATACATTGACTGTATATGATGTATAATAAATGTTGGATGTAATGTTGATATTTAATGTTGATCTATAAGTGTTGATAGAAGTATGGTTATCAATATATTCAAAGATGTCGTCGTTATATATAGGTTCAATATATCCAGTGTTATTATAATACCAGGTGACGGTTGGTGGTGGATAGGATATAACATCAGCTACCAGTTGTACTATATCTGTTATATTACCACTAACTATAGATGTTGTTATAACTCTAGTATCTTGTCTAGGTGAACCTGTATATAAAAATATAAAATAAAGGATACGCCATACACTATTAAACTTATACCGTTGACTTATGAACCTACGCCTTTTAATAATGAAATAAGGAACACGAAATTGAATTTAGAAACACGCACGTTAGGCAACTCAACAATTGTTTTAAGAACCATGTAAAAGTAAAATGAAACTAGCATCATGTTCTTGCCTAACCCGAGTGTTTCAGAGATATTGTTTGTACTAAACCAAAAGATGTCGCTCCTAACGGTACAGTTAATGATAAAGCAATTTAAAAATCTAAAGCTGCTGTAATAACCAAAAAGCTAAATATTACTGCTATTCAGAATCGTCAACAATTGATTTTTTACGGCTGTAATAGTTGATAGATGTGCAGTTAATTGCTGGGTATTGTTACACTGCTATATTAGCCAGAAATCACTTCGAGACAAGCCACTGAAGAGTGCGAATTCGTCGAGACGAGTTCAACTTTCTGTAGGAAACTTTTCGCTGCACGGGCCATCCTAACAAAGGCTCCAATGTGTAAACATTGTGTAGATTATAATAACAACTTTGATCTGTTTGTGTCATATGTATTCATTAATAAAAGTGTTTAGTTCAATGATATCATATTTATAGTTACATGTTGTACTATATCAGTTATATACGTACAGTTAATAAATACTTTCAATGTTTGGTTGTATTTAACATTTGGTATTTCACTATTGGTAGCGTGGCAAGTATAGTCACCAGTATCCAGACATGTAGGTTGTTTTATAGTAAAGGTATTACTGTTGGTTTGTTTAGATGATATGTTATTTACACCATTGTACCAGGCAATCAAGGCTACAGGGTTACTGTCAGTAGAACATGTGATATTGGTTGAATCTCCTTCATTTACTTTCAGTTTATCTCCAGTTGGTAATAAAGTTATTGGATCAAGGTCTGTAAATAATATCAAAGTTCATATAATAAAAAATAAATGTAATATTATTTGTGATGAATCAAGTTTTCAGATTAGAATCCATGACAATTGACAGTAAATATGTTAATAGGCAGTCGGAAAATTAGTTTATATTTCTCATGTGCCAGGCAGTTGTGGGTATATACTATTTGAAATTACAGAATTCGGCCATTGGATTTTGTATATTGGCTACAGCAAGGTTAGTATCGATTGTGCTTCAGTCGTCACTACCACACTAATTCCTAGTGAAATGAAATGAAATGGGGTTTAAATCCTACTGTTCTGCTCCGACTGGGCTAATGAAGACGGGCACATGCCATACAGTGTGCTACGAGGGAAATTTTACCCGGGCAGCCGCACTATGGCCTACTCTTATATCGAATTTTATATTTCTCATGTGCCAGGCAGTTGTGGGTATATACTATTTGAAATTACAGAATTCGGCCATTGGATTTTGTATATTAACCACAGCAAGGTTAGTATCGATTGTGCTTCAGTCGTCACTACCACACTAATTCCTAGTGAAATGAAATGAAATGGGGTTTAAATCCTACTCTTATATCGAATTTTATATTTCTCATGTGCCAGGCAGTTGTGGGTATATACTATTTGAAATTACAGAATTCGGCCATTGGATTTTGTATATTAACCACAGCAAGGTTAGTATCGATTGTGCTTCAGTCGTCACTACCACACTAATTCCTAGTGAAATGAAATGAAATGGGGTTTAAATCCTACTGTCCTACTGGGCTAATGGAGACGGGCCCATGCCATACAGTGGATTTTTTACGTGCAGGCCAATGTATACACAGGACCCGGTTGTTCGTCCCATCCGAACGACTAGACATCTGTTCTTGTCAGACACTCCTTCCTGTACCACTGACAAGGGGAAACCGCGTCGGAAAATCCCAATGAACTTTCTCGGCCAATGCAGTGATCGAAAACGCGACCTCCAGGCTAGCGAGCCAGTGTCTTACCCACTTAGTCACCGTGGCTCTCTGTAATTCCTGGTAGTACTCTAAGTAAAGGTAACTATTAGATATAAGTATACTTACACAGTACAGTACCAATAATAGTTTTACTATCAGATACAGTATAGTTATACGTACACAGTACAGTAATAGTTATAGTAGTTCTATCATATATAGTTATAATACTCATACAATACTGTAATGTTTATAGTTGTACTATGAGTTATAGTTGTACTTACACAGAATAGTAATATTTATAGGTTTAAAATCAGATATAGTTATACTTACACAGAACAGTAATATTTATAGTAGTACTGTTAGGTATTGTTAAATGGTCGAGAGCGAGCCATTAAGAAATATTTTGTAACAAGAGGGCCGTAGGCCCGAGTGTGTTTACAATATATTACGCAATGTCTTAAGCTCGAGACCATTAAACGACTTAAAATACATACGGTTCGCACGTGCTTTTACAGTGAAATACGTCACGCGAGTCCACTATTTCTCTAGTATAAATAATGTACGATTGGCAAGTTGCCCGTATGATCATTTGAAATAATGGTACGCCAACATTAAAGGGTGACTTAGTAGCTTCACATCTATATTACCACCTATATTTATAGTTATATTATCAGATCTAGTTATAGGTTTACTATAAGATACTGCTATATACTTACACAGTACAGTAACATCTATAGTTTTATTGTGAGATCTAGTTATAGAACTACCATTAGTTGGTACTAGAGTAGTAGTAGCTTCACATCTATATATACCACCCTGGTTCCTGGTAATTCTAGTTATATTAAGCCGTCCATTAGAAGATACATTAACACTACTACCATCTGGTTTATACCATTTAAACGTTGTTGGTGATGGATTAGATTTAACGGTACAGATCAACTGTAGGTCGTCATTCTCTGTTTTAATTACAGAATCAACTGATACATTTACCATGGGACCGACTAAAAAACAAAGTAAATAAATGTCCAGTCAGATTAGACAATTACTGTTATTAAGTCAGATAATACAGTTACCATGAAAACAGAAAAAGGACCGAGGCAGGTGATAGAGTTATCATTGCAATAAACAAAGATCATGTTTTAGGCATCATCCTGATTATACGAAAATTGATCACCGATCGATTATCATTTCAATGTCCATTTAAGTGGTACCAAAGCCACTATAGTATGAGTTTATTTATATACATAGATGCTTAGAAATACTTACATAAAACATCAAGTTGTACAGGTGTGGATGATCTACCTGTACCAACACTATTACTACCTGTACAGGTATAACTTCCTGTATCTGATCTCTGTACTGGTTGTATTCTATATACAGATGAACTCTGAACTGGGATCTGTACACTATTTTTATTCCATTTATAAACATCAGATGGCACTGCTAAATCAGAATTGCTTACTTGACAAGTCAACACGAGTGGTCCCCCTACTACAACTTTAAATGGACTGGTTGATGGTTCTATATGTACAACTGGTCGAACTGCAATATAAATATATATATGTAATTATTATACTGTATAAAGACTGGATGAGGTTTCTATATGTACAGAACTAGAATATAAATATAGTCATAGTAATTATTATACTGTATATAGACTGGGTGATGGTTCCATATCTATAGAACTAGAATATAAATATAGTCATGGCCTTTATTTTACTGTATATAGACTGGGTGGTGGTTCTATATATATACAGAACTAGAATATAAATATAGACATGGTTCTATGTGTACAGAACTAGAATATAAATAAAAACATCGTCATAGTAATTATTATACTCTATATAGATTATATGTCCGCATAGAAATCATTTTAATATTCTCCAAAACCTGGTTTAAAATCTATTCAACCATTCTAAACCAAGACAAAGACAATGGGAGTGAAATGGTTTAGCAAAATAAACCCGCGTAATATATATTAGAAGACCGTTTCCTATATAACCTACTATATATTTTTCAAAGTTGAAAAAATTAAAATTCTAAATCCCAAGTATATGAAAAAAAATATGTTATAATGGCACCACTTTACTTTTATTTGCTCTACATTTTATGGCATCCTCAATTATACAATTGCAAGCGGAAAACTAGATAGCTCTTGTTATAGTCCAGTCAATTTACGATTTTACCCCTCAAAAATTGCAAGAAAACATTTTAATGCATTCTTGCATTTATTTAGGTTTACCAAATTTTGCACACCGGAAAGCGATAAAATACAAGATGGCCGACATTTACCTAATCAATGTACAAGAAAACACATAACCTTTGGTTTATGATTCTATAAATGTATTATGAACATATAAATGAATGCTTTTGGGGGTCATGCTTTCATTTGACAATATAGCCAGTAATATTAACTGGTCCCTTAAAGCGGTAAAAATAGTAAAATCCAGGATGGCCGACATTCGCTAAACCAAGGTACAAGAAAATCCTTTACGTTTGGCTTAAGACGCGATAAGTGTAATATGAACATCAAATAACACACTATTTATAGATAACAATTACTATGGTTTATTTCACTGCGACGTTTCACATGTAAATTAATGTTTTTGGGGTCATTCTTTCATTTAAAGATATATGCTGTGGTGTTCACTGGTCCCTTTAAGCGGTAAAAGCACACACACACACACACCCACCCACCCAAACGCAATCTGCGACCTATAACCCACATTTACGAATAGGCTTTACCTTGCACGGTTTCATCATAAAATAGCACCTTTGGTATCTGAAGTAATGTTTTTGTGGTCAATATTTCATAATGTAATTAAAGTATTGATATCAACATGGAAGAGGACGCTTATTTCTAGTTTGGTACCTCAATCACCCGAAAAAGTGTTTGTAAACTTAATATTCATAATTGCTAAAAATTTAACTACTGTCTGAACCGTGGTAAATTATAAACGGATTTCTTCGATTATGAACAAACTACTCTACTTTGGTTATTATAAACTTACCTGTGTGTTTGAAATTACCTCCGGTTATACAAAATCCATTGTACAACTATATATTCCAGCGAATAAAAAAAAGTTCTCTCTTGTAAAATTGAACTCATCACAAACTTTTGGCACCGAGAAATACAAAAATGGAAGCTAATTGTGTCACTTATCGGGATAGATCATTTCGTATAAGGGGGTCAAAGCAATTGGCTTGTCTATCGTAACGATGTTTGGCTCTTTTACGACAATTCAAATTTTGTGTATGAATAAGCTATTGTTCTCAGACCCAGTAATGAGTTTGGGCGTTTAAAAACATAAATACGCCCGTAGTCCGGTATTTTGAACTACATTACTGGCCTTGAATCTCACCCTTGAATATTTTTTATATTTCATGATGAACATAAGTAGTCCAGTCAGTTAACGTCAGCAATCAGCTGTAGCCGAGGTAAATGCCGATGTATTTTACATTTGCCTCAGCAAAATTAATAGCCGAGGCCATTGAATCATTGAACAGGTATAAATCGTTATTTTTTTTTATATAAATGTTGTAGGGGGTCAAATATGAAGTACATAACCACACCAAGGGTTCAGTAAAACAGCAATTTATTACCTTATAATAAAAACCCTGAAATTATACAATTACAGTATAAATAACATAATCCAACATATAAAATCAATTCATTCATATTCATTAAAATAATATATTACATATTAACACTAAAATCTCTATTCTAACTACTACTTTTATATATACTTAGTCTATATAAATACTTTAAAGGGAAACTACCTCCTGTTAACCCGTATGAAATATACAGGCATAATCTAAATAATCTTACTAATAATAATAATGTTCTTACCCATGAAGGGGTTTTTAATAAAGTAACCAGAGTCTGGAACAAGGTGAAGTACCTTATAGCTCTGTCTGTAATAAAATATGGGGTATTTGATATTAATTATATTATTAAAGCGAAATGCTTTAAATAGCGTTACTATTATTACTATTATAAACTGTATGCCTTGTATTTGCAGAATGTAATTAACAAAAACCAGATTAACTTTAACTTATTTGACAATATTACTTAAAACCAACATGTCCGCCAACTTTAACAAAGACAAATAAAATATATATAAACTTATAAAACTGATAAAACAAATAGCCACACATACCTTTAAACTGTAAACAATAAATCTGTAGATAATAATTCTTCCAATACCAAATACACACAATTGATACGAATAAATGAAACTATTATTATAACTATTGAAACTTTAAATATAAAATCACTACCAAGGTTGAATGAAATATTCAACCTCACACTACAAGATTCTATAAGTAAGTGACCAAGGAGATAGGAAATACAAATCCAAGAAACCTTTGGGTCAAAGGTGAAAATTGAATCCCAGTGACCAGATGATGAACTCGAACTCACTGGTTAGAAGAGTGTACAGAACAGGATAGTTTAAAGATGCATTGATGTGTGACATATTACTTAAAATTACATTAGTATTGTGATCATATTAAAATACCCATAAACTAAATAAAATCCCTCTACCACATACTCCCTCCCTTTGGAAAAATGTTGTCCCTAACATTTAAAACTAAACCATCAAACTATATAGTAAAACACATCCGGGAACAGACTCTTACACAAAGATGGTAATGAATTTAAAACAACTTGTAACCGATCAGGTGACAAACTCATGAAATCCGTTGGTAGAAGAGACTTCGCCAAATCCGCACGAAACTGTGGAGTAGAAGCTACTGGTTGTTGCTGCGACATGACGTAGTCGTTATACCGGGCTGGTTGTCTTCTCTCTCTTCCTGATCTTCTAGGAGTAGGATCTTCTGGCAAGTGTGATTCCTCTGATTTCTCTGAATCTGAGGCTGACGCATCAGGCCTGTCTGCATCATCTTGATGTGAATTATCAAGCTCAGATTCCACCACATCCTCTGTGACCTGTAACTCTGGTGGGCTAGCTGGGTGCAGGAAATCTGCACTTTCCACCAGATAAACAAGCTCCTCCTCGTCACTTTCTGCCTCTTCCGGTTCTGTGATTTCTGTCACCTTTGGTGGTTGTAATTTTCTCGGCTTTGGTGTTGGACCACGATGGATTGGTTCGATGGCTGGAAGACTGCTGATTGGCAAAAGGTGGTTACGGTGTAGAGTTCTCTTTCTGTTTCCACCTAATTCCTGCAACTCGTACACCGGAATGTCTTGATTGGGTCTTCTGAGGATCTTGTATGGCTTATCCTCCCACTTATCAGCAATCTTATGCCTTCCTTCCTTAAATGCCAATCGCCTAACTAAAACGGTATCGCCAGGCTCCAGGGTGTTTGTTCTAGCTGTCAAGTTGTATTTATCTTGTTGGTTCTGGTGCATATTATCCACAAGGGCTGAGGCAGTTAAATACGCATGTTCCAGTCTCTCCTTCAGGGATTCAACGTATGAATGATAGCTCTTAGCGGCCTCTGTATCCCGTACGAGTCCGAGCATAACATCAACAGCTAATGTTGGCTTCCTACCAAACATTAACTCATACGGAGAATACCCTGTTGAAGAGTGTCTGGTACAATTGTAGGCATGAATCAGCGGCGCAACGTAAGACTTCCAATCAGACTTCTGCTCAGGATGTAGAGTACCTAACATGTTGAGCAAAGTCCGATTGAAACGCTCACATTGGCCATTCCCTTGTGGATGATACGGTGTTGTTCTAGATTTCTCCATCCCAGTCAGCTGGCATAATTCTTTGATCACTTTTCCCTCAAACTGTTGACCTTGGTCACTGTGTATGCGTTGAGGAATCCCGTAGTGCACAATGAAATAATCAAAGAACGCTTTAGCCGTTGTCTTGGCGGTGGTGTTTCGAACTGGAACTGCCTGAGTATACTTGGTAAAATGGTCAGTGATGACAAGGATACTGTCGTAGCCTCCTTTCGACTCTTCTACGCACATATAATCCATGCAGACTAGTTCAAGTGGCTGACTGGAGGTAATGTTGGTCAAGGGGCATGTAGATGGTCTGTTACAGCCCAGCCTTATTGGTAATTCTTCTGAGCACCTTACAACTCCAACTTTTCCATCCAATTGTTTCTCCTGCACTTGCATGCATCTAAAAGTAAAATTCCAAATTTCCGGCAACACTGACTGGTTGAGGTAGTTGTGGCCATGAACTGCTAGAAGTTGATTCAGCATGGGCTTAAGCACATTGGTTCCTACAAGAGCTGGTGTTGTAGCATGGAACGACGTATCTGGAACCACAAGAAACAAACAGTCGATGGCTTCTGACTCTAAACTGGGAATCTTGACTGTAACTGAAATACATCCTAGGTATGGTAAACTATGGCCACCGGCACTTTCAATCAGAAGCAACTGGTCCAGTGGAGTCATCACGCAATCTTCTGACTGTAGATATTTCTCGTAAAACGACTGACACACCGTTGAGATGGTAGACCCTGTATCCAATAAGGAGGAACACACTCTATCGTTTATCTCCATAACAGTCGTGTTGCTGTGTCCAATAACTTTCTTGGGACTGGAACTACAAATGTCATCTGGCTGTCCCTCGACAGAGACATTTCCTAGTTTAAATCACCAGGCAAAATCATCCGGCAACCCAAAGCAATATGACCCTGTTGTCCACATCTGTAACAGCGGAAATTGTCGGGTACAGGTTGGCGCTGCGTAGACATTCGTGATAGAGTATGACGTGGTGGTAGTGGTGTTGATGCCTGAGAAGGTTAAAAATGATGATGTTGATGGTCTTTCCTTCTCCTTTTTCATCTCCTTCATCTCTTTCTGTAGCGATTGCACTGACGCAGTTAAAGTAGTCACTAGTGTTCTCAAATCGTCCTCTGCAGGTTGCTGTACCATCTTCATGTGTGATCTGGTAGGAGGCTTAGCAGGAGTAGGCGATGAGGCTACGGCAGTATCCCGTTCTATTCGGCGCACTTCTCTTAGCAGATCATCAAAATCCATAATTCTGTCAAACTTGTGAGCTGATCTGTCTTTTAAATCTTGGTGTAAACCGCTCCAGAACTTTGATTTCAGCTTGGTATCGAATGTCTCGATGTCAACCTCACCTTCTTCTTTGGCTTTATCCAATAAATCTTCGATTCTGCAGGCCCACTTCGAAACTGACTCACCAGGTGCTTGGGTAGCAGAGTAAAACTGTGAAAGAAGACACTGGCCTTGTCCAACTTCTCCAAATATGCTCTGTAGCTTATCTAACAAAGTTCTTGTTGAAACACTGTGTCCCAGTCGCATTGACACTCTAGCAGCTTCCCCTTTCAGAGATTTCATGACCGCTAACTTGATTGAATCTGATGAATGCTGTCTGTCCTTCATTAAACTCAATACTTCGAATCTCCAAAGATCAAATGACGTATCACCCTTCGTCGTTGGATCTCCTGAGAAAGTAGATACTCTGGGCAGCTGTGGAACAAACTTAAATCTGTCTGCGGCTGGTGGTGATGAATTTGTTGGTAGTTGATCTTGTTGATGTTCTACTCGTTCTTCAGGTGTTTCGTCTTTAATCCTACCCTGTGACTTCAGATATCCAAACATCCAGTCAATCAAGTGTTCTGGCGATTCTGTTTTCGGCTTAACACCCATATTTGAAAATGCGTCGATTAAATTCTGTTTTTCCTGTTCCGACAAGGAGTTATCAGGATACTCGCGAGTTCCACCTGTTGCCATCTTTACGCAAAACACAAAGTTATCAAAATCTAAAATGCAAAATATGAAGATACATGCAATCCAAATAAATATACAACACGTTGTTCCCTGAAGTATGAAGTACACTAAAACTGGAATCAGGAAACGACAAACACTAATGCTGGATCTGTTCGCTAATAGTACACACTGTGAAATACGTCAGTTGATAATCAAACGACCAACTAAGAACAACAAAACACAATGAAATCAAAACGGTATAAACTGAAAATAATTTCGAAACAAAATTCGAAATACTAAACTGACAAATAAATCCCACAATCAAATCAAAACACTTTTCAATAATGACATCAATATTCAATCCCAACCCTCAATATAAATCAAATAAATATATAAGTGCAGGTTGTTAGTTAGTGATTAAGTGCAGTGGTACAAGACGGAAATGAAGACGGAAAAAAATACAGATCAGAGTGGAATATATACTTCAGAAGACAAAAACTTCCATATAAATACAAGAAAATATACTTTTCAAATGTTTAAGTACAAAATGAAAAGTCGAAACAAAATAGACGATGATGAAATATCAACACAACAAGAATGCTGAAAATCAAAACATGAAAATAAATTCCCACAAACTAAAGTCCAAACTTCAATACACCAAACCCAAACTTCAATACACAAAACTTTCAATCGATAATGAACTCAAATGTAAACAAAACCTTTGACCTCAAACACAATTTCAAATACTGAAAAGTTTTCGAAGTTACAATTTCAAAAGTCAAAATCAAAAATCTGAAAATCAAAATCCAAAATCTGAAAATCAAAATCCAAAATCTGAAAATCAAAATCCACAAATTGAAAGTAAAGACCAAAGTTAAATTTACAAAGTCTGAAAACAAAATACTAATTCTAAAAAACAAAATTAATTCTGAAAACAATCACTAATTTTAAAACACCAATTTATAAGTATAGTATAAATTTATTGAATGTTTGTAGTGTGTACTAACGTTTATTTCCTAATATAAATGTAGAATGTTTTTATTTTAAAACAAATATGTATGCAAACTTACAGGAAGTGAATAAAATGGGTAAACAGGAAGTTGCTAAATGTAGGTGAACAGGACAGAAAGTATCTAATGTAGGTTAACAGGAAGTAGCTATAAATAAATATGTCAACAGGAAGTTGAAAATGTGAACAAAATGGCCAAAGTTTTATGTACCCAAAATTTCAAATGCTCTCTAATTTTCACTAAATAGAACTTGAGTTCAAATAATAAAGGTTTACTGAATATACCTAGCAGAAAATATTATATTTATATATATTCTAATTAATATAGTAATTACCGGTACCTAGTAAATCTCAACTAACTTAAGTAAATAAAAATATAATAAAGCTTACTGTGAAGGGAGATAATTCACACATCAATACATATATATATATATGAAAATTAAATAAGTTGTAACGAACCTTATATATAGACATCCTTATAATAATCCACATATGAAACAACACAGAAATGAATACACAAATAAAATTAATGTCACTGCACTGCCACTATCTGTTGAAATTGAAGATCTCGCGAACTCGCACGCGTGTGAGCTCACTGTTATTTTGAGATGTTTGATCAATTCACACCAGTACTGTTGTTTGTTTTCTGTTTACCATTAACCATTACCGGACTCCAAACGTTGCACACCTTGTTGTTTCAACTGTCGGGTCCCTTATCGGGCTCCAAATGTTGTAGGGGGTCAAATATGAAGTAAATAACCACACCAAGGGTTCAGTAAAACAGCAATTTATTACCTTATAATAAAAACCCTGAAATTATACAATTACAGTATAAATAACATAATCCAACATATAAAATCAATTCATTCATATTCATTAAAATAATATATTACATATTAACACTAAAATCTCTATTCTAACTACTACTTTTATATATACTTAGTCTATATAAATACTTTAAAGGGAAACTACCTCCTGTTAACCCGTATGAAATATACAGGCATAATCTAAATAATCTTACTAATAATAATAATGTTCTTACCCATGAAGGGGTTTTTATTAAAGTAACCAGAGTCTGGAACAAGGTGAAGTACCTTATAGCTCTGTCTGTAATAAAATATGGGGTATTTGATATTAATTATATTATTAAAGCGAAATGCTTTAAATAGCGTTACTATTATTACTATTATAAACTGTATGCCTTGTATTTGCAGAATGTAATTAACAAAAACCAGATTAACTTTAACTTATTTGACAATTTTACTTAAAACCAACATGTCCGCCAACTTTAACAAAGACAAATAAAATATATATAAACTTATAAAACTGATAAAACAAATAGCCACACATACCTTTAAACTGTAAACAATAAATCTGTAGATAATAATTCTTCCAATACCAAATACACACAATTGATACGAATAAATGAAACTATTATTATAACTATTGAAACTTTAAATATAAAATCACTACCAAGGTTGAATGAAATATTCAACCTCACACTACAAGATTCTATAAGTAAGTGACCAAGGAGATAGGAAATACAAATCCAAGAAACCTTTGGGTCAAAGGTGAAAATTGAATCCCAGTGACCAGATGATGAACTCGAACTCACTGGTTAGAAGAGTGTACAGAACAGGATAGTTTAAAGATGCATTGATGTGTGACATATTACTTAAAATTACATTAGTATTGTGATCATATTAAAATACCCATAAACTAAATAAAATCACTCTACCACATAAATACCAAACATTATTATCAACAAATCAAACCGCACATAGGTTTAATTATCGGCAGATAGTTCTATGTATTTCTATTTCTCTTTGAATATCAAAGAGTTTCCTAGAAGATGGCGCCCTTGTGGCTCCACATGAGAAAGTTCTGAAAAATTTTGTTAATTTGTGTCTAATTTCTTGGATTTACATTCTTAAATTTTGAATCTGTGTGTACCTTTAACTTTCTAGATAAGTAAAGTGATAAAATTATTCCTCCAAATTTTGGTTTTGAAGTGGAATTTAAATTTTAACACCCTGTGATCTTGATTATGTTGAAGACTTGAACTCCCTTGATTTTCACTCAAGAGAAATTCACTCGATTTTCACTAAGAGGATTAATTAAATTTCAAGCTGACTAATGTATGTTAGTGTTTACCTGTTCTTACACACTGGACCGTTTGTTCTGACGCGGGTGTTCAAGTTACTGATCAACCTGTAATGTGTTGTTTTAGCACGTGCACAGGTGATCATTTGAGGAAAAGTAGGTGTTTTTATGGATGAACACCCCAACATACTAACCCGGTGATTGTCAAAACAGACCATGCATTTTAAGGTGTGAACTGTATTAACAGCAAGAAACATCGTGTTAATTATAAAAGATAAATACATATAGTTAAAACAATAAATAAATAAATGTTGTTTCAATGATTTATAGTTTGTGAAATAGTAACATTAGCTAGAAAACTCATCCAATAGTATAATGAACAAATACACAAAACCTAGCGAACTGGGATAAATTTCTGTTTGGCCATTTTTTATTTTTTAGATAGTTTTTTAATCGTTCCCTTTCGATGTCTATTCTAATTTAAATAAATATTACATTATCCATTGGCCTGTTGTGGATTTTAAAAATAGATTGGACCAGGGTCTTTGAAATGCTCAGTCTGTTAGAAACAAAGAAACAAAACTCTCCACATATTTGATTGCATAACCGAATGTGAATGTGATGTCTTTTTAATAGCCGAACCATGGTTCTATCAGAGTGGTGACGAAGCCAGGTGTGCTGATATGACACTACCGGGTTTTACTTGTGTTCACGCTCCACGAATAACTGGTAGAGGAGGGGGTATAGCTGTTATTTTCAAGAAAAACTTGCGGTTTCAGAGGCTTCAAACAACGACAACGTACTCGTCTTTTGAACATATATCACTTACCATAACATCTGCATCAAAACCCCTAAGGATGATCTGTGTCTACAGACCGCCCCATCAAGAAAAAAACAAGTCTATATACTGA
Source organism: Patella vulgata (assembly GCF_932274485.2). Taxonomy (NCBI): domain Eukaryota; kingdom Metazoa; phylum Mollusca; class Gastropoda; family Patellidae; genus Patella; species Patella vulgata. The sequence continues at coordinate 9,064,436 of NC_065886.2, read as the reverse complement.
TTCAGATTTCGTAAATGACTTCAATAATCTCTGTGAAGGTCTTGATTGCAATGATAACATCCTAATTGCTGGAGATTTTAACGTGCATTTTGATTCTCCTAATAACAAATTTACAAAACGTCTCTGTGAGCTTTTGGATGTTTACGACCTGGTACAGACCATTACTCAGCCGACATATCGATCAGGACACACATTGGACTGGGTTGTTTGCCGTAATCATGAACTTATTCATAAGACTGATGTCGTTGACAAGCTAATGTCTGATCATTTCGTTGTATAGAAACTTCAAATCCATCAATATTGAAGAATATCAATCCTCTGAGCAGCACTCTATTCACACAATGTTCTAATGATGTTGACTACATGGTAGCTTAAAACATTACTTAACCTCCTTGACAAAAATGCACCCATCCAAACCGAAACCATTTACCATTTAAAGAAACACCATGGTATGATGCTTCTGTAAACGATGCTAAGCGAATACGCCGGGCAGCTGAAAGGAAGTGGCGTTAATTCAGGGTTAGTGGTAGATAAACAAATTTACACAGAGTGTCAAAAACGTTTTATGAAATGTGTTAAAAATGCCAAACCACAGTATTTCAACAAGGAAATATCATCATGCTTAAGAAATCCGAAATTATTGTTCTCAACGCTAAACTATTTACTGGGAAAAGAAAAGAGTATCATCCTTCAAAATTTCAGTGATTATTTCATTGATAAAATCGATAAGATTCGTCATGGCCTTGGCTCTATTAACACACAGGGGTGTGATAACAGTAGGTCTGTAGTTCCGTCAATTCAGTTTGATTCGTTTAATCCAGTTTCATCTGAGGAGATAAGGAAGGTAGATAATCTGTCAATCCAAACCAACATCTTGCTCTTTGGATGCCATACCGACACATTTCCTGCTTAAAATTCTGGATGCAATTTTGCCCGTTATTACTAACATCATAAACACGCGTTTGCAGTCTGGAATAGTACCGGAATGTTTTAAAACTGCAGTAGTCAAACCACTGAAAAATTATCGACCAGTATCAAATCTGACCTTTCTGTCCAAAGTTCTGGAGAAGGTTGTTAAGCAGCAACATCTTAGTCATTTAGAAAAGTTTCAACTCCTTGAGGAGTTACAGTCTGCTTATCGCTCCGGCCACTGCACTGAAACAGTTCTGCCATAAAATCATCTGTTGATGAAGGAAAGATCGGACTGTTGGTCTTTTTGGATTTATGAGCAGCTTTCTATACTATTGACCACGGCAACCTACTGGATCGACTGTCATCAGATTATGGACTAACATGATCCGTTCTAAAATGGTTTTCATCCTATCTCACTGGACGATTTCAGTTTGTTAAAGTTAACAACTCCTCATCAAGTCATCAACAACTCTTATCTGGTGTTCCCCAAGAATCCGTTTTGGGTCCGATAATCTTCACAATGTATACAAAGACGTTAGGTAAACTTATTCATGATCACAATCTGCTATATCATTTTTATGCTGATGATTCTTAGCTCCTTGATAGCTTCAAACAACTTCCGATCGATCAAAATGTCATCAAAAATCTGGAAGGGTGTCTCGATAATGTCAAAAAATAAAATGGATGTCATCCAATATGTTTAAACTCAACGATGAAAAAACTGAGTTTCTTCTCGTGGGTCCTGCTAACAGACTTAAGAAATGTGACATTCGATCGATCAACATTGGAAACATCGAAATTCCTGTGTCTAGAACTGTAAGAAATCTTGGAATTCTTGTCGATTCTCGTCTCAGTTTTGAAAACCATGTGAACAACATCTGTAAAATATGTCATTTCCATCTCCGAAGGATACGGTCCATTCGTCATCTATTAACAGAAGACGCTGCTGTAACCTTAGCTCGATCCTTCGTCCTGTCCAGAATAGACTATTGTAATTCGGTTCTCACTGGTATTACGAACGAACAGACTTCAAAACTCCAAAGATTACAAAAGCGCGCTGCTTACATTGTCACAAAAACTAAATCAAGACCACACATCACCCCAGTCTTGAAAAAATTACATTGGCTCCGTGTCCGAGAAAGGGTCAACTTTAAAATCGTATCGTTAACCTATCCATCAATAAACAAATCCGCGCCAGGTTACCTTCAAAATCTAGTATCACTTTATCAACCTAAACGATCATTAAGATCAGAAGGGAAACTGTTATTGGATGTACCTGCCTATAATTTGAAATCTTTTGGATCCAGAACTTTTCGATACAGCGCATCAATTGCTTGGAATACATTTCCAGAAAATATCCGACAATGTGAATCTGTGTCGGTTTTTAAATCCAAAGTGAAAACTTGGTTGTTTATTAACCATCACTAACACTCCAAAGTAAGAACATTTTCTAGCGCCTAGTGCATTCCCTAGTGGATTGAATAGTTGCGCGATACAAATATCATTATTATTATTATTATTATAATATTATTTCCGGTATGCAAAAACTGTTCAGAATTTTATAATCGTGTGTCTCGGTAACACCATTAATTTCCGAAATTCCCTGCTTCGTTTTGAAATTCACAAGGCAATGTATCCATACGATTGTACTCTCAGTTATTACCTAAATATTTGGAAATCCACGGAGAATGGAATTTACCGTTGGCATTCCGTAGATCGCGATCATGCCTCAGCCAATCAACGCTTGAATTCTATTACCGTAAAAGGTACCATGCCATATGAGTTATTGTATGCTACACAGATGCAGTGACAATGGTTAAATTTAGCGCCGCGAAAATTGCACGAGTTTTTCCCACGGTCTGCATACTTAACACACAAAAACCAATAATACACGCAATCTGCGATGCCTCTTTTGACGAGTGATTTTTTGTTTTAAATACATTTTTATAAAGACGATAAACGATGTTTAGACATCCCAAACTGTTCTTATCAAGAATGTTTCGATTTCAGTATCTGTCGGATGAACAAAACAAGTAATCAGGAATATTATTGACATGAACAGTTGGAACGTGAATTAAATATGGAAATTATTGAGAAGCCGTGGCCTTTTTTCATATTTTTTGTGGTAATCATAAACTTTGAAAATGGACTAATAACCACAGAGCATTGGGATTAGACCCCGCGTTATTAAATATGATCAATTAAAATTGTGAAATAAAGTGTGTTTATTTATAAATGTTAGCCACAAAGTTACCTATAATTGACAGGGATGTAATAGGTTTTATAAAAAAATATATATTATATACAGTGGTGAAATTGTTGGGTGAAAAGCAATATTATATTTACGAGTATTCGTATAATCGGTGATACATTCATTGTTGAATAAAATTTATTAGACTGACAATATTTTAGGGGTGAAATTATGGAGTGAAAAGCAATATTATATTTACGAGTATTCGTATAATCCGTGATATATTTATTGTGTGAATAAAATTTAGTAGACTGACAATCAATTGTTTCCAAATCAATGTCATTGTCTTTATTTGCTATTTTTTGCCCAACCTCAAACGATCGAAAAGGCCGTGTGCTGTTTTGATTACAACACACGTGATTGTCAAAATATGTCAACCTTTACCCCCTTCAACTACGATGGTTTAGGTCATAAATACAAGCAAAAAATTGACTTTTCAGAGAGAACTTTTATTTCCGTTGGTATATTTAATTGTGCAATGAATTTTATTCAGTCGGAGGTGATTTTAAACACATAGGCAAGTTTTTAATAACAATTATTCAGTAGTTTGTTCACAATCAAAGAAATCCGTTTATAATTTACCACGTTTCAGGCAGTAGTTGTACAATATGATACATAAAAATCTCCATTAACATTATAGAACAATACTATCTCATATTTTAAACTGCTGGCTTTACCATTAAACTAAGTCATAAATGGAATGCGATTTGGCATGTAAACTTCCAAGAATTATTACACAATGCGGTTCCCATACAGTAGAAAAGAAATGGAAAAGCCACATCCTTATTTCATATAGTCTGTGCAGCATATAACGTATTAAACTTTGGTGTTACCAAGGCGCAGATTTAATGTGTGGGTGGGGGGTGCTCCATTAGATCAAATTAGCGTTTCCGTGAGACGAGGCCCAGTGCAAAAAAATTAAAAGCTCAGTTATTATACGTCGCTATCTGAATTTTTTTAACGCCTGCGGTGCTTGATTCCATAATATCATCTTTTATCCACTCCTCTATGGTCTAATACTATCTTATCACTGTCTGATATTCTTTAGCTCCGTCGTCGCTCGATTCCATAATGTCATCATGCTTCCACTCCTTTATGGTCTTATACTATCTTATGACTGTCATATTTAGTACCACTAGCGAGTGGGGCAACAGACTGTACAAATGTTCTGTCAACTCTCACAAACCAGGTGTCCCATTTCTTATCCTCTCGTTCACAAGTATTTGCTCCAATCATTGAACTCGAATGCCAGGGAATTTACTAAAATTTTCAAGCCAACTCCCAAATAATTAAAAGCTCTTATGTATACTATACGTTGCTATTTGATATTTTTTCGAGACTAGGGCGTTCAATTCTGTCATGGCATCATTCTTCCACTCATCTGTGGTTTTCTACTATCTCATCAGTATCATATTCACGGTTATAGTCAAACACCCAGTTAGTATCACTAGTGTGTAGGTCGTGGCACGACAGCCTGTACTACTGTTCTGTCAATGCTCACAAAACAAGCGGAATTGACAGGCAGATCCTGAGATTCTGTCCTATTGACTGCCATTTCTGATCTCCTTGTTCACAGGAATTTGTTTCCATCAATGATCTCAAAAGCCAGAATATTGACTCCAGATTTTCTCCCCTTCAGCCACTGCCCCTAAGGTTCACAAAACATTAATAATTAACCAATAATAATCATAATATGACATGAACTCTATGTCAACTTGAGTATATAGGCAATGCGATCTATGTTGTACCGGGACGCTCGGTGTTATAGCTAGTATTTTGTTGACATACATTGTGGAGTGGGATTATGGATGGCACCCTAGATTTGGGACCGCGTCCTCGCTACTGGCCTTACCTTGAGGTTCTATGAATGTATAACAGTAAACCCAATGCAGCAAACTGGGATTGGCGCTTATTTTAGCAAAATTTTCCGTACAGAAAGTTGGTCTCGACACGGCGATTGTACACGCTTCAGTGGCTTTTCTCGAAGTGATCTCTCACACTTAGTACGCAGTATGATAATACTCAGCCGTAGAGTCTATGATACTATAAATAGCCATCGCACGTGAAATTCTCTACACATCTATCAACTATTAGAGCCGTAAAATATCTATTGTTGACGATTCTGAATAGCAGTAATATTTAGCTTATTACGACAGCTTTAGAAATTACGTTCGTTTTATTTTTTAAATTGCTTTATGATTAACTGTACCGTTAGGAGTGGCGTCTTTTGGTTTAGTACAAATAATATCTCTGAAATACTTGCGTTGGGCAAGAACATGATACTGTGGGGTCCGATTCGGCCACTCTACCGCCTAACTCTCAATACAATGGAAAGGGCGGGTGTGCTCGGCGCTGGACGGAAATCCAAGGGATGAGGTTTTTCGGTCTACCCTGGGACCACAGCTACTCTTCGGATAAAACGGGGGCAAGTGTCAGCTCAAAAGTGATTATACTCATATACTGCCAGACCCGAGACCCTGAATTTATGTCAATGTCTTGACGTTCAAATTCTCTCGTTCTAGTTCCAATAACACAACAATACAAGTTTATCCCAGGTGACACTTTATATATACTAAAATATAAAGGCATGAAGTAATAACAAAACAAATAATATAAACGATGAATCAATCGGTATCCCGGTAATCCTTGAGCATAGAAACATATACAAATAATCCACTGGTAAAAAAAACACTGGGACGGAATATAAAATGAGTAAGACACTTCACTACAATCCAATAGAGGCCTAAAGTTGACACAAATCCAAACCTATGAAAGGCTTGCTCAGAGTTAACACACGAGCGGAAATCAGTTATGCAAAAACGGGAAGGGACAGTCCCTAATCCACAAATGCGACCAATCCACAGCCGACGTCAAGCGCGTTGCACGAGAGGCCAAGAAAATGGCTTGACCCACGAGACACGTTCGCGGCCACCCGCTGTATTCCAATAGAACACACTGGTTAACACTGAGACACTAGGGCGTACAAGTATCGACCAACGTATGAGCAGAAGCCCAGGTTATGGTCAAGGTAACTTGAAGCACACGGCCCAAGAAATGGTCCCGAATCCAGACACAATAAGTAACACGAGACCTCTCACCGTGAAATCCTACATCTGAATCCCTGACAGACGTTCGTTCGTTCGTTTCTGGGGTTTTACGTCCACTTCCACCTAAGGTGATATCGTAGACAATCCCTGACAGACGTTCGTTCGTTCGTTTCTGGGGTTTTACGTCCACTTCCACCTAAGGTGATATCGTAGACAAGCCCCCCCTGACAGACTGTTTGTCCGCTCTTAAATAATGCACGCCACGCAAGCGCATTTAGACAAAAGAAACGGAAGTAGACTAGATTAACTATAAACAATACAGGGCAATACAGCGAATGATAAGAAAAATACAAGGATTACCGATAAAACAAATACAATGGACAGTGATGACATTAAAATTAGATATAAAAATAAATAACTGACGAAGTCGTAGGCAAGGTGAGACACAATAAGCCAAAGAGATAATTTTAGAAACCAAAAGAAAACCCGTAATTAAATTTAAAGCCAAATATACATGAAAACGTAGTACTATTACTAGTTACAGAAATTTCGGATCATCACAATACTAGCAGTAGTTTCATTTTACTTTTACTAGGTTCTTAAAACATTTGTTGAGTTGCCCAACGTGCGTGTTTCTAAATTTAATTTCTTGTTCCAGCTTTCTATATTTCGTAAAAGAGTAGTCTTGATTATCCCGGCCTGTCAATCAAACGTAGAATGGTCGGTAGACTGGTCAAGCAAGACTACTTTCAAAACAAGGGCACCTAACCTATTTTTACTCACATGTGCTGGGATGCTATGGCCGACATTCGTAACCATCTTTCAGTGTAGTATTTATGGATGATGAAATGGTCATAGCTTATTAAGTACAGCATGGCAGTGTTTCAGACAAAGTAACAGTTGGGACACTTGTCTCTTACGGCAAGGGCCGGTAACTCAGTGAATAGCTGCTGTGCATTCTGCGAACGAAATCATGTTTTTTTACGAGAAAAAGTGAAATGAAAGAGAGTTTGTCGTCCTAAGAATTAATGAACATGGACATACGCCACGCAGTCTTCTATGGGGCAAATTTTGTCCGTAAAGCTTTCGGCTTACTCGTCATCGAATTCAAGGTTTCTTTTACGTGTACGTTAAAGTGTATACCGGGCCGCGGTTTTAGTCAAACCGGAACGACTAGACATCCACATCTTACATTACAAACAATCTGGACAATCCCGAGAAATTTTCTCAAGTCTGGGCCGAACAGTTTTTCTGTCTGTGATTAATATTTCTAATTTTCTGCTACAGTTTAACAAATGACATCAGATATGTTATCAACGCAGTTTAAAGTTGTCAAGATAGACATTAAAAGTTCAAGGTTTGCAAATTCAGATATTGTTTCGTGTATAAATTGCATACTGTTGATGACAAATATCACTTTAACGCCTCTTTCTTAATCACTTCGACAAATAAAATTGAATCTAACTTATACTTAGAGCAGATAAATATGATCGCGGTGATAAACAAATGTCCGATTACAGTCATCAAACTGATCTCCAACTCTAAATTTACATCCGCATGCATAGCTACGCATTCAGAGCAAATTTCAAGTTCGTCACAAAAGCTGTGTATACAAACAAGTGTAAATCGATATATTTTTAAATACATACCAGAACAAGACGTGTTAAATTGATAAGTTGTTGTAGGTATATCACAGTCAGGATAAGAAGCCTCACATATTATTGTATAACCATCCAGACCACCCAGTACTGGTGTTTTGTTTGATATAGTTATAGTGTTAGTTTTAGAAACGTATCCAGGTGAACATCCTGTAATAACAGATTCCACTTCTCCTGATAAATCTTGTTGTGCTCCGCCCTGTAAAAATGTGGAGTAAAGAATTTCGTTATTTCAGGTGATACATAAACATAGATGTGCCCTGGTCAGTCAACTGATGGAGTTTAACAGAGGATCAATATTACAGAACATAATATTGTTTTCCAGGCAAGTGCATCTAACCTGCAAACAAATCTCGAGATGCGTAGTTTATATGCACATTCTTTATGATTGTACAGATGAAGCACGTGCGTTTCAAAATAACATTAATTATCAGTGCTAAGAATCATCGCTAAAATGTCCTGATGTCCACGCTTCCGATTATAAGAATAACGGATCATTTTTTTTTTTCAAAAAACGTGTACACGTTCGTTGGGCGAATGTCTTGACTGGGATGTATGATGAACTCTTGTGGGAAGAGAAATTTTCTCGGCCAACATGTCTTTTAATTTTAATGATATTACAGTGCTGTTTGGTTGATAATGACATGCAAAAATATGTGTTATTATCAACAATTATATACCACACCATAATATTTCAATCTGACATAAATACTCAAGATCAACAGCATAGACATCGAAGTGTACATGTAATGAATTCATTCTAAGCTGTAAACCTGTGGACGGGTATAACTGCCAATATTAAAAGCTCTATTGAAACTCTGAGTGAGACCCGTGAAACATGGTGTATAGTTTCATTACCTAAACCAAGTTCGATAATTGGCATATTCGCTCAGGCTAGCAGAGTGATAAATAGTTCGATGCTTTATTAAAGGATATGTTGGCTTTGGTTTGAGTTCAAAATTCTAACATGCTATCGTCTAATTTCTAACTTCTATTCATGTAATTTCTAACTTCTATTCATGTAATTTATTATAATTTCTAACTTCTATTCATGTAATTTCTAACTTCTATTCATGTAATTTCTAAATTAAGACAATGTATAATCCAACTTCTTTTTTTGTTCAGTGTAAATTTTAATTCTGTTTCATCTTATTTCTATTATTAAGACGAAAAATGTCTACTTTGTTGTCGCTTTACATGTTAAGCATGAAAGTCAAACAAATTTAGAATTTTGATACTTCTACTTAGCAACCATCATTATGACGTCGTTTGGTGTCGCCACCGTATGATCGGGACCATTATGTTGATATCAACGACTCGCTCTTCGTCAGGTTGAATGGTTTGGCGGAGTGTTGAAATTGAAAACAACATCGAACGTGACATGGTTTGCAAACTGAAATACTATTTCAAATATAAGCTAAACCGCAAATGTTGTTTAGCTTGTATTTAAAATAGTATTTGCCAACCATTTCACGTTCGATAGTGTTTTCAATTTCAGCATCGATTCCCCGATTGTACGTGCCAAGGAGTGGTGTGGCCTGTCCAACCTCGTTGGTTTTCTCCGGGTCCTCCTGTTTCCTCCCACTGCTAGACCCCTCCTCGCAAGCGAATTATTGAAATAAAATTGAACCATATGTATGTTAGTAACGAAATGGTCTAGTTTGTGTCGAGTGGTCGTTGAACTCTCTCTCTCTATCTCTCAATTTCAACACGGAGGGTCTGAAAAGGACAGCTGTCTAGTCGATCGGATGGAACGATAAACCGAGGTCCCGTGTACACATTTGCGTGTATGTAAAAGATCCACCGACAGTTGGAATTCAATATAAGAGTTGGCCGTAGTGCCGTTGTCCGGGCAAAATGTCCATTATAGCACACTGTATATATGGCGTATGCCCGTCTTCATTAGCCCAGTTCGGAACCGAACACTAGGACGTTAAACTCCATTTCATTTCAGAGAGAGAGAGAGAGATGGGGTTCAATGACCACTCGACACAAACTAGACCATTTCGGTACTAACATATACATATGGTTCAATTTTATTTGGTGGCGACACCAAACGACGTCATAATGATTGTTGCTAAGTAGAAGTATCAAAATTCTAAATTTGTTTGACTTTCATGCTTAACAAAGTAGACATTTTTCGTCTTAATAATAGAAATAAGATGAAACAGAATTCAAATTTACACTGAACAAAAAAAAAGTTGAATTAAACATTGTCTTAATTTAGAAATTACATGAATAGAAGTTAGAAATTAGACGATAGCATGTTAGAATTTTGACTCTAATATACTGCCATAGTTAACCAGCCACTGCCATAGTTAGATTAAATATAATCGTTACTGCTAGCGTCAAATAGATACATGGTACAAACAAAGATGGATAACAACTGTCCGATGGTTAAAATGTAAAATGCATGTTACCATATTAGATGTAAATTTCCATGTTAATTCTGGTTCTGGTTTACTGCATCCTATACTACACACCAGTTGTACACCAGTATCTGTTAACTGACACAAAAACGGTGTTTCGTTTACGGTTATCTTTAACGATCCTTTATCTGAAAAAAGGTAATATTTATCTATTGAATACATGTGTACCTAAAGATGTGGACCCCTAGGATTTCATGCATTTTAAAATGAATTGTTACATCTTATAGTCAAATGAATACGCCACAACATCATTTATGATTTGTAAATATGTGATCAATAATCAGCATGATGCGGCACTTCATATATACCCTACCCTTTAATTTCACTTTTCTTTAACTGTGACATTTTGATGGAAGGGTTAAATTTTTGAAAACAAAGATTCATGTTTGCCATCCACCTAGGAGATGCGACAGGCTTCTTTTTTTTGTTTAAATTTCGCGTCTCTACTATTATTCGAAATCGATATATATTGAAATATTCTCCAGTCTAAATTGTCAAGAAATATATTGTCTGGGCTCTCTCGCCAAATGTAAAGTCTGGGAATATTGGTATGTTAGTCGTCAGTTAACCGTGACTAGTACTATACCGAGAATTTGTAGGAAGACGAACATTCTCGGCCAAAATGTCTTGTAAATGTAATGATATTATAGTGCTGGCGGACATTCCGTTTGGTTGATAATGACCTGCAATAACAGGTGTGTTCATGTCCCAGATGTCTATAATTATATGCCACACCGCACTATTCAATCTGACAGAATAAGCAGGATAGACATCGAAGTATAATTAATTCATTCTAAGTTGTAACCTATGGAAGAGTATTACTGCCAATATTATATGGTCTACTAAAATGCATTTCCGAGTGATTAAATATGAAACAGTAAATTGTACAAAGTGAGTGCTAATACCGATAATGATAATGTCAGAATCCGTAAATGACAAAGTCAAATGTAATAAGTTATATGTAATAAGTTATACATAATAAGTACTATGTACACTGTTAAAAATAAATGTATAATTACAGGAAACGCTGTAAAAATACCACTGCATGTTTTTATACTATATATTTATTGTATTAGTGAGGTAACATGGGACTACAGTAAAACAATTGGTAAATTAGCCATAAAAGTGTAGTTTAGAATTGTATTTTTATTACATGGAATCTGTATTGATCCAACTATGTTGGTTAAAATACATGTAGCTGTACTTTAACTGTTTTTTTGGGGTAATTCTACTATTCAAACATGTTTAAATACGGGATTTGTGTACAATTACAGAAAACGTGTAATTGTACATCACTTTAACACTGATACACCTTTTAAGGCTTCATTACTTTTTGTCTATACTATAGTCTACTTATGAGGGGTTCACGGTGGTTAAGTGGGTAAGACGCTGACTCGCTGGAGTGTTCGATCCCTGCATTGGCCGATAAAGTTCATCCAGATTTTCTGGCGTGGTTCCCCCTTGTCAGTGATGACAGACGTGGGGCCGGACAAGGATAGGGTTGAGACACACGCCGTATTTCGCTGGACATAACTGATTTGAAATTAGAGTCAAAACGGAAACAATTGAATGTAAATCAGTTTATATACAATCAGATTACATTATCATATGCGTTGCGACCCATTTGGGTCAATTTCTAGGTCCCAAATATTAGCGATTTAGCTCCTTTAAACACAGTGTCCGATTTGTAATATCACATGATTTGTTTACTTACATTTAAAACGATGTAAATGCATATGTATACAAAGCTTATGTAAGATTAGATCAAACTTAATGTAGAAATAGAACCATGTGTCAGTTTACATTATGTGAGCTGTATATTAACAGAAATGCCATTTGAAAAAGTATTTTTACAACAAATTGTAAATTTACTGTCAAATAGTGTTCAAGTTGGTTATTCCACTTCGACCACACATCGAATTTTGTGCAAAATGTTTACAGTTCTGTCAGTCAGATTAGTCTATGTTTGGGAAATAGGTTATTCAAAATCTAAATGCACCTATCTAGCGTATGGAGACAGTGATACGCTATACATATGGTTGTGTGGGACATTTTGCTTCGTGTCATGCCTTCTACCCTTTCCAATGTAAGAAACAGAACAGTAGGACATCAAACCCCATTTCATTTAATTTCTTTCAATTATCGAATGATGGTTTGCATGCTCGGCTGAAAGGTCCGCAAAATTGTATGTGTTCGCCAGGACAAACACATTCAAGTAAATATTTCAAGTAAATATACCCTTCAAATTGTATTTTTACCGTAAAATGACTTGCAGAAAGTTAGCAGTAAATCACTGTAAATTTACATACTGTTTGTAAATCTAAATCTACCACTTAGGTGTAAATTTACAAGTCAGTGTTAAAATACAGTCAATTTACTGGCAATTTGCTGCCATTCAATTTACGGTAAAAATACACAAATATTATTTACAGTGTAATAAGTAATATGTAAAAAGTACATTGTACAAAATCATAATACTGATAATGATGTCAAAATACGCCAAATGACAAAGTCATATGTAGTAAGTTATATGTAATAAGTTCTATGTACATGTAATAAGTTATATGTAATAAGTAATTTTTAAAAAGTAAATTGTACAAAGTCCTAATGCCTAACATGATAATGTCAAAATACCTTAAATAACAAAGTCATATGTGTAAAGTCGCATTTAATGTGGAAACCATCACCCAATACATTCACGCTTTGTGACATCCCGTTTTCCTTGTACGATTTATACATATGATATTTCGCACAGTGGTTTCTACACAGCATCTTTCTCGTCGCCGTAACTTTGATATGCAAATTAAAGATGTCATGTGATGACGGAAACAGCTAGTAAGACTAGCGGCCGTTAATGTTCTGTAATACAATGGCGTAATTAAAATGGTTTGGCGGAAATTTTGAATGCCTTCGTGGTTCATCACCAGAATCTATTTTTGTGTCCCCCGCCTTTCGAAGTAAGCAGGGGACTATTAAAATGGGTTCGTCCGTCTGTCTGTCTGTCTGCGTGTCTGTCTGTCCGTCACATTTTTTGGGACACAATAACTCTCCTTCTTTTATTGAGCTAGAATGTTCAAACTTGGTGTAGGTGTTTATTAGGTCAATGCCTTCATGGAGATCGAAGATTAACATTTTCTGCTTAGGGTAAGCAGAGATACGCAATTTGATTGGTTGATGCTTTGGGACACGATAATTTTAGTTCTAGTTAAGTGAGATGAGTGATGAAACTTGATGTATAGTTTCATTATATCAATACCTTGACTAAGTTCGATAATGAGCATTTTCTGCACAGGGTAAGCAGAGCGATAAACAATTTGATTGGCCGACACTTTGGAACACAATAAGTTTGAAGATGGGTATTTTCTGCTTAGGGTAATAGACGGAGAGACATAATTTCTGTTTGTCAAATACCGAGAACAAATTGCAAAAGAATTTCTTTCACTGGAATCTAGTAAAGGGATGTATTAAGGACTCCCAACTCAAAATTGTCCGCTGAAACCCTGTAGCGTTTTTCATAATTAACATAAATCCAAGATGGCCGCCAATTGGACTCTCTGTCCTCCATATCTTGGAAACGGCTCGTTTTAGAGCATATAAATGTGTATCATTAGATACAAAAGTGATACCAACGAATCGGAAAAAAGGTTATCAGGACGTCAGCAGGTCATGGTGTGACGTCATGACGGCATTGTGACGTAATGACGTCACACTGACGTTATTTTGACGTCAAAACACTTAGTCCGGCAGAACTATGGCTGAACCTGGAAGTTGTAAACAAAGATTATTTTTTGATTGATTTTAGTAGCCTATGATGTCCTCTTTAAGAATCTGTCGGTTGAACCTGGGTCACTCTTGAGCGTTTTGAGAAATTCAAGATAGCGTCCACGACGGCCGTCATTTCAAATAATAACTTTACTTATAACCCCCATACTATTTTGTCTAGGATGATACTTTTGGTGTCTAACCGTATGTTTTTGGGGCCAAGGAATACACCGAAATCATCCATTATGTTGTGGGGTGATTAGATGATAGTAAAATGCAAAATGCCACACAATATGGCCCTTTAACTCGATAGCGGCGGTTTGGACAATATTTATTTCACCGAACCAAAGTATATATTTATGGACACAGGAGCATATGATTGGTGCGAAACGACGGCCCTGAAAAGAAGGACACAATCTGTGTTTTGATCATTTAAAAAAACAAATTCCAGCCGTAAAATACGAAAATACCCGCACAAAAGTAGGTAATATTTAGTTTAATCCTTTAGTCATGTGTCTGGTTGCAACCTGCGACAGCACAGGTGCAAAATACTATACATTCTAAGCCACCCTACTGCAGCTACAAGCAAGCGTAGTATTTGGGGCGTCACCCGTGCATCCCCATTTGATGAGACACAGGAGCAATTTGACCGATTGTAATGTTCTCAATTACAATAGCATGGTGGTGACATCGTTTTACTTTCCATAAGAATGCATCATTCGTTGGAGCAAGACTACATGATTTAAGTGTGGATTATGACGATATATTTCCAGTTTCGGATGCCTATACCTTCCAGCGTGTTTCAGGCGTCTAAAAGTCATCATCCCCACTCAAACATGGTAGTCTTGCTCAGGGAACGTAAAAAGAGCTCATCAACAAGCCATTGCTGGGCGAAGGATACTAAATTGATAACACTACAACCGGGGTCTGTCATCAGATGCGGATACACGAATGACACCCCATGCAGTACGCTTGCTTGTAGATGCACTACGGATGGCTTAGAATGTACAGTATTCTGTGCTTGTACTGCCTTAGGTTGCAGCCAGAAATACGACCAAAGGATGAAACTGAATATTGTCTAGTTTTATGGGGGTTATTTTCGTGTTTTGTTGGTAGAATTTGTTTGTTTAAATGTTCACAAAACAGCTTGTGTCCCCATTTTCAGGGCCGGCCCATGTGGCCCTGGAGCCCCTAATAGGCATGTATGTGATGTATGTATCACATCACTCATATGCTCCTTTATCCTGAAATATGTAGTTTGTCTCTAGATATAGTTTGGTTTGGTGAAATAATGGCCCCCAGCCGCCGCTGACGAGTTAAAGGGCCATATTGGCTCGCATTTTAGATTTTACTATCATCTTATCACCCCACAACATAATGATTGATTTCAGTGTATTCCTTGACCCGAGTAACATTCGTTTAGACACCAAAATTAACGTCCTAGAATAAATACTATGGGAGTTATGGGGGATTATTTGAAATGGCGGCCGTCTTGCACGCCATCTTGAATTTCACTCGAAATATTGAGGTTTGACGACCGGACTAACTGCTTTGATACCGAATAAGCGGGTTTGAAGTGAGCTCTGGTCTCTTAGAGATCTAAGAATAAGCGGGCTGAGAACTAGTTTGTTTTTGTAACACTGACTGACTGGACTGGAATCTAATCTGGTGAGTGAAATTCTATCTCCACTGTACATGCACATGAGCATTAGGGGTGATCGAAATGTCCAACTGGTGAAGCTGAAGAGCCTGATTGATTACATTCGATCCCTTGGTGGTGAACTTGACAACATCCCCACCATTATTTAGGTTATTGTCGCAAGTTATGCACGTATCCATGGCGAAATACAACTCTTTTCACAAAATTAGCAAAAAACAGTTTCAAATATCTGGGGAAAACCCAGACTGGATTCCAAGCCAATCACAAGAGCTTGACAACATTCCCACCATTATTTAGGTTATTGCCGCAAATTTTGCACGTATCCATAGCGAAATACGACTCTTTTCACAAAATTAGCAAAAGAAAGTTTCAAATATCTGGGGAAAACCCAGACTGGATGACCTGGCGCCTGGTACGTTCGGGCATTTTTATGCGCGAACTCTTAGGGTTTTTTTTACTGGCATGCGCACAGGTACTATTTCTTTTTCTTTTAACAAGTACCCAAATCGGGGATTTCGTGCGGAGGTAGTTCGGAGGTAAACAGTCTGTGAAGTACAACACTTGCCACTTTACCTGTGTATCGCTAATTATAAACCGAATGTGTGAAGACAGTTCATACATATCACTCAAAAATTTTTCAGTACAAACTCAGTTGATTCCCGCTCGATTTGCTACTAAACAATCCCATCGGTTTATTTTCTCAACAGTGTGACCAGAAGTGACCGCGGATTTCTTGACATTGTATGAACTTATCCATAGCTATATCCTTACACCGAGAGAAATTATCTAGTCTCGGTGAAAAGAACTATGGTCATCTGGTAGAAAATTACTTTTGTATTTTTGGGAACGGAAAACAGTGTTTTTAGAAGCAAACTAACCTGCCGCACATGAGGAAGTCATTATACTAATAATAAAAGGCGAGACCTCTTTTTGCGGCGCAGGCTTATCACTGAGTAGTAAACCTACCACAAACAATAATATAGGAAGCTTAGTGACGAGTGCAGTAAGTACTAAAGTAGGCTATAGGCCTAGACTATAGGTTTGAGTCGAGATTACTCGCTTTCAGTTTACTCTGTTTTTGCGATAACCAATTATGTGAGAAATACCATACTGACATTCGGTTTTTAAAAGTTGTACGCGAAATAAATGCGTTTGTTAGATACTGACAGAGCAGCCCCGAGTCGAACAATCGCCGCCCGAGCTGTCTTCGTCAGCTAGTTTCACAATATCGTGCAATAGGTGTATTAATGTGATTTTTAGGTTTAAAACCGCAAACAATGCCAAAATAGTGTTTTCACTGCTTACAGAAAACTGAAATTTAAAAAAAAAAATTTTTATGAGGGTGACCCTCCCACACACTCCCTATCGAGCTGCCGCTCGGTCTGCGCAGCCTCATGCCTGGCACATACTGTCAACATTGTATATTTTTCCGTTTCCGCCCTTACCCCCACAATATATATTTCACGGCTACGTTGCGACGGTACCAGCATACCCAGTTGTTGACACCCATTACATCACTCCTGTCTAACAAATCATAAAGCTGTGGTGTTACGGTGGCGGCATAGTATTTCACCGTAACACCACAGCCACTCTAACCATTCATACTACATCTAACTTCCCCTTAACAGCACTTCACTCCCTACACATTTCCCCTCGTCCTACTTTCCCAAATGTCAACAACACATCTCATACATCCAGTTCGCTGATTAACCCTTGTACCACGTCTACTGGATGACCTGGCGCCTGGTACGTTCGGGCATTTTTATGCGCGAACTCTTAGGGTTTTTTTTTACTGGCATGCGCACAGGTACTATTTCTTTTTCTTTTAACAAGTACCCAAATCGGGGATTTCGTGCGGAGGTAGTTCGGAGGTAAACAGTCTGTGAAGTACAACACTTGCCACTGTACCTGTATATCGCTAATTATAAACCGAATGTGTGAAGACAGTTCATACATATCACTCAAAAATTTTTCAGTACAAACTCAGTTGATTCACGCTCGATTTGCTACTAAACAAACCCATCGGTTTATTTTCTCAACAGTGTGACCCGAAGTGACCGCGGATTTATTGACCTTGTATGAACTTATCCATAGCTATATCCTTACACCGAGAGAAATTATCTAGTCTCGGTGAAAAGAACCATGGTCATCTGGTAGAAAATTACTTTTGTATTTTTGGGAACGGAAAACAGTGTTTTTAGAAGCAAACTAACCTGCCGCACATGAGGAAGTCATTATACTAATAATAAAAGGCGAGACCTCTTTTTGCGGCGCAGGCTTATCACTGAGTAGTAAACCTACCACAAACAATAATATAGGAAGCTTAGTGACGAGTGCAGTAAGTACTAAAGTAGGCTATAGGCCTAGACTATAGGTTTGAGTCGAGATTACTCGCTTTCAGTTTACTCTGTTTTTGCGATAACCAATTATGTGAGAAATACCATACTGACATTCGGTTTTTAAAAGTTGTACGCGAACTAAATGCGTTTGTTAGATACTGACAGAGCAGCCCCGAGTCGAACAATCGCCGCCCGAGCTGTCTTCGTCAGCTAGTTTCACAATATCGTGCAATAGGTGTATTAATGTGATTTTTAGGTTTAACCCCGCAAACAATGCCAAAATAGTGTTTTCACTGCTTACAGAAAACTGAAATTTAAAAAAAAATTTTTTTATGAGGGTGACCCTCCCACACACTCCCTATCGAGCTGCCGCTCGGTCTGCGCAGCCTCATGCCTGGCACATACTGTCAACATTGTATATTTTTCCGTTTCCGCCCTTCCCCCCCACAATATATATTTCACGGCTACGTTGCGACGGTACCAGCATACCCAGTTGTTGACACCCATTACATCACTCCTGTCTAACAAATCATAAAGCTGTGGTGTTACGGTGGCGGCATAGTATTTCACCGTAACACCACAGCCACTCTAACCATTCATAATACATCTAACTACCCCTTAACAGCACTTCACTCCCTACACATTTCCCCTCGTCCTACTTTCCCAAATGTCAACAACACATCTCATACATCCAGTTCGCTGATTAACCCTTGTACCACGTCTACTGGATGACCTGGCGCCTGGTACGTTCGGGCATTTTTATGCGCGAACTCTTAGGTTTTTTTTTTACTGGCATGCGCACAGGTACTATTTCTTTTTCTTTTAACAAGTACCCAAATCGGGGATTTCGTGCGGAGGTAGTTCGGAGGTAAACAGTCTGTGAAGTACAACACTTGCCACTGTACCTGTATATCGCTAATTATAAACCGAATGTGTGAAGACAGTTCATACATATCACTCAAAAATTTTTCAGTACAAACTCAGTTGATTCACGCTCGATTTGCTACTAAACAAACCCATCGGTTTATTTTCTCAACAGTGTGACCCGAAGTGACCGCGGATTTATTGACCTTGTATGAACTTATCCATAGCTATATCCTTACACCGAGAGAAATTATCTAGTCTCGGTGAAAAGAACCATGGTCATCTGGTAGAAAATTACTTTTGTATTTTTTGGAACGGAAAACAGTGTTTTTAGAAGCAAACTAACCTGCCGCACATGAGGAAGTCATTATACTAATAATAAAAGGCGAGACCTCTTTTTGCGGCGCAGGCTTATCACTGAGTAGTAAACCGTCCACAAACAATAATATAGGAAGACGAGTGACGAGTGTAGTACTGTAAGTAAGCTATAGACTATAGGGTTGAGTCGAGATTACTGGCTTTCAGTTTTCTCTGTTTTTGCGATAACCAATTATGTGAGAAATACCATACTGACATTCGGTTTTTAAAAGTTGTACGCGAACTAAATGCGTTTGTTAGATACTGACAGAGCAGCCCCGAGTCAAACAATCGCCGCCCGAGCTGTCTTCGTCAGCTAGTTTCACAATATCGTGCAATAGGTGTATTAATGTGATTTTTAGGTTTAACCCCGCAAACAATGCCAAAATAGTGTTTTCACTGCTTATCGAGCTGCCGCTCGGTCTGCGCAGCCTCATGCTTGGCACATACTGTCAACATTGTATATTTTTCCGTTTCCGCCCTTCCCCCCCCCCACAATATATATTTCACGGCTACGTTGCGACGGTACCAGCATACCCAGTTGTTGACACCCATTACATCACTCCTGTCTAACAAATCATAAAGTTGTGGTGTTACGGTGGCGGCATAGTATTTCACCGTAACACCACAGCCACTCTAACCATTCATAATACATCTAACTATCCCTTTACAGCACTTCACTCCCTACACATTTCCCCTCGTCCTACTTTCCCAAACGTCAACAACACATCTCATACATCCAGTTCGCTGATTAACCCTTGTACCACGTCTACTGGATTCCAAGCCAATCACCAGGGCCCGGTTGTTCAACTTTTAGTTAAATTTAACCATGTGGTTACGTTTAACCATGGGTTATATATTTAACTAATCGTTACGTAACCTGTGGTTAAATTTGTGTTGTTCAACTACATTTAACGACGTTGTTATGTAACCATATGGTTCAAATTTAACCATTCGATAACCATATGGTTAAAATTTAACCATTCAACTAGTATCCCATAATTCTCCTTACTAGCAACAAATTCAAGATGGATGACACTGCAGGGGGTGGGGGGCAAAAGAAAACCAATTGATATCCTCAATCAAATTTTTCTAATGTTTAAAGATGTTTAGCTGAATGGGAAATTAGTCTTCATGTGGTGTTTTTAGCCAGCACTGTCAATCTTCAATGACATGGTTGTGGCCTGCTAATCGAGACTGGAGAAGGGTAACTCTTGACAACAAAAATTGGGCGCTATTGCACTTTCGTACCTCTACCAGTTCCCGTGGTCGTAGGAACTTGAAATTTTCAGAGGATGTTCAGGGGGACTAGCAATGACCACACACAAAATTTCAGCCGAATTGATCAATAACTTTTTATTTTACCGACCTTTTAATTTCTAACGAGAGAGAGCTTCATCCGTTTGACGCCATTTGCTTTGTTTACTATTTAGACTCGAATAACAAGACACTAAGACGGAAACCGACTCGAATAACAAGACACTTAGACGGAAACCGACACAGTGCACCAGCAGCCTAACACTGCAGTTCATAAAAATTAATATAATTTTCGTATACTTTAATTTTTGCGCGAAGCCACCATTTTCAATAAAATACTATTTGGTGTTGATCAGTGGATTGGCCGTTAGGTGTAAATATTGCCGTGACCTTGATTTTGACCTTGAGGCCAAACTTCCCACCCATATCGGGGCCTTTGCGTTTATGCTTGCCGTGGCCTTATTTCTAACTGTATTATCAAAGTTAATGTTCGAGGTTAAAGCAGAGACGACGTCCTCCAGAAAAGATAATTGGGTCAAAGTCGTAGGTCAAGGTCATCTTACAGAAAACTAAACTCAAACTTTTCAAAGTCAGTTTTGGGACATTTGACCTTGACTTACGACCTTGACCCCGTAACCATTTTCGAAGGCTATCAACTTGGCTTGAACCATCGACGTTTACTTTGATCCTGTCGCACACTGTTCGGTCAGGAAAGGGTCAAACGCAAAGGGCCCGTGTCCGAAAGGAAGTCAATGGGCGTGGTCAATGTGAAAGGTCGTGGTGACCTCCACTAGTCACCGTTAACCATCCGTAACCATGACTCTGACCTTGAGTCCAAACGTCCCATCCATATCGGGGCCTTTGCGTTTATGCTTGCCGTGGCCTTATTTCTAACTGTATTATCAAAGTTAATGTTTGAGGTTAAAGCAGAGACGACGTCCTCCAGAAAAGATAATTGGGTCAAAGTCGTAGGTCAAGGTCATCTTACAGAAAATTAAACTCAAACTTTTCAAAGTCATTTTTGGGACATTTGACCTTGACTTACGACCTTGACCCCGTAAAAATTTTCGAAGGCTATCAACTTGGCTTGAACCATCGACGTTTACCTTGATCCTGTCGCACACTGCTCGGTCAGAAAAGGGTCAAACGCAAAGGGCCCGTGTCCGAAAGGAAGTCAATGGGCGTGGTCAATGTGAAAGGTCGTGGTGACCTCCACTAGTCACCGTTAACCATCCGTAACCATGACTCTGACCTTGAGTCCAAACGTCCCATCCATATCGGGGCCTTTGCGTTTATGCTTGCCGTGGCCTTATTTCTAACTGTATTATCAAAGTTAATGTTTGAGGTTAAAGCAGAGACGACGTCCTCCAGAAAAGATAATTGGGTCAAAGTCGTAGGTCAAGGTCATCTTACAGAAAACTAAACTCAAACTTTTCAGTTTTGGGACATTTGACCTTGACTAATGGAGGTCACCACGACCTTTCACATTGACCACGCCCATTGACTTCCTTTCGGACACGGGCCCTTTGCGTTTGACCCTTTTCTGACCGAACAGTGTGCGACAGGATCAAAGTAAACGTCGATGGTTCAAGCCAAGTTGATAGCCTTCGAAAATGGTTACGGGGTCAAGGTCGTAAGTCAAGGTCAAATGTCCCAAAACTGACTTTGAAAAGTTTGAGTTTAGTTTTCTGTAAGATGACCTTGACCTACGACTTTGACCCAATTATCTTTTCTGGAGGACGTCGTCTCTGCTTTAACCTCAAACATTAACTTTGATAATACAGTTAGAAATAAGGCCACGGCAAGCATAAACGCAAAGAGCCCGAGATAGATGGGAAGTTTGGACTCAAGGTCGAAGTCAAGGTCATGGATGGTTACAGGTGACTAGTGGTGGTCACCACGACCTTTCACATTGACCACGCCCATTGACTTTCTTTCGGACACGGGCCCCTCTGCGTTTGACCGTTTTCTGACCGAGCTGTGTGCGACAGGACCAAGGTAAACGTCCATGATTCAAGCCAAGGTGATAGCCTTCAAAAATGGTTACGGGGTCAAGGTCGTAAGTCAAGGTCAAATGTCCCTAAAACGACTTTGAAAAGTTTGAGTTTAGTTTTCTGTAAGGTGACCTTGACCTACGACTTTGACCCAATTATCTTTTCTGAAGGACGTCGTCTCTGCTTTCACCTCGAACATTAACTTATACAATACAGAAAGAAATAAGGCCACGGCAAGCATAAACGCAAAGGCCCCGATATGGATGGGAAGTTTGGACTCAAGGTCAAAATCAAGGTCACGGCAATATTCACACCTAAAGGCCAATCCACTGATCAACACCAAATAGTATTTTATAGAAAATGGTGGCTTCGCGCAAAAATTAAAGTATACGAAAATTATATTAATTTTTATGAACTGCAGTGTTAGGCAGCTAGTGCAGTGTGTCTGTTTCCGTCTGAGTGTCTTGTTATTCGAGTCTAAATAGTAAACAAAGCAAATGGCGTCAAACGGATGAAGCTCTCTCTCGTTAGAAATTAAAAGGTCGGTAAAATAAAAAGTTATTGATCAATTCGGCTGAAATTTTGTGTGTGGTCATTGCTAGTCCCCCTGAACATCCTCTGAAAATTTCAAGTTCCTACGACCACGGGAACTGGTAGAGGTACGAAAGTGCAATAGCGCCAAAAATTGTTTCGCTTGTAAAGTTCCCCTCTTGTAAAATGTGGTAAGTTGGGTTTTTTTTAGCTTTTAAAGTCATATTTGCAGAATTTTGACACTATTCTTATTAGTTCCCGTTCGAGGCTTACATCCACCAAAAAGCCCTGTAAAATTATGTGATGCCTCAGTGGACAATGGTTGCTACGCGATGTCAATGAATGTAAACATGGATAATGAAGTGTCAATTTTGGCATTCCTTATTATGAGCGTATTTCAGCTGCCATAATCATCTTTTCATCTTATTAAGTCCTTTCTTGTCACTAATGATTTTATTAATTAGGTGGTAGTCGGAATGTGATAAAAACTAGTAAAATTTGCTTAGTTAGTGATGCTGCCAAAAAAAAACGGAACAAAATTGTGTATATATATACTAAGACAGTGCCTAATTAGGATAGGCCTCCAAATAGTTTTAATTAATTTGTGACTGATTTTCTACTGTTTTATGTGTTTCAGGGATGTGTTTTCATATAAGATGAAATTTGAAAATAGTGTGATGGACATTTGCAGAATTTCTTGAAGATTTTTGTCACCCTAGCCTACTTTTGAGGTGGCGAAGATCCATGACCATGAAAATCTGTATGCCTAGATAGGTGGTTATTTGCCTTGTTGAAACAGTTGTTTTTGTCCAGTCGACCATACTCTTCTATCAATGAGAACTGAGGAAATTTCAGATTTGTGCTACGATACCCGGAGTTATATATTTAAAGGACATAGACGTATCATGACATCTAGGCCTATGTTCAAGTGAACCAAGATCTACTTCCAACTTTACACACAGACTGCATATAGCCTACATAAAGAAGTTACATGATTCTAACATAGAATTACAGAAGGCAGAGGTTATATTATACAAAAGATCAAAAAGTTCTAAATATTCATGTACCAAACCATCAATATTGACAATAAATCCTAATGCATGTAAATTATTAATTACTTATCTTTGTGAAATTTGATTTATGCTGAAGAAATCTGTTTATTTTCTTTTTAAAAGCGACTCGTTCGGATGTCATTGGGCCACGATTACCTAGCAATGGGGAAACTGGGCTATTTGTGCACAATGTCATTGATTTAGAGAAAGGACCCACTTGCATAAAAGCACATGGCAATGAATACTTGCTGCTTCACTTCTTTGGTTATTAGTTGCGTTTTTTAGGTGAATGTCAAGACGATTACATATATTGGTAAATGACTTTTTCTTCAAGCATGTATCAAGATGTTAAATCAGAAGGAATCTTTTGAACTTGAACTTATTAAAGGTGCCCCTGTATACATTCTTTTCGGGAGCCACAGTGGCACAGTGAGTTAGACGCTGGCTTGCTAGCCTGGAAGTCACGTTTTCGCTCCCGGTGTTTACTAAGAAAGTTCATCATAATATTTTGGTACGGAGGACCTGGGACGGTCCTGTGTACACATTGGCATGCACGTAAAAGATCCCTTGGCAGATGGAATTCGAGATAAGAGTAGGCCGTAGCGCTGCTGTCCAGGCAAAATTTCCCTCATAGCACACTGCATGGCGTATGCCTGTCTTTATTAGCGCAGTCGGGGCGGAACGGTAGGATGTTAAACGGTTTCATTTCATTTCCTTCTTTTTTCATGTTTAAAGTGGTAAACTTGACAGAACTTGACTGCTTTAACGACAATTTAATCATTTAACGATGCCCTGCTAGGTGGATTAAATATGGACCATTTTAACGATGACATAACCATGCGTTAAATTTAACGACACGA
This sequence comes from Patella vulgata, assembly GCF_932274485.2. Lineage (NCBI taxonomy): Eukaryota > Metazoa > Mollusca > Gastropoda > Patellidae > Patella > Patella vulgata. Next base: position 9,039,463 of record NC_065886.2, on the reverse strand, counting down.
TGAACAACAGACTTCTTCAGTCGTTAAATATAACGATGTCGTTAAATTATTTAACCACATTGTTAAATTTAACCACAAGTTGAACAACTGGGCCCAGATTGGATTCCAGTCCAGTCAGTCAGTGTCACAAAAACAAACTAGGTCACAGCCCGCTTATTCTGACTTCTCTAAGACATCAGAACTCACGTCAAACCAGCTTATTCAGTATCAAAACAGTGTTTTGACGTCAAAATAACGACAGTGTGACGTCAGGGCGTCACACCATAACCTGCTGGCGTTGTGATAATTTTATTTTCCGATTCGTTGATATCACTTTTGTATCTAATGATAATATATTTATTGCTCTAAAACGAGCCGTTTCCAAGATATGGAGGCCAGAAAGTCCAATTGGCGGCCATCTTGGATTTTTGCTAATTATGAAAAACATTACAGGGTTTCAGCGGACAATTTTGAGTTGGGAGTCCTTTAGACATCCCTTTACTAGAATCCAGTGAAAGAAATTCTTTTGCAATTTGTTCTCGGTAGTTTTTTATTTCTCTCCGACTATATAGTTTTATCACATCAATACCTTGACTTAGTTCGATAAGGAGCATTTTCTGCTCAGGGTAAGCAGAGTGATAAGCAATTTGATGGTGGAGATTTTGGAACACAATAACTCTCCTTCTAATTGAGGTAGAATGTTCAAACTTGGTGCAGGCGTTTCATTAGGTGAATACCTTGATGAAGTTTGATGATATACATTGTCTGCTTACGGTAAGCAATCTGATTGCTTGATGCTTTGGAGCACGATAACTTTGGTTTTAATTACGTGAGAGTGATGACATTCCGAGTATAGATTCATTATATCATTACCTTGATTAAGTTTGGTGATGAGAATTTTCTGCTTAGGATAAGGAACGATAAGCAATTTGATCGGTCAAAACTTTGGAACATAACAACTCTGCTTTTAATTGAGGAAAAATGTTTAAACTTGATGTAGATGTTCATTAGGTGAATGTCTTAACTGAGTTCAATGATAAACATTTTGAGCTAAAGCTAAGCAGAGCTAAGCAATTTCATTGGTCGTTGCTTTGGGACAAGATAACTTTGATTCTAGAATCAATCTGATAGAGAGTGATGAAACTTAGTGTATAGTTGATAATCAGTTTGGTTGCTTGATACTTTTCAAAAAAATAAATGTACTATTAATAAATATGTGTCATCAATTTATTTTGGGAGTTCGGCGGGGGACATCAGTCTCGCCGTTGGCTTGTTTAACTATTAGTTTTATAGCCAGAACTGCCAGTTCTGTATTTAAATGTTAAGCGATGTACCTTTATTGTTGCGGTATTGAATTATGGTATGAAATATGTCCACAAAGTAGTCTTCAACTACACATGGCAAATATTAGACCGGAAGCTGAGTGCGGACAGGGGCCAATATAATCACCAATTTTGATTAGTGAATATTATAGTTTATCCGTCGGGGACGAACTTTATCGATAACTTGTATTCCCGGAGCCCCTTTCCAAACTCTCTAATTTATAACATGGCGAATTTTCATAAAACCTGGTGTAAAAGATTTAAAAGATTTTAATACACGCGCTTTCTTTTCATTGTCTTATGCCGTCACCATATCTGGTTTTGGTGAGAATCTTTGTGGTCGTAAGGGGCGAACCCCATTGCTATTCAGTTTCGCGATAGAGGCTTCACTTTCTACCGAATTCTTTTCAAATTTGGTGTGAAAAATTGTAGACATGAAGGTACTGCAAATTCCGTTCTGGAGTTATGCCGAAAATAGCGAAGCATTTGGACAATTTTCCCGTTCTTGAACGAGAGGGGTGGCACTGAGAGGGATGGCATGGGTGCGGGTTATTCAGCTAGCAATTGTTTTTGTTTCTTCTGTAACTTTTTTTAGAAGTATTGATATCTGGATCAAAAAAATTCCTATTTGAAATTATAAAGGTCAGTCATCTTATACAGAGTTATTGCGATTATAAGCCCCCCCCCCTCCCCCATTGCCGAAAACCGTGTGAACACGATAGAAACTACATAATTTAACAGATTCATTTCAACATTTTGGTGAATCATTGCCTTCACATTTAAAAAAAACCCTTAAAAACTAAATGATGACTTGCTTGATAAAGACGAGAGTATCCCCGTCGAAACGTCGATTAGTGTTAACCTCAGTAATTGTGTATCCATACAATTGTACCCCGTGTTACCTTTTTGTAACTCTAGATATGCCCTGCCCCTCAGTAATTAACAACCAATTTCTAGCGATATGAATGCTATAAGGCGTAAGATATAATATGTTCGATGGACCTTAGTAGAAGTAGGGTTAACTGAATATTTTAGGTAATAACTATTGGTAGTAAAACATGACGAGATTCTATATCTCAACCATAAATATATATAAACAGTTTACCTTGAATTACAATAGTTCTATTATCTGCTATTTTTACTGTATAATAGACTTCTCCATCATCCGGGTTGTTGACTTCTAGAACAAACTTTCGACCACCATTTTCACATAAAAATGTGTATTTAGTGTCATTTAAAGATGATACACAACCAGGATAAGATACAACAGCGAGAAAACTCCTATCTCCTCTCCTCCATGTTACCGCGTTTCTTGTTTCATTATATTCGTATACCAGTGATATTGTTCTATTACTAGGTCCGCAAACTTCCAAAGATTGACAAATATGATTAACAGCCACTGTAATAATGAAACAGTAAATGTATAATTATTGTCCAATTTAATATACAGTTGAAACCCAATTAATAAAGATCGACAACTCTAGCCTTTTAATTATTTAGTGTGCAACAGCTAAAAAGACATACCTACCAGTTGTTTGAATCCCATATATGGGTTCAAGAGAAGGATTCGTAATTTATAAATGATAGTTGGGTCAAAATATCGATATTTGAGACCCCTCCGTCCACCCGAACAAACATACATACATGTATAAGAACAAATTTCAAAGAAACGAATTCAAACTTTATGTATAGGATTTTTTTGTGGGGTAGGGGAGGATGCAAATGACAGGTTATTGTAGTGTATTCTATAATAATATGGATGACTATATTTCTGAGAGAACAGAAATGGAATGAAATTTAATGGGGTTTAACGTCCTACTGTTCTGCTCCGAACTGGGCTAATGAAGACGGGCATACGCCATACAGTGTGCTATTAGGGAAATTGTGTCCGGACAGCGGAACTATGGCCTACTCTTATATCGAATTCCAACTGTCAAGGGATCTTTTACGTACACGCCAATGTGTACGCGGGACCTCGGTTTTTCGTTCGATCCGAACGACTACACGTTTTCTCTTGCCGGACTTCCTCGTCCTACACCTTAAAGACTCCTGCAAATTAGCTAAATCGCTCTCCTAAATATTGAGATTAATAAACTACTTTCAGTTTTTGTTTACTTTTAAACTGCATATATTCAAGGTATCAGGAGCTTTTTATGGCTCCCGCACAATTTTATAAACATGAAGGACTGTACCTTTTGAATATTAAGCCATCAAATTATTTTATAATTTTGAAAATGAAATGAAATGGGGTTTAACGTCCTACTGTTCTGCTCCGAACTGGGCTAATGAAGACGGGCATACGCCATACAGTGTGCTATTAGGGAAATTGTGTCCGGACAGCTGAACTATGGCCTACTCTTATATCGAATTCCAACTGTCAAGGGATCTTTTACGTACACGCCAATGTGTACGCGGGACCTCGGTTTTTCGTTCGATCCGAACGACTACACGTTTTCTCTTGCCGGACTTCCTCGTCCTACACCTTAAAGACTCCTGCAAATTAGCTAAATCGCTCTCCTAAATATTGAGATTAATAAACTACTTTCAGTTTTTGTTTACTTTTAAACTGCATATATTCAAGGTATCAGGAGCTTTTTATGGCTCCCGCACAATTTTATAAACATGACCTCGGTTTTTCGTTCCATCCGGACGACTAGACAGCTGTCCTTGTCAGGCCCTCCGTCCTGCATCACTGACAAGGGGAACCACGCCATTTAGTACAGAATTGGCAGGTTCCTGATGTTTCAACATGCCCCTCCTATTTCATAAAACTAACAACTACACAGTAACAATATTTACAAAGTGCATATACATCATATTATATAAGCTTAGCAAGGAGGAAAATCAAACAAAAAAGAAAGAAAAAAATGGCAAATAAACATACATTCTTAGGATAACAGTAAAGATATGACATGTTTTACTTTCTCCTTTTTTGCAAATAAAACATGATGGCGCGTGTTTCAGTTTGTGGTAGTCCAGAATTAAGAAGCGGCATATTGAAATGTACTTGTCATTGCTTTTTTCTTACTGTTTGGAATTTCTAATTTAAACTACAAACATTATCGAATAAGCGCGTTTAGATAACCCCTATAACGAAATATTATAGGAGCTAAGTAGTCCGATAGACTGGACGCTAGCTTTATTGACGTTAAAGATTCCCTGGACTAAATTAGAACTAAAAGTGACACTGTCCGAGAAAATTTCCCCTCACTGTATGGTGAATCTCCGAGCGGTGCAGAAAAGTTAGACCCGATTTCAAATGTGAATAAGAGTAAAATATATATATAAGAATTTAAACCTTATTTCAGAAGTGAATTAGAATAAAGTATAAATATATATAAATCTGTATTGCGCTGTTTTCAGTTGATTATAAACCGTAATATTATATAATATAATAATACATTACCAAATGATGTCACGAAAAAAACAATACAGATCCCTTCCATAACTAGTTACAACTCATTCACGTTGTTGATTGGTGCAAACTGAAGTAAATTGTCAGTTATAAACGGCGTGAAGTCGTGATAAGAACAGGGCACAGCGAACACAAAATATCCTAGGCAAAACTGCTAACATCTGGCTGGTGTTGTCGTGCATTAATACACTGTCGATTATGTTGAAGCTTTGTCGATAACAAGTTATAGCGGTTTTACATCATCACATGAGGATAGTGTTAGGAAAAAACAAGTTGTTGTAAACTGTGGCATATCATGTCTGGGATTTTACGACGCTTAGCATGTGTGTTTCTAATTATCAAATTTATTTGTAAGTACATATTTGTATTCATTCATCAATGTCCGATTGCTGTAAAGTACTGGTTATCTAAATATCCAGACGATAGAGAAGAATGTTTTTCGGAGTCATTTATATTACAAAGCATCGACTTTATATTAGAAAACAACTGTTTTTATTTTGATTCTAACTATTATAAACAACTTATTGGCTGTGCAGTGGGGAGTAAATTCTCACCCTCGCTGGCAATTTTAGTCCTTGGATATTTAGAATTAACCATTGCTACGAAAGTAGAAGAAACATTTGACTTGGAGACCAGAATATATTTCGAAAAACAGTAGCAACGATACTTAGATGATTGTTTCTTCATCTGGCTCCAATCATTTGATAATCTCCTTTTATTTTATAACATAATCAATAATATTCATCCGAATATCCAATTTACAATGGAAACTAGTACAGATAGAATACCATTTTTAGACATAATGGTAATCAAAAACGGGGATATTATTGAATCTGATATATATTATAAAGATACTGATACTAAACAGTATCTCGAATTCAATTCGTGTCACCCTAAACACATAAAAACGGCTGTACTATATAATTTGGCTAGGCGTATCTGTACCATCGTGTCTAACAAGGTAACTGAATTTCAAAGACTACAGGAATTGAGAGAATTTCTGCTAGCCCGCAAATATCCCTCCACATTAATTAATGACGAAATTCAAAGGGCTAGCAAAATACCGTTAACGGAATTAAGGCAGGTAAAGATAAAAGATACAAATCACAATATAATTGCATTTGTCACACAAACATTTATCCCGTCAAAAAGATACAAATCACAATGTAATTGCATTTGTCACACAAACATTTATCCCGTCAAAAAGACAAGCTAAAGCCCTTAAATCACTGTTAACTAGGGCTAAATTTGAATCATTCAGTCCAATTAAGGAAGTTGTAAAATGTGGAAGGGATAATTGCGGCACGTGTAAATATTTAATTGAAGGTAAATCATTTATATTTGACAGTGGAAAATAATTTTTTGTCAATGAAAGTATGAACTGTAAAGTAACTCATGTATTATATGTCATAAAATTTCGTGGCTGTGCCGAACTCTACATCGGCTGCACGAAAAAGTTACAAAACAGAGTAACGGTTCATAGACAACATATCAGGGAACCAAATTTAAGGAAGATCCCTTATTATCTACCTATTATTATTATATTATTGTATGTTTATTCTTCCATGACGTCACGTCATTGTTATTGTTCTTGTATGTCTTGACAAGCTCAGGCGAAACATGTAGACAATTAAACAATAGTACTTTTTTTCTATATTAACACTACTACGATTTTAACTTCATACATCTATTGATATATATATATATATATATATATGTAAATTAAATTCAATTTTTAGAGAAAAAACACTAACAATTAAAATTTTGGCTAGTACTTTCATCGTTATCAAACGAATCGTCAGGCCATTTTAATGCGTTACTATGCTGTTACAATAACGTTACGTCATAACAGAGCACAATGACTATGTGAAGTATAAAAAATAAAACGAAATAACATTAATTAAATATCAAACATAATTAAAATAATCACCCCTTAGCATTCAAAATCGGGTTATATTTAGCGATAAAGTTGCTTTCTTTTGTTTCCAAGAGATCATTATCAATAATATTGTGTTTGTACAAAGGAAAAATCTTGAATTGACCTTTACCACAAATATCCAAATGTTCGCTAACTCTATTTCTTGCGAGTTTTATATTAGAACAATGTTGGTTAATTCGTAAATTCAACTGATCAGTATTTTTTTCCAATGTACTTGCCATTACAACCATTACATATTAATAAGTAAATTACATACTTCGATTTGCAATTCATATTTTGTTTAACATAGAATTTAACATCTTTAGTAATTTTGGACAAATGTTCCTTCTAATATATCGGAACATGTGATACATCGTAGGTCCCCACAGTTGGATACACGGAGTACAGAAATATCAGAATCAAACTTTGATGATGTTAATATTCTTCTAAGATTTTGAGGTTGTTTTAGACTATTTATAATTTTTGAATTATTTAGGATGTATTTTAATTTACGACTATTGTTCTTTTTTTCATGTGGACGTATATTGCCGTCGCCCCTGTCCGTCCGTCCGTCCACAATTGTTTGTGAACACGCTACAGGTCACAATTTTTATCCGATTTCAATGAAACTTGAAATATAGGTTTATTACCCTAAGATCTCGGTTATTTGCATGTATCGGACTGTAACTCCATGGATTATGACCCCTGATTGTACGAAAAATCACGTTTTTAGCTTGTGGACACTGTAGAGGTAACAATTTTTATCCGATTTAAAAAACGTTACAATATATCACCGTTACACCCTTAGGCTGGTTGAGTACGAATTCGTAAAAATCGGACCGAAACTGACGTACAAAATGGCCGCCCCTCGTTCGCAAATATATGGAGCGGGATTTCCCCCATAATTCTAACTCCTAACCTAGTAATGCGTATGCTAATATGCTTACTTCTATACATGTAAGTTCTTACTAATACATGTTAAATTGGTTATTTAGACATGTAAAAATGCTAATTTATATAACTTATTTTTTAAATGATGTAGTTAGAATTTGTATTTTGTTCTATTTCCATTATTACATTTAATTTATTGTAGTCTGTATATTTTCGTTAACATTTTGACATTTCACAAATGTTACGCGGTAAAGCCGTCATAATTCTAAGCTCATTTTGGTAACAGATGGCGCTATTTATTGTATGGGGGCTGATTAGGGACATGTAAAATCTCGCCTTTTTCATAACCCGACAGATAAAAATCATAAAATATTTTATGTACAAAAGCAAAATATTGTAGATATTTTTAAAATATATAAATAGGCTTCGCTGTCGTGCATTTTCCAATATACTGCTATATCGATTGATGTGGCATATTTTGTTTCTAAAAGAACAATAAAATATATAGAAAGAACTCATTACGTCATGCACGGGAGTGAATAAATAAATATATAGGTAATGATAAGTTTAGCGTATCTTTTTCCCTCAAATTTATTAAATATTTTTCGTACACATGTAAAGTATTTTTGATATTATTTTAACTTTCTCCAAATCATCGTGAGCCGCGGTGGCTTGGTGAGTATGTCCCTGACTCGGTCTCGGGTTCGCTCCCGGTGTTGGAAGAGAAAGTCCCTCGGGTTTTCCGGCGTGATTTCCCCTTTTCAGTGATGCAAGACGTGGTTCCTGACAAGGAACACTGTCTAGTCGTTCTTATAGCGTGCACGTAAAAGAACCCTGGACGTTGGGATTTGAAATAAGAGTAGGCCGTAGCGCCGCTGTCCGTGCAAAATCGCCTCACACTGCACACTTCATGGCGTATTCCCGTCTTGAATAGCACAGTTGATGCTGAACGACGGGATGTTAAACTCGATTTCATTTAATTTAAAGATAAATTATTGGAGAATAGAAAGGCTCAAAGAGCTGACTAATGTAAAGAGAATTTGCTGAAAACTTCAGTTCCACTCTGAACCGAGAATTTAGCGATTGAATTTGGGCCTAGCCTCGATCATCATTACTAAAGTCGGTACGAAAAAAAAACATAATCTCGATTATCCATTTTTTTATTTAATTATGAATGAGCGTTGAGCAGCAGATCAGATCCTAATCCAGTAAACATCGCAGGCTAGCGATGACATCGGCAGTTGATTATAGTCTGGATAAGTTAATTAATGTCTAATTAATAATTTAGATAACATTTCAGGCCTAAAGATAGACCTGCAATAGGCAGATTCAGCTCTTGCATAATGTATGTTAAATTTCCAAATCATCGGATTAGCCGCTTGCATTGATCTTATTAATCTCATTCCAAAGTTTGGTGTCATAACTAATTGGATAAAGGCCAAACGAATTTGGGTTGGTGGGTGTGTGTGGGGGGGGGGGGCGCTTTGCTTTAATTTTATATCTGAATTATCATTTCCTGTTTCTCAATTCAATCAAAAATAAAATAAGAAATTTTTTTTTATAAACCAAAACAAACACACAAAATAACTTTGTTCTACTGGTGTATTTCTATATTACTTAAATATTATCAGAATAATTTACTTTTGTACGTAATATATTCTATTTATCTTTAGAGAAAAAAATAGCCTATTCCTTCTCTCAAAAATATCGAGAATGAATATTGCAAAAAAAAAGAGGCTACATCAATTGATAAGGCCGTATTAGGGCACATGCACGAAAGGGTAGCTATTTATTCATCTGAAAAATATCTAGAATAATTTGCTTTTGTACGTAAAATATTTTAGTATTTTTGACGTCTGACGGGTAATCAAAAGGGCGAGATTTTACATGTCCCCAATGAGCCACTATATAATAAACAGCGCCATCTGTTAGCATAATGTGCGTTAAAATTATGACTACCTTTAAATCCGTTATGATAAGTCATAATTATAACTCTCATTATGGTAACAGGTGGAGCTGCTTATTTTATGGTGGTCCATTAAGGACATGTGACGTTGTGCCTTTTTATATAATCCAAAAACACGACATTTTTGCTTTCATACATAGGTTATTTTTTCTCTAAAAGAAAAACCAAAGTATTTTACGTGTAAAAGTAAATTATTTTAAGTTTTTATTGTGTTTGTTTTGGTTTATAAATAATATTTTATATTTTACAGAAGGTTGAATATTGAAGGGGTATTCGGCTAAGGGGCCATAACCTAATTTGATAAAAAAAAAACAATTTGTTAAAACTATATCCTGTATCGCGTTCACAATATTTTTGGAAAAGAATCAAAATTATTTCTTTGGGGCGCACAAGCTATGTACGCAATTTTCGTTCAACCAGGGGCTAAAATCCAGGAAATTACGGTCAAATACACAATTTTGGTTTTAAAATAAATCGAATAAAAATTGTGACCTACAAGCTATGTGTGCGATTTTCGTACGATCAGGAGCTATAATCCAAAATGTTATGGTAAGATAAGTGCCAAATCGAACCCACATTTGTCTATACTACCCTATGGAAACATTAATGTGGGTCACGGTGGCTAAGTAGGTATGACGCTGGCTCGCTAGCCTGGAGATCAGGTGTTCGACCCCTGCATTGGCCGAGAATGTTCATCCAGATTTTCCGGCGGGGTTCCCCCTTGTCAGTGATGCAGGACGGAGGGCCTGACAAGGACAGTTGTCTAGTCGTTCGGATGGAACGAAAAACCGAGGCCCCGTGTACACATTGGAGTGCACGTAAAAGATCCCTTGACAGTTGAAATTCGATATAAGAGTAGACCGTAGTGCGGCTGTCCGAGCAAAATTTCCCTCATAGCACACTGTATAGCGTATGCCCGTCTTCATTAGCCCAGTTCGGAGCAGAACAGTTAAACTCCATTTCATTTCATTTCATTTCATTTGGAAACATTAAAATATAAGAGGTAGTGGTGGTGACAATTACCCCAGAACCCCTCAACGGGAGCATAATATGGGACTTTGATGAGAGAGTGTAAACAATGTAGAACTATACCAATTTTAAATTCGTTTAGTTATGACCCTATAGAATGACTTCAAAAAGGGTGGTGAATCATTCGCCCAATCCCCAAAAGTCTTCCTACATCCTAACACAAAACCGGTGATTTGGAAATGAAATAAAGTTTAACGTCCTGCTGTTATGCACCAACTGTGCTAATGAAGACGTGCATACATCATGAAGTGTGCAATTTCTGGGGATTTTGTACGGACAGAGGCGCGATGGCCTAGTCTTGGTGCACGCCATCGCGTTTTCGTCCCATTAACACACTGTGGAAAGCACGCCGGAAAAACTGAGAAACTTTCTCTTCCAACTCCGGGAGCGAACTCGGGACCTCCTGGTAACCGTGCCAGTAACTTACTCACCGAGACACCGCGGCTCCCGATGATTTGGAAGCCTGGCCCGATATAGATTACTGCAATGGTATCATAAATTCTTTATTTGTGTGCGCAAAATATTTCATAATTTTAAGGGGAAGAGATAAGCTAAACTAAGCATGACCGATTTATATTTATGTATTCAATTTCATGCAGGACGTAATGAGTTCTTGCTATATATTATTCTTTTAGAAAACAAATAGGCCAAAACAATCGACAGTGCATTGTTTGTGAAAATGCACGATAAAAAAGCCTATTTATTTATCGAAAATAGTTTAGAATAGTTTGCTTTTGTACGTAAAATATTTTTATTATTTTTGACAAAAAATGTCGTCATGTCTGTCTGGTCAATTTTTTATGTTCCCAATAAGCCACCATACAATTGTAAACAGCACCGTCTGTTACCAAAATGAGCTTAGAATTATGGCGCCTTTACCGCGAAACATTTGTAAAATGTCAAAATGTTAACGAAGCTAAACCGCCTTCAATAAATTAAAAGTAATAATGGAAATAGAACAAAATACAAATTCTAACTGCAATATTTAAAAAAGTAAGTCATATAAATTAGCATTTTTAAATGTGTAAATAGCCAATTTAACATGTGTTAGTAAGAAGTTACATGCATAAGCATATTAGCATACGCAAAATAGGAGTTAGAATTATGGTGGAAATTCCGCTCCATACAAATAATGTGTATCAGGGTGGTGGACCCTCTGTACGTCACAATTTTCATCTGATTTTGATGAAACTTGAAATGCATGTTCATAACCCACAGATCTCGGTTCCTTTCGATATTCGTACATATCGAATCGTAACTTCCTGAATTATGGCCCCCGATTGTACGAAACATCGCGTTTTTAGCTTGTGGTCCCTGTAGAGGTCACAATTTTATCCGATTTAAAAAAAAGCGTGTGAATATATCACCATTACACACTAAGATCTTGGTTCATTTTGATAATCGCGGATACCCGAACTTAACTTCCTTGATTATGGCCTCTGATTGTTCGCAAAAATTGCATTTTTAACTTGCGGATTCTCTAGCGGTCACAATTTTTTTTCTGATTTCTAAATACATCACTATTCCACCATAATAAAGGTTAAATTCGTATTTCGGGAAAATCGAAATGAAACTGTCTGACAAAATGGCCGCTCTCTGTACGCAAATTGTGTAGAAGTGTGATACGAAGGTTGTGGATCCTCTAGAGGTCACAATTTTTATCCGATTTTGATGAAACTTAAAATATCTTTATATCCTAACGATCTCAGTCCCCTTTGATATTTGCTCATATCAGGCCATAACTTTCTGGATTATTGCCCCTGATTGTACAAAAAATCGCGTTTGCTTTTAACTTGTTCTCTATCCATCTCTTGCAAAATGTGGGCGTATCCTGCCTGGCAGCCGCTGGTTTTTATTTATTTCCGTAGTGCGGCTGTCCGAGCAAAATTTCCCTCATAGCACACTGTATAGCGTATGCCCGTCTTCATTAGCCCAGTTCGGAGCAGAACAGTTAAACTCCATTTCATTTCATTTCATTTCATTTGGAAACATTAAAATATAAGAGGTAGTGGTGGTGACAATTACCCCAGAACCCCTCAACGGGAGCATAATATGGGACTTTGATGAGAGAGTGTAAACAATGTAGAACTATACCAATTTTAAATTCGTTTAGTTATGACCCTATAGAATGACTTCAAAAAGGGTGGTGAATCATTCGCCCAATCCCCAAAAGTCTTCCTACATCCTAACACAAAACCGGTGATTTGGAAATGAAATAAAGTTTAACGTCCTGCTGTTATGCACCAACTGTGCTAATGAAGACGTGCATACATCATGAAGTGTGCAATTTCTGGGGATTTTGTACGGACAGAGGCGCGATGGCCTAGTCTTGGTGCACGCCATCGCGTTTTCGTCCCATTAACACACTGTGGAAAGCACGCCGGAAAAACTGAGAAACTTTCTCTTCCAACTCCGGGAGCGAACTCGGGACCTCCTGGTAACCGTGCCAGTAACTTACTCACCGAGACACCGCGGCTCCCGATGATTTGGAAGCCTGGCCCGATATAGATTACTGCAATGGTATCATAAATTCTTTATTTGTGTGCGCAAAATATTTCATAATTTTAAGGGGAAGAGATAAGCTAAACTAAGCATGACCGATTTATATTTATGTATTCAATTTCATGCAGGACGTAATGAGTTCTTGCTATATATTATTCTTTTAGAAAACAAATAGGCCAAAACAATCGACAGTGCATTGTTTGTGAAAATGCACGATAAAAAAGCCTATTTATTTATCGAAAATAGTTTAGAATAGTTTGCTTTTGTACGTAAAATATTTTTATTATTTTTGACAAAAAATGTCGTCATGTCTGTCTGGTCAATTTTTTATGTTCCCAATAAGCCACCATACAATTGTAAACAGCACCGTCTGTTACCAAAATGAGCTTAGAATTATGGCGCCTTTACCGCGAAACATTTGTAAAATGTCAAAATGTTAACGAAGCTAAACCGCCTTCAATAAATTAAAAGTAATAATGGAAATAGAACAAAATACAAATTCTAACTGCAATATTTAAAAAAGTAAGTCATATAAATTAGCATTTTTAAATGTGTAAATAGCCAATTTAACATGTGTTAGTAAGAAGTTACATGCATAAGCATATTAGCATACGCAAAATAGGAGTTAGAATTATGGTGGAAATTCCGCTCCATACAAATAATGTGTATCAGGGTGGTGGACCCTCTGTACGTCACAATTTTCATCTGATTTTGATGAAACTTGAAATGCATGTTCATAACCCACAGATCTCGGTTCCTTTCGATATTCGTACATATCGAATCGTAACTTCCTGAATTATGGCCCCCGATTGTACGAAACATCGCGTTTTTAGCTTGTGGTCCCTGTAGAGGTCACAATTTTATCCGATTTAAAAAAAAGCGTGTGAATATATCACCATTACACACTAAGATCTTGGTTCATTTTGATAATCGCGGATACCCGAACTTAACTTCCTTGATTATGGCCTCTGATTGTTCGCAAAAATTGCATTTTTAACTTGCGGATTCTCTAGCGGTCACAATTTTTTTTCTGATTTCTAAATACATCACTATTCCACCATAATAAAGGTTAAATTCGTATTTCGGGAAAATCGAAATGAAACTGTCTGACAAAATGGCCGCTCTCTGTACGCAAATTGTGTAGAAGTGTGATACGAAGGTTGTGGATCCTCTAGAGGTCACAATTTTTATCCGATTTTGATGAAACTTAAAATATCTTTATATCCTAACGATCTCAGTCCCCTTTGATATTTGCTCATATCAGGCCATAACTTTCTGGATTATTGCCCCTGATTGTACAAAAAATCGCGTTTGCTTTTAACTTGTTCTCTATCCATCTCTTGCAAAATGTGGGCGTATCCTGCCTGGCAGCCGCTGGTTTTTATTTATTTCTGCCCCCCCCCCCGCCCGCCCCCTGTACACACCCCTGTACACACCCCTGAAGATAGTAGGGGTTAAACTGAGGGCGATAATTTAGATTTCATTAAAAATCTTCATTTTTTTCCCTGTGTAAACCCCATCATGACTCTATATTAGGGGTTTCGGGGTCGCTGAGTGTATTGGTGATGTTAAATTTAAGATTTGAAAATCCAAAATGGCTGAAATCCAAGATGGCGGTAAAATTTCTACAAATTCCATATGTGATTATTTTCTCAGTGTTTAACGACCTGTCTAACATTTTACTGTTACATTTTTTTGTCTATAAACATTTTATATATACTTAGCTATGTTTGTCTATATTATCACATATAATAGTTTTGCTTGTGTGCTTGCAGACTAAAGTCATAATGTAATGACCTTGCCAAAACCTAAAGCAACTTGCTCTTTGGTGCAAAAACAGTTTGTGGAGGAATTGTATATAGAAACGGCTGGAGTTGCCAGTGGACTCTTACCTTTCAAAAAAGATATCATAACTAATATGATGTATCTGATGAGACCAACTAGGGCTGGTCAAAGTGGACGTTCTAAAAAAAAATGCCTTTATATCAAGGGAGATTACAAGTATAACAACCAGACCACTGTTTCTATAGGTGTAATTCTAATAAAATCATTCATTTTACATAACAACATGGTTATAACATGTCTGGTCTGCCTTCATATGATCATGGATAGTGTATAGCTAAGATTAAGGAGGGAAAAAAATACTTTGAAATAAAGGTTAAGAACTGTTAAAAAGTTGCAGAAATATTAAGAATAAAGGCTTAAATAATTATCACTAGCTCAGAATTGTCAGGGAATAGCCCAGATGGAAGAAATAAAATTTGGCATCTACAATATATAAGCTTACAATAGATATATGAATTCAAATAAAACTTGACTGTAATTAAAATCTGTCAAATTCCATTCCTATATAGAAAAATGGGTTTTGTCTGCAATTGCGAATGAACCAGATGGAGCCCCCACACTATCAATATGGGGCTCACCTATTACATAGTGTACATCTTTTTTTTATTATTATTATTTTAAAAGCTTTATTTACCAGCAAAAATATATCATCCAACTGGAATAACCAGACGCTAGAAATTTGCACTCGCTTGAGACTGCTGGCTTATTTCGCCAAACATAACTGATTTGAAATTGGAGTAAAAACGGAAACCATTGAATGTAAATCAGTTTATATACATTCATATTACAGTATTATATGCGTTGCGACCCACTTTTGTCAATTTCTAGGTCCAAAATGTTAGTGATTTAGCTGCTTTAAGTATTCATAAATGTCTACAGTGAATTTAAATTTATGTATTAAATAAATGTATATGAAAATATTATCTATTAAGAAATATTGGTATTTACATTATGCAATATTTATATTAATAAATATCATTTGATACATAATATATCAAAATTCAAATGTTCTTTTTGGCCATTATGACCCTAATGTTTTGGCCGTTATGTAGTTATGACCAACATGTTTCACCGTTATGACCAAATACATGAGCCATTTTGGTTTAGGGCCTTTATGTCCATAACCCCTACTACTAGGCCTAGTACTTCAACAATTTTAAAAATTAAAAGTGTGTCTCATTCACCCGCACTCCTTCATTAATCTCACCAAAGGAATCACATCATGGTGCAGTACTTGTTATTACTTCATCAGAGTTAAAGAAGTCCGTTTTATCAGAGATCTGTATAATTTGCAAGAAAAAATCCAAGTATGTTCGAGCAGGGGCCACACAAAAGAGGGACAATTTAGTCCCGTGCGAAATAAAAATAGCATTTTTATTATTTTATTTAAAGCCCCAATAACACTTTTGCTGTTTTGATAAGTCCAGTGAAACAAATACCGGTTGCCTTATTCTAACTACTAAATGAGTTAGTGTCTTACTCTTAGTGTAAATCCTCCATTAAATTGTATTTTATTTATCTTAGGTGATCAAAAATATTTTTCGAATCAAGAAATGAAATGGGGTTTGACGTCCTACTGTTCTGCTCCTAAACTGGGGTAATGAAGACTGGTAAATCAAATGTAATTAGGCTTTCAGACTTTGTCTGAAAGACTATTGTTTTTACTAAAATTATTAGGCTTTAAAGACTATTGTTATTACTAAGATTATTATTTTTTTTTATTGGGGGAAGCTAGATCTCAGCAACTATAAGAGATAGAGGTTTGAAGTTTGATTTTCTATTGGAAAAGTGGTGTGCAGCTACTGCTTAAAGCTATTTCGAAAATTGTGAGCATAGCGGAAATGTGTCAAATCTTTAACGTGCACGAAAATTGAAAATCGGCCATAATTCTCTTAATTCTCAATAGATATTTACCTTTTTGGATAGTTGGAGACATTTCTGAGCAAATAGCAGTTCAAAACTGTGGAATTTAGAAACTTTGTCGCTCTCATTTTTTTGGTGAAAAATGGAAAATTTTCAAAATTTTCTAAAATTTTTATTTTTTGGAATTTTGAAATTTCAGTTATATTTTTGGATAGCTGACATCAATCCAATTCCAACAATATAAGTTTTGTTCTGAAATGTTGACTTTGATTTTTCACTTTTTTTCGCATTTTGGTCAAATCGTAGAGTTCTTATTTTTTTAAAACGGCTCCAACGATTTTTCTGAAACTTCAGGAATATGAAGTCGAAGGACCAAACCAGTCCATGAACTATAAATGAAAATCCTCTAATCACCGGAAGTAGTCAAGAAAAGTACCCAAACTTTGACAAAATTGTGAAAAATGGGTGCCTGTGCGGAAAATGCGATGCATCAATTGTGGTTTTGTCGATTAGTTAAAGTTTTATATCGTTAAATAGCCAATTGAATTGTCTATCGGATGGTACTAAAACTTATGTGACTTTGAAAAGTAACGTTTTTTACGATTTCGAGCAACTTTGGACGCATGTTTCTTGGAAACGCCCCCAACGATTTTTTAAAAACTTTCTCAATCGAGAGGCTAATAGGTACTCTGTTTTGTGAAACCACTGTAACATTTTTTGAAATGTCAGGGGTAGCCGAAAAAAGAGATCGAAAATCGAAAACGTCGTATTTTTACGATTTTGAGCATTTTTAGAGGCCTACTTCTCGAAAAGTCAACATAATTCTTTTTTGGAATCGGTAGTGTTATACATAAAACGATTGTACAACAGTCCCAAATGTCAGGAGTAGGAGAACAGAGTTATCGAATATTGAAAACGGCAGCTTTCATTGTTAAGCGAAACATAGGATGGATACAATCTGTACGTTTTGTCAACGTATAGAGCCTGTTCAAGAGTGTTTTTTTTTTCTTTCACAGTGACGATATTTTGAATTAAAATTATTTCAACTATGAGTGTTTACTTCTATCCAAAATATGGGTTTAGTGGCCCTTTAGCAGAAATAGTTGATTGTTGTTTCTTTGTCAAGATTATCTTATAACCGTAATCATCAAGACAGAAATGGACGGCTCGCGCTGTTTATAAGCAAATCCAATTTGATAAGTATCGTACAGAAGTATCGAATATTGCACCTCTGATAAAAGCCGTGACGTTGTTTGAGCAAGGACTCTATCCTCAATTATTATTAAATTTTGTCAACGTATAGAGCCAATTCAAGAGTGCTTTTATCAGTGATGATATTTGAACTAAAATTATTTCAACTATGAGTGTTTTCTTCTATCCAAAATATGGGTTTAGTGACCCTGTAACAGAAATAGTTGATAGCTGTGTGTAATAATTAGTCTTTGAATTAATATTGTTGCTTCTTTGTCAAAATTATCTTATACCGGTAATCATCTGGATAGAAATCGACAGCTCGCGCTGTTTATAAGACAGTCCAATTTGTTCAGCGGTTGCATTAGTATCGTACAGTAGTATCGAATATTGCACCTGTGATAAAAGGCGTGACGCTGTTTGAGCATTGACTCTATCTGTAATTAATATTAAATTTTTATTAGTGACGTCAAATCTTTAACGTACACGAAACCAGAAAATTGGCGATATTTCATTGAATATTCAATCAATTTTTGAACCAGTTACACATTTGAGTAGCTGACATGAACGCGATTCCGAAGTCCCGTGTACACATTGGTGTGACCGTAAAAGATCCCTTGGTGGTTGGAATTCTATATAAAAGAAGACTAGCGCCGCTGTACGAGCATGTTTAAAGGTCTTTTTTTTCAAATAGGCAATCTAATATTTTTTGGATAACTCCTTCTATAGAGAGACTAATTGATATATATGTGTATGAAAAGAGAGTGAGAGAGAGAGAGAGAGAGAAGGGGTTTAACGTCCACTCGACACAAACTAGGTGATTTTGGGACTAACATATGTTTTAATTTTATTTACATAATTCGCTTGCGCGTAGGGGTCTTTAGCAGTGGGAGGAAACCGGAGGACCCGGAGAAAACCCACGAGGTTGGACTGGCGACCCTACTCCTTGCCACGTACAACCGGGGATTCGAAACCACGCCAGTTGACTCAATGACAGACTTTATGATAGAGCGCGCGCACGCTAATCATTCAGTCATCCAACCCCCAGAGAGAGAGAGAGAGAGAGAGAGAGAGAAATGGGGTTTAACGTCCACTCGACACAAACTAGGTCATTTCGGGACTAACATATGGTTTATTTTTTTATTTTAATAATTCGCTTGCACGTAGGGGTCTTTAGTAGTGGGAAGAAACCGGAGGACCCGGAGAAAACCCACGAGGTTGGACAGGCGACCCTACTCCTTGTCACGTACAACCGAGTAATCGAAAACCCTCAGTTGACTCAGTGACAGACTGTATGATACAGTGCAGTCCCAAAGGCTAGCATACCGTGCAAATGCCAGCCAGCATAATGTATCTATATAAGAGACATTTATTCCTACTGGCGATTTACAAATATTACATGAAGAAATTCAAATCATAAGAACATAAACACGACTAATACACAGTATAATATTTATTATAAAAGTACAATGTATAAATTGGTTACACTATATATGTCACAAAACAACAATCATTAGATAATGATAATTATTTACTGATTATATAAATCATTTTAAGATGTAGGAGTTATCAGTTGTTTAATTTAACAGTTATATAATGACCCTACGAACACCTACGACACCTACCGATATTTCTGAAACGTCGGGACTATGAATTCGACGCACCACACCAGTTCATGAACTATAAATGAAAATCCTCTCATCACCGTAAGTGGTCAAGAAAGGTATTCAAAATTTGACAAAATTCTGAAAAATGGGTGCCTGTGCGCCAAATGCGATGTATCAATTGGTTGTTTACCGAGTACTTAAAGTATTATGTCGTATGATAGCCACGTGAATTATCTACAAGGTGGTGCTATAGCAACAAGATTTTATTGCCAACTAAAAAATTTATGGGACTTTGAAAGGTTATTTACGATTTCGACTAAGTTTAAACCCATGTTTCTCGGAAAAGCCGCCAATGATTTTTTTCAAACTTACTCAATCGAGATTCTACTGGGTAGTGTATTGTTTGAAACCCTTGTACAATTTTTTCTAATTGTCATGGGTAGCCGAAAAAAGAGATCGAAAATTGAAAACAGAGTATTTTTACGAGCTGGAGCATGTTTAGGGGTCAATATTTGAGTTATGCTAGAGTGTGGGTGTTTTGGGGGGTGGGGGAGTGGTGGGGATAGTCTTTTGTCATATATCTGGCGATCGTGTGACGCCCTGGCGACAGTGAAAGCCTTCAGCATTGCGCGCAATTCTAGTTATTTTTTTTTAATGGGGGAAGCTAGATCTCAGCAACTATAAGAGATAAAGGTCTGAAGTTTGGTTTTCTCCCGTGAAAATGGGTGGTGGTTAGTGCATAGAGGTAAAATGAAATTTGTTCGCATAGCGGAAATGTGTCAAATCTTTAACGTGCACGAAAATCGGCCATTATTCTCTTAATTCTCAATCGATTCCTCAGATATGTACATTTTTGGATAGCTGGAGACATTTCCAAGCAGATAACAGTTCAAAACTGTGGAATTTAGAAACTTTGTCGCTCTCATTTTTTTGGTGAAAAATGGAAAATTTACAAAATTTTCTAAAATTTTTATTTTTAGGAATTTTGAAATTTTAGTTATATTTTTGGATAGCTGACATCAGTCCGATTCCAACAATATAAGTTTTGTTTCTGAAATGTTAAATTTGATTTTTCACTTTTTTTCGCATTTTGGTCAAATCGTAGAGTTCTTATTTTTTTAAAACGGCTCCAACGATTTTTCTGAAACTTCAGGAATATGAAGTCGAAGGACCAACCCAGTCCATGAACTATAAATGAAAATCCTCTAATCACCGGAAGTAGTCAAGAAAGGTATCAAAACTTTGACAAAATTGTGAAAAATGGGTGCCTGTGCGGAAAATGCGATGTATCAAACCCCTCAAAACAACTTTTATATTTCTCTGTTATCTTATCAATATTATTTTCAATCACATTTACTGAGTTACAGTTTATTTCTAAAATACCTAATTTAATAGCGGTTTCACGGCCTAATAACGATTGTCCTTCGTTAATGACGACAAATTCTACCTCATCAAACTCCCGGTTACTAAATTTAATATTTGTCGTAAATTCTAACAAAATACGAATTGGCTGTTTACTAGCATATGGGTAAAGTTTCTATGTCGAGTTCTCATTTACAGAATGAAAGTTTATATTATTTTCCTTCAAAACTTTCCATTGACAATAATCAATGATATTTGGACCTGACCCAGAATCAACAATAAACGAAACGACTGTTCCGCCTACGTCTATATTTACTCGGTCGTCCGGCACTTTAGAAACTCTATAAACAGGATCACTAGCTATCACTGTCAAACTCTCTTTCTTCACTTTTTTCTTTAATTTGTCGTACTTGTGATCTATTACTTCTGTTTTTATTTCTTCTGTTTTCAGGGTTTTCATTTCTGTAATTTTCTCTATTTCTCCTGTCATATGACTGGCATGCGTATTTTCGTCTTACACATTCTTTCATAATGTCCAAAAGTCTTACACATTCTTTCATAATGTCCAAAATTCTTGCATTTACGACATTTTTCTCTTAAAGCAGGGCAATTCGGATCAGAATGCCTATGTCCCTCATATCCGCAATTAAAACATTTTCGATGCATTTCTCTGTCTGGATAATGCGGTCTACTGTTACTATTATTACTGTTACTCAAGTTACTGTTATGTCTGGAACGTCGATCCTTCATTGTTAATTTTTTTACATCATACGAGAGGCCTTCTATCGAGCTAGCCTGTCTCACAGATTCTTCCATTGCACGTGCTATCTCAATTGTCCGTTGGAGGTTCAGATTTGCTCCCCTTTCTAAGAGTTTTCTTCGAAGTTCATTCGATGAACATTTTGTAATGATCTGGTCTCGAATTTCGTCATCAATATTTGCAAATTCACATCCATCAACACTTTGTCGAAGTCTGGTAATAAATTGTTCCACTGTTTCATTTTCGTCTTGTTTTAATTTTCTGAACACACATCTTTCAAAGGGCACATTTCCTCGCGGGTTGAAACACGTGTCGAGTGCGTCTTTTGCTTTCGTGTATACGTCTTCTTCTCCCTCTCCTGCAACATCGCTGACATCTAGGGTGTAAAACACACCTTGCACATCCATACCAGCGGTGTGTAGGAGTAAGGCCCTTTTCTGTGCTGGATCCTTGGTTCCTCGGCTGGTTACGTAAAGGTCAAATGCTCGGATCCATCTTCGCCATCGGGCGGCAATTCCGGTGCGGTCTTTGCAGTCAAAATGATACAATTGACCAACGTCGTTATTCGCCAACATTATTGTATTTTAAAAGCTTTCGTTTTCAAGGAAATGCTCTAAATACCTTCCTGTATCCTCGTCGCCAAACTGTAGACTTTGTGGACCAAGGGACGGTATCCAATCGACACAAACTAGGTCATTTCGGGACTAACATAGGGTTTAATTTTATTTACATAATTCGCTTGCGCACAGGGGTCTTTAGCAGTGGGAGGAAACCGGAGGACCCGGAGAAAACCCACGAGGTTAGACAGGCGCCCCTACTCCTTGCCACGTACAACCGGGGATTCGAAACCACGCCAGTCGACTCAATGACAGACTGTATGATACAGCGCGCGCACGCTACCATTCAGCCATCCAACCCCCCTTTGATATTTGCACATTTCAGACAATAACTTTCTTGATTATTGCCCCTGATTTTACAAAAATCGCGTTTGTTTTTAGCTTGTTCTCTATCCATCTCTTGCAAAATGTGGGCGTATCCTGCCTGGCAGCCACTGGTTAACTATTATGGTGAGAACTCCCACTTCTTTATCTATTCTCCCATAGTGTATCTTGAACTAAACACTGATGAAATTTCTTCTAGACCGGATTTGTAGGAACGAAAATATTTTTGCAACGAGAATTTGTGCCTATGTAATGCGGCCGTACGTGCAAGCCATTGTGAGTGTGTGAGGAGAGAGATAGATAGGGATGGGGTTAACGTCCACTCAACACAAACCAGGTCATTTCGGGACTAACACATGGTTCAATTTTAATTTCGCTTACGCGTAGGGATCTTTAAATCTTTTTATTTAATTTAATTGGTTCATTAATCGGAATTGGACATTTATTCTTACCTGTAAATGACCAATCAAAATGAATTACAAAAAAAAAATTTATTGCAGTATTTTGCGATATTAAACCCTATGGGGGGCCCCCTATGGTACTGCAAAAGTTTACTGTATTATTAAGCAGTGTGGTAATTCCTTCCTGGATTAGAAATCCAAAAGTGATATTATTGTGAAAAAAGTTTGTTCAGAAAGTAAGAGTATCAGGTTTTGTGATTTTTGTGTTTTTTAATACAATGTATTTATAACGCAAATTTTTCGTTTCGGTTAAAACAAAATATACGCCCATATTAATTGGCCGAAGGACGTGTGACTAATAGTAAAATGGCGGCGGACAAACTGACCAAACAGTATATTTTGAGGTAAGCTAATTCTATTTTATACATAACTGCATGTGCATAATTGTGTTTCTGTGTTATTAAATATTCAAAAAATCACATAGGATATGGCCTCGACACCAGTCCTGAATTGCAATGTTTGTTTTGTGTTCTGGGCGCCATTTTGAAAAACAGACATGACCTATATTCATTTGTAAATGCCCAGTTGTCTTAGACAAATAATAATTCAAACTTCAAATCAGTTATATTCATGATATGTTGTATTTATTCAAATAATACCACCGAGAATTGTATTTATTCAATTGCATAATTATAAAAACTTGGCTTTTATTATTTTATTTCTTTAGGCCAAGAACATGAAAAATTGGTAATTGCCTTGTATCACTGCAAACTATAAGGCACAGGTAGTCTTGAGCAGAAATGATAATAAAAGGTAAGACTTTTTAAATACATATATTAAACTTAATAGGTTTAATATGGTTCTCAGATATGTTACTATGTACAGACTGTACAAAACACATTTATACACTTACTATTAGGTTATTTTGCTCACAGAAAATCGGGTGTGTAATCATCAGAAACAGATGTAAACTTCAAATGATCATAGGTATTTGGATAATTGCTTGGTGTGGTTCTAGACCCATACAATGCCATCAAACTGGCCATTTGATTCAATGTGAAACTTGGTGATGCATGTAATTTGAGTTTAAAAGAGGAGTAAGCAATAATGCTGCCTGACTAAAATACTTTTCCCACTTGCATTCGCATGTAGCCATACATATGAGTCTTAAAATAATATCTATTGTTAAATTATGCTCTTTGCACCGCCCCCCCCCCCCCATGACTCTAAATAACTCTGTACCCATTACTGGTATGTCAACTAAATAACTCTGTACCCATGACTGGTATGTCAAGTAAAAACCAAATCGAAACCCAATTTGTCTATAAGTGTATTTATAATCATCACTTTATATTTTTCAGAGACTTGAACATCCTTGGAGAAGTACATGTATTTAAAAAATATTAATACCAAAGAAAGAAGACAACTCTAAGTTCTGAATATAAACCATCAAATTCTTTTATAGATCTTATTGTGGAAAGTTATTTGTCACCATTACCGTTTTAATCTCTTTTTTTGTTTTTTTAATGTCAAATACCAAACCATCTCTAAATATTGTTTCATTGTGTAGATCCATCTCTAAATATTGTTTCATTGTGTAGACTGCAGTGTAATCCTAAACACTAAGAATTTGGCCTGAAAAGTTGAAATATTAAAGAGGGATTATCAATAATTAATAGTAACAGTCGATAATTATAAAAATATATTATTGTGGGATGAAATCAACCTTTATTTTTAAACATTGCGAATGTTAATGCCTCTTTTATATGAGATGGTTTTATTCAGCAATTTTTCTTTTACAAATTTTTAAAATTCTCCATTTATTTTATCTGTATATAATTATTTGTCCTGTACCTTATCTATTAGTTTCCTTTTACGTACTGTAGAAAATTTTGAATTCCTAATCTGCTAAAGGGAATATTTCTTCTTAAAAGTATTTCAATTTAGAGCATATAAGTGCTTGGTTTAGTTGTTATTAAATTTAGATATATTTAAAATGTATGTTTTGGGAGCATGGGGTAGGGATATTGTGAACATATCAATAATATTCTAAGTTCTGTAAAACAAATTTAAATAGCTTTTTGTTTTATTTTGTGATTGGGGGTGGGGAATTTTGTTATTATTGAACACAATTTTATTAGTATTGGAATTAACTTTGTTTATTAATATTCCAAATGCCTCAGTACTTGGGGTTTTTTTCAATTTAAATAGCTATTTTTTATTTAACAATTGAGGGTATTTTTTCATTGTATAACACAATGTTATTAGTATTGGAATTAACATCGTATATTAACCTTCGAGGTGTCTGTTTAGTATTAATTTGGCCTTAATTTAATTAAATAATAATTAAACAAACAAAATTATTGTTATATCATTTATAAAACATTACAGTTTAAACAGAATAAATGGAAGGGGTTGCATGGGAAAGGTTGCTATAGTGGGTATAAATTGATAAAATACAACACAAGTTATTGTTAGTGGTTATACACAAGTTTCAGAAATTTCAACACAAGTAATGTGTAGATTTTCACACAAGTTTATGTTGTTTGATAAATTTTAACACAAGTTTGTGTTGTTTCAACACAAGTTTTTTTGTCAGTGTACTTTTGGCTAGCATAATTGACCCATACATTCAAACTTTAAATATATCGGACAAATATTTACAAATCGAAAAGGAAGAAAGTAAAACAAATGGCCACCAAATAATTGGTATCCAAATGACAGTTTCGAATTGTTTTTATTCGAAATAAATTATACCAAAACTTTATTTTAGCTTACCTGAAAGATTAAACTGTTTCAGAATAGACCAGAATTTCCAGTCCTTTCGTAATATTTGTAATTCATTTGTAATGCATCCTTTAACACTGTTTATATAACGTGCTTTTTATGTTATATATTACAGGTGTAACAGGTAATATTATATTAGAACCCAACCCATGGATACAAGGTTATTCCGCAAATTTAACATGTGAAACTTCTCAGTTTGCTACAATTACCAAAGATAGTATAGAGATAACTACTTGTTTTGTATCTACAGACTGTAGTATTTCTCCTGATCCTTCTACAGACTACAACTTATACTATAATGTTATTGCAACTAGTAACAATGTCACTATTAATGTAGCTAATGTTTCTAAGGTCAGGGATGGTGGAGACTGGGAATGTCAAACATCGGCGGGCAAGTTCACTATAACCACAAATGTGACAGGTAAGTACATTCATTATCTATTACATTTATATTACATCCAGTGGAAAGGTGACAGTATCTGAATATTGCTTTATGTAGACATAACGAAAATATATTTTATTCGGTTTCGATGTTATATTTATCAAAACGTACACCGATCTTATTCAACTAATTTTATTTAAAATACTCTATATGGGTACCATAGAGACATCTGGCACAGTTGTTGTCAAAATATGTGATGGGCATTTTATAGTAAGGCTTCGAGTAACGGAATCAGTGTTTACTTCTTCTTTAGATTTGGTACAAACAGTTCACATTGGGCTAATTGAGTGTAAAATATGTCCTGCCCTGGGTGATTGGCCGAAGACATATGCGTTGCAAATGATACTCCACACAACAGCATTTGACTCACAGACATTATATAAAAGATGCATTATATAACAGCTAGATCTGCCTATTGCAGATCTTTCGTTTGGCCTTAGACTTAGACATTTATTTGCATGTCAAGCCTATAATTAACTCTCTGGGCTATTGGATGGCTGTGATTTTCAACTGATTTTAACACGATCGCACATTATTAATTTAATTAAACAATGAATAATCGAGTTGTGTTTATTATCGTAAGGATAGCAATGACAATCGAGGCTGCTCTATTCGTCAAACGGCCCAAAATTATCTCAGAATTAAGTAATTGGACTGAAATTTTCAATATATTCACTTTTCATTATCTATCGTTTAACTATTACAGCTCTTTATCGTAATGCATCTTGAAGATATGTCACCTGATTTGTTGATAATTGTATAAGAAGGTTCTGTGTCTTTGTTGCCGCTTCACCGGAGGGGAGGTGTAAATCAAAAATTTTATATTTAATTATATTAATCCGCTTGATCTTATACGGAATATCATACGGCATATTTGTAAAACATTAATTTCTAGCATTGTATATCTCCAGTAAATAAGTGTATAGGATGCCCCCGGATAACTTTCTTACTTTGTGAGTTTTGAAAGGGTGTGAGTTGTAGAAGGGAGGGTGTGATGGACAATGCCTTAAAAGAGCACGAAATTAGATAATGTTGATATAAATGATGATTTTATATATTTGTAAAACACCGATTTCTAGCATTGTGCTGTTATGGAAAACATGTTTTCCATTTGTCTGCAATTACAATTAAATATGCAAAGGAGAAAATTGTAGAAACTTTTAACCTAAAGTTTACTGCCTCCATAAATTGTATGGAAATACTACATATTAAACTTTGTATAACTTTAATCGATAACAAATGATACATTCCTCAAGGTGATTATGTTAACTGGCACTGGTAATGATATAAAAATATTGCAGGTTTTATAAGCCATTCATTATACCGTCGCTTCAGTTTATCTCTTAGCAGTTATGCAACCAGTACAAAAATCCGAACATAACATATTCAAGGAAACTTCAAATTTGTGCAATATTAAACGATAATCAAATAGTAAAAACAAATATGATAATACCAATATTGTCTGTTGTTTAGTTCTGTTTTACATTGTGTGCATGTTTGTTGAAGCTCATCACTCGAACAGACATTTCTACACACTAGTCTGATATTTCGAAAATCATACCTGTTCATACATTGTCAGTAATGATTTATATTTTATCCTTGTCCTGTCATCCTAATTACCCCATTTCAACAAAGGAGGAATGCTCACTAGTCCTGGGGTTCATTAGTCCGCCGATATCTATTATTAGGGTCATACTTGGGTAAGGGTTACGGTTCATTAGTCCACCGATATATTTGGTTAGGGTTGGGTTAGGTTTAAGAATTTGGGGAGAGGTTAAGTCTCCACATAAGCACTGTCCTAGGATGACGAAAAGTTAGTTCGTGATATTTCCTAGTTTTATTAAAAATACATACAATATATAAGATTAATTTACAAAAGTGATTTCACTGTTTTTGGTGTTGGTGGCGCTGATGGTCTTCCTTGGATGGTACTTCTGGTATTTTTGTTTCTGAAGAAGAAAAAAGAATAAATTTGAGGCTCTCGGGGGAGAGCCACATTAGTGTGTTTCCTACTACGAATTGGATTTTCTAAAAAAAAAACGTGTTTGTTCCACATCACCGGGTTAAGGCTAGGGATTCTTATATCTAGTTGATTTTATTTACTAACGGTTAGGGATAGGATTTGATATATGGTTTGTTTTGGGTTAGGGTGGAGACTGGTGCACTGTGCACTAGGATATCGTTCAGATTTTTATTTTTAGAATATGCAATTATAAGTTTCTGTGTGAATATTTTCGGGTGATTTTCTTGGAGATCAGTATAGTGTTTTCTGATGATTTTGGATGCACTTGCTGCTGTTGCGCTAAATGGAACTACAAAAGGGGCTATTGCGCTAGCCGTATGAATATTTAAACCTAGGGGAGCTGTTGTTTTCAATTTGTCAATCCAGAATTTTTCTCTTGTTAGCCTACACGTTTTAATTTCTTCTGTAGTTTCAAAGTCGCTCTTGGTCTTTTCTATTGGCGTGACAATGAAATCAGCAATGTCATGATTTGTTTGGTTGAAATGAATTGAGACCGGTTTCTCTTTTTTGGTGACTATGTCTGATCGGTGACCGTTAATTCTTTCCCTAAGTGCATTTTGAGTCTCCCCTACGTATTGCTTGTCACATTGTCTGCATGAAATTAGATAAATTTTATTTGAACTACTGCATGAAAGTTGGTCTAATATTGGGAATTGTGTGCCAGATGTTTTGTTATGGAAATGGTCGGATATGTTTAAGATTTTGCATGTTTGACATCTTGGATGGCCACAAGTTTTGGTTGTAACTGCTGATAGCATATTATTTGTTTCTTTGGCTCCACGTTCAGCTAGATTGTTGTTTTTAATACGACGTAGATAGCGTTTGGAGTATCCCCGTTCTCTTAGTTTGCTAAATACCAGCGTACATGCTGACTCAAAGTCGGTCTTCTGAGTACATACCCTATGAAAACGGAGAATCTGTGATTTTATGAAGCCAGAGAAGGTATGTTTGGGGTGGAAGGAGCTCTTGAACAATAATTGATGTGTATCGGTTTCTTTGAAAAATACTTTAGTTTCATTTATTGTGGTTCGTAAAAGTAAAAACGAACCTAAACATAGCACCATTCAAAGAAAGACCTCATTCCTTATTTATAGTTATTTTTACTAACAAGTACAATAATCTTTGTCTACATGTGGTATCAAATTAATCGACATGACCCCTTGAATGTTTTAGGCCATCGAATATGGGTCCCTGACAAATTTGGGCCGGGAAGAATTTGGGTCCCGGGTAAAGACGGGTATCCTGGTAGTATTTGTCTATAAAATTTTTCACAGTGAAACAGTATAATCCAGTTCTGTCTTCAGATGGAATAGAATAACTGTTGTATGTATCTTCAATACAATTAGTACGTCTTTCGGATTAACAATCAGTGTTTACAAAATGATCAGTACATTGTCCTCATCAATTTTTCTATTTGTCAATTATGCATTAACTTGTTAAATGAAATTAAATAGGGTTTTACGTCTTACTTTTAAACTTTCTAGATTAAGATGGCCCATATCAAGAGTATCAAAGAATTGCTTGAATAGTTGTATATCGATATTCAACTTTCCGTTCCGCAAACTCACTCCACATATCGTTTTCAAAAACCTTGAAGAAATGATAAAGGATACAATTTTAACAGCTCTACACGACCCTCCTTTCCCGATTTATCCCCCTTATCGAAACACTTTGTTAACAAGGGTTTTTTTGGTTGAATTGTTTTTAAATTCTGTATGAAGTATTGGGATTATGAGAGGTCGAATTTCAGCCTTGGGGGCAGTAGCGGATTATCAGTGAGGCTGATGAGGCTGCAGCCTCAGTCCCAAAGATTTTGTAAACACAATTTTTTTAGGACTTGTCTGATACGATTAAAAACGCATAAACAATGAATGTTAGGGGGGTGTGGTTTAGGCCCAACGGGAATCAGCACAGGCCCTCACCCGAAATTAATTAGGCCCACGCCATTTTAAATAGGCCCTATTGTTTGGAGATCTGATCTTATTTTTTAAACGTAGGCCTACAATGTACGTTAAACCCTTGTAAGTTTTCGGTTATGTCTTGCTTAATATATTGTATCCACGTGACGTCATTTATGGGCATATAAAGTTACATTACCAATATCAAACGACTTTGGCTTAAGAAAAAATATCTAGCAAAAGATCTTGCGCTAGTTTCGATGTAAACACCCCATCATGAGGAAATATTATCCTTGAAAATAGGTGTATGTACAGTTGGTTTCCGGTGACGTTTCTGCTGTCAAAGCATTTTGTACGACAAATTTCAATAGTTATAACTAATATTTTAATAATATTATAACCTCAGTAACGAACCCCGTTTTTAATGTTAGCAACTACCTTGGCTCTAACTTTAAAAACTAAATAGGCCCTCCAGCAACTGCCGCCTCAGGCCTTGGTGGAGCTTAATCCGCCTCTGCTTGGGGGGTTACCCGCTTTTCCAAATTATGCATGCAGAATAACTATTCAAAAATGTACCAAATGTTAATATTGAATGATTGCGACAATATTTTAAACAAGTGGTTGTCATGTAAGATACGAACACAATTTGCAAAAGATAAGTAACTTTAACCTCTATCGCGTTCGCAAAGTTTTTAATGTGAAAATTGGTTTTATATGATGAAATTATTGTCTAAGTTGAACTGAAATTTATTTACAATTTATTCTAAATTCTCCGGTCATTTTATTGACATTATTCCAGGGAATTGTTCAATAATTACATCTTTAAATTTACATACATTAAAAAGTAACGTTTAGGTAGAACATTTATATGTATTGCATTTGCAGTAATGTTGGTAATAATACTGATGTTTTCATGACACACTATTTGCAGTTAAATAAATAATTGAATTCATAAGAGGCATTTATAATATAATATAATTAACCGTATAAAACTAATATTATTCCGAATGGTTTATAACATGCATTTCGAATTGATAAATTTGTAGGTGTTTTTTAGGGTGAGTATATGTGTTGGGGTGGGTGGTCCTTGGGCTTCTCCATCGAATAGTCATGAATATAACTAATCAGTTTTCTGCATTCTCTCATTGTTTAACTTCTCGTTCTACCATTTAGATGCTCCAGAAGTCACATCACCATCCCCAACATCATCATCAACATCACTGACCACAAATACATATACAGGTACGTTCCTCTAACAATAACACATATAATATAAGTTGGGGGCCATTACAAAATATCTTACCAATTTTTGACAGTACTATTCCTTCCCTTGGTTAGCCTTGGTTTCTTCACATACATGTATTGTAAGGAAATCAGATCTCATGCACTCAAATGAATGGTTGATAAGTTGATACATAAAAAAGACATAATTTCGTAAACATTTAATTCTAGATTAATAACACGTGTGACACTTCAGGGGTAAGTTTCCACTGTCCATATAAGGATGGTTTTCCACGTCATTATTCTAATTAACCAATCGTTATAAATAATTACGTCATATTTGACGATAATTGAAGGTCCAAACCCAAAGCTACAAGACTATCATATCTCTGAGCATTCGTCAGGCAGCCGCTGGATTCCAATTCTAATTTCTATCAGCAGACCCAACGAGTCTGGGGTTGAGAGAATGACTTTATTGTAATATATTATGCATTGTACCATATGTATCCAACTTGATATATGAAATATCAAAATGGACTGTTGCATTGTTATTCCTGGTAAGGCAAACGTATTAACTAAAGAGAAGATAACGTCTTTTAAAACTAAGAAGAAATAAAATAAAATCCAAACCATTAGACAAAATTCGAAGCCCTAAAAGAACAGTATAGGCAAAATAGTGTAATCAGCAAATGGACTGTTCACCGTGTACAAAATACACGACAAACAGTGGTAACAGGTGTCCGCAAGAGTAAGCTTACACAACATGAAAAGGGCATTTGAAACGTCAATGTACAATTACAAATACTAGACGCTCACAAGGCTACTAAGATATGTAGTAAGAAAAGAGTGCATAAGTCATACGTAGGATGTGGCGACCGGTTTTAGAAAGTGGGTCTGCTCACTATGTCTGACAGACGCTCATGGTACTACATGGCGTGTACTTTACTCGTAATTTAACGTGTGATTGATTGATTACTAAGCCTAGCCAATAATTTTTTTTTCGCTATGTGAATTCGCCAAAATTATATTATTTGTGTGAAATGTGATATTAACAATTTAGTAATTTGCATCGTGCTATTTGCTAATTTTCTTCTCGAATAGATTCGTCTGATACTACTCCAAACCCCACCAACATTACACAGCCTGGTAGGTTGATTTATCAGATGTATTTGCACAACCTTTCCCTTGTCTTCTTCAATATATTTGTATAATTCAAAGCTAAACTAGTTAATTTATTTGCAGTTATTTACATTATGATTAATTTTACGTAACATTTCTTCCCTCAGATGCTTACCCAAACACCTTTTGTTTTCTGTGTGACTTTCCTTTGAGTGTTGATACTGTCAACTCATTTATGTTACATTTTTTTCTGTTTTGAGTCAGATTTTAGTATTCCTCATCTTCCTGTGGTGGTGGTATTCATATTATGTATCATATTTGTAAAGCTTTCGGGAATTTTAATTATATAATATATTTATTTATAAATTTTGAAACAAATTTTACAATTATAATATCAGATGTTAGGCGTAGGACTTTTTCTTAAAACAAAGATTTTATAAATTCGTTAAATATTGATTAAGAGTTTTACTACCAGTACCATTTCCCATACATACATTATTATCATTCTTCATATTTGCAAGCGTTTTACAAACTGTCTAGGGACAAGGCACTGTACAATTTCGGATTTCTTGACCCAGAGCACTTATTGTAGATATGTCTGGTTCTAAAGTGGTAGGTGTCTCTGTTGAACAATTGACTTAATTTGTGACTGGGCTCGCTATAAGCGAATCTACCAATAATCCAAATCGGCAACATAATTACTCAATGAGCTGTCTTGAAATTGATGCTATCATTTATTGTCCCCCGCCTTTCGAAGAAAGCTGGGGACTATTAAAATGGGTTCGTCCGTCTGTCTGTCTGTCCGTCCCACTTTTTGGGACACAACAACCTTCCTTCTAATTGACCTAGAATGTTCACACTTGGTGTAGGTGTTTATTAGGTCAATGCCTTGATGGAGTTCGAAGATGAACATTTTCTGCTTAGGGCAAGCAGAGATAAGCAATTTGATTGGTTGATGCTTTGGGACACGATAACTTTAGTCCTAATTAAGTGAGAGTGATGAAACTTGGTGTATATTTTCATTACGTCAATACCTTGACTAAGTGCGATATTGAGCATTTTCTGCTCAGGGTAAGCAGTGCAATAAGCAATTTGATTGGCCGAGACTTTGGAACACAATAACTCTCCTTCTAATTGAGCTAGAATGTTCAAACTTGGTGTAGGTGTTTATGAGTGATTTTCTGCTTATGGTAAGTAGAGATAAGCAATTTGATTGGTTGATGCTTTGGGACACGATAACTTTAGTTCTAATTAAGTGAGAGTTATGAAACTTGGTGTATAGTTTCATTACATCAATACCTTGACTAAGTTCGATGATGAGAATTGTCTGCTTAGGCTAAGGAGCAATAAGCATTTTGATTGGTCAAGACTTTGGAACATAACAACTCTGCTTCTAACTGAGGTAGAATGTTTAAACTTGATGTAGATGTTCTTCTTGACTGAGTTCAATGATTAACATATCGAGCTAAAGCTAAGCAGAGATGAGCAATTTCCTTGGTCGATGCTTTGGGACAAGATAACTTTGATTCTATCTGATAGAGAGTGATGAAACTTAGTGTACAGTTGATAACCAGGTTGATTGCTCGATACTTTTGAAAAAAATAGATATGCGATTAATTAATATGTGTCATCTATTTATTTGGGGATTTCGGCGGGGGACATCAGCCTCACTGTTGGCTTGTATTAGTATTTGTTTACATTTTTACATATATTGTCGTCGCCCCCGTCGGTCCGGCGTCCACGCAATTGCTTGTGGATGTTCTAAAGGTCAATGTAAATACCCGATTGACTTTTAAATTTATACAGTGTTTAAGGCCATGAGACGAAGAAGCCTACTGATTTTCAGCGATTTCCGATAATTACTGCCAGAGTTATGGCCTTTGATCACCTTGAAAAATCTTGTGGACGCTCTAGAGGCCAAAGTGAATGTCCGATTGGCTTTGAATTTATACAGTGTTTAAGGTCATGAGACGAAGGAACCTATTGATTTTCAGCGATTTCCGATAATTACTTCCAGAGTTATGGCCCTTGAACACTTCAAAAAATCTTGTGGATATTCTAGAGGTCAAAGTTAATACCCGATTGACTTTAAATTTATACAGTGTGTAAGGCCATGAGACGAAGAAGCCTACTGATTTTCAGCGATTTCCGATAATTACTGCCAGAGTTATCGCCTTTGATCACCTTGAAAAATCTTATGGACGCTCTAGAGGCCAAAGTTAATGTCCGATTGACTTTGAATTTATACACAGTGTTTAAGGTCATGAGACGAAGAAGCCAATTGATTTTCAGCAATTTCGGATAATTACTGCCAGAATTATGGCCCTTGTTCACTTTGAAAATTCTTGTGGACGCTCTAGAAGCTAAAGTTAATATCCCATTGACTTTAAATAAATTTATACAGTGTTAAAGGTTATGAGACGAAGAATTCTAATCATTTTCAGCGGTTTTCGATAATTACTGCTAGAGTTATGGCCCTTGATCACTTCAAAAAATCTTGTAAATGCTCTATAGACTAAAGTTATAATATTATATTTACTTTAAATTGATACACAGTGTTTTAGGTCATGAGACGAACAATTATATCAATTTTAAACGATTTTCGATAATTACTGCCAAAGTTATGGCCTTTGATCACTTTGAAAAATCTTGTGACCCTCTAGACTTCAGATTGACACACAGAGTTTAAGGTCTTGAGACGAACAAGTATATATATATTGATTTTCAATGAATTTTTATGACTTGAACAGCTAAATCCATGATGTTAAAAGTTTCGTATACTAAACGTTAGCATGGGGCAGAACTTTGTAAAAACCAAACAAATTCTAATAGTTTTCTGAAAATTACTTAATGAGTTGTTACTCTTAATCCGATTGTAATGTATTATAAATGTTTCATGCGACAACTCTTGTTGACTGCCCGGACGAATTAGCTGCTGTGGGCGTATGTTTCGTTGCCTGACAACCTATCTTTTCATAAAATTTAGATCATAACATTATCCATCTATATTTCCTCTTTTTGTTGCTATTATGTAATTAAAATCTGGTTCAAACTATCGATAATGATCACAGCTAACTTTTATTCCAGATGCATCTATTCGAGCGCTATATAAAATCAAGGAAAGCCCTAAAGACGCTTTCACAGCATTTAGCCTTTTAAAGGTTGCGTTCCTGCACGAATAAATTGCGAAACTTTAAATGAATCGGTCACATTTGTTTATTTGACGCTTCGAGAGTACTATTAACCGTGTATTTATTCTTCACCGTGGACAATCACCAATTCCTAGTAACAAATATTTAGTTCATTTAATGGATTGATTAGTTGTAATGTTACAGATAATCTCACAGGGTACCATGGGCGCAGATCCGGGTGGGGACACCGGGACGCGTCCCCACCAATATTTTTAATGGTGGGGACATGATATACTGTGTCCCCACCACTTATTTCTGATATTTTGCTTACTGTTTATTTTTTTAAATTGAAATCATTCCAGAGCTTTTATTGACATTTCAGAAAGTGTCGATTGGTCCCAGGCACTTGAGGCCAGGGTACTTGAAAGTGTACAGCTGCATTCGGTGACCGATTTTTATTTAACAGGGAATAAGTGATAATTCATATTATAACAGTAAATAATTGAAATACTCATGTATATCATGTATGTGTGCATATCTGATACGCTGGGTATTAAAGGGTTAAGGAATAACTGAGATTTTGTTTTTATCTGGTATACTGGATAATAAATCTCCTAACTAAAGTATATCAGGAGAACGATTCATGGCAAGATTTGCTGCCATACTAATTATATACGTATTTTTAAAGACTGGTTTATATCTCTCTCTGTGGAATATAGGCAATTAAATCTAAAAGACTCGAACCCTCTATTTTTTGGAGTACAGTAAGCTGAGCCAAGAATCGTGTAAAATTCTTACAGAACAATCCGGATACAAGACGAAAAGTATTCGGACGTTACAAGTGATCCGGATTGCTTTTCTGGTTCTTGTATAGCTGTTATGATACATCGGCTTCTTTCAGGACACATCTACAAGTGATTGCCTCTTTAAACCTTTGAGCAAATTATAAAATTCCAAACATGTAATTTCTAACATAACATCACCACTGTCACATTCAAAATACATGTAGATAATATAATGCAACTGGTACTATGTGAATCATTAAAATGGCTATGAAACAGATAGATTTAACTTTAAAAAAGGCGAAAAGTTATTATTTCAATGTGGTCGCCATTTTTGAATTTTACGTGGGAAAATTGGCCTTTGCCATCGGATTTTTAATCACCAATGAATAATATTGGGATTGAATATTGATATGTTTAGCCGTGTGTGTGTGTGGCTTGTTTTAGTTTATATAAATTAAAATATTTGTAGGCCTGGGCCCTGTTTCACAAAAACTTAAATCTCCTTAAAATCGTCTTAAACTAAAATTCCATCCTTAAGATAGACGCGTTTCACAAAACGAATTTAAGCATATTAGGTAAAATCCACTAAAATAATATTGTAAGCTAAAATTTTATCTGAACTTACAATAGTGGCGTTTCACAAAACTATTTTAGGGACAATTTTAACTAAAATATTGTAACTTAGGAGAGCCGTCACCCTCTCCTAACTTAAAATCACGACATAAACAAACATTAATTAGAGCTACGTTGTGAGATCTATTGTGACATATAGATATATTTGGAAGAATCATAATATTGCCAGTGGCCCGGGTTATATAATTTAAACATACTATCATTCATAAAAAAATAATTTTCATTCAATTTCTTTTCATTGCATGGGAAATATAGCTGCGGCTCACCCGTTTATTTTATGTTAAGTCAATAAGCAATTATATGACGCCCCAAATTAAAACCCCAAGAACAAACAAAAACCCTCTCAAATAATTAATATACATGTACCCCAAAAAAAAACCCTAAAAAATCTAAACCCACTTCATATCTAATGTCTATCTATTAGAAATATCTTTGTATGCCTACAATAGTGTTTAAAATGAGAGAGAGAGAGGTGGGGTTTAACGTCCACTAGACACACACTAGGTCATTTCGGGACTAACACATGGTTCAATTTTATTTGAATAATTCGCGTATGGGGTCTCTAGTAGTGGGAGGAACCGGAGAAAACCCACGCGGTTGGACGGGCGACCGCATTCATTTTCACGTACAGCTGGGGAATCGAAACCCCGTCAGTCCTATAATACTAGATACGCCATATGCAAAGTATTAATTATGGTTTTGGGGTTATGATGATTTATATAGGAGCCAAGGGTATTTTATATTGTGAAAAAAATCATTTTAATTTAATAAGATAGATAGGCATTATCCAATAAGGAGTGTGGCATTTTCAAATTATTATTGAAAGGGTCCATGGGACTGACATTTCAAATCTAGGCATCGGAACATTGGTTATTTCGTGTAGTATTAGTTTAAAAGTTATTAAATACGTTTAAAATTCGACAATACTTTAGTCTAGATTAATCGTTTGAGTCAGAAATATCACATGTTTGTGACAATTTCTCAATAGTTTCTCTTATCCAAAATACCACAAAACTAAGAAATTAAAGCCATTTAGTTTAACGATACGTATTATTTCCATTGAGGCCTGCGAGTAAATCCAATGCCAAGGTCACGAAAGCGACATGCAAATTCAAGGCCAACCAACTGATACATTTCAAAACAAATAATACGCAATAACCTTATTTATTTCATCTCTCTACGACTGTCTGGTCATGTGCAGGCATTGTTACAACGAATGAAACTCTCCTCATTGGTATTGTAACGGTTAGTTCAACCTGACAACAATTTTCAGTTTCGAAGCGTGTATGCTTACACCCAAGTGCCCTCTCCGGAATTGTGCACTGCGCGAGCGCAAGATATTTTAACTAAAATCTATTAAAATTGCATTTTAAAGCGGAAATTGCAAATTTTTAAGTTATATTTTTAAAATTTATTAAAATAAAGCCTGAAAATAGATGGTATCCATAAACAGTCCTACTTTGTTAAAGAATAATCCTATTAATCCTATAATTCACTATTACCAGCTGAGAAATTGGCAAAAATATCATTTTCCTCTTCATTTTCAAACGTTTGAATATCGCTACTCCATGGTGGAGAATAGAAAACAAGGGAGGTAATTGTGTTATTATTTCCTGTGTAAATGAATCTTAAGTGTGAGAATGACACCTATGATCGTATAATTGTGAGATGACAACCTATTGAGCAAAAGACATAGAAATAATTACGTTTTGACTTTCTTAGAAAATTTGCAACTTCCGCTTTAAGTTACAATGGATCTTCGTGAAACGCATAAAATTCAAAATTTCATTTTGATTTTAGTTCAAATCTATTTTAGTGATTTTAGTCTAAGTTTTTGTGAAACAGGGCCCTGTACATTTGTGTATCCAATTGAATACACATTTTGCTCAAAGACTTTACGTAGTCATCGAACACTACTGGGAATGGAGGCGGAGCTGGAATCTCAGCAGTGTAAATATTTCTAGTTCTTGTATTGTACATGAGAGAATAAATCGTGAACGGTGGCTTGAAGATTTAATCTAGATTTCGTTTCAATTGCTGTCTCAGGGATTAGGATTGTTTGCCAGAAAATGAGGCTGAAAATACCCAGAAAGTGCGTTTTAGAGCGTCTAGTTTTCAAAGAATTTCGGGGGAGGACCCCCTAACCCCCCTCTTTACTAATAGTCGCTCGCGCATGGACTGTCCCCACCACTAATTTTTGGCAATCTGCGCCCCTGGTACAATTATTAAAGATGCATTATAGAAGAATTGTAATATAGAACTGGCCGTTCTTGTTATAATAGTTCAAAAATAGATAATGAAAAATTAATATCTTTAATATATTTTATTTAATTCTAGGATTGGGAAATAGACAAAGCCTATATAATCTCTCTAAATTATTACATGGGACGGATATTCAAACCCAATTTAATATCTAAGCCATCCGATGTTCTAGAGAGCTGAGCTTGTCAAGTGAATAAATGTTTAAATAATAATGCATATTTTTGAAACCAGAAAAAAAGTTCTAGTTTCTTATGTTTTATATATTGTTTCTCAAGTAAATTTACAGACATTTGTGGATATATGTTTTGTACTATTTTCTTTTCTTCATACACAGAACCTACAACGCCAACACCCATGAGCACTACACCACCTGGTAAGTTAAATAATCAAAATCTTTTTACATACTGCCTCCCTTTTCTGTGCTGATAATATTACTGTCTGAACCGTCGTAAATTTGATTATGAAAATCTACTTGCCTTTGGTTATTATAAACTTACCTGTGTGTTTGAATTTACCGCCCGTTAAATAAAATCTGTTGTACAACTAAATATCCCAACGAATAAAAACGTTCTCTCTTGTAAAATTGAACTCATCACAAACTTGGACATCGATAAACACAAAAATTGAAGCTAATTACGTCACTTTTCAGGATAGATAATTTAGTACAAAGGGGTGGCGGCAAGGCATGCCTATCTTTTACAACAATTCAAATAGTGTATATGAATAAGCTATTGCTCTCGGACCCAGTAATGAGTTTGGGCGTTTAAAAACACAAATACGCCCGTAGTCCGTTATTTTGTTTCCGTCTTGTATTAATTATTTGGTTAGAGAGTTGAGTGGGATTATTTCTTTGAACACAGGTGCAGAACAAAAAGAACGACATTCGTTTTACGGGCCTAGAATTTCACCCTTGAATATCTTTAATATTTCCTGATGAACTTAATTAAGCAGTCCTATGAATTAACCTCGACAATCTGCTGTTGCCGAGGTAAAGCCGTAAATGCCGATGTATTTTATATTTGCCTCGGCAATATTAATAACCGAGGCCATTGAATATGATGTTATTTTTCTTTTAAGAATACCAAATATTATTACCAACCAGCCATACCGCCCATCGGTTTAATTATCGACAGATAGTTCCGTGTGTTTCTATTTCTCTTCGTATATTATTTCCGTTGTGCAAAACCTGTTCAGACTTTTATAATTGTGCGTCTCGGTAACACAATTTCCGAAAATTCCGGCTTCGTTTTGACCTTAACGGGGCAATGTATCCATGCGATTATACTCTCAGTTATTAGTTATATATTAATCACATGTAAAATTCCATTTTGAAATCGACGGAGAATGGAATTTTCGGATGGCATTTCTTAGATGACTCATGACTCAACCAATCAATGCTTTGAATTATATTACCGTAAAACCTATGAGTTATTGCATGCTACACAGATGCAGTGAAAATGGTTAAATTGAGCACAAAACTTGGATGAATTTTTCCCACCGTCTGCATAATTAACACAAAAGACCCAATAATACACGCAATCTGCGATGCCTCTTTTGACAAGTGATTTTTTGTTTTGAATACATTTTTATGAAGACGATAAACGATGTTTAGACATCCCGAACTATTTTTATCAAGAATGTTTCGATTTCAGTATCTGTCGAATAAACAAAAAAAGTAATATAATCTGGAATATTATTGACTTGAACAGTCCGAAGGTGAATTAAATATGGAAATTATTGAGAAGCAGTGGCTTTTTTTCATATTTTTTTGGTAATCATAAAACTTTGAAAATGGACTAATAACCAAAGAGCATTGGGATTAGACCCCGTTATGAAATATGATCAATTAAAATTATGAAATAAAGTGTGTTTATTTATAAATGTTAGCCCCATAGTTGCCTATAATTAACAGGGATGTAAATATATATAATATACAGGGTATTTACAATTATGCGGTGATGATGATGTGAAAAGCAATATTATATTTACGAGTATTCGTGTAATCGGTGATATAAATTCATTGTGAATAAAAATTAGTAGAACAATGAATTATTTCCGAATTAATGTTATTGTCTTCAGTTGCAATCGAAAAGGTCGTGCGTTGCTGTGATTGTCAAAATTTGTCAACCGTTACCCCCCTTCAACTTATTACGATGGTTTAGCTCATCACGTGAAATGTACAATGTTGTGATGAACACAGTCGAAAATACAAGCAAACACATTGACTTTTCAAGAGAGGTCCTATTTTATTCGTTGGGATATTTAATGTTGGAATGGATTTTATTTAACGGGAGGTGATTTCAAACACATAGGCAAGTTTTTAACAACAATTAGTCAGTAGTTTGTTCACAATCGAAGAAATCAGTTTAAAATTTACAACGGTTCAGACAGTAACTAATGTATTGTGTGTAATCCACGGGTCTATATTGCCATTACATTAGATGTATTATCAATCCACTGTTAAACCCTGTGTTATGATTTATGCTATTCCTCCTTTTTATACGAGTATATTGAAATATGTCGTATGATGTCACCACAATTCGTCCACCCGTCGTTCACTATTACATGTGGGCATTCGAGCAGCTAAAGCGATAAATTTGAAAAACTTTGTTGACCCTATCTAAGCCTATTGTAACTTTTAACGATATTACTACTGTGGAACTACTGATACTTTTTAGATATTTAGCATAATTACTACTAAGGAATATTGCCTTTGACCAATCTGGTGCTAAATTGAAATGAAGAAACTGATATCAGTTTTCTTTCAGAGTTATTGCTCTTGATAATATTTAATATTATAGGCACACTAATGACTAATGTTACTATCTAATTGAATTAAGAAATATACAGCGTTTATGTTCACGAGACGAAGACGTTTTTAATCTGATAACATGTTTTAAACCCAAAACAATCAAATTTTAATTATTTCTGATAATTGGGTTGTAAATGCTGCCATTACCCACAAAATAATATATACGACAACCTTGGTGGTCTTAATGTACTACTTAGCTGCTGGGAGCGTATGTTTTAGTTGCAAGGTATATTTTTGTGGTGGTGGGGATGATGTGGACACATTGTTGTAAAAAATATATCTCATTTCAAATGACATATTTCAATCTAAATATCGCCTTGTCCACTGATCCGTCCTTCACCAAGTTGCTTGTGAACGTGACAGAGCCTGCAGTTTATATTACATGTTGTCCAATGGGAAGCAATTGGGGCATGCTAACACGTACCCTATAAATCGTCAGTGTTACTCAACCTAACAATTCACTTAGTCTCAAAATCCTAGGCGAAATACTGAACTAACAGACACATAATAAATAAAATAACTCCATGCACTAGGCCAACAATAGCTTACACAATACTTAAACAATATTTTGAAAGGATAAAATATTCTAATAAAGTAATTTTTAAATCAAACTTGCCTGCTAAT
Organism: Patella vulgata; assembly: GCF_932274485.2. Classification (NCBI taxonomy): domain Eukaryota; kingdom Metazoa; phylum Mollusca; class Gastropoda; family Patellidae; genus Patella; species Patella vulgata. Next base: position 8,996,734 of record NC_065886.2, on the reverse strand, counting down.
TAACTAATGATGGAGAAATAAGACGCTAATATTATCTCCCTTGGAAAAGTCGGCACGGACTCTTTATTCCAAACACGGGTATATCGAGAATATATGTCGAACTTTTTACACAAACTAGGTACGACAAAACTCGTGATAAGCACCGATAACTTAATGATTTATCCACCAGATACATATAATTAGTTCAGTAAATCTATTTTAAATTTAAGAGTAATTTGCAACAGAATGTTTCTTGGTGCCATTGTGCTTCGTTGGTTCATCCTTTATAACATATCCAAAATTCTCATATTTTCGGGCCGAGCAATGGGCCTAATTTGAAATGGCTCCCACATGTACCTTTGGAGCCTCATAACTCCTTTAATATTGAGTTTTCATGTTATAAATGTATTGCAGATAGAAACATGACCCCTGTGAGTCAGATTATCTAATCAGAAATTATCATAAATCAACATGACATCACCACGCCTTATTTTAACGTTAAATGATGATGCCAGCGTTCAAATGAAATGTAAATAATCACATGCACATTATGTTACAATTCAGACCTGAATTGTGCTATTTGTTATAAAGTCTTAAGAGTCTATCACATGCCCCAAATAGAGTTTACCCTTTTCTTCTTGCTCCTGCACAGCATTTGAAACCTTTACATTAAATATCAAACTATTTCACAGGCAATGACTGTGTCGAGAAAACGATAGAATTTGCTAGCGATTCGGTAGGTACCAAAACCTTACACCTTATAGTCTACATATATAACTACGGAGCACTTTTCCGGAAAACCAAATACAAATAAGATAGCTATGGCTACCGTTTACATATTATGCGAAGCACTGTCGGGAGATGATACACCCTATCGCGATTCAGCGTTCCGAAACCTCCTATATAGGCTACGGTCTTTAACAGATTTTCATTCTCATATATAATGCGAAGTGTTCGGATGTGAACCCTGTTGACTTTAATATTAGGCGTTAAGCGTTGGGGTCGAAGAGGATGAACCCTGATAAATCATACGACGTCTTGTTCCAGATATATAGTAAGTGTCCGGAAAAGATTGTAAACATGATAGAGATCAGATTTCTTGACGAGATAAATGACCCTTATCAAATTTAACGAAATAGGTGTGTAATTCTGGAGGAAGAAGTCTCCGTATGAAATAGTGTGTTAGATAGGCTGACTGGTTAAACATGGCTCTGCTGGTCTTCATTCAGGCTTCTTAAATAATATATTTGTACATATCGTTGCCATGCTGTTTATTTTCTGGCGAGAGAATTCCCAGAACCTTAAAGGACAATATTAGTGCCAGTCATTATCACATATGTGATAGAACTGGTTAAACACGTTCTAAATATTATTTTATCACAGAGATCATTGCTACGATAGATGCGTAATCAATCTTTCAACAATCGAAAGTGACGAACGTAAAAGGAAAACACGAGTTATCCCTCTATATAACTAACTGAAGTGACGACTGATAACAGATATATAGGCGAATGACTGTTAACTAATAATTCCTTCGAAGACCAAAAGTTGTTGTGTGAGACTGTGAAAGGATATCGACAATACTCTCCTTTAATACCACGGTATTAATTCGTTTGTCACCTTTGGCTTTATTAACACATTGATTAGAGGTTGAAATTGCCACATAAATGTGGACGTATATTGTTGTTGCCCTTGAACGTCCGTCCGTCCATAATCCGTGGACGCTCTACAGGTCATTATTTTTATCCGATTTTGATGAAACTTGAAATATAGGTCCATCTCACAAAGATCTCGGTTCGACACTGATTGTACGAAAAACCACGTTTTAGCTTGTGACACTCTAAAGGTCACGATTTTTATTCGATTTAAACAAAACGTTCAAATATATCACCGTTACACCATAAGAAAGATTGAGTTCGAATTTCGTGAAAATCGGACCGAAATTGGCTGACAAAATGGTCGATCATTGCACGCAGATAGTGTTTAAAGTATGTAATATCAAGGTTGTGGCCCCTTTAGGGGTCACAATTTTAATCAGATTTTGATTAAACTTAAATATATATGTAAATAGCCCAAAGATCCTGGTTCCTTTCGACAATCGCGCATATCGGACCATAGCTTCATCGATTATGGCCCCTGATTGTACGAAAAATCTCCTTTTTCGCTTGTGGACCCTCCAAAGGTCACAATTTTTTATCCAGTTTTACAAAACGTTTAAATATATCACCGTTACACGCTATTGTCAGTTGAGTTCGAATTTCGTGAAAATCGGGCTGAAACTACCCGACAAAATGGCCGCTCCTTGTACTCAAATAGTGTAAAAGTATGTAATACCAAGGTTGTGGACCCTCGAAGATCTCAGTTGCTGTAGATATTTACGCATATCAGGCCGTAACTTCCTGGATTGTGTACGAAAAATCGCTTCTTTTTTGAGCTTGTTCTTTGTCCATCAATTGCAAAATGTGGGCGGATCTTGCGTGGCAACCGCGTGATGTTTAACCCACATTGGGTGGAGTCAAAAGCAGTGTTAGAGGAAGAATGTTCGTCGATATGTAACAATAGTTAATCGATTGCTATCAATTTCGTTGATCTAAATTCAAATTAAGTTAAATTTTATGATTAACATTTATTTAAAATAATGATTATTAACTAACAATGCGATTACATGTAAATAGAACAAAGTAATTATATAATAAGCATGTTTTTCGAATTTAAAATGTAATATATCTTCAATTGTGGAATCTGTTTTTAACCTGAACATTTGTTTAAGTTGAAAAGTTGAAAAACTCGCATATATAGACACTTGTATGTACGTTTGCCGCATAAAGCTAATCAGGACAGTCTAATAAACTTGACCAGTTTTGGGTAAAGTGGCTTCTGGGTATACATCACAACAAATATGTGATTACTGAAGAACTGTGGAAATGAATAATGTACACGGTGTCAGCCATAATCCCATATGTGATAGACCTCGTTAAACTCGTTCCAAATATAATTTTAACACAGAGATCATTGCTACGATAGATGAGTAATGAAGGTCTGTACAAAAGGCAGTGACGAACACAAAAGGAATACACGAGTTATCCTTCTATATAAGTGACTGAAGTGACGAGTGATAACAGTTACACGAGCGAATATCTGCTCACTAACAATTCCTTCGAAGACAAGAAGTCTCTTCCATACACGCACACATGCAGCCCCCTACCCCACTCCCCCACAAATCAAAATAGTTGTTCAGGGACATGATATACACTTATTTAGAGATGAACAGTCCTAGAAATATATGTTTTATTAATATATAACATGATTATCATAATACCCCCCCCCCCCCCCCCCGCCCAATTTAGACATTGCCCCCCCCCCCTCAAACGCCTGATAACCACACATATTCGGAATCTACGCAAAAAAACTGGTCTAGAAAAACTTGGTCTCATAAATTCACAGCTCGGGTAGCGACCCCCCCCCCCCCCCGCTTCAGCCACCGGACTAGTAGCTTGACCTCTAGAACCTGTATATGTTTCTCCCCTTTGACGCTTCCGTTCACTTTTTTCCACCTCTCCATATCCTTCTTTCTTTTCCTTGACCATATATTTTCTTCGCATTTATTTCTGTCTGTACTATTAGTTTCATTATTTTGTGATTTATGGCTAACAAAACCAGAATTCTCTTCATCATCATTTGGAACCCATTCATCGGTACAAACATCGGTCGGGAAATCTAAATTTTCATCAGTAGTAAAGTTTTCTATTCTAGCATGCTCCGTTTGGGTAGATGAACTTGAAACTGGAGATTCATCAGGAGGTTCAGTTTGGAATATCCTTATATCACTTTGTTTATTCCCTTTTAAAGGATGTAGGCCTAGTTCTATAACTGGACTGGCCCAACCGCTTAAAAATCACCTTCTGGTTCATCATCATCTTTTGTTATCATTGACAAAACATGATAAAACATCATTGAAGTCGAAGAAAACTGACATCTTGAGTTTAATGTTCCTGAAATATAAATGAAATGAATTTGGGTTTAACGTTCAACCTGGAATAATATAGATTAATTGATATACAAGATGAAAGGAATGATAATTGTTCTATGTGTATTGCACTCTTATTAAGTATATCTTCTTACTTCACTTCCTCTATGTATCATTTAAACATGTATCATTTTCTAACGTAAATTAAAATATAAATATCAGTGCAATTCCTTAGATCAAAAGGATTTCCTAGGCATGGAAAGTGTTAGAAACATCAGATAGTTTTTAAGAAAAACCAAATATTGTCATGTGACAAATCTGGCAGAAAACCCACGAGGTTGGACAGACGACCCTACTTGTCACGTAATTCCGGGCAATCCGAACCACGCCAGGAGACTTAATGACAGACCTTATGATAAAACGCACACGCGTTAACCATTCGGCCATCTAACCCCCCTAATTACACTCTAGAATTTAAAGGGACTAAGAAAGTGGAGAAAGTACTGTTAATTGTTGAGAGATCACTTCTATTTAAGGCTAGAAATTACATAAACTGATAGAATAAATCCTCGTTTGGCAGGAAAAGGCAAGAACTCCAATTTTACCAAAGGTGGACATGGAGCACTTTGGTTTTCAGGCGACGATTTTTCAATTTCTTGAGTAAACTTTACGAATCTGTCTGAAAATTTTAACAACTAACATAGGGGTATAATGTTTAAACTTTGTGTAGATGTTCATTATGTTAATGTCTTGACCGGGTTTTTTGTATAAGCCATTTGATTTGTCGGTGCTTTGGAACATGATGAATTTGATTCTAATATCTTGACTTGAGTCTGATAATGAACTTTGATGCTCGGATTAAGCCGGGCGCCAAGCAATGGGTGTGCTTGATTAATAAGCGTTGCCGTTATCTATTTCTTTGAGGTGTGGTGTGGGGGGGGGGGGTAGCCTCGCTGTTTGCCTGTTTCTCAGTACTGTGCAGTTTGGAGGGTGGGGGGGGGGCATTTAATCAAGTTCTGTATTTAATTGTAAAAGTACTTTTTGTTAATCTTTTATAACGCCACATTCAAATGTAATTGCACATACAGTGATATCACTAGCACACACCCGCCTCGTCGTTCACTTATTCTGACTTAAAACAACCCGGTTCTTGAACGCGTTTACGATTATAGTCTATTGCTTTTGAATTCGTTAGTTCACAAATTACGGTACTTTATTTGCAATGGTGCATGTTTGGGTGTAGGTATACGTCACATAATTTAGATTACATTAATTTCAGCCCCTAGCTTTAAGGGGCGCATGACCATATTTGTCGGAACCATAAATGGTCTTAATATAATATGAATGTATATAAAGTGATTTATGTTCGATCTTTGAAATATTTTTCGTAATTTCTAGTCAAATTGGTTAGGTGAAATACATGAACAGTCCAATTTGAACGAAAGATTTTTACGTCTGCTTAGTCCATTGTACACGATATTTTACCCCGCCTTTCGAGGAAAGCATCCGCTATTAAAATGGGTCTATCCGTCCGCCTGTATATGTCTGTCCATCACACTTTTTGGGACTAAATAATTCTCCTAATCGAGGTAGAATGTTCAAACATGATGTATGCGTTTAGATGGGGAATGCCTTGATGGATTTTGAAGATAAGCATTTTCTGCGTAGGCTAAGCAGAGATAAGCAATTTGATTGGTTGATCCCTTAGGACATGATAACTTTGATTCTAATTTAGTGAGAATGATGAAACTTGACGTATAGTTTCATTACAGCAATACCCTGGCTATGTTCGATAATGAGCGTTTATTTTCTACTCATGGTGAGCCGAGCTATAAGCAATTTGATTGGTCGAGACTTTGGAGCTCGACAACTTTGATTTTAAGTGAGTGATAGTGATGAAACTTCGTGTATAGTTTCATTACATTAATACCGTAACACAATTCTGCTTGGGCAAAGTAGAGACTTCAATCTGATTGGTCGAGACTTTGATACACAATACCTAATTGAGGTAGAATATGTTCAAGTTTGGTGAAAGTGTCTATTTGACGAATGTCTTGAGAGCGATCGTTCATGCGAATTTTCCACAAAGTAATTTGATTGGTTGAGACTTTGGAACACAATAACTTTGCTTCTAATTGGGTGAGAGTGATGAAGTTCCGAGTATTCATTATCTATGCCTTGACTAAGGAGATGATGAGAATGTTTTGTTTAGGCTAAGTAGAGAGATAAGCAATTTGATTTGTCAAGCCATTGGAACATAATAACTCTGCTTTCAATTTAGGTAGAATGGTTAAACTTGTTGAGATGTTCGTTAAGTGAATGTCTTAACTGAGTTCAAATTTCCGCTAAAGCTAAGCAGAGCTAAGTAATTTTATTAGTCGGTGCTTTTTGGCAATATAGGTTTGATTCCACCTGATGGAGAATGATGCAACTTAAAGTATATTAACACTACCGGGTACTTCAAAACATTGGTGAACATTTTATGCTTAGACTAAATATAGATTAAGTAAAATACGTATATGTTTATATGTTTCTTAATTAAATTTTCAGTCAAATAGTATTCTCTAATTGTGCCCATTGTACTATATTGTCATTTTTCTTCTCAAACAGATACTACTCTAAATCCCACAAGCACTACAGCACCTGGTAGGTTGAATAATCAAACTGATTCACGTACTGCCTTGTCTGCACTAGTATTACAAAATAATAATCACAATAAACTAAATAAACCAGAATAAATTTGCATAATTCAGAACAGATCAAGTTTATTTATTTAAAGTTAATCTACATTTAATAGTTCATCAATATAATTAATTTTACATAGTTATTTTGTAATACCAAGCACGACTTCTCCTCATCGATGCTTGCACAGAACCACTTTGGCTTTCTTTATCATCTTCTTGTGAGTTTTGATACTGTTAACTAAGCTGTGTTACATTGTGTTTAATTGAAGAGTTTGTTTTGTTGTTTCTTTATTTTCTTTTAAACCCTACTTATGTTCCAACTATGTTCCTCGCTTTATTCTGGTGGTGGTGGTGGCATCTTCTTCTATTAATGTTTAACGTATGCTCCCCCGTGGTGGTATCACGTGTTTAAAGCTTTAATTCTGCACATATTGTTGTAGAAACTATCATTTTTTTTCATTTCAAACATCTCAAAATTTGTATTATGTTATGATATAATTATATTATATTTTGCTGCGTTTAAATTCCAAATTTTTATCGGCCCCATACTCCGTGAAGGCTGGTGAAGCGGTTCTGTTTACTAACGGATTGATTTGTTGTTTGGAATTCAAGTCAGCCACCTAAGTTAGGCTATATTGGACCACATTGAAGCTGCTGTATTTAGATGCTGGAATAGCAGGAAAACGAGCTTGCCATCGTTAATTTTTCAAAATTTGCTTCCGACGGTCGCGTCTCCGTGGACTGTAAAGATTAATTGGTTGATTGGAATTGAGGTATGTCACCTACGTTAGGCTATATTATTATTACACCACTTTGCAGTTTCGGTATTCATAGGCTGGAATTGGAGGAAAAGGCGTTTATACGGCCCTTAAATTTTCTTGCGGAGGCTTTTAGACGGTAATCAAAGAAAATAATTGCCTATTTCATTTCACAATTTATATAGAACATTTCTAAATTGGGAAAATCAAATGAAATAGGGTTTAACGCCCTACTGTTTATATATATAATATAATGGGCAATTATTTCCTTTGCAAATAGGGGGTTGGATGGTCGAATGGTTAGTACGTGCGTGCTGTATCATAATGCCTGGCGTGGTTTCGAATTTCCGGTTGTACGTGACAAGGAGAAGGGTCGACTGTCTAGCCTTGTGGGTTTTCTCTGGGTCCTCCAGTTTCCCCCCAACTGCTAAAGAACCCTACGTGCAAGCGAATTATTGAAATAAAATTAAAACCATATGTTAGTCCCGAAATGACCTAGTTTGTGTCGATTGGACGTTCAATCCCATTTGTGAAATAATCGCGGATGAAATTAACCAGTTTAGTTTCATTGTTTAACTCCTCATTATTTGTTATATCATTTATATTCTACAGATGTCACATCGCCATCCCAAACATCATCATCACCACCACTGACCACAAATACATCTAATGGTACGGTTTTTATTTTTTATCAGAGAACCAATAATCAGTTATGTTAAGTGCATGATTACACCAACGCTGAGTGTGATTACACAGTCGGTCCACAAACACTATTTCTGTTCTCTAACTGTACAGAATATTCAGTAAATCAGACAGGCGTATAGATGCTAGGCAACATGTTTTTATACGCCCACATTTTTATGTGGACGTATTATGCCGTCGCCCCTGTCCGTCCGGACGTCCGTCCGTCCACAATTGTTTGAGGACCCTCTACAGGTCACAATTCTTATCCGATTTTGACGAAACTTGAAATATAGGTTTATCCCCAAAAGATCTCGGCTGCTTTCGATATGGGCATGTATCGGATCGAAACTTCATGGATTATGGCCCCTGATTGTACGAAAAATCACGTTTTTAGCTTGTGGACCCTTTACAGGTCACAATTTTGAAACGATTTTGATGAAACTTAACATGCATGTTTATAACCCAAAGATCTTGGTCCCTTTCGATAATTGCGCCCATCGGAACGTAACTTCTTGAATTATGGCCCCTGATTGTCCAAAAAATCGCAATTTTTAGCTTGTGGTCCCTCTGGAGGTCACAATTATTATCTGATTTGAAAAACCGTCTGATTATATCACCGTTACACCGTAAGGAAGGTTGAGTTCGAATTTCGTGACAATCGGACCAAAATTGCCGGACAAAATGGCCGCCGTTTGTACGCAAATAGTGTAAAAATATGGTATATCAAGGTTGTGAACCCTCTACAGGTCACAATTCTTATCCGATTTTGACGAAACTTGAAATATAGGTTTATCCCCAAAAGATCTCGGCTGCTTTCGATATGGGCATGTATCGGATCGAAACTTCATGGATTATGGCCCCTGATTGTACGAAAAATCACGTTTTTAGCTTGTGGACCCTTTACAGGTCACAATTTTGAAACGATTTTGATGAAACTTAACATGCATGTTTATAACCCAAAGATCTTGGTCCCTTTCGATAATTGCGCCCATCGGAACGTAACTTCTTGAATTTTGGCCCCCTGATTGTCCGAAAAATCGCAATTTTTAGCTTGTGGTCCCTCTGGAGGTCACAATTATTATCCGATTTGAAAAACCGTCTGATTATATCACCGTTACACCGTAAGGAAGGTTGAGTTCGAATTTCGTGACAATCAGACCAAAATTACCGGACAAAATGGCGGCCGTTTGTACGCGAATAGTGTAAAAATATGGTATATCAAGGTTGTGAACCCTCTACAGGTCACAATTCTTATCTGATTTTGACGAAACTTGAAATATAGGTTTATCCCCAAAAGATCTCGGCTGCTTTCGATATGGGCATGTATCGGATCGAAACTTCATGGATTATGGCCCCTGATTGTACGAAAAATCACGTTTTTAGCTTGTGGACCCTATAGAGGTCACAATTTTGAAACGATTTTGATGAAACTTAACATGCATGTTTATAACCCAAAGATCTTGGTTCCTTTCGATAATTGCGCCCATCGGAACGTAACTTCCTGAATTATGGCCCCTGATGTCCGAAAAATCGCATTTTTTAGCTTGTGGTCCCTCTGGAGGTCACAATTATTATCCGATTTGAAAAACCGTCTGATTATATCACCGTTACACCGTAAGGAAGGTTGAGTTCGAATTTCGTGACAATCGGACCAAAATTGCCGGACAAAATGGCGGCCGTTTGTACGCGAATAGTGTAAAAATATGGTATATCAAGGTTGTGAACCCTCTACAGGTCACAATTCTTATCTGATTTTGACGAAACTTGCAATATAGGTTTATCCCCAAAAGATCTCGGCTGCTTTCGATATGGGCATGTATCGGATCGAAACTTCATGGATTATGGCCCCTGATTGTACGAAAAATCACCATTTTAGGCTTGTGGACTCTATAGCGGTCACAATTTTGAACCGATATTGATGAAACTTGACATGCATGTTTATAACCCAAAGATCTTGGTTCCTATCGATATTTGCGCCCATCGTAAAATAACTTCCTGAATTATGGCCCCTGATTGTCCGAAAAATCGCCTTTTTTTAAGATCAAACACCCAACCTCAAGGCTACCGAGCCAGCGTCTTACCCACTTAGCAACTTGATCCCCACTCGAATTTGACGCCTACTGAAATGCATGTTTATAACCCAAAGATCTTAATTCCTTTCAATATTTGCCCATATCAAATTGTAACTTAATGAATTATGGCCTTTGATTGTAGGAAAAATCACTTTCAGTATTAATTGTTCTCTATCCATCTCTCGAAAATGTGGGCGTATCCTGCCTGGCAGTGCCAGCCTATCTTTTCGCAATGTGAATTCCTAAATTTATATTGATGAATTTAATTTGGGCGACGTTTCGAAAAGTATTCTCTCAGCGTTATCAATCAAGCTAATACATTAGTACAAAATTGTGAGGCAAATATATATACAGTAAAAAATATTACAACAAAACCGAAACTATGCATGGCAACAACATGATGAAAATGGCGTATCGTTTCGGTTTTGATTTAATAAGTTTTCCTGTATATATTTACCACATAATTTTGTATTACTGTAGCTGTTTTTCCATTAGTATGTGCTATTGTGTGTTGCTCTATCCAGTTACTGAATCCATCTAAAAGATGACATTAATCAAGCGAAATTACAAAAACATAACATTAACAATTTCTAATTTATTTAATTGCAGTTATCTATATTTCATTACAATTACCTTTTCATAACTGAGCGCCATGGAAAACGCATCACTTAGTTTTTCGTATAACAAAATGATCCTGTAAACATATCTTATTTATTTTGCTTCTTATTGTGAACAATATTCAATTGGGAACACATCAATAACAACACATTTGTACACGTATGGATTTTTAATCTGTAATCAACGGTACAAAGTCAGAGGGGTCAAAACCAAAAGTACGACACAGATGTCAGTAGCGCGTGTGTCCTCCACGGGCTCTTACGCACGCTGTGCAGCGACGACACATGGAATTTACCAATGTTTGAAAGAAGGCCTGGGGCAGCAATGGTGTGCATCTGTGGTCTCCGATACAGACGGCGTCCAATCTCATCCCAGACATGTTCTATCGGTGCCATGTCCGGAGACATGGCTGGCCAGTCCAAGACATTGATGTTGTTAGCAGCCAGGTGGTCCATACTAAAACGGGCGGTATGCGGACGTGCATTATCCTGTTGGAAGTGCTGAAGTTGTGGGTGCGCTCGAAGCATCGGAAAACCAATTGGTTGCAAGACATCATCATGGTAGGCTACGGCATTAACGCGACCCCTGCAAATCTGTAGGGCGGTCCGGTGATGAAATGTGAAGCCTCCCCACACCATTACACTTCCCCCACCCCATCGATTCGTTTCGAAGACGCAGCAGTCTGCAAGACGTTCCCCAAGACGTCTCCACACACGTTGACGGCCATCAGCGTGATAAAGATGAAAGCGAGTCTCATCACTGAAGAGCACACTTTGCCAGTCTACTCTTCTCCATGTCTGGTGTCCTTGCGCCGCTGACGGTGATGATCCCTAAGGATAGCTCCAACATAAGGTCGTCGTGCACGGAGTCCTACTTATCTTAGACGACGTCTTACGGTGTTGGCACTTACTGGTCCTTGTCTTCCGACGACTGCTGCACCTGTTCGAGTCGCTGAGCAGAATCTGTCACGCAGATGAGTGACCCGGATGTAGCGGTCTTGAGCCTGGGTTGTAACGCGTTGTGGACCAGGACGTTGACAGTCATGTGTTGATCCAGCAACTCGAACACGTTCCACCAACCTTACAATAGTGGACTGATGACAATTGAAGTGTCTGGCAATAGCACGTGTAGACATGCCAGCCCTGGACATTCCCATGGCTTCATTCCGTTGATTTTCAGTAAGTCTCGGCATCTCTAGCTCGATTCCTTCACACGTCCAACAACAAATTACGACCGATTGACGTTTCACAGTTCATGTACTGCACATTAAGTTGAAAACATGCTTTTAAAGGGCTCACACACAATGCTGCACGTGAATATTGGGTTTTTCATGTGCATCTCGTGTAATTTTTTTTGTGCACACAGGCCTATTTTTTTTGCGTTTGGGAGCATTGTGTGAAACAATAGTTCATAGTATTGCATAATATTATACATACAAAACCACCTAGTAATAAAATATTTGGGAAAAAAAGTGATACGTTTTCCATGGCGCACAGTATATTTTTGTGATGCCGTAACACGATTTTCCCGTGTAGACGTTTACCCACTGGCTTTGTGGGTTCCCTCAGATTATTTCAAACCCATGTTACAACTTCTGTTCTTCCTCCTGTGATTCCAACAATGTACGATAACTGATATCAGCGTTATAACGCTCCAAATGTTAAAGTCTATTGTCTTGAAATTGATACATGCGTAGATGTTCATGCGACGATGAAACCTCTAAAAGGTAGAATCGGGAATCATGTTTCCTCAGAATAAAATAACAGATAACTGATTCTTTGGTTTAAAACAAAAACAAGCGTGTGTAAACCATGTTCAGCTGGATACCTGATGACTATGTATTCTACATATTATCATTAATATTTGCAAGCGTGTTATAAACGATCCAAGGGTAATGTATTTGACATTTTTTGATTGTCAACCCTGGAATCCTATGATATATATATTCCTGGTCTTGCTACTGTTGTCTACGAAGTGACAAACTGGTATGTTGTCCATGTTGTATGTTGTCTAAATTGTTACTGCAACCTGTTATCTGTTATAAACTAATTCCAAACTAACCTAAACAATGAAATGTAATCTCTTTGTTGGGTGTTTTGTTGTGTGGAGGGGGGGGGGGGGTACATTTTGTTTAAGATAAAAGTCATAATATTCTACGAATTCGTTCTTTGTATGTCTTCAAAGATTTATTATGCAGTTTCTAAATTTAGAAAAGACTTAATCCGTAAAACTCAAATCATGTCCATTCTTTGCATAGTGTAAAACATGAAAGACTATTTATAGCTTACTGAATTAAAAACCTCTTATATCGTAAACCTTAAAATAGCTACTATATACAATTAACAACGTTATCGAGAGGTAAACAGAGGATAGCACAGTTACATAAATATTAACTGATTTAAGATGTTCTTATTCTTTAAGTGGCATTAGTAACTGGGCAGATAAATAAACTATAAACATAAATATGGAAAACAGCTACTTATTTTTTACGCGACGTTTCGAAGAGTATTCTCTCAACGTTTTCAAGCTAATTTAGCGACAAATGTTTGTACTTTTATTCTTTATAAACAGATACAGATACTACTCCAAACCCAACGAATACTACAACTGGTAGGTTGAATTATCAAATTGATTCACACACTGCTTTGTCTGCACCAGTATTACAAAATAATAATTACAACAAACTAAATAAAGCGGCATATTTGCAAAATGCAGAAAAGAACAAGTTGATTTATTTGCAGTTATCTGCGTTTAAAATTTCATTATAATTGATTTTACATAATTATTTTGTAATACCCTAGCAAAACTTCCCTTCATCGATGCATACTCAGAACCACTTTGGCTTTTTTTATCATTCTCTTTTGAGTTTTGATACTGTTAACTAAGCTGTGTTACTTTGTGTTTAATTGCCAAGTTTGTGTTGTATTAAACCCTACTTATGTTCCAACTTTAGTTATTCCTCCCTTTATACTGGTGGTGGTATCATGTGTTTAAAGCAGCATTTTGTTGTAGAAACTACTATCTTTATTCAGTTCACACATTTCAATTTTTTTAATATATAAGTATTAATCGTTTTTTATATAGATATAAGCAAGTCATTCAGTAATAGGGACACCGACTAAACTAGCTCCTGAAACAGTAATATGTTATCTGTCCATAGGCTGTGCCAGTTCCTCGTCCACAGGTTCTTAAATATTGTGTGTGGGAGGGGGAGGATATAGTCGTTGAGTTGTTTTGTACCGATCGAGTTCCCCGAACCTTCACAATGTCTGACATATTATTGATTAGAAACGTTGAGCTAATTACGCGACCTATTAGGGGGGGGGGGGGGTTAAAGTCCACAAAAAATACTAGTCCATTTCGGGACTTACATATTATTTCAAAACTCTGCTTTTACTTATTGGTTCAATCTCGTGGGGTTTTTCCGGGTCCCCCGCCCCCCCCCCCCCCCAACCCACACACTGCTAAAGACCCCTTCATGTCAGCGAATTATTGAAATAAAATCAAACCATATGTTAGTCCCGTAATGACCTAGTTTGTGTCGAGTGGACGTTAAACCCCCTCTCTCTCTCTCTCTCTCACTTATCGGTCTTTAGATGGGGGTGAAACAGGAGGACTTGGAGAAAGTCCAAGGTGTTAGGCAGGTGGCACTACTTCTTGTCACGTACACGTGGCGGGAATTACTTTTTTTATCCGAATTAAAAATAATATTTCTAGAATGTATAACAATAGTTTTGATATTTCTGAAAGCAAACAAATTAATTGAAAGGAATATTTGCTTATATTATATGAAAATAAGACTTCATGGATAATATATAATTTAATATATTTATTAGTATGGTGCTACTAATGTCCGCGTGCATTATCAATATATTACTTATTGTCTCGCTCTCGACCATTAAACCAAATATTCTGATGTCATCAAACTTCAGTCTAAGGGCACTTTTTTCCGGCATCCATTCATTCTCAATCCCATCCGAATTTCATCTGTGATAGAACAAATTAGGAAGGTTTTTTTTAATGTGGTGGTCAAATGAAGCCTGCAAGGGGCCATTGGTGGAAAATTTCACTGGGACCCTTGCATCAACAGGGCATATTCCGCTGATTCCGCTACACTCAAGCAATCGTATGTCAGTATGGTAGAACGATAGAATTATTTGGCACAAACATCTACACATACCCCCATTCTTAAAATCTGACGTAGATAGCATATTTATTTGTGGCACAAAATCTTTTTCAGAACTAATTGAATTCATCCTCAGAATTTAATTGTAGGTTGTTGCAGAACACTGGAGAAACGTTCTACACAATTGCCTTCGCTCAAAGAGTGACATTTGTAATCTACAAATATTCGACAACTTCACATAACATAGATCCACATTAAAATACATATTTAATGTCATTAGTTGGCGTTGGCGTACCATTATTTTAAATAACCGGGCAACGTGCCAGTCGTATATTATTTAACGCTTAATGAAATATTGGACTCACGTGACGATTTCATTGTAATGCGTGTTCGGAATGGTGCCTGTATGTTGAAACAACACTCGGGCTAACGTCCTCATGCAGCATCAATGTATTACTGAATGTCTCGATTTTGACCATTACAACACAGGGCGGATAATACTGTAAACCAGACACCCGACGTATATTTTGTCATCTTTAACAAACTAATACACATTAATACAGTAAAATACACAGGCGGATTACATAAAACTGTAAATTGGACACATGGTATACGCTCCATCATCTTTAATGGACTATTAAGAACAACAGGTTGAAGATTTTCTACATAGTAGTTATTGATCATTATCTCTTATTATAACAGGAAATTGTGCTACTTGTAGCTACAATTCTCTAATTCTCAACCCTGTAGCCCTGATTCTTACAGTCTATAACATGGTTTAAGTTATTCAGCATGGCATGGCATATGTGGTTCATTATTTTTGTCAAATAATCTGTTTACAAATTAGTTTTGGCGATTTTCCCTTTTCCTGGAAATCGTGGTGGTAATTTTCATCTTTCCTGAACAACGTGATGGTGAATGTTATCAGCTAATTGACTAACTGGGGTTTTGATTGTAGTCTTCAGGAAATGATTTGTAAGATTTATTTGGCGACACTGTGCCTATTCTGAGAGAAGATTTTTGCTCATTTCTCTATTTAATTACAAGTTTGTTTCAACATTGTAAAATAATTCACACTAATGTATGTTTACCAGCACACACACATACCTGACACATACAATCACAGTCAGCACTATGAGTATACACAAAATATCTTATGGTTGAATTAGCACATGTCGGCTTACTATTAATATTGTTTGTATTTCATGTGATTTCTAACATCTTTTATGTTCCGAAATTTCAGTCAATCTAACTGTTAGTCTAGCGCAGACGATGCAACATTTATGTCCACGAACAAAAACATCGAACAAATAGTTTTGTTTTTCTTGTCCGCAGACGACGAACATTGTAACCCAGACGAACGAATGTCATAGTTCGAACAACAAGTCTAGAGCCCACACAAAATCACAATGGAAGACGAACATGGTAACGCTGACGAACGAATCATTTAGCTCGAACAATATCTACCGACCAAATGACGGAACATAAATCACGTGATTTCAAAATGGCATATCACATGACATTTGAATGTGATATGATATGTATGTGATCGCTGAATGGTGTTGCATAGAAAAAATATTCCGCGAATATTCGGCTTCAACGCAGACGACGAACTGAGTTCAAAATATCTATCACGTTTGATTTCACGAACATTTTTTGGAACATTTTTGTTCGTCTTTTTTTAAACCCGCAGATGGCAAACAAATGGTGAACAATGTTTTCATGAATTTTCTGCTAAAATGTTCCATCGTGTGCGTTCGGTTGTAGGAAGCTTTCTTTGTTTGTGTTGCAGGCTTTATTCTTTGAAAGTTTTATTCATGTTTCAGAAAAATAATTCGTTAACCTTTAATTCAGATTTGACGTTCCTCCGAACTTAACGTAAAGATTTATATCATGTATATACGTGCTATTATCATGTAATCGATATATTTAATTCTAACCACAGTAACAACATATTAATTCGTTCAAACGACATACTAATTCGTTCAAACGAGGTACTTAATTCGTTCAAACGAGATACTAATTCGGTCAAACCAGATACTTATTCGTTCAAATGAGATACCAATTCGTTCAAACGAGATACTAATTCGTTCAAACCAGATACTAACTCGTTCAAACGGATTGATAATTTTTTTTTGTTTGGCACTAATGGGCCTTCATATAAACAGGATTTAGTGTTTTGTAGATGTTTTCATTATTGGCAAAAGAAAACATGCGACAACCCTGTTGATTCCCCAGATGGCTTAACTGCCGTGGGCGTATTTATCTTTGCCTGGCAACCTATATTTTAGATTTTTAAGTAATATATTATTTAAGGTGTATTTACAACTCCCCGTATTATTTTTTTAACAAATTTAGGTGAAATATTGTTATGAACACCGTGGTAGAACTGTTAGTTGTTTTTATCACGTCTATATTAGAGTATTCATTCGTCTATTATTATTTTCAAATCTTCATTATATCATTTAGAACCTACATAGGCGGAGGACTGGGAAGTTCTAACTAGCTTAGTTTTTAAAAGTCGTTGCAACTCACCGCTGTGGAAAGTTTTAATATTCATTTCTCGAGAAATAACCCTAATGTGTTGTAAACAAAACTGCCACACTCCAATTTATGTGCCAGAAACGTTTTAAACAAATAATCTAAACGACAGCATTTTTTGTCTTCGCAATAATAACAGTAGTGAGACGGCGAGCTTTCAGCCAATGAAAATCTAGTAAATAGCGAATAACAGTAAATACACGTGACCTTAAGGAGAATTTAATAGATCACTGTCGTTGTTTTGTTATAATATAATTAGGTCGATTCTTTTAGCCAAACTCGTTGTAAATCATATTTCTAATGAAAAGAAAGTGCGCGCTATTAATACTGGTATTTACCGGTGTCGGCTAACATGTAATAAGTGCATAAATGTGAAAGATTTAGGTCAGTGATGACTCATTGGGTAGTGTCCAACTGACAGCTGCTTACCACTTGGCGATTATGTGCCGTGTTTTCGGACCCTCCACCCCATCAGACGGACAGTTTTCCCCGATACCAGACAAGCTTTACCCCTCTTACCCCCGTGAAGCCGCTGTCGGTAATACCTGACAGGCTTGTCCTCTCTCAACAAATTTTAAGCTGTTTGTAGCCTGTGTAAATGTGATGAATCAATTTATTATTCTTAAGAAAGTACACGACACTGTGGAATTAATTTTTTTATGCATCGTGTTTAACGTCCCACCACAGCTCCGAGTATTAAGATAATTTGAGAAGGGTTGGAAATGTTGTTTGATAGCAGTGATATAGGCCTATATATAAACGAATATAAATATTGCTTTAATTTTAGTAATGCCAGGTTAAAGGTGTACAAAGAATTGGGGATAGAAAATCATTTTAAAGAAAAGGAAAAAATAATAATACTTTTAAAACAAATATTTGTTGATGTAATAATGGAAATATATATATTTATTTATTTTTACATTCAACATTCTTCTTCATCATCATCATCATCATCATCCATAGCCATCTCTCTGGGTGTAGGTGTGGCATCTTTACATCCACATAGATCTGTACAGGAAAGAATGTAATTTTAAATATTATGTGCTGTACTCCATATTTTTAATATTACTTTTTTGAAAATGATATTTCATAACCCTTGACATTGTAATTAATGACTAATGTAATTTGTTAGTTATGTTTCATAAAAATGTTTTGCCCTTCACCAGTTTAGGCTTCAGTTTTGTTTTAAAACTTGAAAGTTTGCCCACCACTGGTTTGCGTGATACCATGTATTGTGAACAAGTACTTTATATATATTTCTTAACAACAACCAACGTGAACACTCACAGGCTAGAAAAAATTTAAATACTAAGACTAAGAAAATAATAATAATAAAATAACTAATAATAACATACAAACATACCTTCGAGCACATCTCGATACGTGATTGCAATGTTTTTTCTTCTCCATCCAAAGTCTGCAACTGTTTTGAATATTCGACACAATGCTTCCAGGTGTTGTCGTTAAAAACCAAAAATGGCACTCAGCAACAAACTTCGGCAGTTTCCGGATGAGTATTTATCTGTCGAGTTCAAGGCCGATTGCACATCGACCGAACTAGCCGTTACGTCATTGATCATAGTGCGTATTCCTACAGCGTGTAATGTTTATTTTTTAGGTGATTAGGTTAAAAAGAATTCCATTTTTAAAACATAATTATTAAATACTGGCACATGCTGAATGTGTGGTGATCATGGTTTTTAAATTAGTACAAAGAGACGTGTAATTTAAAAAATTAAAGTCCCCCACAGAGGTTGTTGCAACGAACTTGAACGATAAATTTCTTTGGTCTTTCGCCTAACAACAACAGGAGCCACCACATCACCGCCACTAACCTCAGATATACCAACTGGTACGCTAATACGCTATTTATAGTTTCTTTAATCTATTAAAATTAAAACAATGCTCCAAATAACTAGTACAACGTTTACGAATTTATAGGCACACATGTATACACAAATGGTCGTCAGTCCGTGGGCTATTGGCTGCGGATACTCTAAGCACTAAAGTTATCTGATTAACTTGAAAATGATACGCAGTATTAATAAATACTCCTATTTTCACCAATTTCCGATGGTTAATATTGCCGCTATCGCCCTTGATCATTTTGAAAATCTTGTAAACGTTCTTAAGACTCGAGTTAAAGTTGACTTAAAGTTTAAACACAAGAAGAACTAGACGCCAATCAAATTGTAAATATTTTTAATACTTACTTCATGGGATTTTAATCTTGATATGTTTTTAAAGTCTTGTGAATGCTCACATCATCTACAAAAGAATACATTTGTAATAATTATTATGGACTGCGTGGACGACTTAGCTGCTGTGGCGTATGTTTCGTTGCCAGGCAAACTATCTTTAACTCATTTTATCATTTTACCCCGTATTTTAAAACATATATTGTGGGAATTCTTTGTCATAAGATTTCAGGTGAGTTTATACTCGCTGCAATACTTTATTCTTTACTTCTGGTATACCAGGTTTGTCAGATAAAGCCAGGGGCGTAGTGGCTCAGTGAGTAAGATGTTGGTTCGCAAATCAAGCGATCTCGGCATCGCTCTCAGATTTGGAAAAAACAGTTCCTCTGGATTTTCCGTGCGTGTTTTTTCCTTGTCAGTTGTGCAGGGGACGGTGAGCTGACAAGGAACATTGTCTAGTCCTTCGGAGGATACGACAAACCGCGGTCCCGTGTACACATTCTTGTACGTAAAAGAACCCCTAACAGTTTGGATTTCGCTCATAGCACACCGTATGTCCTATGCCCGTCTTCATTAGCCCAGTCGGTGTAGAAAAGTACAGGACGTAAAACCTCATATTAGTTCATATAATTTCATCTAATGCCGGGAAAATTCACACGTCCATATAGGCAGACCAGTCATTCTGGTCACAAGTCTACGGAATCTTTTAACTGAAATTGTTTTATGAATTGTTTAATACTATCTACGCGTTGATGTGTCAGGGCAATATTTTTAGAAAATTTTTCGACTTATAATAGTCTCCTACTTATATTGAATCAGCTATTCTATGATTCTATGACCAGGTCGGCAGGACATTTTAATCATACAACAGATAGATAATATGCAAAAAGAAATTTCAATTCAAAAGATCTTCGAAGGAATTGTTAGTGAGCAGAAATTCGCTCGTGTATCTGTTATCACTTGTCACTTTAGTCAGTTATGAAGGATAACTCGTGTTTTCCTTTTGATTTCGTTACTTCCGTTTCTTGAAATCCTCATTACGCATCTATCGTATCAATGATCTCTGTGTTAAAATTATATTTGGAACGTTTTTATCCGGTTCTATCACATGTGACGCCAATATTGACCTTTAACATGGAGTGCTCGTCCATATTTGTACCTCTCAATGTGTATTTTAAGAATGGCGTTTTATTACTCAGTGAGTTTAAGTCACAATTGCTTTTATTGCATTGTACATTTTCTAGTGACAGTATTTCATTCCAATTTGGCCATTTTTCTTATATGAATATATTGTTACAATGCAGTAGTTTGAATTGTTTTAGAGAAAATCTGAATGATTTTTTTTAGGAGAAAGTAATAATTGTAATAATATAATCTTGAATTTTATTTATTTATTTATTTATTTTAAACATGGGCTAATTTCTTAATTTAATTTTGTGATAATTAATAGTGAAACGTTCACACCTCTCTCTCCAACATTATCAACACCTTGTTTTTTTATATTATACATTGTAATAATATCTTTTCTAAAGTGTTGTGTCTTTCTCGGAAATATAACGTATAACTAAACCTTTCTCTTCTATAGTTTTATCTATGTATGTTGAAACAAGTAAAGGACAGATACTATTTTATATGTTGGGCCCAGAACAATAGAGTATTAAGTAAATATAGATAAATACAATTTAACTGTTCAGGCCATTTATTATTGATGCTTCCCAAAATATCTCATCATCATGATCATATAGATGTTCAACGATTTCACGTCGCTCTAGCAAATCTAGCAAGTTCTTTCTATATAACGTTCTGGTACTAACATATCGCGAAATGTTGACTGAATTAATCTTTCTCGTCGACAATTGCTTGGTTGTGACTGGCGTCTGGGCGCTCGGGATTGCCTAGTCTGAGCTCACGAGACGAGCGCATATATAGTTCATTGAGATCTTTTTTTTTAAAATGAATTGTTTTACAAATAAGAACCCCCATACGTTTTTTTTATTTTATATATTACTTACGTAAATGTACAGTTTAATGGCTTTATCCTAATCGTGTATATTTGTATTGTATTATATTTATCAAACAGATATTACTTCAATCTCCACGAACCCTACACAACATGGTAGGTTTAATAATCAAATCTATTCACATACTGCTTTGTCTGTACCAGTATCACAAAATAATAATTATAACAAATTAAATAAAGCGGCATATTTTGCACAATTCAGAATAAAACAACGCATTTAGTTATATTTCATTGTAATTAATTTTACATAAATATTTTGTGATACAGTCCTAAGATTTTCCCCATAGATGCCTTCCTTAAATTGTCTTTCCTTATCATCCTTCCTGTATGATTTTTACTATCAACCAAGTTATGTTGCATTGGATTTAATTAACGAGTTTGTATTGTTGTTTGTTAGTTTTACTTTCATCTAAGTTATGTTGCATTGTGTTTAATTAACTAGTTTGTATTGTTGTTTGTTTGTGTGTTGTTAAGCCCTATTTATGTTACAGCTTTAGTTATTCCTCCCTTTATCCTGGTGGTGGTGGGTGTATCATTGTTTAAAGTAGCTAAGTCTCTAACTCAATATCATCCAAAGTCGGGCACGTTGAAAACACGAATTATTGGTCAATGTTGATGTTGTGGTCTTACCGGGATAAGATAGGCTTCTGATATCCAATATTTAAGACAAGATAAACATTTTACCTTTGGTACACGAATCGTGTACCATAATGCGTTTGAACACCATTTATAACAAGGGACAAGAAAGAACGAGACTAGAGATATTCCACAAGTCATGTCAAACGATGAAGCCATTCTTATCTGGAAAGCATGCGCAATAGACTGGAATAACCAGACGCTATAGATTGCCATTCGATTGAGACTTATGACGTATTTGATTGAAATTTGAGTCAAAACGGAAACAGTTGAATGTAACTCAGTTTATATACATTCATATTACATTATAAGATATACGTTGCAACCCAATTGTGTCAATTTCTAGCGATTTAGCTCCTTTAAAGCTTATATACCGCACATGTTGTTATAATAACTATTCTCTGTTTTCAGTTCACACAGTTCAAAATTTTAGTACGCCTACATTTTCATGTGGATGTAAATTGTCGTCACCCCCTTCTGTCCGTCCGTTCACATTTTGTTTGTGGACATTCTACGGCTCATAATTTTTATCTGATTTTGAAATACAGGTTTATATCCTTCAGATCTCAGTTCCTCGTGATATTAGGATGGATCGGGCCATACCTGCATGGATTATATCCCCTGAACTAAGTTTGTGGACACCCTAGAGGTCACAGTTTTTATCCTATTTCAATAAAACTTAAACTGTATGTTTATAAGCCACGGATCTCGGTTCCTTTCTATATTAACGCATATCGGATCATTACCTCCTGGATTATGGCCACTGATAGTAAGTAAATTCACGTTTTTGGATAGATCCTGTAGATGTCGCAATTTTTATTTCATTTTAAAAATCGTTCACATGTACCACCAGTACCCCTTAATGGTGGCTGCGTTGAGTTCAAATTTCGTGAAAATCGGACCGAAAGTGTCCGACAAAATGGCATCCGCCCGGACGCAAATAGAGTAACAGTATATAATACCAAGTTTGTGGACACATTTTTTCAGATTTTGTTAATACCTAAAACATATGTTTATATTCCACAGATCTGGGTTGTCATCGATGTTGGCGCACATCGGAACGTTACATTCCTTGATTATGGCTCCTGATTGTACGGAAAATCAGGTTTTTAGCTTGTGAACCTTCTAGAGGTCACAATTTTTATTTGATTTTGAAAAAAACGTTCACCGTTACACCATAATTACGGTTGGGTTAGAATGTCGTGAAAAACGGACGGAAACTGTCGGACAAAATGGCCGCTTCCGTTTACGCAAATAGTATAATAAGAATGTAATACAAATGTTGTGGGCCCTCTAGAGGTCAAAAGTTTTATCTGATTTTGATGGAGCTTAACATATATGTTTATATCCCAACAATCTCGATTCATGGATTAAGCCCCTGATTATACGAAAAATCGCTTTTCCAGTTTGCCCTCTGCCCATCTCTGGCTAAATGTGGGTGTATCGTGCATGGCAACCGCTTGTTATTATATTATATGATTAATCGTATTTTAAAGACACAGGAGCAGGGCCGCCGAGGAAACCAGCTCCTGAAAAAAAATTATGTTATTTCTCTTTTTTTTCCCGTTCATAGCTTCCTAAATATTTTATGGGAGGAAGGGTGGGGGGGTACTCTTTGGTACAAGTACGCCATGTCTGATATATTATTGATGAGAAAGGTTGAGTTGTATTGTATATATCGATGGTATACATGCAATGTCAAATATACATTTACATTTATCACCCCTTCGCGGTCTTTACTTTTTGAACCGAGTTTTAATTAGCCAAAAATTATAATATTAAAAAGCTATATGTACTTTAGGTATTTTATATAATCGAGATTTTAAAGTTAAAATTCGTTTGGCAAGGCATATCCGCAGATATATTTTTGTTTAGACAGCTAATTGATTTAAATAGCTTAAATTTTGTCATTTACAACTGAATTCAACTAACTATGACATAACTATATTTTTATCAGGTCATACCTGCAAGTGTTCAATTAGGAGAATTCAAGTTATCTTTGTTTTTAGAGATAGTGGTCTCCCTCACTTGATAATGACCAAGTCCACGTGGTATTATACTAACTTGGCCTTCTCTATTTGTATAGGTTTGTTTTTGTATCGATGGTAAAATATTTTATTTTAAAATAGGAATATGACGTCATCCTTTGGTGTTGGCGTTTCTTATTTCAATTATCGCACGGGCCACGTGCCAGTGGTACATTCTTGAAATAATGGACTCGCGTGTATTTCATTGAAATGAACGTGCGGGATAGTGTCTTTATTTCAAGTTGTTTAACGGTATCTAGCAAGACGAACGTTCTAGTTAGCCCGCGAGCAAGTTAGATTTTGTTCAATATAGAAATGAAATGAAATGTGATTTTATGGCACGTCAGCTCCAACCGGGCTATATTGCGCCAAACATATGGTGAAATTATTCGAGACAAAATAAAAGAAATCACAAAAATATATTTACATCCATAAATACAAACAAATATCACAGATAATATATAAAATTAAAAATAAATATCAAATACCTTATGAATATAAACAGTTAAAATGAGAGAAGACAGGTTACATATATACAATTAAAAATTTTGTCTCTTTTAAAAAGTTTAATATCTTACAATATATCTCTGGTGGAGCAAATAAGTGGTGTAATGTCTGACAACGGTAATATTTAGATCTAATATTTCCAAGATACTTGCACTCGATCAAAATGTGCTTCACCGTCAACGGAACATGACAGTGTTCACATTCTGGTTGAGGCTCTCGCTTCAAGATGAAAATTTGAATTTAAAAAGTATGACCAATGCGAGAGCGACACAAAACAACTTCATCCCTCCTGTTGGTTCAATAGGAGTTGGGCAAATCTCCTAAGAGAGGCTTAATGTGATGAAGTTTATTTGTGTCTGCAAGATCCCAAGACCGTTGCCAGCGGCCATAAATGAAATGATTAATGCAAGATTTAAAATCATGATATGGTAATAAAAACTGAAATATGGGAAGATCTAAAGCAGGCTTGGCAGCCAAGTCTGCTTGATCATTCCCTTTATATCAGTATGACTGGGGGCTGCACAACTCGTAGGATAGTAGCAGACGATAAATGTCTGCTACTAATGGGTGCTCAAGCTGTTTATTATTTATTGCTTGTAAAGAGGACAAAGAATCAGAAAAGATTATATGTTTTAGATGTGATGATAATTCAATGAACTCCAAAGCCTGAAGAATGGCCTGGAGCTCAGCAGTAAAGATAGAAGCCGCAGGTGGAAGACGACCAGAAATGGTCTCGGATGGTGTGACGGTAGCTGAAGCTACCCGATTGCCGTCTTTCGAACCATCTGTATAAATGGGAGTATAATCACCATACTTAGACCTTAGCTCCCTAAAGAGCGTCTTGAACACCGTAGAGCTAGTGTCTCTCTTTTTATGTTGTGTAAGATCGAAAGATCGAATGTGCGGAAGTTTTTGGATGCAGGTATTGTATGGCTGGGTTAGGAGACCCCAGAAAGACAAGTTGCGCCAGTGGTGGGTGTGGTGGGGGGAGCCACCCATAGTACCTCCAACATTGGTTTATTCAACATGGAAGGTGCAAGTTCCACTTCAATGACATTTGATAGAGGAGTGTGCCCTAAATTATTTGCAATATTTCGATATTACTCTGAACTATTTTTTCGTTATCTTGTGATCTATTCCAGGTATGTAACAAACAACTGCATCGACATGTTTTATACTGCTAGGAGCAAACATATAAAATATAAAATTAATGAAGTTTTAGATATAAGTATCACATAGTCTCAAAAATAACGAAAATATCACTTGGCCCCATCTGTAATTAAACTTTTAATCAACATGAAAGGTGCTAGTGTGAAACCAAGCCTAAATTGTACGGAATGATATCAGAAATCATTATCGTCAACTTCAGAATGACATTTCTGGTGTCAATGTACTTAAGAAGAGGATAATGCAGGTTTGCACCGAATGACCCCTGATTAGAAATTTAATTAACATGGAAGGTGCGACATTGGAACAAAGTATAAAATGTTGGGAATGATCATAGGATTCAGAACGACTAACTTAAGAATGAATATTTTGATAGTAAATGAACTTAACAACAGCAGATGTGATCAACAATACCCATACAACATCAGTGACAAGCAGTAAAATATGGCTGGAATGCTAAGGTTCCTCTTGATCTCTGATACTAATAGTGATACTTTACTTTCTGCCCTCTGCTTTCATACTAAGAGTCATTTAAAACATAGATCTATGTCATGTTATTGTAGACATCAATCAAGATCCAATCAACCAGAACTTAGGAGAGGTAACTGTCTTGAACTCCGGGAGTAATTGGTTAAGGAGGACATTGAGGAATCTGATCAGGATACCTCTGATGATGACTTCGACATTGCTTCCTAGCTCTAACGAGGACAGTTGCCTTTCCTAAGTAAGGTTCTGGTTGATTGAGTCTTG